>NC_140580.1:872585153-873945323 GCF_964204655.1 Triturus cristatus | reverse complement strand
TACTACTTGTACAATGTAGTTGCTTCCACTTGTTTTAGCACACTGTTACTTCTTTTACCTTTAGTAAAAAATAAAAAAAAAGCCGCGCATTTATTTTTTGTTCAAAATCTATAAATAATTCACTTCCTTCAAGTGTTTTTCTGGAAGCCCCAATGATAGTTTTAACCCATGGTATCCATTTTTGCTAGCGCCTGTTTGTATAACTTTTGAGGTAACTCGGAGACGCTCCTCATCAGAGACAGATCCTCATTGCTGGGACCTGCCTTTCGGGAGGAGCGGTAATCCAACATCTAGTGCAGGGGCAGTTCAAGACACGAGAGAGAAAAGGAAAGTACTTTTAGCTGGAGGCTGGGCAGAGCTACGGAGGTACGGCGTTTCATTCGGCATGGTGATGTGCTGGTTTTCCTGGCCTGGCAGGCCTTACATATACCTCGTATGTGTATTTATCTAGCGCTCATCTTTCTCACTCCCTGAGATGACGTGAAGACTTTTAATTTAACACGCTCTATGAGGCGGCTGGGGCAGTTTGAGTCTCCTGGGACTGAGGCAGCGGGAGGCCATGTCCATTGCGTCACTTTCTGTTTCCATTGGAAGCTCCGGTTGGTACCAGCGGGCGTCGCCTGACCTTGCCTGAAGTGACAGCCTCTGTCTCTTTCCGAGGTCTCTGCTTTGCACCCTTGCTTGGCACGTTTAATGATCATCGCACCGCTCCCTCGGGGACAGCGGCTAATACGAGCTGCCGGAAAATATTATCAGTCCCTTCTTTATTTTCATTACTCTCTGTACATGGATTAAATACCCTTGATGGGATAGGGCGGATCCCAGGCTTTGGATTACTGTGAGGGATTAAGACCTCATTTCAGTGTGTTGCTACGTTCTGTGGCTCTGCTCGTGTTCGTGGGAGGGGGGGGGGGGGGGGGAGGGGGGAGACCTTTGTGGCAAAAGCACAGCTGTCCCTCTGGTGATGCTCAATACAAACTCCCAGGGAAGATGGACCTGGCGGTACCACTGAGGGCTGGCTGGCGAGACCCCGATGCCTTGCTGTCCATCGTCTCCGTAGGAATTTGAGGATTACAAACCCCAAGTCTCCCATGGACCTGTGGTTGAGCAGGGGTATGGATGAGCACTGGTGCAACGCCATTTTAGGATTGCAGCACACTTGGTTTCCCGATGGACATCCCAGCATCTTCAAAGCAGGTCTATCAATATTGGAAGCAATGACTGAGAAACTTCCAAAACTTTATTAAAGGATGACAAAAGTCAAACCAGATCTGCACGAAAAGCAAATGCACTCCGCCAACAACCTGAAGGGCAACTTTCCGCCACTATCTTGAAAGCTGGGTTGGATACCCGTGAGCCAACCGACTCACACCACGCTCTTACTCGCATGTTGCACCGCAACTTTCTTTCAGCAAAAAATACCCCACATCCACTGGCATCTCGGCTTCTATTCTACAACTGATCGCCTCATTCTTCTGGCCGCAAAAAGAAGTAGCTAATGAAGGTGGTCATCAAACAGTGAGTTTTTTGTTGTCTCTCAAAAATCTTCAAAGTCTCTCAGACTAGAGACCACATCTTATGCATAGAAGAATACAGATTATACAATTCTTATGGCGAGATCTTAAACCATCTAGATTGTTAGGATTCTAGAAATAAAGGATTTCACCCTGTTCTGCCTGAGCTCTCCCTTCTTCCTGTTGAGTGTGTTTGCAGGTACACCCAGGTTAGGTTATTATGTGGTATCTAACCCTAGACCATTTAAAACCCTAACTCGCCACATCGCCATTACAAGTTACCATGAGTTTTGTAAATATCTAGCACTGCCCTTATCTTTGAATGCATCGGATACCAAGTGCTTTTGGGCAGATTGGCTCATTCGACATTTGTCTGTGCCTTGAAGGAGATAAATTATCACAGCGCCTGAATTTGTGAGTTTCAGCCGTCTCCTAGACTCTCTGTGGAGGATTGCTTTGGACCGGCCTTCTGCAGGGATATGGAAGCCTCCAAGCCTTCCCTTCAGAAGAAAAGGTCCGGAATCTCCTGGCTGGCGAAGGAGTTTCTGTGGATAGGAGGCAGCATTGTTGGATCCCCTGACATGAAAATTGGGCAGTTCGGTAAGCGGAATGCAAATTAGCACTTGATCCCTTAATTTTAGAAAAGAATGCTATCTCAAAATCTTTGGCTCCCAATCCGCCTTGTGTTAAGCGATAATTTACATCAAGCCATGTAGTTTGGGAACAGATTGCAGCTCGAAGGACTCTAATTCTGCCTTCATAATATACATTTTACCGATGAAGCTCAATAAATTGGTTTTCTACCTGAAAATCACGAAATAGGCTGGATGAAGGGATGAGAGGTACATATGCCTTCACATACAGAATCATGCACGCCCATGCACAAACACGTGCACATGCACACTTAAACACACTTGCCCATAAGCACACACTGTCAGGCACACATACACAAGTACTATTATGTCTATACACACACACACTCACACACACACACGCCCCCCTCCCTCCTCTCCAATTAAGGTATATTGTGTTACTGTTATCCATGGAAAATTGGAGCTGTACATCTGTAGAATTAGTTTTAAAGTACTTTGGGGCATATAAAATCAAATGAACTGTGATAGGTGTTGTTATGTTTAATCAACTAAGAAGTTTATTCAATTCTGTGATTTGTGACTCAGCCTAAGCACCAATAATTGTGTTCTGTAGAATATAACGGTTTAGCAGAAGAAGAGATAGGTTTCCATTCAGCTTGTCTGGTCGCCTCTTCTGTAGGCTGTGTAAGTTCTGTTTAATTTTGTTGTTTTTTTGTGACATCTTTCACTTTGCTAGCCAAGATTGCAAATATCTCCTTTTTCAAGATCATCTGATTTGCAAAGAGTTTCTGTAAGTAGTTGAGGGCGGTACGTACACACCTGAGGCAATAATGACCTCAATCCTTGTCTGGGTGAACCCTTAAAGTCACTAAATTAACCTGATCTTAACCCCTCTGGTAGCTATGGCACAGAGAAGACAAACTTAACTTATAGGCAGTGCCTATATACTTATGCAGGTTAAAACAGCAATAAAATTGTAATGCAAATTAATACAAATATCAAAAGAATAAAAAATATAGCAAATATTTTAAGCAAAAAAATGACATCAAAATAACAAAATTCAAATAAGAAGAACTGGAGATATGAATTTTACAAGTTTTTATAATTAGTGCCAAGAAGAACAAGGGCCAATGACAGCCAATCATTATGGTAGAACAGGACCTAGATGCAATTTTACGCTATCCACGATGCAGCACTGGTCAGATACATCAGCCAGGTTTGTCCTGTGCAAAAGTGTTTACCTTCTAATTTTAGTCCTTCGAGTCCCCGTCCACCTCAGGAATAAACTTCTAAAGCCCCCTCCGGCTCCCCTCCCAGGACCTCGGTAGAGGCATTTAGAGACTCACAGGGTATCAGGCAGAGGCTATACCAGGGTCCAGTCCAGGTCCTGTTGCCACTAGACAGTTGGGCAGCTGCTGGAAAAACACTCCCATAACCTGTTGTGTCTGTGTAGCTTTAACAGGAAGTCAGCCTTGGAGTCCACTTCTTTGTCCTGGCTACAAAATGGAGAACAGGTCTAGTCTTCAGGGCTCTTCTCAGGTCATAGACAGCAGGTCCAGTCCTCTTCTGTTCTTTCACAGGTCAAGAAGTGATCTGAAGTGGGTGCCTGGAGGTGCCTCTTTTGTGCCTGTCAAAAGCTGGTCGGAGGGAATAACCTCTGGGGATGCCCCAAGCAATGGACTAAAGGTTCTCAGCGCTAACCCTACCCACTTTGTCCATTTTCAAGCTGTCCAAAATCTTTGGCCACACTAAATTTGTGCCCTGAGGGCTGGGTGTGTGTGAGGAGGGTACTTTGGTAACGTTAGTATCCTCCCACATCTAACACTAAAATCTAGTTTCACACAGTCCCTGTACCTCCAACAAATTCAGAGATAAAGGTCTGGGAAAATCAAAGCTGAGCTTTCAGCAATGAGACAGCGGTTACATACAAAGGTTTTTGGCATTCTGTTTCCCTCTTTTGAAGCGTGCCCTACATTTTGTATGTAAACCCAGTACGCTTGTCAAACAGGCTATGACACTTTAATGTCAAAGAGACTCCCACTGTGATTGTGGCTTGACTGTAAGCCTGGGCAGAACTCCGCGAAGTGACAAAAAAACTCTGCGGAGCACAGTTTTTGGGATCTTCGCGTGGTCCGCGGAGTGCAGAAAACTCTGCAAGCTCCGCGAACTGAGCAGAGTTCATCACCCAGGGTTCCTTGACTGCCTGGAGGGACAATAGAAGGGCCCTGCTCAAGTGTCAGCTAACATTTGCTGATGACAAAGTAAGCCTCTTTGATGTGTGCCCCAAGTGTCATATGAAAAACCCCAATAGACCTGTCAGGCAGGACGTGACAACCAAGAAGGACCTGACACTTTAATGTCAAAGAGGATCCTCCCAGCCTTCCCTGCATATTCTATCAGGTCCAGATGGGTTATCTCTACCCATTTAGTTCAGACTATTGTTTGCTCTTGGGAGTAGTTCACACCTCACCACAGGATACCCATCAGCTGCCAGATGACAGCTGTAAGGCACTGAACGGCCTTAGATGCTTTAGACAGGCAAAATGTTTTTTCTAATCTACCTGTTCTAAGATATTTATTGCAAATTCAACTTCACCTATGAATTGAGCTTAAAAGAATTATTTTAAAAAAAGTCCAAATATGAGCTCTGTAGCTGTTTCTAAGCAGAGATAGCAAATATTAAATTTAACATTATATCCAAAAACTTTATTTTATAGAAGGACTAACCCTGCCACAGTGAAAATAACCTTTTGGGCTTTTTCACTATAAGGACATGTTTAACGTTAAACCTTTAGATGTCCTACTTTTAAATACCTGCAACCTGCCTTTACAGGAAATAAGGCCTACTTAGTGCGACTTATATATTTTTAATATAAAGGTTTAGGCCTGTCAAAAGTGGTTATT
Source organism: Triturus cristatus (assembly GCF_964204655.1). Lineage (NCBI taxonomy): Eukaryota > Metazoa > Chordata > Amphibia > Caudata > Salamandridae > Triturus > Triturus cristatus. The sequence goes on along the minus strand of NC_140580.1, from coordinate 873,940,312 downwards.
TTGACAGTTTGAGTTTGCAGTTAAAACCTGCACAGCCATGCTACTGGTGGTAGGCATGCAGGCATATTTACATTTGGAGAAAACACTATTTCCCAAGTTCACATAACTTTGATAGTTGACGATGCCAAGATTAGAACTTAGCTTCCCTTTTTCACTATCAACAATTAGGCCACCGGGCTTTACTTCCCTCACCTAGCTACAGAAAAGCAGGAGAAATAAAGTGGACCTATATGAAAAAAAGCATGTGTGCAAGTGCGTTATACTTACAAGTCCAAAAATCCCTTCCTTATTCATCAATCAAACACAAAAGTTGGTGAAAACCAAGGTTGCACCTGTGTGCCAGAAAAAGGTACTGAGACCTTAGAGGACTGTGGCTGCATTCTCGGCAACCCCTGATGTAATTAATTTTTATCATCTCTACTTATAAAGGATAAAATACAGAAACCCATGTGTCTAGAGATGAACAGCACTATCTGCACCAACTCTGGTGAAAAACTACAACTAATATCCAAGTAAGCACAAATATTGTACTGCATTTACCATAATGCTAAGTGGCAAACTGTGCTGTGATGTGAGGCAGTGTGCTCCCATCCACCTGCTGTTTAAAAACCAGGGTTGGTCTGGCCTATAGGGCAATCTTGCAGAGACAAAAGAGCTGGTCTGACAGGGCCTATTGTTTGACTGTGGGCCTGTCTGATGGTCCTGTGGGCTGGGGTTTGCTATTGATTTCCCTGACATTGCCACAAGCAATCTTGCAACAAGCATAACTGCATGTGTTCCCCCTTCCCTTGCAAAACACCTATGCAGTGTATCTTTACATAGTCTAATTTTAATATACAAATGTGGCCCACTTTTTTAGCTATCTGATTTGCTAATAGGAGGCCTTTTATTTTGGTGCACAGGACTGTTTTCTGTCTCAGCTTTCCAATCTCGACCAATCAATTACAGGTAGTTTACCCACCTGCAAAGGGTCAGAAATGTACTCCTATCGAGAAATGAGAATATTAGGACGGGACTGGGCAGGGAGCATCCCCATAATTGGTCGCACATGGGGAAAATATATTTCCCCCCTGAGGATACACCTAATGAATGATTTAGCATGACAATTTAGCATGCAGAAATGTACCCGTTTACATTTCTATGTGTGTTAACTGCTGTACCTGTGAATACTCCTTAGAATCTGTGAAATTCAGAGCGTCCTGGGAACTCTCCAGGGGTTCTACACAAATTTCATGAATGCTGTAAATTTATGCAAAGCCTGGGGATTTTGTGAATCGAGCATAAGAATGAACAAAATTACTGAGGAGCACACATGGTGCACATTCAACCTTCCGCCAGCACTCTTAGTGGACGCGATGGCTGAGAAAAGGTTGAGGTTGACGTATGTAACCTTAATAATGACTCTACTTCTACAGCACCAACAATTGACCTTGCTGTTCCTTCTGAACCCCATTGATTGTTGAGGTCAACTGGACTGTTATGAAAAAGTGCACAATACAAGGTTTTCACAGTTTCATGACACAATCAGTCGTTTCATCACCCTGTGCAATGTTTCTGAAACAAACTTTCTAACCTCCCTCAGTCACTCAATCAATCAATCAGGGAATTATAAGTGCGCTACTCACCCGTGAGGGTCTCAAGGCGCTGTCTCTGGACAGATTATCAAATCATTCCAAGCCGCTGTTCTAGCCAATGGTTTTCAGTGGACTACATTGAATGTGTAGTTTGTCTCCTATCTGTGCCTTTCCAGCCTTACCATAGAGTCCTCGCATAACCTCCCTATAGGATCTTGGTAGTCCACCCAACATAATTCTTAGCTCCTTCCTAACAGTGGCATAACGAAACTTGAGGGGCCCCCTCCTGCAATGTACAGGGGGGCACTCCAGACTCACACAGAAGCTCTCAGGCTAGGGTACTGTGCTGAAGGGGCTCCTTTGAGCTCAGGGGGCCCCCACACTGCGGGGGTCTTTGTTACACCACTGGTTCTTAGCCCTACTTGCGTTCAACCCTACAGCTTTGGAACTCACTGTCTTTGGATGTAAAGGGGTGCTAAAAAACTCCATTCAGTGGCAAAGTGGAGTAAATATCACAGTGTTTTGCATTCGTGCTCTGCAGCGGAATACATAGTTTCTGCTTTATTTGCTTCACACTTTGCTACAGCATACGGGGACCAAAACATGATCATACAAAAATAAAAACAACAGAGACCACTCGCCCCTACCAGCTTGTCAAAACGATCTAGGGTTCACTTCGAGTGAAAAGTGAAATACAAGGAACACACAAAACAATCACAAGGGACAGTGTTCCCATGATTGGGTTGTGTGTTCTGTGTGCATCCCATGCTCCGACGACTGCTGCAGCTTTACGCACATGGAAGAGAGGGAAGTCAGCAGGGCCTTGTATTCCTGAAATCTGATCTTTGGGATAGGCCATGGCATTTTTTTTGTCCAGTCTTACCTGCATATGCTCAAATAACAGAAATCAAGGCCCCATGTCAGGCAGAATACTTTGTAAAAGGTTATACAGCCTCCCATCTGCAGGTGAGCAGTACAAGGTGCGAGATATGCTGCGCTCACGCACAGAATGGCTTGTGTCCTAATGACGGGTTGCCCTTGGGTAATTGTTACGCCACTTGACTAAAATCTAATGTGAGTCCTCTGTGACCAGTGCCAGCTGATTATGTAGGGATGCCTTCCTGCACAAAAACTATCCTTTTAGGCTATTCCCACTTTGCATGTGTGTTGCAGGATGCAAAGAAGAAGTAGAATGAGGATAAATAAAGATAAGTCTCCTTGGTACATCTGCATTAAGTAGGCACACCATTTTGATGCACACCCATGTTTACAATTCTTTGTAAACATAGGTTTGTGACAAAATAAGTGGATGCATGCACAGAAACACCCATACTCCACCCACGTAACACTTACCTGATGCAAGGAATGCAAGGCAGTGTTACACGCTCCTCTACCTTACTTTTTTTTAAAAATGGCAAGCAAAGCCACGCACATTTTGCTTTACGTCCCCTTGTAAATCCTAAAATAGATTCTGCATTGAGGCTTCACCAAAAAGTGACCCAACCCCGATGCAAAATCGTAGTAAATTTGAGTCTGCGTCTCCAAGAGAGGCAAACGCGCCCACTTCAAGATGTATCTTGGAACCTAAATACTTTGTGAGTTACTTGTGTGGCTCACATTGCGAGTTAAATTGTCGTAACTTACCTGTGGGAGTTAGAAAACTAGATACATTCATACAATCATTCCAGGTACCACCATTAGGGCATCTACTTTAAAAAGAATTGCAAATGTCCCTTGTGTTTTGTCTGGAACCCATGGGCCTCAGACTTAAAACTTTTTTTTTTTTTTTTTGAAAAACCTTTATTGACATTTCGATCATTGACAAGTATGGGCCTACAACCCCCCAGGGCCGGCCGCTAAGCAATCAGAGCAATAAGGTCAAATATAAGCACATGCGGCACCTCGGTAGCAAAATCTTCATACTAAGATAGTTCGGCCCGGGAGCCGCGCAGGTAGGACACCAGGAGAAAGGGGTTTTTCATTTTATAATGAAACAAAACAGTAGGATCAGGTGCCAAACAATTTCCCAACAGCGATAAAGGGCAGGCCGCATGATAGACGTTAGCAATAAACAGCAATCTATTGAATCCATGGCGCAAACACAGGAAATGATGGGAAAGAACATCAAAAACAGTTGCGCCTGCAGGCCCCCATACCTAACGCCCAGAGAACCCCCGGAAACTGTGGCACACACGGAGAGGCAACGGTTCACAGCAAAAGAGGCGCACCACGCTGATCCCAGAAAAGAAGAAACAAGAAGAAACGGAGAAGAAAAAGGAGGCCATGGAAAAAGAGAGGAAGACTGAGAAAGAAAAGAGTCCCCCCCCCCAACCCCCCACCCTGCACCTCTGCAAATGAGTATGGCCCCTCCCCCCAGCAGTGTGCCTGTCGCCCTGGAACTAGACCCGAAATATAGAAGAAACAGGGAAAAAGGAATAAGAAAGAACCCCACCAGGCGGGGGGGTGGAGAAAATATAATAAACTGGAGGAGGGCCTTCAGAACATACCCCCGGCTTCTCCCTCCCTCACAGTAAGGTATCCCAACAGCAAACAATAAGTAGCACCAAATCGACCATAACAAAAGGGGGAATGGGGAGCATTGCGCACCGAATATGCTAGTATCTATGTCCTGGGAGTACACAACCATGAGTCCGCCCGTCTACCAGATGACCACCCCGAGGGATCAGCCTCATCCCTGACCACTCCTGGCGATGCTGCCCATGCCTACCCCTCGACCCAGCGCCATGTCCGATGTTCCAAGGTGAAGGGATGTCCCAAAACAACCGGGAAGCGACGCACACAGGTGGGGTGGAGGTCTCAGAACGCCAACACAGTCCGCATCTCGGAGGGACGTCTTTCCCAGTGCTGCCCCAGGATCTGCACTGCACACAAGGTCCGGGAAGGCTGAAACATCCAAAGTAGACAGACATTGCTGGTAAAGTCCCTGGGTCACCGGAGGTCGTGCACGGGACGAGGCCACCACCTTCCACTCGGAACCACTACCTCCGGAACAGATCAAACCCTCAGTCAGCCGATCATACGGTAGCATACTGTCCGGAGTGTCCGGCTGCGCACTAATCGCAGGGATGGCCGCGACATTATCCTCCTGTGTGCAGTGTAGGAAGTCCCTGTGTAACTGTGGACCAGCATGGCGCCATTGTCCCAACGCTGATGCCACACCGTCGATCTTACTCCCCAAGACCTCGATGCCACGAGCCAAAGAGAAATGAAGGGCACCAAGGGCCTCAAGGAGGTCGCCGTACCCCAGCACTGCTCCCCGCGGTCGCTCTGCCACACTCCCAAAAGTCACACACTCCCAATCCTGCTGCGACCCGGTGGACAGGATAGTAGGCTGCATCGCAACAAGATGGCCGCCGGGGGAGGCCCGACTCGTATGGGGGCCGGGACCCAGGGACAAGCACCTCGGGGTCCACGTCGCTGGAGACAGGGGTCCGGGGGGCAGGTACAAATTCAGCCGTTGCGTGGACTCGGGCAACAGTCATCTCCACCAAGGACCAGCAGCCGCGAAAATCCGGGAGCAGTCTGCAAGGATCGGGGCGAGCTAGGGGCGGTGTCCGGGCAGCTCACCGTCAAAGGCAGGGGCAAACACCGAAGAGTCTGAGAACTGCACCCCCGGGCATGCCCTCGATCCACTACGCTTTAGCAACGGGAGCGGCCGTGGCGAGATGCAGGCCGGGGGCAGCACCGCTCCGGTGGACCGACTCCACCCAGTCACCACAGGCCGTTGTTGTTAAACTGCCACCCGGCCAAGGCGTCCACTCGAGGTCCCGGCTCCGGGGCTGCACGGGCCGCAAAGTTCATCCGCAGATTTCTCAGGCGGTACAGTAGCCAAAAACCCCGGAGTCACACGATCGGTTGCCACTCTCCTTCACAAACACGATCCCATGGCGCAAGCTGAGGATCTAGTACAGGATATCCGTGCGGGATGCGGAGGTTCACGGAGCCGGGAATCTACGCTGCCGTCTCGGTCGCCATCTTGGCTCCTCCCCCCGACTTAAAACATTTAGTGGTCATATATTACACTGCCTGTAAAAAAAGCATAGAATGAGGTTAAGAATTCTCTTAATCTAGGTTCACAGAATCAGGATTTTAGCTTTATTTTGTCCCAAAATCTAACAACTTGGACAATCTGGCTCTATGGTGGATTTTCTGCAGATTTTCTGCTGGGTTGGACAGTGAGGTATCTGACGGGATAGTGGTGAACAGCAAAAAGTAATAAAGCAAGCATTCTGTAAAGTATTTACAGATATTCTGAATGCTCCTTCCGGCCACATTTGCACATGTTACTTTGGCCCCCAAAAAGATTGTACCCAGTGTTCAGGCAGTGAAAGATTCCCCCATACACAGCCTATGGTAAATAGTTAAATGTGAAAATGCATATTTCTGCCATACTTGCTTCTGCAAAGTGTCTGCACTGCTACCAATCAAAAGAGGTCCCTGGAAAGCTATAACTTGCATAGTTTTCCAAGGTGTGCTACTTGGAAGTTTATGGTTTGTAGAAAAGGCACAAATCAGTGCAGACACCCCTTATGCACAGATTTCCTCATTTAAAACTTGTAGAGTGCACATTAACCCTCGGAGGGCCTTATCACCACTATTGCCAGATAACAGGGAACATATTACACTAAGGGGTCGATCTCGTTCAGAAAGCAAACTGAATGACTCGTGTCCAGAACGCTTTCTGGATGACTCAGGTCGGGGAGTCCAACCGAACAAGTATGATGCATGTGAATGCATCCGGATATGATTCGGTCGGACTCCCATTGACTTCAACGGGAGCCTGTGTACCGAATGCGTACACAGGCTCCCATTGAAGAAAGTAGTGGTTGGAGAAAATCGTGCACCCTGTGGCGGGCACCCGTTGGTGCCTGCCACAATGTGCATGGCCTGAAAGTGGGGACCCATGGGTACCTCCACGGGCTCGATTCGGAGGGCCCCGGGTGAAGGGGGGCTGCTATGGCCCCCCAAAGAATGAATCCAGCAGCCTTTTTGATCCGGGTGAACCGAATCATAAAGGCTGTCCGAATCGTTCATCGTACTTGCTCACTTGGAAAAGAAACTCCATAGAGCTGAATGATTCAGCTCTGGAGGGCTTTATCTCTCCAAATGCCTTCCGGAACCGATTCATTTAGCGCTAAGGCTTTCCAGGCATCGTACTTGGTCGTGTGGAACTGAGAACCAATCAGTCAGGAACCAGGGCACAGGATCGGTTTAGGCAGTTCCAAATTCGATTCAGAGACCTTCCGAATGAGATCGGAATCGACCCCTAAGTGTCCTTGGGGCGTAATGGGCATGTGCACACACTTTGTGTGCCCCTAGTACACTCTGATATTACAGAAAGTGCCACACTTTTGCAGCCCTTTCAGTAATACTGTTAGCTCTGGCGTACGTGTAGCACCAGTGATATTTCGAGAGGACATTCCCTCATTTGCATTGGGCATGGTCCCATGCAAATGAAGGAATCATTTGCATGGGGCATGATCTCATACAATTGATGGAGTCCCTTCATGTCTGCGCCTGCACCATATCATAGATGCGGGAGCAAGGCAAAAGAAGCTGTCAGGTGGTGCACTGTCATTGCGCCCCCTGATGGCAGCCATCTGGACAGGGGAAAAGGGGTCCAATGAACCCACAGAATTCACCCTGTAGGCGGGTGCAGTCACTCACTGCACCCAACTGCAAGGTGATCTCTTTCCCTTCTTAAATGTGCAGGCGGGTACCTGCACTGTGAAACACAGAGGAACCTTTAAACATTTGCTCAGTATTTCACTAGACTGTAGATGCGCATTCACAGCTGCCTGAGGGCAGCACCCCGCATAATAGGTCGCAGTTTCCTGTTTTGCCTGGTGCAAGGAGGGAAAGTGCGCCCTGTACGTGGTATGGCCCCAGATGATTATTGTTGCCCAACTGAAAAGAGCTCATTTTATCAAAATCAGAGGTATGTAATGTTGAGTGAACCCGTCGGGATTCAATCCTGCAACTATGGGATTAAACACAGTTGGCTGGAGTGGATGCTTTGTCCCACTGAGCCATTTGACCTGCACCCCCTATGCTGAGGGCTAGCAACCTAATCTTTAGCGTAGAAGTGTTGAGGAATTTCAGCTGCCCTACGAGAGCCTTCATACCTGGACTTGTGTAGCGTCTAATCATGAGCATCAGCTGTAAATAGTTATTCTGCAGTGGCTAGTTTGGTCCTGTTAAGGATTATTTAGGTCTTTGGAAGGTGTGGTTGTATCTGACCTCTCACCCTTATCATTGTAGTAAGGTTTTCCACAATGCAAACGTTTTTTGGGTCGGTCTTTACAGTTCAGTTTTCCACAATACCTATTGTTACCAATTGTTTAACATATACATGGAGTACGCTTTGGCTCCGCTTAGAAAAGTATTTCCGTCTCGCCTGATGGTGTTGGCTTTTTGGTACAATAGTCCTCCTTCAATGGAGTACTTGCTATGAAATGCATGGAGTAGTATTTTAAACTGCAAACTATACTAATTCATACCACAAATTCATATTAAGCAATTCTTTTTTGATTTGTGATATCACTGCAGCAGACTTTTAAAATATATTTTTATCAGGCATCAGAAAGCACAATAGATGTCTTGGCTTTGCCAGTGCTTGTTTTAATGACAGCTTTATTTACATTAATGCATGTCTGTGGTTAATTTGTGAAACAATAAGTGCCGGGGCTCTCGCTAAGAGGCAGCTTCGACCAGCCCATTTTTCCTATTAGAGCTCCCCAACACAGAACCAAAAAACCCTACAATTAGGGATGGAATGTGGCATAACGGCCAGAGCTGCCGACCTCAGAGTTGGGGAACCAAGTTCGAGCCTCGCTTTGACTCAACATCCTGTGATTCTGGGTGAATCACTTATCCCCCTGTGCCTACCAAAAATGAATGTGTTATCTGGTGCTCAAGCGCCGGTGTTGATGATTAAGTGCCAGTGCTTAACACCGGAAACCAAATTAAGCACTGGTCTGACTTACTCTGTTTATCGAGGGGAAAAAGAGCCACAATACCTAGAATTTTGTGAAGACTCTATCAATAAGTTGTAAAGTGTCCTGATCATTGTTTGCATGAGAAAAACTAACTTTCTACAAGTTTTGCAATTTACTTACCTTTTGTTTAGATACCATGGGGCAGATTTATGACGACTGGCGCATCCCTGCATATCAGCAGGGATGCGCCAGTTATTATGCGCCACAGCTGCGCCACCATGGATGCGCCGCATTTATAATGCGGCGCACCATGGGGCAAAAACGGCACAGATGCGTGACGCATCTGTGCCGAAAAGTGGCGCATTGCTGGATTTGCGTCGCAAGCGCGACGCAGCTCCAGCAATGATCTGGGGGGCCCTATCTCTACAATGCTGCGTCAATCCTTACGCCTGCTTCAAGCAGGCGCAGGGTTTTGACGCAGCATGGGCCTAAAAGTGACTGAGTGAAATCTTGTAGATTTCACTCAGCCACTTTTAGGAGGCGTTCCTGCGCCGGAACGCCCCCACCTGCCCTGGAACGCCTACATGTGGCGCAGGGCTTTACAACGTGACGCATCTGGGAGATGCGTCACGTTTGTAAATACCCCGCACCATGGCGCAGGATTTGCACCGCTGCTGCGTCACAAAAGTGACGCAACGGCGGCGTAAATGAGGCGCAAGTAAAACATAAATCTGCCCCCATATTTTTTAATTGAATTTGTTAAAACTAAAAATAACAATTGCTGTTTGCCATAACAATCAGTTTCTTATTCTGAAAATAGAATGCACATTTTGTTCAAATATCTTTCAAAAGTTAATGCAGCTTTTTTGGCAATTCAATAAATATTTTAAAAAGCAGCATTTAAGAGTGAGAATATTAGGTCCAGAAGTGCTCAACACTGGTCTATGAGGCACTCATCCAAGCCAAATGTTCAACAGAGCCTCATGGAATAAATGTAAGTGTAATGAATCTAAACTGGAACATTTTACTTATTCAGTGGCAATCCCGAAACTCTGGCATGGACAGGACCTTGCCAATCAGGCATAAGCGCACCTTCTAAAAGCACTTAACGAGAGGTAGAATTGCAGTTCGATTTTTGCTCGGGTATGAATTTCCCTTGACAAAATTAAACAAGCATTGGCATAGCCAATAGGTCTCGCCTTTGAGACCTTATAAGTGTTTAGCCATGCAACATCTGCGTAACTAAATACTTATAAGGTCCCAAAAGCGAGACCTATTGGCTATGCAAAGCGGCCATGCGGCCGCGAAAGTGAAAGTGATAGGGATCCGATCACGATCAAACATCAAAGCGGCCGTGCGGCCGAAAGTGAAAGTAATTGCGGTAAAACGCGGTGCGCGTGCCCGCGCACATGCACTGTAGCTCTAGGCTGGCCTGGTAGCACTTTTTTGGAGCCCTCTCAATAAGTCTCGCCAGACCAGCGCATGCGCTGGGTCAGGCGAGACCTAAAAACAAGAGGTCTGTGGCAAAACAGGAACAAGTTGGTTTAATTAAATGCAGTGGCCAGGGGAGCATCAACAGAGTAGCGTCTGAAGACAGTCTCAATGTGCAGAAGTTTTGGCTGAATAAATATACAGTTCATGAGGTACAATAAACCGATTTAACATTCTTAGAGGGCATATAGGTCCTGGGGTAGTCGTAAATTATAAGTACAACCATCTGATACTGGGGACACAGGTGGCTCTCAGCCTCGGGGAGAGCTAGTGTGGGCCAGTGTGTATGTGTTCAGATGTCTGGCATGAGGAGCGTGTGATCACTATGTGTGGTGTGTGTGCTGTGCCCAGATTGGCCGAGTGTTCCTTACTACATGTTTCATCTAATTTTGTGGTATTTCGGGACCGTGAGCTTTAAGCCAAATGTGTTTTATTCGGGCCAGTTTCCTCTGGACTGTTTGTGGTCTAGCTGCCTATCTGTTGGATCGAACAGGGTTTTCCCTGGTTGCTCATTTGTCTTCGGGCTGAGTGTGACCTGTCAATCGGTAGGCATGGGCTTGGGTCACAGGGATTGTCTGACAGCGTATCTCTGACTTGGGGTTGATGGGGAGGTCATCTTGTGTGAAGTCAACATCAATGATATGAGCTCGTTAGTGCGTGTGCATTGAACATGGCGGTCATTAATATAATATTTACCGACATTCTCATTATTATGCGTACAGTTGTAATAGCGTACATCGACATTGCTGTTACTAGTTTTGACATTGTTATTTGGGCATAGTTTATGGCATACATCGATACTGCATTTACTGGAATTTCCGCTGTTGTGCCTGCACATTTCATGGTGGACATTGACATCACATTCACCAATATTAACACGATTTAGCAGACAAACAAAGGAGCCACTGATAGAATCATGACTTGAAATGTAGAGAAGACCATTACACTTCTGTCACAGTTGGGTTGAAGAGAAAGAAGAAGTGTGGCATGTATAGATCCGGGGCCTTCAACTATGATGCAAAGGGGTTGGATCCATGCCGGAATTTCAGGATAACCATTGAGGAAAAGATTTACATTTAGATTCAAATTGCGTTTTCTCAATTTTCACGGTGTGGAAAATGAAATTGTGTCTGAGGTGTAATCAATTTGCCCCATGTCTTTTTGCAAAAGCTAGTTGCCTTATGCTTTTTTAACAAAGGTTAATAGAGTATTGAATTTGATTTTTTCTCAGTTAAAAGCGAATACAACACACCACTTTTGCTACATAACGTCATTAATCAAGGTGAGGCGTTCATATTTTTGGTCACTAGCTGTTAAGAGCATTGAAAGCTCTTTTGCGCCTTCATGGTCAGAGTGGAAGCACCCCCAATCGGCGGCCAATGTAACATGTTGATAGATTTGTCTGCCTATCCTTCGCCTCTGTGCACTGAAAAGTCCAGCCCTTCTTGGGTGGTCCATCTGTCCGCAGGAAATGATTTGCATACCAAATGGACCAATGATGGCGTGGACAAGTGAAATGCACTCGCCATTGTGCAGGCTAAAGTTTCAAGATGTTGCAGTTGAAATGTAACATTTCACCCGGCCCTCCCTGGCAATGTTTTCCGACGTGAGAAGTAGAAATCTAAAAAAGAGAAGATTAAAACGTTCATCACCATGAAATGACATCTGTAGAAATCCATCCATTGCACCATAGAGCAGACTGAGCAAAGCAGAAGCTAAAACTTTAAATCATATTTAATTCACATTTTTGGACTCTAGGGGAAGAACATTTATTAACGCATGATATGTTTAATCACGAAGATGAATTCTGTGTTCAGTTCATATTTCTAATTGACTTTGTATTTTAACATGATGGAATAAATAATTTTCCTTATAACCACTGATGCAACGCTGCCAATGTGTTTTTCCCTTGAGGGCAACCTTTAGGGTTTAGGACCCAGTCAACAAACTCGAGTCCGTAGGTGAACTGATGCCAGGTTTAACGCTCTGTTGCTATGTCCACGCCACCAGGAACATGAAAGTGAATGTCACTTTATTGAACCAGCTGCTTTTGATCAAAGATCAGAACATGTGCATGTAAACTAGGTTGCAGACTGTCCCATAATGCAAAGCACACCTGAACTTGGTTCCTCGATTTTGCCTAAAGTCTTCCCTTCTTGTGCTGAAAAACTGGTGAGTTAGCTCAGTGGGTTGATAGTTTTACTGGCCTTTGAAATCCACCAGTTTCCCATGAAATGTTCCAAAGAGGTCATATCTCCTAGGCATTTAGCCACCCCTTCCATTACCCTCCCCCAATCACGAGCACGGTCTTATAACCACGTCACTGCTGCATGTGAGGCAAACAAGTAAACAAACAAATGTGCACAAAAATTAAGCTTCAACTAGTGGGATGGCCCTTGACGTACTGCATGTGGTTGGTAAACTGGGCCTGCAGCATCTAAGGACAATACTTGTTGGTCTTTGTGTCTATCAACTGTTCTGTGTTCTTATCATCTTTCACCTAGGCTAATGATCTCCAAACTTCTTAGGGCGGAACCCTCTTTCAATTTCATCAGAACCGCCCCACTCACCAAATGACAAACATTACTTTTCATATTTACTCAATACAACAAACAGTTTAAAGACTTTCATGGGAATTGATGAATCATTAACAAATAAAGACAAAGATGATTTGCGGAAGTGCATAGCAATCTCTCACAATATATATATGTACTGTGAAATATAGCAACACAGTCAGACATTTCAAGTGAGATCGCATGGTGGAACATATTAAAAGAATTTCCCAGAAGCGATTTTATTTTTTACTTTGTTTCATACACTAGATCTTGCCAGAGAAATTGAACACAAAAATATTGTAAATTTAGCTCATACTTACAATCTTTCAGCACTAGACTTCTACAGTTTTTTAAAGTTAAAAGTCAAACTTTCCAAATTTAGCAAACCAAATCTTCCTTACCAGGTCGCCTATTAAGTTGGCTTAGGTCTGGTCACATTGCTTCTAAAATATATAGGATACTCTCTAGTCCTCCTCGCCCCAACAGTCTTCCCTTGCCATTTAATGGGCCAATCATTTTGACAAAGAAACAATTGGACACATCTCGGGCGAAGGATGGCAGAACATTAACAAAATGGCCTTGAGGGACAAAATTTCACCATTTACTCTCCAGACAAATTTCTTTGCTATGCACCTTCTACACTGGACACCTGCTAGGCTTCATAAACTGAAGCGCCGTGAGGATGGAAAATGTTAGGACTGTGGAGACGAGACTGGTTCCCACCAACATGTGTTTTTTCACTGGCGACGTCTCAAATTCTACTGGGACCAAGTCCAGTCCCAATTGTCGACAATTTTCCACTTCTCGATGGTTTTAGATTACCCTACAGTTCTATTAGGACCCAGAGCATCCAAACCTTTGGTTAGCTGTAGCTGTAATGATATGGCTCTTCTAGACGTACTCCTCTCGGTTGGTGTGATGGTTATTTTATCGGAATGGAAATCTTTAATGAACATTTCGTTTCATACTTGGTGGTCGTGAGTCTTATTTTCAAGAAGTGCCCATACTTCACACTCAAAAAGAAGGTCCTTCCCTCAGATATCCTCTATCTGGTGATCCTTAGACAAATCTGCTTCATTACATGGATAATGTAAACATTATAGTCTATACACGTGGCGTTATTTTTACTGTATTTTTGGGACTTAACTGTGCACTGCCCCCTCCTCTCCTCTCCTTTTGCCCTTTTAATTACATTAATTGTTGGCGTGACAAGGTTGGGTGCTACACCTTGCCATCTTTAGACATGTTCTGAGATTCTCTCTTGTCTTACTTCAATTAGCTCTATTATAAGGAATTATCAAAGGCACACAACCCTATACCTTATTGTTTTACCAGATTTCTGTATTTATTTTTCTGTGCCACTTATGTCTGTCTTCCATGTTTTCCACATTATGTTGTCCTTTGGTAAGATGACGTACTATTAAACACATATTTTATTCTATGTACTGCAATACAATAAATTATTTGGTACTAGGACTACATCTTGTTTGATGCAAGGCCTATGCATCTTTGTACTGTACTTTGGTTATTTAAATGCCAATAAAATGATTGAACACTAAACATATTGTAAGCAAGGGAGCCAAAATATGTCAAGGACTCTAAAAAAACTTTAGAGCATGTCAAACAAATTCTAGCACAAATTGAAGCTCATTCTTGCCTTTTATTTTGTTGCATTTTCATATCCAGCTGCCAGTGCCAACTAGCCTTGTATCATGTGTGACACCTCCAACTGACCCGGCATTTTTAAACATTTTGTTTTTTTTAATAGAGTTTCATATAGTGCGAACTTGACCCGAATCGCGTATCAGAGCACTTTATATAGCACCAGTTGCATTACATGAGGATACATTCATTTTTGTGAGGCACGGTGAGATTAAGTGATTTGCCCAGAATCACAGGATGTTCAGCGTCATTGCCAAGACTCTAACCCAGTTCCCCATATTCAAGGTCGACCGCCCTAGCCGTTAGGCCAACTCCTCTCATTTTAGCCAAAAGCACTTTGCATGCCGGAATCTTTGAGCTCATCCCTATAATGTTAAATACTAAATTAAGAGTAGATGAATGCAATGTACTCTTGGCTAAACTGGACCAATAGGCAGCTCTGAACAAGTTTAACAATTTGAACATTTGAGTTATGTCAGGTTATCCTCTTTAAAAGTGCACTGATATACATGAATGCCAACATGCTTTTGTCAGACCTGTCACCCCAGTGTGATTCTTTATCAGAAATGAGGGTTGAGATGTTTGGATGTTATTTGGAGGCCCTGTCTGAGACACCCTCTAGTCAAGAAATGACAGACAAAAAGATTATGATTGCCCATTGTAGAGTGGCTCACTTCCAATGTTTTCTTTCATGAATCACAGGACTATTTATTAACCCCTTCCCTGCGGGGGTAATTCCCCCGCGGTGCCGGGGGGGCCGCGGTGCCGCTGTGCTCGTGACTAGCTGAGCTCGTCATGACTCACAGTGGAGCTGTGCTCATGACGAGCTGAGCTCGTCATGACCCCGCCCACTGATTAATTCTCCCGCACAGGTGGGGAATTAATCGCGCGTGGGCGGGCCGCGGCAGTTATGACGAGCTCAGCTCGTCATGAGCACAGCTCCACTGTGACTCATGACGAGCTCAGCTCGTCATGGGCACGGAAGATGTTGCCTATGCTCCCAAGGAACATTCTATGAGCTTCCCAGGTTCACTCCCACGTCCCCAGTTTGAAAACCTCTTCCCAGTCTCATGCATAGTTTTTTCACTCCCATTTAATGCATACAATAAACCATGCCCCAAGTAGTTTAGAAAAATGTTTTATTTTCTATCTCTTATGTCGACGTCTCAAAATACGTAGATGGAAGCTTAAAGTTTAGCGTATTATATGAAAGTGCTTATCTTGTGTGTCTCTTTCACGCAGTGAGGCGACACTTGCTTGGGAAGTGTACACCAAATTACATTCCCATACAAACCACTGAAAATGAAGTTTGTGATAATAAAAGCATTGTCAACGTTATGTTTTTCACGCAGCTATAACTTCGTGACTTTCACATCTGTGTTGTACTATTCCTGAAAAACATGTAAGGGTTGATAATAAAAAAAACTTTCCAAGTTTACACTCTCGCAAGACTTGCAAAAATGCAAAGCTTGCAAAGTTGTATTTCAGAAAGGGGCAACTTTACTACAGTGCAGGGAAGTGGAAACTGTTTTCTCTGCCATTTAGGGTCGTTAGGAGCCGCGGCTCATGCAGGTAAGAGCGGTGAGGCAGTGGGGGGAGGGAGGGGCATTCGACAGATGACCACGATGGAAAATTAAATAAATATTTAATTTTCCCTCATCGTCATCTGTGGAACCCCTCCCTACTTCCCATTCGTCCCCACCGCTCTTACCTGCACAGGCCGCTGCTGGTCGTTAGCAGTAGCAGGAGTACCACCGTCGCTCTGCGCCTGCACACTACCATTCCCCGCTGCTGGAATTTTAAAATGGCGAGACTTCTTGTGGCACGGATTCATCTCACCAACATGTGGTTGCTGTTAACCTGCTGTTTCTCAGGTTAACATATATGCCAGAGAGGTAGTTGGTCAATAGCTCCCACTCATGATCCAATGTTGTACTGCAATACCTGCGCACAGGGACGGACTGGGCACCAAAACCGGCCCTGGAAAACTTCTCGGCGGGGCCCATGAGGAGTGGAGAGGGGGATGCGGCCGAGCTGGTTGCTCGAGCTGGTTTCACCGATTTTGTTACAGGGGGCCGATATTGCAGGCCCCCTGTAACAAAAACGGCCTCCCAGAGGGCCAAAACCGGCCCCCACCCTAGCGGCCCACCGGGGAAACGCCCGGTGCCCGCTACGGCCAGTTCGGCCCTGCCTGCGCAGCTAACAATTCTCTGCAGCCAGACGCTCCACACTTCCTGTGAACTTCTGGACCGTACTGCCTAAACGCCATTTTGGGTAGGTGTAAAACTTTGCTTGCTTTTGAAAAGGGCAAAGCTTAACGACTTTGATGTGAAGGTTTTAACCTTTGTGCACCTTAGCTTGGATATACTTGCAGAACCCTATGCCTGGCCTTGCCTGGCCTCGTCGCGCCACTTCTGTTGAAATATAGATGTCCTACCACAAACCCTCTGACAATGGTACGGCCATGTCTCCTGATCAACGAAAAGGTGTTCTGCAATGCCCCTTCCATGTTCACTCAGGGAACAATCTGTAAACCCTAGCTAGTTGTTTTAGAAGTTAAAAAATCAAATAATCAAGACTGCTCATGCAATGACACTCTACGTCTGCGGCGTTAATGTGTCGTTAGCGCGCAGACTTTTTGTTTTTAATGGGCTAATCGCTTTTAAGCTCAAATCAAGGAAAACAGAGCTAATCCACCTGATCCTAAGGGAGCCTAAGTGTATTAGATGCGAGCATGAAGGAACACATTTTTTTTCTTGATCTCTGGTTTCCATGGCAACGTTAGCAGATTGGAGACCGGGCTTCTGTTTCATGAGACGATAGTGGGTCCACTGATTGCATTCTGTTTTTTTCCAGACACAGGTCAATTGATCAGCCAATAATAGATCCAAGGAAAAGATATAAGGGGCCTACTGAAGAAAACATCAATCTTTGTTTCTCGAGACAGCAAAAGTTGTAATCCCTTTTGTAAATCTCATTAGCTGGTTGTTAGGAACAGAACGCGGATGTGTATTTATTAATGGAACAGACACTTTCCTCCCTTGGAAAAAGCAAGCAGACTTTGCCTTTTGAAGTGTCAAGTTATGCAACATAACAGTTTTTTTAAACATCCTCTTTACAGCTTGATGAAGCAAGCAAACAGCGAAGAAAGCTTTTTCAATCCACCAAACGGGCGGCAAACCCTTGAACGCATCACTGTCCAGCGTACTCCTGAAAGACGCCTGGGCCTCGTTTCGGGCTTAATTGAAAAACAAAAACAGGGGTCCAAAGTTTTTCCCCATCTCCACTGCTGTTCCCGTCTCCAGTGCTGTTGAGTGCTACAGTTGATGAATAGCAAAAGAACTTAGTCTTGATTTCACCTCATGCCTTCCACCATTCTGCACGTTCTGTCTCTTTATCTCACTCTTGCAGGTACATTTTCCCTCATACTTTCTTCAACACTGAAATAACACAGGGAAAACTGTTCAAAGCAGCCCAATCCTTCGTGAGCCAATGAGGCATGTTTGGGTCACGGTAGCCCATCAAGCTCTGTAAGCAGGGCTGAACTGGCCGTAGCGGGCACTGGGCATTTCCCCAGTGGGCCGGAAGGGTGGGCGCCGGTTCTGGACCGATAGGAGGCGTTTTTGTTAATGGGAGCTGGTTTTGCACCACTGCTGCAATATCGGCCCCCTGTAATAAAAGTGCAGCAGCAGGGACCCCCCACCACCTCCCTCTCTCCCCCGGTCCATTCCAAAGTAATTGCCAGGGCTGGTTTGCGTTCCCAGTCCAGCCCTGTCTGTAAGTAGCGCCCTAGCCTCAGCTCAACGGGTAAATGCCTAAGTTGCACAATGGCCTGTCTGGACACGCTGATTCCCTCTTTCTATTTCTCCCTCTTTTTACCTTTTCTGCTTTTCTCTGTCTTTCTTGGTTTGGAAGTCTGGTCATTAAAAATTAAGTCCTAATTTCTAAAAATGAATGCTGGTCCCCACCACATGCAAAAAACACAGCACAAATTAATCACAGTTCTGCTAACGTTTTATCTGACAAAATCCAACAAGCATTGACAAAGTGAATTAATCTGGCTTTAATGTGTTAAGGCGCTGAAACAGCATTAGTGTATTCCTGTGAAGTGTTACCTCATTGTAGCTAGTAGCTATTGGCTTTGGCAAATGTTTTTTTTTTAATGTGAAGACATTGGAAGAACATAGTTACAAGAAGGACAGAGAAACCAATGCGAAAATTCAAATAGGGAAAACAATAGGAAATAAACATACAGGGAAAGTCATTAGAAAAGACAGGGGCCAAGATCAATGGGGAAGAAAGACAGTAAAAAACAGTTTAAAAAAATGCAAATCAAGAAATTTAGAGGAAACACACAGACACAGCATGTCACAAGTGAAGACAAACAGTGTGGAAGGTAAAGAGAGAATAAACTTGTGTGATAAGGCATCACAATCCATATTTATCATACACCCTTCAAAACATGTCTGGTGGAATAGTTTGTCATTTATTGGTTGTTATGTCTTTTGTGCAGTATTAGCCATTCAAAAGTATAATGCAAAAGCAACTTTGCAGAGTGTGAGCAAAAAAGTCATTAAATAGCATTCAGGAGATAATGAGTTTTATGTGTCGTGTTTCAGTATACTTTTAAGATGTAAAATTGTCCCTCATTGTTAGAAATTGGGTTTCTGCCCACCACTCCAGTCAGAGTGAGGGAGTTACACACCCAAGATAACCCCTGCTCACCCCCTTGGTAGCTTGGCTAGACCAGTCAGGCTTACCCCAGTGGCAATGTGTAAAGTGCTTCCATAACACAGTCACACAAGTAACACATTTAATACATCACAAAAGAGACTCCGCACAGGATTATATAAAAATATAAAATATATTATACATGACACATGGACCAGAATGACATAAATCATAAATATTGAGCATCCTATGAAAACTCTAAATCAGCATGCATTATCCTGTCAAGGCAAGAATCAAAATGCCATACAGGTTAAGAACATAGAAAATGCATGAATCATCAAATACTGATCGGTTACTCGCTATCCTGACAAGTAAATCACAATATGCATTATTATATCAGGGCATGAAATGCAGCAGTAATCCTCATGAACAAACAGGCATGGATCATCATGTGTACCATAAACACTTCGTTCGCAGAAGCCACTGTGTGCCTATTACATTAATCCAGGCAAATGTAGGGCAGAGGAGCCCCTGCGCCACTACTACAGTTAATCTGGTAACTTTAGTAGTCACTCAAACCTCCATCAACGAAACGGCTGGTCCTCTGTAGAGGACTCCCCAGAATCGTCAGCAATGAAGACATGTGCCCCCAAGGTGGGCGCCAACATGGGGGAGGTGCCACCCACACTACCAAAGTCGTGGGTATACCTCGGTAGGGTCCCCCCTGTGCAGGAGGATCAAAGGCAGGCACCTGCAAATGCGTGGTGCAGCTACCAACTGCTCAGGAAAACTCTGCCTCTTTGAAAGGCATACTTCCTGTCTCCTCCCCGACAGTACCTTTGTGGGGCCAATTCAGGACCCGCACCGCCGCTGGGATCAAGGATCCGCCTCACAGCCCAAAGTGCGGTATGCACGGAGCTGCAATCCCTGGTTCTCACCCAACCCTGCCCACGTAGGAGTATGAGACGGTCTCACCCTTCCTTCCTTTATTGAGGCGCCCCCTGGGTGTTGAATTCCTTCATAAGAACAGCTCTCCAGGCAGTGTTAGAGTTCAGCCTTCAGCACGGCTCTGCTTCAGGGAGAGCCACAGAGCTCTGCAGCGCCTGCCAAACCATCCCTGTAGACCCAATCCGGGGAAAAAGAGGTAGCTCTTAAGAGTGGCCGAAAGAGAAGCGCTCAACAAGTGCTGAGCCACAGCAGCGTGGGACAAGGAACCCTGCTCACCAACCATGAGCTGTGTCTGAGTAATTGAAAGGGGCCCGTCTGAGAGTCCCACCGGCTGTTGTCCATGTAGTGCAGGAATACTTCTGAGCCCCTGACAAGAACAGGGGGAGGCAAGCCCACAAGACCCTGGAGAGCACTGTGGCAAGAAAGCGAGAAACAGTAGCCATGACAGCACAGCTAGTCAGCTTGCAGAGTGGCAGTTCCTCCAGCAGCCCAGTAGGCAGTAGGCCAGCACAATCAAGCAGATGGTCCAAATGGCAGTTCCTCCTGGCAGTGCAATAGTCCCTGGCAATGTGCAGCATGTAGAGCCAGCAGCGTCTGGTTACAAGTCCCACACAGTGTCTGAAATCAAGGGGTCAGAGCCCCTGTGCTTATACCCAAAATGAAAGGAGTGTCTGCTTACAAGTCCTATGCAGTGTCTAAAATGATGGGGTCAGAACCCCTGTGCATATACTCAAAATGCCAGCAGCGTCTGGTTACAAGTCCTACGCAGTGTCTAAAATCATGGGGTCAGAGCCCCTGTGCTTATACCCAAAATGAAAGGAGTGTCTGCTTACAAGTCCTATGCAGTGTCTAAAATGATGGGGTCAGAACCCCTGTGCTTATACTCAAAATGTCTTTGATGTGGAGGTAACTTCAGAAGAACTTTAGAAGTGCTCAACACCCCCTTTCAACCCAGGTCTGGCTCCAGATGTATAGTATGGGTTAAGCAAGCCCTTTGTGTGAGGGCAGGACACAGCCTATACAGATGTAAGTGCGCCCACCTTCTTCTCTAGCAGCCCAGGAAGACCATTCAGTATGCAGCTGAATGCATATGCAACTCTGTTACACCCAACTCTTCCTATGTGATGGCTGTCTGGAAAGAATGACACAAAGCCCAGCTGTCCTTTACTTTAGATGTGAATTGAACTCAGGCTGCAAAGCACTTGCGTCATAAGCACAGTGAAATGCTCACTTTCTAAAAGTGGCATTTCTACCATAGTAATGAAAAATCCACTTAAACTAATAAGTAGGATTTGACGCCACTATTCTAAACATACCAAACATGGCAATGCAATTCCTTTCATATCAGAAATTGCCACTGAAAAACATATGAGGGAATTCCCAATGCTAACCTATGAGAGGAGCTGCACCCACTGTAGTGAAAAACAAAATAGGGTGTTTGTCGCTAACTGGACATGACACACAATAAACGTACATGTCGTGCCTTCTACTTACACAGCGCACTGCCCATAGGGCTACCTAGGTCCTACCTTAGGAGTGACCTATCTGTAACAAAAGGGGAGTTTCAGGCTTAGCAAGTAGCTTTAAATGCCAAGTCAAATGTGGCAGTAAAAAGCGCGCACAGGCCTTGCAGTGGCAGAGACATGAGACCGGTTTGAACGGCTATGTCTGTGGGTGGCACATTCTGCGCTGCAGGCCCACTGGCAGCATTTAACTTTCAGGTCCTGGGTATATGGGATACCAATGTACAATTTACTTACAGGCGAATTAAACATGCCAGGTGTAAACCATTCATATCATGTTTAAAGGAGAAAGCACGTGCACTTTAGCACTGATTAGCAGTGGTAAAGTGCCCAGAGTCTTAAAGCTAATAAAAACAGGTCAGACAAATACAGGAGGAAGGCAACACGTTTGGGGATAGCCCTGCGAAATAGACCAGGTCCAACACTCATGCTTCTCAATGCAAGCACTCCATATAAAACAGAACGATACCCCAAACAGCCAATAGCATGAGATGAAAAAGAAATACTCCCTTTGATGAAAACCTCCCAATTTTACCTTTATTTTAAAGAATTGGTAACAATATGTCACTCAGACAGCTGACTGTCTACACGCCAGACGTAAAGTGACAGAACTATTAGTAATACAGCTGCGGCATAATGATTTAGGTCTAGTTCTGAGTCAAGAAGGTAACCTAATGATTTGGTTTGTGAGAGTTGAGGCCTCAGAATCATTAGTTGCTTGTTCTTATGACTGGCCTAGAGATGGGTGCTGGAAGAAGATGAGTGATGTGAGAAGGCATTTGGGTTTCATTGAGTTTAGCTATAGATATGTGGTGGCAAAAAACTATCTACTGAGAACAGGCCATGTTTGAGGTGGCTTATATCTTATACGAAGAGGCCATGTGCACTGTTCTATAGTGTTACTAAGTGATCACTTATAAATGCTCCAGGTGTTATGCTCATCTCCTAAATTTTCGAAGACTCTGATTCGGTTTTCAGTTATATGAGCAATGTTCTGTTCTTTGCACTTGTTGGTTGAGTTACATCTCATCCGCCTATTGCGTGATTGCGACATCTAGGTTTTGCTTAGAAATTGGATATTATGGATAAAAACATGGGCGGCTTGAAAATGCACAACAGAGTGCTTCACAAATTCGTGTAAACAATTTCGAAACATGGACAGAATTAAAAGCTGAAAAACTGGCAAAACAAAAATATGGAGACAAAAATATCTAGACTAGTAACCTCCACTGCGGTGCATCAGTAGACCAGTAACCTCCCATCCCTTTGTTTGCTCTGGTGATTGGATGCCCATCAGCATTCCCTAACCAACAGAAGTCACACTCCTTAGGCATAGAATTTCAGTGGGCTAAACACTGAGGGGCCTATAAGGATGGCGGGCGGACACCCTAGCGGTGCTGGGACCGGCTGCCACTGGTGCGGCGGTCCAGCACCGATAATTAGGATGCCACCGTGGCGGTGGCATCCTCTGTTCCCAGCATTGTGGCGGGCGGTGCTCACAGCACCGCCCACCACAATGCTGGGAATGCACGTGGTGCATTGGCATGCCCAAGGTGACAGGCAGCGCGCCATTATCCTGGGGGCCCGCAGATACCAGGCAGCTGTGGTAGTAAGGGACAGGCCTCAAGCTGTCCTTCAACAGACCATTTAATGGTGTCATCTTTGAAATTTCCTAAATGCTGTGCAGAAGGGTTGGAGCAGGAGTGGAGGGATAATGTGTCACCCTCGGATTGGGCAGATGTGCCTAGTTTTTTTAAGCATTCCACTCCCGTTAAAAAAAACCTGCATTAAGGAGAGACTATGGAGAACAGTCTAGAACTGGTGGAAAGGATACCGAAGTAATTCCAAGTGGAAGACATAAGACACCTAACCCTCAACAGGAAAGACAAACTTTAAGGTACCTGATTTCAGTTGGCACCCAGGGTCTAGGGCTTGTTTCTGCAGGGCCAATGACTCATGCCCTGTACAGCTTCTCAGGGACAGCACCAGGATGGACCTGCTTGGGGGGTCTGGCGGGTTTCTCTAGATCTTCATTAGATTGGTCCTGTAGGAGTGTGAACTCCAGAAGGAGGGAGCCATAGACTGCTGACCCAGGTGCTCAACAAATGACCAAAAGGAGGTTGTGTGACTTGGAGGGTGCAGGCAAGAAGGGCAGTCTGCCGTGATGTCCTGGGGATGCTTCTGTGGAAGGCCCCTGGTCTAGGAGAAGTGTCAGGTGCCCAGAGAGGAGACAAGTCATGTGTGAGGAGGGACAACAGTAGAAGTCAAATTCTCCAAGAATTGCTAAATCCAGAGGCCAGGAGGCCTGAACAAACCGTAATAAAGTTCTTTTCCTTTTTCTATGTAAAAGCACTGACTGAGCTGTGATTTATTGGGTGCCTGTAGACTTGGGTACAAGACTACACTGTCTCCCAAGAGTAGGCCTTGGAGCGCTCTGACTTGCTACCCTATTTGTCAGAATGCTCTCCTAAAAATGCACATCTGCGCCCATGAATTTGTTTTTAATGCTAGTCTAGTTCAAAGAAGCTTACATTCTTCACTTGTAAGAATGTGACTTGCCTTGGAGTATTTTGCATGTGGAGGACTACAGAACAAGCTGTTTTAGCAGTGAACTTGTCTTACTCTCCCCCACACTTGTGGTTTAAGCTTGGTGGAAACAAGCCATTCTTAAAGCTGAGGGGGCCGCTAACAGCCTGAATTGTCACATGTGTGACTGTGTGATCATTAGTAGTTGTATAAGTACTGTGATGGCTGTGAGGTCAATGGGTGGTGCAAGCTGCGGTGACCTCCGGCCGAGGGCCCTGGCACTTATGTTCACAGATTATACACCGATCGAATGAGGTATTACTTTGCAACCATGAGCCACGAGGGAGCTTTCCGTGTCAGTGAAATTATACTGGAATAGTAAGTCTGTGAGGGCTGTGATAAAATAACTTTACTCGTTCCCTTTTAGTTTCGAGCACCGGCCAATGAAACAGTGATGTAGCGTTTAAAAGTTTGAGAATTGTAGGGGTGCGTCATATTCACGGTTAGTCGGCACCCGTATATAACCAAATGTGCGCTCAGGGATTTCGTGTGCAATGTATTACAACTGTATAACCTATATCGATTTTAAGTAGAAGTGCTAGCTATGTACAAGCACATGGTAAACGTATTAGAGAAATGTATAGTGTTTAGCTACGGGAAATGCAATGTGGTGTTAGAAATGTGTACCCCAGACTTCGTGTCTGTAGGTTGTTTAGGTTGACCACACATGAAAGAAAGACGTAAATGTCAATACTGTGATTGAAACCTGCTTGTGTAACCGAAGTAGTGGCCAGAATTCGCATATATCGTTGAGGCGAAAGGCCTGGTATTTTCTTATGTTAGCCAAGGGCAATAGGCCAAAAAGGATTTATTCCAGTAGAGGTTTTAGGCTGTAGTAAATTGCAACTTAAAAGATGTGAAGAATGTCTGCTTTGCATGATCTCACCCCAGGTGCAAGGACAGTTGCTCGTTAGTAGAGAAGCTCTTTGTTCATAATTTGAATTATGTAGAGAAAGCCAGACATGGGAGTGTATTGGAATGTGCCAATCGTAACTCCTAGTGCGGATGGCGTCTGGGACTCAAGGCCAAGCGATGGACGATGGAACTGGACAGCGCTCTGTGGAAAAGTACTGAAAGACGACCCCGGAAGGAGAGGAGGCGCAAAGGGCGTGTTCGGAGACTTGGGGTACTGTATTAGGGACAGCGCCCCGAGGGTGGAGGCAGAGCAGAGCGGGGCAGCCCAAAGCAGAGGACGGCTAGGCGAAGGGTAGAGGGGGCAACTTAGACCAAGCTCTCTAAGTGAGGACTTCTTAGGAAGTTTCGCTCTGACACCTTTTATTCTGATGAGGGTCTCAAGGGATTGCTATGTAGGGATGTCACCTAGTACAGAGTAGGGACAGAGATGGTATGGTTCAGTGTCCCTAGTATCGACATTTGCTTGGTAGTGTTCTACCTCGTGCTTTTAGAGATTGTACTTTTAGTTATTTTTAGCCGGATGCGGATTCTTCGTAGAGTAGCATTTGTTCTAGTGCCTATGTACTTGTTGTGCCTCGTGTTGAGGACTTTGTATCTCCAAATCTTTATGTTGATAATAAAAACCAGAGAGCCAAGAGATTAAGTTTCGAGTCTTTGATTACGGAAAATTGCAGACTGTAATTGTGATAACGGTGATTTTCCCTCCATGCTATCAGGCAAGTAAAAAGTTCCATCTGACCAGAGTGGGTTCCAGTAGATAATTGCGAGATACTAAAATAGGCCGGAGCAGTTGGTAGCAAACGAGGATGGTTTCTTACTGATAGCGAGGGAAGATTAGATAAGGATAAGTGACCCTTGAGGCCCAAGAGACGATAAGTGATGCTGAATCATCAGATGGCGAGCAGCAGACGGCGGCAGATGAGCATCGACGGCGAGTAGCAGCGCGGCAGAAAGCAGCAGTTCCAGGAGTGAGTATGAACATAATGAGTGGTTGTAGATTGCGGTGTTGATTTGTTGTGTGATGTCTTGCGGAGTTGTTGTGTATGTCGTGTGATTGTGAGATCAGGCTGTGAGCACGCGCAGCCCGGGAATTGTGGTGTAGAAGACACCTGAGATAGATTTTGTTGACCACCCAAAGGAGATCGTGAGGTACCATCGATCACCTGGACCGAGATAGGGGGAGCGAATGCGTGTGTGTATGGCAACTTAACGCTGGTCGTGGGTTGTGGTGAGCAGATCGGAGTGTTAGTAACCTATCAGAGGCGTTTTTGTCTGGCCGGACGGGGGCAGACGGGCGCCAATCGAGGTCAACAAGGTCGAGAGACTGTGGACGGACAGTCAGAGGCTGTGGACGGACAGCCAGAGAAATAACTTAATTGGTTATTTCAGTGTATGAATGGGACGTGAGTAAGCGTGAAACGAGTTTGGAGAAGGGAACTGCTGCGAACGAAGGAAGGTGACGTCAGAGGGTGTCGCGCTGTGATAGGCCGGTTGGTGTGAGTCGCGCTGTTATTGGAGGATTTGAGAATAAGAAGTAAATAGAGCGCGAGATCGAATTTGCTCATTATGAAGTGTCTTAGGGCTTTGCGAGAGTTGTGTAGAGGTGATAGGCATGTGGTTGTCCGCGGGGGAGAAGAAGCTCCTCCCGAGGATACACCGGCACATTACATGGCACAGAATGTGGGGTTACATACTATCGTTTGGATCGAGAATTGGCACAAGGTTACACAAGGTGAAGGGGAATTAGCTTTCCCGAGGTACGGCTCATTTAGATTAGCGGTGCTGTACCAACTGAAGACGGTGATGGGGTCCTTAAAACCCTTGCCAAGACCAGCACAGTTTGAAGCATTACATGCGTGGATCCGAGCAGCGCATGATAAGGAAAAGGGAAGAAGTCAGGAGAGGATGAGGAAGTCGATTAGGGCGTTTCAGGATGCCAAATGGGACGCAGCGGAGAAAAGATGGAGAGTGCAGACAATTGAGGAAGCGAAACTGTATCCCGCGATAATGGAGGAGACGGGGATAAGGAATGGGAAAGCACAGAAAGAGGATAGTGATTCTGATGATGATATATTGCAAAGATTGCTAGACGAGAGACCACCCCCTTATAACCCGGATGAGGCAGATGATAGGTGGAGCGAGAGAGAGGAAACTAGAAGGGTAACGATCCAGCCCGAGACCCGAGTGGAAGGGTTGGTCTCGTTTGAAACAGCGAGTTCACAGGGTCAGTCGGGGACCAGCCGAAGGATTGAAGGAGAGATGAGGTTACCGGATGCATTGAGGGTACCGGTCACCATTGGACCGATTGTGTCTATATACAGCCCGGAATCAGAGGCGAGAGAGAGGTCCGAACGAGAGGCAGAGAGAACTAGGCGAGAAAGTGGGGAAAGTGAGTTGGAAGGGGCAACGGCCCGACCTCCAAGCCCTGTGCAGTGGAGTACACCATTAGCAGCGGTGTCGGACACATCTAGGGGCGAAGAGGACGAGAGACCGGTGAGGCCGAGGACTCTGATGGAGTCGAGACCAGATTTAGGATCATGGGTACCGCCAAAGAAGCAAATGAGCTGGAATATGGGCCGAGCGGGGACAACCCCAGTTGCCTTTACGAGCCACTCTGCTCCCATAGAACTACCAGAGGAAAGGGGAGAGCAGGAATCGGAATGCGAGTATGATGAGGGACGTGGAGCAAGTTGTCAGGTGTTGAAAGGAGCCTTGAAGGCAGGAATGATAGATGTAGTAAGACTTAAGGCAGAGGCGGATGAAATAATATATGGGAATCTACCTCTGGAGAGAGTATTGACCTATACTCCCGATGAATTGCTTTTTGTGGCAAAGGATGTGACTCGTAAAGCACGAATGGCACATGAGAAACTGGCGGGTTTGGCTAGAGAATATGGGGTGGATCTATCCAAGACTAGAGCATTGCAAGGGAGCCATAGGATGCATTGTACCGAGCGGGAATTGGAAGAGAAAAGGGTTGTTGGTCTAAGGTCACATACCAAGGAATTGATTGTAGCTATGAGAATATGGCTGATGCTCGACAAATGGCAAGAGAAATGGGCTAGGAAAAAGAATTCTAGGGGAGCGAAAGGAGGGAGCTCTGAAGGAGATTTGCAGGAGGTAAAGATCCTTCCTTTGAGAGAGGTGGCGAATGGAGGATATGTGCATGTACCATGGAGCAGGGGGGATTTGGCATCATTTACGAATGATTTTCCCAGGCTCAGGGAGAAGCCTGCAGAGTGGTACAAGCAAGTTGAGCGTTTCGTTAAGATTTCGAAGGTGTTGTGGATAGATCTGAACACCTTATTCGATATCGTAGTTCCGGGAGATCTGTGGAACGCATGTAAAATTGCTGTTGATTGGCCGGACTATGAGCCTGATAGGAACATAGTTACTAATGGTCCGTCGCCCGTGGTAATGAGGCTGTACGATAAGGTAATTACCTGGTTGAAATCGAAGGTTTCACCCCAAGATATCGATTGGGTGAAGATAGACAGGACAGTGCAGGAGCCCAAGGAGACAGTACATGAATTCTATGAGAGACTTTTGAAAGCTTTTAAGCAGTACAGTGGGTTAGATGAGCTGGAAACAAAGGACATGGGACAGTTTGTGTCTAAGTTCGTGCTGGGTTTGAAGCCCGAGGTCAGTCTTATGATACAGCAGCATTTGATCTGTTGGCAGAATAAGCCCGTAGACGAGATCTTGCGGTACGCCAGGTACTGCACGGATGAGATTGAGTCAAAGCACAAGAAGATGAAGGATAACTTATTGCTCATTCAGATGCAAGCGGCTCAGGGACCGCCGAATGGGGGTCCAGTGGGGCGAAGACAGGGAAATTATCAGACAGGGAATCAGAATATGCAGGGTCAGGGAAGGCCGAGACCCGTAGACCCTAGGACAGGAATAGATGTAGCGATCTTGAAGAAGACGACTGCTTGTCACCAGTGTCACCAGGTGGGACACTGGAGGCGCGAGTGTCCCTTGAACCCCTATAATCAGCCGCAGATGGAGGGAGGAATGGGTCAGGTCCCTGGGGCGGAACAGGTACAGACGGTGACTGTACCGAGAACGATGCAAGGGGGGACAGGCGTCTCGCAGGTGCAGGTTCCCCAGCCACCCAGGATGCAGAACATACAGCAGGGAGCTCGGACTTATTTGCAGATGCCCATGTTCGAAGTGGAAGAGGAGAGGGATGCAGATTTGCTGGCGCAGTTAAGTTTGGGTCAGGACGATGATTGCCTGCTCAGGGCCATACTAGAAGTAGATCAGAAGGGACCCTTTGTGGAAGCCGAACTCGATGGACGCCCTACTACCTTCTTGGTAGATACGGGGGCTACCAGGTCAACCATAAGATCAGCAGTAGTTCCGGGGGTAGCCCTCTCGGGAGAAAGTATACAAGTGGTTGGAGTGGCGAACAAGAGACTAGTTAGCCCCTTGACGGAACCGATTCCCGTCAGGATAGGAAACTTTAGGGATCGACATCAGTTCGTGGTGTGCGATTCTAGTCCTGTTTGTCTGTTGGGAAGAGATTTATTGTGTAAGCTCAATTGCACAATTTACTGTACCCCGAGGGGAGTAGAGGTACAGACCAGAGATGACGACGCGACCTTTAAGGTTGCAAATCAGCAGGGGTGCGTGGAAGTGTACCCGGCTCTGACAGTGGAGGAGCTTCCACAGGACTTGAGGGAGTCAGTTGCGACCGATGTGTGGGATCTAAGCGGAGAGGAGATCGGCTTAGTCAGGGGAGTGGAACCAGTGAAGATACAGGTTAAGCCAAACGCGGAATTCCCGAGAACCCCTCAGTATAAACTGTCGCCTGAGACGATTGCTGGGATCAAACCTGTGATTCAGTCTATGATTAGGCAGGGAATACTGGTGGAGATCATGGGTAGTCCATGTAATTCACCCATTATGGGACTGCAGAAACCGAGTGGGAAGTTCAGGATAGTGCAAGACCTGCGGAAAATAAACGACATAGTTGTTCCATGTTGTCCAGTGGTACCGAATCCGTCTGTGATACTGTTCCAGATCCCATGCGAAGCTGGATGGTTCACAGTGATTGACTTGTGTCAGGCATTCTTTTCGATTCCCCTACATGAAGAGAGTAGATTTCTTTTTGCCTTTAGGCTAGAAAATCGTATATTAACGTGGTGCCGTATCCCACAGGGGTATACGGAGAGCCCATCGATTTTCAATCAGCTGTTAAAGAAGAATCTGGAAGGTCTTGTGTTGCCGAAAAACTCTGTTTTGGTGCAGTACATTGACGACCTGCTTGTCGCGTCAGAGACAGAAGACGCTTGCAGGATCGATACCATTGCGTTGTTGAATTTCCTGGGAGAGAACGGTCACAAGGTGTCTCCAAACAAGCTGCAATACTGTTTACCTGAGGTACAGTATTTGGGGCACAGAATTGAAAAGGGTAAAAGGAAGGTGTCTCCAGATCGCATTGATGCGATTTTGAGGATGCCAGTTCCCTCGACGCAGAGGGAAGTTAGAATGTTTTTGGGAATGGTGGGCTATTGCCGCCAGTGGATCCCAAACTTTTCCTTTGAAGCGAAGCCTTTGCAGCGGCTGACGCGAAAGGATGTAAGTGATCCGGTACCATGGGACGACGATTGTTTGAAATCATTTCTGAGGCTGAGAGAAGCCTTATGTAGCGCTCCTGCGTTGGGAATGCCGGATTATAACAAGGCATTTGCATTGTTCTGCTGCGAAAGAGAAGGTTGCGCATTAGCAGTGTTAACCCAGAATCATGGAGGTGTCCGTAGACCAGTTGCTTATTTCTCAGCTACTCTAGATCCAGTAGCTTCTGCGTTGCCCGGATGTCTCAGATCCGTTGCGGCAACAGGTGTCAGCATCGAGAGATGTGAGAGCATTGTGATGGGTCATCCACTTACTGTACATGTGCCACATTCTGTTGAATTGTTGATGACTAGGACTAAAACGCAGCACCTCACGAATAATAGGCTGACTCGTTATGAGCAAGTTATTCTTGCAGCAGATAATGTGACATTGAAGAGGTGTGCTGTTTTAAATCCTGCTACACTGTTACCTGTTCTAAAAATAGATGATAATGAAGACTGTGAGGACCATGATTGTCTCGATGTGACTGAACTATGCACCAAACCGAGACCCGACATTGTCGACGAACCGCTCCCGGTGTCAGATGAGATTTTCTTCGTGGACGGTTCATGTTTAAGAGACAGTGTCGGTCGATTGAGAGCAGCGTTTGCTGTATGCACCATTACGGGTGTGGTTGAAGCCGCTTGTTTAGAAGGAGTACACTCCGCGCAGGTGGCTGAGCTCATTGCTCTGACTCGTGCCTGTTTGGCAGCCGACAAGATCCGTGTAACTATTTACACGGACAGCCAGTACGGGTTTGGTGTGGTTCATGACTTCGGACAGCTATGGTCCCAGAGAGGGTTTATGACGTCTTCAGGTTCTCCTATAAGAAATGGTGATTATGTGCGGAAATTGTTAAAAGCATTGCAAGGTCCTGATGAAATTGCTGTTGTTAAATGTGCAGCCCACACGAAGGGAAGCGACTTTGTCTCGTTGGGAAATAACTATGCAGACGAAGTAGCTCGATTTTGTGCAGAGCAGGGATGCAACTTTACTGAGATCCACATTGAGGAAACTGGGGAAGAGGTGGTGTATGGTCAGATGTTAGCAGTGGCTGACACATGGGAGGAACTGAAGCAGCTTCAGGAAGGGGTCTCAGATCAGGAACGGGACAGCTGGATACGAGCTGGATGTGAGAAGGGAGATGTGGATATATGGGTTTCGAATGATGGACGAGCAGTGTTGCCGGAAAGTTTGTTGAATCCCATGGCGAGGTTGATACATGGTGCTGTACATCTGGGTAGGGATGCCATGATGAGAGTGTTTCGTCAGACTTGGTACAATCCGAAGTTTCGTGCCGTGGCTGAAACTGTGTGCCAGAGATGTGTCACTTGCCAACAGATGAATGTAGGGAAAAGAACTGCTGTGACATTGAGCCACATAGGGAGGTCAGGGGGACCTTTCAATAGGATGCAGTTGGATTTTGTCGAAATGCCGAAGTGTAATGGGTTGAGGTACATATTAGTGATAGTATGTGTCTTTTCCAGGTGGGTGGAGGCGTACCCTACACGCAGATGTGACACACTCACAGTAGCGAAACTCTTATTGAGAGAACTCATTCCAAGGTACGGGTTCCCGACGTCCTTTGAATCGGACAGAGGAACTCATTTTCACAGCGAAGTTATGAAATTGCTTTGTGCTGCTTTGAATATAGATCAGAAGTTACACTGTAGCTATAGACCAGAGGCTTCAGGGATAGTGGAGCAGGTGAATGGAACTCTGAAGGCTCGGATGGCGAAAGTGTGTTCGTCTACGTCTTTGAAATGGCCTGACGCATTACCTTTGGTCCTTATGAGCCTTCGAAGTGTGCCTGATAGAAGAACTGGGTTGTCACCCCATGAAATCCTCATGGGAAGAGCGATGCGTTTGCCTGCAATACCTGCTACTGCTCTGATAAATATCACTGATGATATGATCCTGGACTATTGTAAAGGCCTTGCTGACGTGGTCCGTTCTGTGTCTCAGCAGGTGCAGACAGCAACGGTTCCAGCTGCGAGTGACAGGTGCCACGACTTGGACCCAGGCGATTGGGTCCTGGTCCGAAAGCACGTGAGGAAGAGTTGTTTGGATGCTAGGTGGCGTGGCCCTTTCCAAGTAATCCTTGTTACGAACACTGCTGTCAAGTGCGGAGGGTTACCGAACTGGGTGCATGCTTCTCATACCCGCAGAGTTCCAGCACCCTTGGAAGATACAGCCCCTCTCGAGAACCAAGATCTCAGTGAGCCGACAGAATCGCCAGAGAGGGCCAGTCAAGCTGTAAGGGTTGCTGAAGCGGCTGATGGTGCACTGAATCGAGTTGGGGGAGGACGTGAAGAAAGTACTGACCCAGAAACCGGCGAAGGAGCGAGAGGTGCAGTGGGTAGTACAGAATCGAGTTCTGCCGAAGAAGAGGAAGGCAGTGCACAGGGTATCGGAGAGAAGACTGGGGGAGCCACCGAAGCGGAAAGGGTTTGGCCCGCAAAGCAGAACCGGGTAAACCTGAGGTTGGCCCCAGACACCGACCTTGCACCAGTTTCGGAAGAACCAGAAGAAGAATCGGGAGACGAGGAAAATCCTCAAGGTGGTGTGAGAAGGTCCAAGAGAACTCGAGTGCCAAGTCGGAAGTACGCTTCCCCGGAGTGGGCATACCAAGTGACTGATGCCAGGGTTACCGAGTACGGGAAGATTGAGGTCGATGACATTGGTCAACAGTGTCCCGCTCCAGAGGGTGGAAGTGTTGCTGAAAGTTCCGGGATTGGAGATCGAAGGGATTCTGACGATTCATATCCCAAGTCCGCCCTTCCTGAGTACCATTCGAGGTATGATCTTGGACAATTTAGAGTTCCCGACGTTCACAGCATTGCCAGATCCACAAGAACTGATTATTCTTAAGCTCGAAATATTGCAGGGAGTCCTGGAGCTGTTGGGACCGGCGCTTATGTTAGATTGATTTGAGAAAGGTTGCCAGCTAAAAAGAAGATTACTTAGAGCCGAGCGGAAGAAGAACAAAATTAGGGATTTTTCCGTTGTAGAACGAAGAAAGTTAGGGAGGGTTGCCTAAGTTCACGAAAGAGACATTAATGAGAAAGAGACTTATCCTTTCAGAGACTGCATTGGACATTGAGCATATTCCGAAGATGGCAGATCCTGTAAACCCACATCGTAGGGCTAAACTGATAATAGGCACATTGATCGGAGTTGTAGTAGTCACCATATTTGCGGTAGTGATCAGTTCCTACATGGTGGCTCACAGGCAAGAGGGGAAGGTTCAGGGAGCACCCACACCTATTACCCCAGGGCAGAGTGGTGTTAGTATTAGCGAACAGGAATCATCGGAGTTGAGAGATGTTCGCAGACTTCACATGGATTTGTCAAAGGGTGATTTTAAGCTTAACGCGTATGCAAGGTTGCTGTATGAGTATGTTGATGCGATGGATGTGAAGGATTGTTATGTGTGCATGCAGTTGCCTGCTTCAGTGGATGAGGGTATCAAGTATCATCATCTCCCATTGACTTATGGGATTTCTTGTAGCATATGGCTCAGTTTATTTTATGACAGGAGACAGTTCGAGTATTTCTTCTCAAATTTTGACACGGT
The DNA here is from genome assembly GCF_964204655.1 of Triturus cristatus. Taxonomy (NCBI): domain Eukaryota; kingdom Metazoa; phylum Chordata; class Amphibia; order Caudata; family Salamandridae; genus Triturus; species Triturus cristatus. The sequence goes on along the minus strand of NC_140580.1, from coordinate 873,906,229 downwards.
ACTTCCCGAGGTGCCAGCAATCAAGCATTTGAATAGATATGACCTGGATAAGAAAGAGGACAGACTCCTGAAATATTTTAGACCGACTGTGAAACTGGATACGGCGCATGCTCACAGGAATAACCTGACATGTGCGTTATCAGAGATAGAGAAGAAATTCATAGACCAAGTAGAGGACAGGTATAGAAAGTTGACCGAGACACGACACACCGGAGAGAGCCCAGTAGATTGGACGGACGAGGAGAGAGCTCACAGATCTAAGGGAAGTTATGGACCAATAGCATTGGATGAGGCACAGAGAGGGAATTTGTGTATTGCACGGCCTCAATCCAAGACGGAGAAGGTCGCAGTAGGACATAGCATTTGTTCTCAGACTTTTACAATGGAAGCTTATGCTAAGAATTTTATGCAAGGTCCAGTAGAAGTAATCCCGACAGTGTATTATGTTTGTGGGACGAATGCTTATGTCAGACTACCCGACAATTGGTATGGAGTATGCTATTTGGCTATCATATTCCCGAAGATTTATCACACAAGGGACTTGGAGTTGTTAGAGACGAAGCGACCGCCCAGGAAACGTAGGGCTACAAATGCCGGTGCAGTGATTGGGGACATATACGGAGCAATGATACCTAGTATGGGTGTGGTGTTGAATGATGTGAAGATCCGAAGGTTGGCGACTGTAGTTGATGAGTTGTCTATGAACACGGCGAGATCTTTGATATTGGTGGCTGGAGAGATGTTGTCGATCCGGAATATGGTTTTGCAGAATCGCCTTGCTTTAGATGTGTTGTTAGCAAAAGAAGGCGGAGTCTGCAAATTATTGAAAGTTCAGGAATGCTGCACGTATATTCCAGACAACTCGAAGGAGATAGGGAAGTACATAGACAACATAACGACTATTCACAAGGAGATTACGGATCTGACGGAGGTGAATGTGTGGGAGAAGATTGGATTAGGATTTGGAAGAGTGGGAACTTGGTTTGCGAATCTGGGAAGGGGATTTCTAGGTTCAGTGTTGAAACCAATTATTATTGCCGTGGTTTGTGTGATCTGTTTGTGGGGATGTGTGAAGGCATGGAAGTGGTATCAAGGAGGCAAGGTTGAAAGAGCTCTAAAGGCAAACGAGAGGAGGTTGGCAAAGCTCCAGGAGCAGCAATATGAGAGTCTTAAGAAACTGGAGGGAGTCCGACATGGAAATGTTATGACTAGCACGGTTTAAATCAGTTCTGAAGAAGGAAATGTAATGGTGTGATGACGGATGTCATCAAAGGGGGGAACTGATGTAGCGTTTAAAAGTTTGAGAATTGTAGGGGTGCGTCATATTCACGGTTAGTCGGCACCCGTATATAACCAAATGTGCGCTCAGGGATTTCGTGTGCAATGTATTACAACTGTATAACCTATATCGATTTTAAGTAGAAGTGCTAGCTATGTACAAGCACATGGTAAACGTATTAGAGAAATGTATAGTGTTTAGCTACGGGAAATGCAATGTGGTGTTAGAAATGTGTACCCCAGACTTCGTGTCTGTAGGTTGTTTAGGTTGACCACACATGAAAGAAAGACGTAAATGTCAATACTGTGATTGAAACCTGCTTGTGTAACCGAAGTAGTGGCCAGAATTCGCATATATCGTTGAGGCGAAAGGCCTGGTATTTTCTTATGTTAGCCAAGGGCAATAGGCCAAAAAGGATTTATTCCAGTAGAGGTTTTAGGCTGTAGTAAATTGCAACTTAAAAGATGTGAAGAATGTCTGCTTTGCATGATCTCACCCCAGGTGCAAGGACAGTTGCTCGTTAGTAGAGAAGCTCTTTGTTCATAATTTGAATTATGTAGAGAAAGCCAGACATGGGAGTGTATTGGAATGTGCCAATCGTAACTCCTAGTGCGGATGGCGTCTGGGACTCAAGGCCAAGCGATGGACGATGGAACTGGACAGCGCTCTGTGGAAAAGTACTGAAAGACGACCCCGGAAGGAGAGGAGGCGCAAAGGGCGTGTTCGGAGACTTGGGGTACTGTATTAGGGACAGCGCCCCGAGGGTGGAGGCAGAGCAGAGCGGGGCAGCCCAAAGCAGAGGACGGCTAGGCGAAGGGTAGAGGGGGCAACTTAGACCAAGCTCTCTAAGTGAGGACTTCTTAGGAAGTTTCGCTCTGACACCTTTTATTCTGATGAGGGTCTCAAGGGATTGCTATGTAGGGATGTCACCTAGTACAGAGTAGGGACAGAGATGGTATGGTTCAGTGTCCCTAGTATCGACATTTGCTTGGTAGTGTTCTACCTCGTGCTTTTAGAGATTGTACTTTTAGTTATTTTTAGCCGGATGCGGATTCTTCGTAGAGTAGCATTTGTTCTAGTGCCTATGTACTTGTTGTGCCTCGTGTTGAGGACTTTGTATCTCCAAATCTTTATGTTGATAATAAAAACCAGAGAGCCAAGAGATTAAGTTTCGAGTCTTTGATTACGGAAAATTGCAGACTGTAATTGTGATAACGGTGATTTTCCCTCCATGCTATCAGGCAAGTAAAAAGTTCCATCTGACCAGAGTGGGTTCCAGTAGATAATTGCGAGATACTAAAATAGGCCGGAGCAACAGTTTGTCAAGTTCAAGAGCCACGAGACAAGGTACAGTGCATTTTTGAGACTCGGCCTTTCCCCCCTCCTCCTCACCGTTCCCGGAGCTCGTGACCTTGGCTGCCCGTGTGGAACAAAAGCCATTTGTGGGACATGACCCATGGAGGCCGGCTTCGCTCCGGCAGCTGGCCCTTTTGAGGGATTTCGCTGCGCAGTTTTAATAACCGGCTGGCGTTAATTTTTAATGTCTCGTCAATACACTGGGAAACAAGGCTAATTTCAGAGCAATTTGTATCCAAGAATGTCTGCCTGAATTATTCATCAGGCGCTGAGCCGATGCGCAACACAAACCACTTTCCAGTTAAGGTGGGGCTGTGGCGTTGGGGAAGAAATTAGAGAATGCTGTGTCATCAGGTAACAATAGGCAGGTGTGCAACCTCACCCTACCGGGTCCTGTAGATGTGCTGAGTCACTGCCCGGCACGCCAGGAGTAGCATCTCTCACTCTGCCAGGCCCTCCAAATGTAGGACCTCAGACCTAGATTTACATTGAAGTCACGCAGCACAGCGCAACAGGTGAAGTTGCTGCGCCTCATTGCGTCAATGGGAGAAAGCAGGACAGTACTCAGGGTTGGATTGGATAAAAAATCCTCCCGGGCACGCAAAAAAAAAGTGGCCCACATTTGCATATTGCCTTTCCGCAAAACACTGCTTCGGCGAAATTATATTTAAAAAAAGGGGGGGGGGGAGGGGGTAAAAAAATGCACAGATTAGTTTACACTGGTGTAACACACCTGAAAACAAGTGAGGCCACTTTTGTTCAAGCCCCCTGCCCCCGCTCAATATGCATATATGAATGGGCCGGCCCAGCAAGAGAGGATGTAGCCTTACGGCTACAGCCGTTGACCTCGAAGCTGGGGAACAGGTTTCGAGTCCTGGCAATGACGCTCAACATCCTGTGGTTCTGGGCAAATCACTTAATCTCCCCATGCCTAACAAAAACGAATGTGTCTGTCTGTAACGTAACTGGTGCTTATGTAAAGCGTTCTGATACCTGGTATCTTCGGGTCAAGTTCGCGCTATATAAAACTCTAAAAAAAAAAAATTAAAAAGGGAGTGACACCTCTGCCGGTTGATAAAAGGGAGGTAATGGGCGCCCATCTGCCTCCAGAAAGGCCACTCAGGCACCCACTGGGCCGCTGGCGGCTTCGATCAACGCAGAAACCACCAAATCGGCCCTTCAGGCTGCTCAAAAAAGCAGCCCACGGCTGGAATTCGGATACCGGCCGCTCGGGCATTGCCCAAGTGCCCGCGTTGCCAATCCGACGCTGACAGTACTATATCTACTAAGATATGGCACTGTTTTGCAATCTGCCTGCTCAGGCGCATTCTTGGCATGTGCCAACACAGACTCACTTGAGCCACTTTCCAAGGGTGTTGTGGGAAGCCTAGTTTTGTTGCAGGAAGTGACCCATTCCATTACAAAAAGAATGATTTAAGCTGCTTTCCACATTGTATGTGAGGTATACAGACAGAGCACATGTGCAAATTGGGCAAAACGAGTGGAAATGAAAAATTTCTCCTTGTTACGCCTGCCTCGAGGAGGTACAGGATTTTGGCATGAATCCCTGTGTACAGTTCTTTGTAGAGAGAGTTTTGCATCACAACCCATGAGTGGTTGCAGGGCACCACGTATGCACCACCCACGGAGAGCCTCCTTTATACAGAGTAACTCAAGTCAGTGCACCGAGCAGCTTTGCGTTACAAGCCAAAGCAAATCGCAATTTGTGATCAATTGTATATCCTACCGCAGTACTTTGTGTCTCATTTACTTTAAAAATGTGGTGCACACCTGATGCAAAGTGTTTGTAAATCAAGGACTTAAACTCTGCTAGTGCTTCCCAGTGTAGGTCAAGGCCCTCTGCTAGGCACTGCTGGTGTACCCTCTGCCAGGCCCTGCATGGGTACAGTCTCACACGCTACCAGGTCACCAGGGTGTAGAGCATCTCTGCCAGCACCTGCCATGGCATATCATCATTCTTTGCCAGGCGCTGCAGAGGTACTGTCTTACTGTCTGTCCAGTCTGTGATGGCTCACCCTCTGCCAGGCTCTGCAGGTGTACCCTGGCACTTTTCGAGGGGCTGCGGGGGTTCAGCATCACATTTTTCAAGCTGCTGCATATGTTCATACTCACAGTTCTAGTTCCCCCAGATGTTCTGCCTCATACTCCAGCTGTCACTGCAGATGGGAAGCCTTGCACTTCGCCAGGGCGCGCATGTGTACAACTGTGTGTAGGGTGTGCAGCCTCTGCCAACCCCTACAGGAGTAGAGCTTTGCAAGCTGCTAGATCCTGTAGAAGTGTAGCATTAGCTTGCACACTGTCACGTGCTGCAAGCTTGCAGTGCTGTAAAGTGCACTGCTCTGCTGGTGTGCAGCTTCACATCTTGGCACACAATGCACGCGAGCATTATTGCTCACTGCCAGGTCCTCAAGTATACAGTGTTAGACGTTGCAGGTCCTGTAGGTGGGCAGCATTGCCTTGCACACTGTCATGTGCTGCAAGCTTGCAATGCTGTACTGTGCACTGCTCTGCAGGTGTTCAGCAGGTGTTCAGCTTCACATCTTGGTGCACAATGCACGCAAGCATTGTTGCTCACTGCCAGGTCCTCAAGTATACAGTGTTAGACATAGCCTGGTCCTGTAGGTGGGCAGAATTGTCTTGCACACTGCCAGGTGCTGCAAGCTTGCAATGCAGCACAGTGCACTGCTCTGCTGGTGTGCAGCTTCACATCTTAGCGCACAATGTACGCGAGCATTGTTGCTCACTGCCAGCTCCTGCGAGTGTACAGTGTTAGACGTTGCCAGGTCCTGTAGGTGGGCAGCATTGTCTTGCGCACTGTGAGGTGCTGCAAGCTTGCAGTGTTGCTCAGTGCACTGCTCTGCTGGTGTGCAGCTTCACATCTTGGCGCAAAATGTACGCAAGCATTGTTGCTCACTGCCAGGTCCTCAAGTGCGCAGTGTTAGACGTTGTAGGTCCTGTAGGTAGGCAGCATTGCCTTGCACACTGTCACGTGCTGCAAGCTTGCATTGCTGTACAGTGCACTACTCTACAGGTGTGCAGCTTCACATCTTGGTGCACAATGCACGAAAGCATTGTTGCTCACTGCCAGGTTCTGCAAGTGTACAGTGTTAGACGTTGCAGGTCCTGTAGGTGCGCAGCATTGCCTTGCACATTGTCTCGTGCTACAACCTTGTGATGTTCCTCAGTGCACTGCTCTGCAGGTGTGCAGCTTCACATGTTGGCATGCAATGCACACGAACCTTTCTGCTCACTGCCAGGTCCTGCAAGTGTACAGTGTTAGGCGTTGCATGTCCTGTAGGTGGGCAGCATTTCCTTGCACACTGTCATGTGCTGCAAGCTTGCGATGTTCCTCAGTGCACTGCTCTGCAGGTGTGCAGCTTCACATGTTGGCGCATAATGCACGCGAGCATTGCTGCTTACTGCCAGGTCCTGCAAGTGTACAGTGTTAGACATTGCCAGGTTCTGTAGGTGGGCAGCATTGCCTTGCACACTGTCAGGGGCTGCAAGCTTGCAGTGCTGCACAGTGCACTGCTCTACAGGTGTGCAGCTTCACATGTTGGCGCACAATGCACGTAAGCATTGTTGCTCACTGCCAGGTCCCGCAAGTGCGCAGTGTTAGACGTTGTAGGTCCTGCAGCCGTGAATCTTTCTTAGCACATTTCCAGGCCCTGCAGGCGTACAGTCTCAGGCTGTCTGCCATGCTGTGCATGGGCATAGGATAGCACGCTGCCTTGTGCTGCACGGGGTCAGCATAGTGTACTGTTAGGCTTGCAGCAAACAGCTAGGCACCTTGTCTGCTCACTGACCGCCGACGTAACTATAGGAATTTTAACTTGCTCCGGAACATGCTGCTGTTTTCTCTGAGAGTTTGTTCAATTGACAAGCTGTTATTTATAATTAAGGCTCGCAGTGTTTGACTTTTACAGATAATTACAGGCAGAAAATCATCCATTTTCCTGTCTGTATTTATGAGGTCTCGCCTTCCAGACAGTGCAAGCGCTCTGGTTGTGAAAGACCTACTGTGGGCTTACAAAAAACTTGTCAATTGCTTGCCATCGATTAGCCTTATTGTCTTTGTCATTTGCCTGCGCCTTGTCAAATGGTTTGACTTCCTCTTCTTTTTTGATTGGTTGCTTGTATCCTTCCACTGATTTCATTTAAGGAACTACTTTGTTCTTTTTCTTTCAGAACTCCATGAGGTTTCTAGCTTTCTCTCTTGTGTGCCGCATACTTCTGTCAAACACCTTCCACCATTCCCGCATACTCCCCGCTGCTCTCTTCTTCATATGCTGCTTTCTCATGTGTAGCTTCTCCCCACCCAACTTTCTCCCTTGTGTTTTGCTCTCCCTCTGGTCTGCTTCTCTCCCCCCACTCCATATTGCTCTCTTCCTTGTGTTCTGCTTTGCCCCCCTACTCCCATCCAGCTGTAATTTTATTTTATCCCCCCAGTTGCTTCTGCCCAACCACTCCTCCGTTGCTCCCCCATTTGAGTTATTTTTGCTACACTTTTATGTGGAGGTCATGGCAGCTGTCAATTGTTACCGGGCCTCTGCTCCATCAGAAATGGTTCTGCGACCTAGAATTTTTAGGTCTCGCCTGGCGTTAGCAGCGCGCACGCGGTGCTCCCGCCATGCGAGGGCCTTTTGCGATCAATTCAGCCAAAGCTGAATGCACGTGCGTCCAGATGGACAAAGATGGCTGCTCTCAGCATCGCGTAAGGACAAAAAATGCATGCACATGTGGACAGCCCGACGCCATCTTTGTGACTTTAATTAGCGTAGGGATGTGCACACGCGCACGCATTTTTTTGGCCATACGGCTTCACTTTCATTCTTTCACGGCCGCTTTCTGGTTGTGCGGATCCATGCAGGTGTGAGCACTTCAGCGAGAATGAGGCTGCCCTTTACAAACCTCGTAACGTGATACAGCGGTTGTTCGTGAATTCAGGGAGGGTGGATACGGAAGGGTTTTTTGTTGTTGAGATCTGTGGAAACTCTGTGAAAGCAGCAGAACTTGACTTAACTTGCTTGGTGATAGTTAGGTACAGTAGAGCGATGCGCTTATAGTTTCGGTATTTGATCTAGCGCCGGAGGTGTTTGGATTACTTTGCATAGACTAGGTCGGATGACTACCTGGACGCGCCCGGGCCTTCACCTGGGTTCTTCTTGTTGTTGATACTCGCGCCAGTTATACCACGATTTTCAGAATCTACGAATATTTTTAGCTGCTCTATGGTAAGTACGGCTTTCCACTGTTCGTTTTATTACTGTTATTAATCGCAGTAAGGACGCACGACTAAGTGTTGTTTATATTAGCACGCGGCATTGTATTGTAATTGCATTTCTATAGAGCTTACTACTCCACTACTCCTGACGAGGCGTCAAAGCACTTTTTCGGCGAGTAGCATTGTCACTTATTTGGGCATATCACATGCTGTTTATTTAAATCCCTTCCATAAGTATGAGAGACTGCTCGAGGGTATGTGTTTGTGGTAGCTGTGAACATACGGTTTAAACCCTGTGGTACTGAAAGTATTCTCAACTCAATTCGTCTCGAGGGTGATCCCACTGCACGCACATGAGATGACTGCGTTTCTCCTACTTTCCCTGTCATTGCTCCGCGCAGTTATGATTTGGCAGATGCGGAATATATGTGAGCGTGCCAGCTAATTTGTTTATTTTTAATTTTATGTGGAGGCCGTCATTCATGTTTGTTAGAATAATACGTGCATTTCATCTAAGTAGTCTTTACAAAAGGATTATGTACGAATTGAATGGAAACCGGTTATCGCAGGTAAGTTCTAGTTTGGGTTGACACACGCCGGCGTCTTAGAGACTTATGAATGTGTGCATTATATTTTATACTGTCATTTATTTCAATCTTAGAGTTAGAATAACTGCAGTTCTACCATGGTCCGTCTAGTACAGGCATTTTCATTTAATTTGGGAATGTGTGTGCAATTTTGAATCTTGTGAGTCTGTGTCACATCGCCTTACACAACTTGTGAGAGGTAGATATTCGTCTTTGAAAGTAGACTTTCCCGTCGATGATATCTTCTTAAATAAACTCCAGTGGGTACCTTCTCATCGTTTGTCTAACACCAGAATGCAGGATCTTGTTACACCGCATATTTTAGTCTGCCTTGGTCATTGCACTTACCACTCCTGCTTTAAACATTTACTCATACCCCATCTTTCTTTATTAACTCTGTTTACTACCCCTTTGCACAACCCCCCCCCCCCTCCTTGCTTATCTCAAGCCCATGCACCCTCCATGTTTACTCCTGGGATGCCGCTTTGTCTTGTGTCTGTCTGCGCTGTTCACTCGCACCCTATCCGATTAACGGAGCTCGGGGGGATTAAGGCTCAGACAAACAGCGCATCCGTTTGCACTACTCGACGAGTCGGTATGCGGCGCACAGGACACAAGGAAAAGCATCTATAAATGTTACGTGTGCAGTTTTAATGTATATGCCCGCCATTCCACTTTTGATGTTATCTACCTTTTAAACATATATTTCATTTTTTCATTGCCAAGGGGCGCTTAAGTCTCACATTTTTTTCAGAACAATTGTTCTCGGATGAGTGACCCTCCTGGATGGCAGATATATCACGAGTGGATTTAGAGATGTGTGGCTAGAGAGTAGGATGTATGGGTGGGTGGATGGAGGGACGCATGAAGAAATAGAAGTACTGGGAGAAGGATAGATGCAGAGACAGATGCAGAAAAGAGTGGATGATAGAGAATGATGAATAGAATGATGGATGAAAGGAAGGATGTATGAATGCATGGTAAGAAGGAAGAGTGGCTAGATTAAACAAGCATTGAAAATGTAATAGGTCTCGCCCTGATTAAGTTAAAGCCATTTGCTTTGCTAATGGTATTGTATAGCAAAGCAAATGGCTTTAACTTAATTAAAGGCGAGACCTATTGCATTTTCAATGCTTCTTTTTAAATGTACCAATTTTTAAAGTGTCCTCCATTATCTCAGATCAGTAATAAACAAAAAAGTAAAAAGGCACCTGCATCATTCAGTAGGTGTGTGTATGCATGCATGGTGACACATGCACGCGCCAACAGAATAGCGTGACCAGCAACAATGGCTGCGTCATCGCGCCTCGTTGATGCTAAAAAGCAATGGTCACAAGCATTTTGCTTTTTGCCAAAGCTGCGCATCATTAACAAACTGCATTGCCAAACCTAATTGGTCCAAAAGGTAAGACCTATTTGTTATACAGAATCCTGTTTTTAAATATGTTATAAGCAGAAGTTTGACTGTTTTTGAGTTATTCTGCATGCAGTCAGTTATGACTGCCAGGCCAATAGATGTGTAGATTGGAAGGTAAGGGAGTTAAAAAAAAACATTTTCTTAGTGAGGCTTAAACAGCTGTAGATGTGCACAAGGTTAATACAAAATGTGCATGTTGTCATGAGAATTTATTGATTTATCAGCTATAGAGATTCATGCCATTGAAACCTGCCAGGGATTCAAGTAAGACTGTATATTTATAGTTAAATAAATGTTTCAGCTTAATGTTTCACAAATCCTAAATAAACTTGGTTAAGCACAGATTAAAGTATCAGAAAATCAACATGGATAAATACAGACATGAATGAAAAAAATAAATACCATAGAACCTGAAGCCTTACCTATAATTAAGTGGTGAACATAGATGGTTAAGTTATATGCTCAATCATTGTTTTATGCAAACAGACGCCTACTATTTTTACTGTAAATATGAATCAGCCAGTGCTTAATTTGTGCCGGTGGTTTTGAGGACAACAATGTATTATTCATCACAGGGCTTCAAGCCAGTGCAAGAGCGAAAAAAAACAGAAAAGGGACAAAGGAGGAGCAAGAGAAAGATAAGAAAATGGCGACAAGTAGAGAAAGCAGAGATGAAAAAATCTTCAAAAGTGACAAAAAGAGAGAGAGGCTGCTTAGAAAAACGTTGGGCACTACACTTAATTGTTCATTTTGTATTTACAATTGAAGTTCTGGAATAAGCTCTGCCAAGCAAGACACTGCAAGCACAAATGTTCCTTCTCGGATTTTTTGTAGTTTTGCCTTCTGGATTGTGTGGAAAAACACTTTGATTGAGATTTAGTAGCGAGAATCTGGCTGACCCAAACCCAGCTACACATTAACCTCTTCTGTGCCCATGACGAGATAGTCTCGTCATGGAGCACGGTTGCGCTGTGCCCATGACGAGACTATCTCGTCATGAACCCCACCCACTAATGCAACGCCCGGCACAGGAGGGGGAAAGGGCGTGGCACTGAAGGGGTTAACCTGGTCAACCAAGACCCGTCTCTTCCTCAGCTTGGCTGACCTGAGGTCTGGCTACATTTCAAGCTTACCGACCTGGGTACCGAATATACCTTGAACTGGATGCCCAAGGCCTACCTACATCTACATCTCATCAAGCCCCAAATGCTTTTAGACCCTGCGTGCTCGCAGCATGTTTTGTGACCTCTTCAAAGGGGACGAACAGGAGTTTACTCCTGGACATAATCTGATCTGTGAGTTAGTCACATAAGTTGTGTTTGGACTGGTTGTAAGAAAGATGGTCATCCTTTGTGATTTTAACTCACATTAGAAGCCCACCTACGTATTCCACTCCACCAGAACCTTGATCAATGCTTTGATGCTGACCACATTGCTAAAGCAGTCTCTCCCTTGGAAGTTACTCTAACAGATCCACAATCTGGTTTTAAAATCAGTTCATAACACCACCCACCTACCTTACTAATGCAATCTCGCAATATGCTTCCAACCATTCTTTACTCTGTTTTTCCTAAACACAGCCTACCGAGCACCATGGACCCACCCTTTGCTACATGAACATTCCTGTAATGTGTACATCTTTCATCATTACACTAACAGGCTCTATAGGTATTTCCCTCTCTACTAAGCGCAAATCTGCAAACCTTGGCACATGGACAGCCAGTGAGTTGCATAGCCTAATTTAATTGGCTCGTGTATCAGATCGTGCTCCAAGATAGGGGATCCTACGTTGGTCCCTCAGGTGACTTGTATTTTGTGTCACCTTTAAGTTACTGAAGACAGCCAAGTGCTGGTCTCCGTTGTAATTTTAGTCCTCATAAACCAACCTATCTCTTCCTATATTGAATTTGGGATAATTCTTGGTTTATGTATGTTCGCATTTTATTTTATACTTTCACAGCGCAAATAGGCACTATGTATCTATTTACGGCAATTTGTTTGCTGAGAAATCATCTCTAATTCTATTTATTTATTTTTGAACAATAGTATCTGCTCTTGAAATTGGGAAACCCTATTTATCATATATGTATATATGACTGGTAAAAAAACAAGCATTGAAAATGCAATAGGTCTCGCCTTTGATTAAGTTAAAGCCATTTGCTTTGCTAATGGTATTGTATAGCAAAGCAAATGGCTTTAACTTAATGAAAAGTGAGACCTATTGCATTTTTAATGCTTGTTCCCTACGGTTGTCGAGTTGTCAAAACTAATATAACACAGATTGTAAGTAGGGTCTGGTTTGTGTTTGCAGCTCAGTTGAGGGATTTGTTGTTTCCGGAGTATGCGGGGGTCTCTGTTGCTTGATTTTTGTTTTGTGAAAAAACAAACGTTGAAGGGTTATGAACATTTTTAATAACTGATTTTGATGTTAATTTCAAAACAACGTTTTGAACCGTTTGCTTATTAAAGAGGAGCTTTGCCGAATAATTGTTTTGAATCCCTGATATTTCCAAAAGATAGAGGGGGCTATTTCTAACAGTGGGTTACGGTATTTTCTTCTGCACTCCACCCATTCGGTCGATGGGGTATGGGGGTTAGGGGGTGCTATCATCTGCACCACAGAAACTGGTTTAATTCTGTCCTAGACCGGATGTGGTCTATGGCCATTTCCAGGGTCGTAGTCCGTCGAAGACACATCTATGAATAACTACAAACAGGTTTGTCGGTGTGCGCAGACTTTTCAAGGTACCCCCGCCCTTAGACGCCTTCCGTCTGCCCCGGGGATGATGTTTCCTCTCACCTAATATCACACGTACGGGAGTGAAATATGTTTGTGCGTAAATAGCTTCAGATTCGCAAGTTCATATATTATTGAGGTCATCAAAAGGTGACCGTCCGCTTAAAAGTTAATCTGTTTGCTTTTGTACGTTGGACAGGAATGTACCAATGGTGTTGCGAACCGGGTTCGCAGTTTTCGAAAAGTTTCATGGCGCTGCTGAGGTGACTGAAGTTGTTTTGAGTTTCAGATTACTCTGAATAAGTTAGGGATAAAGAGTTGCTTCTCCGGGTAAAGTGCACTCAGTGCCTGCAGTTTTTGGAGCAGACACTGAGTACAGTCTGTGATTCGGGGTGCGTTGTACAGACGGGTCTTCAGGGCAGGATCATCACACCCAAGAATGTGTCTCGTACATGATCTAACGCAGGGGTGTGCAATCTGTGCCTAGGCCAGAAAAAAAACAAACAAACAGAGCGCGGTGTCCCTGAAGGGGACGCCGCGAACATGGACAACTTGCCAACTTTGGAACCAGGAAACTAGCACTGCAATTGTCCATTGCCCACGTCACCAAAGTTGCATGATCTTTGGCAAGCCTTTCCTATGGGACTCAGTTAGGTGAAAAAACAAGTGCTTACATAAAAGCTAAATGCCATTGTGGAGCTTCCTATAACTCAAACACATATTGTGAAAATAACAAAAATAACAAAAATAAAAGTGCTTGAGTGCTCACTTTAGAGCTGAGCCTATTACAGTAATAGGAAAACACGAGCACTGACCGTACATTGTCAAAACCCTTAATGGGAAAAAAAGTCCTCACACGAGTAAACAAAGGAGACAGTATAATGCCGTCAGTACACGATCCAATCCCTGTGGGCGTGGCCTAAAGCGGACAGGGTGGCAACCAGGAGGTACTAAAAACCCTCCAGTGCAGTCAACATAGCATATTCAGCCTAATTAGTGACGGAAACCTACGTACGCCAATGACAATTGCAGGCGGAGCGGACACACGACTTCTGGAACCGTATTGATTCCAAGAAGCCCTCGCATGGCGCGCTGCTAATGCCAGGCAAGGCCTAAAAACCTAAGAGACTTAATTTCACTATGGATGTACATACTTGAAGTTTATTGGGGGTTAGCCTGGCAAAGTGAAGGCAAATCATTTTTTTTGTATCAGACACAATGGATCACATTTTAGGCCTTATTACGATTTCGGTCGGAGGCTTTCCGACTGATATGGTAGGTTTGCACTCCGACCGCCGAATTACAATGTCGGCGCTTAGAGTGTAAACCGTCCGGGAAAACTGACTCAGGTCCGACGGGCTGAAGTAGCCCATTGGGCTGTTGAAATGGGCTCATAATCCTTTAAGGATGGCGTTTCCCATTTTGGGGGTCCCTAGCAGGGCTCCCTACCCTCCAGGTGCTTCGGTTGTGGACCTGGGGGGGGGGGGGGGGCAGGTGCCCCCCTGAAAATCCCCACAGTGCCTGCCACACGGTGCAGGGATTTTCACAAACTCCCATTTCTCAATGGGAACTTCTGCTGTGGGCAGTTTCCGCCCACCGCATTAGCTCCCCTAGAGAAATGGGAGTTTGCAACCGCACCAAGTGCGGTCGCATCCTAATTCGGTGTGCAGAACCGCCAACCTATGGTCGGGCAGTTCCCACACCGAGACGGTAGCAACTCGGACCGACATCGTGATAAGGCCCTTTATGTGTCTGCCCCAAATTGTTTGAATGAAGGATGGAGATTTTAAAACCCTTGTTACTGGCAACAAAATGTTTAACAGAGAGAGAGGTAAAAGCATTTTTTATAAGTTGGATATCTGATGTCATTTGCAGCGGACGGCTAAAATTCTTTCATTTAGTTTGCACTCCTTTTTATTAAGGCTTATTGTGCTATGAAAAAAAACAGTAACTTTGTATCGAGTTAATTTATTACATCCATTATGTATTATTATAAGACAATGATGAATTTTAGGGTTTTGACATTTCGTAACTGAATGACCAAGTCCAGTGGTTTACAATGATTACTTTATCTAATCAGTGTGTTTTCATATACTTTAAATTACACTTTGTCTCACTTTTGTTTATTTGACCGTTGGGGTTCACCCCTTTCAAATATTCCTATCATTTAATGGATATATTTTGTGTGAAATTGAAACAACCCTAAACAAAGTTTTTATGTCGAAATTGTACAAAATGTTAGAGGATATAAAGTGTTTGAACTATTTTATAAATATGTCATTGTGATAGTGATTTTGTTGAGTTTAATCCTATGCATGTTATCTATATTTTAATAAATCTAGTACTACTACATTTCTCACTATCCCCACCCTCCAGTCCTCTTCATTCGAAGTTGTTTCTTTGCAGTCTCCATCATCAAATTCCCTGTCAAATTTTTGAGTTTATTTACATAAATTCTTGGTCTCATGATTGACCATATCACAATTTTGCTTTAGTGTCAGGACAATAGGGGTTGTTACTTATATACTATTTTTGTATTTCTTTCCAGTGGAAAGATGTATGAGTTCTATGCAATCGGGTACCCAGATGATAAAACTACGAGGGAGCTCCAAAGGCCTTGTCCGCTTCTACTACTTGGATGAGCACAAGTCCTGCATTCGCTGGAGACCATCCAGGAAGAATGAGAAAGCCAAAAGTGAGTACATAGAACTTTGAGTAGCTGTGTGTGATGGCTTACAACACTGTTTAAGTGTGTCAATAGATGCATGGGATAAAGGTATGATTGCAGCGTGGCTCAACATTCATTCTGACAATACTCCTGATCATAGAAACTGATTCTGTGGTGGTTGATAAAAAATGTGTCTAGTCAACACTTATCTGCCCTCTGTATATAGATTCTATATGGTATTATTTGTTGCCACTGGCTTGTTTGATTCCTAGGCTCTGCCACTTTCTTTCTGTTCACTTAACCTATTTACTACTTCTGAGCTTCCTACTTCAGAATCATCAAATACCCTTCTGTCCTTCGAGCATTTGTTGTGTAAAAAATATCCCTGTTCAGTATGGTTTTGTTTTTCACATTATTTCCAAGTATTGATCTTATCCCCAACTCTATCACATCTTTCCAAAGTACATAGGTTGTGATTGAGTATGGGCAACATTTTTGGTAGACTGCTCCGCATTGTCTCTAGTCTGTCTACATACTTCTGGGGAGTTAGGTTACAGAACCTGATACAATGTTGCATAGATGGTTTTTATAACTGAATAAACTGTGCAAGGTTTCCTGCGACTGACGCATTACTTCACATGATGTTCCAAATCTGCACGTACTCCAGATATGACTTCCAGAGCTGAACAGATATCCATAAGGGGCCACCTAAACGTTACAGAATGCTCCATAGGAGGCTCTAAAGCTGCAGGTATTGCTTCAGGCCCAGTGTATAGTACGGCATACAGCGATCTAGACCAGTGATACTCAAAGTACGGCCCGGGGGCCGCTTGCGGCCCTCTTGACCTTTCAATGCAGTCCCCTTGTGAACAGCAGCAGGAGCCGCTGTTCAGTTGCTGAGCACTAATGTTTAGGAAAAAAACGTTAAATAAACAGGGAAGCATTTATTAACCTGCAAATAAATGCTTGCCTGTTTATTTAACATGTTTTAGACCACCTTACCCAATCCCTGACCCACCCAGACCCCCTACCACCACCCTGCTGGCATAAGTGCGGTCCTCGGTCACACCTCGGACCGTACTTTGTGGCCCCTGGGCCAATGTTTGTGAGTACCAATGATCTAGACAAACCTTTTACTACTAGACAAAGTTTTGGAGAGATGCATACACACTCAAGTCATGCCCTCCAGTAGTTGACACAATACTCAATATGTGACCTCTATAACTGGACACAAATCTCCAGTTGTGCTCTCCAGAACTGCACACAATTCGCAAAATGCGATCCGTGATGTCTGGAACAAGTGTGAACGGCCGTTATCCCTACCTCATATTGAGGAACACTGACATGGTGGTCCCATACCAGAAGCGTCTTACTTTTTTTCACTTGTAAATGTTTGAACACTAAACGGGTCTCACAAAAAGAGCCAAGAAGTGGGTAAAACGACCGAAAACATACCTCACCCAATAATGTAGAACACAATACACACTCGAAAACCCTCAGGAAGTGGATCCTAGGGACATTGGGCATCCAAACGGAATAACATGCAGTGGGAGCAAGTCCTAGAAGGAAAAAGAGGGAACATCTGAGAAAAAAATGAAAGATGAGTGGGTGCTGAAATCTTTGCCAAAACAGGACAATTTAGTAATCCCGTGAGAGATGGCAGAGAAGATATAGGCAAGGTGTGAGTGCCTGCTTTTACCTCCACAAATTTAATTTAAGACGAGATTGGTCCATGCTGAAAAAACCGAGGAAAGATTTGCTCTTGTTGCATACCTTTTGCCCACACCCAGAGGACCTTATATTGCCATTTGACCCTTTATAAGTAAGAAGTCTAAATTCAAACCAGGAACTTATAAATTCCAAGCAATCGTCTCTCTGCAGATGAGCAGTACTTAGCTCATTGTTACTCACAGCAGTGTATGGGCATTGTATGCACATGTGACCGCCAGATGTCTGCGACAGATAGGATCTTATAGTGTGTAATCTGCAGAATTACACGCTGAGCCTCCTGATGCCGCCCCTCGTTGTACTAAAGCTCAGTGGCATTTAGACCCTACCGCGAGAGGAAATGAAAGTTACATAACTGTTGGCTGGTAGAGTCTTCTGGTAGATAGATTTTCGAGAAATATGTGCAAATAAAATCATAAATCCCCTCCTTAAAGAAGCTTTGGGGGTTTCATGCTGCTACATACAGGGCAGTTCATATCCAGCTGAACTTGGAGTCATACAGTGAGTCTGACTGCAACCTTTCTTGCAGTATGATCGCCTCCTTTTATGTGTGTGTGTGTGTGTGTGTGTGTGTGTTTGTGTGTGTGTATTTGTGAGAGAGAGGTTTTGCTGTGCCAGTGAATGCAAATGCAGCGGAATAACATATGCTGTTTAGGACAGTGCTCACAAAAGCACATTCACAAATGTACCATTACAGTACAAAGGGCAACCTTATTATTACCACAGTGCAGCCTAAATGATGTGCAGAAACACTTATTATCTCACAGAATAGATTTTGCAAAGACTTGACCGAGGAAAACAACCTTGGGTTTAACCACTTGTATCCTGGGTCTGGTTTCATGACTACTGCCCATAAAAACACAGCACCCGTGAACCATGTAAGCAGATCCGCATTGAGTCATATCCTGTTTGTTACCAGTGTTGAGGCAGAAATGGCCAATAGGATGCACTCATAGCTTCACATCTCATTAGTCATGTCCTCTCCCACATTCAACCATGGTGATAACATATTATGTACACATTTTTATGTTGTGGCAGCGATAACAAATATGGCACAGGGTACTAACAAACTCACAATTATTACTAGAGTGAAAAGGTCAAATTAGATTTAATACCACTGTACTGAAAAATGAATATGAGAAAAAGGTTTTTTATTTCCATGACTTTCTCTCTTGAGTCATTTCCTTTGCCCATCTCCACACCCAAAAATAGTAATAAATTATACTCTGCACATCTCCAACCATGCAAATGATATAATTTATGGCATGTGAAATTGTAGCAGGTATAATAAAGCTTATGTCATCTGAAATGACATCATTTCTCAGAACACAGTGCATTGTAGAGGGCAAGTTATAGTATAATGTAGTCTGGCGACTGATTCGAGAAGAATGTGGATGGTGGTGCACAATGTATAGTAAACTAAAGATGGTGCGTACATTTTAGATGCTTTTAACTAATGGTGCGTAAGTTAGAAATTTAAGTTATAACTATAAATTTATAATTTCTCCAGTTTGTATAGTTTAGTTGGGTTTGTATATAAGAAATAAAAAAGTTTTTCTAACTATACTGTAGCTTTAACCTTTGCTTTTTTCGTTACATTTAAATAGTTTTTATTTTATAATAAAAGAATGTGTTTCAAAACATAGTCTTGAGTGTCATTTAATTAACTGTTGTTAAGCACAGTGTCACAGAGTATAGTGCAATGTCATAGAGTGTCGTGTTGTGGATTGGAATACAGGAGAGTGGTGTTGACTATAGTGTAGTAAAGTGTTATATAGTGGAGTGGCATGGTGTGGTCTTATAGTTGAATGGAGTACTGTAGAGTGGAGTGGCATGTTGCACATTGGAGTGGCATGTCATACAATATGGTTGAGTGTCATACAGTGGAGGATTGTTGACTGTAGTGTCGTGGCGTGAAGTGGAGTGTCGGTGAGTGGAGCGAAGTACATTGTACTGTCATACATGGCATACAGTGGGCTACACTGTCAAACAGTGTAGTTGATTAGAGTGGCATATAGAGTGAAGTAAAGTGCCATATAGGGGAGCGGTGTCTCATATAGAACACTGCTGTGGAGTCAGTACACTGTAGTGGCATACCATACAGTGTAGTACAGTGTTATATAATTGGATTAGTGTGTCATACAGTGGAGTGGTATATCATCTTGTAAAGGGTGTGAAACTGTCATAGAGTGGAGTACAGTATATCGGTATAGAGTTGAGCACAGTGTTGTACAGTGGAGTGAAGTAGATTAGATTAGAGTGTGGTACAATGTGCTATAGTGGAGTGGCATATAGTGTTGTTGATTGTAGTGGCATAGGGTGTGGTTGAGTGGAGCGGTGTGCAGTGGAGTGTCTTACAGTGGAAAAGTATAGAGTGGAGTGGAGTGGCATCCAATGGAATAGCATACAGTGGAATGGCATACAGTAGAGTGGCATACACTGCAGTGGTGTAAAGTGGAGTAGCGCACAGTGAAGCTGCATATGGTGGAGTGTGATTAACTAGATTGGTGGAGTTGAATAGTATACAGTGCAGTGGGGTACAGCAGATTTGCGTAAAAGGAGTGCCATAAAGTTAAATAGCATATAGTGGAGAGGCATATATTGGAATAGAATAGATTGGAGTGGCATACAGAGCACTGCTGTAGAGAGGAATAGCGTACAATGGAGTAGTGTGCAGATGAGTACCATACACTTTGGTTTCATACACTTGAGTGGCATACAGTAGAATAGGGTAGAGTGAAATAGCATTGAGTGGAGCAACGTAGAGTGCAGTTGCATACAGTAGAATAGCATTGGCATAGAATGGAGTAGTGTATAGTGGAGTTTTGTTGACTGGAGTGGCACAATAGATGAGCGTACATTGTGGGATAAAGTGGAGTGGCATATCGTGGAATAGCATAAAGTGGAGTAGCATACAGGGTAGTGGCATAGAGAAAAGTGGCATAGAGTTAAGTGACGTAGAATGGAGTAGGGTAAAGTGGAGTGGTGTACAGTGGAATAGCGTCCACTGGAGTGGCTTACAGTGGAGTAGTGTACAATGGAGTGGCATAGAATGGAGTGACATACAGTGGAATAATGGACAGTAGAGTAGCATACACTTAAATAGCGAGCAGTGGAGTATTGTACAGTGGAGTGGAATACAGTGGAGTAGTGTATCCTGGAGTGGTGTACACTAGAGTGTCGTAGATTAAAATTGCATACAGTGGAGTGGAATAGAGAGCAGTGGCATACAGTGGAGTGGTGTAGAATGGAGTAGGGTACAGTGGGGAAGCGTAGAATGGACTAGTGCACAGTGGAGTGGGGTAGACTGTAGTAGTGTAGAGTTTAGTAGCATGGAGTTGCATATAGTTGAATACTGTATAGCGGAATGGCATACTGTGGTGAGAGGTACAGTAAAGGGGCGTTGAGTGGACTGGCGTAAAGTGTAGTGGCATGGAGTGGAACAATGTACAGGGAAGTGTTGTAGAGTGTAGTGGCATAGAGTGGAGTGGAGTACAGTAGAATAGCGCACAGTGGAATGGCGAAGAGTGGAGTGTCTTAGAATAGAGTGTGGTAGAGTGTAACAGCGTACAATGGAACAGTTTAGATTGCAGTGGCATACAATGGAGTGAGGTACAGTGTGGTATAATACAGTATAATAGCATAGAGTGGAGTGGCATACTATGGAATAGTGGTTAGTTGAGTAGCATACAGTGGAGTGGCCTAGGGTTAATGGGAGTGGCATACAGTAGAATAGCATTCAGTAAAGTAGCATACACTGAAATAGCATACAGTGAAGCAGTACAGAGTGGAGTTGCATACACTGTAATGGCGTACACCAGAGTGGCATAGATTGGAATAGCATAAAGTGAATTGGTGTAGACTCTGCAGTGATGTGGAGTGGCATAGAGTGGAGTGGGGTAGAGTGGACTACCATACAATGGAATAGTGTACAGTGGAGTGTGTAGAGTCTAGTGGGGGAGAATGGAGTGCCAAAGTCCAAGAACATACAGGTTACTGGCATAGAGTGTATTTGCGCATAGTGGAGTGGAGTATACTGGAGTGGTGTACAGTGGAGTGGGGTACACTGGAATGCAGTAGAGTGGAGTGAAATCCAATGGAGTGGCATAGCGTGGAATCACGTACAGCGGACATTTGTAGAGTGTAGTGGAGTACAGTGGAGTGGTAAACAGTAGGATAGAATACAGTGTAGTGGAGAGGAGAGGAGTAGAGGGGCGTAGAATGGAGTGTATTAGAGTGTAAAAGCATAATGTGGAGTGCTTAAAAGTTCAGTGGCATAGAGTGGATTGGCGTACAGTGGAGTGAAGTACATTATAGTGCTATACAGTAGAATTGCATAGACTTGAGTGTCGTAGAGTGGAATAATGCATAGTGAAGTACCATACAGTGAAGTGGCGTAGAATGGTGTGGTGTACAGTAGAACAGCTTGGGATGCACAGAGTGGAGTGTCATACAGTTGAGTTACATACAGTGGCATAGTGTAGAGTGGACTGGTGTGCAGTGTAATGGCGTACAGTGTAGTGACACAGACTGGAGTGTCATTCAGTGGCGCAGCATACTGTGTAATAGCATACAGTGGAGTGGTTTACAGTGCATTGACGTACAGTGGAGTGTGGTAGAATAGACTGGCATACAGTAGAATAGCATAGAGTGGAATGGCGTTGAGTGGAGTGGTATAGAGTGGAGTGGCATGCAGTGTAGTGGTGAAGTGAACTGGTGTAGAGTGGAGTGATATCTGGTGTAGCGGCAAATAGTGGAATAGCATAGACTACAGTGGCATAGAGTTGAGTACCATACAGTGAAGTGGCATACAGATGAATAGAGTACACTAGAGTAGGCTAGAGTTGTGCAGAGTGGAATGGCATAAAGTGGAATAGCATACAGGGGAGTGGCGTATATTGGAGTAGCTCTTGTTAGCCCCGGGGACCACCACCTCCCCAGGACTTTATTTAAAATTATAGGAGGAGCACGTGGATTTCCCTCCATGGGCCTCATTGAGGCCCGCGGAACCTCCACCTCCTCTTGGGGCTTTACAAGAGTAGTGGAGGGGGGCCACACTGACCTCCCTCCTGGCACTTTAATATGCCCCAGGGACCACCACCTCCCCTGGGCTATATAAGTAATGATGTGGGAGCCGCGTGGACCACCAGCCCTGGTGACCATTATCTTGCCAGGGCAAAATACATAGTTAAAACTCATAGGGAGTTCACCCCGTGCTATATACAGCACCGGGTACCACCACCTCCCGAGGCCAGCCTGTGCTATTTAAAGGAGGGGGGCAGTATGGCCCCACTGCTGGAGTCATTAATGGCCCTGGGGACTGCCTCCCCCCAGCCCATGCTATCTCCCGAGGTTCCCACCCTCAGGAGATAGCAGTTTGCTTTCACTTGATGGGATCTGTGACAGCTCCCACAAAGCAAGAGCAGACTAACTCTGCTCCCACCATGCAGGAGCTGTCAAACTGCTTCCGCTTGCTCGGAGCAGAGTTTTCATCTGTTTCTCTGCCCGCGGTCATGCGGGCAGGGAAACTGATGAAAGAATTTCTCCCACACACAGGGAGCAGCATTTTTAGCTGCTCCCAACATGTGGGAGGCAGGGAGCCAGCTGAGACCACAGGAGCATTGAGGCTCCCCCGTGGTCCCCAACATTGGTCACTGGGTGCCCTGGGTGGGAGCAAGAGGCCTTGCTCTGGGGTATGTGGCCGCCAGGGAGGGGGCTGGGCTTCCCTCTTCACCCATTAACTTTTAGCAGGCCATTCTGGGCCTGAGGGTCACTTCACATAAATTAAACTTCAGTGGAAAGCACTTACAAATATAAACATAGCCGGTGCCCCAGTTGAAGCACCACTTCTGTAAAGGACAAATGAGCCTTGACGAAGGCAAAGCAAGTGTTTTTTTTCCCAGCAATTCCAAATTAAAAGATGATCTAAACTGGTGTCATTTCTTCATGCTCCATTATGCCAGCTGTAGTGTAGAATACATACTAGACATTTACACAAGGAGGTAGCACTTAGTAATTAACCAGTAGATGGTACTCCACTTGGGTAAATATTTTGTGCAAAACTGTGGACCGTTTTTGGATAAAGAGCCTGGTATGGTTCTGCAGTGGCCCAGACACTGACACAGCTACCGACACACCCACACAGACACATAGACACCCACTCACACATGTAGGCATTCATACATCCACTGACAGACCCACTCAGATACTGATACAAACTCACAGACCTACTCAGACACTCTCACATGCACTCAGAGGCCCACTCAAACACTCATGCACCCCCTCACAGATGCACTTAGACACTTACACCCACTCTCAAACCCACTCACACTCATGTACCCACTCATAGAACCACTCAGACCCTCTCACAGCCACTTACAGACCCACTCAGGCAGCCACCTACAGAACCACTCATTTTCTCTCACACCTACTCACGGACCTAAACCGAGACTCACACACCAAATCACATACCCACTCAGAGCCTCACACACCCACTCACAGACTCACGTACCCACTCACAGACCCACTCAGACATTCATGCACTCACACACTAACTGACTCACATAATCATGGAGGCACTCGCAAACCCACTCAGACACTCTCACCTCCACTCACAAACCCACTCAGACACTCAGGCACCCACTCAGACACCCACTCAGATGCTCATATACCTACTCAAAGACCCACTCAGATACCCACGCATCTACTCACAATCCCAGTGAGACTCTTATATAGCCACTCCCAGACCCACTCAGATGCTCACACACCCATTGAGACACACATACTCACTCACACACCCACAGGGACACTCATGCACTCACTCGTACACTCTCAAAGGTTACAGATTACAGTTAGGAAATAATATTTAGAAAAACACAGAAATTCACTAAAAAAACAAAGTTTACAGGGATTTTATAGTTAGGAAATAACATTAATTATTTTATTTTAGAATTCACTAAAAAAACAAAGAATGCAGGGACATTATAGTTAGCAAATACCATTAAAATAACCTTAGAAATTCACTGAAAGATACATAGGTTGCAGGGACATTATAGTTAGGAAATAGAATGAAAAAAACCTTAGAAATTCACTGAAAAAAGCCAAAGGTGTTGTAACTGACCATGTCATGAATGATGTAATATGTGAACACATTAGCATTGTATTGCAGGACATAAGTTATAGTTAGCTCAGATAAGTATAACTGCTGAATTCCACTGGTTGTTTTTTATGAGTGAAATCTGAGCCTAACTATAACATCTTTGTAACCTTTGCTTTTTTCAGTGAATTTCTAAGTTTTTTTAAAATTCTATTTCCTAACTATAACATCCCTGTAACCTATTTTTCAGTGAATATATGAAAAAAAGGGAAAAAAAGAATATATATATATATATATATATATATATATATATATATATATATATATATATATATATTCACTGAAAAAAACATAGGTTTCAGGCACATTATAGGTAGAAATTAGCATTTAAAAAACCTTAGAAATTCACTGAAAAAAACATAGGTTTCATGGACGTTTTAGTTAGTTGGACATTTGTCTCGTACAAAACCATAGAAATTGCCCCATTATAGTTAGTTCAGCTAACTATAACTCATGCACCCGCAATGCACTTCTGATGATGTCACATATTACATCATTCATGACATGGTCAGTGACATCACTGATGACATCACTGATGACTGCATGTATGAGTGACTTTATGGGTGAATTTATGTATGGTAATTAAATATCAATTAGAATTTAAAAAAAGCTAGAAATTGACTGAAACCAGCCAAATGTTAACGTAATGTTATAGTTAGGCCTTATAAACGAGGTGTGATCAAGGCAGGGGATCCTGCCGAAACGCGTCATAGCCTGGAAATGAGCAAATAAAAAAAGATAAATATAACTTTGGACTGCGGTGTTGTTTTCTGGTCAAGCGATTTGGAGTGCCGGGAGTGGTCTTATATATATATTTTTTTTTAAGCCTGAGAAATTCACTGACAAAAAAAAAGCTTAACGTAATGTTATAGTTAGGCGAATATATCAGTGACAAAATTATGGTTGTGACCTAAAAAAAAAAAGAAATTTACTTGTTATAGTTATCAGAGCTAAAACAGGTATAAACAGGTGTAGCATTGGAGCTCTGAATGTAAGTACAAAATAGCCCAGAAGAATGTGAGACATCATTAATGCCATCACAGAAACAACTCCCTGAGGTGTAAAAAGCATGGGTTATGTGCCACATTGACCCTATACCATAAAATTCACAGGTATCGTAGTTCACATTAACAATCAACCACGGATATATGAGAAACCTTCAATGCATACTACGTTCAATCTGTACACAGCTGTTCAGAGAAAGCCAAGTTCCTAAAAGTATTAAACATCGGTTCCAAAAAGAAAGATCTGCTACGGACAGCTTTTATCTGTATGAAACCTCTGACAGTCACCTAACCTACATTGAGAAATGAAGTTGAAATGAGTAGAGGAGTGGGTACTGTAAACCGTATTCATTGTATGAAGGGAGTTTACCTTGTACCAGACTGTTTGCAAACAGTGAAACTCTCATGAGAAATACATTATAGAGTATTAAAAAGTGTCTACTAAGAACATTGTACACTCTATACAACACTTGGCAAAAACAACACTATTCGATCACAATAAGTACCTACACACAGAGTTAATCTTCAATACAAAGATTTGTAATGTGTTCAATAACTCTACTCGCCTATGATGTATTAGGAGCACATGCGTTTTGTAAACATTTACACACATTAGCTGGATCCAGGCTTTACAAAATTAGGTAGAAAAGTGCTATGGTAGTTACCCGCCATCATTTAAACTATAAAACAAACTTTCACACTCATTGGATGATGTCATCACTGATGTCATCAATGATATGATTTGAGATGTCATCACTGATGTCATAAAGGATGTCATCAAACATGTCATGAGTGATGTTATACATGAGGTCATAAGCAGTGCATGGCGGGTCCCAAGTTATAGTTAGCTCTGCAAACTATAACTGGTGAATTTCTTTGTTTATGTTTTGTTAATGTTGCCACCTAGCTATAACGTTACTGTAACCCCTTCGCTGCCAGGCCTTTTCCCCCTCCTGTGCCACGCCCTTTTTTGGCTATTTGGGGTAGTGCGCGCTGAGGCCCCTGTAACTTTTTGACCACTTTAAGGTATCCACGCCAAATTTACGTCCTTTTCTTCCAACATCATGGAGCTTCTGAAGGTACTCAGGGTTTGTGGAGTCCCCTGGAGTGGTCAAAGAAATTAGACAAAATACAGCCACATTTAGGTTTTTTTTTTGAAAATGGGAAAAACTGGCTGCAAATGAAAGCTTCTGGGTTTTTCCCTGCAAGTTTTATCAAAAAAGAGTTTGTGGGGCTGAAATCACCATTTTCCCAGCTTTTAGGGGATACCAGACTTTTGTCAGAAACCCAACATTTTTTACACAGTTTTGGCATTTTTCTGGGACATAGCCTATTTTTGCTATTTTTTGTGCTTTCGACCTCCTTCCAGTTAATGGTAGAAATGGGTACAAAAGCAATAATGGATCCTGGAAAGCTATACATTTTTGAGAAGTAGACAAAATTCTGAATTCAGCAAGGGGTCATTTGTGTAGATCCAGCAAGGTTTTTTTATAGTTAAATATAGGATAAATTGAAAATTTGTTGAATAAAAAAGCCTTTTGTGTCAACGTGTTCACCTGTAACTTCTTCTAATTATGACAGCTCTTTGAAAGCAATATACCGTTACATCCGCTGGACATTACTGGTTGTGGGGATATATAGTACTTGTAGGTTCACCAAGAACCCGACGAACCAAGAGCCAAAAACTGAGCAGCAACTTGCAATGGTTTTTTATTATGTACCGGGTATACAGTAATTATTCTGTAAAAATGTGTACATGGAAAAATCGGTATGAAAGACACCTATGTATCTCTGAAATGGGAACAAAATATAGAGTTTAGAAACAGTAGATATTTGCACATTTCCGAAATTGGGAATACTCATACTAGTATGAGAATTATCAGTCATTTTTTAGAATGACTTCTTTTTTACACAATGTCTTTCATTTGGAAGGCAGAAATGCATCGAAAGTCAATAGGTAATAACAGTTCCTTTACAAATCTGAATTACCCTAAGTCTCCCGATAAAAACGGTACCTCACTTGTAGGAGTAGGCATAGTGCCCACGACAGGAAATGGCTCAAAACCCAACGTGAACACACCACATTTTCACAGTGCAAAATTACCCTTTATTAGCAGAGTGCCTAGCTGTAGTTTTTTAACCCTGCTCTGCCGGCACCTAGGGAAACCTAACAAACCTATACATTTTTGAAAACTAGACACCCAGGGGAATCCAGGATGGGGTGACTTGACTGCCTCCCACCAGGTTATGTTACCCAGAATCCCTTGCAAACCTACAAAATTGCCAAAAAAGCACTTTTTCCCCACATTTATCTGGTGGAAAGTTCTGGAATCTGCGTGGATCCACAAATTTCCACCCACCCCGCGTTCCCCAAAGTCTTCCGTGAAAAATGGTACCTCACTTGTGTGGGTCAGCCTAGTGCCCGCGACAGGAAACGGCGCAAAACGTAACATGGGCACACCTCAATTTCGTAGCGAAAAATGACCCTTTTTTGGCAAAGTGCCTAGCTGTAGTTTTTAAACCATAGCTCTGCCGGCACCTAGGAAAACCTAGCAAATCTATACATTTTTGAAAACTAGACATCCAGATGAATCCAGGATGGGGTGACTTGACTACCTCCCACCAGGTTCTGTTACCCAGAATCCCTTGCAAACCTCAAAAATTGCCCCCAAAAAACACATTTTCCACATATTTCTGTGGTGGAAAGTTCTGGAATCTACTTGGATCCCCAAATTTCCACCCACCCAGTTTTCCCCAAAGTCTTCCGAGAAAAATGGTACCTCACTTGTGTGGGTCGGCCTAGTGCCCGCGACAGGAAACGGCGCAAAACGCAACGTGGACACACCTCAATTTCGCTGTGAAAAATGACCCTTTTTTGGCAAAGTGCCTAGCTGTAGTTTTGAACCATAGCTCTGCCGGCACCTAGGGAAACCTAGCAACCCATACATTTTTGAAAACTAGACACCCAGGGGAATCTAAGATGGGGTGACTTGACTGCCTCCCACCAGGTTCTGTTACCCAGAATCCCTTGCAAACCTAAAAAATTGCCATAAAATACACATTTTCCCCACATTTCTGTGGTGGAAAGTTCTGGAATCTGCGTGGATCCACAAATTTCCACCCACCCCGTGTTCCCCAAAGTCTTCCGAGAAAAATGGTACTTAACTTGTGTGGGTCGGCCTAGTGCACGTGACAGGTAACAGCGCAAAACGCAACGTGGACACACCTCAATTTCGCTGTGAAAAATGACCCTTTTTTGGCAAAGTGCCTAGCTGTAGTTTTTGAACCATAGCTCTGCCGGCACCTAGGGAAACCTAGCAAGCCTATACATTTTTGAAAACTAGACACCCAGGGGAATCTAAGATGGGGTGACTTGACTGCCTCCCACCAGGGTCTGTTACCCAGAATCCCTTGCAAACCTAAAAAATTGCCATAAAATACACATTTTCCCCACATTTCTGTGGTGGAAAGTTCTGGAATCTGCGTGGATCCACAAATTTCCACCCACCCCGTGTTCCCCAAAGTCTTCCGAGAAAAATGGTACTTCACTTGTGTGGGTCGGCCTAGTGCACGTGACAGGTAACAGCGCAAAACGCATCGTGGACACACCTCAATTTCGCAGTGAAAAATGAACTTTTTTTGGCAAAGTGCCTAGCTGTAGTTTTTAACCCTAGCTCTGCCGGCACCTATGGAAACCTACTAAACCCACACATTTCTGAAAACTAGACACCCTGGGGATTCCAGGGAAGTATGGCTTGCGTGGATCCCCCAACGTTTCCTTACCCAGAATGCCCTGCAAACCTTAAATTTAGCTGAAAAAATCACCTTTTTCACACATTTTTGTGTGGGAAAGTTGTGGCATCACCGGGCTGACACAAATTTCCTACCACCCAGCGTTCCCCCGGGTCTCCCGATAAAAACGGTGCCTCACTCGTGTGGGAGGCCCAAGTACCCGCGACAGGCAAGGGCCCAAAACGTAGTGAGGCGACATGAAAATTGCCTATCTCAAAACGACCTGGTTTTTGCAAGGGGGGTCACTTGGGTTTTTGGCCCGGTGCTCGGCGGCCACCTAGGGAAACCTACCAAACCCACACATTTCTGAAAACTAGACACCCGGGGGATTCCAGGGAGGTATGGCTTGCGTGGATCCCCCAGCCTTTCCTTACCCAGAATGCCCTGCAAACCTCAAATTTAGCTGAAAAAATCACCTTTTTCACACATTTTTGTGTGGGAAAGTTGTGGCATCACCGGACTGACACAAATTTCCTACCACCCAGCGTTCCCCTGGGTCTCCCGATAAAAACGGTGCCTCACTCGTGTGGGAGGCCCAAGTACCCGTGACAGGCAAGGGCCCAAAACGTATTGAGGCGACATGAAAATTGCCTACCTCAAAACGACCTGGTTTTGCAAGGGGGGTCACTTGGGTTTTTGGCCCGGTGCTCGGCGGCCACCTAGGGAAACCTACCAAACCCACACATTTCTGAAAACAAGACACCCGGGGGATTCCAGGGAGGTATGGCTTGTGTGGATCCCCCAACGCTTCCTTACCCAGAATGCACTGCAAAACTCAAATTTAGCTGAAAAAATCACCTTTTTCACACATTTTTGTGTGGGAAAGTTGTGGCATCACCGGGCTGATACAAATTTCCTACCACCCAGCGTTCCCCCGGGTCTCCCGATAAAAACGGTGCTTCACTCGTGTGGGAGGCCCAAGTACCCGTGACAGGCAAGGGCCCAAAACGTATTGAGGCGACATGAAAATTGCCTACCTCAAAACGACCTGGTTTTGCAAGGGGGGTCACTTGGGTTTTTGGCCCGGTGCTCGGCGGCCACCTAGGGAAACCTACCAAACCCACACATTTCTGAAAACTAGACACCCGGGGGATTCCAGGGAGGTATGACTTGCGTGGATCCCCCAACGTTTCCTTACCCAGAATGCCCTACAAACCTCAAATTAGGTGAAAAAATCACCTTTTTCACATATTTTTGTGTGGGAAAGTTGTGGCATCACCGGGCTGACACAAATTTCCTACCACCCAGCATTCCCCCGGGTCTCCCGATAAAAACGGTGCCTCACTCGTGTGGGAGGCCCAAGTACCCGTGACAGGCAAGGGCCCAAAACATATTGAGGCGACATGAAAATTGCCTACCTCAAAACGACCTGGTTTTGCAAGGTGGGTCACTTGGGTTTTTGGCCCGGTGCTCGGCGGCCACCTAGGGAAACCTACCAAACCCACACATTTCTGAAAACTAGACACCCGGGGGATTCCAGGGAGGTATGGCTTGCGTGGATCCCCCAACGCTTCCTTACCCAGAATGCCCTGCAAAACTCAAATTTAGCTGAAAAAATCACCTTTTTCACACATTTTTGTGTGGGAAAGTTGTGGCATCACCGGGCTGACACAAATTTCCTACCACCCAGCGTTCCCCCGGGTCTCCTGATAAAAACGGTGCCTCACTCGTGTGGGAGGCCCAAGTACCCGCGACAGGCAAGGGCCCAAAACGTAGTGAGGCAACATGAAAATTGCCTATCTCTAAACGACTTGGTTTTGCAAGGGGGGTCACTTGGGTTTTTGGCCCGGTGCTCGGCGGCCACCTAGGGACACCTACCAAACCCACACATTTCTGAAAACTAGACACCTGGGGGATTCCAGGGAGGTACACTTGCGTGGATCCCCCAACGTTTTCTTACCCAGAATACCCTGCAAACCTCAAATTTAGCTGAAAAAAATCACCTTTTTCACACATGTTTGTGTGGGAAAGTTGTGGAATCACCGGGCTGACACAAATTTCCTACCACCCAGTGTTCCCCCGGGTCTCCCGATAAAAACGGTGCCTCACTCATGTGGGAGGCCCAAGTACCCGCGACAGGCAAGGGTCCAAAACGTAGTGCGCCTCAACAGGCAAGGGTCCTAAACGTAGTGCACCTCACTACGGTTTGGACCCTTGTCCGTGGTGGGTCCTTAGGCCTCCCACACGAGTGAGGCACTGTTTTTATCGGGGGACCCGGGGGAACGCTGGGTGGTAGGAAATTTGTGTCAGCCCGGTGATGCCACAACTTTCCCACACAAAAATGTGTGAAAAAGGTGATTTTTTCAGCTAAATTTGAAGTTTGCAAGGCATTCTGGGTAAGGAAACATTGGGGGATCCACACAAGCCATACCTCCATGGAATCCCCCGGGTGTCTAGTATTCAGAAATGTGTGGGTTTGGTAGGTTTCCCTAGGTGGCCGCCGAGCACCGGGCCAAAAACCCAAGTGACCCCCCTTGCAAAACCAGGTTGTTTTGAGATAGGCAATTTTCATGTCGCCTCACTACGTTGTGGGCCCTTGCATGTCACGGGTACTTGGGCCTCCCACACGAGTGAGGCACCGTTTGTATCGGGAGACCCGGGGGAACGCTGGGTGGTAGAAAATTTGTGTCAGCCTGGTGATGCCACAACTTTCCCACACAAAAATGTGTGAAAAAGGTGATTTTTTCAGCTAAATTTGAGGTTTGCAAGGCATTCTGGGTAAGGAAACGTTGGGGGATCCACGCAAGCCATACCTCCCTGGAATCCCCCAGGTGTCTAGTATTCAGAAATATGTGGGTTTGGTAGGTTCTCCTAGGTGGCCGCCGAGCACCGGGCCAAAAACCCAAGTGACCCCCCTTGCAAAACCAGGTCGTTTTGAGGTAGGCAATTTTCATGTCGCCTCACTACGTTGTGGGCCCTTGCATGTCACGGGTACTTTGGGCCTCCCACACGAGTGAGGCACCGTTTTTATCGGGAGACCCGGGGGAACTCTGGGTGGTAGGAAATTTGTGTCAGCCCGGTGATGCCACAACTTTCCCACATGAAAATTTTTGAAAAAGGTGATTTTTTAAGCTAAATTTGAGGTTTGTAGGGCATTCTGGGTAAGGAAACGTTGGGGGATCCACGCAAGCCATACCTCCGTGGAATCCCCCGGGTGTCTAGTTTTCAGAAATGTGTGGGTTTGGTAGGTTTCCCTAGATAGCCGCCAAGCCCGGGGCCAAAAACTCATGGGACCCCCTTTGCAAAACCAGGTTGTTTTGTGATAGGTAATTTTGATGTCTCCTCAATTGGTTTTGGGCCCTTGCCTGACGCGGGCACTAGGCCTACCCACGCAAGTGAGGTACCATTTTTCTCGGAAGTCTTTGGGGAACACGGGGTGGGTGGAATTTTGTGGACCCATGCAGACTCCAGAACTTTCCACCACAGAAATATGAGGAAAATGTTTTATTTTGGACACATTTTTAGGTTTGCAATGATTTCTGGGTAACAGAACCTGGTGAGAGCCAGTCAAGTCACCCCATCCTGGAATCCCCTCGGTGTCTAGTTTTAAAAACTGTACAGGTTTGCTAGGGTTGCCTACGTGCCAACTGCGCTAGGGTCCAAAATCCACAGGTATGCACATTGCTAAAAAAAAGCCGGAGCCCAGTGGGCATTCTGCCGCCCTGGGGGGGAATCGGGGAAGGGGGTTTCATCCCGATATGCCCCTAAAGGGGCAGAAAGACTGTGGATATTTTTTGTGGGGGTGGGGGCATTGGTATGACCATTTTGGGCAGCCCCCACCCCCACGCATAAAAAAAGCCTGCGTACTCGCTGGCGCCTAGTGGGCTTTCTGCCCCCCCAGGGGGCAGATCAGGGGCCGCTGCCACCAACTACCCTCCCAGGGGGGCGGAAAGACTGGAGTTTCTCTGGGGGTGGGGTGGGGGTATTGTCATGCCCATTTTGGGGAGCCCCTACCCCATCACTAATAAAACAAAAAAATCCATGGTTTCTAGTGGGCTTTCTGCACCCCCCAGGGGGGGCCAGATTGGGGGCTACAGCTCCCATCTGCCTCCTGGGGGGCAGAAAGACTGTCATTTTTGTGGGGAGGGAGGGTGGGGGCATTGGCGTGCCCGTTTCGGGCAGCCCACACCCTAAAAACAATTGCGCAAAAAAATCCCTGGTGGATAGTGAGCTTTCTGCCCCTCTGGGGGGGGGGGCAGATTGGGGGCTACTGCCCCATCTCAGAAAGGCTGTAATGGTGGTGTGGGGTGGGGGCATTGGCATGCCCGTTTCGGGCAGCCTCCACCCTAAATAAAAATCCATCACCCTAAAGAAAATTGCGCGAAAAAAATCCCTAGCGTCAAGTGGGCTTTCCGCCCCCCCGAAGGGGAGGATTAGGGGCCAATGCCCCATCTGCCCCCAAGGGGGGGCAGAAAGGCTGTAATGGTGGCGGGTGGGTGGGGCAACCCCCACCCTAAAAAAATCTAAAAATCAATCCCTGGTGTTTAGTGGGCTTTCTGCCCCACCGAAGGGGCAGATTAGGGGCCAATGCCCCATCTGCCCCACGGGGGCAGAAAGACTGTAATAATTGGGGGGGGGAATGGGCCTGCCCGTTTTGGGCAGCCCCCACCTCTTTTTTTTTTTTTTTTTAATTCCCTGGTGTCTAGTGGGCTTTTTGCCCCCCCCGGGGGGCAGATTGGGGGCCGATGCCCCATCTGCCCCCAAGGGGGGGCAGAAAGGCTGTAATGGTGGCGGGTGGGTGGGGGCATTGGCGTGCCCGTTTCGGGCAGCCCCCACCCTTAAAAAAAAAACTAAAAACTAATCCCTGGTATTTACTGGGCTTTCTGCCCCCCCGAAGGGGCAGATTAGGGGCCAATGCCCCATCTGCCCCCGGGGGGGGGGCAGAAAGACTGTAGTAATTGGTGGGTGGGGTGGGGGCATGGGCCTGCCCGTTTTGGGCAGCCCCCACCTCTATTTTTTTGTTTTTTTATTCCCTGGTGTCTAGTGGGCTTTTTGCCCCCCGGGGGGGCAGATTACAAAAAGACTAAATTGCGCCAAAGTAACCAGGGGGGAGCAAAGGCTGCTCCCCCCTCCCTGGTGTCTAGTAGGTGGATCGCTGCTTGGGGATCTCCCTCCTGTGGCGATCCCCAAGCAGGGATCCACTGGGGAGATTCTCCCCTTTCCAACGATACCTCTCCCGTCTTTCTACGTGCTCAGGGGGCTGAGATAGCCCCCTGAGCACGTAGAAAGTGAAACTGAAATGAGCCTCTTGACTCATTTCAGTTTCACTTTCACTGTAATGACGTCGGCGCGACGTGCGTGACGATCGTCATTACAGTGAAAGGGGGGGGGCCTCGGGAGCTGGGGAAGCTCTTCCCCAGCTCCCGAGGCTATTTTTAATTAAAGAGAATTAAATTAAAGAGAATCCCTCTGGTGCCCGCACCAGAGGGATTCCCCAGGGAATGCCTCATGACGAGCTGGACTCGTCATGGGCACAGCGCGACTGTGCTCCATGACGAGTCCAGCTCGTCATGGGCACTGGAGGGGTTAACCTTTGTTTGTTTCAGTGAAGATAGATATATATAAATATATCTACATATAGAGAGTGAGAGAGAACGTGAGTCAGAGAATGAAAGAAAGAAAGAGAGAGGGTATACATGATGGGTAACTGGTGGTATCATGAACAAAACTGATGACTGATGACAAGGTCAAAGTTCCTCTGAGCAGTATCATCAAAAGCCCAGGCACCACCAACTCTATATTCATTTCAGTATCAGAGTTACCAGATGATGAGAGTAGGATTAAAGAGGGTACTGTGGGTAAGGATATCTGGAAAGAGATTTTAGGATGATTTAGTACACTTCATTAGCACAATCCTTTAAAAATGCGTTTTATAAAGTTACTACAAGTCTTAACTCAGATTCAATATACCTTTGCTCGTTTTTCTCTATTTTTCCTATAAAGACGATTTGGCTTTATCTATTTCCTTTGAAATACTCCCTTAAAATTCTGTACAGTTATTAATTGTCTTAAATCCTCCCTCAGGTTATCTTCATTGGGGGAATAATCAGTATTTCTTGTACTCCCTAGTTTTGAAAGCTCCAAGTTCCTATTAAACCCATATTAAGTAGTCTATTTTGCTTTTGCTGTGACTCTAAGAAGAATAGGCCTTTTACTTTCATTTCTATGATATTGTAAATTGAAACTGAATAAAACGCAATTACATTTTTTTATTTGAATGAGTGCCCTATTACCGTCATTAGTAGATGTTCATATCAAGGCTTCCCTTCACCTTTTGTGCATTACCTTTACATACCAAGATAATGGCTCAGTTGATACAACTCAAGGAGGACCTCCAAAACCGACCATTCTTCAAGGATTACAAAAATAATGAGTGTGGCTGTTGGGGCATGGCTCCTTTGTATGCAGTTCCCATTTTAAAGATGGTAGCCAAGATTTCCACCAAATCTCACGAGATCTCTGTGTTTCGTTCTCTTTTCCACTGGAATTTGGCCTTGCTGTATAAATCTCCTGACAAACGCTTTTGTAGCAGAACTTTCAATAGGTGATACAATAGGCATTGCTTATTGTGATCGAATAGTGTCGTTTTTGCCAAGTGTTGTGTAGAGTGTACAATGTTCTTAGTAGACACTTTTTAATACTCTGTAATGTATTTCTCATGAGAGTTTCACTGTCTGCAAACAGTCTGGTTCAAGGTAAACTCCCTTCATACAATAAGTTAATCTAATGCAGCTTATAGGGCACTTACAAATCTAATGTTACTTCACATTGTTTTTCACAATTTGCCTTGCTTAAAACAAGCAAAACACATAGGCATGCATCAATAATTGTGAACCACTTATATGCATGTGCCTCTCTTTACCTCGATTTAATAATGATGCTCGCAGAACAACGTCTTTACCAAAGTTTATGTCACACACTGGGCTTTTGTGGGGGTCAAATACTCGCTGTCTTTGTTGCTGATGAGTGGGGTTGGCTTTTCACTAGGAAACAGGTCTATTCCTGACAGTCAAGCTTCCCCGCCCCGGTCCACTGTGGCTGTGTGCCATTTGAGTGGAGGGCGTTCCAGGAAGCAGCAGGACCAATCGCTGGGCACTTCCGGTCTTAGGGAGGGCGGAGCTAGGCTCCCGCGCTCTCCACGATATTAGATGGAGGTGCCAGCAGAAGCGCAGCGTTACTCCGGTAAGGCTGCCGGTTAATACTCCAGCAAATATTTTTTAAGACAACTTTTAAACTTTTTAAAACACCTGATTTGCTTATTTTGCACTGTTGCACTGTTGCTCTCTGTACTGCTTCCCTGCTGGCTTCCCCGTCCCGGTCCACCACGGCTGTGTGCCGTTTGAGTGGAGGGCGTTCCAGGAAGCAGCAGGACCAATCTCTGGGCACTTCCGGTCTTAGGGAGGGTGGAGCTAGGCTCCCGTGCTCTCCACGATATTAGACGGAGGTGCCAGCGGATGCGCAGCGTTACTCCGGTAAGGCTGCTGGTTAATACTCCAGCAAATATTTTTTAAGACAACTTTTAAACTTTTTAAAACACCTGATTTGCTTATTTTGCACTGTTGCACTGTTGCTCTCTGTACTGCTTCCCTGCTGGCTTCCCCGCCCCGGTCCACCGCGGCTGTGTGCCGTTTGAGTGGAGGGCGTTCCAGGAAGCAGCAGGACCAATCGCTGGGCACTTCCAGTCTTAGGGAGGGCGGAGCTAGGCTCCCGCGCTCTCCATGATATTAGACGGTGGTGCCAGCGGACGCGCAGCATTACTCCGGTAAGGCTGCCGGTTAATACTCCAGCAAATATTTTTTAAGACAACTTTTAAACTTTTTAAAACACCTCATTTGCTTATTTTGCACTGTTGCTCTCTGTACTGCTTCCCTGCTGGCTTCCCGCCCTGGTCCACCGCGGCTGTGTGCCGTTTGAGTGGAGGGCGTTCCACGAAGCAGCATGACCAATCACTGGGCACTTCCGGTCTTAGGGAGGGCAGAGCTAGGCTCCCGCGCTCTCCACGGTATTAGACGGAGGTGCCAGCGGATGCGCAGCGTTACTCCGGTAAGGCTGCCGGTTAATACTCCAGCAAATATTTTTTAAGACAACTTTTAAACTTTTTAAAACACCTGATTTGCTTATTTTGAACTGTTGCACTGTTGCTCTCTGTACTGCTTCCCTGCTGGCTTCCCCGCCCCGGTCCACCGCAGCTGTGTGCCGTTTGAGTGGAGAGCATTCCAGGAAGCAGCAGGACCAATCGCTGGGCACTTCCGGTCTTAGGGAGGGCGGAGCTAGGCTCCCACGCTCTCCACGATATCAAACTGATGTGCCAGCGGACGCGCAGTGGACGCACTCAGCGGGCGCGCCGGAACCCCTGCCCGTGACAAACCAGCCCTAAGCACCGCTCTTAGATATACGAGAGACGCACTGCTAGCCCTCTCTCACAATAAAGGCAATGATAACACACGGTGCTCAAGAGCCTACCCAGGACACACGAATTGCCCGTTTTCTTGCCTTGTTTGCAAATGGTGCAGCTTGAGGCAAAGTCAGACAGGTAGGCAGGCAGAATCAGACCTCTGCAAATTGTCATGCATTTATTTTAACGCTAGATCAGTACCAAAGCACTCCCTCGATATCTGGGACATTCTTAGTGAGAGGAACCCTGATCTTGTCTTCATCACTGAAACTTGGTTGGATGAAAATAACTCCCCTGATGTCGCTAATGCTTTACCGGCCAACTACAAAATAGTCAAACAAGATAGGTATGGCTGAAAGGGAGGGGGGTAGCGATACTGTACAAGGACCACCTGACATGCCAGCCTGTTCAAGTGGCACAACAGAATGAGTACGAAATATTATCTTTCCAACAACTTCATGATGGTCTCACCATATTGGCTGGCGCTGTGATCTACAATCCTCCAGGTCACAAAGCCGAACTTAGTACCAGGCTACTTACCCAGCTCCTCCTGGTTCGCCTGAAATACAAGAATTATATAGTAATAGGGGACTTCAATGTTCACTATGAAAAAGCTGATAACCCTGTTGCCTCACAATTGGAGAGCGACATGCAGATCCTTCAACTTAAGCAATGGATCAAGGGGCCCACCCATACAGCAGAGCACACCCTCGACCTACTATTTTCCAACATTGAATCCACACTCATTCAAGAGATAAAACCATTATCATTCTCACTAGGTCTACCGGCTAAATTGACAAAACTCTGTAAGCCCCAGCAGACAACTAATAGAGCCTGGAGACTAGTTACTGACACATCGTTCCAATCACACTTTTCCCCCCATAACACTCAGACCATGAGTGATCTCCCATTGAACATGGGAGCAGTTAACCTTGAGACGGAAATCAGAACGACTTTGAACCAACTTGCACCTAAGCTAAAATCCAAGCGATCACAAAGATCCACCACTGAGAAGTGGTCCACACCCCAACTCAAGGTACTCAAAAGAAAGTGTCAAAATATCGAACACCAATGGAGACTGTCCAAACAGGAAACAGACAGATTACGGTACAAGTCCGAACTTAAAACCTACAATCACGCTATAAGAAATGCAAAGAAGACTTACTTTGCACAACAAATCAGCGAAAATTGTAACTCAGCAAAGGAGCTATACAAAATTAAGAACTCAGTAAACCAGCCAGCATGTCCCAAATTCTACCCCCTTCAGCAGAAGTTTGCGAAAAAATCAGCAACTTCTTCTTGGAGAAAATAAGCAAAATATACTCCACTTTCAGTCCAATCACGAAAACAGATACAATTAATCGGAAACTCCGGACCCCACACACAGAAGCCTCATCAGAGATTAGTAACTTCTCTCCCCTCACAGAGACCGAGGTCCTAAAACCAATGGGCAAAGTGAAGTCAGGATCCCCCCTAGACCCCTGTCCCCATTTTATTTTTACTCAGATCGCCTCACCCCTCTGCCCCTATGTCACGCAGCTCTTCATTAACTCTCTTAACACTGCCACCTTCCCTGATATTTGGAAACAGGCGGTAGTAATCCCTCTGCTGAAAAAAAGCAGGAACAGATGTCCTCAACCCTGAAAATTATCGTCCAATCTCCCAACTTCCATACCTCTGTAAAGTTTTGGAGAGGTTGGTAAATAGACAATTATCAAATTACCTAGAAACTAACAATCTATTAGACCCCTCACAGACTGGTTTCAGGGCCACCAACAGCACGGAGGCAATGCTACTGGCAGTACTGGATGACATCAGATCGCGTACTGACCAGGGAGGAGCTGTAGCCCTGATACTGTTAGACCTGTCGGCAGCGTTCGACACGGTCTCACATAACAGAATGCTGGAAACCCTTTACGAAAAGGGAATCCATTCCAAGGCTCTGGAATGGTGAAGTTCGTTTTTAAGTAATCGAACACAAACGGTTCAACTAGGTCATTTCCGATCTAAACCTTGCGCCATCAGCTGTGGTGTCCCGCAGGGGGCATTGCTAAGCCCCACTCTATTCAACGCCTATGTATCATCTTTGGCGAAGATCAGTAGAAAATGGGGAATCGGTATCTGCTCCTCTGCGGACGACACACAGCTGATGGTAGCCCTTGAGGAAAGACCTGAAGTCACCAGAATAAAACTGCATAACTGCCTTTCAGAGATGGCTCAATGGATGTCTGAGCATTGTATGAAACTAAATGCAGGGAAATCAGAAATCCTGCTCTTTGGAGATGCCAATTTAACTTGGGACGCCACATGGTGGCCACAAACTCTTGGTGTTGCCCCAATCCCCAAGCAATGCGCAAGAAACCTGGGCATCCTTATTGATAACACCCTATCCATGAGCGGGCCCTCTGTGAAATCAATCAATCAATCACAAGATTTGTAAAGCGCACTACTTACCCGCAAGGGTCTCAAGGCGCTGAGGGAGAAGAGGGGGGGGTTGCTGCTACTGGTCGAATAGCCAGGTCTTGAGTCATCTCCTGAAGGTCAGCAGGTCTTGGGTCTGTCGTAGAATGAGGGGAAGGGTGTTCCAGATCTTGGCAGTGCGGTGGGAGAAGGATCTGTCTCCGGTGGTGGTTCTCTGGATTCACGGGACAGTGGCCAGGGAGAGGTCGACGGAGCGGAGGTGATGGTTGGGAACGTAGAAGGAGAGTCGACTGTTGAGGTAGGCTGGGCCGGTCTTATGGAGTGCCTTGTGTGCGTGGAATCAGGAGTTTGAAGGAGATTCTCTTGTCAACGGGGAGCCAGTGCAGGTTTTTCAGGTGGGGGGTGATGTGGCTGTGGCGTGGAATGTCGAGGATCAGGCGTGCAGAGGCGTTTTGGATTCTTTGCAGTTGTTTGATGAGCTTGGTCGTGGCTCCTGCGTAGAGGGCGTTTCCGTAGTCGAGTCTGCTGCTGACGAGGGCCTGGGTGACAGTTCTTCTCATGTCTGTCGGGATCCACCTGTAGATCTTGCAGAGCATGCGAGGGTGTTGAAGCAGGAGGAGGAGACTGCGTTGACTTGCTTGGTCATGGTGAGCGTTGAGTCGAGGATGGCTCCCAGGTTGCGTGCGTGATTGGTTGGTGTCGGGGGTGCCCCTAGTGATGAGGGCCACCAGGAGTCGTCCCAGGCTGATGGGTTGGAGCCGAGGATGAGGATCTCCATCTTGTCTGTGTTCAGCTTAAGTCGGCTGCACTTCATCCAGTCAGCGACGGCTTTTATTCCTTCGTGGAGGTTGGATTTGGCGGTGAGGGGGTTGTGGAAATATGGATTTTTATGGTCGGTTATGTCCCCTATCTTGGACCCCAACGGCTTCATGTATAAATCACAAGTACATGTATGTTCCCTCCAGTTCCAGTCATGAAGACGCAAACACATGTGTGTCCACCGTCAACATGTCCTCTTTCAGATCCGCCATGAATGGGCCGGATATTCTATTCCTAAGTATGAAAGGCCACCGGCTTTATATGGTTCATTTATCCCATTTTACAGTCCAGGCGAGTAGGCCCTGATTCTGCCACCAAGCCTTTTCTGCCTTCTGCCTCTGAAAGCTCCAGTCTGAGCCTGCATCTGTATCCATGAACTTTGTCCTACTCCCTGCGCGGCTAACGATGACTGACTCGGCCTGTCTGCCTGCCAAAAACTGTATTTCACCTTCAAGATTATCTGCTCTGCTCCGCTCCTCATCCAATGCATTCCTGTCTAGTAGTTTAGGTAAACATTCCTCCAGCTACCGCGCAAAGGGCCAGGCCTCGCTGCCCTCATGCAAGTAATTCATAGCCCTGTTACCATGGAATATTCCTACCCCCTCGCATCTAGTGTAGACACTTAGACGCTTGTACAAGCACTAACAGTCAGTATAGTCAGTATAGAATAAGATTCTATCCTAAGAGACCTCTCTTTTTGGATAACACAGTTCTTTAAACATAGGATATTAGATATGATTTGGAATTAGGTTGACATAACCCCAGACTTTTGTCTCCACATGTAGAGCTAAATGTCAAGCCCCTTTCTCCTTCTAGTTGCACGTCAAATCACACGTCATGCTGCTGCGCGCGCATCTCTGCCACATATTTCTGCTGACATTGCGAAATTCTTTCATGGAACCACCCATTTGTGACATCATACCTAATGACGTTCTTTAGTTACGCCTAGTTACACCCATTTTAGTTACGCATGTATGTCTTTATCTCTGTTACCAACTGTTACGCCTCCTGCATCTGTTTTACTGTAATGTATTTTCTATAAAACTGCCTATCTGTCAATAATATATGTTCCTTCCTTCCTGAACTTTCGTGGTGATGGAATAGAAGGCCCATAATTCGAATTATGTTCCTTTGTATAGGAATAAAGCCCGTTCCGAATCTCTAATACCACGGATTCTGCCTCTTATTTTACTAAGCTATCCTTATTAATTTTCCGCATCAAATTAAGTACCGGTAATTAAATTATTTACCACATATATGGCGCCCGAACAGGGACACTTTCTCATCTCACGCGCCGGAGGTGCGTTGCAGGCCCGGTCTCCTGCCACAGCTGGACGGACAACAACGCGTACCCACAGGATTTCCTGTATCTCCCTCCTGCCGAGCGGGGGTAACTGAGGCTGCGATCAACACCCAGACGAGGCGGTGAGAAGTGCGAAGTATCCCGACCAGAGCCTAGCTGAGAGAGCAAGATCCGAGGTATACAGAGGCCCACCAGGTTCCGAAGTTCCGAAGTTCCGAGTCCAGTCGAGTCGAATCCAGTCCGGTCCAGTTTCAAGTTCAGTTCCGAGGCCTTCCGTTCCGAGCTACCCGGTGAGTACCATTGCCGGGGAGGCGTTCTGACGTGCACATAGGTTGTGCCGGTCAAGACGGGTTTGGGTACACAAATCCGGTCTGCACTGTTTCAGCAGGGTATCTGTACTGTTTAGCAGTATATCTAGTATGTCTAGTATATAATTCAGAATTACCTAGTTAGTGCCGAGTATTATGCTTAGTGACTAGTTCCCTAAATGGCCATCATTGTTGTTCATTATTATGTTAAATGTTAGATGTTTTAAATACGTTCTGCATATTGTGGTGTGAATGACTGTTCATTATTGTGTTTTGTTGTATTAAACGTGTTCAAAATTAGGTATCAGATCAGTTCTCAATATGCCGCTCTTTTCAAAATTAAGACAGATCAAAACTAGAAAAGGGGTACTCGAAGAAGCTGTTCCCATTCCTCCTAGGGACACTCCAGGGTACTTCATGTATCATAAACATGGCCTAGACGCCATATTATTTCTTGATTTATGGGTAGACTACACCAAGGAATTACCAGAAAATCAGAGATGGCCCGCAGCTGGGACCTGGGATGCAGATTGCATCATGAAAGTAGAGGAAGAATTATGGAAAAAGAAAGTTAGACAATCACAGAAAGATGCCATTGAATTATGGCGTAAGGAATCATATAGACGTACAGAAAAAGCACTCAGACAGGAAGAGAAAAGTAAGGAGAATTCAAATAAAGTCCGAGAAAATCTATTAATTGAAGAAGGTACCCGAGCAAAATCAGAACAAGTAGACAGACAAAGAAATGCCCTTATGAATGGTATGTATCCTCTTCTGGCCGAAGGGTTACCTAAGGCTACTCTGGAGATACCCAAAGACTTGCCACCTCCATTGTTTCCGATAAAAGCACATCCCAAAGGGCATCCCAGAACCGCAGAAGATGTTTTCCTTTCCTCTTATTTAGACGACGCAGCTCCCGAGTATGCTAATACTGCACCACATAGACCGCCTGCCGAGGGGGTTCAACGCCAAGACCCTCCGTCTGTACCTCCGCAACAACAAACTCCGACACAAGTTCCGGCAAGCACATCTGTTTCTACAGCTGTACCCACACCTATGGTTGCTATATCACGTTCAACGAATCCTTTCCCATCCAGCACCCCAGGCGGTGCTACAGGAGGTACAACAAACATTTTTTCCACGCCACCCAGAGTAAATAAACTTTCCTTTCAAGAATTAGCCCACCAACGTACGCCCAAACTAGTAACTCCCGACATGCTTAAGGAACTTCTAGTAGATTGTAGATATGACCCCGTGCCCGGCAAAGAGGACGAAATGCTGCTGGCATCATTACGTATCCGACGAGCTGCAATATATTTAGGGAGGCTACCAGGAATGACTACACATTTAGAAAATATATACCACTTTGTCCAGTCAGGGCGAGATTCTGAAAGTATTAATAGAGCCATGGAGTACCAGAAAGTGGAGATACAGGGGGAACTGTTACGTTTCCTCATAAATTGTGTGATCAGAAATCAAGACCGACCAGGGGTAAATCCGGAAGAAATGCGAATTCTTACCACATGGAGTCGGAATATATCAGAGGGGAGACATAATAAACTATTAAGTATAGTAGCTATGTGCCGAAAGATCCGCAAAGAAGTAGAACGAATACACGAAGAGAGATTAGCGGTAGACCAGCCTGAACAAAACGAGGAGGAGGAAGAATTGGAACTGCCCACAGGACAGTTAGAAACCATGGCCTATGTAGGTAGAGAAAGATCTTGTAAAAATACTAGATGCTTTACTGATCCGATACGTCCGATACGTCCAGTTAATAACAGAGATTTCCAAACCCCTATAATAAATATAAGGTCCCCCGAACATTCGTTCCAAGCCGCTGACAAATTACTTCGAGAACGAAGGGGTTATCATATACTAGATTCTATGGATGAACAAGAATTAGCCAGGTCAGCCGTTCACTGGGTTGACAGTCCCGGAAAATATAGTGATGATACATTAGCGCACACGTTTTTGAACCTCACCCCAGATGAACAACGTTTAGCTGGTATCTACATGATTCAACAACTCCTGATATTATATAAAAGCCAACACTCCGATCCTGGTCCCTTACCTGATATATTGACTGAATTACTCACGAATAAATGGAGAGGTTCAGGTACTGAGTTAATTAGAGAAATACTAGAATCCAGAAAGCAGTACATTCTTTTTGTATGCCCCGAACATGTCTCACTGCCCATCAAGGAAAGAACGACGTATTATATGGATAGACAGAATCCCTTACGCGAAGTCCACCCGATAAAAGGTGATGACAATCAGTTTAAACGTGTGTTTGTATACACACCCATATCTAAAATGGAACTATTAGAAATGAAGAAAGTGGTACCCAGTCATGACAAAGACCCAGCGGGTTTCCACCGTGAAATTAAAGATATGTTGCTCATGGGAGAGTATACCTATCCCGACATTATGAAAATATTAAAGGTATTAATGCCT
The DNA here is from genome assembly GCF_964204655.1 of Triturus cristatus. Lineage (NCBI taxonomy): Eukaryota > Metazoa > Chordata > Amphibia > Caudata > Salamandridae > Triturus > Triturus cristatus. Next base: position 873,861,557 of record NC_140580.1, on the reverse strand, counting down.
GCGGGCATTTACGAAAAACTCAAAGAAAAGGATTGGGAGGTGGGAGACCAAAAGATAGATTGGACAACATTAGAAAACGAAGAAACAGCTCGAGGTCCAGGTTTAGGGCTTGGGGAAAAGACCAAAATACTACCAGGTTTATTAGTACAGGTACTGCCACGTTTATTAACTACGAAAAAGGAAGACTGGGGTGCAATCTCAGCCTGTAAACAAAAGCAAGATGAAGACACTAGTGATTTCTATGCCCGATTCGAAAAATGTTTTGGTATAAATAGTGGAATAAAAGCAAGTAGCGAATCGTATCCACATCTGTTTGTGACAAAATTAGTTGAAAATTCCTTGCCCCAAGTTAAGAATAGAGTATTGAAATTCGAGAGTACCTGGCAAGGTAACACCCCGTCACAAATGTTACAAATGCTACAGTACCATCACAATAGAATTAGAGAGGAACAAGAGCATGAACAAAGACGCATGAAAGACACGAAAATGAAAATGCTAGTTTCCCAGACAGTTCCAGCTGACGGTCATAAAAAGGGTATGACACAGTCCAGTGATTCAGCAGGGTCTGTAAAAGGGACATGCAACTATTGTAAACAGTCAGGTCATTATATACACGATTGTCCAGTCTTAAAACATAATATCGCCATAGGTATTACAAAAGAAAGACCACGGCCACCTAGACAGGATCAGAACCAACAAGGAGCCCCGCAGCATGCACAGTCCATGCCAGCTCCACAACAGTCTATGTCAGCTCCACCACCGCAGCCAATTGCTGCCACACCAACAACGACACGACAGATGTACCAGACCGCACAGTATGACTACCCTGATTATCAACGATACTCATGAAACAGCCTAGAGAGGGAAGTTGGCTTACCCCTTATCGAGGTCCCTGTAGATCAAGAAGGACCTTATGTACACAGTGAACTATTAGGCCAAGATAGAAAATGTTTACTTGATACAGGGGCAAGCCGAACAACCATAAAACGTAGTGAAGTACCAGGGGCACCCCTCTCAGGCTCACAGAATATTTCCCTTGGTTTTTCAGGAAAACCCATCATTAACGAAGTATCACAGCCTCTTCCACTTACGATTGGTCCCTTGACACGAACTACAGATTTATTGCTTACTAAATCATGTCCAGAAAACCTGTTAGGTATAAAAACACTGAAAGCTCTAGGAGCTATAATATGTTGTTCTCCGGAAGGAGTAAGATTGTTTTTACGTGATTTCAAAGGGCATTATGTGTCCCGAGACATGGATCACCGACTGCAGACTTTACCCACACATTTATGGGCACAAGGCCCTACAGATGTTGGTTGCATGAGCATTACACCATATCGAGTCACACTAAAGACAGGAGTGGTACTACCACGAATGCGACAATACAAGTTACCCCCAGATGCTGTAGTGGCTTTACTGCAAATCATTGACGAGCTCATTGCACAAGGAGTGGTTGTCGAAACCGACTCCAATGTATGTAATTCTCCGATAATTCCGATTCTTAAACGAACTGATCCAAAAGCCCCGCCAGTATATCGATTGGTTATTGATCTGCGCGAATTAAATAAATGTATTGTACCACAATACCCCGTAGTCCCAGACATTTCTTCATTACTGACAGCCATTGATTCCGAAGCAACATTCTTTACTGTAATTGATCTCAAGAATGCCTTTTTCAGCGTCCCAATAGATCCGGAAAGCCAATACTTGTTCGGATTTAGTTTAAATGGACGAAGCTTTAAATTCACACGCGCACCTCAAGGATTCACAGAAAGCCCCAGCATCTATAGCCAAGCACTGAAACGAGAACTTGACAGTATCCACATGCCAGTCAACACTGCCTTGCTTCAATATGTCGATGATCTGCTGATCACCGCCCGAAGCGAACTTGAATGTGAAAAAGCGTCACTGACGGTTTTAAAATTTCTGGCCGACAAGGGGCACAAGGTGTCCCCTTCTAAGCTGCAATTCTGTGTCCAGCGAGTTGTTTACCTTGGGCACTCGCTGTCCAAGGAGGGAAGGCAGCTTACATCCGACCGCATCCAGTTAATCGCTAACATGCCAATACCCAAGACACAAAAGGAGGTACGGGCTTTTATAGGCCTCACTTCATACTGTAGGCAGTGGATCCCTCAGTATGCATTTCTAGCAAAACCACTCATTCAGTTGACAACACAGGAGGCGGCCACATCGACTGTCCTCCCTTGGACTCAAGAACATACACACGCCTTTGAAAGCTTAAAGAAAGCTTTATGCCAAGCACCTGTCCTAGCAACACCATGTTACAATAAACAGTTTACACTCTTCGTTACAGAACGCGAAGGTACTGCTTTATCAGTACTCACACAGGAACAAGCAGGATCACACAAACCATGTGCTTATTTTTCTAGTACATTAGATCCCGTAGCTCAGGCTCTTCCTGCGTGCCTGAAATCAGTGGCAGCGACAGCTTTAGCAATCAGACAAAGCGATGCCATAGTGTTAGGACACCAACTGACAGTACAAGTACCACACGCAGTAGAAGTTCTCTTGAACCGCACGCAAACACAACACTTGACTATAGCAAGACTTACCGGTTACGAATTGACATTGTTTCAGCCACACATAGAAATCAGACGTTGTAGTACATTGAATCCTGCCACACTTTTGCCAGTAAACGGAACAGACCCACTAGCACATGATTGTATTGAAGTTATTACTATCACGACGAAACCCAGACAAGACTTAACAGACGTCCCATTGTCAGACCCAGACCTGACGTTGTATGTAGATGGTTCATGTATGAGAACAAGTACAGGAGAGCTAGTGGCCGCGTATGCAGTTACAACAGACACTGAAGTCATTGAAACATATTGCATAAATACCTTGTCAGCTCAAGCAGCAGAGCTCATCGCTCTGACACAAGCCTGTATTCAAGCCACAAATAAGAAAGTCAACATATACACTGATTCACGTTATGCATTCGGAGTTGTACATGACTTCGGCGTGCTGTGGCGAGAGAGAGGTTATTTAACTTCTCACGGTGCCCACATTCAGCACGGACCCCTCATTCATGCCTTATTAGATGCAATACATCTACCTACTGCAATATCAATTATGAAATGTAAAGCTCATACGAAAGTTACTGATATCATTTCTCAGGGTAATGACCTAGCTGACAGAACAGCTAAACAGACTGCTCAGAATCAGACTCACGCAACTGACATGACAAAGACAATAGTTCTGACACCAACACATTGCATGACGGTTAAGGATCCCGCTCTTGACGTAATTGACATACAGACACACGCTACACCAGAAGAAATAAAGAAATGGACTGAATTAGGAGGGATCCAAACAGATCAGGGATGGATGACGAAGGAAAAATCTATATGGTTTCTTCCCGACTCTATGGTTCAAGTTATCATTAATACAATACATAGTCCAGCGCACCTAGGAGAAAAAGCTATGCTAGACAGCATTCAACACATTTGGTTTAACAAACACTTGCGAGCCGCAGCTAAACAAAAAGTTCGTACCTGTATGATATGTTGTCAGTTTAATCCAGGTAAAAGCATCCCCGTAGAACAGGGTGGATTTCAACCTCCTAATCATGCTTTTGAAGTCCTCCAGATGGATTATATCCAGATGGAACGATGTCGAGGATTCAAATATGTTCTCGTAGTTGTTTGTGCTCTTTCCCGTTGGACAGAAGCATACCCGGTTTCAGATTACACTGCCCCGACTACTGCCAAACAGTTAGTCCGAGAATTCTTCCCAAGGTACGGTTTACCACGTGTTGTCTATTCAGATAACGGCCAGCCGTTCTCATCCGAACTAATGAAACACGTTTCCCTTCTATTAGGATATCAATGGAAATTTCACTGTGTCCGACATCCCGAGGCAGCAGGTCTCGTAGAACGCCATAATCAAACTTTGAAAATTAGATTGTCCAAAATATGTAGAGAAAAAGGAGTCGATTGGATAGTAGCCTTACCAGTTGCGCTCTTTTACATGAGAATGGTAGCACATTCTCGAACAGGGCTATCCCCGTATGAGGTGATCTTCGGTAGACCACCAAATATGTGGGGGACGCCTATACCTCGTAAAATAACTGACGTTGACTGTAATATGCTGACAGATTACCTGGCTTCCTTGATGTCTGCACTACAATCTTGTCGTTCACAGGTAGCTGCAGCCTTTCCCGACAACACCGAGGTGAAACCCCATGACGTAGTTCCCGGGGACCTGGTGTTAGTGCGTAATTTTGATCGGAAGACTCAGCTGGATCCTAGGTGGAAATCGCCTCAACTTGTACTACTCACCACGAGGACAGCCGTGAAAATCGAGGGAAGAAAAGGATGGTTGCACTCGAGTCATATCAAGAAATTTTATGGACTACCATCCAATATAGAGACTAAACCCTGTATTTCCTCAAAAACAGACTCAAAGCTTCCTTTGGTTGAACTAAGCGATAAGGAACTATACAAACTAAAACTACGGTCTAAAAAGTCAGACAATTTGATTGTTTAAGTCCTCTCCAAGGTGAATCGGTTGAATTTGTCTCTGACATGTATCCTCTGGACCGGAATAGAGAAAGAAATAATCAAATGCTGCTCAAGAAGCAAGCGTATTGTAAATCATTTCGTAGTCATTGTACAGTAACATTATTAATTTTGTTTTTTCTAAGTCTTTTGATCATCATTGTCAGCATCCTATTGCACATGTATTACCCTATTCCTAAGCATGCTTATAATATAACTGCAGAACATTCTTTTAGTGAATTTCCTCCGCATGAGTTGTCATATAGATTTGCGCTGCGCAATAACACTTTTATTAGTATGTTACATCATTCCCATCAGACTAGCAATGCTACAAATTGTTGGATATGTGGCCGACTCCCTCCCTATCAGAACTATAAAGGAGTTTTGCCCCTCTTTCCCTATCCGTTCACACACAATGGCTCCTGTGGAGCATGGTTTAGTTTGATAAATTCCCTAGATTCGAATTCCGCAGTTTATCAAGACAACTGGGTATGGGGAAACCTGAACTTAGTTTTGCTTAAAGTCTGCTACCCTAACAAGGAGGGACTTCCCAAAAGAACAGGAACTGATCTAGAAAATGAAGTATACGGATTAGGTAATTTTACACTTAACCTCATGATCCTGAACGTTGAATCTGAAGCTACACCAATCTTGTCCGCCATGTCCGTATTCCCAGTAAAAGGGGAACTATGTATAAGAAAGAATGGCTCCATACACATGGGCCATAGTAAATGCACCACTGTGATAAAATTCAGTGATCAAGGCAAGTCTACATTTAGAGCTTCTCGTCATTCCTACTTTATATGTGGCCAGACCGCATATATACGCCTACCTCTAGATTGGGATGGTACCTGTTACATAGCATTCCTCCTACCACCTGTTTTCCTAGCTCCTCCTGATTATCATAGAAATACTCATTTAGTACACAATAGACAGAAGAGAGATCTCCCAATCGTCGATTACACTGAAACAGCATGGGAAAAATACACAGATTTCAATAAAGGTTTCTTCCCCTATATAGGTACAGTCACTAATAGTAAGCTGATACGTAGATTAACCAGAACCCTTGAAGCAGTAGTGAACGAAACTATTTCCGCCTTAGGCAATTTAACAGAAGAACAGTCTGCTATGCGGATTGTTGTGCTTCAAAATCGTCTTGTCCTTGACGTCATCCTGGCCGATAGGGGCGGAGCTTGTAGGGTCATCGGATCAAGTTGTTGCATTTTCATACCAGAAAATTCGCCGTCAGTATATAAAGCCATAACCCGCCTTCATAAGATTGTAAGCCAGATACACCAGAGTCCAGGCACCTGGACTTGGTCCGGTTGGTTCTGGGGCGTGTTGTCAGCCTGGGGATGGAGAATGCTCTCCTTCCTAGGTATTGGCTTTCTCATACTATTCAGTTGCTGCTTATGTCTACAATGTGGGCCAGCGATTTGTGGTCTGTGTGCCACCTCGTGTATCCCACATCCAAGTTTTCGTTCGAGATCCCGGAAGAAGAAAGAAGAACAAATGATGTTATATGAACAGATCGATGGATTGATGAAGATTGATATCTCCTAAGGGCCAGTAGGGGACAAGGAGGGAATGTGGAAATATGGATTTTTATGGTCGGTTATGTCCCCTATCTTGGACCCCAACGGCTTCATGTATAAATCACAAGTACATGTATGTTCCCTCCAGTTCCAGTCATGAAGACGCAAACACATGTGTGTCCACCGTCAACATGTCCTCTTTCAGATCCGCCATGAATGGGCCGGATATTCTATTCCTAAGTATGAAAGGCCACCGGCTTTATATGGTTCATTTATCCCATTTTACAGTCCAGGCGAGTAGGCCCTGATTCTGCCACCAAGCCTTTTCTGCCTTCTGCCTCTGAAAGCTCCAGTCTGAGCCTGCATCTGTATCCATGAACTTTGTCCTACTCCCTGCGCGGCTAACGATGACTGACTCGGCCTGTCTGCCTGCCAAAAACTGTATTTCACCTTCAAGATTATCTGCTCTGCTCCGCTCCTCATCCAATGCATTCCTGTCTAGTAGTTTAGGTAAACATTCCTCCAGCTACCGCGCAAAGGGCCAGGCCTCGCTGCCCTCATGCAAGTAATTCATAGCCCTGTTACCATGGAATATTCCTACCCCCTCGCATCTAGTGTAGACACTTAGACGCTTGTACACGCACTAACAGTCAGTATAGTCAGTATAGAATAAGATTCTATCCTAAGAGACCTCTCTTTTTGGATAACACAGTTCTTTAAACATAGGATATTAGATATGATTTGGAATTAGGTTGACATAACCCCAGACTTTTGTCTCCACATGTAGAGCTAAATGTCAAGCCCCTTTCTCCTTCTAGTTGCACGTCAAATCACACGTCATGCTGCTGCGCGCGCATCTCTGCCACATATTTCTGCTGACATTGCGAAATTCTTTCATGGAACCACCCATTTGTGACATCATACCTAATGACGTTCTTTAGTTACGCCTAGTTACACCCATTTTAGTTACGCATGTATGTCTTTATCTCTGTTACCAACTGTTACGCCTCCTGCATCTGTTTTACTGTAATGTATTTTCTATAAAACTGCCTATCTGTCAATAATATATGTTCCTTCCTTCCTGAACTTTCGTGGTGATGGAATAGAAGGCCCATAATTCGAATTATGTTCCTTTGTATAGGAATAAAGCCCGTTCCGAATCTCTAATACCACGGATTCTGCCTCTTATTTTACTAAGCTATCCTTATTAATTTTCCGCATCAAATTAAGTACCGGTAATTAAATTATTTACCACAGGGTCCTTGGTGAGGGAGAGGATCAGTTGAGTGTTGTCGCCATAGGAGATTATGTTGAGGTTGTGCTGTCGGGCGATGCGTGCGAGTGGAGCCATGTAGATGTTGAACAGTGTCGGGCTGAGGGAAGATCCCTGGGATACGCCGCAGATGATCTCGGAGGCTTCGGATCGGAATGGGGGAGGCGGACGCTCTGGGTTCTGCCAGAGAGGAAGGAGGTGGCCCAATCCAGGGCCTTGTCTCGGATCCCTGCATCGTGGAGGCGTGTGCGTAGTGTCTGGTGGCAGACAGTGTCGAAGGCGGCGGAGAGGTCCAGGAGGATGAGGGCCGCCATCTCGCCGTTGTCCAGCAGGATCCTGATGTCGTCTGTGGAGGCGGTGAGGGTGGTCTCGGTGCTGTGGTTGCTGCGGAATCCTGACTGGGAGGGGTCCAGGATGCTGTTATCTTCGAGGTAGCGGGTGAGCTGTCTGTTGACGATCTTCTCGATGGCCTTAGCTGGGAATGGAAGCAGGGAGATGGGCCGTAAGTTCTTGAGGTCGCTCGGGTCCACCTTGGGTTTTTTGAGTAGGGCGTTGATCTCTGCGTGTTTCCAGATCTCTGGGAAGGTCGCGGTCTCGAAGGAGAGGTTGATGACGTTGCGCAGGTGTGGTGCGATGGAGCTGCCGGCTTTGTGGAAAGGGCTTTGCGACCCTGAAATTGTTAACCAGACTCTTCCCCTGGATCCCGTTGGACTCCAGAAGAACAGCCATGCAGGCCCTGCTCATAAGTCAGCTTGATTATGGAAACGCCCTATTTATGGGCATGACTGAGCTCCTCTTCACGTGGCTACAAGTGCTTCAAAACGCCACAGCCAAACTGGTGTGCAATAAAAGCAGACTAATTTCAGCATCGATGTGCATGAAAAACCTGCTCTCCTCTTCACGCAGCTACAAGTGCTTCAAAACGCCGCAGCCAAACTGGTGTGCAATAAAAGCAGACTAAGTTCAGCATCGATGTGCATGAAAAACCTGCATTGGTTACCTATGCGACAAAGAGCAGTATTCAAACTGCTCAGTCATGCACATAAAGCACTGCATCAAAGTGGCCCCAGAATACCTCAGGGGAAAATTGAGTTCTATGTTCCCAAAAGGAGCCTACGGTCACTCCATCAAGCATTGGCCAGAACAAAGCGCATCAAGAAAGTAAGGACTGGAGGGCGCTCTTTCTCATATCTGACAGCTAGGAAATGGAATGAACTCACCTTGGATCTACGTCTCACAATCGACTACCTGGCGTTCCGAAAAAAACTAACAACGTATCTGTTCCCCAAAGACTAACATCCACCTGCCTTTCCCCCCACCAGCAGCCAATCCTTTTTGCTACTAGCACCATGATATCCCTTGGGATGAAGGATGCGCTCTATAAATAAATAAATAAATAAAAGTTGTTTGTAAATGTCATCAGAACTCCGAGCTGGCAATATAGGACCATATTATACAGTTTCTCATCATGTACTTTTCATCGTACATGTTTATTTAGGGATAGTTTGCTTGAAATAGCTGTTTTCTCCAAAATTTAACTCAAAACAGGCTTTGATTGAATTTAGAATATTAAGTCTGGTTTACCTTTCTTGAATAAATTGTTCAGAAACAATGACAAATGGTGAGGGTCAGTCGATGTAGGCGATAATGTGGCAGCAGTGTTTATCGCATAAATATTGATTTACTATATTTACCAGATACTTGCCATATACTTTGCAAAATGTGCAGGTTTCGCAACCAATATTTTGTCTAGCTCAAATAGATGAAAATAATGCTGTCAGAGAAAGTGCCCCTTCATTTTCACCTGTGCATTATAATTTAGATAACCAAGCCTCGTAATTTGATTCTCTATGCCATATAATCCTTATATCCCTGACAATCTTAAAGCTCCAGAGAGTGGTTTAGGGGTTATCATTATGATGCAGAAATTTGTGTTTGATAGGAAACCTTAACCTTATCGATGCTCAGGACGGCTCCCGGCCGTCATGAGTCACGGTAGTCGTGTGCTCATGACGGCCGGGAGCCGTCCGACCGTTGCCGCTCCGCCCACGCGCTGCTAATTCCCCGCCTCTGCGGGCAAATTAATTGGTGGACGGAGTTCGGACGGCTCCCAGCCATCATGAGCACATGCCCACCATGATTTATGACGGCCGGGAGCCGTCCTGGGTACCTGAGCGCGTCGCCCAGCCCACCCCCCCTCGTGGCGGAATTTGCCACGCGTGGAAGGGGATAAAATAAATACTTTCCGTTTCTCATGGTTGCCTGTGATATCTGAGTTCATACCACTGTATTTTGAGTAAACGATTCACCTAGTATACATGCACATATCCCAGTGAAATTCTCTAGTTATTCTTGGAACCATAACTCACACAGCAGCCAAGCAAACCATAACTCACACACCAAATGAAGTGCTCATGATCACTTTTAATTACACAGATGCAATTACAACTATTGTAAATCATCTTACAGATGATATTATATATCACATTGCTCTTAGCTCTTTGACTGGGAAGACCATGAATGTGCTGTCATGTAATTGGTTTATTTCTTTTTTTCTGCATTTTGCTCGTTGGTGTTGTTATTTATCAGTATAAATATTGCCAAATCATACGGATAAGACAGGGAATCTGTATGCCACCTAGAAGGAGAAGGATTCGATTTGACAACATCAAAATCAGCCATTTCTCTTTCCTAGCCTGATCAAATAAATGCCATTGATTTGATAAAATTGATACCCAATGTCTGTAGTGCTGTGAAAAAAAAGTTGCTGGAACAAGCAACTAAAAAAAAAATGAAATTGTAGCATCAGAGTAAGGCATGCTTTGCTGCATAATTCCAACATTAAATGGTTCCATTGAGAACACACAGTGGGTATTGGGTCTGTGTTTAAGTTAGAATGGAACCCTTTTACGCCAGACGTAAGGTTGGACTGATTTGGATATGACAGGAACCTGTCTTAGGGCCACTAATAGTCTGCTAAATAGTGGCCTAGTGCTTCTTTCTGTTTCAAGTAACTTATTTTATTGGTGACTGGTCAGGAGATCTAAGAGCAAGACGGCAGTGATGTGTGAACCTATTTAGATAGTGCAGGTCTACATTTAGCAAAATTAAATTGAATACATATTGTGTTAAACCTGTTCACCTTAGGGTGGTCTTCCCCCAAACATTTTGCCTCACTCCTCCAATTTTTTGTAACCACGGGCGTAACTGGCGGATTGCAACTACACGGAGGTCCACGGAGTTGGGGAAAAACTCTGCCCGCTCCGCTTCGCCACCCGCCTTATTCCTTTTAAATTACTTTGTAAGCATTATTGTATTGAGGGGGTGGAGGTGGGGAGCCAGTTTAGTGGGAGGGGGGGGCTGGCTAACTCCACTCCACTGCAGAGTCTGAGTTTTTGTCCTTTACTCCACAGCGCGGAGTAGGGAAATCTCTGCACACTCCGCTGGCGTAGCGGAGTTCTCCGTCCACCCTTAATTGTTTGCTGATTTAAATTTTTGCTAACTTAGAACTCTGCACACTTTCCCACTGCTAACCAGTGCTAAAGTGCTTGTGCTCGCTCCTTAACACACAATATGGTGAAATTGGCTTACGTCCAATTGGCACAATTAAATGACTTGTAAGTCCCTAGTAAAGTGGTACTGCAATTGCCCAGGGTCTACAGAATAATTGTTACTACTTGACCTGTCAGACTTATTGTGCCACCCACTTATGTAGCCTTTTAAACATGTCTCAGGCCCGCCATTGCAGCCTGTGTGTAGTTTTAAACTGCCATTTTGGCCTGTCAAAATAAACCTTTTGCCAGTCCTAAACCCAGTGGCAGCTGGTGACATTTGAAAGTAGGGTGTAAACGCTGTAGATGCGTTGTCGCAAGCGAGCATGATTGACAAAAGGGGAACTGGAGGGACTCTTGCACCAAGGAAATTATGAAAGAAAAAAAAGGGCCAAATTGTGCAAGTTAAAGCACATTTCAGAAAGGGAGAATATTTATAAAAGTAATTAGGAACATATAGTCTTGAAATAATTCAACACATTTAAAGTTGTCCCAATATTGCATTCCTGCTTTCACCCATGCCATTCATTTAGCCTGACTGCATTATTTTAAAACAATAGAGTAGATAATAATCGCCAGGTGCACATCACCCTTCATTTAGCAACACATAGGTTTCTCTTGAAAAGGCAAGTTAAACATAAGTAGCTCACGAAAGTCATTGGAGCTCTCTGCAATCAAACCAATGAATTGCCAACATTTTAAACTGGCCTACCTTGGACAAGAAGAAACCCCCAGTGGGCACTTCACAGCTCAAATCAAATGCTTGTTTTCCTTGCATGAAAGCATAGACAACTACAAGCGAATGCTTCTAGGTCAGAGATTTAATTTCGATTTACATGATGATGCCATCATTCTTTCTAATTTATCACTGTTGCTGGTACAGTGCATTTGGTGCTTTAATCATTATCTGCAGTGCTGCTGCTCTCATGTTTTTATATAGCAATGTGACACGGGGCAAGGGGAGGCAGGGCCGGACTGGCCGTATCGGGCACCGGGCGTTTTCCCGGTGGGCCGCCAGGGTGGGGGCCGGTTGTGGGCACCTGGGGGGGCTGTTTTTGTTACAGGGACGTTTTTGCAACATAGCTGCAATATCGGTCCTGTAACAAAATCGTCCAAAAACCGGCCCTGGTAAACGGCTCTGCCGTCCCCTCCAACCCCCGGGGGAGCCGGCCGAGCACTTTGCCAGGGCCGTTTTTGGTTCCCCAACCATATATGAGATCTGCACTTCGTGCTACATTATCAAAAGCCTACAGTGACCGCCAACACGACACTTCAGCAACAGCAACAACCATCGATGCTCTCCCTGTTCCTCAAGACCCCTTCCACCACATACGGCGCTGGATTTTTGAAGGTGTCTCTTTCAGCGGGACTCATCTTGTTATGTATCCAACCTGCACTCCGTAGTGGTTGACTTGAACTTGGGATTTTCACCCAATCTCGCACGACCAGATAACCTCAAGTGGAGCATTCTGCTTTTAGCTGCTATACTTATCTTAGATCCTTGAAATTGCATATCTCTGGTTCTACTGATTGGATTTTTGTCATTTTAGTCTCAAATTATTATTCTAAGTTTCTAAATTAGTGTAGGATATTTCTTGTGTTTTCACTTTATTACTGTTTGAAGTGCTGCATGTATACTTTACACCTTCCCTCTAAGTTAAGCATGACTGCTTTTGTGCAAAGCTACCAGAGGGTTAAGTGTGGTTTAAAATGTGGTTTGCTTGTGTTTCACTCTGACATGTATTGTGGTTGCTGCTTAAATAGGGGTTCATACCCTTCAACCAGAAACCAAATTTCCTACACATAGGAATTAAAAACCTTTTAGCAAAATTGTGATAACATTTGTAAAGTCCAGTAGTGCTTTAACCAACCTGTCATTGCATGGCACAGGCCTACATTTTCTGAGCCGTATTGGCCTAGTGGAAAGCGCAGTACTGAGTCTGAATCTGGCCAAGAGTGCTCTTTCCAATGAGTTGTCAGTGAGCCGCAGATATGTCTCTTTAGCGTTGCAGGTTTGTAATGTAACATTTCACCTTAGCATAGGTTGGCTAATTCGGACAGATCTGTCCAACCGTCTACGCTCAAAAAAGATATATTCTCCGCCCATGCTATATCAATTTTTACTATGGAGTGAGGATTGTTAAATAAACACGGTCTGCTCAAATCACGCATAATCAAATATATATAAGACCACCAGGGAATGTCCATGCATTTATCACTAGCTAAGCAATCAAGAATAATAATTTAGTTTACTTGGACATGGACATGTGGATTTGACCATATTGAAAGCCAAAGTAAATCTGGGGCCAATTTGATTATGTCTTTTATGTATGCTTAGTCTAGCGCCTCTTGGCAGAAAATATGGGGGCAACTGAGAAGGAGGCTGAGCAAGTGGGAACAGAATCTGTTTTGTTCTGATTGCAGGGCTGAAAAATGTACATAGCCCCAGACCCTAGTGCTCAAGGTAGCAATAGGGATGCACTGAACCTTAAAGATTTGTAGAAGAAGCTCTATTGGCTTATTTCCAATGTTGGAGCCCTTACAGATGGATAGAACTTTAGGCTCCTTGCAGACACCAATTATCAAACACTAACCCTAGGTACAGAAGCTGTGAAATGCTAATGAGAGCTGTGTTGTTGATTGAAATGGTGTATGAGAGACAAGGGACACCCTACTCACATGGAACCAGGGTACATACTATATCACCAGAAACAATGGTTCCTGTGGACAATTGTAGTTCATAGAAATTAACAGTACAAGGCTCAATGGCGGTAAAAGGGGGTAGGCGGATCTCAAAGAGAGATATGACAATATATACTGCTGGATGTTTTTAAGTTCAAAAGTTTATATGTACAATTTAAATCAAAATTCAGAATCAAGTGCATAGTGTCCCCAGTGAACATGAAACCTACACAATACTTTGTGACATTTTGTGACATACAAAGACGGTTTCTATATTTACAAAGTTGACCAAAACACAATTAACAAATGGATACAGCCTTCTAATGCAGTGACAGAGGCTGAAAATGGTTCACTTTGTAATTGTCAACGAAGTTTCGACCCTGCCAACAATGAAGAGTCTCTTCAGGACCTAGCAATGCAGGGACATCTGAGAAAACGATAGATCGTATCAATAGGGGCCTGGGAAAATAGGGCAGTGTATATATGCTGATCAAGAACTGGTAGTAGTACCTGAATTGAGAATCAGCTGTCAGAGTGAGAAAACTGCAACCCCAGGAAGTAAAAAAATGAAAAAGGAGGGTACTTACAGGGAACCCAGCCGGAAACTTTATCAAGGCCTGGAGCTTGATCAGATGCACAAAGAGAAATTGCTCATGTGATTTCATGTATATCAAACTTTTAAGCGATTGGGTAGGAGGGCTAAAGCTAGGAGTGTCGGCAGACGTGGTCTTCAATGTTGTTATTATACACAGAGAAATTCAATGGTCCACAGGCATATGTGTGCCTAAATCTGCCACTATTCTTTGCTAGATTTTCAGTTCGCCAGAACCAGTTCACATTTTTACATTCACATGCAGCAACCAAATCTTCCAAGTGGAATTTCTTGAATTGCATGGACCAAATATAGGGGGCTTTACACTGCATGATCGCCCCCCCCCCCTATTGCAGGGCCTTATAGAAAGAGCATACCACAGGTGGACCAGTTGATTTTTGAGCTGACTAGTTTCAGGGTGCATAAAGATGCTGCTGAAGCTAAGTCGATGGAAATTACTTGAGGGAGAGAGTCGGTCTGAACCCTTATTGGTCTTTGAGAAAAATTAAGCGGTCAATCAACTTGCTATAAACCCTCCAATGGCTGAAAAACGATTTTGTACAGGAATCCAGTGGTCCAGACCAGGAATTGTCTGAGAAACAAATGGGGTGGGTATTTAGGGTTTTGGGGGTACAGGACGTCTATAGAAAAACACAAGTGGTAGGGCCTTGATGGAGCCGCTCGGTTGCTGAACATTTAACAACAGGTCACTGATGAGCCGTGAATGCTTGAAATTCACTATAACACATCTTTCATAAAGAAAGGTCACTCTTAGGCTTCACTAGCGCATCAACGAATTCGCACTGCACAGACCAACCCTCACATTTTTTTAGGAGCTGCATCCAAATACCAAATGGGTATGGTATGCATTAATGTTTTGTGACCAATTCCGGTCGCATAACAGTAATACTTTACGATCAAGTTTAAAACTGGTGGTAACCCATTCGCAAAGAGGAAGGGCTCCCTTGGGCCACATAAGGCCTGTAGTTACCTGCTGGCTGCTTCTCTTCCATCTTTTTTGGAGATATATTTTGGTGAATCTTTGAGACCATTTCTGAGATGTAGTAACTCATAAAAGAGAACATTTCATAAGACTTTCTAAGAGCATTGCTGTGGCTCACAAATCTTGCTTTCTAATTCCTTTCAAGAACCTCTTTCCCACAGGCATGATTTGAATTAAAATTATATATTTCCTGATAATATATTCTATTCTTATCAATTATAACTTGTGTGATTTTATTAAAGGCTATCAAAAAAAGAATGACAGTTTAATCTAACCTTAATTTTAACCTATGTTCAACGTTGTGACAGCTGATTTTGAGAATCTTATTTCGGTTCTCATTTGCAAAAGGCACTGTGCGTTGGGGTAAATGCCGTATATGGAACGCCCATTGACATAAATTGATGTATGCTTCCGCAACAAAGGACTGATGCCTCAGAAATGCCCGCAGGCATTTAAGGATCAGGGCACGGATGGATGAAGTCAGTCAAGTCTTGTTTGTGAGGGGGCGAATAGATGCTTCGAGGTAATTGTTTACTCCCGCTCCTCGCAGTGCTCGCCACAATCTTGGCCCCTCCCTTCTCCAGAATGATCTTTTTCTGAGGCAGGTGAAAAAGAGTTAAAACATTGGTAGCGTGGAGTAGGCCTGGGTGACATTTTTATTACACCAATGTAATTTCGGGTATGTTTGGTAATTTTGTTTTTCTTATGTTATGGAAAATTCCCGAATTTACAGTATTACGCCACATCATGCCATTTGGTATCCTTTGCTGTAAAGTTTAGCCCAAGAGCACAGCATAACGCAAGCAGCTGTTGTTTGCGTCTTTTTGTGCTCTTTAGCGCAAAATACATCCTTGCATCAAAAATGGATGCAAGGGCGCATTTTGAGCTAAAATATAGCATCAAATGCTGCGTTGCATTTTTCGTAAATAAGTGTCATTTCACCTCGTTTTTTCCCGAATTTTGCAAAATTACGCAAAAGCAAATTGCACAAATTTCTCACACCCCTAGTCTGAAGGCCGTGTAGCCACTTTGGGATTTCCTGTCGCTCTGCTCTGCGTGGCCTTGGGATGGATCCAGTCCAGATGGGGTCCTGTCACCACTGGATTCATGTCACCCAGGATGCCTTGTCTTTTCTGCTTTGTCTAGCACCTCTATTTGTTAGTGTCAGAGCTGACATTTCTGCGTTTAGGGGTTATAGAGATCACTTCTTCATCGTCTGATGCACACTGACACTCCAGAGTCATCACACTGCTCGTGGACAAGTGCTTCG
Organism: Triturus cristatus; assembly: GCF_964204655.1. Lineage (NCBI taxonomy): Eukaryota > Metazoa > Chordata > Amphibia > Caudata > Salamandridae > Triturus > Triturus cristatus. The sequence goes on along the minus strand of NC_140580.1, from coordinate 873,845,125 downwards.
CCTCCATCCATGATCCCCTGTCGCGCTACTTTTCATTCTACTTAACCATTTTTTCAATAGTATTTCAATTTTCATTTCTGGTCCTCAAGAAAGTGGTGGGGATATGCTTGATGAGAATCAGTGACATCTGTCAGGTCTGTGTCTTCGTGCACAAAGACATCTCGTCCTCTTCTGTCACTCATCTCTAGGTCAAGCACCCACGGGCCTCTCGCCTCCTCCCACGTGTGCCTTACTCTGCGATGGCTGCTGTGATTGAACCTGCCTCCAGGCCAGTGCTTAATTAGTAAAAGAATAATTGCCAGGGCTCTGGTCAGGAGGCCTCTGCAGCTTGCGCCACCCATTGCCAGTGTTGCCAATGACAGTACCGACACAACTACAAACCAGCACACTGATGTGTGACAATTCAGCCTATTCCAGGCACCCAAACCTATGAATATTGCTTGGGCGACAGGAATTAGTTTTTTAATGCATACTAAATTAATAAACAATTGCTATTTTGCTCATCTCTAAATTATGCAAACAGCGCCACCATGTGGCAGCTGTCATAAGCGCCGGTGTCAACAATTAAGTGCCGGTCCTGAAAATTAAGGGCTGGTGCCGAGCACTGGAAACCTCCTGTTCAAATTAAGCACTGCTCCAGGCACATCATTCTTAAATGAAGGGCAGTTCAGGGAAATAGTAGTGAAATGGGAGTGACATTTAAACTTCATGGTAATCTCGTGCCACTCATTTAGGATGTCATCAGTGGTGCTATCAATGACCTCAACCCATTAAGATCAATGATGTCATGTGTGAGGACATCTCTGGAGTGCCAATGTTGGCATTGAGCAGTGAAGCACCCTGGATTCTATTTTCGTGATTTTTGTAATATTAACATACTCCTTAAAAAGTTCTGTCGAAGTACCTAATTTGTATGGATTGAGCAGGAGACAATTGTGTAAAGCAATGCTCTGAAATGAATCTCACAGCATCAAGTATGGCTGCTCCTAACCCCTTATTAAGTGGGGAGTCGCTTTGAAGTCTAGTAAGTAAAAAGTAAATCAATTAAATTACCAATAACCGAGGTAGTCAAGAGAGTGCATTTCATTGTGTCCATTCCTGGTAGTTGGTGTCCTACTTTATTGCTGTCAAAAGACCTAAAAGTCTGAAGAACTGTTAATAACCTTTTAGACAACCCCAGGCCTAATATTTCATAAGTTGATTGTTGGTGGTTTGGGTGGCTGTTTCTTAGAGTTGCAGAGGTGCCAGTCCAAATACAAAGTGAAAGTTCACCATGAGCACCAAAGAAGGAGACACAGCCTAGGCACAATTTGCTCTGAATCACCAAAAATTATTTGTTGATTATCTGTAAACCAAGTTTAATGGGCTGCCTCAATACCCTGTGCCTTTCTCTGAAAACGTTTTACCATCTTCTGTGCTGAAACAGGGCCTAACCTTAGTTTAACATCCAGACCAAATACATACAAAATTTGGGATTTGGCTTTTGCATATTTTGCAAAATTCTTGTTTTGATTCTTTTTCCTCAGAAATAAAAAGTGAAAAAGTACTTAGAGATTCGTCCTAATTTTTCTAAGAATACAAAAGCTATTTAAGGACCACATTTGTCAGTGCAAGAGTGACGCAACTCTTAAGTTAGATTTATCAAGCCATGCAAGGCCTCCTTGTGTGGCCCTGAGTGGCTTCATAAATCTGGCATAGCCAGCGCAAACCGCTGCTCTGTGTTACTCTAACGCAGAGAGGCGTTCCATGGGTGGAGCTTGGGTGTTCTCACGCATCCACCCATGGATTCTGGTGCATTCCCAGATTTACCATTACTGGTTGACTTAGAAGTGGGTCAAAATGCTACCCATCCCCAGGGGAGGCGCAACGAGCAGAAATATATCTATTCTTCAGCACACAAAGAAATATCAATATTGTGCAGCACACATAGAAAGAAGAAAATGTCTCAGGGGATTGTTTTTGTGTAGGAAGGTGCCCCTTCCTGCACAAAAACAATCCTGCTTACAAGCAAGGCAGCACATTGTGAACAGTGCAGGGAAAAGACAGGAATGCGCCCTATAGTGGGAAATAAGGCGCATTCCTGCCCTGTCCCTAACAAACAGCACAGTAATGTGGCTCGCTGTGCTGCATAATGTTTTTACACATATGCCCCTAACTTCTTAAATGAGCATTCCCCATACAACAGGAGAATTTTGCCAAGGTGTATTTAAAAAAACACAAAAGACATAATTTTGCAATTTCATAGGATTGCAAAATCATGACTCTTATCCAATTATGCAGGCCGAATACTAATTTTGAGCACCCCACCACCCCCCAACAGGACCCGGAAGTCAAGCTGTTTTCATTGACGAGCTGACTACCTTGGTGAGAACAGAGCTGCAGGTCTCTGCACAAGTCCTGAATCCATTCGCCTCATAGCATGCTTTCTAACACTCTTTTATTCAGTGGGGAATTCATAAAATGATTTACCGAGGCTATGCACGGGAAATCACAATCTTCATGTTGGGTGATAATTTTATTTTTCCCTAACATGAGTCACGGCTGCAAAGGATACATTTCTCCGTGCCATCCAATCATCTCGCGTCAGGATTGATGTGGGTCACGGATGGCTGCCTGCCGTCTCGCCGCGCACTGCGCCGGGAAGGTACATATTCTCTCCACGTTGCTTTGTCTGCAAACCAATGACGCTATTAAGAGTCGGAGAACAGGAGACACCCGCCGCTCTGAAAGAACCATCCAATTGAAATAAATTACAAGCTACTTAGAGAATTAAAGGTTCTTTGCTAGCCATAGGCAAGTCTGCATTTTCTTAAAAGGTTATCTTGTTTAAAGAATTAATTTCTTACAATGGCTTTATGTTTTTTTGATTTTACAGTCCGTAGAGAGATCTCTGTTGCCCCTTTAAGCAGAAACAGTTGTTGAATTATATATGTGCTACACTTTAAAATGTAACTTGACATATTAATGACTGTAAACATTGCAGGTGTTAGGTTCACAGTTTGCAGCCAACATGCCACTACAGCTAGATAGTAGCAAACGACGGAGTAAACACAAATACTAGCCAGATGGCACGGTGTGGGAATGTATCCCACCGAAATTAGAAATAAATGTGTATAAAACAATCCAACATGTACTTAACACCAATGCATTTCATTCTGATGCCATTCCAAATTTCGAACTGGTAAATGGCAATTTTAGCTGAGTCACAACAAAAACAATACAGTAAATGGTAATAATAAAGCCAGACAAACTACTTACTAATACTAACCTACAAAAACAAAAAAGAAAGTTCACTGGGAAATTCTCCAGAGAACCCAGATGAAAATCCGAAAGGTGATCTTAGATCCGAAGTGGTGTTAAGCTTTTAGGAATAACAGAACCGGCTAAAGGACTGACAATCAAGGAAACAGCGAGCCTTAGGACCCTAAAAGTAGTTAATATCCTCATAAATGTAAAAATGATACCATAATAGATTAGCTGTATGTATAAACATTCTGTGCTTCGTGTTGCAATTTCCCATCATGCACTTTTCTCCCTCCCGCTGGGATGTTTCCTGGTTGCAGTGTTTTTCACTTGGTGATCCATCGTCCAGACATAAACCAGGTGTCTGCTCAGGTGTGCCACCAGACAGGCTTAAACTCTCTTGGAACCAAGGCGGCCCTTCTTTCGGTCAATATCTAGTCAATCCAGAGAGCTGAAGGCAGTGTGAGGTTGGCAGTAGTGTGACTGTTTTGTGATGGAACCTTTTCCTCTACTACTCAGTGTATGTAAATTCTGTGTGGTCCCTTTTACATTGACTCTAATCCTTATACAGTGTGTGTTGTTATGGAGTATGCGACATTCCTGAGTTGTTAGCAGGGATGTGTGCACAAGGCAGTGTTTCCCCACCGCAGAGTCACCCACCTCCCTGTGTGTGTCCCTCTGTTGTGGCTTTGTTGCATGGTTCCTTCTGCAAGGGCCAGTGATGCATTTGACCTTCCCTTCATCCCAGCCATTTCCCCCTTTGTTATTGGTGGCCCTCTCGCCACCACTTTATAGCCTGCACAAGAGAGAAGCTTTTTTTATATTGTGCCGGAATCAATACCCAACTGCTCTTTAAACTGAACTTGGTTGACGAGCTTAGGGAGAAGCCTGATGATCCATCTGTTCTTAAAACTAGCACGGTCCATATTGGAGCTGGGCCGCTGCCCACCTCTGCCCCAAAACTGAAGATATTCTGGACCAGTATGCCCAGTGCAACATGAAGCATTGACCCTCCACTTGCCATGTGGGACCTGTACTGTGGCTCTTATGGACTTCGGTCGGTGTGTGGCCTGTCTCACTCAAATTAAGGCCAAAATTGGATGACGTCCTGCCTTAAAGACTCCCTGACAGTTGTTATACCTCTTTGAGCAGTTGTCTGAGGTGACCAAAGCAGCAGTAGGACAAAAAAAACTGTGCATGGCTATGTGTCTGCCATTAAGAGATTGGGTAATACCTTGCCTGAACGAAGGACAAGTGGCAGTGGAAGAAGTGGATCCAGTGTTCCAAAGAAACACTACAATAGTGACCTAAACATGCAGATCAGCCAATCCTGCAGGAGGGACTGTGACCATCATGCTTGCGCTACTTGCTGAAATAAAATAATCCTGTTATTATCTTCAAAAATAAGCCTCCATCATCCTCTGCTCAATCACCTCATGTGTCTCTATTCTGCTGGATCTGTATCCTAGGGGTCGCGATCCTTCCCTGATGGATGCGATGGTGTGTAGAAAACCCTTAAACTTCAAAGAGACCTTTAAGGGCAAAGATGTAATGCTGTTGTCCCCACAGGACCTTGACATGAGACTACTCCCTCTGGCCTCTGTGCTGTCCCAAGCCTGTTACAATTCTTTTTTTATTGCAACCATTGGTATTCAAGAATATCTGAGCTAAATACTTCTGCAGTTGACCTTGCAAACTGGCCTCCCAGGCTCCCTCAATCTCTGATGCACTAAATCAATTTCAACTGATTATTCTGAGACACAGGACCATGAAGATGCCAGTACTTTAAGGGCACCTAAAATGTCCAGTGCAACTTGATGGTTTCCAAACACCGATCCCTGAAATCCAACATGACTCTTTACGCATGATCCGTGCGTCAAGGTTGTCTTCATGAGGCACTGGTAGACCATTGAAAAATGTATTCATGTTCTCCTGCCTGATCGCTTCCCACCCTGTAAAAGGTGGCAAATTAGCATCAGGCAAAGGCAGCAAACATTTCTCTCCAGGAAGGGAAGTGACCACTCTCAAGATTGCAGGAGGTTTAGGAAAGTGGGTTCTCCAGAGGGAAAATGTATTCCACTCGGGGGACAAAAAATGGAACCCACAGTGCCACGTGCCAGATTTTTGCATGCACAAATATGTATGTGTGTATTTGCTTGTGTAAAAACTGTCATTGCAAAACTTTCCATACACATGTCTGGAAAACTACGTCTAGGCTTAACCATGAAAAAATTGGAAATAAAAAAAATTGTAAATTTATACCATTGCAGGATAGCGAACCCCTAGCATAGATCTACTATTATTTTTATATTCTCAACCTAACAATCTTGGCTACATTTTGGGATCAACCATATCTGGGGGCATTGAGGAGAAACACCAGTACCAAACAGTTGCATGTCCCAGTAGTTTCTATATGCCCCTAGCCCTAGAGTAAAGACCAGACATAACCTCACAACAAAGGTCCAACAGGAAGTCCCAGAAATATTTTGGACAGACCTACTACAATCAAGTGGGAAACACTATCACAGTCTCCTGTGGCCCCAGGGTCAGGCTGGCCTATAGGGCAATCAGGCATATACTGGTCTAAAAGGTATGTGTGTGGGATTCTTTTTGGCTGTTTGTGGGCCTGTTTTATAGTATTTTGCTCCAGTTTTTACTGTTGATTTCCCTGATAATAAAACAAACATTGCCTGCAGGAAGTTCAAATCCAAGAAGTCTTCTATAAATTGTAAAACACTTATGAAGAGGTCTTTATAAATTCAAAATTGCCCCAATTTGCAGACATAAGTCACTTTTCTTTAGCTATCTAATTCACCAATGGGGGCACTTTTATTTTGGTGCCTGCTCCTGTTTTCTGCCTGGGTCCGACCCTGTTTGCACCTGCATTACACATGAAGCCATCTGCTTGTAGGGAGGCCTTCTCACACTCCCATGCACTGATGCACTGGGTGCCCACTGCCGGGCTGTGCGAACACTCCCTTGTACATCAGTGCCTTTGGGGGTTAGGCAAGGGCACCTATTACAAACCCATCAGGAACCAGCATCTGTGTCTAGGACTGTCAGACTGAAACCATGATCGACAAAGGTTCTATATCCCAACGTAACCTAAATTTACTTCTCCGTCTGTGACGTCCACTGCAGACAGACGGCCCATAATTAATTCTAGCATATTAAGCCAGTTAAATGGCCTGGTGAAATGAATGCTCCTTGCCAACATCTGCTGTGAACTGAAGGTCGCAGAGTTAATACCCACGACTTCCACCGCAGACTTCAGTCTTTGTGAGGTGAGTTATTTGAGTAGGGTAAAATAAGTAATATCACCACCTCATATTTATAGTGCTGAGATATAGAAACACTGAAGCATGAAAGGGATATAATGGCAATGTGCTTGGTGTTGAATTTATATATACAGTTATAGATGGGTAACTGTGAAAAATGCAGAACTGGTTGTGAGTGACATGAAACAGACAAGGATCGCGAAGCTCGAACTTTCTATCGTGTCACTCAGAACCCTGAGGTGAATAACCTTCCTGTTATTCACAGTTTATAAGTCTGCTGCGTTATGCTGTATATGGGCACCCAAATAATCTGCCCTGCTTCCAGCCTATACTCAGGGACAGAGCAGTCAAAATGTGTACATAAATAGTGTTGCCGCTGCCGCTTGCCCACACCGCCCTTGACTTACACACCCACAAGTTCCCAAATCAAATATAAAAAATAAAAATAAATACTTAGTATCCCTGTCTAATTTTTAAACAATGCTTGGCCTTCTGCCAGCCACCACACCAAATGGTGAATGTGCCATCCTCAACCCCCCCCCCCCCCCTTTAAATGTAATGGACCATAAAAAATATGTTTCTCTGCTCTGAATCCCCACTACTCTCAAATTTCGATCCATGCCCCCTACCCAAATTGAAATAAAAATAACCTGGTGTCCTATTATCAGTGGTTGCCCCTCCGCTGCCCCAATGGAAATAAAGGAAAAATAAAATGACAATAACTTTTTGTTTTTATCATTTGATTTGTTCCTGCTGGGTGTCTTTGCGGGGTGAGGCAGGGCTGCTCTGCTCTCAGAGCAGGGGGAGGGGGGAATGGTGGGCACACTGTAAGTGCGCAAGGAGTAATTGGCCAGCCCTCTTGGGCTGGCCAAACAGTCATGCATACTTTGCATATTCTCCCCCCAGTCTGCATCACGGCCTAGATGGAGAACGTGCACAGGCTACCATTCCCTTACTGAGCGCCAAACCACGGTGCTCAGACCAATCACAATGCTGCATTGCCACGTTGTGATTGGTCAGGGGAGCCAGGATGTGCTTCCTGGCTGGGAGAGATGCAGCAAGAAGAAGGAGAGTGACACAGCGACGACGGAGGAGAGACGCTGCGAGGAGGCACGGTTTTTTCCACATTCTTTTTTACAATTCTCCTCCCCCACCCCGCCACCCTGCACCGCCACCCTCCAGCCATGCCAGATGCCACTGCCTGTCACCCACCCTCAGAACCCTGTGAAGACTCCCATCACTCCCACCCCAAATCCACACTTTATGCTCTCACAGTGAGAGAAGAGAGCCGACACTGCTGTGCCAGTGGCTCTATGAGAGCCACTTGTGACTGTGGCTTCTTTGCCCTCTCACCGTGTGCCTGCATGGTTCTGCACCAACAGGGCTGAAGGCAGGTGGTGTCGGGAGTGCGCCGCCTGCATTCTCCCACCTCCCTTAGTCTATGGAGACCAGTGAGAGCCAGGCGAAGGCTGGTGAGAATGCCAACCACGACTCCGATGCTGAGTTTTGGCTCTTGAAACCGAGGTGAGGCATCAGCACAAAGGGGAAGTGAGCGCTTCCTCTGTATCACTTCACAACAGTGGTTCACCACTTTGGTTAACCACTGTTGTGACATCACAGCATTCCGATCGAGTTAGTCACGCCAATGTCTTGCTATGGAAGCCATATACAGCAATATCATTACATTTAGCAAGTGCTCAATTAACAAAGTTGACATGGTGCTTATAATATTGCCATGTTTAACCTGAAGACAAAGATGGCGATGCCCAAATAGCCAATGGGTAAACTGGCCCCTCCTCTTACCCGGGATACCATGTTTCACGCTGGGACATTGCTTGTCTCTTCCCAGATGAAAGACTGGACAAGCAGCTGAGAACAGAGCGCTGGCCTTGGGGGATTTAGGAATCAAAATTAATGTAATTTGTTGAAAATCAGAAGCTTTCCTCTGTTGGGTCTGGGTAGCTGGAGTTGATTGTTTCGACAGTCCATGGCCCTGGGATCATGTCTGCGACAACGTGGCAGCTACAGGGGCTGAGAAGGCTTAAGCCGCTTACATGACTCATCTCGGCGCTGTTGCTATCAGGCACGGTACGCTGACCATTTTTCATCTTTAAGCCAGCGGTCTCCAAGGTAGGTCAAGAGGGGCGGTTCGAAGCCAGGGTCCCTGTTACCCGGTTACCTACTCTGCAAATGAGTTCCATTTGGATTCTCAGCTTGTAAAATCATACTGTGTGGCTATTGCCAAAACAAGGCGTGGCCCGGGCCTTACTGGCGCTCTGCAAGTACCATGGTTTATGTATCAGCCAAGTTCAAACATCAAATGAACCTGGAAATCTGTGTATCATTGCACATGTTGTTATGTTTCATATGTGCTGCTCCTTATTACACTTAGGTGCTTGCCCTATGCAAAATTGGTCTTTTCATTTCTTTGAAGTAGTTTTTACAAAATTCACAAAGGTTAAAAAAAAAAGTGGGAGCAAAATGTTCAGGAAAAAGACTGTGTTTGATTCCCTCTACTCCAACAAACCTACTTCTTTGCAGACCAAGGGGCATATTTACAAGCCTCTATCGCCACCGGAGAGTCACTTTCCTGGCGCTCCGGTGGCATTGCTCCATACCCCATATTTACAAGGTGGCATTAAGCCACTTAACGTGGTTGAACGTCACTTTGCAAATATGCCCCTTTCCGCTGCAGGCGGCTGCAGCGAAGGGGTGGGCAATGGGTGTTGCGGTGGCAATTCCACTCCAACACCCATAGCTTTTTGATGCTGCTCCATATGTACAAGGATAGGGCTGCGCCAAAAACTAAGACCAGGTAAAACCTGGATTTAGGATGGCAATACACGGAGAAATTAATGATTTCTTGTCATATTTTGCTCTTTCATTTTGTTCTTCATTCTTCAGCACACCTAGAAACAGCAAATCGCCTTTAAAGATTGTTTATGTGCAGAAAGGTGTCCCTTACTTGCAACATTGCGCAAGGGTGCCTGCGCTGGTGCAAGGCAGCTTTTTTAGCACCAGCGCTAGGGGAAATGCAGGGGTGTGCCGTATTTTTGTAAGTACATCTCATCCCTGCGTTTTAAAAATGTCAAAGCGTGGCTTTACCAATTTAGGCGTAACACCACGCGCCAACATTTTATTGTAAATATCACCCCAAATCTTTTGAAAAATATTTATTGCCGGAAAAATATCCCCCAAAACATTGTTATGCAGAATTCTTTTTACCATATTCGAAGTTATACAAATGAGTCAAACATGATATCGTTATGAGATTGTGAAGTTTGTCACAACACTTTCAGGTGAAAATAACATTTCGAATATAATCTGTTCATATGCTGCGAGGGGGGCCCTGCAGTATTTGGGCGCCTGACATTTAAAAACACCACTGATTCTTCATGGAAAACCAGGGGATCCACTCTTTTCAACATCTTTTCTATTTTGGTCTGATTATCAGATCAGCTGGTCGCAATGTGGGATCAATTGAGGCTGCATTTCACAAAAGTTAAGACATTGTGCATCTGCCATATTTGTAAAGAGTTGGGCCCAGTTTGTTTAATTTATCATTAGGTTTCCACAAAATCCGGTCATGTCACTAGCAGAACTGGCTTCCCAGGAATTCCAGCGTTGTTCGTTCTGATGTTCCCACCCATTACGCTCTCTTTGCATTCACCATTAAGCAACGCAAAGCCATTTGGCGTTGAAGGTTCGGTCAACTTTTTAACGCAAAATACATTTTGTACTAGAAAGGTTATTGGTGTTGCCTTTTGTGCTGCATTACATTATTTGAGTGCCCACGCAACCGAATGCTAATCATGAGCTTCCATTTTTAAGCTACGCGTGTTGTTGTACCAATTTCAATAAATTTCCAATCCACTACTCTTACTGTGTAACTTATGAGTTCCCTTACACAATCTTACCCAAATTGTCAACCTTCACAGGATTGTCTTTTTTCAGGGTGAGTGGTTAATAGCCACCCAGGTCATGAAATCCCCAAAACTGTGGAAATGCTTTCTTAAGTAGCTTTACCTATAAAATTGCAAGTGAGTGATTCTGCTGCATGTTATTATTGGTCTAATTTTGAACACGTGATGTAATTGTGCCACCTTTGATCCTTTCATGTAAAAAGGCCCCCCTTTAACTGAAGGCCACTGCTGATTGGCATCACAAGAGGCGAGTGTTCAAGCCCTTGCTTATCAGAGGGCTCCAGAGGATGCCCGATGTAGTAGGGCAGATGGAGTTTAAATAAGGAAAGAACCAATCTACCTGTAACCTTGATGAGACCTAGCTTCTTTGGTACTGAATGGTCATTAAAAAAGGGAAGTAGCAAACTAAAGAAAATATAGCACAGTCCATGTTGAGTACATAAATCTAGAAGTTTTAATATGCCTTTGGTTGAGTCTGAATTACAATGAACGATGGTGCCCCTAGCTTCACAATTAACTCAAAATCATACTTAGTTATTGTCTTCTGATGGTAATGTTGTCCCACTTTTTTTCTGTCAGTTTCCATCGATTCCATCCAGGAAGTATGCGAAGGGAAGCAATCTGAGATATTCCAGCGCTACGCAGATGGCAGCTTCGATCCCAACTGCTGCTTCAGCATCTACTATGGAGATCACATGGAATCTCTGGATCTGGTGTCCTCCAGTGGGGAAGAGGCAAGGACATGGATCACCGGACTCAAGTACCTAATGGCGGGTATAAGCGATGAGGACAGCTTGTCCAAGCGCCAGAGAACACGGGACCAATATCCTTTGATGATGGGAGATGAGTCTTGGAAAGGACTCCATTTTTGACTATCACCCCATTTTAGAGTATGCCCCAGACATTCCCTGGTGGTCCTAAACAAGAAAAATGCACCTCAGAAGGACCACCCTTCATAGAACAGACCTTCTTGCCTGTTGCACATGGGGGGCCCTTGGTTAAAGGTTTCAGACAGTAGAGCAATCTGAGGGTGCAACACCCCCTGGAAACATGGTGCATTGCCTATCTCTAAATGAGTCAGGTGCACTACAAGTTTGGCTGATGGGGCATCAACCAGTTTTTGGCAGGTTCTGCACATCTGCTGAACTTTAAATGAGCATCATAGGCCTCTCTGAGCCATACACAGAATCATTTAAGAGTGCCAACTGTAATATGTATTTGAGTATTTATTTATCTCTGCATCATATCTCAATTGTCTAAAGAGGTGGCATCCAACTCTTGACTTCAGGCTAAGCTAGGGGGTGTCATTACCAGCTGACTCGCCCTTCTAACCCGACCTAAGTACAGTAGCCTGGCTTTGCCTCCAGGCATTCTTTATTTTCTTTCTCTTACTAGACTTCGCATTAGTGTAGGTGTCATTCCTTGTTGTAAGCTGTAAAGCAAAAATATGTTTTTATATGTGTGTTGAAGTTCACCTTTATCAATATACCACAATGTGAACTGGTTTAAGGTGTAGTGAATCCACAATTCTGCTGCTTCCTAATGACTATCGTCTCATTTCTGGAGGAATGCTTATGAATTTGGCGAATGGGATACTCTATTATAAATGTGATGGATATCCCATCCACCATATTGCAAATGCTATAGGATAAAATGCACTTGTGATACATTGAAATGTTTATGATGGAGTATCCCATCCACTCCACCAATCTCTAAATCAGGCCCTATGACTAAAAATGCAACCTAAATGTAAATAAACTTACAGTTTAACCAGTAGGGCTCCTTGTGTGTCTGTGGAGCAGATTACTTTTAATCTGCTGGTACAGGGTCACAACTTCGTCCACAGGTTCTTAACAAGGAAGGAGGAATCGACACTGTTGCGAAGTTCAAACTATAGGTAATTTATTAAGCATTCATGAATGGGACTCCATCCGACAAGTACCATAGAGATACTCAAGGAGACGGCACCCTGAACGATGGTTACATGGGTTTTTATAGCAAAGATCACAGACAAGGGACGCCCACAAGTAAATAGAGCTTTGGGAAGAACACACAAATGAGACAATCGGTAAGAATCAACAACCTTGGTGTCTTGTGTAACTGTTGCGTCCTGAAGCTACACAACAAGATAGGCTATCTGAACAAACTTTATCTAAGGCTTTACCATTGTTTAGAAAACACAGTGCAGACATCAGCTGTTTGTTTGTGGTGACTTTGCATGTTTACACAGCCTACAATGTCCCAATCTAGATTCTTTACCAATGTTGATGCAGGTGAGGTGTCAAGGATAGAGCCAGGCTGAAAACAGGGCAGGGGTGAAAATGGATGAGGCACAGCTTAATTAAAAAACGAAAGAATCAGATTTTACATTTCCACATCTCAAGATGTGCACACTAACCAGAGAATTAAGGATATTTTGTAGGTCAACCTTTCTGGGTGCATGAGGGACGCCATTTTACATTGGCAAATCCTTTATCTAAGGCTAGATGCATTGTTCTTAACAAACAACGGTATCACGGCTGGTTTCAAAATGAGGTCCTTGATTCAGTTTTGGGAAAAATATCATAGACATCTGTCCTTTGGTGTATGATAGACACAACATAGAGCATTTGTGAATGGATATTGTATGATGTTTAGTGGATATTGTATGATGTTTAGAGTGGAACTTCAATTTCTTGTCTTCCTTAACCTCAGTTAAATGTGGTTGAAGCAAACATTTGATGAAGCCGACAAAAACGGTGACAGCAACCTCAGCATCAATGAAGTACTGCAGCTTATGCACAAGCTAAACGTTAATCTCCCTCGCCAGAAAGTCAAGCAAATGTTCAAGGTAAGGGTCTTTGATGCTTGTTATGATTCAGTTAAAAAATGTACACTTCTACAAGACAAGAGGCCTACTAATTGAGTTGTCAACAATAGAAGTGGAATGAAGAGATCCATGTCCTTTGTTTGGCTGCCCGGAGCAACAGATGAGGGCGGCATGCCCCACCCCCCCATGAAGCAAATGTAAGTGAGATGAAGGATAGAGGGTCTGGGAAAAGATTGAGTCAAGATAGGAAATACTGGCCCTGATTTAAATCTGGGCGGATGGGTTACTCTGTCACAACGGTGACGGATAACCCGTCCGCCGAAATATAAATCCCATTACATCCTATGAGATTTATATTTCAGCGGATGGGATATCCGTTTACATTTCAGCGGACAGGATATCCTTCACCGTTGTGATCTAAATCAAGCCCTCTGTGTCTGTGCTAATTGTGTGTGTCTATTAGGGTGTGAGTGTGTGTGTGTCTGTGTCTGTGTGTAATTAGCACTGAGAAAGACTGCAGCCCCACTCACCTCAGGAGAATCTTCCTTGCACTTGGTGAGCCTCCCAGCCACTGTGATGTGCATACCTGGCATTATAGTGGACATCAGTTGCATGAACCGCATGAGGTGAAACACCCTGGCTTTACACTGGGCATACTTGGTGCTATGGATGACAGCCCTACCTTTCGTGCTATATAAATCATGACAGTATCCAAACACAACAGAAGTTTTGAAGGTGGAGATTGTGGTCTCCTAATCACAACATTACTGTATTTGAACATTTTTGTCATGTGTGAAGCTTAGCAGTTGGCAGGAGGTGTATGTTATTCACATCACAAGTGTGCAAGTCTGTGCACACAGTTTGATTCACGGAGGGGTGGATCGGAAAAGGCATACTTGTTTCAATCTGAGAATTAGATCTTGCTTGTATTAAAGGGAAACAGTGTGGTTGAAAAGAGCAGCCCTTTCTTGAAGTTAGGATGGACAGATATTACAGTACTGTGCACACTCAGTCTACAACCGGCGCCGATTAACAGTATTTCAAAAAGTGTTCTTCAATAAGAAACACTTTTTGGGCTTCATTGCACTGTATATGCAATGCCAACAGGAAAATTGTCTATCCAGTGGCCTCCCACCCTGTTCAGAAGAGACCTGAGGCAACGACGGACAGAGCGGGGCCTCATTCACCTGAGACAGGTTCCAGGGTAGGTGAGGTGTAATCCCAGATTACGTTGGGTGATTTTTGCACCCTGTGATCCAGAGGATTGGAACCTATTGAGGTTGAATTGATTCCAACCTTGAATTGTTTATCGCATTTTGTTTGCATTTTTTGCTTTACACTTCACTATAGGCAGTGGAAGCACTGGTTGTAGTAGCATGGTTTAGACATATACAGGTCCTGAAGAAAGCCGTGGGTAGTATACCCGGATGGCTGAAACATGTTGACCTACCAATAGCAGTCACTAGTAAGTACTGCTATAGTTTTTTGGCACTATTTTTAATAAAGGTGTGAAGAGTAGATATAACACTTAACATTTCTCTCTCAGCACAACCTTTTTTTAGCTTTCACTCACTTCTTTGCACTGCACCGTACAGGATTATCCATCATGGACACAACTATCTCTTTTTCTTTATGTGAGGTCATTACCCACCAGCCCAATTGAGCAGTAGAGCTCTTTTCCAGTGAGGCTGTCTCTGTGATCAAAAGACAGACCTCCGGTACTGGATGGATGACCACATGATATAAATGATCAAGAGAGCTAGATTGATGAGAATCCATGCTCCATTTCAAGAGTAAGATTGATGGAAATCCATGCTCTGCTCTGGGACTGGTTGTGTTGATTCTGTGAAAAAACATTCTTCTCTTTTTTCTTCTGTGCTGTCTGATATTAGACCCCCAGTTCTTCTTGTGTGTGTAATTAAGTTAGTAGTGGGGATTGGAACTTGGGCAGGTCGATAAATAATTTCCCTTAGACCCTATTTTTCTAGAAGTGTTTTTGATATCCAGTAAATGCCCATACCACAAGGTTGTTTCTTAATTGGTGCACAAATATATCACCATTCCGATTTTTGTGCTAGTAGTGTGTATTTCCCCCCGTTCTTAGGGGTGCAAGCATGTAACGTGTGCTGTTTTATCATACACAAATTGTGTTGCCAAACAACCGCAGAGTGGGCTATTATCATACAAATTATAATAGCCATCCTGGTGCAAATGTGAGTTTGCACCCACGTTTGGATTTGTACAAGATCTTTGTGTTGACCTTTCTTAGTGATCAATGAACGCATTTTACCAAATATTTCTTGTCTGCAACAGGTATGTCATGTCAGGTCATCACAGAGTCTTGTTTGTATGCTCAGGGCTTCTCAGGGACAAGCTCTGTTATTTATATAATTTTCAAATATTAGCAATTTGAATTGGAAACAGAAGCAGAGAGACTACACACATAATATACTATTAGAAACACGAAGTCACGCCAGTAGTTGTAGTGGATATATACATATTCGGTATTGTAAACTAATGTATTGTATGATTATGGGAGGTTGTTTTGTCCATCTTTTGATGTGCAAAGAGGGAGTTTATTTTCCCAAAAATAGTGTCTTCTTGTATAGTATTAAAGTGTGTGCATGGTAGCATAATATTTATACACATTTCAGTGGAGTGCCATGAGAGAAGAAAAAATGTAGCCACTTACAACGCCGCCAGAATTGTTAACTATCGCAGAGAATCCAGCGATGCATTGGAAACAATGGAGAGTTATGTGTAATGTGTGTTTAATGTCACTTGGAGAGAACGTTTCACACGTGAACAGAATAAATCATTGTTACTAAACCCATTACTGGCTGAAGAGTTTAGAATGTATGAAACATTACCCAGCCTAGAGGAGATTCTGAAGGGAGAAAATGTCGACGTGTTTCAGCTATCCACATAAATTATGAATGCATAGTTTACACTCGCATTGGAAAGAGAACAATTCTATTAAAGGAGTACAGGGAGAGAAAGAAAACATGCATGATCTAGTAAGATCCTTGTGGCCAATTTGCAAAGGTATCTGTGAGATGTTGAAGTATTACTTTTGTAATATGTGTTGTAATACTCCAGGATTACTACTTAATATACTCCTAAATGCCTTTGAGAATTGTCTGAGTGTGGTAAATAAAAACGTATGAAAATGGTTTTCATGTGTACCAAAAGAGTTTTCATTAAAAAACGAAAGCCATCAAAACGAAACCATTAATTTAAGGTTAGTGTAAAGATTGTGAAGCCATTTAAAAAAAAGGCAGTGTGAGTAGGTGTAGTACAACATAAGTACTATTTCACATGCTCATAATTGGCTTTTAGAATAACTCTATTGAGGGAATTAGCAGCAACTTGTAAGTGATTAATATAAACTAGTGAGCTTACAAGAAAGTCAATTAATGCTGAAGATAAATAATAAAATTGTACAGGAAATATTGAGGATTGGTATTGTACTGAAACCACAGCTGAATGTGTAAGAGAAAGAAACTAAATTGATGGCATAGCAGGTAGCATGAGTAAGTACATCTGCAGACAAGGTTGCAATTAAGGATAGAAACACTAGTAAGAAAGCGACTTAAAGGAGAGAACAAGATGCCAATGTGTCAAGGTGCCAAAGGGAAACCAGATGTTGAGTATGACTAATGATAGAAGTTATCCAGGTTTGTAGATAAGGTGTAGGAATGGTAATGGTTTGGGTCACTGCAAAGGTTTGAAGAAAGGGCTAGAACCCATAGAACATAAAGTGTACAAGAGACAAGGTATGAGAAGAGTTAAAGAAGTGATGTTCTTCTCATACAATAGAACTTATGGCCCAGTTGTGATTTTGGAAAAGAAGAGAAATTCAATGCATGTGTGTCAACTTGAGATTAAATAAAAAAAAACCTCTGTGCATAATGTCATTCAGTACTATATATAGCAAAGTGTTCCAACAATGAGTGGTGCCGCAACGCCTCTACTCAGATTTATCTGAGGCATTTAATCAAATTTCATTACACCCAAAGCAAAGATTTCTACACACTCCTAAAGGTGCACACCCGTGCATTTTCAATGGTTTTAGAAGTCTATTGTCCAAAGACCTTGTCATGCATTTTGGAAGATGCAAAAATAATATACAAGTAGATTGCACCAAGAAAATGGACTTTGAAGAACAGAGATTTCCCCCCAAAAAAGAAAAAATATATTTAATGTTCAATAAACACCTATTTGTAACACATTGATTAGAAGGATGGCGTGCACCTTAAGGGAGATTTTAGTTGATGAAACGAAGTAAATAAAAAAACCAGAAAACAAATAAGAACTGTGTTTCATTTCATTTCAAATCTTAGTGAACCCTACAGGAAATCTGTACAGAATATTGAAAAAATCTATCATGTGAAGCAACATCTTAGAAAGGGTGCAGAATTTGAATGGACTGGAAGCTGTGAGTGGAAATAAAACATTGTGATTTGTTTTGCATGAATGACCATTCTTTCCTTTTCTAAATATGTCTGCATTAGCCTCATGTGAATAACTAAATTGGCATGAGACAGGCCCCAGCTGTAACAAAGTCACAATCAATGTATTACATAAAGATGTGAAATGCAGCCAGTGCTGTGTTTGAGTCTTTATTTACGAAGGCATTTTGGGTTCCAAAGCTTGTTAAAGTGGTGTAAATTGAATTGTGAAGCATTGAATTGTGGTAACTGTGCATGGTATTGCTTTGTACATGTACACAAATCCCAAGTAGGATAACAGCTCAGGATATGAACCCACTACTCTGCAGGTGAACTCCAACACCACCCACTGCCTGGCATGAGGGCCGATGCCAGCAGGAAGGAACCTATGGCTATATAAGAGAGGACACACAGTTGGCAATATAAATCAATTTATCATGGAAGGACATGTTGTGACACCTATATTTGTACATCATATTTCTATCACTTGCCTAGAGCCATAGCACTTTGATAAACTTGGCACGCATGCCACATGGTTGTAGGGATTTTTCATTCATTGACTCATGGTTGTCTGGAGTAGTGTTTGTCAGCGAAGAGGAGAAAGGATTATTTTGTGTATTGTTTAATGGTGATGAACTATGTGCATAGGTGAATGTGCCATTTGACTCTGTTGTTTGATTCATATCATAGAGAATTGAAATGTGTAGGTTCATTGCGCAACAACTCATACAGTAATACACAAGCAGTATAGCAAATTACTAAATATAACTGCAGAGGAAAAATATGGGAAATAACATTTCTATATATTTGTGTCCTTATACCCATTATCCTGAAATCTAATCGAGACCAGGAGTGACTTAGACATCTCTACTTCATACCCACTGGCTTACCCATACTCTCCCTTGGTATCCACTTAGCTATAATATGTCTACCCTGTGCGCGGACATGCCTTGTGCACCTGAGGGCACATATGTCAGTAGAGATTAACCATATTTCTTAGCAGCTGTTATATTATGATATGGAATTTAGTATTTGTATGAAATTTCTCCTAAGAAACTTATACCTGAATGTTCGAAATGGGATTTCTGGTTGGCTAGGGCATGCGCCTAAGCCAGGCTGAAACCACCGCTCTAGTCAGGGCAAGGGAGTTACACACTGAAGATTACCCCTGCTCACCCTCTTGGTAGCTTGGCAGAACAGTCAGGCTTGACCCAGAGGTAATGTGTAAAGTGTTTGCACAACACACTCACACAGCAGCGACACACTAGGCACACCACAAAAGAAACTCCACACAAGGTTATATAAAAATAGCATTTGTATTATCCATAAAACACATTAGAACACCATTGCATATATACACTGTGCCACCAGGCACTCGTCATGAATTTACAGGCATTACATAAATCATCAAGCCAATCAGGCCCTGTCATAATCATTACATCAGAGCATAACATAAATGACTCCCTTTGCAGTATATATCGCAATGTAGCCCCACAGTGTAATCAGGGCCTGAACATGCCTGGCCCGAATACCTTCCTGAGGGCCAGCTGGCCCCCAAAACATGTAGGGTACCAAAGTACCGGCACCTCTACTCCAACTCTGCAGGTGTAGCCAGGACTTGTGTGGCAGCTCTGAATCTGGGGGCCCTACGGCCTGGCCCTGTGAGGCCTCTCCAAACTGACCCCAACATCCGGTCAACGTGCAGCTGCCCGCGATCATGCAGCACAGCTGCAGCGATATCATAAAAAATATGTGGGAATTACGTCGGTGTTATGAAAGCACCTGAGTGAGGTCATCCCTCGGGGCCGGGAAACAACAGTACTGCCCCACTTCCTTGAAAGTGGCACTCCTGTCCCCAAGGCACTCACCAGTTTTCACTGGGGCGGTTTCACAGGGTCCATGAGGTTCAGGTGTCTGCACCACGCCTCCGGCGGCTGGACTTTAAGAGGAGTCCCCGCTGGTCCAGCCTTCTCGCTGAGAATTCCCTTCTGGCAGCCGCCGATGGCGCTGCGGTTCTTGCTCCTGCCGGCCCCGCCCACGACCAGGCTCTTTCTGCACGGCACAGCAGCGGCGGGACATGGAGCGAAGTCTCCGTCGGCTCCGTCTCCTCCGCCCAGCCTTCTGGTACGCGGTCCCACTTGGCCCTGCCTACTACCTGGCTCAGTCACGCGACCCTTTCCACCTGCCTGACTTCTGACAGCTAGGTTGCTGTGCAATGCTCTAGGTTCCTGCGGCGCTCGCTCAGCTGACGAGCGGCGGCGTTTGGGTTCTGTGAACGGCTTTTGCCTTGGGCTGCAAAACATAGCGCTCACCACGCACTGTCGCAAACAAGAGCGCCTCTTTGTGCTCTTCCTGTCAACTCACGGACGGAGAAGGGGGAAAATTCTCCAGTCTCTGTACAGTGCTCCACACATGCTTCACCAGGGCAATTAGGAACATGAAGCACTCAGCCTGTCTCCCCCTGGAAGACACAAACAGGGAGCAGGCAGCACTCGTCTTCCAGGCATCCACAAGGCAGAGCTGGCCACAAGCAGGCCAGCACGCAGGGCCTCCCAGCAGAGGGCAGCCCGTTCCAGCCCCGAAGCAGACAGCAGCAGGCAGTTCCTCCTGGCAGAGTGCTCTTCAGATCCAGGTCCCTAGTAAACACAGTTCAGCAGACATGGAGTCACAGCCCCAGTACTTATAGTCCACAGTCTATGTTCATCCCCTAGCACAGGCTCTGAGCCCAGTCCAAACCAGTTCTGGGAGGCACTTTGTAAGTGCACAACAACCTCCATTGTCAGTGTAAGCCCTGGCCCCAGACACACCACAAGGGGGTGGTGCCATTATTGTGGAAGGCAGGCACAGCCCTATTCAGGTGCAGGTGCTACTCCTCCGACCACTCCAAATGCAGACCTGGCCTATTCAGCCTAGCACTGACTCATCCAGACTCTCTGGAGCCACTGCACCTCCCCAGCCCCTGTCCCTCTAAAGCCAGACAGTCAATACACATCCTAGCAGAGTACTAAAGACACATAGCACACAGAAATGCCTACTTCTAAAAGTGGCATTTCTAAAATAGTAATAATAAAGCTGGTAACACCACTGCGCAGCATTTATCACCACTATTCCGAACATACCAAACTTGGATCACAGTACCCCTCTCATGTCAGGAATTACCACTGAAGCATATAAAAGGGAATCCCCAATGAATCCCCATGAGAGGGCAGCCTCACAGCTGTGAGAAACCAAATAGGCTGTTTGTCACTACCAGGACAAGCCACACAGTTGAGGCACATGTCCTACCTTTTACCTACATCGCGCCCTGCCCATAGGGCTAGCTAGGGCCTACCTTAGGAGTGACTGATATGTAGAAAAAGGGGAGACACAGACATGGCAATCACTTTATGTGCCACGTCACAGCGGCAGTAAACTGCACTTGCATGCCCTGCAGTGGCAGAGGCCTGAGACAGGTTTGAAAGGCTACTTTGGTGGGTGGCGCAAGCCGCGCTGCAAGCCCACCAGTAGCATTTAATTTACTGGCCCTGGGTGTATGGGATACCACTGTACAAGGGACTGACAGGTAAATTAAATACGCCAAACAGGTGTAGGCCAATCTTACCAAGTTTACCATAGAGAGCACACGCACTTTATCACTGATCAGCGGTGATAAAGTGCCCAGAGTCCTAAAAGCACCAACAGCAGCTCAGAAAAAATACAGGAGGAAGGCAACAAGCTCTGGATGACCCTGCAAAAAGAGCCAAGTCAAACACTGAAAAATGCCTTTTAATAACATGTTTTTCAGGTTGAGTAAAGTAGCAATTTAAAAGGGGTATGCTATGATTTTCATGCACTTTTAAAGTGGATCGCCAGCCAAGAAAAGGGAAAATATCCATGATGCACCCTTACTTACTTTTCTCCCCAATCCCATTCCTAACCCTTTCCCCAAAATGGACTCTCTTGTTAGAAAATAATCCATTTCCTTTCTGACAAGCATTTGAAAGCCAGTATCATAGGATGTGACAAACAGAAACAGAAACTTGCTAGACCTATATAGTTATATCCTGAAAATTGGTTGAGTGTTAAGACATCACCCCTTATGAAGAAAGGAGAATTGAGATATGAACCAACCAACAAAGGTCATAAGGAGAGTAGGAAGTGATGTGAATTATGGTACTAACAAAGTCATAATAAACTTTATAGAAAGTCCACAATGAACACAGATAAGAAAAGAGAAGGCTTACTGTCTCTCAAACTGGGTTGAGATATCCCGGACCATCATAAGAACCAGAGAGAATGAAACTAAGAGGATTAAATGAGAGAGTGGATTGGTATAAACATGGAAGATGTTTGGGTGCTGGCCCTAAAACAAAGGAGAAACATTTGATTGAGACATTTTTTGAAAACCAGTGAGAAGGAGGAAACATTCATGGTGAAAAGACTATTATTATTAGTAATAATATTAAATCTTTATTTGCATGATTAATTACAATCTTTGCAAAACAAACTACATAACAGATCACTATAGCTACTGTAGACTAAAATGCAAATCACAAAGTGGTGCATGATCTTTAAAAAGCATGTTACGCATAGTGCACGAGAGATCTCTCCAACTTTTACAAACATAAAATCACAGCTCACCGTAAAGTGTATATTATAAAGTGAAAAGACTATATTGTCAATGTTTCTGTTTAAATCAATCTTTCGTATCTGATTGCTTGATAGAGGAAGAAGTTTTGTATCTGATAAGTGTGTTAAGTAGTAGTGCATCTGTGACTATACATTAGCATTAAATATGTGTAAGGGTAATTGCACTGCATGACAATTTACAGGGAATCTGGCACTGTTGTCAATAGTATTGCACTTAGAAGGTTGAAACTGACCTCTGGGAAATGGCTCGGGTACCATAGTATTGTGTCAGCATTCAACGTCCCTTACAGTAGCAGGTTGACCACATAAAGCTTAGCTGAACGTATCGTCTATAGACTGTTCTGTATTTTACACTTTCTCAGTAGTCTGGTGCCTCTGAAGGACTAGAAGGTTTGACAGAATCTAGCAACTGCAAGTTACACTGATATCTGACTGGCTTTGTCGCAGCTCTTCCGACCCCTTACGGGCACGGTCTCTGTGCACTGCGTCTCATGTCTCTACAGAGCCAGCATGTCCTATTGGGGTTGTGGCTTTACAAACAATAAAATACAATAATAACAATTACTAGTAATAATAACACTGCCACTAGTATTAGTATTATTACTAGTAGTAGTAATGGTACTCCTCTGCTGATAAGAATGCGATTATTATTATTATTATGATTATTATTATCATTAGTATTATTGATAATAATAATAATAATAATAATAATAATAATAATAATAATAACAACATTATTATTGATATTAGTCATAATAATAATAGCATTAATATTGGCAGTGGAATGGAAGGTAATGTGCCTTTGCAGTCTTTGCAGAATACTGTGCACACTCAAAGACAAAATCAATCAGATCTCAATTGAAAAGCTTCACCTCATTTTGTGAGGATTCTGTAGCCTCCATGTGGGAATCAAGCTCAATCTAGCAACCATTTTGTCTAATTAAAAATCAACAATTTAAATTGGCTCTGTGGTGAGTCTGTTTGACTTCAGGTTCTCTAAAGATTTTGCTGTACATTTGCAATTGCTCGATGTTTCTAACTTTGGCACAAAAACTCTCTTCGCTTGAGACTTGGCACTGCAGCTCGTTCCACAGAGAGGGAGATTTTTGAAAGGTTTTAAGATCTTTTGTTCCTCTTTTGACGTTAGTAAGATATTTTTATGCCACATAACCGTACATAGAGTACATTAAGAAAAAGTCATCTGGAAGGTTAATACTTACCTTTCAATATCCTGTGGATATCAAGTCTTAAAGGTTTGATTTGAAATGTTAATAACCTTATGATAGTCCGCGTGCGATATAAGGTGTATTTTGATTTGTACTCTTCATTTATTTATTTTTTTATTCGTGATTTTGAGGACTGTTTGTGGCAATAGCACACATTTTATTTACTGTCATTTAATTAAATAAACTTACATTGGTCAAAGTTATGCAAATAAACTATGCACACAGAAATGAGGAACTACATTGTTACACATAAAGAATCAAAGGTAAAACAGAAAAGATGTTACCTAGATTGATACACTGAGTACCTTTGAACTAGGTGTTAATAAAAACCTGTTTTTAATCAGCAACTGCTGTACGGTTGCTTAACATTCTGGCATCACTCAACCACCTTGTGTTTTTTCTCTGCATTGGCTTGGCTGTCTCGGAAGCAAACATCAATGTCAGTAGTGAGAGACAGTGTGGTCTACTCTGGGATTTTGAACTTAGGAGAAAGGTTTTTTCTCAAGGAAAACATATGTCTGCCAGCCTTTATATGGAGTGCAGGTAGTTGGATTATAATTGCTGGGCAAAAGAAAATGGTGATAGACAGGTCTGAAAGCATAAGGCAGCAGGACATTTGATCTATGCACCTCTTTGGAAATCATTGGCATGGGCCCCTTGCCTACAGGCTTCGGGGAGAAAATACTAAGTTATTGTACAATATAATCTTTCCACCATTGAGTGGCTTCTCTTCTAGCCATTTTATCAAAACTTTTTACTCACTATGTGTGTTGCCTTGAATCAATCTGTCCTTTAACCTTTATTGCCCATCACAGTCCTGTCATTAATTGATTTCGTTTCACTGTATGGCTTACCTTGACCCTACCCCAGCTTTTACTGAGTTTGCCCACCTCAAGCTCTAGAAATCCACAAAACCTGATGTAATGATGTCATTCATAAGCATGATCAATACCTCCATGATGCAAATGGCCTTAAAGACTATTTCGCTGGTCATATGTTGCCAAGTCCACCCATGCCTTCTAGGGCAGACCTTAGCTTTTTTCGTCTAAAAAAGTTATTTTGCCATTCATTATTTTCTTGCTGAAAGTGACCACAGCTTGTAACACTTACTGTGGAAGTAGAAGTGTATCTGCTGTATCCCCTCTAGCTGTAGCCTTTGCTTTCTGTTAATCTTTAAGTCCTTCAAGTTAAAATCTCAGGAACGATCCTAAAAAAAGTGGATCACCCAAATTAGACCCTCTCTGGGTGCTGTGTTCCTGTAAATAACATAACATAACCTATGGCGGGAGGAAATTCCTTATCATGCCCCTTGCATATAAAATGTGCCTACCTTTACCCTTCCCATCCTTAGTTGACCCTATGCCTCTGTGTCATAGGGAACTCTAGGTTTCAGTCCCACCTTTCATTTGGGAAAGGGATACGTTCTGAAACTGTTGGTCCTTTCTTACACCAGCTGAACCAGTTGGACTTCAGTACCAGATAATGATCATGTGTACAATCAATAGAGGACTGGGAACATTATGCCCTAGTCAGAGAGAGGAGGACCTGCAGATTAACATTCCAAGGCAGGGGGTCTTCAAAGAGCTCACCGCCTTTGGTATGCAAATCTGGCTTCTATCACAGGAGAGGAAGCTGACCCCCTTTGACCAGAACCCTTTGGCTCCTGGATAGGGGGGAAAGTTAGCTAGTCAGATAGGTGTGTCAACCTTCAGGCTAGTACCACCCCTAACGTGGGCTACCTGAAGTGGAGGTGACGTTTCTGATCGTATTGATTCTGGTGCCTAAACATATGTAAAGATATGTGTTATTTTTATAGATTGCTGTGGATCTCCTCATTGAGTTGTGTGCATCATTTGTTGACTGTTGAGTGTATTTGCAGATGTCTCACACTCCTCTCTGATAAGCCTAAGGCTGCTCGACCACATTGCACCCTAGCAGAGCACCTTAAGAGTGGTAGAGCAAGCCCCTGTCGACTCATAAGGGAACCCCATGGACTGTGTGCACGATAAACCTCATTTGGGTGTATCACATAAAGAGCCAGCTTCCTACATTTTCCTATTCTTTTTTTTCAGTTTTATGAAGCGGTACAGGAGCTTAAAAGTAATACAAGGAATGGCACAGAGAGATGTAGAGTGAAAACAAAAGGCAATGAGATAAGAAAGAGGGGGACAGAAGACAAAGATCCAGTATGCTTTTGGAAGAGTATGGTCATGAGCCTTTAGACACTAAAAGAGGATTTTTAGTTGTCTTATCATCAGGTGCAGGTTATTCAGTCCTTCTGGTCAGTGGCATAACAAAGGCCCCCACAGTGTGCGGGGGCCCTCAAACACTGCCCTGGCCCGAAAGCTCCTGAGTGAGCTTTGAGGAGGGTCCCTCCATGTACTTTGCAGGGGGGGCCCCTTCAAGTTTCGTTATGCCACTGCTTCTGGTAGGGAGTGATTTGCATTCTCATATGCTGCTCTAGTTCCTTTGCATTTTATTATGAGAGATGCAGTTCAATTTTCTCCATATTCAGTATTTTGTGCATTTTTGCTTACTTCCATTTTAATTTTATTAGCAGTCAAAAACTTGATGAGTTAGTAACTGAAATCCTGTGATGCATATTTCATGGTTTTTGCCATTCAGTGCACAGAATTACTGCACTAAAATTAGGTGTGAATGAAATTCACGTAATCTGCTTTCACATAATTGCTTGAAAATTGGGAAAATTATGCATGATTACACATAATCCCATTAAATGCAAATCCGTCATTTAGCACAAAAATGCATTTGCCTCGGACAGCCACATGCATTCTGGTTGTTTTTGTTGTTCCTGTGTTATTATTTTGCCATGAGTGGCGGAGTAATTACGCAACGTGGTGTGATGGCGTAATTTAAGCAGTCAAACATTTACTGAGTCATTCCGTGAAATGCAAAGCCATCATTTAGCATGTAAAACACAATTGGCCCGATCAATAGCCACTGGTGTTCTGGTTGTGTTGTTTCCGCATTATAATTTTGCCATGAATGGCCGCGAAATATTGCAACATGGTGTAATGGCGTAATTTCGGGAACTTCACATAAAAAGTGTAATGTGAAATTACCTGAAATTATGTGGTTTATGCAGGCATAAATTACATTTCACTCAGGCTTAGTTGAAATGCTCATTGAAACAAGGTGCGCCACACCAGCTTGTTCAACCAAATTTGATTTTATTTCTTCTCGAGAGCAGCTCTTTTAATTTACCATTCAGTGCTTGTATGACCACTCTGCTACAATAAGAATATTACACCCCATATAGTTTTAAATCAGGTGAGGAGCATACTGTGTTATTTTAGGCAAAAATAAATAAGGAATGAGCGATTTAAAATTGCGGATTCTTACAGTGTCCTCCAGCAAATTCTTTGGTGGAAAAATCCTTTGATAAAAGAGATCCCTTGGAGAAGGAAGAGGAATACTTCTAAGGAGTATGCCGGGTGGGTCAGAAGGAGTTCCTCTACGGGCACCAGGGATGCTGGACTTTTAGGTCTCGCCTGACCCAGCGCATGCGTTGGTCTGGCGAGACTTATTGAGAGGGCTCCAAAAAGTGCTACCAGGCCAGCCTAGAGCTACAGTGCATGTGCGCGGCCGCTTTGATGTTTGATCGCGATCACTTTCACTTTCACAGCCGCATGGCCGCTTGACATAGCCAATAGGTCTCGCTTTTGGGACCTTATAAGTATTTAGTTATGCAACTGTTGAATGGCTAAACACTTATAAGGTCCCAAAGGCGAGACCTATTGGCTATGCCAATGCTTGTTTATATTCCCAATAATCTAACAAGTGAATACATTTGCAGGTCTTGCTTCCCAGTTCTCCACAGCTTTCCTCTTTTGCTTGCCAAGCAAATTGTATTTTCTTTGAATTTAGCAGGTTGCAGATGGGAGTTCTCTGCTCTGCTTTTTGATTTAGAAATGTTGTCAAATCAACCTGATCTCTGTCACAACTGATGCAGACAGGGTTGTTTTGACGAGGTGAAAGCGCAACGACAAATGTGGGCTCAGACAATTTGATTACAGGAGTATTTGGCCTTTAAATACAAAACCTATGTAAATAATTCCCTAAATCTCCATCTCGCCCTCCTACCATCTGCTCACAGGGAGAGCAACTGTGTAACCTAAAGTATTTCTGTTATATTAAGGACATTTATATGTGTCATCCCCACCATATGCATGTTCCTGAAAAGCTTTTGGAATCAGGAGGCCATTTACAGAACTGGAATTATCAATGCCCTGGGGCAAAATAGTCTGCTGACCTGCATGTAGGGACAGAAAGTAGAAACAACAGTAATATTTCCTGGACTATGTCCATATGACGAATTTAAATATTGGAGATTGAGATTTTTAACAAACCCAGACTTGCGATACTCCCACTTGAACAGTAGTTTGGGTCACTAAAAACGTAATTATTGAAAATCAATATTTTTTGGGTCAAAGCAATTGTAAAAGATTGCACTTATATTCTTTCTCTGGAATAAAACGTTTTAAATAGATACAAACATATTTTGGTTGCTAAAACAATAGGTATGAAAGTTGAATGTATCTATGTTACTGTTTCTATGGCGACCCAACTTTACAGGAGGCACAGAGGGGAGGGTGAGAGCAGGGGATGCCACAACAGAGAAATTATGAGGAAAGAGACAGGGTAAAGGGTACTGCTTTGAATTTGCAACTAGCTTGGGCGGGCGGCTGAGTCATGTACACAAAGATAAATAGTTTCAAGTTTAAATTTAAATTCAATGGAATGGAATCTTAAGTCTGATTTTGTCTGCCAAGCATTTTACAAGGGACAAAATACATCAGCATCACAGAGAATTAAGAATGCTCGCCTACCGCAAGCAAGAGACTTCACTACGTCACTGGTCTGATAGGCATGCCCTAAAGGGATGGGACCTCTACACTAGAGGGTTCTGCACAAATACTGTTACATGTGCTTTGATGTGGCGGTTTCTAAGACCCTTAAGAAGGCCCCAACAAAGGACTGACCTCCCCATTTCGAGATCCCTAGAAGGGATCTCATGTCGAAAGTGCATCCTTTGCAAATGCACTTTTGGCAGAGCCGGATGCTGAGTGGGCTGCAATGTTGTTGCTCATCGTTCTTGTCTGCTTCTCAGAAACAAATACCAAAGCAGGGTTCTGTTTCTGCCAAACAAAACAAAGAAATGTCACTGACGAGCTGGGACTTTTCCAATATGAGGCGTCATAGACATGTTTAGGTTTTGCCTACAGATAGCTTTAGATGTTTTGTGCCACATGACCTATCGAATACCATGCCAATACTTACAGTGGGGTTTGAATAAATCAGTGCTCAGTTTGAACCATAGATTGCCGATGTGGGCACCAGCACTTATTTTTGGGGGCCTGCATTTTTTTTCCATATCAGATATGTGCCAAGAGCGAGAGAGGAAAAACACACAGATCGAAAAAACTGAGGAACATAAAAACAAATCATTACAAAGAGAGAAAGCAGGAATCTGTAAGCGTGAGATAAATGGGAAGAAGTTGTCTGGGTTGTGTTAAAGACTATCAGCCTGGATATTGGGCACCCGGGTGTTTAATTGCACCGGCCGTTGGCTTCTTAGCTGAGCCTGCCGCGACTCTTTCTTTCCTGAACTAAGCATTGGGGTCAACCTGTTACTTACTGTTAGTTGGCTCTCTTTCAATCTTTTTTGCTTCTTATTCAATGGCTTTCTTTCCTTTCTGCCAGGTTCCATAATGTATGCAAAACAGTTTTCTTTAAGTGTCCCTGTTCTAAGTTTTATGATGCATAATGGAGAATATTTGCAGAATTACTCTGTACAAGCTTGCAATGGCTTTGCACAGTGAAAGAACACTGTATTCAACAACCTATATCATGTAGAACCATTTGTTTTAGTATTGATTAAGGCTATGTGCAGCACAAATTGAGTTGGAAAGCAGAACTCCTCAATTTTCCATAGATCTACACAAAACCTGAGTGAAGTTGGTTAAAGCCGTGGCACATTCATTCTGCAGTGACTTTGGTCTGCTAATATGAGCGATCGCTGCGAGTAGCCCCAGCCTTCCGCGAGTGCGCGTGCTGAAACAGATTGATGCAGGTCATTATATTAAGTGCACGGCTAATGCAAAAGGTAGAGGGGGCTCCTGTGCACAGATGGCAGCCCGCATTACACAAATCAGTGGAGCAAATCTATTGTGATTTGCGTTGACACTAATGTCACTTAAGACAATAGTAAAGAAGGGTTCTCCCGCTCATCCCTAATCTATCCCTTTTTGATGCGAAAGGATCCCGTCTCTGCTTATTTGTGTTATTGGCTTTTGCAATTTGAAGGCTCGTAAGTAGGTAGTACTTGGTGAATGTATGCCGGCCGGATAACGTACATTTATTTGTTGCATCGCAATCCTTCTGAAAGAGGATAATGTTTCTTTGATCTTGCACTCTCATTGCATTTATAGTATTATTTATTTTTATTGGCCTTTGCTGGCAGATCACTGACATCTTAACACTCTTTAGGATGAGAGCCGAGGAAAAGATTCACAGACACACAAGGCACTTTGACTCTGATCTCTCACAGCATCTTTTGGCTATGAGGGTTTGAATTTTGCATTTTTGACTTGACTCATGATGTCTTAATGTTGAGACTGTATTCTATGCCATAGACTTAGCACAGCTCATTCAAAAGTGTATGATTCCTCAAGCTGTGGAAGATCTGACCCACATTTGTCTATACCTCTTAGAGAGTCTTGAGGAGTCAAAAGGAAGTGATGGACAGAAATCCTTGAACCATATTTTCCTAGACACTGTGAAGATCTTTCGACCCCATTGAATTCTATAAGACCACAGGTCACCCCTGAAGCTTTTGGCCTTGATCCTGGTCAGGAGCTCACAATTCTTTGACACTTCACTAAAGTCAAAAATGTCTGAAACCATGTCTTATTATGCAGAGATATGGCCTACCCATTTGGGCTGTGCGAGGATTGTAACATATTATATGGTATGTTTGTGAGACCTTATTGTGTAATACGCTCACAAATCTGTCTTTAGTGCAGTCAGGCTCATTTGTAAAACCTTTAGCTCAAACCTGTGGCTTCGAGTAGCAAATCTTGAACAAAGGAACTAGTTTAAAGCATTTAAAAGCACCAAACAACAAATTAAGAAAGTCACGCAACACAAAAGTAATCTGTCACCAATTTATAAAGATAGAATATATTTGTACAAATGTATAGCCACCAGGATGAGCAAAATCCACCAGAGAGTTCCGGAGATATGGATTTTAATGTAAAAAGCAATTCTCAGCTTTTTAGTCTAGAGCACAAACAAGCATTGGTACTGTAAAGTTTAGAAACTTTTGGAAAGTTTGAAAGAGTTGGGTTTGACTATTCCGGCTCAAGTGGGACAACCAAATACAGCAGGGAGAAGGTCTGGGGAGCTACTAAAGAGTATTTGAACAGTTATCTTATCACAAAAGCAGTCTCAAGTCCAGTTCCACACTTTACATTAAAACCACCATAGACTTTAATGGAGTGGTCCCATTGCTGGGAATGTAGGATGCTGAGGATGTTGAAAGATGCTCTGGCTACTGTGCGGTCAACGGGGGTGTCCTTGTGAATATTTCTTGCTTCATGAGTTAGATGGGGCAACACTGGCCACAGGGGTCCATGTTCCTCGAAGTCGTCTTTAAGCCAGTAGAAGGCCAGCTGCAGCTAGACTAATGATCTCTGTGCACAGCGGGTCCAGCAGTATCCTTTGATGAAGGCTGGTGTCCCTCTTGGATAACAAATCCAGGCTCAGATGATAATCCCGGGTCCAGCGGCTTCGGTTGCTACTTTTGGCCATCAAGGTTTGGTCTCTCGGGGTGCCCAGAGGCAGTTGGTGACGATTCGAAGAATGTTGCTACCAACTTTCAGAATGGGTTTTTTCAGCTTTTATTGCCCTGGTTCCTGGGTGTCAGCCAACTGACCATTTGCATAATTTCTTTAGTCTGGGGCTTAATAGTGACAAGACCGCACTCTTCGCCGCCACTAACGACATCACCTCCCTCCTCGACCTGGGCTAAAACTGCTTCCCTCATCCTACAGGACCTGTCGGCCACCTTCAACACCTTCTCCCACTGCACCCTAATCATGAGACACCACGACACCAGCATCCACAACAAGGCACTGGACTGGATCCACTCCTCCCTGACCAGCCAAACACAATGAGTCAGACTACCCCATTCCTCTCAGAACCTACAGAGAACCCTGAACCCCACCCTTTTCAACGTCTACATGACTTCCCTAGCAGCAATCACCAGAAGCCACAGACTCAACATCATCTCCTATGCTGACGACACCCAGCTGATCATGTCCATCACCAACAAACCCACAATCATCAGAATCAACTTTCGCAATAGAATGGAGGCAGTCGCTACCTGGGTGCAAGACTGCTGCCTCAAGCTCAACTCTGACAAAACCGAAGTACTCATCCTAGGACCCATCTCCTCAGCCTGGGACAACTCCTGGGGCCCCACTGTACTAGGAACCCCTCCCCTCCCTACGGACAATTTATGCATTCTTGGCATCATATTGGACTCCTCGCTCTCAATGAGGTGCCAAAGCAATGCAGTATCCTCATCCTGTTTCCAAACACTCCGCCTGCTTCGAAAGACTATTTTTTTTTAAACTTTATTCATCACTTTGGCAATAATAAAACATGGCAGGATTACATGTTCACCGTCAGTAGCATAGCATTAGAATGATAAGTAACCAAGAAGAAATTAATTTGAAAAAGCGTCACATCGTTATCACAAAACAGACATGTCATAGTCTGTGGAATCCCAGCAATATAATGCCTCAGTAAAAGAAACAGACAGTCCCGCAGGTTTTTTTTTTTTGTTGCATATTTATACAGCGCGAACTCGACCCGAAGGTATTGGAGCACTTTACATAGCACTGTATTTACATTACACATTCAGGCACAGGGAGATTAAGTGATTTGCCCAGAATCACAGGATGTGGACGCGACCTCGAGGCTCAAACCCTGGTTTCCAGCACCAAAGTCGGCAGCGTAGTCGATGGATCACATCCTCTCCCCAGGTTGACCCTTTCCTGTGTGCCTTGACAGCTCGTGGCGTGTATCTAAAATCTAGATTCATTTAAAGGGCCACACTCAGAATAAACCATGTAGACTGAAAGAAGAACATACTGTGAGGAGCAAACAAAATGTATAATACCTGTAGTGTGTGAGGCCAACCACTTCACCCTACTCCTTCTGGGACTATACCATGGTGCAGTTGAGAGCCAGAGGCTTGCCGCAGGTTTTCTGCATACAGTCTGTAGGGACCCCAGATGTCTTTAGGACAGGATGAACCTGGTAGTAGAACGGCATATAACTCACAATTTGTATTACAATATGCCATGCTGCACAGCCAGCCTGCCAGGGTAGGAGCAGATTTGCGGCCCCACAAAAGAGCAATTTCACGTTTAGCTAAGAGTAAACTGAGGGATGCAAAACGTCTGACCTTTTTGGGGAAGTTCACCTTGTATCCGAGTAGCACTATGTCCGTTATGGGGGTAAGGGTCAGCTTCATCATGGCCCCCAGTGTGTTGTGTACTTCTTCCCAGTATGTGCAAAGTTTGGGGCAGGTCCATGTGAGGTGAGCAAAATCAGCATGTGGGGCTGCGCATTTGCGGCAGGTGTGCGGTCTGGCCGGGTCTAGTCTGTGTGCCTTGGCGGGGGTGATATAAATTCAACGCAGGAATTTGTAATGTAGTTTATGTCTACTGTTTAGGGAATTATCGTTTGTCACTGTGCAGCATTTAGCCCACTGATCGTCCGCGATTGGGTGGCCCAAATCTTCCTCCCAGTCTGTGCAAACCTTATTGTC
Organism: Triturus cristatus; assembly: GCF_964204655.1. Lineage (NCBI taxonomy): Eukaryota > Metazoa > Chordata > Amphibia > Caudata > Salamandridae > Triturus > Triturus cristatus. Next base: position 873,811,704 of record NC_140580.1, on the reverse strand, counting down.
ATGTTCGGGCCTCAATGATGCGCATGCTTTGTATAGCTTAGAGATGAGATGTGCCCCGATGGGGCTTTCGATTATTAGTGTTGGGGGGGGAACGGTTCTGGCTCAAGGTGGAAACCGGTCAGCGCAGAGCGGATGCGGCTCAGCACAAAGCTGTCCATAAAGGTGGTGGCCTGGAAATGGGTATCTTCCGACGGGGAGAAAAGATGCCCCTCACGGTATAGGTCCTGTAATGTAGTGATGTTGAATTTGTTTAAAGTGCGCTGCATCAACTTTTTGCCAGTGATAGGAAGCCAATGGGCGTTTGGGACAGGCAAGGCAGAGGAGTACAGTATGGGGGCAGCGGTGACCCGTCACAGCTTGCCCCAGGCCCAACTGGTGGTGGAGACCGTCTGTATGTCCGTAGGGTCTCTGGGAACTCCCTGGGGCAGTATGGTTGATGACCATTCAGGAAGGACAAAATCCGCCTCTGGGCGAAGATAGGGGATCCGTGCGTCTGGGTGAAACCACGCGTAGGCTTAGCCGCATTGAGCCACTAAGTAATACAGTTGGAGATCCTGTATGTCATATTCACCTCTATCGTATGGTAGGGTAAGAATTTGCCAGCGGACGCGCGCCTGCTTACCTCCCCATACCAGCCTTATAAGGAGCTTATGCAATTGCAAAAAAAAAACATTAGTGAGGGGGATAGGTATATTATTGAAAAGATACAGAAATTTGGGCAGCACTATCATCTTAAGAATTGCGAGCCAGCCAGCAATGAATAAGGGCAAGTGCAGCCACCTTTCAATTTGAGATTCAAGAGTGGTAATTGCTTGACCGTAGTTGAGGTGGATAATCTGGGCAGCGTCGTGATGTGTATGAATGCCCACATATTTGACGGCGTCAGTACACCATTCAAGAGGGAATTCGCGCTCCCAGGGGGTCGTACTGGAAGTTAACGGGAAGATCACCGATTTACGCCAGTTAATGGTGAGGCCGGAGAAGAGGCCGAACCGCAGTATTTTTCTGATGAGAGGCTCTAAGCTAACCCAGGGATCCTTAATGTAGAGGATGGTGTCATCAGCATATAGGGAAATTAGGAGGGGGCCAGTGTTAAATTGTAAGCCCCTTTGCAGATGCCGTTCCTGAAAGTGGTGGATTAGGGGATCCATGGCTAAAATAAACAGTAAGGGTGATAGGGGGCAGCCCTGGCGTGTGCCGCGGGAGAGTGAGAAGGGACGAGATAAGGTTCCGTTTATGCGGAGCCGCGCTGTGGGGCGTCTGTATAGCAGGGCGGTGGTGGCTATGAAGCCCATTGGCATGCCCATGCAGCGCATTATCGAAAGGAAGAAGGGCCATCTCTAGAGAATCAAAGGCCTTCTCTGTGTCTAACAGGATTGCGGCTGCTGGAACTGCTGGGTTGATTCTATGTAGGACGAGAGTCCTAAGATTGAAGGAGGTGGACAAAGCCGGATTTGGCCAGAGATATGATGAATTCCATCAGCTGGTAAAGGCGATTAGCGATGATTTTGGCTAATAATTTATAGTCTAAGTTCAGGAGGGATAATGACCTGTAGGAACCACAGGATGCCAGATCTTTTCTGGGTTTGGGGAGAAGGAGCACGACCGCTTCCATGAGTGTGGGGGCAGTATTTGTTTCTCGAGGGCCTCCGCATAGACCTCAATCAGCTGTGGGGCCAGCAGATCTTTATATGTCTCGTAAAAGTCCCCAGTGAAGCCGTCCAAACCGGGGGCCGGGGAACAGTGGAGAGTGTCTATCGTCCCGAGAACCTCGGTTTCTAGATATACCAAAGCAATTTCCGATAAATAAGCTTCCTGTGCCAAAGGGTCTCCCACTGTCCTGGTGGAGTACAAGGCAGTGAAGAAATCCAAGAATTCCTCACGAATCTCCGAAGTGGATGTGAGTGTCTGATCAGTAGACGAGTGTATCTCAGTGATGCAGGCTTTACTGTAAGGGGGCCTTAACATCTGTGCCAGGACCCTGCCTGGTCTTTCACCCTCCCCATAGCTCCTCGCGGTTTGATATTTGCCAAGGTAATGTATCTCACGGTCTGCGGCTTCACGGAATTCAATCAGGAGAGCCAACGGGCGACATGTCGTGTCAGGGACTGAGGAGCGCTGCGCGTCGTCGTCTAAGTCAGGGAGTTTGTGGTGCGGAGACTCTTCAGCACACCGGAGTGTTTAGCTATGCACACGCCTCTGATGTAAGCCTTGAAGCCCTCCCACAGGACCGCCCATGTGTCCACCTACCCGGTGTTTATAATGAAGTAGCCTTCTATGGCTTCGCGTGTTTCTTCTTTAAACAGATCATCATAGAGCGCATGGCTCGGGAAGCGCCATTGGCATTCAAACCCCTCTGGACTAGGGATCCTCAGACGGAGATGAACCGGAGAGTGGTCTGAGTATGTTCTCGGGAGTGTCTCAACTGCCTGAAACCAGTTAGAAATAGCAGGGGAGACCAGCCAAAAGCCAATTCACGTCCGAGGGTTGTGTTGGCCAGAATAATGTGTATATTCAGTGCAGGTGGGATTGCACTGGTGCCAGATCTCTATTAGGAAAAGCTGCTCGCAGAGGGCCATGAGCGCTCGTCTAGAGCGCGGTTTAGTGTCAGGGGTTGAGGCTGTGCTGTCTAATATCGGAGAAAGGAGCAGGTTAAAGTCCCCCCCATCAAGAGCAGGCAAGAGTCCAATTTTAACAACTGGACATGTAAGGAGTGATAAAATTCAGGCGAATCATTGTTAGGGCGTAAACACACACTAGTGCCACCCTGTGTCCCATGAGAGACCCCGCAACAATAATGTATCTACCCTCCGTATCCCTGACAACAGAGCCCAAGCTAAAGGAGACACGTTTGTGAATAAGTAATGGCTGTTCCCCTGGCATAGTTACTGAAATTTGCAAAGTACCGGTGTGCCCACCAACTGGCAGCAAAGCGGAGTGAGTCAGTTTTGGGTAAGTGTGTTTGCTGCAAATATGCAACATCCACTCTGTGTCGGAGGAGGTAATGGATAACATGACGTCTTTTACAATTATCGTTGAGGCCTTTGACGTTCCAAGACATAAGGGACAAACCTGAAGGACCATCTATATTACCCAGCTGGGCCATTGGGAGTGCATATCGAACATGTCATGTAAATACAACAATGAAAACAAAGAAGTTGTGACAGGGAACATACCTGCATCCAACTAGAAACGTCTGAGCCAAAATCCAGTGATCTACTATGCAACAGATCTGCAAAACCCCCTCCCCACCCAGCCACCCCCAAAAGGGAGAGAGGTATACCCCGGAACTAAGGGCGTATCCCGATTTAGCAATAAACTTTGAACTGTAATGGCGGAGACCCCAACAAGGTATATTCGAATTCCAAGAAAGTAAACCAAAGGTGTACACCACGAGGGGTAACAACGCCACGCCAGTCAAGCAGACATTAGGAACATACTGGTGAACTGAATATTAATATCCCAAATTCTGAACGTTTTCAAACAGTCGCCTGCATTGTGTGCTGATCAGCCTGTGCCTGCACTGGAAAACAGTTCCATGCTTGCGTTGGAGCCGCTACTCAAGGGCGAGGATCTGTCCGCGTCTACCCGCTGCCAATTGCTGTTCTGTCTGTAAGTGCGGCAGAATTCCTGCACCTCCGTCGGGGTATCGAATATGCAGGATCGGCCATTTACATCAACCCGCAGGCTCGCAGGGTAGAGCATGCCGTATTTCAGTGTGGCCTTGACCCCGTTGTACTTGCAGCGGGCTTCCTGTACCATGAGTTTGAAGTCAGAATATAGCGCAATTTTGGAGGCTTGCCAGTCAGTGTCACCTTTTTTCTCTGGCAAGGCGCAGTGCTGTGTCACGGTCGCGGAAGTTCAATATGCGGGCGATGATAGGCCGCGGGGGAAGGCCTGGATTTGGCCTGGGGCCCAGTGAACGGTGAGCGTGTTCTGCCACGAAACCTGGGGTGAAGGACTCCCTGCCAAACATGTCCGACAGTAAGGTCTCGACAAAGAGGTCCAGGCGGCCTGTTGACGTGGTCTCCAGGACCCCTAAGATGCGTACGTTATTGCGCTGACTGCGCGCCTCGAGGTCTTAGTTTTTCATGGCCATCTTTAAGGATGCGCTCCATGCGCTCCAGCCTTTTGAGGGAAAGTGCCGTTCCGTCCTCTATGTCAGATCTCAGCGCCTCCGCAATGTACAGGCACCGGTCATGCAATCGAATCTGAGTCCCCATATCCTCCAGGCGTTTATCCAGCGTGTCGAAGCGCCCATCAAGCGCACGGAAACCCGCCTTCATTTCCAGGGGCAGTGTAGATGTCTGCGCCGAGAGAGTGTCGGTGCTGTCTGTACCCAAGTTGCTCTCTGCCATGGTGGGGTCATCATCATCACTGCCTTGCTCTACAATTTTTTCAAATGGCAGGGTCTTTTGTTTAGGGTCTTTACGGCCCATGCTGCTGCAGAGTCGGGCTGTATAGGCTATATCGATGCTGGGCCACGCCGCATATATTGGCTAGGCCTGGGAAAAAGGCTGACATTGTAGGACGGCAAAGACCCCCAATCAAACAGATGGTGGGGGGGAGGTGTTCGCCAACACAGAGGGCTAGGAGTAGCTTTTGTGGCGCTGATATGCCCTGTCTGATAGCGCGATGGGGAAGCAGGATCTCACCCCGTTCACGCGATGGCCATGAGAAGGCCAAGGAAAAATGCAGGCAGGCTGGTAGAGGTGCTAGTCCAGCTGGCAGGCCGTGTTTTTGCTGCGGGGCAGTGAGCTGTTGGTTGGGCCGACTGCTGTATTTCAGGGCCTGCCTCGGGTGAGCCAGTGTGGTATGGCGCAGGTTGCAGCAGGCTCAGTTAGGGGAGCATGCTGCAGAAGTGGCGTTGCATCCCGTATGTGGCGGAGACCCACTAGTGTCCAGATGGAGGAGCGAGCGGTGTGAGAGAAGCAAGCGCCGGGCGGATGGTAGAAGCCCGGGGATGCCCCAGGGATGGCAAGCCCCCGGGCCGGCCGATCGTCCTCCTCTGTAGGGGAGCCGCTATGTAGCGGGTGCGGCGGCGGCTCAACCCCCCGCGCCACTCCGCCTGCACCCTCCATAGGCAAGGTTGTAGCCACCCAGGCCCACCGCGGGCCCTATCCCCACGGGGCCTACAGGCCTACGCAGCCGATCAGGCCGCAATGCAGCGGAACATAGGCGTGTCCAGGAGAGGGGGGGAGTGACAATCGTCACCAGCACCCAGCGGACTCACCCGGTGTCTTTGCTGCTGTACAGGCTAGAGATTCAGCCGCTTCGGTCTCCGTCGTTCCGGGCAGGTCTCGATGGAGTATCAGCGCCTCTGGCGTGGGCACGCTCCTCCTCCCCGCTCTTCAATCGGGTGGCGCTGCACGGAGCTCCTGGCTGATCACTTTCTGGGCATATCTGCCTGGACACCGCAAGCTGGGCCGCCCTCCGGATTCGGGTGTGGCGGCTGTAGTGCGTTAATTAGCGGGCTATTGCTGCTGGTCTGCAAACAACTGGCGGAGCTTTAACTCCGCATGGCCATGTTGGTTGGCGGCATGGCCACGCCCCTGCTTTGAAAGACTTTCATATGGTTCCCCACAGAATCCAGAAAGATGGTCACCCATGCACTCATCACCAGTAGACTGGACTATGGCAACACACTCTACGCTGGCATCACCCAGAAACAGTTCAAGAAAATACAGAGTGTCCAAAATGCTGCAGCCAGACTGGTCCTTGACCCCCCTCCCCCCCCCGCAGCCACATGACACAACACCTCAGACAACTCCACTTGATCCCTATCAACAAGAGAATCACATTCAAGCTCCTCACACATTTCTTCTAAGCTCTCCACAATGCATGACCAGAATATCTGAACCACCGCTTTACCTTCCACACACCCACCAGACAACTTTGCCCGGCCAAACTCAGCCAGGCTTCTGTCCCACAGATCCACTAGACCAGAACTGGAGGTGGAGGAAGATCCTTCTCCTACCTTCACCACAGGCAATCCACGCCATTGACACAGTTCAGGAAGGACCTCAAGACCTGGGTCTTTGAATGAACCTCTACACCCAGACGGATCAGCTGCCCCTCTTAGCACCTCGAGACCCTCACGGGTAAGTAGCCACGCTATACAAACCCCTGATTGATTGATTGATTGATTGCTTGAAAGATGCTGTATTAATGCCCAGAATGTTCCCTCGGGAAGGTGCAGTATCTAGCCAATGGGCTACTAGGATCCCTCCGACCCTGTGATGACTTCCGGGTATGTGTGGCATCTAGCAATACTATTCTGCACACTTTCAAGATGCAGGTTTCTGAAAGAAGGACCAGGAGTTAGAGTCACATTAGCTTACAAGTCATTTTGGCCGTATCCGAAGGGCTGAACCTGGCAGGCATCACAAAGTCCAAATGGAGACAAGAACCAAGGACTCCCACGAAGCCCTGATGAAGTTCCTTTTGGAATGAAACACGTTGGCTGATGCTCAAATCTCAATTTTAAGAGACATCAATAAATGAATATATATTTTAGAATACATCCAGATCTCTCTCAACTTTATTCTGGTGCACCGTCCTTCAATTTTTGAAACACTTTCAAGATGCACACTTCCAAGATGCCGGAGCCCTTCCTTGGATTTTAGAAGCTTGGTAGCCCACTTTAGAAGTGTGGCCACATGTGGGCTACATGCCCAAGGGGAAAACGGTACGGATACTGGTCTCCCCTCTCTGTTCCTGCCACAAGCCTTTCTACCTGTTCAAAGGGCTAGCTCTTCAGGAGTGTGATTACCATGTGCCCAATTAAGGCAGCTTCAACTGTTACGCTTGCCTTTTGGGCCAACACCCTGATTGGCTTCCTGCAAGGGGGAGATAACACCTCTCCCAATAGCAGTCTTCTGTTGTTCCTGAGCCTGGGAGTCTTTTGCATTACTCCCCAGGAGGACAAAAGGCTTTATGGTGGCCAGCAACTGTGAGAGGTCACTGGACAAACTGTGCAACAGAGTGGCAACTTTCTAAAAGTTGCCTTTTCTTAAAAGTGACATTACATTTGACTTGGGTATCAAGTCGGGTTTAATGCCACGATTAATTTGATGCCTTAAAGTACCCAGTTTAGTTGTCCCATTGAGAAGTTAACTGGGCTGAGTGGTCAGCTGGAAGCTCTGTGTTAGCCAATGTGGCTACTAACTTTTCCACAGCAAAAATAACAATTTGAAATTTAAATATATAAAAAGTGTATGTCCGGGGGAGGAGCCTAGCGCGCAACCCAGATGGCCGCGTAGGTGCGAGGCTCCCGAGGACCTCCGCGACCTCCTACGTTTATCCTGTCTTCATCCTGCATCGGTTGAGGGGACTGTGTCGGTGAGCCTGAGCCGAGGTGGTACCCGTTTCCCGTTCTCGAATCGGACCTCGGGTGCCGGAGTGAGCACCGATTGAAGTTTGCGGCCTCCTTCGCTCCTGACCCCGGACTCGCGTTTGGGGGCGACCCGGTGGCAAAGTGAACAACAACGGCGGGCTGGGCCTGGCGAGTCGCGTACCCCGCACTTTCACTTTCACTTTCGCGCCCCCTTGCCGTCTTTGCAAGTGGGATCGCGGCGCTCTTGGTGTTGGGGTGGCCTCGGTGAGTGACCCAGCCTGCCTGCCTGCTGTGGCCCGCTCTGCCGTCCTGGGGTGACCCCCCCGGACCCCGTGGCCTTGATTGTTTGCCCTTTACTGCGTGGCTGGTGAGGGGGTGAGACCCGCGACGATGGCCACGAAACAAGATGGCGATCGGTCGAAGGCCAAGTCGACCCGGCGTGGCACCGCACATCAGGCCAACATCATGGACCGCTACACCCTCCCGAAGGGATCTCCCGGTGGACCGCACAAGTCCTCTGAGTGCCCTCCGGATGCCCCGGATTTGCCCACAGAGTTGACTCTGCAAGACGTCATGGGCGCCATTGCTGAGATGAAGGCCTCGGTGGGCCAGCAGTTTGACACCTTAGCCCACAAAATCGACGCGATCCTAGTGGATGTCAACCTGGTGAGGGCTGATCTCTCCAAAACCAACGACCGGGTCGATTCTTTGGCCCACACCGCGTCGGGCCTCACGACTGAGGTGGCGGCCCTCCAAACGGAGGTGCGCCGACTTCGTCAGGCGAGTGTGCTTATGGATCGGCGCCTGGAAGATTCCGAGAGTCGGGCCCGGAGGAATAACATCCGCATCATCGGAGTACCCGAGGGACGGGAGGAAGCGGCGGCGGATCTTTTTGTGGAGGACCTGATCGTTACCCATCTCCAGCCTAGGGGACTGAGTAAATTCTTTGCAGTGGAGAGGGCCCACAGAGTTCCCGGGGGAAGGCCGAAGGTCGGAGCCCCTCCGTGGCCTCTCATTGCCCGGATTTTTAACTTTCGGGACAGGGACGCGATCTTGCAAGCCTCCAGACTGCAAGGGCCGATGAAGCTGGAAAATATGGAGGTGAACTTTTATCCCGATTTCACTCAAGCGGTCCAGAAACAGAGACTGAGTTTCCTGGGTGTTAAGCGCCGGCTCCGGGACATGAACTTAAAATACGCCATGCTCTTCCCGGCCAAGCTGCGGGTAGAGGTGGATGGTCGCACGCACTTTTTTGATCGTCCCGAGGCGGCCGGGGACTGACTGGACATTCTGTCTGGGGGTGGTGCTCGGGACGGTGGGGGGGGGCGGCGGGAGGAGACGGCCCACTGGATCGGGACTGAGGGGTGGATATTGGACCTCACTCTGGACGATTATGATGCCACTTTCGACCAAAGCTTCTGTCTTTGTTCTTTCCCCTCTTTTGGAGGTTGTGTGGGGTCTAGAGGGGGTGCTCTTTCCTCCTCTAGGGGGTCTAGTTAGTTTCACTATATAGGGGCGACAGGCACACTGCAAGTTGGGGGGGCTGTCTGGGCTCATGCAGGGGTGCAGGGAGGGGGGAGTTTTGTTGGGGTGGGTGGGTTGGGGTGGGGTGTTGTTCGTTTCTACCACAAGGCAAAAACATCGTTGTATTATTTCTAAAGTGCTCTCTGGGGGACGAGTGATGGCTTCTGTTTATGATGGGGGGTAGGGGACTGAGCTTGTTGTCCTGGAATGTTAATGGATTGGGGGACAGGATAAAACGAGGTGTGGTCCTGCAGTTCTTGAAGCGAATCTCGCCCGATATAGTTTTTCTGCAGGAGACACACCTCATTGGCAACTCCTTTTGTGCCATGAATAGACGGGGCTACCGCCTTGTGGCCCATTCGGGCTTCACGTCTGGTTCAAGGGGTGTGGGCATTATGGTTAAGAACTCGCTCCCGTTGGAGATTGATGAGGTGCACCATGACGACAGGGGACGTTACACGGTTTTGGTGGGTAGAATGGAGGGCAGAGTGGTCGTTTTTGTGTCTGTCTATGTCCCGCCGGGGCTGCAGACGACCACCTTTGCGGATCTGGGGCGCCTTCTCCTTGGCCTTCCGGAGGGGATTCTAGTGGTGGGGGGGGACTTTAATGCTGTGGTTTCCGGAACTGTGGATCGTCACCCCCCTAGGGATCTCCCCCGTGCCCAGGCCTGGTTGTCTGGCCTCTTGGATACCTTGGGGCTGGTGGATTGTTGACGTTTGAAACATCCCACGCAGCTGCAGTACACCTTCCATTCAGGGGCTCATGGTAGTCTCTCACGGCTAGATTATGTCCTGGTTCCGGCGGCACACGTTGGGAGGATAGGGGAGGTGCGCCATTTGGCACGGGGTATTTCGGACCACTCTCCACTCTTGTTGCACTTTGAGATTCTTTCGAGGGGAGAGGGTAGGGTGGTCCCGATTAATCCCTGGTACCTGCGTGACCCCACCATTCGCGCAGAGCTGGTTAAATCCCTTAAGCGTTACTTTGACGAGAATGTGGGGTCTGTGTCATCAGCGATCTCATTGTGGGAGGCGTTCAAGACGGTACTCAGGGGAGAGGCCTTGTCCCTTATTTCCCATTCCCGGAGGCGCGAGCGGGAGGAGGTGACTCGTATTGAAGCGGAGATAACTGAATTGGAGGGTGATCTAGAATATGGGGTGATGGATGACAAATTACATGTTCTTCGACTCAAGCAATCGGCTTATAAGGCCCTCGTCACGGAGGCGGCCAGGGGCCTCAGTAGAGAGCAACAGGGGAGATTGTATGATGTGGGTGATAAGGCTGGTAAATTGATTGCATGGTTGGACAAAAAGGAGAGAGCGAGTCGAGTTGTCCCGTTGATTGAGAAACAGAATGGTGTGTGTGTCACTGAACCAGAAGAAATTGTCGCCTGCTTTGTAGACTATTTCCGTGGGGTGTATTCCCCGGTGTCCTCCCGCTCTGAAGAGGATTCCCACGCCCTGCTCAGGGATATCGCGCTGCCTTCCCTTTCGGAGGAGGACAGAGTGTCGTTGGACACTGCTCCAACTTCCGAAGAAATTGCCCTCGCCATACGATCGGTCGCTTCCGGCAAGGCCATGGGCCCTAATGGTCTTCCCATCGAGTTGTATAAGTTGCGACCGGATACGCTGGCGCCACATCTCCGCGCTATGTTCCTCGCGGCCCACTCGGCAGGTTCCCTCCCGCTAGACCAGCGTCTAGCTACTATCGTGGTTATCCATAAGGAGGGGAGGCCACGGGACCGGGTCACATCCTATCGGCCTATTTCGTTATTGAATGCAGAGCCCAAAATCCTCGCCAAGGTGTTGGCCAATCGGCTGGTCGGCGTAGTGTGTGACTTGATTCACCAGGATCAGTCCGGCTTCATCCCTCATCGCAATACAGCGCTCAACCTGCAGGCGTTTACATGGGGTGCTTGCACGTGTCCCGTTCATACGAGAGCCGGCCATTTTGGCGTCCTTGGACGCCACTATGGCGTTTGACACGCTTGAATGGCCCTATATTTGGGCGACGCTCGCGAAGTTTGGGTTTGGCCCAGGATTCATTAGTTGGGTAAAATTGTTGTACTCGGGTCCGCTGGCGCAGGTCGTGGTCAACGGTAGAGTGTCGGCCTCGTTCGAGCTGGGCAGGGGCACGCGGCAGGGCTGCCCGTTATCACCGCTCCTTTTCGCGCTCGCTTTGGAGCCCCTGGCGGAGTGGCTGCGGTGGGAACCTTCTATTCGTGGTCTCCGCTGGACCCCCGAGTATGAGGACCGCGTATCTCTATATGCTGACGATATCCTCCTGTACCTGGCTTCCCCACGTAAATCACTGATAGTGCTGGTTGATGTATTGCATTCATTTGGCCTTAACTCCGGCCTTATCATCAACTGGGCTAAATCGTGCGTCTATGTTCTCTCTGGGGAGGACCCTATCCTTCCGCGGGGCTGTCCTATCCAGATCGCCCCGCACGGATTTCGGTACCTAGGTGTCTTCATTACCCTGGACGCGGAGGCCCGATATAGTCAGAACTTGCTCCCCCCCCTCCAGCGCCTGAAGGAGGATGTTGCGCGTTGGAGGCGCTTGCCGCTCTCGCCGCTCGGCCGGGCGGCATTGTTTAAGATGATGTCGCTGCCGCGTTTCCTGTACGCTCTGCAGAACACAATGGACGTCGTCCCGGCACGCTACTTTCGCGAGGTGGAGAGTTTGCAGCGCCGACTGCTCTGGGAGGGTAGACCGCGTATCGCCTTGGCGAAGCTGGCGCTCCCGTGGTATGACGGGGGGATCGCCCTCCCGGATATCAAACGGTATTATTGGGCCTCCCAGCTGGCTGCGATTAATCACGGCCTGTACGGGCCCGCTCTAAACCCGGCTTTTGAAATGGATAAGATTTTACTGCCGGGTGGTGATTATACCCGAGCGCTGTACTCCGGCTCGCTTGACGCACGTTTGACGGGCCCCACTCGTGTCATGGTACGAGTGTGGCACGCGGCTAATGTGGCTCTGGGGTGGAAAGGTCGTCTGACCCGGGCGTCGCCACTATACGCATCTGAGCAGTTGGGCTCCCTGTGGACCTCGAAGGGCTTTGAAAAGTGGGACATGATAGGCATCAGCAGGGTGGGTGATCTCTGGACGAGGGGGGGATTCAAAACGTTCGAGATGCTACGGTCAGAATTCCAGTTGCAGGACAGGGAGTACTTTCGGTATATGCAGATCCATCATGCGCTATGCTCCGTATTCCCGGACGTTGCCTCCATCCCGGAGTATTCCCCTCTGGAGGATAGAGTGCTAGATGGACATGTACCGGACAGCACGATTTCATTGATCTATAAAAAACTTATGAATGACCGCTCGGGACTGCTGACTAACCTTCGTGAGGCATGGGTGGCCGATGGATTGGAGCTGGATGACGAGGACTGGGTATCGGCGGTGGCCTCCCCGAAAGAGGTGGCCATACCGGCCCGCCTTCGCTTCGTCCAGCTCAAGGTACTCCATAGGGTCTATGTCACGGGGCCAAGGCTACTGCGTATGGGATATGCTGTGGACGGGCTGTGTAAGCGTGGGTGTGGTTCTTTGGGGACCTTTTTCCATATTTTGTGGGAATGCCCGGAGGTGGAGCGATTCTGGCGTGGTGTGCATGAGGTCCTGCGGGTGGTTACGCGTGTGTCGCTGCTGCCCGAAGCGAGGAGATGCCTGTTGAACGTGTGGGAGCCAACCGATTATTCGGTACCACAGACGCGGTGGGTGACTCTGGGATATATGGTGGCCAAACGCGACATAGCTCAACTGTGGGGTTCCCAGAGGTCCCCGACTGTCTCGGCATGGAAGGACAACATGGATTGGTGCATGTTTCGGGAAAAAGTGGTGTATGTTGCGAGAGGTAAGCCTGGGACATGGGTGAACGTATGGGGCCCCTGGAACGCCTACCGCGGGGGAATCTGTACCCCGCCGTTATTGCCCGATCCGTCACCGGCCCCATCCCCTTAGCCAGTCTATCTCCCCGGTCCCGGGCACTGAGTCCACCTAATCCCAGTCTTGCCCTTTTTCCCCCCTTGCTACTCCTATGGATTGGTAGGGTCCCCCCCGCTAGGCGAGCACATGCTGCTGTTTCCGATTGTGGGTTGCCTTGTGGATTTGTTCTTGTGTTGTTATTTATATTAAAATGAAACCGTTATGTGTGCTCGGATGGTGTGGCTACCACCGCTTTTACCTCCTGTGCATTTCCCTTCGCCGCAGCATGGGCGCTATTGTTTGTATCCAATGCTTCTCTTGCTTGCTAGCGGCCGGCCTGAAGGTTGTAGGCCCATCTCTGTATATTTTTTGAATTTTGTAATAAACGGTTTCAAAAAAAAAAAAAAAGTGTATGTCCTACTTATTAATACACAGTTCTCTGCCTCAGGGCTCCATAGGCCTTCCTTAGGGAAGACTTACATATATTGTTAAGGGACGTGGGGGCTATGCCATCGGCTTAAATGGCAAAGTTGAACTAGCAGTTTAAAACTGCTCTCCAAGACTGCAGTGACACGCTAGAAGACACTTTGTACTTGTGCCACACAGGATTGCACAAGTACATCATGGTACCATATATTAGGGATTTAAAAGTAAGTATGGTAACATTCATTTTGTAAGGGGTTATAACACTGGCACTGAGATCTGGTTAGCAGTCCACAGAGCACTCTCAGAGTAAAAAAAAAACAGGAGCATCAGTCCAAAACATTGATGGTGATCATGCAAAAAGAGGCATTTCCTTACAGGCTGGATTCCTCCTTTTAACGTGGGAACACAGGCTTGTGCTTGAACACACACAAACACGCATACACACATCCACACACTCATTTTTGCAGCATTAACTAAAAAAGCTACATTACCAACATTAAAATATGTGTGCAGTCTACATGCAGATCACAGCAGTAGACTCGCAAGCTCCTGAATTATATCCACGCTACTGGAGCCTGTACTGCACTGCTAACACAATTTCCTCTGTAGGTGCACAATTCACCAATCTACCGCCAGCTTTCCTCAAACCATATTTTATGGAGCAATACAATTCTCCATGCTTTGGTAAGTTTGAAGGGCTTCACTTGTGTTAATTGTTGGATAATTTCACACTTAACAAACGCCCAGCTCACTGACACACTGATTGTGACTGATTGTCACTCATTTGGTCCTCTCCTGCAATGGCACAGAAAAGCTAAGAACTTTGGAATGGAACGCCAGCACAGGGAATTCACAGTGGTTAAGAAGTGCTGACTTGAATAATACATGGCATCTGCATCCACCACTTTTTGTTGTTGTTGATGTGACTGACTATGTATGACTTGAGAGTGGGACCTCACCTGCCCACTGGCGTTTCGAGGCACAGGCCTATGGGAAATCTCCACATTTCGTTTAGTTGAAACACTCTTCGATAAGATATAAAATCCATCACACTTGTTCAAACAAAACCAGAAGTCATGCATACTGAGATCCCACCATGTAGTGAAGCTGAATTGTTGTGCAATACGTGTGCCACTGATATAGCAGAGAGCAAAATAAGAGGCATGTTTTCATTTGCAACTAGTATACAGATTGAAATTGTCTTAAGTGATCATAAAGCTATGGTGAACAAGGGGCAAAATATCTTTTGATTAGTATTTGCAATTTCCTGGTAAGACAGAGTCGAAAAAATTCGGAAACTCTGTGTTAAACATATGTAAGTGACTGGAGCAGGAAAGACACAAAAGCTGAAATGTCAAAAATGTGCACAGCCACCGTCTTGCTACTGCGATTGCCCACATTCACGATTTTCACTTTTCTGCTTTCGGTGTCAAAGGCGAAAAGATGTAAAAGAAATGTACATCTTGCTACTATATAAGACTGCTTTTTGAGTACTTCAGTGTAAACCTTGCTTTGCACAATAGGGTTCATTGTGGCTACATCAAAAATGGCTTCTAGACAAGGCTGCTGTAGTCATAATACAACATGTTGAAAAGGTTATTATTATCATAAATGCATATGAATAGGCCAGAATCAGAGATTGACTGTGGCAGTGATGAAGCATTGGGAGGTAAGTACATTTTTTGAGGTAAGAAGAGAACAGTCTTGTTATTTGATTGCATCAGGGAATTGAATATTTAGATAGATAGAAAGGTAGACAGGCAGGCAGGCAGGCAGACAGACAGACAGACAGACAGACAGACAGACAGACAGACAGACGGACGGACGGACGGACGGACGGACGGACGGACGGAATATGTTTGAATTTTTTAATTGTTTTTAGATGTTTTATTGTGTAAACTTTTATGATTCTAATGAATCGAATAAAGTTATTTGAACTGAACTGAACTGAATCGCTTTTGTAAAGCAATTTTGGTAAGTAACCATTTTACCAAGAGGAAGGTCCAGGTGAGAATGGGACAGGGTCTATTTGAAATCTTAAAAATAACTTATTGTTCAAAGTGGCATACCCTATTGCCTTTTATTAGAATGAAATATTTTGGTCTGCAGACAGTGTAGGCTATCACACCGCATAATGAGTTCAAAATTTTCACTACTACAACTGCAAATGAAAAACGTTCTAAAAAATAGCTTCTTTTTATTATGTTTTTCATTTTTGTAAAGCGCCCAACTATCATTATCTGGACGCACTCCTGGTATAACTCTCAGAATTGTATTAAAGTCACAAAATATATGTCATAAGAGCTTTCCTAAATTCTAGTAGGTAACAAAAAACATCGTGCCTGGGACTCTTGAAAAGTAAATGTGTTTTGCACCATTTCATCTTTCTTAAATTTGGAAACTATTGTTTGCGAACAGAGACATGAGAGCAAAGTTATGAATGGGGAAAGCAGTTTGCGCTTTCTCCTCAGACGAGCTGAACCAATACGATGCAGGGCTCGGTGTGTTATGGATAATTCAGCCACATGATCCTACTTCCTTGAAGTTAGATGAGCCTTCTTTTAAATATACAGTGGTGTTTGTTCATAATAACTTATTTCTTATATCGTATTTTTTATCTTCTCTAAATAACAAGACATACTGCTACACAATTTGTTGGTTCTCACTTGACCTTTTCAGAGAGATGTTAGATTGTATGTCCGAAATCTTTTTGTAAAGTATTGTGCTGTAACATTTTTTATTTTTTTAACATAAGGGAAACCCAGTAATCGCCATGCACTTTGGGAAATTGGTAGAACAAGAAACCGAGGTCCCTCGCTGAAGAAATATGCAGAAATTAGGTGCAGTCAAATGAAAATTTTAATCAACTAAACAATCAAAGTCCAAAAAACTGCTCAGTGAGTGTCAGTGCAGAACAATGTGCCCGGTGCTCCTTCATAAGTGACACGTGCATTTAATAAACATAATCATCTTGTATGTCAAAATACCAGGAACAACACAGTCCATCATAACAAATCATATATTCAAAAGTGGGTCTGTGTATAATCAGTTTACGGTGTTTTGATCCTCAGCAAATACCAGGATTAGCATTCGGACTCAAGCATTTATCATGTGCCCAAGACCATTTGGTGCTAAAGGTGCCCAAGACCTCCACAAATGCAGGGGATCTGCAATCCTGCAGCAGTGGCCCAGAAATATGCGGTGCGCCAAGCATATTGTGGGTTTCCTCACTGCCACGGTTTTCATGGCGGTGAGCCCACCATGAAAACTATGGTGGTGAAGAAACAAAGGGTGTCCTAACAGGCCCCTGTTTCCTCAGGGCCATGGGGTGCCTACAAGGGGCACATGTTGTGCCCCCCTGTGTGCATTTGCCCCCTTTCCTGCACGACATGAAGTGTGCAGTCCATGCTATGCAGGAACGGCCTTTGGCGCTCCTATTGCAGTGCCTTTTTCATGCCCACCTCAGTGGGACCGCCAAAGCACCACCCACCAGACACCAGGAAACTCGTGATGGGGCGGTGGTGTTCCAACATCTTTTGCGGTGTGGCAGCGGGGCGGTGGCGTGGCAGCCCCACTGCCACACTGCCAAAGTCAGATTCAGGCCCGAAGTCCAAATTTAGAAATCTTCACTGCGACTTTGTCCAGGGCCTTCCCCGATGACAAGGCCTTCTCCTCGCGCACCGCCGGCCAACTTGCCCCACTGAACTTTACTTTCTGAGATCTCTTTTTCTGAAAATTCTTCTAAGTCTGAAGGTAAACGGAGTCTGAGTCCAATTCACTTCATGTATCCGAACGGCTCTGCATCGCGGTCAGCCAAAATGTTTGACTTTGCCCCGGCATCGCGTGACTAGATTTCTGTGGTTGGGGCGATGATCTCTTAGGTGCTATCTTGCACCTCAAACTTTTAAAATTAATAACTCCTGTTCTACTGATTGGATTTTTTTTCTTTTTTCTGTCAAAAACGTGATAAAATGTACACTTTTTTTAAAATTAGTGTGGGATTTTTATTGTGTTGTGTTTTCACTTTGTTTCTGTTTAAATGTGGCATAAATACTTTGTAAATTGCCTCTAAATTAAACCTGACTTCTTTTGTGCCAAGCTACCAGAAAGTTATGCACAGGTTAATTCAGTGACTTTTTGTCGTTCACGCTGATAAGGGTTGTGGCTGTTGATTGAGTTTGGTCTCACCCCCCCTTACATTTATTAAAAATGTAATACCTTTCCAAAGTACGTTTTAAATTCCTTGCTTCATTCAAGATTGACTTTCAATAGGACTTGTTTTGTTAACAAGTTAACCCCGACCTTTTGTACCAACCAGTGGAAATAAATACATCTCCACATGCCTCAAGCCTGATATTGGTTGCAATGGCAGGACTCACAAAATTAATTGTTAAAAAAATCTGAACATTTAAATACATATTTGCTATGTGGCAAAATCAGTGTTCTGTTGCTGACTGCATGGGAAGAAATTTTCCCTTTTGGGCTATGATTGGAACTTTCGTGTCATTTTCTGTATGGTCAAAAGGTTCTCATTTAAGGAGAGTGGAAGACTTTATTGAGGTTGTTGGCACTTTCTTTTTTACATCAAAAGGTCTTATTGATAGATTGAGGCTATGTGTAAGTCTTCATACCCAGACAAGAGCCCAACAGCTAACCTAGAATTACCCAAAGCAAAAAGAAAATCCATGGAGGAAAATCCACAAACTGATCTAGCGCACTTTCAATATCTGTAGGTGCGGGTATAGTTGTCATAGAGCTAC
Source organism: Triturus cristatus (assembly GCF_964204655.1). Taxonomy (NCBI): domain Eukaryota; kingdom Metazoa; phylum Chordata; class Amphibia; order Caudata; family Salamandridae; genus Triturus; species Triturus cristatus. The sequence goes on along the minus strand of NC_140580.1, from coordinate 873,793,728 downwards.
CATCAGCACCAAAATTAAATTACAGTGAAAACAATTTGGCTCCAGAAGAATGACAGACAAGATGCGGTCAAAAACATGAACGTTTATTAGCAAAGTCATTTAAAGTTACTCACCAATCAAAGAGTTTTGTTGAGCCATCTATTATGCACCAACTCTAAGATTATGCTTATAAGGCTTTGTAGTTCTGACTTAAGTAGTTGTAAGTCATTTGTAAACTCATCGAGTCTGGATTCCAGTGAGATGTAGGAACAAGTGGTTGAGGTTTGCGTCAAGGAGCCTTGAGATGGGGTGTTACTCAAGACTGTGTTGTTAGAATGCTGCTGGCCTGGGGGAACCTGCGAGGTGGAGGTCGGGTTATAGATAGAGTAAGGCATGTGGAGGGGAGGTAGAGAGTTCATGAGCTGGTTAGGTAGGAGCACTGGGGTCTAAGGGGATATGATACTGATCAGATTGGGGCTACCAGGCACTGAGGGTGACCTTGTTTGGGTCAGGGGGAGTGCCCTGAATGCACTCAAAGTATCTAGGAGGGTGTATTCAGCTGTCAAAGGGATAGTCAGGGTAATATAGTTATTTCGATTGCTGTGTGTCTGTGTCATTGTTGCTCTATAGGTGTGGAAAGTGTGTAGTCTAGTTTGGTGATTCATGGATTGGGGCATCAGATTCCACCAAAGGTGGGGGAGAGTTGGTGTTGTGTGTGTTGCACACCATGGGGGAGCAAGAGCAGTGCTTAATTGGAGCAGGTGCATTCCGGTGCTCAGCACCAGCATCTGATCCTCAGCACCGGTGCTTATAGCACCAGTTAAGGACACACTCATTTAGAAGGCAGGTGATTTTCCACAGAATCACAGGATGTAGAGTCACGCCGAGACTCGAACCTGGTTCCCCAGCTCCGAAATCAGCAGCTGTAGCCATTAGGCCAAGTCCTCTCCAGAATATTAAGTACTGGGGCTCTAGTCAGATGGCAGTTTGCCTCTGCACCCTCCTCCTGAGGAGAGCCCCGGCACTTTTTATTTTACAAATTAACCACTGAGCAAGAGGGGAAGGGGTGGAGCTCTTAATGTGGCTAGGATATGATAGGACCCTAATGGGGGTTCCTGTGGGACGTCTGAAGAGTCAAGAAAACCTTGGGAGGGGGCACATTCATTACTTGTCATAGAGTTTTTGATGATAGAGATGATTTCATCAAAAATTTCTAGGTTGTGGCATGAAGATTGGATGATGATAATCCCGTTATTATATAGGGAGATGGTTACATCTGCTCTGTAAGCGAGTGAGGGAGCTACCGAAAGTCTAGCCCATGTGGAATTTTCCTGGATGTAGTGATCCAGACCCAAGAAAGCATAACTTTCCTCCATTGTGCTCTTCTTTTAGTGCAGAATATAAGATCACTTATTATAGCTCCTTTTTCGAGCACATGTAAGGGTCAGAAATCAGCGTTTCTGGGTTACATTTGAGAAATCAGTGTTTTAGGTTCTTCGATACGTTTTTTGTTAGATTGGGAGGTTATATAATTCTAAAGAAGTTGCAGACTACCCGATCCAATAAATTGTCAGGTGATCTTGGAGGGAAAGTCTCCATGTCTGAGTGAATAAATTAAAACCAACTGAATGGCAGGGGTCTGATGGGGCAGATTTATTACAGATATCGCCCTGTTTTGACTTTCCTGATATGAGACCATCTGATTCAGGGGTTCATAATAGTCAGAATAAAAAAACAATCTCATTTGCCAATAGCATCCGGAATAAAGTAATTGTAATGGTCCTTCTGAGAAACTATCCCATTTCCCAGAGGTGCCAAGGGCAAAGGGAATTGTAAACATATGTTCGCTTGCTGGCACGGTAGGTGTGAAGGGGTGGGAAATATAGCTCTAACCTGTAATTTTTTGTGCTGCTGCGGACCCTGCCTAATAAAGGAGAATGGAAGATGTTTAAGTTATAGATGGTATTATACTTTAACAATTACAAAATGGCCGATCCATTCGATGAAACTTAAGACAGAGAGTTGAGTCCTTCTTTTATTTCAATTAGAACGTCGTGTCACCAGTCCTACCTCACTTTCAATAACAGGGGGAGAGGGGTGCCATCTTGTCAGTGAGCCCTCAGGTCAGGGAATGGAGAAATAGCCAAAATGGATGGTTTACCATCCTCCAGCGAGATCACTGTGGATCCAAATGCCCCAACCACTGAGGAGTGACATGTGCATGGCGAAGTAGCATTGTTATCATCAGTGTGAATGGGTTCGGCAGGGCAATATTGAAGGATCCAGTGAGGGATGCAGCCGTAGATTATGTAGAGTAAAGGCGTAATATGGCTTCTGCTGCAAAGAACAAACAGCTAGTCTGCCAGTAATTTATTAGGCTCTGCACCGCATTGGGGGCCGGTGATGCCACTAAGCATATGGGGCCGGTGGCACTACAGATATGGTTACTGTGCTGGAGGTGACCTGTGAAAATGGTAGGTGTGCAAGCCAGCTCCCGCTGCAATGAACAGGCAGCTGTCCAGCTTGCAGATGTCCTAGGCAGCAGTGTCTGGTCACTACCCGAGGAATGGGGCAGACTATGGGAAGGTCACGAGGTAGCAGATATGTTTACTGCCAAAGCAGGGCTTGGGTGGCGCACTTACCCCAGTTCTTTGGCCTCGCTTCGAGATGCTCCATACAGCAAAGCAGCAGTGTGTAGATACCTCCTTGGGAGCAGGGTCCGACTGTGGGCAGGTCAAGAGACAGAAGATAAGCAGCGGCCCAAGCGGGGCTTGGAGTGTGCACTCACCCCAAATCTTTGGCTTCGCTATGAGATGCTGGTTACTGCAATAGGCAGTACTCTGGCCGGCAGTAGGTGAGGGCAGCGGGTGAGTCAGTTGCTGTGTTAGGTTCAATCGTTGGGGTCGGGTTATAGCCAAAGTGGGGGGTCTCACATGCACTCACCTGGAATATTGACCTCGCTGCAGCATGGTAGCCAGGACCATAGACAGACCTCAAGCTGTCAGCAAGTGAGGAAGGTGGGTGGGTCGGTGGCTGCGTTTAGCAGTAGCACATTGTAGTATTCTTCAATGAGGATAATTCATGAATAAGTTGGAAGAAGTTGTTTATTCTAAATAAGAGCATGTCTAATTAGATGAGCTGTCAGGAGGAACTGACTGGCTGCAGTGCCTACTACATTCCATTACAACTTCTTAATAGAACACAGAACGAAAACATATTCAAAAGGCTACATTGCATTAAAAAGATACACTTACCAAATATAGCACATACTACACATCTTCCCCTTTATGGAAAGAGAAAAAGAAAAAAAACGAATAAAATATAAATTCATTGTACTTTACAGGTCTCTTAACACATCTGCTAAAAGAAGATTTCACACCAGAAGAAACAATGTCAGTGTTTAACATTTCAGTACCACTATTGACATTATCACTATTTATAATACTCTGAAAAGACTCATGAAGCAAATTATCTCCTTCAACATTGTCATAACACCAAAAATGACTACGAGACTTGTCAATTGGAACATTAGCTAGATCATTGGACATATGCATATCACTTGAATGTGCTAAAGCTAAACAACTCGTGCCATTTTTCTCCATTATCCAATGTCACAGAATTATGATGAATTTTTGCAATCTTTTTTGAGGTACTAAACCTGCTGTGACCCTTGGGTACTTTCTTAGCACTTTTGATACAAACCCACTGACCAACTTTTAAATTTACAGGATTAGAACCATGTTTAGTATCATAATACACTTTGTTCTTGGTTTGTGAAGTAGCAAGATGTGATCTAATTTCATTCAAATCACAAAAAGACATTTCATTTCTTTTCATCCAACCTGGATTAGTCTTAGATAATGGAATTCTACACCTCATAAAAGAAAACAGACTTTTTCCTAAAGAAGAATGAGGCGTTACTCTATAAGCCCACAACATTTTTTTAAGTTCACTTTCCCAAGAAAGTTTTGATTAACACACAATTGTAAAGTATTTTTAATGACTCTATTAAGCCTTTCCACTGTGCCATTACTGGAAAGATGATGAAGTGGTGTTAATTTATGTTTGATACCATTAGAAGTAAGAAAGTTTAGCATTTCTTTAGATTTAAACTGTACACCGTCGTCTGTTAAGATGGAGGATGGACAACCTTCTTGTAAAAAAATGCATTCTAAAATCTCAATTACATTTTTTGTGTCTACTTTGTCAACAACTTTCAGTTCAAACCATCTAGAAAATAAATCAACAAGCACTATGATATACTTTAAAGTATTATCAAACCAGTTAATGGAACCCGTGATGTCTAAAGCTAAATCTTCCCATGGAAGATTTGGAGAAGTAACTACACCTAAAGGTGGATTAAAAGTGTTTTTGATTCATCAGAAAACTCACAATTAATGCAAGATCTGACAATTTTCTCAATGTTATTGTCAATTCCAGGCCACCAATATTGATCTCTAACTCTAGATTTAGTGTGAGATATAGCTGGATGACCTTCATGAGATAAATGTATAATTTGATCTCTTAAAGAGACATGAGGAACAATTTTGCTTCCTCTAAGAAGTAAATAATCAGAAATTGAAAGTTCATCTCTGACTTCCCAAAAACCTCTTAAATCATCATGAAGATTTTTTTAATAAAAGTTACTCCAACCGTTTATAACTTTTGATTTAACATCAGATACAATATTGTCTTGAGAATCAGCTTCTAACCATTGTTCTTGAGAAATACTATCCATGAATTTGTCATTTGAAATGACATTTGCAACTGAAAAATCATTCCAAGAATTACGATCAGATTCCATAATGGGTAAGGAAAACCTGCTGAGAAAATCTGCAATAACATTTTTTGCTCCTGGAACATAATGAATTTTAAATAAAAAATCTTGCAAACGCATGGACAATCTTGCAATTCTGGCAGTAGCTTTGTTGAGACCCTCTGTAGTGAGTAATTTAGTAAGAGGTTTATGATCAGTTCTTATGCAGAAACTTTTACCCCATACAAATTTTCTAAAATGCTCCAATCCCCAAACCACAGCTAAAGTTTCCCTTTCTATCACATAGTAATTTTCTTCTGTTGGAGGCAAAGATCTAGATGCAAAAGCAATGACCATTTCCTGATTGTTGTCCGAAATTTGTGTTAATACTGCTCCAAGACCTTTGGAGCTAGCATCAGTAGTCACTAATGTATGAAAAGCTTGCTGACATTCTTCTGACCAAATGAAAGTGACTTTGTTCTTCAATAGATTCCTCATGGAATGGGTCTTTTCTGAAAAATTGCAAACAAACTTTGAATAAAATTCAGCTAAACCCCAAAAATGATCTTAAATCATCCTTAGATTTTGGAGCAGGAGCATCCAAAATAGCTCTTCCCAAATTAGTCTTAGGTCTTATACCTTGTTCACTAATCTCGTGTCCTAAATAAACTACACTATTCTCCGAGAATTTGCATTTTGAAATTTCAGCAGTAAGGTTTTTGTCATTAAGAACACTTAAAACCTTCCTTAATCTAGAATCATGTTGATGAGAATTTTTCCCCATAATAAGAATATCATCTTGGAAGAAGATGATCCTTTGCATATCTCCAAAAAGTTGTGACATTAGACGTTGAAAAACTGCAGCCGCAGAAGCCAATCCAAATGGCATGCGGCGAAAATGAAAACAACCAAAAGGAGTGCAAAATGCTGTTAAATCACGGCCGGAATGATGTAGAGAAACTTGGTGATACGCTGAAGATAAATCCAATGTTGAGAAATATTCAGCACCATGAGTTAATGACATTTCATCGATTCTCGGTAAAGGATATTGATCAACAATAATATTGTCATTAAGACTTCTTAGATCAACACATAAACAAATTTTTCCATTGGCCCGTCTAGTTACAACCAATGGACAAATCCATTCTGCAGCTTCTATGGGTTCAATAATGCCATTTTCTTGTAATTTTAATAATTCATTCTTAACTTCACCTTTAATAATGACTGGTACGTTGCACACTTTATGTATTTTAGGAATAGCATTACTTTTTAACCTTATGCGATGAGAAAAACCTTTCAATTTCCCAATCTTACCAGAAAATACATTTGGAAATTTTTTAAGAACCCAATTCTTTTGGTGCTCTCACCTTCACACACAACAAGGACTTGTTCTGGACTATTAGGGTCAAGAATAATATGCAAAGCTCTTTGATCCTCCCAGCCCAGAAGGACCATCAGAAGCAACATACAATTTACATACAGCAGTGCGGTCTTTGTACTCAAATACAAAAGAGCGATATCCCAACATATCAATTTTGTCACCTGTGAAGCTTTCAGGAAGCACATCGGTAGGTTCTAAATGTGGGCCTAAATCATTAATTAATTCTTTTTCCCAGACACTCTTAGCAATTATAGTGAAAGGTGAACCTGAGTCTGCTGCAACCTGTAAAGGAATGCCACCAAATTTTACAATACGCAAATGTTTGCTTCTTTCATTATCATCAACGTTTAAAACTATATTGCATTGTTTGGTTTCTTTGAGATTAGCAGCAGATTTGTGAGTCAGAGTCATAATCAGATGAATCTGTATCTGTAATAGAAGTAACTTTCGGTCGCTGAATATGTTTTTTCTTCCAAACTTTAGCAAAATGACCTAAAACTCCACATTGTGAACATTTAGTAGTTCTTGCTGGACATTTTTCAAAACCTGCGTTGTGATTTTTGTCACCACAACGATAACAAGCAAAAGTAGATAGATCATTTTTGTTATATTTTGACTTGGCAGAAGATTTATAATTGAAAGTTTTTGATTGAAAATTCTTATTAGTTCCTTTTTTCGAAGACTCTTTACTTTTCTCGTAATCTGCGATTTTATTAACTGTAGGAGTAGAATCAGTTTGATAAGATAATGCTTTGGAACTTCTGTCTGAAAGTTCAGCTTTTTTAACAAGCGTGATAACATCTTTAAGACTGGATTCACCTTCTATCCAAAGTCTACCCTGAATGCTTTTATTTTTTGTGCAAACAACTACTTGATCCCTAATAAGTTCATCGTGTAACACTCCAAATTTGCAATGTGCAGCTAACAATTTTAATTGAGAGACATATTCTTCCACAGATTCGTGTTGAAGTTGTTTCCTTTTGAAAAAAGCGCGTCTTGTTACTCCTATACATACTGTGGGTGAATAATGTTCAGTTAAATCTGAAATAGCTGTTTTAAAAATGTCAAAATCACCCGATCTTTCAGGTTTTTGCATTTGATTATAAACTCTTAAACCTTCAGGGCCAAGACTGTGTAAGAGCATTCTTTTCTTTCTTTCTGGGGAAAAGGTACCAACATTGTCTTCCAAAGTAGCTATATAATTTAAGAAATATTCCTTCCATTCTGTCCATTTAACGATTGGTTCACGTGGAGCAGTTAGAAATTCTGTAGGAGTGCTTAAATTAATGTTAATACATGAGGATGAATTTGAAATATTTGAAGAAGTAGAAGCTGAAGTATCTGTAGAGGTATTAGTACTCATAGTAATCCAGAAGAAAAATGGATATAACATATCACATTTAATAATAATTATGACTTACTTGAAGTGAAATAGTAAGTAAACGATTGACATTTGCAGTAGAAGAAGAAATTATGCTATTCTTAAAAATCAGACATGCTCGGTGAATAAATGGCAAAGGCTTTTGAAGAAAGAAGAAAAAAAAAATCCAAAATGGCGGCATGTTTGCCACGTCGGGTTATGTTGCGTGACCTTTTGGAACACGATCGATGAAGAAAACTGTGCGCAAATGCGTTGAATGGTGTCTGAAATCACTGGTTGCCAAGGAGACGTTGCTATGCACGTTTAATTGTTCCGCGCGGAAGATCGCGGGGAAACTGCAGTCTGCAACGGTGAGAGAACAAACGTTCTGAAGAAACGTTCCGAAAACACAAGTTCAAGGGTAAATAACGATTGTGAGTCAAACAAATGAGCATAAATAGATAAGATACTCACATAACTCACTTGCCGCTCTTAACTTGAAGCTTCGCAGTAGTATTTGACAGTTGTTCCGAAAGACTCAAAGGCAAATAAGCGAAGGTGAGAGAGAGACTGAATTAGAAATAAAAGCGCTCGATCTACTCACTTTCCGCTTTACACTTGACGGTAGTAGTTTTATGCTATTGTTTGTAACTTGAGGAAAACAAAGGTCTCGCTTTGATTATGGAGAAAAAAAATCCAACTTGACTAAAATCTTGAAATGAATTCCAAAATGAAAATAAAAAAGTGGAGAAATCCCAAACGTCGCCAATAAAATGTAGTATTCTTCAATGATGATAATTCATGAATAAGTTGGAAGAAGTTGTTTATTCCAAATAAGAGCACGTCTAATTAGATCAGCTGTCAGGAGGAACTGACTGGCTGCAGTGCCTACTACATTGATTACAACTCCAAAATAGAACATAGAACGAAAACATATTCAAAAGGCTACATTGCATTAAAGAGATACACTTACCAAATATAGCACATACTACACACATTTACTGCAGATGTCCTGAAGTCCTCTAGGGTCTCAGGCCTCCAACCTGAGCCTCTGAAAGCAACTCTTAGATTTGTATAGTGCAACTCACCTGCAAGAGTATCCAGGCGCTTCACAGGTGGGTAGGTGGTGGTCTCCCTTAAGATTATTTAAAAAGCCAAGTCTTTAGCCTCTTGCAGGACTCAGCAAGAGCTGAGAAGGCTGTGGGAGGTTCCATGCTATTTGGTGGGCATATCTATGAGCTGGCACAACCTCCTGCTCTGCTTTTGTGTATGCGGGGTATATGTGCCTGTGAGAGTATGGCTGAGTGTAGGTGTCTGGACAGTTGGTGGAATTGTATGTGGCGGTTGAGGTAGGCGGGGTCTATGTTGTGTAGTGCTTTGTATGTGTGTGTGAGGAGTTTGAATGGAGGGTGTTGTGTACGGGGGAGCCAGTGGGGATTCCTGAGGTGTGGTGTAATGTGAGTGTGGTGTGGTAGGTTGAGGATGAGTCTAGCCCAGTGGTTTCCAAACTTTTTTGACCCATGGCTCCCTTGATCTATTGGCTGTTGGCGACAGCTTCCCATTATGTGACTTTATTTTGGCAGGTGGTCGATGTAAGCCCGACCTCTGGAGTACTTCCATTTTTCTCCCTGAAAATAACTGGGATGTAGCCGATGAAGGTATCATAATCATAGATGTAATCCTAGCCTATCCACTGCGGAGCCCCATGCAGTGTCACTGACTCTTTGGAGGGATTCAGGGTTCTCGGAGAAGTGAATGTTACTGCAGTGTGAAGTAGTACTCTTTAAAGAGATGTGTCTTTAGCTTGTTCCTGAGCAGTGTTTGTGAAGCTCTGATAGATACAGCAATGTTGTTTCAGATCCTTTGTTCATTGATAGAGGTCTGCATCTGTCGTCTAGCTTTTTCTTTTTTGCACATTATTGGCTCCAGTCTGATGGTACCAGACTGTTGTTGTTTCCTTGGCAGTGTGGTCCTTGAGACTGACGTGTCCAGAATGAATCTTTGTAACTTGGTGTTGTATGAAAGTTGGGGTCTGAATTGGTCCTGGTTCATGCGACTGACTCAGGTTTGAGCTAGTCATTGCTTGTTTTTCTTGGCAAATAACAACCCCTTGTGGGGCTGAGCTTCAGATCGATGCTGAACATCCAGTTCTGAATGAGGGGCAGGAATTGCTTGAGGTCTAGGGCATAGGACACTTCCAAGTAATATGACCTTTCCCTAGCAGTGCCCTGTGAGTGCTAAGACTGTAGCAGTCACCTCTCCCTGCAGTGTACCGTATAGGACCCCAGGAATGTTAGCTTTCATGAGAAGCATGTCTTTGATATAGGGCTCAGCAGTGTGAGCTTTCTATCAGCAGTGCCCTGTCAGCAATATCACCATGGTATAGTGAGTCCCCTGACCTCCCCCCAATGCTGTAGAACCCCAGTAGTGTTATCTTCCTCCCATTAGTGACCTGACAGTGCTGTAGGAAACCAGCTGTGTGAGCTTCCTCCCAACTAGAGATGGGCAGACCAGACAAGACTGGAAGCTGGCTCCAGTTAAATATCTACCCTGGCCCTGCCATTGTCCCATGGAACAAGTGACCCTAAATGGAGCTGGACGCAGCACCCTAGACAGTGCCTCTGTTCCTCCCTAATGTAGTTCTTAAAAGACAAAGTTAACTGAATACAGGACAGCTGAGTGGAAACTGGAATTCGAACGAAGATGGTGTTTTGAACACTCAAGTTGTCCTTTCGAAGAGCTGTATTATGAGCACCACCTCTCTGAGATCTCCCGCACCTGCTATTAACAGGACAGAGAAATTTCAGGCAAATTGCTTTACTTCACACTATCATTTTCCTTGGCTAATTAATTTGAAAGCACCATGAAGTAAGTTTGTTCAGGGTGCACACTATACAAAAAACAAATTCTTATTTGGTTTAACTGAAAAATGCTTTGCATGCATTAGCAGGGCTGGCCATATATACAGTGGTCATGGCTAACTGACAATTCATGTTCATAGGTTGGTCTTTGGGGAGGTTTGCACTATAATAAAAAATAAAATACCACACCGAACATATTTGGTCCCAAAACTACAATCTCCTGTAGACAAAAGAGAGACCCTTCCTTAAGTGTAGATGTGTGAGTGGCAATGAAGGAGCATGAGACAACTTCATTCCTAGGAAGCCACAAGGGCATATCAGCAATCCCAAAACAGCCGGGGATTTACTAAAACTCACACTCTGCGGCGAGAATCTCTACCTTCGTCCCTGTTCCATGCTCTGCCCCAACAATACCACTCCTCTACACTGGCGCCATCAATTCTGCTCAACAGACATGGTTTTGTTTATCTTATTGTATGCTTAAAGTGATCTAGGAACACCAGAGTTGTCCTTTCTGCCTATTCATCAGCATATCAGCACATCCACAAATTACTCCTCGCTTCAGTTACCTATTTACCTCTAACCTTGGGTTCCAGAGTAGTGTGCGGCTCCAAACCTCTGAAGTGCTTCAAAGACTCGTATGGGGCAGTAAGCGATATCTGAATACAATTTACAAAAAATGTAGTTTTTTCTTTGTACGGCTTTATCAAAGCACCCGCAGTGTCCTTATGAAGAGAATGAAATTTGAATTGTTTTTTTTTGGAGCACTTGAGCCATGCACTAACACACAGCAAAGCACCATTAAAAGCTACACAAATTTCAAACTTAAGGGATAATGTGTTTTTTCTGGCAAGGCTACCCCTGATGCGCACTAGCAATAACTACAGCAACCATGCGCTCTACCCTTTACAACGTTTACACTAAGGTAACAATAACATAGTAAAACTGTTGCACTTGTTTTCTTGAAGAAGAACTCTTGCTTTTTAGATCGTGATTAAAAAACAGGAAATAAGCTTTCTTCTGAAAGTGCATGTAAATATATCTAAATGTTTATCAGCAGCCGTGGTTAAGTACTGGACTTGCTGTGGTTGTATTTCTGAGATTCCTAGTAGCCAATGTTGAACACTCTGACTCACAGCATCAGTCCAGGACCAACCTTTCCTCACATACATTTTCAACAGCTTTCAAGTCCTGTCACTGGATAACACTACTGTCTCTGTGCTTTCGCTTTATGTGACAAATCGCAGCAGCATGCCAGGCCAGACTATTTGTTTCACTTTGCCGTTGCCAGCAAAGACCTCAAAGTGCTTTCATTCTTTCCCCTTTGCCTATAGCAGTAGTTCCCAAACTGTGTGCACCTGTTCGCGACACCTCTGGCTAGTTTTGATGGTGCACCGGGGTGCCACGACGCACAGATTGGGAACCGCTGCATTCTGGATGGTTTGGAGTCTGTTCAAAAGCTTTTTGGTGATTCCAGCATATAGTGCGTTGCCGTAGTCAAGTCTGCTTGTTATGAGGGCCTGTGTGACTGTGTTCCTGGTGTTATCTGATACCACTGTCATGTGTCCTGGTTAGGCCTAGAAGGGAACACTGCCATTCTATAATATAGACAGGTTTTTTTTCCCTCAGTTGCCTTTACTCTCACACAATGACTTTTGACACACATTTGCGTCTATGACAACCTGGAATAGTTTCCATTAACTGTACTTGCTTGCAAAATCAGCTTCGCAAGAACACTATCATGATACCTTGAACATCACGTACAAGGCCTATCATACATTGTGCAAATGTGATTTTTTTTCATCCATGAGGCGACACAGCTATCTACAGTGCATAAACAATGGCTGCCTGATTAGAATCTCAGCCCAAGACAAGGATGCTTTCTGTCATAAATAAACAAGCCTTTTCTGGTTTAGGCAGAGGAGCAGTTACTGTCACTTGTGAGTTCAATACACGCTGAAACTTCAGCCTAGCTGTTAGCTGATCCCTCGGCGAGGGATGTCCAATTCGTGACCACTATTGGGACCGACATTCTTTCCCTTCGGTAACGGGGTTGGATCATCCAATGAGGGACTCCTAGCAGAACACATACACACTAGGCATTTAGGTTAGGGGACCCATAGTAGTAGTATGATAGATACATTCTTATCTACATATGCATTGTTTTTACATGCCTGCATATATATATTTTCTTAACAAGACGGTGGAACTTTTACTTCTGTTCACTGTCCTGATATTGCTAATCACTTTCATCTGCTTTTGTCTATTGATCACTTTGGGTCAATAAATATTGAAAATGCTCCCCTGTGTATTCCTTGTATATTTTATTGAGAGAAAGAGAGCACGAGTGACTGAACGAAAGGGTTCTGGATCTGTTACCACGATCCCTAGGAGAGCTCAGGGTTGTCATGTTCTGTGGTTTCCAAAACTGTTTGTTCCATCTAGGATTAGGGGTGCACATGTGGGATAGCTGGTCTCTAGATGACCTATCCTGCGGGGGTGCACGGGAGCAGTTTAGCACCATCCCTACATTTATGTTGCCGAACAAATGCGCAGTTCCTACTGGGAAGTGCAAAACTACACAACACCACTTGAAGGTTTTTCACAACATCCTCAGGAAATGGAATGGGGGTTTGGAAATGGAGTTGACCTGAGTCGTCATGTTGAGCTTGTTGTCTAAGATGATTCCTAGGTTACTTGCATGGTTGACAGGGGTGGGTGTGGGTCTTAGGTCTGCCGGCCACCAGGTTGAAACCCAAGGCAAAATAACTAATTCAGTCTTGTTCAAGTTGAGCTTGAGGCAGTCAAAGGGAATGCCAGACCATAAAAGATGCCCATATTCCATTAGCTCTTAGGGATCATACAAAAAATGGAAATATGCTATAAAAATCCACTTAACAATGAAACCTATTACCTACACCCATGAATGTGAGTGCGCCACTGGTCTATGGCTCCCCATTGGATACTTGGAAAAGCAGCAGACAGCTGATAGCTGGGAATAGTTGTATGTCAAAATATCTACACATACGTTGTATCCAAAATATTGACAATTGCTACATTGATGAGAAGAGCATATATAGTGAAGTACCGATTTACGATTCTCGCTCCTTATCTACATATCTTAGTGATATAGTGCAATCGATATTGCGGAAGTTATATACATGCAGTTTGATATAAAAAACTCAAGATTTCGATTCCACACCCTGGCAGCACATCCATATACGAAATGCAGGCTTTCATGATATGGACCACAGCAGATGTCTAGGTACAGGAATGTATTGTTTTGTATTGATAGTAACATAGCACGTTCCTACTCCCGACAAGACCAAAGAGTGTATAGAAATGTAATCCAGCAGCACAGCTGCTGCGACCACAGGCCAAGATTCTTAATTCACAGCCAGAACCAGAACCTCCCCCTTCTGCAAACCAAGCAAGCGAGGCATCGCCCGTACCCCCGTGCCCTGGGGAGTTCCTGTCAGCAGCATCCGCCACTTCAGGCGGAGCGGGGACATTGACAGGAGCCCCGAGCTTGTTTAATAAATCACACACCCCTTGCAAGAATATAACCACATACACTTGCAATCAGTTTACACCTGGGCGCCGAGAGTCAGGAGTAAATGCTCAGACGCGAACTCCTTCGAGAAGAGCGCCTCAAGTCTCCTGGAGCGGAAAGAGGGGAAACGAATGTGCCGACTTCATCCAAATGCGTCGTAAATTGGCTACGGATTTAGAGAGACTCAGCTCCAACGTTGTGCTTACTATGCGGGCTATTCCTTGGAGGCTTGACAAATAACAGCGCGCATATATGAGCCTTCCTGAATACACTGAATAAAGCATGTTCTGGTGCTGGCCTCTCTGCAGACGTCAGCAACGCCTTATATCGCAAAGCAACAACCTACCCTTGAGCGTTTCAGTGGCTTCGGCCTTGCTCCCTCCTCAGCTAACTTTGGCACACGTGAAAGTTGCGTACCCCTGGGAATACGTTTCCGGGGCGGTTCTGTCGACAGTGATTTTTTTGCTCCCTGTTTTTCGTAGGGCGAAAGAAACTGACTGGGCGGGATTGCGAATGTTTATTTTCTGGCTATATGCCATACCTAGGGGATGCAGTTTCAATTGACGTAGTAGGGTGCTAAACTAATGCATAAGGAAGGATTCTGCACTCTGCATTGCGCTTTTGATTTTCCCTATGGGTCTCATTGACAATAGAATGGCGCAGCGCGGCGCCGCAAGCAATTTGGCAGCGCAATGCTGCGTCATTCTAAAAGTGAGGGAATGTGGCGTATTTACAAGAAAACAGTGTATTCCTGTACCGGCGCTGAAAAAGCAGCCTAGTGCCAATGCAGGCCCCCTTGCACTATGTTGCAAGGGTGCTTGCTTTGCGTGCATGATTGATTTTGCGCAGGAAGGGACACCTTTGTCCACAAAATCAATCAATGGAGGCGATTTCTGCCTGCTCTGTGCGCTGCAGAATGCAGCACACATAGAAAAAGGAAAAAACGAGGTGAAATAAAGATATTTCTCCTCATTGCGCCTCCCTAACACTACCCCTGGGGTGGCGATAGAATCTGACACATTCCCAGGTTTACGATTTCTCATAAATCTGTGAACGCTTCAGATTCCATGGATGTTGCGTGGGAACACCCACAGCAGCACCATGGAACGCCCCTTTCACTCAGTGTTCTGCGTGAAAAGGGCACATATTTACAAGGCCTCGTAAGCCATGTAAAGTGGCTTTGCACACCCTTGTAAATATGGTGTGGCACAATGCACCACCGATCCTCAAAAAGTGACTCTTGGTGGCTTAAAAGTGCAGCCAGGGTCTCGTAAATCAGGCCCACTATATTTAAGGCCAAACTATTTCCTGGACGCAAAGTGTTACTGGCAAAAACGGGAGGGCTAGCTGCAGGTGTCACAAATATAAATGTGCTAAATTACATACTTTTTATGACATTGCAAGTAAATTATGCACGCTTAATGAAAACATGCTTTTTGTGTTACATTCTATATCTTTGTGGTCAAGAAAATCCCTCGCGTAAAAAAGGCTTACGAGATACATGCAGGAGCCTGGTTCAGACTGAAAATGTTTCTCAGAAAGACATTTTCTACTCAAACCAATCTCCTAAGTGCAAAAATGACAAACTTGTGCAAGGTGATGCTCTGAGAAATTTTGTAAATGTCACAAAACATGAAGTTTGTGAAATTCTACTGCAAAATGAACATTTCCGGAATGTTGGAATTGATGCTTATTAACAGTGAGCTACATGGTACACATGCCATTTGTCACATACCCTGAAGGCTATTTGTAAATAAGCATTAAAAGATACAGTAGGTCTGAGTATCGTTTTATTGCTGTCCATTTGTGTGCCTTTATGGCCTTGAACCGAAATAAAGGTTTTTAAATGATGATGAATGCTAACACATAGAAACAGCATTGGTGCCTGGCTGTATTTGCATGTGATAGCTCGTTACAGCCAGACCTATTTCGTCTGGCATTGCTTTGTTATGTGAAAACAAAAGAGGAAAAAATGGTTAAGAGAACAAATGAATACAGGGGGAAAACAAAGGGGAAATTATGATAAATGGAGGGCAATGGGAAAAGCACAGAAGACAAATAATATAGAAGACATAAAGGGAAAACATACCCAAGTCCTGATTAAAACATTAACAAAAAAAACCTGTTGCAGAGAAAAAACACAAAACAAAAAAGGATTGTTTTGTATGCAGTCCACGTATGAGATAAAGAAAATAATGTGTGATGATTCAGTGTAGTTTTGAGTTGTCGAATAGCCAATCTTGTCCTGACAGCAGTCCATAGAAAGTGATGCTCCAAACAGTGAAAGGGAACTACTCATCATGGTGCAGCCAAAGCCCATTGTAAGTATATTTTAAAGAATTGGTAACAATAGGTTTGCTGACCGCTGGATTGTCAAACCAGACAGAAAACAGTGCTTACTATTTCCAGTGACACAAAGAACCCCACTTTCCTTTCTCGCCCGTTCTGCGGATGTCCTTGTGGGACACAGCATGTCACCAAGAGGCAAAAGCAAGGCATGGAGAGCATTCACCGAAGAGCATTGTTGCCTCTCGTCACATGTTTTGGCCATGCTGGGAGCGGTGGGAGAGGGTGGTGTTGCTGGTTTATCTTTGGATATCCTTGACCATCAGGCTATGTACTATTGTAGCCTTAGTTACAAGCTTAGTCTACGGCTTGCCCAAATCTCACCACACCTCTCCCCTTCTAAGATCCCTCCACTGGCTCCCTATTAGAGAAAGGGTCCTCTTTAAGATGGGATGCCTTACATTCCAGGCCCTCGCGGGAACAGCCCCATCTTTCATCATGTCTAAAATTGTACCCTATATCCCCAGCAGACAACTGCGATCTTCCTCTCAGTCCCTCCTGATGGTGCCCAGGTTCAAGAAGAGCAGAACGGGTGGCTCGAAGTTCTCCGTCCTTGCTCCGTATTTTTGGAATTCTCTACCTTTCCAAACGAGATCAACATCATCCTACCTGGAGTTCCGTAGCACCCTGAAAACCTATTTGTTTGCACAAGCTTTTAAAATCTAAACTGCTCCACCCCCCCACTCAGGAACCACTCTCCTCAAAAGCGCCATGAAACCGCCTGGTGTACGAGCGCTCAACAAATACTTTTAAATTCAATTCAAATTCAAGCATTACCGTCTTAAGGCATGAGGGTGGACGATGCCACAGATAACATTACAGAATCTGCATATACGACCCTTCCTAAACAAATTAAGTAGTAACCTACTCATGTGATAGCTCCAGAATCATTTTAGCCATCCCTGTGGTTTCCCAAGATTTCTTCAAATACTTGTGCTTAATTAAGGCCTGCTGTTTGATGTTCCTTTGAAGCCAATGATATATTTATATGGAACAATATTTCTTTTTCCAGCTTTGAGACAAACTTCCAAGAGCTTTATCATAAAAGTTGAACTTGGTTCGTAAAACACCAGCGCTCACTATGAATGTACCGATAATTCACAAGTAAAAAAGTGGCCAAATTCCCCTAGAAAGTAGAAGCTTAGTTTATGTTATAATAGTGTGAGCTTTGTTTGATTAATTTGTGATATATTTGTGTTACTTCTGTACACTCCATTTTATGTTACACTTTTTAAATTATGGATTAGCCACCAATCAAGGAATGAAGTAGCCATCTATTAATAGGTCAAATGTCCCACCAGCCGGTCCCACCAGGGCCTCCTCTCCACTCTGTATGCAGGCTCTAAATGTTCTCTTACACCACATTCTGCCGCATTAATCCAATATTGCCGCTTCTCACCAATAAGTTGGTGTTCATTCATTCCTAACACTGACAGCACAAGGTATTTGTCTGGATCAGTTAGATTTAATCATCAGTATGTGTTCCATATGGTTAGGTGACCAGAATTGTAAAGCCAAAAACCGGGACATTTCATGAAAATAGAAGAAGGACTACAGTTTTACTTCCAAGCAAGCGTACAGGATTACAGAATGACAGCGCTCCTCAGCACGGAATTACAGAACAGGTAGTCAGACAATACATAAAATGCAATGTTTAAACCCAGAAGCTTCCCTGTTAATTAACTTTAAACAGAATATCGTTCCCGAGCAAAAAACAAATAAGCATTCAAACATATAGCGTTAAAACATCAGTCCAATGAGATTTCAGTCCAATATATAGTCAGAAGGTACTCCCGTTCTCCGATACATAAAATAACTTTTATTACAAGACGCCCTGACTGGAGCTATAGTCTGACCGAGATATTTGCACATATGCACTTCTGACTCATGACGGATACCAGTTGCATTTAGACCCATACTGTTTGGGACCACATACAGGTCTTACATGAGGTGTGGCGAATTGTTTTCTCAAAAACTGTCCCTGCCCTGAGGAAGTCGCTGGGCCATTAACCCAAGACGAAACATGTGTTGGATACAGGCTACAACTTGGCTACAAGATCTATGCCAATCTGTTACTATGAACTAATGTGTAATGATCACAAGGAGAAATTTTGAGAAATAAGAAAATAAAGAAGAATACCTTCTGACTATATATTGGACTGGAATCTCATTGGACTGATGTTTTAATGCTATATGTTTGAATGCTTATTTGTTTTTTGCTCGGGAACGATATTCTGTTTAGTGTCTATCCTCTGTGTACCTGCAGTAACGGAGGATTACTGGGACGTAGGTGGCCGTTTCCTTTCTGTTCCTTGGAGCATCTTTTAGATATTTGTCCGTATTTCAATTAGATTATTGGTTTTGCGCAAGATTTAAACCTAGCCACGCTTCGAAGTTATAGTGTTAATTAACTTGCTTTCTAGAAACAACTGCTCACTATCCCTGCTTTGTACAACATAAAAAATACCTCCCGCCGTTTTCAGCTGACCCTCTCCAAAAAACCGGGACATGAGCTAAATTTCCTGAAATCTGCACGGACAGCTGGTGAAAAACCCGGACCGTCCGGGCAAATCCGGGATGCCTAGTCACCCTACATATGGTCCAGTTCCCTCTCAAGAATTAGATGCTGTGAAGGGCTGTCAAGTTTCTTTCTTGATTGCTCGAGGAATGGGTGATTCTGCCCACTAACCCTGGTGCTATACGGCAATTAATCGTCTATGCAAAAAGTGTCAAGTGTCTCTTTAAAACGGTCTTAGTTACGGAAAAACAATGAGATCAAAAACCCTGCAAGGTAGTCTTTTAGCTCTTGATAGAAGGTAAAGCTTAAGGCAGAAGTAAATAAGCAAGGCACCAAACCCCTTCTGACATCAGGTTAAGACATCGTGAAGACGAGCAGCAAAATCAGAAATCAAAGTAGTAGCAAATGGACAATGAGCACAATTTGTATATGGTTAGCAAAGTTACTGAAATCACAGGGAAAAAATCAGCTTCATCTTGAATTGGGGAACTCACACTATAATCCCTACCTACACAAAAAAGTGATTTCTACGCCGTGCTTAATTTGAGCCAGTGGTTTCCGGTGCAGTGCACCGGCACTTAATTGGTTTCCGTTGCACGTCACCGTCACATACTTGTCAACACCTCATTTATGACAGTCTGTCACATGATGGCGCTACTCATCTAATTTAGAGATGAGCCGAACAGTGATTGTTTATAAATACAATATACGTTACAAATTACTAATACCTGCCTCCTCAGTCATTCCATCAGCTTGGGGGACCTGGAATAATTAGAACGGTTGCACTTACAGGCTAGAGAGATGGGTAGTAGTTGTTTTGGCAGCGATGATGAGCAATGGGTGGTGCAAGCTGCAGTGGCCTCCTGGTCAGGGCGCTGGAAACTTATTTCACAAATGAAGCAATGTTTCTACAACATAGACACACCGCTTTCTTGCAGACATTGTGTCAATGAGGCTCATGAAGACTAAGGGGTATATCCACAAGAACGTGTGATAACTACAGCAAGAGTAGCTTAACGCAACTCTCAACATAGCAGCCTATCGTGGGAAAATCACGCCATGCCAACCAAGTATTCACAATGCGGCGGTAGCATGCGATAGTCACCAGATAACGCGTCAAATGGCGGTGCAAAAATCAATGCCACGCCGCAAAAATGCGAAACGCAAACGCAAAAAATCATGCGATGAGGCCAATCGCGGTACAAAAAGTAGCGAAAACCAGCCACAGGCTTGCAAATCCCACACGTCTGGCAAGAAAATGCACCATAAAAACCACAGAAACAACACACCAGAAACAAACCAAAGCACGTAGCAACATGAATGCACCCTGACCCAGCGCAGAGGCCAACGCAAACCCCACAACCCCCACAGACCACCAGCAAGGAACAACGGGGACGGGGACGGGGACGGCCGAGCAGAAGAGGGAGGGGAAGACAGGGTACAGTCCGCAGCAAAACCAGATCAGCATCACGGAGGTGACAGAACACTGCCAGCAACTGACCCACAAGTAGACCACCTGGAATGCAGTCGGAGTGCCGAGGAGGCCAATCGAGGAGGCCAAGAGGCGCTGGCATGATGTGACAACCTAATTTCAGTGTGGAGATAGTGCAAGGAGTAGGGAGTATGGACACAGCTCGAAAGGACCTGACACAACATCAACAGGCTGAGTAACGACCAGGGACTGGGTGGACGGGGGGAGATGGGCACAATGGCACACATGCACAACGAGGTATAGCACACTGCACACCCACAATCACCCAGGATCAGGTCCCTGATCCCCATGGCACACTGCAGTACACACACATAGCAGGAACAGCACAACCACATTGACGACAACGTGACACAATACGCAAAGCTGACACCGCAGAACAGAGGACACAACTGGCTCCACTCATGCACAGAAACATGCCTACTACATCTGACAGAGCTGAAAACTGTGAAATGGAAATGTATGCGTACGACCTCACATCCGTCATATAGTCCAAATGTACACTCTCCCGCAGAAGAATCCAGCACCTCCCAAACAGTCACAATGTACATTGTCATACAGTCTGCATGGAAACCAGTACAATGTGCCAACATACATATCAACACAATGTCAACATGCATCTCCCCTTTCACATTGCTGAGGGGCACACAATACCTCCAGCAGAGCACAGAAGACAACACATCTGTGATGCCGGAGAGGACCACCACTCCTTTGACACCGATGCCCTACAACAGCCCATGGATATCCCACGCAACCCGCCAACAGGACCCGGGCAGCCAAGCTACTTAGAGGAGAACACAGAGCCTGCAACAGACAACACAGCAGGAAGCACCCGCAAGCACAGCCGGCTCACGACACTTCACCCACCCACACATGGCATCCCATGGAAGGCAAACTAGATCACATACGTTGGTGTCTATTACCCTTCAGGGACCACCTACACCCCACAAAGGAGAGCCACACTGCCATAGAGACACATGAAGATGCACATTCACTGTACACAACCACGCCCAGGGGCACGCACATATCAGTCACACACCCACGTTGGCTCTGCGTACTACGGCCCAGGCCACTCCCCTTACGAATTGAGTGGGTGACGACAAAGCTACATGTCCAATCTCAAACCCGATGCCTGCGGTGACCTGCCTGCATCCGCTGTACACAGCACAATGTAATGTTGTAGGGCCCTGGTCCCTCATGCATACAACAAAACCACAGGGACACACGCAGATATTACGTTGAACTGGCAATGGGCACATGCGCCCGGCCCCTTTATTGGCAGGGCCACATGTACAGTGACGCCTGTGCTGGATGTGTGTGGGGTAGGTGCAAGCCAGCCCTCAGGGAGTTGTTGGTGCTGGCAACAAATACAACAGTTAACACAATGAATACGTAAACAGACAACACCAGCATCACAGGGACAACTGCGGAGCATCATTGAGGTAGCCTGAGCAAGTCCAGAGGGCACACAATGAGCAAACAGAAGTGTCCGTGAGTTGCAGCGTACTGAGGTCTGGGCACTACAGCTGAGCGTGCCCATGTGAAGAAAAAGTCTTGGATTGTGTCCCTTCGAGATATTCCTGACGCAGATGCAGTGGGGTGTGTTACACCTGCATCATCTTCCTCATCAATTTCCCAGGTCTCCCCCCACACTGCTTGAGGTGACATCGCTGCGCAACCTCTACTCAGCACAAAACTCAATCAGTGACGGACGATGGCTTGCGGTGCACTGAGTCAGTGGCACCTGGAGTGCCTAGCAGGGTATCAGTCTGATGATGGCATTCACAACAGGTGTGAGCAACTTCGTAAGCCTGTCAGGACCACCGTTTCGACTCTGGCAGATGGCGGTTGAAGGTGGTCCTTGTGGTGGTGGCGTGTGCCTCCTGGGTGATGCAACATCCGGGCCGGTCAGGACTCGATTTGGTGTGCGAGCCCTGGTGGACTGCATTTGAGGCCGGAGGCAGCAGACAGTGCAGGGCCGTGGACACCTGGTGTCGATGACCTTAAGACCATCGCCTCAGAGGCCATCCAATATCTCAGAAGAAGGGGTCCGGGACCTGACCAGCACAGAGTTAGTGGCCCCGGATGCACAGCAGCCGGCACAGGCACCCTGCCACGGGACGGTGACTTCCGGTGCACTGAGGTAGGTCCACGCACAGTGAGCGGGTCCTCATCGATGTCGAAGATGAATGTGGTGAAGTCTTGCGGGGGACAGAGGAAGGTGTCCTCCAGGGCATGGTGCGGAAGGTCTGATGTTATCCGGAAGCAGCAAATGGTGGAGTGGAAAGCGCCAGCCTCGTTTTCACCACCAATTCAGTATCAGCTACATCCAATTCCCTCCGGACTGCAACGCGTCATCTTCTTACACCTCGCCTTGCGTGCGATGATATGTATTCTGCCTTTGAATAATAGATGTTCAATTCTAATTCTGTGACCTACTCTTGCGCAGCGTTGGCTGAGGGCACTAGTCAGCGTAGGCCCACAGATACGTGTGGTTGTAATGCTATGCACAGACTTGGTGGCACCACATCGAAGGGAGTAGAGTGACATGAACTCTGCCTTAAATAATGTTCACTGCAATGGTGTAATCAAGACTCAGTTCCAAATGTGTGACCCACTTGACCGTTGTGTAGTCCAGAGTCGGCAGTAGAGTACGTCAATGAGAAAGGAGTAAAGCAGGCCTGTGTCGTGGAGGCCATGATGGTCTGAGAGGCTGTCAAGGTCGCAGGCCTCGGGCTTGGAACTTGCGCAGGCACGTAGTGGGCCCTCCTTGACACATGCCAGTGTCGGAAGGTGATCAGTGTGGCCTGGCTGCGCAGGGGCGGGCCTGATGGTCTCGTGGTCCAGCGGGCCGGGTTACGACAGTCGCACAGGATCGCAGACAAATCCGCTCAGGAGGACAGCGTCAGCCTCGTGGCGTGATGAGAGACGCCACCCTGGCAGAGATGTTTGGCTTTCCGGAAGAGGACCACGCCCAGGGCTGCGTGCTTTTTATTCACACCCCT
The DNA here is from genome assembly GCF_964204655.1 of Triturus cristatus. Taxonomy (NCBI): domain Eukaryota; kingdom Metazoa; phylum Chordata; class Amphibia; order Caudata; family Salamandridae; genus Triturus; species Triturus cristatus. The sequence continues at coordinate 873,770,480 of NC_140580.1, read as the reverse complement.
ACGCTGGCCTGGCGTACGCCGGGCTATCCCACTCCCCTCACGCTTAAGGGGAAACGTAACAGGCAACATTTCCGCGAACTCCCCCACTGGCTAGGGTGACATGGTTACGTCCACTGTCCACTACATTCCATACACCAGAGGTGTATGTCGCCATGGATATGGGTGTGTTCGGCATACTGCGGTCTGTCCAGCACATCTCCGCCACTCTTGGCATTGTGTACTTTCCCAATCATGGCTCTCCTGCATCCTTCACACATGCCTGGTGGCCACCTCTCCCCACATTGGGCTAGTGTGTGGCTGAGTTGCCATGCCGTTGATGGCTCATGTTCACGGCTTGCCCAGGTTGCCATTGTGAGTTGTTCTGTCGTGTCTGGTGGGTGGGCATGTTGTTTTGCATGTTGGTTGTGATTTTGTGACGTGTACATTGCCAGGGTTGTGAGTTGCACGGTGTGGAGTTGAGGTGAGTGGTGTGTTCATTTCACAACTTGCCAAGGGGCTGTGCATTTCCCTTGGTGCCATCCTGGGAACGCTGGTTGCTGCTGGACTGTTGGAGGATGAAGGGGCCATGCACAGTGGCTGGGTATTTGGAGGCGACATTGGTGGAGGTTCCAGTGTTCAGATGTTGCCTGAACATTGATGTGAGACGTGTGCTTTCTGTTGCAGTCATTGTGTGCTGTGTCACCATTGGGCACAGGTATGACATGTGTGTTCCCCCAACACAAAGCATGCATCCAGCTATGCCATTTGGTCCTTGCTTGGTCTCCAGCGGATCCTGCGCATTGTGTTGGAGGTATAGGGACTGGGGTACCAGGCTGATGGTGATGTCCAGGACAGGTGTGATGGACTTGGATGTGGCTGGCTGTGAGACTCCTCCGCCTCTGGCGGGTGTTGGTTGGGGGGTACCAGGGGCCAACAGGTGCAGCACAGCCAGCAGCTTTGTGTGGGGTGTGTTGTTGGTTGTCCGCTGTGTTGTTGCCGTCGGCCTGTTGGGTGTTGTTGGTCAGGATGCGTAGGATGGTTGTCCTTTTGTGCCTGAAGTGGGGAATGACATTGTCAGGTGTTGGGTCTGTGAGGCTGGTGCGTTTCCTGGGGGTCCGCTGTCTTTGTCTGCACAGCCTCTGTGGTGGTCCGGTGGGGGGTTCCGGGTGGGTGTTGGGGACCTGGGGTGGTGGCGGTGGGTGTTGTGGCCCTCTGGGGTGTCAGGGCTGCATGTCCAGTGGCTCTGTGGCATCTGTTGCCCTTCCGATGTGGCTGTGGGCTTGGCTCCCTTTTGTGGTGCAGGCTGTGGTCTGACTTTGCACCAGGTCAGAACTGGTGTTATTTTCCTGCTGCTAACATGCCTTATCACCTGTTTTGTGTTCTTATCGCAGTTCTGGCTTGTCGTTGTTTAAAGTTTGACATTTCTTCAGCTGCTCTAGCTGCACAATGCTCCTTGCAAGTCAGAGAGCACAATGACTGTGGATATTCCGGTGTGGAGTAATTTGCGAGGATGCTCAGACTTAAGATGAGCATAAAGTCCTGCGTCACGATATCTGTTTGCACAATAAACACACTATTCTCCTCTACATGCTTGTCTCCTCAGCAAAGATGTGAAATATCCTACCATGTGGGCAGCAAAGTTCTGGCCAGAGCAAGAAATGATCTATCAGCACCAACACATTCTGTGAAAATTCCGGGTTTGAGGCTAAAATATTGATGGCCACTCTTTCTCAGTAAACCTCAGTTAAATCTAGCACTGTCACGGGTTGTGTAACAACTACTGCATCTTTAACAGCATATGGTACCCATGACCCGGTGCGAATGGGGGATATGCAATACCTGCAATATATTCTAGGCGAAGGATAAATCTAACATAAATTGTCAAAGATAAAATGTAGGTAAATGCCTCTTTTTGCATGATCACCTCTAGTTGTCTTGAACGGGTGCTGCAGTCTTTTTAACTCTGTGCCCTGTAACTCTGCTAACCAGGCCCAGTGCATGTGCTTTGACCTCTAAAACATGTTGAACATGGCTAAACTCCTAACTGGCATCTTTAATTACCTATAAGTCACTAATAAAAGGTACAAAGTGTACACAGGGCCTGTAAGTTAAATGTAACTAGTGGACAAGAGCCCACATTGTGCCAGCACTGGAATAACAGTGCCAAACATAGCGGCACGCCTACCACTATGGCCTGTTTGTGTAGTTATAAAACTGCAATTATGACCAGCCAAATAACTCCTTTTGACAGGCTTAATCCCTTATTTAAGTTTTAATGAGTCACCCTTATATAGGCCTTGAATGCCCATAAGGCAAGGGGCATGGTATTTAAAAACAGGACACGTAAAAGTTTAATGTAAAACATGGTATTAAAGTGGCAAGCCTAAAACATTTTTCACCGTAGCAGGGTTAGCTGTTCCATCGGAAAGCACTGGGATACAATATTAAAATTAATAATGTTGTCTCTGCTTAGGAACCAGCTGACAATTTCATTCTTGGGCTTTTTAAAGTATGTATTGCAAGCCCAATTTACTGGTAAATTCGGATTTGTACTGGATATTTTACAAAAGGTACTTTTAAAAAGACAACCTTTTGCCTGCCTAAAGTATCTAGAAGCCCAGTTAGTTGAGATTCCAACTGTCGCACAGGAACTGAATAGTCCTTTTGATGAGGTTCGACCTTTCTCCCAGAACTGAGACAAAGTCCTAGGGTGTGGCAAGTGGTTCAGCTCCTCTAAAAGGGTGACCATCTAGGCAGTGTCAAGAAGCTTAATTAACTTCAAAGAGGCCTACTCTGTCACAGGCAGATGTAGCTAACACCTGGGCCTCCCCCTCCTTTCTTCATGTAACCAAACAGCCACCACTTCCAGTAGTAGAGGAGCCCCTACCCCCACTCCAGTTTTGAGCAATAACAGAGAAAGGGCTGCTCATTTCCCTAGCCACACTTCCAGGGTGGGAACAGGAGCTCCACATGGGGAAAACATGTTCTGCCATGTTGGATTTAGATAGTGAGAGACACTCTGTGATTGTATGAGCAGTATGGGACACAGGAACTGCTGCAAAGGGGGCAGGGTTATCATTGGGAACTTTTTCCCTATTTGTTAGAAAGGGGCCGGGAGTGATTTTGTTTAGGTTTGCATTTAACTTTTTGCTGCGGGTGATGGCCTTTGTCTGCATATTTTCACATACCCTCATGTAGCATGCTATTCAAGTTGATTAGCATTTGGGTGCTCACATGGGGGGTTATGCACTAAACAAACCCTGCAATACAATAAGCTATGTCACATGCAAGCAGTGTTGTTATACAGTTTTATATCTTCAGAATGCATGCTATCTCAAAAAGTCTTCTCCCTTCATGTCCACTAAACCCTGCATGTAACATTGACCTTGACTTAAAACTACTGATCTCCTTATTTTGAGAGCTTTGCCACAAGAAACATTAAAGTGTCTGGTTACTTTCTACTCTACGTCCATTTCTCTGATTCAAGGAGAACTCTTACAGATATTTTTCAATGTTGGAAACAAGGCTAAGGAAATTACAATTTTAGTCCAAGGAATCGATTACATCAACACATGCTCCCGTTCGTACACATCCATCATTTTTGTGAGTCACCTCATCTTGATGCTATGCAATCACTATTTAGGCGTCAGATCTATTCTGCGCTGATTGATTTTCACACTTTACAGGGTTTCATTTTATGTAATGAACATTTCTCCTGCTCACATTCCCAGTGTGAGTCATAGAAGAGCAATGCATTGTAATAATCAAATGTCATTTTCTTTTTTAAATGCTTTCCTCAAAAAATGCAAGAGTGCTTGTGCTAGCTCTACCTAGAAGCTGAGTCTGAACGGCAGATGGAAAGTACATAAGTCTCGTTTGGAATGGGGTGGCGGTGGGAGGTTAGTTGTACTTGATGGACAGAAATGCACAATCAGTGGACTAGATGCATTATGTAGAAGCCACATCGGGGAGCATTCCATCTCCGGCATTGCATCCGGTGAACAATAACATTGGGGGTCACCACATCAGAAGAGAACAAACTTAAAATCTATATATTTATACATTTTTTAATATATACTACCCAGTGGCTGTCGTCGCTGGATAGTTATAGTTAAGATCGTGCTTCCAAAGGAAATGTTTTTTTTGTTTTGATAACTTTAGCACCGTTCAACAAATCTCGAAAAACCTTTTCACAAAAGTGCTACTTTTTGATTTGTTTGTGCATGGAAATTATTGGGGTGATCAGTCAAGTGGGTTCCGAGAAAAATAGGGGGGTCTCAAAACACATTTTCCCCATTAATTCTTACAAAATGTTTACACACACCCACATCCCAAACAACTAAACGCATTTACAGCAAAGTTTGACGAAAGTTAGATCTTGGTCCAGAAAGAGTGCCTTTTGTGATTTGGTGTAAATCTGTTCAGTAGTTTTTGAGCAATTAATGCTAAACAAATTGCATCTCTAGGGCCTCTGCAGATCTGACAGATCTCAACCTGAAATCTGATTTGCTGTCATCACATCAACCGGGTCAGGATACCCTGACCCCTTAGGCTGCTGGTGGGGTCCCAGAAAATCGGTGAATCTATGGCAAAATAAAAGATTTTGCAGGGAAGGCGCATGGCCTACTCCCAAGCCTCATTAGGTGCCAGGAACCCAAATCCCGGGGTCAAAGTTAATAATATGAAGGGAGAGGATGGCACCCCCCTCACTGAGCCTAATTAGGCCCCAGGGACCCCACCCCCCGGGGTCGATATCTAAATAAAAGTGGAGGGCGGTCCCATGGCTTCCTCACTGAACCTTAAAAAGGCCCAGGGACACCATGCCCTGGGTCCGGTCTTAAACTAGTTAAAGGGTTCTGCTCATTGACTGTGTCCTGGGAAGCCCAACCCTGAGACGCAGTAGTCGGTGGCATGGAAAGATATTTGCTCCTATCTGACAGGCGCATTTTTTAATCTCCCTTCAAAAGGGAACAAACATACAAGTCGGCTCCCAACACTCATGACATCTTCTATGACATCATTGATAATATGTCTGCAACATTTGCAATGTAATTATTAAAAAGAATATTGTGAATAGCAGGGGCACAAGTTATAGTTACCTTGTGGCAGAAGTTATAGTTACTTGGGATAACTGTAACTATAACTGGTGAATTTCTGTGTTTTCAGGAGTTTAAAATGTTACATTGTTACTGAACATTTCACCTAACTATAACGTTCCTTTAACCTTTGTTTTTTCAGTGGATATACATACATAAATACATTCATAAATATATATGTGTGTGTGTGGGTGTGTATGTATATGTGTGTATATGGGCATATATATGTATATATATATCAAACCACACTCCCTCGTTTTTCCAAAGAAGTCGAGCACACACAGATTCAACTATATATTTATATATATATATATTTATTTATGTCTGCTGAAAAAAACAAAGGTTAAGGTGCTGTTATAGTTAGGATGGTAATAATATCTTACTTTGCATTAACTAACCACAGAAATTTACTGAAAAAAGCAAAGACTGAAGTAATTTTCTGGTCAGGTGAAATGTCAGTTTTAATGTTACGTTTTAAAATAAAAAAACACTGAAATTCAATAGTTATTATTTCAAGTAACTATAACTCATGTCCATGCCATGAACAGTGTTGTCATCAATGAAGTCATTTCAGTTATAATCAGTAATGTCACAGAACATGTCATGAGGTTTGTAATACCTGAGGTCATAAGCAGTGCATTTTCCCCTAACTATAACCTCAGATTTTTTTCCAGTGAATTTCTGAGGTTTTTGTAATGCAAAGTAAGATGTTATTACCATACTTAACTATAGCATCACATCAACCTTTGTTTTTTTGGTGAATTTCTATGCTATTTTTTAGCGAAAAATAACATTTTATTACCAAATGTAAGACCAAACCCCTGCGTGCACAGCATTCGGCCGTGCTTGGTGTGGAATTGGTCACAGGGCCTCTCCCCTTCACTTTACCTCAAGTAAAGACAGTACTGCACCCTTTGCAGCCCTTTCAGATCTGGTGCAGTGTATTGGAAGAATGCTCTGATTTAGATAGCGGTGTAGGAAGAAGTGGGAGTTGAAGGAGGGGCCAGCTCAATTTATCTTCCTCCCTCTATTCATTGAGTTAGTTCTGGACGGGTACTCTTCCATTGTGCCCCAGAGCCTGCTTATTCCACATCACAGAATTCAATCATCCTTATCTGGTGGCGGAGGAGGCGCCCATTATTATATGCAGTCCATTTTGTACATTTCATATGGGCTGTCACTTGACAGTGAATCTTCGGCCAGTCTTTATTTATGTGATCTGTAAACCACCAAATAAGTAGACTTTTTGTCTCCCCGTAATAGACTCATTCATTTGACTGCTTTTGTCACCCAAGGTGGTCAGTGTCCAGATGGGTGAAGAGATAGATTACACCGAGAACAAATAACGCTCATCACTTCAGGGTGCAAACGGCCCATCTATTTATTTCCAGAGGTTTCTTGGCTTCTTTTTTACTGCATTTTGTCACAGATAATCTGCCTGATGGAAAGAGGTGCCTAAAGTATCATTGGCAATGCCTTTTCCAGCTTTTATGTAGCCCTGGGTGTAGTGGGCGTAGGGGGGTATGCGAATGGCCACAGAGGTACAAGCAAATTCTGTGGCCCTCCGTGTGGCCCTCCGTGTAACCCCCGCTACGCCACCCGCTTCCACCCCCACCTATATTAACAATGAATTATAGTACTTAAAAAGTAAATTAAAACCCACTTACCTGTACTGCGGCGTCCCTGGGCTGCCCTCCTCCTCTTCGTCGCCGTTTCTTCTAATCCAAGCGAAAACTGCGCATGCGCCTGTGCATGCGCATTTCTCACAAGAAATGTGCATGCGCAGTTTTCGCACGATTAGAAGAAACGGCTAAGAAGAGGAGGAGGGCAACCCTGGGACGCCGCAGTACAGGTGAGTGGGTTTTAATTAACTTTTATGTACTAGAATTCATTGTAAATATAGGGTGGGTGGAGGCGGGGGCTGGCCAACTCCTCTACGCTGCAGAGTGTGCGGAGATTTGCCTTCTCCGCGGAACGTGGAGAAGGCAAATATCCGCACACTCGACTGGCGGAGCGGAGGTCTCCGCCCGGGGCTACTTTTATGGCAATGCAGAGCGCAGACCTTCCAGCATGCCACTGCTAACATCGGGAGGCTTCTGGGTTCTGTAAAGCTGCCACTGGAGTTCCACTCAAAAACAACTCTTAAGCTTTGCAAACCCCTTCCTCTGACGGCCATGTCCATCGCCCACAGCATTCATTAGCCACATGACTTGTTGATCATCTGCTGTACTAGACTTCACATTATAGTAACTTTTTCTAATGAACTCAACTGTCAGATTTCTAGGGATGGGAAGATGTATTTCTAAAAGTTTTAAGCTGAGTTTGTACATTTTGTATTTTAAGTTTAGGAAGACTTTTTGTTTTCAGTGACAAAAAAAATCTGCAAATCAGAAAAACTGTCACAGATGGACAAATCATACTAAAATCAACTCCTAAAGCATGATTCACCCATGTTAATGCAGAGATAGCTGATTCATCAAACCAACCAGGTTATCCTTGAAGGAATACTTATAGTCAACTATAGATCTACCTAAGCACGCAGCTGGGAAGCTCCAATCCTGACTACCTATGTGCAGCCCAGCCGCTGCTGCTCCGCTATGACGGAGGAATGTCGCCCCCCCACAGCTGTCTAAACGTCAGAAAAGGAAAAATAAAATGATAATAAACACGTTTTGTTATCATTTATGTTTACTTTCCTGCCGAGTTTGTGGGCACGGGTCATGGGGGACAACAGACAGTGGAGGAGTGGTAGTGCACTGTCATCCATGCGCATGACAGTTTGGCCGGCTGTCTCAGGGCGGCCAAACAGCCATGCGCACTTAAGCTGTCTCCAACCCAGCTGCATTGCTGGGTTGGAGACAGCAGGCACAGGCTCCCGGTCTTCCTGGGAGCACAAATCCTTGGCGCGCAGGTCAATCCTGATCCTGCTCTCGTGACATGAGACCAGCATCAGGATTGGCCACCGTGGATTCCAGAAGCCTGTGCCTGCGTGAAGAGGAGCAGAAGAGCGTGACACGGTTGGCTGTAGGTTTGTTTTTTTAATTTATTTTTTATTGTGTCCTCCCTACCCCGCTACTGGTGGAGCCATCTGGTTTTAGGTCTTACCCAGCCGTGGCCCGTGGAGGGAGTTCCGTGGGGCGGAAAGGCGGGGCAGGGGAGGAGCAGGGTGGGGGGGTTCTAAAAACCGGAATATGGATAATTGCAGGTAAGTAAACAATAAAATAAATAAAACGAATTTCGTAGCGCGCGCTGCATCGCATTTTGCGATGCAGGGCGCGCAACGAAATTCGTTTTATTTATTTTATTGTTTACTTACCTGCAATAATCCATATTCCGGTTTTTAGAACCCCCCACCCTACCTCTCCCCCGCCCCGCCTTTCCGCCCCCGGAACTCCCTCCACGGGCCGCGGCTGTATAGCACTTACCTGACGAGGCGTTGAAGCACTTTACGGGGAGTCGCACACTACCCGGGAGCCCAAATTTAGTCATCAGTCCATTAGTTATATATATAGATATATAAGAGATTCAAGTAAGTACAAGTTTCATTGAAGATCAATATTTCATTCAGAATTTTAAGGAATATAGCCGGTTGAGATTTTTTGCATGCAATCTTTGGATGTTAACCTGTTGAAGGAAACATTTTTAAAATCTGTTCCAACGGAATGTAATTTTTAATAACTTTTGAGACGCACTAAAGAGGTGGCACAGATACTTACATTTTTCATGGAGGATTTTAAGGAATATGGGCGGTTGAGATTTTTTGCATGCAATCTTTGGATGTTCACCTGTTGAAGGAAACTGTTTTAAAATCTGTTCCTACGGAATTTAATACAAACTTTGAGAGGCACTAAAGAGGTGGCACAGATACTTCTCTTGCTGAAAAAGGAAGCTATGTGCTTGATGAGACCCCTTTCCAGTGACTGTCATGCAGTGCAACATCTAAGCACATCCTGTTACCCGCAATCACAATTTGAGAACACCACCATAGCTCACAGTATGCAATGCAAGCAATTCTTTTAAACCTGAAAGACCCCTTTGTGTACCTACAACAGCGGTATAGTGAATACCATAAAGTATTGTTCCTGTTCATGCAAATCATTTTACCATACATATACTACATATTATACATGTTATGTAAACTCCCACCAACTTAAAATATTACAAAGCAATTGCTAAACACATTGCAGCAATCATTAGTAAAACTCAATGCATGTTTGCGACCCTTTCAATACCTGGTTCAGTGGCGTAACGAAACTTGAGGGGGTCCCACTGCAAGGTACGTGGAGGGCCCCCCTCCGGACTCAATCAGAAGCTCTCAGGCCGAAGTGCTGCGCTGAGGGGGGCCCCTGGAGCTTGGAGCCCCCCTGCACCACGGGGGCCTGTGTTACGCCCCTGACCTGGTTCAGAAGGTGCTGTACCTTGCATCCACCTGAAGAGCACCCCCGCAGAAAAGACACCATGTCCTGCAAAATGGACGGGTCTGAGCTCACCTGGCTCTCCAGCATCCACCTTGCTACGTAGTGGATATCTTCCAACTGCTGATTTGCATTTCCACTCAGCTTATGTTTTTTCCAATCACCTCATTTGCTAGCATCCTTTTTTTAATTTACTACCAGCTTCTTGCTGCCCTGTGCTTCAATGTCTTTCCTCTAATGCTACTCTGTTTTTCTTTGTTCCTCTTTATGTTATTAATCTCACCACCCATGCAGTTCAGGCTGATTTACTTCCTGCACTTTTTGTCAAATTCTCCAATCCCCTTTTCCGCAAATTTTCCAATCCCTGCCTGATGTTGTCTATGATATGTTTCTTGTTTGTTTACTTGATATTTAACGATTCCTTATAAGGAATGCTCCGCATTTATTTTTCTTCTGTCTATGTACACAATACTGGTTAGTTTCTGGTAGTGTAGTACCTTATATATATATATATACAAAATAAAAATAACATATAAACACCCTTTTAATTTACTTCCTGTAGATATTTGACGTAAATGTTTACTTATTTTTGGCCACTTTGCACCTCCTCAGGTGAAAGTTGATGCCACTAAAATTTTAGAAACTAACAATCTGTTTGTTATTTAGGGTGAATGTGTGTTAAAGCTTTGATATAAAGGAGGTAGCAATGTATTATTATCCTGTAAGGTCTTTGATGGTTTCTTGAGGTGTGTTAATGAACCAGAAAGGCTAATGGGGTTGCATTTTAGGTTGAATTTGTTTTTCTTTGGTATAGCATGAAATATATGCCTTTTAGAAAGAAAACAAACTAATAAAGGTAGTACGTTGGATACTGAACTAAAACATTTGGCTGTCTGCTATTAAAATAATTGAAGTTTGTTTGTTGTGTTAGTCGGTCCTTGTGGTTTATTGAAGATTTGTTTTCTGAATTCAAAGCAGGAGTGATGGATTTTTCAGATGGTCTCGGTCATTTTCAGACAACAATACAGCAGAAATGTTTTAGTTGTCCTTTGATGGGAAGATAGCTGAATTAATGAAGGTTAATGATTGCATGTTTTGATGCTCTTGTTCCTGGAAAACAACATTATGTTTAAAGGATAAGAAATTGGTGAGAATGAAATCAGACTGAGAACTAATCTTCTAGGCTTGACATTTGTTGAAATGTGCAGCACACTGAAATTATATTACAAGCATGAAATTGACATTTTGAATAAATGGGTATTGGTCTTTTCATTTCATTGAGTATTTTAAATATACTGCTGTACAGGACTTAACATTAGTAAGTACTGTCCAAGAACCATTTTGCTGCACTTCGCAATCAATTGAATTCAGATTTTTGGCAACCCCACCCTTGGATCGCTAACCATGTCAGGTGCAATAATAATGGATCTGGGATTCGGAGCTCAGTCACAAGGCTAAAAAAGTCCCATTTTATACGAAACCAAGAAATATTAACCTTTTCTAATCATTGAGTTAGAATGGCATCTGTCAGACTTAGCGTCCTTGGCATGGTTTCCTCTGACTTTTTGCCTCTGCCTCCTGTATTTTTGATGCTGTGCTGGATTTGGTTTCTGCTGGCTTAGATGCTTTGGGCACTTTGCCACTGCTGATCAGTGTCAAAGTGAAAGTACTCCCTGTTTAAATCATTATGATTGGTTATCCATGATTGACATATTTGATTTACTGGTAAGCCCCCATTAAAGTGCATTGAGTGAGGCCAGGGCTTGTAAATCAAATGCTACTTGTGTGTCTGTAGCATTGATGTGCCACCTACACAAGCAGGGGCGTAACACAGGCCCCCGCAGCCCCACAGGCCCCCTCATCATCATAAATTAAATGGTGCGCAGTGCGCAGATGGTGCGCAGGCCCGGCCCGGCCTCTGAGGCTCTTTATATTAAGGGAGCTCGCCTTAACTTGTAGAAAAAACTAATCTTCCAGAAGGAAAGTTACAAGCAATAGGACGACTTTATCAGGGTGTGTAGGCGTTTATTGTCCAACAGTGTAGTTTGGTGAAAGTTTATTCTTAGAAATATTAAGTCAGTTCAGAGTCCGTTATTGAAGCACTGTTCATGACTTACAATAAAGTGGGGGTTCGGCTCCGTGGGAGCACTGCGCTGAACGTGGACTTTTTAAAATCTGCAATATCTGACTGTAATGCTAATATATTGTGGGCAACTGCAGCATTAAGAGTGAAGACAGACAGACATTGAATAAATTGGTGCTCTGGAAGGAGCGCCACAGGCCGGGGCCTAGCAAGTAATTGTAGAAGAGCCCAAGTGAACAGGAGGGGAAAGAGACCGATTAAGTTCTAGATGATGTAAGACAGGAGCAGAGACATTTGCGCACACAATTGCAAACTCCAAGTTTAAAGTGTGAAGAGATTATTAGAAAGAGGCACTGTGTTAAAGGCGGCAGATAGAAGAAGTGGCGCCTGATGTAGTACACACTTGCACATATTTGAAGGCTTAAAAGCCATAAAATTCTTGTTCAAAAAATTCCACAGGTTTATTTCCAGTCCATGTCTCAATTGTCATCAGCACGTGGGTCGTGAATTCACTACCCTTTTTATTAAAAATATATATATATATACTATTTGGCTCAATGACAGCAGGCAACCTGAATTCAGTCTCCATAGGAAGAAACTTGCATTAGCGCACCCAGAAGAGTTTAGTACCGTATTGCAATGTTTTTATAGCGCTTACTACTCTCATGTTGGGTGCTAAAGCACTTGTCTAGAAGAGTAGCATGAAAGTATGTTGTCTTTGTTTTGATCCTATGTAGGAAGTGTTTCAGTGTCGTGTGTGAGGTATGGTTATCGTGTTATGGGACGCAGCCCTTAGCAGTGTGATGGATGAAGAAGTGTGAGACAGAGGCGCACAGTTTATGGTTTTCAGTAATCTGGCATCTCTGTAGGTCCTTTTATTGTATTTTGTTAGGATCATAGTCCGCTTAGCTGGTTACTTTACTTGATTGTCCATTCTGAGATATTTCGTTTAAAGTTTGTGGTACTGAGCAGGCATAGGTATAGAGATTCCCACCGAGATGTGCAGATGAATGTAGATGAGTGGGTCTCACACTGGGTATACTAGGATGAAAGTTGCCTTAGGAGAGCAGAACCACTCCCCTGCCATCATTGTCACTATTCCCTGCTCATCACTCCAACCGCGCCTTCAGCCAGTCTGCCAGGGCTACCTTGCCATCCTGGACCATTCAGGACTTGTTTGCCTAGAGCAGAAATTAGTGAGTGATCAGCAAAAAGCACAGCACAGGCAAAATCTAAACAAACATTGGCAAATCCAATAGGTATTGCCTATGAGAACCTTCATCAATGGTTCTAGCCATTATGTACACAATACCTGAAGCTATGCAGCATGTCTTTTTAAAAAGAGAAAAAAAGCAACACCCAGCCCAGCCATGTTGTTTTGTAGGCACATACCTACAAAATGTTGCTTTCGCTTTTTTTTGTTTACCGGTCCAAGTTGGATTTGTAAACAAAAAAAAAGTAGCATGGGTAGGGGAAGCTACACAGGGGAAAGGGAATTAACTGGGTGCAGGGAGGAACAAGGACGGAGCAGCACTGAGGGGGAGCAACAGGAAGGAGTGTGCAAAGCAACTTGGTGGCGTGAAGCAACACAGAGGACGTAGAGAAGGAGCACCAATGGCAGGGGAAGCAAATAGAGAGAAAGAGGAACACGTGGGAGCACATGGATGAGAGAGAACACAACGGGGTGGTAAGGGGAGCAGCATATGGAGTGGTATGAGCACACAAGGGCGTCACAGGGGGGATGTGGAGGAGCACACGGGTAAGGTTTGGGGGCCGGGCTTAGAGCATGGCCAAGATGATGGCATTGAGTGGGATTGAGATTTGCTAGGTATGCATCCACAGCACCTGGTGATGTTTGAATGCGGTAGGGTGTAATACCCGTTAGGAGTCAGTGGCTGAGTCAGGCGCACATTGGTGGTGAGTAGGTAATCGTAGGGTCACACAGGGAGTCAGTGTTTAAGTCAAGAGTTGGATACTCAGAATGGTGAATGATCATCAACAGGTAAACACAGTCTCAGTGTCAGAGCCAAGAGCTGGACACAGGATAGTGAGCTGTGTTTCCTCAGTTCACCCTGAGTAAGTGACTCAGTTAGGAGTTAAATCACAGCAGTGAATGTGCACTGCTCAGGTAACCCCTAGAGGCAGTGGCTGAGTCAGGCACTCACAAGGAGTAAGAGAGCTATTGTCAGGAGGTGGATACATGAGGTTGTGAAGCCTTTGTTAGATCACTCAGAGTCAGTGGTAGACTTCACCCTCCCCTCGCTCGATGCTCCTGCTGATGTGTCTAGTGTATGAAGCCTGCTTGGAGGCTGATGGGCCCCTGAGCAGTTTTGTTCTCGATCTGCCCAGCGAGTGCACTGCCCGATGGTTTGGAATGACTGTTCTGTGTCTACTCTCAAACCCCTGCGATTTTGTTACCTATGTTCATCCCCTCTCCCTCCCCTCCACTGCCCCCTTGATATGGTGGTTTAATGAGTGAAGGAGACCGTGGAATATTTAACCTGCTCTTAACACTATGGATGGCTGTTAATGGTAAGATCCCGCAGATGAAGGCCTTAAGCTAACAGCAGACCTTGGTGAGAGTATGCAGTCTGGCATGCTGTGCTTCTGTATTCTGAGGTAGGTACTAAGTGCTGTGATATTCTTGACCTTTCTCAGAATATTACCAGGGGTGGAAAGCAGGCACATGACACTTGCACACCAAAACTGGCACTCCCTCATGCACACAGGCAGACACACACTCCCACACGCTCACAGCATTCAGCACGGAGGCACAAAAGCTCTCGGCCAGGTACCATTCCTTTGTAGTATATCCTGTGTGCCCAGGAGCAAATAAGATGGCACACCCTACATCACTTGTATAGGGTGACTAACACCGTGGGGTTTGATTGGTCCCTGGGCTGTTAACCACAATGTGATGCAAGGCCCGTCCTGTCACCAAATGAAATGAGCCATTGCTAGATAATTCAGCCGGGGCCTAGCTCACTGACACTCAGGCTGTGACAGCCTCATTATCAGAATTGCATCACACCGTCACTTAAACCTGGGCCGGCCCTTGCTTGAACATCATTGGTACCGGTACTCTCATTGGCCAAGGAGAAGTTCCTGTACAATAAGGGAGGGAATTGAAAAGGACCAGTACTCAGTACTGGTGAGTACCGGCGCATTTAAAGCACTGGCCATAGCTTGTTACCCTGAATGTAGGGTGTGCAGGCCCACAAGGAACACTGCACTCTCCTCTCCTCCTTTTGCCTACATCATCCAAAACCTCTCCGTAATAAACTGTCAAATATATTGTTATTATTATTATTATTATTATATTCACAGGCAGACCCATTTTGCTCTGAGAGTTTGACCTGGTGTAATATGAAATCAACAATCCATGATTGCTGCATGAAAACCCTCTCCCAAATCCCGTTCATGAATGTTTGTAACAATATGGTCCTTCTCACACTGGTCCGCGAAGGTCTCTTCTCTGTATGCTGCTCACCACGTTTATGCAAGTGTCTATCTCTATATACTCGACTCACAGACCTCGTATAGGGCTAGTTAAATGTTCGCAACTTGTTAGAGAATTTTACTGTGCAGTCCCATCTCATGTATTTGCTCCTGTCCTCAGCCAAAAGCAACTACTTTGAATTGGTAGTGCCGACCACCCACCATAAATCGCAGGTACTTTTGATGCCATTTGTGAATGGCCAGGAGGAAATAAGCATCCTCTAGATCTGGTGATGTATATATTCCAGACGAACGATTGACAGAAGAATGTCCAGGCAAGAGCTCATCCCGAAGCCTTGCTTCTTTAGAACTTGTTTAGTGCTCTCAGATCCAAGAGGAGACACCACTACACATATTTTTCGCTGTCATTCTGAATGTCTGGGGCTGTGCCATAGAGTCAGCACTACACCTGACCCTCTAATTGCCTGTTAGAAAATAATATAGAGGTGGCACCCCAAGAAACCACAAGAAGTCATCTTCATAACTGCTATGTAGGTGACAACCTCCGCCCATTCTGATCCACGGACTTCACAAACTACATGAATAGAACTACTTTTACTTTTCACTTGAAGTCAGTCAGCTGTTTATAGTCCAAGAATTAAGTAAATAGTGAGCAAAATGTCTGTACAGCCCAAAGCTATTGAAGGTATTTGTTTTACAGTGCTTATGGCACAATATTTGTTTTTCTGCGATATTTGTTAATGGTTGCAAAAATGAGATTGCTGACCCTGTCTCACTTTCGGGTTTCAGATGTTGTGACTGTCAGGATTCAAGGACAACTTAATTGTCCAAGCAAATGTTTTAGTAAACGTTTGTACGGTTATACCTTTATCTAGGCATGATTTACTGGCTGTTCTCAATCACTTCCAAATGATCTTATATATTGGAGAGTTGGCGCAGTCGTTTGAGTGGCCCAGTCCTTGAAGTGTGGTAATAGAATGTGGCTGAAGAGGCAGAATGTTAAAGAGGCCATCCTGTGAATGATGCCACAATATGTCTAAATACCCAAACAGACATCATCAAACAAAAGTACATTCTGAAATGCCTATTGTTGGTTACTTTTAGACATGCAGGACTGGGTATAGAGAACTGTTTTTTCCTTTAAGTGCCTGATCACTGTAACCGAACTGGTGTTGCTCTAGGTAAGGACGATGTTCCGCACTGGATCAAGGACAATTTGAGTGTTAGATCTTCAAGTTCCAGATGGAGATGGGAATCCAAAAATTCATGTAATTGCTTGTGACACTACAGATTTTTGGGAGGTCCACAGGGGGGCCAGTTTCCTAAAACCAGTGGGCGTAGGTATTATCTTAGGTGGATTATGAGTGCCCGCTGCTTGAACAGTATGTGTAGATTAAATGTGCTAGTGCTCCCCATGCATTGCTCCCAAAGCAGTTTTGCTGGCACTGATCAGTAAATGGTTCTGAGGATGCATGAATGGTAACCTCTGAGGGTGGGGGGAAGACAGGAATGCGCTGTCAGTACCAAGAGATGAATGCTGATGGGCTTATCAGGTGCACCGTTCAAAGAGAGGAAGCCAGACTGCATTTCAACTGCTATCTCTTACTGTGAATTTGATAGTTGTATCTTGAGATTAATAACTGCTTTCCCGCATTTTGATCATGTTGAGGTCATACAACTCCACAACTGTAGCCATTTGCGAGGCAAAATTAGGTGGAACAAACAAAATTGAGCTACATCAGAGGAAGGCTGGACTCTGACAAGCAGGGGCAGAAGAGGAGACTGGCAGGGGTGAGAGACAAGAGCAAGAAGCTTAGAGAAAGGACCTTCACAGTCAGAGGCAGAACAGGACATTGGGGGAGACATGGGACACAGGCAGGGTTTGGCAGCGAGAGTGGCAGTACTAGACACCATTGAGGGGCAAAGAAGAGAGTAACATTGTACAATGGGTGCTTCTGATGGATTCTCCAGCAAACAGCGCCGAGGCAGTGGATTTAAACTTTCCAGTTACTTTGCTGTCATTTTGTAAAAGTGGCAGAGTGACAGCTAGTCCAGTTGGGCCACTCTGATGCAGTTGACCAGTGGTGTAACACAGACCCCGCAACCCCCGCGGTGCGTGGGGGACCCGAACTCTAGGGGTCCCCCTCAGCACAGTACTCTGGCCTGAGAGCTCCTGATTAAATACGGAGCAGGTGCCCCCTCCAAGTGCCTTGCAGGGGGGCCCCCTCAACTTTCGTTACGCCACTTTACACAAGTAGCCTTCAAAGGTATCTCAGACCTGCCACTGCGGTGTCTGTGCGCAGTTTTTGCTGTCATGTTGACCTGGCAATTGCACCCACTTTCCAGGCCCTCCCCTCCCCTTTTCTTACATGTAAGACACCCCTCAAGTAGTCCCAAGGTACCCCCATTGGCAGGGTGCAGTGTGTCTAAAAGGTAGGATATATAGTGGTGTGTGTGACATGTCCTGATAGTGAAATACTGTGTATCTCATTTTCACAATTAAATGCTATCTGTCCCATAGGCTAACATGGGAGTTACTTTGTAACATCTTTCATGAGAAATGAAGTTTAGGCTCTCTGAACTCAGAATTTAATAACACGTCTTTTTAGGGAGGTGGTTCTTAAATTGTGTTTGAAAATGCCACTTTTAGAAAGTATGCATTTTCTTATTTTAACCATTCTGTGTGCCTCTGCTGGTTGTGTATTCACTGTCAGGGGCTGGAGATGTGTATTCACTGTAGACAGCCACCCGGGGGGGGCGGGGGGGGGGGGGGGTGTAGGTGTGCCCTGCCTTTCCTGGATGACTCAGAGCTGAGCTGAATAGACATAGGCTGCATTTAGAGTGGTGGGAGGAGTTTCACTTACACCTGAATAGGCAGTGTCTCCTCTGCACAATGCTGTCTGAACCTCCTGTAGTGATGCTGCACCAGAGAGGACAGAACTGGTTTGGACTGGGCTGAGAGACCCTTGCCACAAAGCACAAAGAGAACAAAGACAAAATGGGGTAAAAGTAGTAGACCTTAAAGCCCAGAGAAGTAGATCACTTCTGGACGCAAGGGAAACCTTTAGCCAAGGAGAAGAGCTGGAGAGCTGTAAGGAGAAGTACTGCCCCTTTGCTGGGTGCTTTCCTGGGTTGGACTGCGGTTGCTGCTTCTGCCAAGGAAGAGGACAAAAACTGGAACTTTGCTGAGGGCCTGATTGAAGAAGAATCCCCTAGGGCTTGTGTGTGTTGATCTCCTGTTCTGAAGTCTCAGGGGCACAAAGGCTTCACCACCAGCTCCCCTGAACTGCAGTGCTGGGAGTTCTGCTCTGCCAGGAGGTGCCGGATCCAGTTTAGGGCCCCTGGAGGTTGTTCCTGCTGTTGGGAGCTGGAATAAACCTAAGAGAAGCAAGAAAAACAATCTCTGATGCCGTCAACAATGCCACCCTGATGCCACGACCTGCACTGAGGCCAGGGGCACCGCTCATGAAGGGCACAACGCACCGCCACACCAGCACCACAGCTCCGATGCCCTTTGATGCCTGCTGATGCCTGCTGTTATCGGCCTTCCCGACGCCAGCGCTCGCACCGACGCTGTCACAGCCATCGCCTGTATCTTGTTATCGTGGAGCTGAGAACTGCTAGGGTGACTCCATAAGTCTTTGACTCCGCATCGCCTCACCGAAACTGATGCCTCACTGCCGACGCAACCGATTTCCCCTGCACTGGACTCGACACGTCACCTCCTCGTAGACACAGTGCCTCGCCGCCCCCGTGGCAGCCAGGGAGCCGGCCTTGACCTCCGCACCAATGCCTTATCTCCACGACACTGTGCTTCATCCAAAGACTTTGTCTCAAGGTACTGTTGTTCGCCGGTTGGCGTGAATCCGGGCCTGGCGCTGCGCACCTCGTGGTTTGCGCCGTACTTTGGATGTCACAACATCATAATAGCCCCAGGAGCTATTTGTTTGCTACAAGTTCTATTTTTGAAATAACTGTTCTAAAGTCGTATTTTACAACATGTATGTTGGACTTTTGTTGTTTTGGTCTTGTTTGGTTTATATAAAGATACTTTTATTTTTCTAAACTGCTGTGATGTCCATTTGTGGTGCTTTCACTGTGTTGCTGTGTGTTTTGAATAAAAATACTTTACACATTGCCTTTGGGATAAGCCGGTCTATTTGTGCCAAGCTACCAAGCGGGTGAGCAGGGGTAATCCAAAGTGTGCATCCCCCCTTACCCTGACTAGAAGCAAGGGTACCTACTTGGACAAATGTACCTACCTCTGCAAACTATAGACTCCCATTTCTAACAGCATCTTGTTTTAGTTTTTGAAATTGTCTCCATTTCTCGTTCCCTTTTAAAACACTGCACATAGGAGTTACTGTCATTTGGATTGTGAATGTTTACTTCGACTATAACATTGTCCTTGGGCCAGGCCTGGTTGCTCATTGGAATAATGTATTTCCAACAGAAACATATCACATCCTGTGGTCATGGTTTAAAATCCAAGAGTGTACACTCAACCTTTCATCCTTCCAAGATCGATAAAATGAGTACCATTGAGTTGCATAACAATAAGCATCTTTTATCTATAAATATTGCCGCTAGACCTCCCTCTGGACAAATGTATGTTGTACAAATATGCCTGTTGTTTTATTTTGTACACTCATTCTCCAAAGGCGTGCACTTAAAAAGTTACTACCAAAGTCAACAATAATTTTTCAGGGCTTGAGCATGTTTAATAGTCAGAGGGGCCAATCAGTACAGAGAGAAGAGCAGCCTTCTGTATTCAGTCCTGCATGTGACAATCACCATAAACAAACATTTCAGAACATTGCTTTGTTTGATGGCGTTTCCTTGGGCTCGGAGCTGTAATATTTCCGCACTACATTATCCACTTCTGTATTTGTAAGATGTGAATTATTTGAATGTTAAGCAGCTCAGCTTGGAATGTTATGGGGTCATTCTGACATTGGACGGAGACCTACATGGAAATAGCCCAGAGCTTTGAGTGCCAGTCCCTTGTGGATCTGTTGGCTTCTACTTCGAGTTATTTATTTTTTTTAGCTGCTCAGTGCTGCTGAGCCTGGATTTATCGCTCACTTTTTATTATGACAATTTGGAAACGTGGCGAGTTGCACTCTTTATCAAGAGCAAAATGCAAGGCCCACGAAGAATATTATACATGGCACACGTGTGGGGAAAGTATTAGGTATTGCTGAGGTAATAATATACTTGCGTACTCAAAAGTCACCTGTAAAAACCAACTGTTGGCGGTTTGCAGCGTTGAAAAGTCTGATTACCTTTAAACTGCGTTATGGCAGTTGATGTAATGACATCGATTGTGCCACGTGGGAGCCGCGAGTGCCCCCCCCCCCCAACTGCGTTGTATTTAGGATGGTGTCACGGAGATCTCCAGCCCTGGGGAGTGGGCGCGTGATACCATCATGGTGCTGCTCACCACCCGGGGCCGGCTTTAGGGCGGTGCGACCGGTGCCACCGCACCGCGTGCTGACTTCACATGGGGGCGCCTGTTTGCTTAAAAGCACCTGCTGCTGCGTTCCTGGCCTCAAGCAATTTTCAGTCAACAATTAAAATGTCAAGAAAACTCCAGTGATTAATGTTCTTCCAGGCAAGATCGGAGTTTTTTGTCTTAGTAGAAGTTTTGACTCGTGGAAGTTTGGAAGGTAGCGCAGAGGGTTAATATGCCTGCTGCAAATAACATGTACCATGCAGACAACAAAGTGAATATAATGTAAACAGGTCAGAGGGTTACTGCTCTTGTCAGAGACTTCCTTTTGTTAGTTTCAGTTTACAGTTAGCTATTAACTGTCATCAAAGAACTGCGTGCAGACTTCAAGGTATAAATTAGAGCTATGGATTTGTTCCCCAGACTTTCATTATTGTAATGTTGTAAAAAGGGTTTATTTTGGGTACAAACGGTTCTTGCTATTAAAGAGAGCCCCAATCCATTGTGTTACATTTTAGTTTCAGAGTTTGTGCTTCTCCAGACCAAGTACTCTGCAACATTTACTATACACTGATTTTCAGACCTACGATTAATTGTCTCTGTGTAATGCTGGGGTTATCTAAAATGCTTTGACACCCTTCACTTTTATGGGTGACTCTATAAAATTAATAAAAATGCATCTGAGAGAGAGGTTATGGAGACTGTTAAAGTGTGGTAGTGAGGGTATCCGTGACTGAGGTGGTCGTTGGGGGCGCCAAAAAACATTGTCGCACTGGGCGCCACTAGTGCTAAAGCCGGCCCGACACCACCACAGAGCAGCGGCGCAGTGGAACAGCCAGGAGGGGGGGCCGTGCGCCCTGGACAGCTCGAGTTTTGGAGGGGGCAGTCTTCCCCACCCCTTACCTGCGTCCGTGCGAGCTGCTGTCACGGTAATCACCAGCATCTCCCCCGTTCTAACATGACGCCACGGGCGGCAAACTCAGTGACCGCCATGGGTGACACAAAGTCTAGCTATGCCACTGCAACAGCGCAGCGTGGGTTGCCAGCACCTGGGTGCAATTTGCAATTTGCACCCGCAATTTTGTGCCCCTAAAAATATTGTGGCCGGTGCTACTGCCCCTGAGATATCCCAAGCTACACCACTGCCAGAGAGCAATGCATATCGTCACACCGTCACTGTGCACTGTGAGAAAAAAAGAACTCCTTGTTGTCTGGCATTTGGCTCAGTACGAGCTATGCCAATAGTCAGAGCATGTTCGAATTTCTCATTCCTCACAGGAATATTATTTTGATGATAATTACACCTGACTGACTCAACAGCGTGTAAGGTAAAAGAGTCTACGGGCCCAATTCACAAAGGTAAACTTAGACCTGACATATACATTTAGACCTGAAGTCTAATTTTTGCTTTGTGAATACGGCCCTTAGACTTCAGGTCTAAGTTTACCTTTGTGAACTAGGCCCTTAGACTTCAGGTCTAAACTTATATTTCAGGTCTAAACTGAGGGTCTGATTCACAAAGGTAAACTTACACTATTGTGTAAATTTACAATTGTTTGCTATTCAAGTAGGGATTGACGGGTAGTGTTGTTATGGTGCGGAGTCCCCGCACATAAAAAGAGTTATGTTTTATGTGCTGGGACTCCGCACTCGCAAAGATACTACTCATGGATCCCTTAGTGAATAGCAAACAATCGTAAACTTATACAAAAGTGTATGTTTACTTTTGTAAATCAGGCCCTTAGACTTCAGGTCTAAGTTTAGTTTTGCAAACTAGGCCCTTAGACTTCAGGTCTAAACTTTAGGGCATATTTATAAGCTGGTTTGTGACGCGTTTACACCACACAACGTGGTACATGCACAACACAAATCTTGAGTGAGATAAATGAAGCCTTGCAGGGCCTCTTTGCGTGGCACTGAGTGGCTCCATAAATCTGGAGTAGAGCAACTCAGCTCAAATCGCTGCGTTGCGTTACTCTGTCCTGGGAAGGCATTCCATGAGTGTTGCATGGGTGTTCCCACGCTGCTCCCGTTGCTTTTGACGTATTCCCAGATTTGCCAAAACTGATAAGCCTGGTAATGCGCTAAAAAGTGTCGCCTTGCCATGGGAGGGTCGTAACAAGGAGAAATATTTGTATTCTCCTCGTTAATTTGTGCTGCATTCTTCAGCACACATTGATAGAGGAATATGCCTCTGGGGATTGTTTTTGTGCAAGGAGGTGCCCTTTCCTGCACAAAAACAATGCTGCATGCAATACAGGCACCCGTGCACCATAGTGCAAGAGTGCCTGCTTTGGTGCTAGGCTGCCAACAGAGCGCTAGCACAAGGGGGAAAGGCAGGAATGCACCATATTGCCTTAAATTCCCTGTCATGCTGAGAAGCACAGCAAGTCTCCTTGCTATGTTGCACTAGGTGACAATATCAGAAATAGGCCCCTTAGGCTTTAGGTCTAAGCTTAGACTTTAGGTCTAAGTTTCCCTTTGTTAATTGGGCGCTATGTTTTTAATGTTTTTTTACCCTTGAAAATAATTTCAATTCTTTCTGAGCTTTATTACGTATTTATGAAATAATGTTTTGAAAAGGAAAAAGAAAACAATATTGCATGCAGACAAAAAAAGCTACAAAAAAGAGAATAAGGAGTTACTGGTTTCCACAAATGTCTACAGTTTATTTTGGGGAGAACTTTACAGTTCATCATGTTCTTAGCATGGGGAATCAACAGAGTCCCAATCAGTCAAATTCATTTCTACAACATCAAGTCAGGCCTAATCTCAAATGGAAACAATGACACTGTGCCACTGTTGAAACTATTTGGTGGCCACTGATGGCGAGGCAATATTATTTGAGCTGTTAGGAGCAGCAGACAGGGCATTTTCGACACCTTCCAGGGGAAGAACCAGCACAAGGACAATTAATACAGAAATAAAAGCAACTGTGGTGCTCTTGGAGAAACATTACACCGAGGAGCAGAGTGTGATGACGGAATGTAGGTAAAAGAAAGTTGTATGAGCAAAGAGTTAATACAGGAGTACATACCTGCTTTGAGAAACCTGGCAGTCTCTTGTAAGCTTGGAGAGCAAGTTGACACCTACATTTGCGACCAATTTCTGTTTAACCGTGCTTTAAAGAGAATACAAGAATGACGTTTATCATGTTGAAATTCTACTTTATCTCAGGTATGGGTATCTTAAGGTCAACTGTTTCAGCTAAGGAACTATGGGCCAGATGTATTAAAGGGTTTTACCCATTCTGTGTCTATGGGAAAATGTGTTCATACATAAGGCCCTATATGTGAATGTTTCATGTTTGAAACCTTCAATATATGCTGTACAGAGCAGAGACAAATTCAAAAGAAATACTGGAAAGAAAAGATGTATATGCTATAAGTGGGGATCCAAGTTACACATAGAAAATATTCGCGATTGTCTGCAACTGGTGAAAATTTGGAACGTGTGTAAGAAAGCTAGACACTTTTTGAATGTTTATAGAAGTATGTGGCCTATAAACGCTGCGAATGTTAATTCGCTCAAAGGTGTTGTCACCAATTTGAAACTTACTGTTGAGGATGAGTGCATAGAAGGTAACTGGTAGATTAACAGGGCTGTTTGGGTAGGTTCAAATTTGTAATATAGGCATAAATATTGTAATAGAGTTGGGTTGACTGATTACTACAGTATCATGTTCTTTTTTTTAGGTAAAAAGTGGCGGGTTACAAAATGTAATCATTTGATATGAACCCCAAAAGCATCTGGAGGCTTTGCTATCTCTGTGCTCAGTTATTTTGAGGGCACCCTTGAATTCATTGGTTGTTTCATTTCTATAAATTTACATTGCACAGAGGGAACGAAATATTGTAGCCAAGCTAGATCTGGAGAGATTGGGTTTGATATTGATGTGAATACCAACTCTCCACAATCCATTGGGAGATCCCTGTTTCTGTTTTGAACCCCGTGGTGGAGGAGCCCGTAGAAACTAACACAATTCTGGAGAAATACAGGGAAATATTCACACCTCGAATTGAATATGTTAAGGGCTTGGACAGTGGCGTAACGAAAGTTGAAGGGGCCCACCTGCAAGGTACACAGAGGAGCCCCCGCTTCGGATTTAATCCGGAGCTCTCCGGTGTGAGTACAGTGCTGAGGGGCCCCCTACAGATCGGGGGCCCCCCCACACTGCAGGGGATGCGGGGGCCTGTGTTACGCCCCCGGGCTTGGAGCATAAAAGGGAATCATTCTACTGATTCTAAAGGTTCATCCCATTCCCGTACCTTTATCTGTGAGAGGGGACCTCCAAAAACTTCTTGATACACTACGCCTCCTTTCAATCACAACAAATATTATTCGCCACATTGCCCCTTGAAGTCGGCCTTGCCAGATATCGAACGTGTGGTCTTCAGAGTAGAGACAATTTCCTCTTGCACAGGGGTGTTCCATCTAGGCTCATTAGTGCTGGATCCATTCCATATTTTCAGAATAGCCAGTCACTACATTAATACGTTTTATTTAATTCTTGTATGTAAATTCATCCACTGATTATAACGTGAAAATCTGCCATGCATGGAAAATATGGAAAACATTATAAGCAGCAAAATACCCGTTGGGTGGGACATTATGCTAAACACAGATTTTTAGCTTATGTGTTTTTAACCTGCGCCCTTAATTACATCGGCCACACCATCTTCATCCCGTTCCTGAACCTTTATCTGTGAGAGGGGACCTCTGTGCACCTTAACCAGCATTACTCAGAATCTTCTGGTAGGTCGCCATCCATGTCTTTTCTGATCAGTGTGTAGAGACGCATTTGTACCAACATAACAGAGCAGAAGAGCGGCCCAACATTCATGGCGATCTACCAGGAGATTTTGAGAATAGCTGGTTAAGTTACTGTCATGAGTAAGCCTGGGCAAAGCACTACGCTACGCTTGTGTAGTTTGCGAAGTTTGCGCTACTTCGCACTACGCGAATTGCACGTAGCACAGTGCAAACATGCGTAGCGTAGCGTTGCGTAGTGCAGCGGTCATTTTTTGCTTGCTCGCGGTCCTAAACATCAAGTTGGCGACCGCGAGCAAGCAAAATTACATCCCGGCGAGACTTTTTCCTTGTTCGCGATCAGCAACATCAAGATGCCGATCGCGAGCATGGAAAATAAACATCCCGGCGAAATTCTCAATGCGGGGAGGTCAGGTTTCTCATTGCGAGCGGTCGCGTATGCTCGCGACAGCTCGCGATGAGAAACTACCAGTCCGCATTGATAAAGCTGCCGCTCGAGTAAAAATCTACTCAAGCGGCAGAAAACTACAGCTCGCACTGTGCAAGAAGCCGTTTTCAATGATTGCACAGTGCCGGATGCTTGTCCGCACTGTGCAATCATTGAAAACAGCATCTTGCACAGGCGAACAGGGCACTACGCAGTTCGCGAAGTGCTGCACGTAGCTCGCGAAGTGCACTTTGCGTAGCTTCGCGTAGTGCTACTCCGCGAACTACGCCCAGGGTTAGTCATGAGATGAAATTGTACTATACGCACATGTGCATAAATGAATGTTTGCTATCAGGCTTTAAGTGGAATGAAAAAACTGGGGGTTCACTCCAAGGGGTGTGGCCGATGTAATTAAGGGCGTGGCTTAAAAACACATAAGCTAAAAATCTGTGCTTAGCATATTGTCGCACCAGACTGGTATTTTGCTGCTTCAGTCATTGCATTCAGATATATAATACAAGTAACATTAAACCTACAACAAGCCAGAACTATTGGCTTTGCCAATGGTTGTTTGTTGCTTTGGATAAATAAGCAACAACTATGGCTTTGTTGTATAGAACATTGAAAATGCTTCCGTTTTGAAATGATGGGACTGTGAAATAACTATGACGAGTCTCTTTGAAGTTTCATCATAGGCAGTGAAGAGTGGTACTGATGCAGAGGTGCGCTTTTTTTTCACCCTGAGGGTTAGGGCAAAAATTGAGAGCCCGATAGCACCTGATTTTTCAACAGCAGGACCCGGCCTACTTGAAACCCCCTGTTCTGCTTGGGTTTTCGGATCAGATAGAACCCGCTCATCAGAGCCTCACTAACCCAGCCAGAACGCTACCCCCTCCCCCTCCCTAGGGCCTATTTACAATAGGTAACCACATATATCTACCACCTAAGGACAGGGAATTCCTACTCATACATACCAAGACCTCTTATAATCGGCGGCCTCGCGATCCCATACGGATCCAGACCTCTCTGCCCATACGACAGTATCACAGGTGGCGGCCTCGCGATCCCATACGGATCCAGACCTCTCTGCCCATACGACAGTATCACAAGTGGCGGCCTCGCGATCCCATACGAATCCAGACCTCTCTACCCAGACGGCAGTCTCAGCACAAGTGGCGGCCTCGCGATCCCATACGAATCCAGACCTCTCTACCCAGACGGCAGTCTCAGCACAAGTGGCGGCCTCGCGATCCCATACGAATCCAGACCTCTCTACCCAGACGGCAGTCTCAGCACAAGTGGCGGCCTCGCGATCCCATACGGATCCAGACCTCTCTGCCCATACGACAGTATCACAAGTGGCGGCCTCGCGATCCCATACGAATCCAGACCTCTCTACCCAGACGGCAGTCTCAGCACAAGTGGCAGCCTCGCGATCCCATACGAATCCAGACCTCTCTACCCAGACGGCAGTCTCAGCACAAGTGGCGGCCTCGCGATCCCATACGAATCCAGACCTCTCTACCCAGACGGCAGTTCATACGACAGTTCATCCTATGATCATCATAACACAATCAGTCTCACTATTCATCAGATCACACAAGGACTGCCAGTTCGAGCATAGCCTGTTCTCCGGTTCGAGGGGCTCCTCTCTCCCTTATTCAGTTACCACTTACCTGATCAGGGTTAACATCTGTTCATGTAGCCGCAGCTGACTAGAAGAATAGGCTACCCTCTCATACAAGAACACGCAGCACATGTTGGTTCACTACAAACTGGGTACTTTATTACTCATTACATACGCAATCACATAACATTACAATATAACACATAACCTGCAAAGAAAAGTGAAAGATTAAGCTGTGCACTCTAATAAGAAAGGGTCGACATCACCTTAGTAGTGTGTAGCCTGCACTCAGTGGTCATCTAGGTTCCCTTCTCGTCTGTGCCTCGGCTCGCCTGGAAGTCACACCTTCGCAGTCACGGATACACGTCTGCACCACTATGCGCTGTTCCCTTCACCCTTCTCCGAGTCACTGGGACCACTTCCTTATCGGCTACTCTCTCCTCTCTGGCTATTCTGCTAGGAGAGTATCTGTCTCTCGGTTTTTCTCCGCCTCCAAGATGGCGTCTGTCTTCCCTGGAATAAGTAGTAGCTTTACTGCTAACGGCTAGATGCCGCCTACGGACTGAACATGTAACTGCCTCAGACTTTCACTAATATAGAGGTGCGTTTCCTCATGGAAAATTCCGGCCCGTAACCTGCCGCCCACCAAATTCTTGTACCTCCCCGTACCAAGGACACGTTCCCAGCCGGCCGGCCTGATGTAGTGTCTTCGGCATGAAGAAAAATACAATCCTTCGATAAGGGCCGGCCTGAACCGGTTCTCTCCAAGCGAATAACACCTCATAACTAAAACATTACATTTGACCTAGAAGCATTCCAAGCTGCCGGAGCAGAAAGAAAGATGGAGTCTCTCCCGTTTGAGGCCTACCAGGCCTGAATTCAGCACGGCTCCATGAAATACCCTCACTACAGGACAGGTTATCCCTAATACTAACGAATCTATCCCCTAGGCTATGTGTGCAAGCCCTGATCTATGGGGAAGAGCACAGGATCATGTCGAAGTGCCTAGTAAATAGGCTCCATTCACTACTCTAACCCTTAGACTTGAATGGTAAGAGACTGAAGTCACATTCAATCACCTTTCCTCACAAGAAGGCCGGGAAAATCGAGCAGAACATTTCACCCTTGACTTCAGTCTATTATACATTCATTAAACAGAACTAATATCTGTGGAAGAATAATATGAAACAAAACTAACTGATCTATGTCTAGTACCAGGTGTGCAGAATTGAAGTAGTGAAGGAATACACTGAATAAAGCAACAGATAGAAAT
Source organism: Triturus cristatus (assembly GCF_964204655.1). Taxonomy (NCBI): domain Eukaryota; kingdom Metazoa; phylum Chordata; class Amphibia; order Caudata; family Salamandridae; genus Triturus; species Triturus cristatus. Next base: position 873,741,899 of record NC_140580.1, on the reverse strand, counting down.
CAAAATGCCGATAGTAACCAGAATACCTCCTAATATCTGACGTAACATATGCAAATCAGGTAACCAATTAAAGAGCCAGTCAAACCAGCCCTGGTCAATGTGTTTTCTAACTTCTTCTGTCAAGTCATGTAGTTTATCAATGTGAGCTTGAATGGATTTTGTATGATCAGACAAGTTAAAACAACAAAGACCCTCAAAATCAGAACAATCGTGTCCATGTTTAAGCAAAAGATAATCAATGGCCGCTCGATTTTGCAAGATAGCTCTACGTTCACCCTGGGCGTCTAATAGCATGTCAGACAGGACTGTAGAAGTATGATTAATGGATTTTACCATCCAGCAGGCCATTTTCCCAATAGATTTGGCATTATAAACTGCCAAAGCAGGAACACCAACAATTGAAATAGCCAGGCTAAGGTATTCAGACTTGGAATATAAATGCAAAGATGAGTCACAATCCTCCTGTAACCTCACTGTATCTCGAATCACACGAGAGTTGGCATTCGGATGTGATGAAAACATTAACAAGCTCAGTCCAGTAATGGCACAAGGGCCTCCAGAAATATTTGCGGGGATATATGGCCAGGAAGTATTACCACATGAGAAAAGCCATCCAGCAGGTAGTAACATCGTGCGATAATGACTGGGGGTAACTACCAAACTCTTGCAAGTCATGTTATTCTGAACAGAAGTACATGTTTTCGGTGTCCTTTGAAGGCACAAAGTTCGTTCATGAGCGGTGAATGAAGTGGCACCTTTCAATCTTAAACGCATACATTCAGAAATCGCACTAGGATCACAAGTAAGGAAAAAACACAAATCACGCTGTGTGATATTATAGGTAACTATTTGGGACTGGATGGGGGGTATCGGGTCTGACAGTACAGTACACAAGGGGCAATACTCATGGGTAGCAAAATCGCCCAGAAGAACATTGGGGCGAGCATTCGATATATTGAAAATATGAGTCAAAGTCTCCAATGAAGCAGGGACAGCAACTAAACAAGTCGCTAGAATGTCAGTCACCGATCTCATCGGTGTCAAGCAGAAATGAGGGGCTTTAGTCACTCGTTTGGCTAACGTAGTCCAAAAGTTCGACGACGAATCCCACGCAGCGAAGGAACGCGACACTCGGGTTCTCAACTCAGCCCGGGTTGATGGGATCCCTCCTCTCTCGTCGTACCAGCCCAAAAGGAGTCCAACGCCGACACATCCTGCAGCAACAGTCCATAGAATGATCTGAAAGAGAATCAAATACAGGCATTATTCATTCTCGTAAGTAACATTTGTCAGCCGGGACTGCTTCCCAGCTATCTTTCCCTGGTCTCATAACTAAAATGGTGTTGTCTTGACCGGTTGCAATGACCTCTGCTTGTTCAGGGGGATTCTTAGGCGACTGCACCCAAACTCTGGCCCCAGGATTATCTGTGGAGCCAAAACCTTTCTGGCCTCGTACAGTTAGCAACGTTGGGGCAGTGCCTTTTGTGATCTCACCACTGAAAACAGGCATTATTAGCAATTGAGCCACTCGGTCAGTTTGATGTATCAGTAAGTCAACCTCACTGCTATTCAGCAGGAGCACCTTAATCTCTCCCTGATAATCACTGTCAATGATTCCTCCAAGCACCTGAACGCCTTTTACAGCCAGCCCCGATCTAGGGGCGATTAATCCGAAATTCCCAGTTGGTATATGAACACCAACACCAGTTTCAATGATGACTCGATTCTTACTTTTTATAACGGTGTCATCCATGGCATGCAAGTCTAAACCTGCCGACCCTGGGGTCGCTCTACATGGAGCCAAAGCTCCGGGAGTAATTTCCCAGTACATCACAGTCTCTCTGATTTCATTGGGCTTAGCATCAACATTCGGAGGAAACAAGCGCATAAGTGGTGATTCAGCATTTAGAAAAGGACGGTTATTCAAAATCAATAGCGCTTGAGGCAAAAAGTCTCGCCAATTCTTATACTTGTCATCTGTTAATTTACGTAACTGATCTTTCAGCAGGCCATTCAACCTCTCCACAAGACCCGAGGCCTGTGGATAATATGGTATATGAAACACCCATTCAATATTGTTTTCCACACAGAATTCCTGTACCAATCTTCCACGAAAATGGGATGCATTATCAGATTGAATTTGGAATGGTACACCATAATACATCATAATCAATTCCAATGTTTTAATAGTATTCAATTGGGTAGCTTGCTTACAGGGAAGGGCCACCAGCAGGCCACTGTATGTATCAACAATAGTGCAAACATATTGACAATTCCTACTCATAGGAAGTGGACCGATGTAATCAATCTGCCAAATTTGAGCGGGCAATTTCCCGCGATGTAAATGACCTTTAACAATTTGGGGCACTTTGCGCTGCCTGATATGCTGACAAATGGGACAATGTAGAATAACATTTTTGATTAAATCTAGGGGAATATAAATTCCTCGATCAGCAGCCCACCTGCTAGTGGCTTTCTCTCCAAAGTGTCCTGCTTTCTGGTGGGCCCATTTCGCCAATCCCGCAATATCAGAATCTTGCCTGTCCACCACTGCCTCAGCAATTTTCGATTTCTCATCTGCAATGTTATGAAAGAATTTGTCAAGAGAGTCTATCGGGGTATGAGCATCCACATGGAAGATTGTAACAGTACTCTGTGGGAGCATTTCCCAAATCTCCTGCCATAATTCTTTTCCCCACAGTTCTTTTGAATGCAATTTCCAACTATGGGAATGCCAAGTCGGTAACCAAACTGCCAGTCCATTGGCAGTAGACCAAGAATCGGTGAAAATATGACATGTGCCAGGTAACTCTTGTTTCAGAACTTGATAAACAGCATAGAGTTCAGCAAATTGACTGCTCTTACCCTCACCAGTTGTACTCAGCAATTTTTGTGTGATCGGATTATAGGACACCGCCTTCCAATGCCGTTTCGTCCCTATGAACCTTGCTGAACCATCCGTAAACCAGACATGGTTTCTGTCCTCCGCGGACAAATCATCAAAAGGTCTACCCCACTTAACAGGAGACTCCTGTACTAAAGGTACGGAACATTCACTCTCAGTCTCAGTCGATGGCGCCCGCGCCACCTGCTCATGCAAAGATGCAACTCCTTTTTGTCCCACACGTGCCCTGTCTTGTATATACCATTTCCATTTAATCACACTCGCCTCTTGAGCGTGTCCAATTCGGTGAGTTTTCGGCGAACTCATAACCCACTGCATGATAGGAATTTCAGGTCGCAAAACTATATCATGTCCCAAAGTCAATTGCTCGGTATCCACCAGAGCCCAATAACATGCAAGTAACTGTTTCTCAAAAGGTGTATAACGCTCACCAGCATCAGGTAACTTTTTGGTCCAGAAACCTAACGGTACTCTACTCTTGCCTTGTTTCTGCCACAAACTCCAATTCGCATAAAGGCCTTGTACAGACACATTCAAATCCACATCACCATCACATACAGGCCATAAATCCAGAGCATGCTGAATTGCTTCTTTTGCCAGACTGAACGCATCTTGCTGTGGTTTATCCCATTCAAATGCATTCTTTTTACGAGTGACATGGTACAAAGGGGCCAATATTTGACTCAAATGAGGAATATGCTGGCGCCAAAAACCAAACAAACCAATGAAGCTTTGGGCTTCTTTCCTATTCCTCGGAACTGCAAAATCAAGAATTTTCTGTTTAACCTGAGGGATCACTTCTCGGTGCCCCTCATGCCAATTAATACCCAAAAATTTCACAGCCTGGGACGGACCTTGTAATTTATCCGGGTTGATTTCCCAACCTTTCTCACGCAGGCACTCAATGACTCTGTCCAATTGGGTCTGAACTTCCTCTTGTGTTTCGCCTTGGATCAAAATATCATCAATATAGTGACATATCTGAATTTGTGGATGAACCGGTACCTCAGCCAAATGCTCTGCCACCAGCCGGTGACATATCGTAGGACTATGCACATAGCCCTGGGGAAGACTTCTAAACGTCATCTGACGCCCGTTCCACGTAAAACTGAATTGTTCCTGACACTCAGGGGCAATCGGAATTGAAAAGAAAGCATTAGCAATATCAATGGACGCATACCATGTACCTGGATGTTTTTGGATTCTTTCAATTAGGGTAATAACATCCGGTACTGCAACAGTCAAAGAGGGTGTGTGTCTATTCAATTCTCGATAATCAACAGTCATGCGCCAAGAATTATCACTCTTACGTACAGGCCAAACAGGATTATTCCAAGCAGAAGTAACTGGGGTTATAACTCCTGCATCCACCAACTCCTGAATAGTGGTTCTAATCTCTTCATGACCACCTGGAATACGATACTGCTTCTGACAAACCACTTTTGTCGCCTGGGGAACTTTTATGGGGGGCATTCTTAAACGACCAACCCGTACAGGCCTGGACAATATATAATGTTTAGTTCCAAATTGGTAACATCCATCATCTAAGTGCAAAGTCATTCCTTTCAAAATATCAATTCCAATTATGAATTCTAAGAGTGGCACCACTAATACAGAGTATTCTTTTCTAGGAATTCTACCTATTCTCATTTCAAGTAAAGTTTGAACTGCGGGAGTTTCCTTTCCACCTAATCCGGTAATTGTAAAAGGCTGACCTTTAAACTTCTTTGATTTTCCATGAATAAGAGTGGCCTCCGCTCCTGTATCTACCAATGCTCGGGCCCTTTGGACATTACGATGTCTCCAATAAATATCAATATCTACATAGGGTCTATTATCTCTGTGAGCCCATCTGTGTACTGGAGCTTGACCTATTTCCTAGTCATTTTTACTGCGTTCTGTGTACCAGGATATATCAGGATAAAGACTCTCATGTTTCCCAGGTATCGATACCTCCTGTTCATATCCATCTCTATTACGAAATGGATTCCTGTCCTCTGCATTGTACTGCGGGTTTCGATCGGCCAATCTGTGTCGATCCTCTCTCCTTCTCAACTCAGGGGATTGATCCCTATCATCTCTACGTCTGCTGTTAACATAATCATCTCTCCCCCTTTCTCTTTCCCCCTCTCTCTCCCTGTCTCTCTCACGACGGGGGGACAAATCACGTACATAACGTCGATCATCACGACGATCAGAGCGCCCACGGCGGTCGTCATCACCGCTACCGTCAGAAAAACCACGATCACACTCAGTCGTCCGAACACGCCGGGCACCCTCCTTTCGATCCAAGCCACGTTTGCGAAACATTTCCCACAAACGAGAAGTAGTCTCACCGTCAATGTCCTCCTTCCGCACACCATCGGCCATAAGACCAAAAAACATATCACGTCTAGTAAGTTTATTGTCACCAGGAGTACGAGTGTCAGGCCGGGACTGCCGTTCAGGTTTACACCACTCACCCAACTCACTGAGTTGGCGTACCGATTCCAGCACCATAGATAACATGTTACTAGTCTGATTAATCAATAAAGTCATCATGACCTGCTTATAAGCAACAGGGGAAGAACGAATAATACGATTCCGCACAGAAGAAGTCAACAAACCATCAAGCAACCTGTCAGCAGTATTCAGAAAAATTGCCGTTTTCATCACCTCCTCTTTGAGACGTTGTGCAGCATCGCGCAAAGTATACCACGGTTTGTCATTCACAGGCCAGTCAGACTCAGTAGGATATTTTTGACTACAACCCTCAGTCGCCAATTGAAGCAAAGTAATTTGACCACCACCATTAAAGTTACGAAAATGATCCTGTACAGTAGAATCCGAACTCAAGGAACAAAACTTCAAACAATCGCCAGCATCCAACATAATGCCAGCAGCGCCCAGTTCATAAAGGCGCACCATCCATGTGAGTAAGGTCTCACCAGCTCGCTGCCGAAATCGCTGCAAAATATCACTAATTTCTTGTTGAGTAAAATCCTCCAAAGAGTCTAAAGCAATACCATTCGGAGCACCGGGAGCCTGCTGCAACTTCCGCCGAAAAACTGGATGCACCGAGACCGCGGGACGAGCATCACAAGGAGCTCGATCAGTACACGTAGAGGAACAATCAGTGTAAGAAGCATCGACCCCACTCGAAGGACGAGCGCAATTACGGGGTGCACCATCAGAGGCGCAAGAAGCAGACTTACAATCACGGCCGGAGCGAGAGGACTCGCGCTTGGCAGACTCCTCACCCGAGGAACGAGAATCACTCGAGTTCCAGATATTACCATCCCATTCATCAGGATTCCAATCCAGTCCGGCTTTCGCCACGACCAGACGCACCTTTCGCGTCGAAACCCGACCACGCCGATTCTTGTATTTATAACGAGCAATTCGCACAGCCGCCCTCTCGGCAATAGTTTGGTACGTCTCAAGTTTGTCAGCAAGCAACTTATTTTGACACCGCAACAAAGTATGAGCATTCTGAATCTCAACAAAGTTCGCTTCCACATCCTTATGCAATTTCTGTAACTTCAACAACCTCTCATGCAGAATCCTGTACGCAGACAGAACAATCCAACCTCTGCGCCCCAAAACGGGAAGCTCATCACCCTTAGATACCGGCGCCTTCTGTAAACAAGTAATCACATTAGCCGGCTCCGCCAGCTCCAAAAAAGAATTCCAATTCTCACTCAAACCAGTAGAATCAGCCCACTCACGGGCTAAGGCTTCATAAGGCGTTGAATCCCAGCCGGGAATATCAACGGGCAACTTAAAAGTAGATTTCGACTTTCTAGAAAACATCTCGGAAAAGAAAGAAGAGAAAAAAAAAAACTATACACACAATTATATACAAATAATATACAAACGAAACCACGCACGCGCCGAAAGCAAACACGATACAACCACAACGCACACAGGTTTCGTAAACGGTTCGTGACGCCAAATGTTCTGCTTGGGTTTTCGGATCAGATAGAACCCGCTCATCAGAGCCTCACTAACCCAGCCAGAACGCTACCCCCTCCCCCTCCCTAGGGCCTATTTACAATAGGTAACCACATATATCTACCACCTAAGGACAGGGAATTCCTACTCATACATACCAAGACCTCTTATAATCGGCGGCCTCGCGATCCCATACGGATCCAGACCTCTCTGCCCATACGACAGTATCACAGGTGGCGGCCTCGCGATCCCATACAGATCCAGACCTCTCTGCCCATACGACAGTATCACAAGTGGCGGCCTCGCGATCCCATACGAATCCAGACCTCTCTACCCAGACGGCAGTCTCAGCACAAGTGGCGGCCTCGCGATCCCATACGAATCCAGACCTCTCTACCCAGACGGCAGTCTCAGCACAAGTGGCGGCCTTGCGATCCCATACGAATCCAGACCTCTCTACCCAGACGGCAGTCTCAGCACAAGTGGCGGCCTCGCGATCCCATACGGATCCAGACCTCTCTGCCCATACGACAGTATCACAAGTGGCGGCCTCGCGATCCCATACGAATCCAGACCTCTCTACCCAGACGGCAGTCTCAGCACAAGTGGCGGCCTCGCGATCCCATACGAATCCAGACCTCTCTACCCAGACGGCAGTCTCAGCACAAGTGGCGGCCTTGCGATCCCATACGAATCCAGACCTCTCTACCCAGACGGCAGTCTCAGCACAAGTGGCGGCCTCGCGATCCCATACGGATCCAGACCTCTCTGCCCATACGACAGTATCACAAGTGGCGGCCTCGCGATCCCATACGAATCCAGACCTCTCTACCCAGACGGCAGTCTCAGCACAAGTGGCGGCCTCGCGATCCCATACGAATCCAGACCTCTCTACCCAGACGGCAGTCTCAGCACAAGTGGCGGCCTCGCGATCCCATACGAATCCAGACCTCTCTACCCAGACGGCAGTTCATACGACAGTTCATCCTATGATCACCATAACATAATCAGTCTCACTATTCATCAGATCACACAAGGACTGCCAGTTCGAGCATAGCCTGTTCTCCGGTTCGAGGGGCTCCTCTCTCCCTTATTCAGTTACCACTTACCTGATCAGGGTTAACATCTGTTCATGTAGCCGCAGCTGACTAGCAGAATAGGCTACCCTCTCATACAAGAACACGCAGCACATGTTGGTTCACTACAAACTGGGTACTTTATTACTCATTACATACGCAATCACATAACATTACAATATAACACATAACCTGCAAAGAAAAGTGAAAGATTAAGTTGTGCACTCTAATAAGAAAGGGTCGACATCACCTTAGTAGTGTGTAGCCTGCACTCAGTGGTCATCTAGGTTCCCTTCTCGTCTGTGCCTCGGCTCGCCTGGAAGTCACACCTTCGCAGTCACGGATACACGTCTGCACCACTATGCGCTGTTCCCTTCACCCTTCTCCGAGTCACTGGGACCTCTTCCTTATCGGCTACTCTCTCCTCTCTGGCTATTCTGCTAGGAGAGTATCTGTCTCTCGGTTTTTCTCCGCCTCCAAGATGGCGTCTGTCTTCCCTGGAATAAGTAGTAGCTTTACTGCTAACGGCTAGATGCCGCCTACGGACTGAACATGTAACTGCCTCAGACTTTCACTAATATAGAGGTGCGTTTCCTCATGGAAAATTCCGGCCCGTAACCTGCCGCCCACCAAATTCTTGTACCTCCCCGTACCAAGGACACGTTCCCAGCCGGCCGGCCTGATGTAGTGTCTTCGGCATGAAGAAAAATACAATCCTTCGATAAGGGCCGGCCTGAACCGGTTCTCTCCAAGCGAATAACACCTCATAACTAAAACATTACATTTGACCTAGAAGCATCCCAAGCTGCCGGAGCAGAAAGAAAGATGGAGTCTCTCCCGTTTGAGGCCTACCAGGCCTGAATTCAGCACGGCTCCATGAAATACCCTCACTACAGGACAGGTTATCCCTAATCTATCCCCTAGGCTATGTGTGCAAGCCCTGATCTATGGGGAAGAGCACAGGATCATGTCGAAGTGCCTAGTAAATAGGCTCCATTCACTACTCTAACCCTTAGACTTGAATGGTAAGAGACTGAAGTCACATTCAATCACCTTTCCTCACAAGAAGGCCGGGAAAATCGAGCAGAACACCCCCCTAGTTGCAATAATTGTGGCCATCAAGCTCTTTTCTTAAAGGGAGCTTCCTGAGGCAGGTTGCTGCTCATCCGACGTCAGTGTCTCCGTGACGCGTCTCTTCTCTGCTGGAATGAGCTGGGCGCATCAGGTGGTCCTTCCAAAGCACATCTCCGGGACCAGCTGGCAGACGGGGCAGCGAAGGCAGGCAGATGTGGCCTGCTTCTCCCTGGCAGGGTTCCTGCATTTGATTTGACTGGCAGCCTGGCATTCAGCGGGCTGCGCTGCCCTATCTCTCTGAACCGACGATGCGTCAGTCTCCTGTGCCATTTCAACATCGAACCTGGCACGAGATTCGAGGCCATTTTATTCAGCATATTTCCATAGTCGGAGATTTTGGCTTCACGCTGATCTGGAGCCGTCACATCTCCTGTGGAGAATGTGATGGTTGAGGGCAGGCACGCCGTAGGTTCAGTTTGAACATCACTCCCGGCCGCTTTCCCATCCTTACCCCGTCACCTTTTACAAGTGGCATCATGTCTACCATCCTCACATTAGCTGCTAGGGGTGCCAAGAAGGGTGAAGCTCGTTCACCACCCTGGGTCCACTGCTTTGGGCACCAGGTGCTGCTTCATGGTTAATTAAAGCTGCCCCTCGCACAGTGGCATAACAAGGGCGCCATGGACCGTAACGCAAGCCAAGGGGCCACTGAACCTCCGCCTGAGCTGGGGTGCTTGCACTGTGCCCTTACTCTCAGCCCTTGTTTTCTGCGCCACTTGAGCTAAGCCTAAGCACAATTGATAGTGCCCGGCGTCTCCAATAAAAAGCGTACTACAAAGCTGGTCGGGCACGGGTGCGCCAGGTGGACGTTGATGAAGTCTCTACAATACAGTGTCCTGTCTTCCATTGATATCGTGGTGCGCTTCCGTCCCTTTCTTTTGTTACCATTTCCCTCTAAAATGAGTTTGAATATCTAGTTTTTAAAAATATTTCCTTAAATGTGGACATTCGCCTATTTGTCAGCGCTCACTGGTTTTGTTACATACAAGAACTTCCACCGAGAGGTTTGCCCAAGATCACACAGCAGAACGGGATGCATCGTTCCCAGCTCAGTATATGGAAGCGCTAAGGCGGAGGAGCGTCGCCCCTCTGCTTTGAAGCAGTGAAAGAAAGGACAAATACAATGATAAAAACTTGCTGGTTACCATTTTATTTTTTCCTTGTTGCTCTGCTGACAGTGGAGTGGTGGGCACACTGAAGTGCACATTACGCTTTGATTGGCCCTCTCGGACCAGCCAAACAGTCATGCGCACTTAGCATGTTCTACAGCCAGGCTCCATTACAGCCTGGGTGGAGAAAATGCGCAAGCCCCCAGTGCCCGTCTGAGTGCCGAACCATGGCGCTCAGACCAATCACAATGTTGCATTGCAGCGTTGTGATTGGCTCAGGGGAGCCTAGGTGCTTACTAATCTCAGCGCTGCATTGCAGCATTGTTGGGCCTGAATGTGCTTCCTGTTCAGTGAGTACAGGCCTGATGGACGAGAGAAAACATGGGAGAGACACGGCAGGAGGTAAGTGGATTTTCTCAAAGACCCCTTGCCCCCCCTGTCCTGCCACCCCAGATGCGTGCCAGTCACGACTGGAAGCTTCCCTTCGGGAAAGAACAGGCATTTTTGTTGTGCGGATTCCTGAAATTGGGAACTATCACAGCAACATTTTGACTAAAATTGGGGATATTGTGACTGAATCTGACCGGTATCTTTCGAGATTTTACGAAGAAGGTCTGATACGATGCTGACATCATTGGCTGTCACTGCCACACTCTTCCATCTCCACATATTCCCTCTTCCCCTCTCTCTGCTGCTCCCACATCCATCCATCTTTGTCGGAGGTCCCTGCCCTCTGCTCTCCTATTTTCTGCCTTTCATTCATATTACATTTTGTTCTATTGGTTCAATCATGAAAACACATTCATCTTCAGATAGGATCTGGGAAGACTTCCCAGCCTCCATCAGGACCGTCCCAAACGCTGCTCTAGTTTAGGAAAGAGCTGAAGAATGATAAGCCTCCTTAAAGCACTACATTAGGATGCAGTAACAGTCCACCTCACTCTCTGACACCACCAGCTACTACTCCAGCAATCACTAGGTGACTGGCTGTGTCTTTGGCCTTGTACAGTGCTGCTCCACTGCCTTTCAGAAACGTTTAGACATTTGAACTAGGTTTGGGCTACTATATATATATATATATATATATATATATATATATTCACTTAAAAAAACATAGGTTTCACACATGTTATAGTTAGCTGGGCATTTTCCTCGTGAAAAACCAATGAAATTCCCCCGTTATAGTTAGTGCAGGCAACTATAACTCACGCGACCGTAATCCGCTGCTGATGACGTCAGATATTACATCACTGTATTTACACATTTATATACCCATGTCTTCTTCCTTTTTTTTTTAGCTATACATATATTTATTTTATTTTTTTCAGAAAGACACATATGTCATCAGTGATGTAATATCTGACGTCATCAGCAGCGGATTACGGTGGCGTGAGTTATAGTTGCCTGCACTAACTATAACGGGGGAATTTCATTGATTTTTCACGAGGAAAATGCCCAGCTAACTATAACATGTGTGAAACCTATGGTTTTTTAAGTGAATTTGCAAGGTTTTTTAAATGCTAATTCCTAACTATAATGTGTGTGAAACCTATGGTTTTTTCAGTGAATTTGTACGGTTTTTTAAATGCTAAGTTACTTTACGCCGTTCGTGCCGTGCGCGCACGGTGCGCTTCGCGCACGGTGCGCGCACGGTGGGCACGCGGTGCGCTTTGCGCACCGCGCGCCCACTTCACGCAGTTCGTTCCGTGCGCGCACGGTGAGCACGCGGTGCGCTTTGCGCACCGCGCGCCCACTTTACGCAGTTAGCGCCGTGCACGCACGGTGCACTTTGCGCACCGTGCACGCACGGTGGGCACGCAGTGCGCTACGCGCTACGCGCGCCCACGTTACGCTTAATGGGCCATGTACGCACGGTGCGCTTCGCGCACCGTCCGCACAAGGAGGACACATGATACGCTTTGCTGTTAAGGGTTTTGGCATAATCTGCTACGAGGTTATATACCATGCACGCACACTGCGCTGCGCGCAGCGTGCGCACACGGTGGGATTGAAATTGTAATTTTATTTTTAAGCATTTAAACCGTGCGTGCACGCTGCGCGAACCTCGCGGAATATTTTATATTTCTATAGTGCGCGCACGCTTCGCGCACTCGGCGATTTACCGAAAAAAATTACATTTTTTTTATTGCCCTTGGGGGACCTCCTAGGACCCCTTGACCCCTGCTAGGGGGTCAGGAACTGTCCAGCGTGCCCCCTTTACATGTTTTTCTCCTTTGTGTTTCACCCCCCTCTCAGTGCGAGAGACAAAATGGCGGCCGACACATCCTGGTTTCGACCGATTTGAATGTTTACTAAGATGTAACAACCAATCAGAAGTGCGCTCGCGGACGGCCGAGTGCGCGCACCCTGCGCGTGCTGCGCCCGTATAGATATATATATTGATTTAAATGCTATTTTCTCAGAAAATACTGAACAGATTTACACCAAACCTGCAAAAGGCACCAAACGGACCTTATGGCTACCTCTCTGCCAAATTTCACATAATTCTGTTCAGCCGTTCGGGCTGTAGCTGCGACTAAAGTCCCTATGGAAAAATCCATGGGGAAAACGTGTTTTGGGACCCTCCCTTTTTCTCGGCCCCCGCTTGACGAATCACCCCGAGACTTTCAGGGTAGGAGCGGAGCGCCCCATTAGTTTTGAAAATTTCGCGAAGATTCGTCAATCGGCGCCAAAGTTATTCAAAATAGAATTTTGAGATTTCCTATGGAAACTCGGTCCTAACTATAACTATCTACTGGCGACCGCCAGTAGATAATACATATCAACAAAGTGCCCTTGAGCTTCGAGAAGGCACTCAATGCTGTCCCATGATTAAGGGGCGTGTTGGCCTCGAAACGCGTCGGGCATGGCAGAAATTAATGGGGGTCAGAACAGCGAGCTGCAGTGAGGCTAACAGACCGGATGGTGGGGACAGCATTGAGTGCCTTCTCGAAGCTCAAGGGCACTTTGTTGATATATATATATATATATATATATATATATATATATATATATATATATATATCAAAACCAAAACCCGATCTTCTTAAAATCGGACACCGACACAGGAGATGTACTTAGCCATCCGGCTAGGGTTTATTCTTTTATAGCAACGCGTTTCGGCACAACTGCCTTGCTCACACAAATCTTTATATATATATAGCATTTTCAGCTGGCATTAAATATATATTTTGCGCACAGACACGGCATCGATTACTTTTGTTGTGAAAGTTTGGCGGAATTATTGATGACCGTGATTGGGAGGTCTTCACTTCGATGCGACCTTTGGTCTGGAGGCAGCGGGTGTTCCCATTCGTTTGTGGAGTATATATATATATATATATATATATATATATATATATATATATATATATATATCAAAACCAACCCTACTCCTCACAGAAAAGGGCACGCACACAAAGAGTGCTAGGTTTCAGTAGGCATTTAATGCATTAGGCCTCCTCCGACCCAGCAGCACAGAGATATATATATATTTGTCACCACTCCTGCTCCATCCTTCTAAACAGGCAACGACACGGCTAGGTTTGGATTTGCAAGATTTATTACAGAAGGCACATATATATATATATATATATTCACTGAAAAAACCATAGGTTTCACACATGTTATAGTTAGCTGGACATTTTACTGATAAAAAACCAATGAAATTCCCCCGTTATAGTTACTGTAGGCAACTATAACTCACGCGACCGTAATCCTCTGCTGATGCTAATACTGTATTTAGACACTTATTTGCCCATGTCTTCTTCCATTAAATTTTAGCTATACATATATTACAAATATTTTTTTTTCATAAAGACACATATGTCATCAGCAGAGGATTACGGTCGCGTGAGTTATAGTTGCCTACAGTAACTATAACGGGGGAATTTCATTGGTTTTTTATCAGTAAAATGTCCAGCTAACTATAACATGTGTGAAACCTATGGTTTTTTCAGTGAATTTGCAAGGTTTTTTAAATGCTAATTCCTAACTATAACGTGTGTGAAACCTATGGTTTTTTCAGTGAATTTGTACGGTTTTTTAAATGCTAAGTTACTTTACGCCATTTGTGGCGTGCGCGCCCACTTAACGCAGTTCGTTCCGTGCGCGCACGGTGCGCTTCGCCCACCGCGTGCCCACGTTACGCTAGATGGGCCATGAACGCACGATGCGCTTCGCGCACCATGCGCACATGGAGGTCATATGATGAGCATCGTTGTGACAGGTAAAATATATGTTTTTTTTATCTCTGATGAGACATGCACAAAAGGTGCCCTTCGGGCACCTTTTGCACACGGGGTGGGGAGAATGTGGATATTTTTTTTTTTATTATTATTTCTTACCGTACGCGTACGGTAAGCGTTATCGGCGAAATTTTGGAAAAAATTAAAATTGCCTTTTTTCACTTGGGGGATCGTTGGGGACTCCCTCGACATGGCTAGGTGCTTGGGAGCTGTGTAAACAGCCCCTTTACAAGATTTGCACTTTGTTTTTCAACCCCCTGTCAGAGTGCGAGAGAGAAAATGGCGGCCGCCGCATCCTGGTTTCGACCGATTCGAATGTTTACTAAGATCTAAGGGCCAATCAGAATCGCGCTCGCGCACGCCACCGTACGCGTACGGTAAGCGCACCGTAAGCGCACCGTAAGCTGCCACAGATATATATATTGATTTAAAGGCTATTTTCTCAGAATCTACTGAACAGATTTACACCAAACCTACAAAAGGCACTTCCTTGACCTGAGGACTACCTCTCTGCCAAATTTCAAGTAATTCAGTTCAGCCGTTCGGGCTGTAGCTCGGTCTAAAGGTCCTATGGAAAAATGCATGGGAAAAATGCGTTTTGGGACCCCCCTTTTATCTCAGCCCCCGCTTGACGAATCCCCCCGAGACTTTCAGGGTAGGAGCGGAGCGTAGCGCCCCATTAGTTTTGAAAATTTCGCGAGGATTCGTCGACCGGCGCCAAAGTTATTCCAAATAGAATGTTACGGGTTTCCTATGGAAAGAGGGTCCTAACTATAACTACCTACTGGCGACCGCCAGTAGGTAATATATATATGTGTGAGCAAGGCAATGATGCCGAAACGTGTTACAGCGAAGTAAATAAACGCAAAAAGAAAACTTGGGGTTCAGCCCCTATGTTGGTGTCTAATTTCGATTGTGGAGTTGGATCTGGTGGATATATATATTTTTATATATATATATATTATCTACTGGCGGTCGCCAGTAGGTAGTTATAGTTAGGACCGTGTTTTCATAGGAAATCCGCAACATTCTATTTGGAATAACTTTGGCGCCGATTGACGAATCCTCGCAAAATTTTCAAAATAGGTGGGGCGCTCCGCTCCGCTCCTTCCCTGAAAGTCTCGGGGGGATTCGTCAAGCGGGGGCTGAGAAAAAGGGGGGGTCCCAAAACGCATTTTCCCCATGCATTTTTCCATAGGACCTTTAGTCCAAGCTACAGCCCGAACGGCTGAACAGAATTACTTGAAATTTGGCAGAGAGGTAGTCCTCAGGTCAGGGATGTGCCTTTTGCAGGTCTGGTGTAAATCTGTTCAGAATATCCTGAGAAAATAGAATTTAAATCAATATATATATCTATAGGCGCGCTCCGTGCGCGTACGGTAAAACTTACCGTACGCGCACACTGCCGTACGCGAGCGCGATTCTGATTGGTTGTTAGATCTTAGTAAACATTCGAATCGGTCGAAACCAGGAAGTGTCGGCCGCCATTTTGTCTCTCGCAGTCTGAGGGGGTGAAAAACAAAGGTGGAGAACGTGAAAAGGGGGCATGGTGGACAGTTCCTGACCCCCTAGCCTTTGTATGGGGGTCCCAGAAGGACCCCCAAGGGCCAAAATTTCCTTTAAATTTTTTGCGAAAAATCGCGGGGTACGCGTAACGTGCGCGTACGGTAGAAACGGAAAAATTCTGCGAACTGCGTAACGTGGGCGCGCGGTGCGCGAAGCGCACCGTGCGCGTACGGTACGCGCACGGTGAAAAACCTTAGAAAAAAACAAAAAAAACCATAACTTAGCATTTAAAAAACCGTACAAATTCACTGAAAAAACCATAGGTTTCACACACGTTATAGTTAGGAATTAGCATTTAAAAAACCTTGCAAATTCACTTAAAAAACCATAGGTTTCACACATGTTATAGTTAGCTTGACATTTCACTCGTGAAAAACCATTGAAATTCCCCCGTTATAGTTAGTGCAGGCAACTATAACTCACGCGACCGCAATCCTCTGCTGATGACGTCAGATATTACATCACTGATGACATATGTGTCTTTCTGAAAAATAAATATTTGTAATATATGTATAGCTAAAGATTAATGGAAGAAGACATGGGTAAATAAGTGTCTAAATACAGTGATGTAATATCTGACGTCATCAGCAGAGGATTGCGGTAGCGTGAGTTATAGTTGCCTGCACTAACTATAACGGGGGAATTTCAATGGTTTTTCACGAGTGAAATGTCCAGCTAACTATAACATGTGTGAAACCTATGGTTTTTTAAGTGAATATATATATATATACATATATATATTTCCCAATCTGTCCACAAACAGAAGCTGCACTCTTCGTAAGGGTTAAAATGCTTTACAAAATGGGCCGGGGACATGCGCCCCCCTTCCTGAACCTGCAAAGGCCCCAAGGACCCCAACCCCGGGGCCTGCTCACACACTGTGTCCCAGGGAGCCCACCACAAGGACACAGCAGTGTCTTGCCCTCAAGGGCACAGGCAGGAAAACAGAAGTATGCTCCCACCTGGTGGGTACTTTAAAAAGTTTCCTGTTGTTTGGAACAGACTTCTGTTTCTTTGCCTGTGCTCCTGTGGGCAGAGAAGATCAAATTGATTCTGTACAGAAGGAGCAAAGAGAAACAGCTGCTCCTTCCCGGTCCGAACATAGTGGTTTATGTGTGCCTCGGGTGGGCACTGGTGCAGCCATCTGAGGCCCCGAAGGATGGGGCCTCAGGGCAGTAACGTCTCCAGGAAAGGGGGGGGTGTGCACCCCCTCCCATTAATTTAAAAAAACATAGGCCCTGAGTGAAGGTGTTCCCAGGGCTGGAGGAGGTTTAGGGGTTGCTTTGCGCCCCATCCCCTTATTTAAAAAAGAAAGGCCCCTTGGGATGGGCTCCCTAAGTTTGTAAACGCTTGGGGGCTGCTCGCTCCTCCCTGATCATTTAAAAAAAGGGGTCCCTGGAGGGCAGCAGGACACCAAAGTAAATAATAAATGAGAGACAGGAGCCGCTTATTTATTATTGCTGCTTATTTATTATTCACTGCTCCACCTTCTAGGGGTGTCACAAGGAATACATAAATATACATGAAAAATCCCTAGGGCATTATGGGGCACTCCTTATACTGAGCAGTGAATATTAAACAAGCAGTTCATGGCGTTCATTTAATATTGATTTTTTTATCTTTTATGTTTTTTAAAGTGGGTGCCCTGGTGTCCACCCAGGGACCTACAACATACCCAAATGTTGGGAGGAGCCCCAGTGCCCCCACTGCCTCTGCTGGCTTCCTAGCCAGAACCCTTTGTGGGTGCCAGAGGGAGCTGGCTATTGTGTTAAAAGTGGGCGCCCTGGTGCCCACCCAGGGCACCAACAGTTTGGCTACTTGTTGGGTCCCACAGTGAGAGCCCCAATGCCCCTGTGGTCCCAGATGGCTCTCCAGCCACCACTGTGTCAGGAGCAGACGATTTTCTTTATATTTTTTAAGAGTGGATGCCCTGGTGCCCATCTGAGGCACCCACTCATTGTGGTACTGGCAGGAGTCAGCTCCATTTTTTTGTTTAAGCTCAGGCGGGAGCAGAATTTTCCTCTGCTCCCACTTGGGTGTGAGCAAAGTTGTATTCCTTGCCCAAGAGAGTACGTGCACAGGAAACAATTTCTATTTCCTGACTGCCATCTCCTGCGCAGGGCACACCAGTATCCCGGGAGTTTGGTCCATGGGAAACTGCATCAGGATGGGGACCCTGCAGCCGATCTATAGTTGGGGAGAGGGGCCCGACATTCACATTTGCCCATAAAAAACACTGGCCCGGGGGATGGGATCCTGTGAGACTTGTGGAGTGAGACCACGCATCACCTCCCCAAAATTTAAAATTTGGTCCAGGGGAATAGGTATAAAAAAGGCTTGGGGGCACGCACCTCCTCTCGTATAGAAAAGAAATTTCCAATTCCCTGGCTCCTAGTCCTACCTGGAGGGCTAAGAATTAAAACGCGCAGGAGCCTGTGTTTTTATTTTTTTCTCCAAAAGTACCAAACGATTTACCCTAAATTACAAAAAGCACCCTATCTGGACAAAGATATAGCCTGCTGGCAAATGTGATGTAATTCCTTTAATCTATTTTGACTGTAGTTGTGTTCCATGGAGAAATGAATGGGGAAAATGTGTTTTGGGGCCCCCATTTTTCTCAGTCCTTTCTTGACAGATCACCCTGAAACTTTCCAGGAAGAAGCTGAGGTGATTGGACTTGCTTTCTAGAATGTTTTGTGAAGATTTGTGCACCAACGATAAAAGCAAGCAAAAAATGTTTTTCCAGTGGAAATGTAGTCCTAACTATAACTACCCTGTGGCAACCAACACACACACACATTCACACATTCATGCACGTGCACACACACACTCTTCAATTAAGTGTATGATTTCTGATGCCACATCCTCATATCCAAAAGAACCATGGAGGCCTACCAACTGGAGACCTAGCTTTTCCAGTGGTCTGTGGCACATTTGCAGAACTGGGTGACGGTAGTGCTGGAGAGGCATTGAAAGAGTTGCAGAATAGTTGTATTAGCCACGTTTGAATATCTATAGTGAAATTGCATGGTATGCTGTAAGTGTGCACTAAGATGCGTTTGTAGGGGTGTGTATACCATAGGCTACAATACCAAATGGCACTACAGATCACATTTGAGGTGCTTTGGCAGAGTTCTGTGTATTACTCGTGATGAGCTATTGTCTGTCGATCCAGGTGGTGGAATCGCAGTGGATCTCATATAGTAGAAATAGGGTAGATCATCATGGCTCTTGGGTCTTGGTACCTCTTTTAGAGGACAGGTGGTTAATAATGCGATTTAGGAAAGAGGTGCCTTAGAAGAGCTGTATGTTGTTCCTATTTATGGGATACCAGAGATTAACATAGCTTAGATTTGAGTTAAATTGATAAATCTGTGTGTGGTTCTCTGTAGTGGAATAGTATAGGATACCGCAGTTCATGATTTTAGTGCCTTGGGAGATGTCATGTGTTCAGTCCTGGTGTTGATGTAAGAGCAAATTTTGTGCAGGGCATTATTGGTGTAGATTTGAAGGATGGTGTAAGTTGCAGTATTATATTGTATTGGGACATTTTTATAGTGACTCATAGCCCTGATGTGGACAGAAAGCACTACAATTTGCAACAGACCTGGCTGTCATTTGAAGTTTGTTGTTGGTGGGGTGTTGGGTGTAAAATCGCCTTTGTGGGAGAGGTTGGTTGAGAGGTGTGAGGCTCAAAGACATGCTTCAAACATGGTGCCACTGCACCTCTATACTTATATTACTGATTTATTAGGTTAGGAGGCATGTCACAAGTCATGATTGACATGCACTGGAAAAGCTGCAGCAGATCCACAGCATATAAATACCACGGGGTGTTTCAAGGCAGGATTAGGTCGCATCACCCATGTTGTAGAGTCAGGCTCCTAGTCAGTGCTTAATTTGTAAGAAAAATATGTGCCAGGGCCCTCATCAGAAAGCATCTACAGCTTGCCCCACCCATTGCCCCTTCCAGCTCTGCCAATTACAGTACCAACACAAATACTAACCATCACACTCTACAAATGTTATAATTCAGACTATTCCAGGCCCCTAAAGCTATAATTATGGCTTGGGCGGCAATTACTAGTCATGTTAATGTATATTGAATCAATAAACAAAGGTTTTTTGTGCTCATCTCTAAATTAGACAAATAGTGCCACCATGTGGCAGACAATCATAAGTGCCGGTGCCGACAATCAAGTGCCAGTGGCAAGCACCGGGAACCACCGGCTCAAATTAAGCACTGTTACTAGTACAGGAATGCCAGAGGGTGCTGTAGGTTAGAACCATATTTATGTCCCAATAAAGGAATAGCAAAATGTGCTGAAGGACAGGACTGAGGTGGATAATCAGGAGAGAAGCACAGCAATGAAGGTTAAAGGAACCACCAAGTGAATGATATCGCAGTGGGCACAAACCCAAGCAAGCATCCAGTGGTGGCTGGTTTCAGGGCAGAATGGCGAGACGTGGGCAGACGACGAGGGAAATAAATAAGTAAGAACGTATCTTCAGCCAGCTGCATCGTGCTCTTCTGCTTCTCTGCAGGCAGGCTCCCATAATCCCCTGTGGCCAATCCTGATCCTGCTTTCATGCAGCATGAGAGCAGCATCAGGATTGGCCTGAGTGCCCTTGATTTGCGCTCCCAGTTAGACTGGAAGCCTGTGTCTGCTCTCTCCAACCAAGCAACGCAGCTCGGGTTGGAGAGCGCTTCAGTGTGCATGACGGGTTGGCCGTCCTGAGACGGCCGACCAAACTGTCATGTGCACTGAAGGCAGTGCCCACCACTCCCCCTCAGTGCCTGTCAGCCCCATATCCCCACCCCGTAGACTCGGCACACTTAGAAGAAAAATAAAATGATAATATTTTATTTTTCATGTTTTTGAGGGTGCTGCCAGGGGGCCGCCACCGCTGCAAGCATCATCAAAGAAAGGAACTCTCTTAAAAGAGCATTGTTGAAGATGGTTAGTGATGCAGGAGACGGTATAAAGAACTAACATTTTTATTGCACACAGGTTGGTCCCTTTAAGGGACAAGTGCAGAGGTCAATGGTACCGAGCAGAGATGAGGGATACGGATGATTAGTAAAGGGATAGTGGGAGAGTAGAGAGGTCAATGGGGAGAGGAAAGATGGGCCGGGGACAGACAAGGTGCAGGAGAGACTGATAAGGTGCAGACTGGAATTGTAGGGTAGAGGAGAAAAGTGGAGGGGAGAAATAGAAGGAAGGGAGAAGACATAGAGGGCAGAGGTGCAGTGGGATTATACCAGGGAGGGGAACAGTGAAAAGAGAGTGGAGAGGACCATAGGAGAAATGAAACATGGAAAGTGTAGGTGAGAGATGCAGTGATAGTTGGAAGGTGAAGCAGAGTGGTGAAGGGGGGGGGTGAAGATGCAAGGGTGAGGGGAGAGGAGGATGAGATATGATGGGAAGACCAGAAGCAGAGATTGGAGGTGGGGGCCTAATAGCAAAAAACAAACTAGGGTCCACCACCCAGTTCCAGCAAATTGTGTGAAATGGGTTATGGGTCCACGCTAAATGCTTTAGTGTGTGCTCCACAAGCATCTGTGACATCACAGCGACAAGCCTGGAATATCAGTTTGAGTGCTGCATTGTATAGGTTTTCACGCAGGAGTTCCATTATTCTAAAAGACCTGTCCTGTATAGGTATGTAGTAGATCACACAGATTTCAGATTCCTTCATTGTATAGCTTTGTGTGGAGTGGGTCGTCCATGTATAGACGCAAAGGGAATGAGTCTGAATTGACCTGCACTGTACAGACATGTAGAGGATAACACTGATGTGTACATCACACCATATTCTATAGATGTTAAAGTATAACGTGCATGCACACATGCTCACATAAGTGCCTATATGAATCTACATTGCATAGATTTCCAAGCGATCACATAAATGTCTTTCTGTACCACTGTTAGGTGGAGGATAACGCTAATATCTAGTTCAGGGGTATCCAACTTTGGTCCAGCAGGGCCTGATGTTTATGGTAATCTTGAACAACGTAAGTAAGATCAATTTAGATCCATGTTGTGTCAATTTATCTACTGTAGATATAATAAAAATCTGGCATGGATTTGTCCATCGTGAGACTATTTGAGACACCTATGGTGCATATGGACCTTGTTATGTATATATGTGTAGGGATAACATTAATTTATACACGAACCTGTGTAAATGTGGTTGGGATCACATGAATGTCTTACTTGATCTGTTTTGTAAAGATATGTAGAGGATCACACAGGTATACACATGCCTGTGTATTATTATGATGTGCTGGTACCACGTTAATGTTGTTATGTACCACCATGAAGCAGCTGATCTTTTTTTATCGGATAAGTTTGATGTTAACATATTTCACAGATTCAAATAAACTCAGTTAGAACCTTTTTGAGGCCAAGAATCTGTGATGTCAAGAGGATCCAAGGAGCATCGTCCTGATCCCTGTATTCATCAATTATATTCATAAAATTGTTCTGTTATTGAATAGTATTGATTGAAAAAAGTTTCTCAAATACTTTGTTATTTTTCCCTCGGCAGGAAGCTGACACAGACGATAACCAAGGAACGCTTGGCTTCGACGAGTTCTGCGCCTTTTACAAGATGATGTCTACGCGGCGAGATCTATACCTACTGATGCTCACCTACAGCAACCACAAGGATCATCTGGACATCGATGACCTGAAGCGCTTCCTGGAGGTGGAGCAGAAGGTAATTTTAACTCCGCGCATGAATAAGGGGCTTCTGATCCTGCCAATCTGCTTTGATCTTTATGCTTTGCTCTTCAGCCTGGGGCTCGAAGATTATTTTTCGATCTTGATTCTTCATAGAGCCACTGCGTGTCCCTGCTTGGTGATTTGTTATTAGGAAAGAGCTTACGGACATCGTACTTGATTGGTTAGGGACCGTGAAGGGCTCTAAACGTTGAAATTGAGAGAACAATAGAGAAAGGAGTTATAACGGTGGAACAAGGAGAAAGTGAGAGTATGGGATAGGCACAAAGGTTAGAAGTGGTTGCTAAGTCATTGAGAAGGGGAAAGGCACAGTTCACATCTTAAGTGTGATAATGTGGTGAGCCGCAATGAAACAGAACTGTAAAACTGGGACATGGAAAGTGCAATGAAGGTTGGATGAAAGTCAAAGTAAAATTGAAGAAGTAAAGCCCCATGATCTTATCAAACATATGTTAATACCCATATTAATTGAACCAGGATCACATTTAACCATACCTCTTTAGATTAAATAAACTCTTTTTTACACTTTTCTAATATGGCTTCTTTAGGTAACTTGTTGGTGTTATTTATAATGGTACAGTCCTCCACTTTACCCCCCCTTCCTTTGTATCACTATGGTATCTTCCGCTGTTCTCTGGAGGCTACCTTAGAATATTCAGGTAAGGAAGTTGCTGGACTGTTGGTGGAGAGAGGAGACCGGTAATAAAGAGTTGATCTTACCTTATGAAGATTCTGTCATTTTATCATAACTGCCTAAATTTGTGTTTGACATAAAGATTGTCGAGAGATGCATTGCAGAGTATCAGAGTGTGAGGTTATAGTTTTCCACAATGTGAGATAATTATTTGATTTATTTAATTTTTATTATATACTGAAGAACATTGTTCAACCAGCAGAATGTTCAACAAACATTTACAAAGATGCAATAGAAACGAAGTTATAAGTAATACTGAAGTCATAGTAAATTTATGGTATTTTCATATAATTGCTAGAGGATATTGAATGATCCTTCCACGGTTCAGTTCAAGCAGAGGACAGAATCCTCTCAACATTTTCAGTATTTCCAGTTTGATGGGTCAGTAGGTGTTTTTCGACAGATGAGAGACTGTACAGGCACAACAGATCTTAAATAATTTGCTTGCTTTTTTAACAACTTCTTTTGAGATACATATCACACACATGCTCTATCAAAATAGATGACAGAAAATACAAAAACATAGGGAGCTACCAGCGTACCTCAAAGATCTGAATTTAAGACTTTGCCTGTAAAAGACCTTGTGAAAAATACACACCAGCATAAACTTGTTCGCCACAAGTTGCCAACGCCGTGCGGCTAAGGAAGGGTTGATGTACAGCATGAACTGCTTTGAAGGACACATGTTGGGAGAGATTTGTGCTATTCAATAGGCTCACGGTCGTGGAATACACATAGTTATTAAACTGAAAACGTTCTTGATGAATGGTTTTGAGAGAAAAAAAGAACCTATTTGAGCTTTCAGGTTCTGGATTTTATTAGGTCTCGCCTGACCCAGCACATGCGCTGGTCTGGCGAGACTTATTGAGAGGGCTCCAAAAAGTGCTACCAGGCCAGCCTAGAGCTACAGTGCATGTGCGGGGGCGCGCGCGCCGCGCTTTACCGCAATTACTTCCACTTTCGCGGCCGCACGGCCGCTTTGATGTTTGATCGTGATCCCGATCGCGATCACTTTAACTTTCGCGGCCGCACGGCCGCTTTGCATAGCGAATAGGCCTCGCTTTTGGGACCTCATAAGTATTTAGTTATGCAACTGTTGCATGGCTAAACACTTATAAGGTCCCAAAGGCGAGACCTATTGGCTATGCCAATGCTTGTTTAGGTTGCCACTAAACCCCCACACACAAATAGTTTTCTGTTTTCCTACTCAGCAGCCGATTGACCAAAGTGTAAGTTGATGTCATCCCGTTTTTCTCACTGCCTAGGCATTTTATGTTCTTACTGGTAACTGATTGTGCGGCAGATTTTGCCTTCATTAGTACACTGCATAGAACCCATATGTAAACAGCTTTGTCGTTTGTCATTTTGGCACAGTCGGTATCAAGCCAGCTGGCCATCGTGTTATTATCAAGGGCCTGTATTATCATCACATTCTCTTCTTTGCTTGATTGCTGTAAAAGAGGTAAAACAATGGCTTTAAATTGTCCTATTTTCCCCTGAGTCAGATGATGGCCCGTTAGTGATGGTGACTGAAGCTCCTGTTTGGAATGTTATAAATTGGTCACATATAGGAGGAGTGTCGTATCATTATTTCGTTTTTTGTAATTTCGAGCACTGATCATCTGTCCTAGCTCCATGGGATCGGGGGGGGGGGGGGGAAGGGGGGCTCAGTAGAGAGCAGACTGGCAGATATTTGACAGGACTCAATGTGTATGAACTCATATAGAGGTACGAAAAGGCATAATCCACTATAATACATCACCTGCCCATTCCCCATCTTGAAAGTGCCACAAACCTAACCTTTGACGTAGTCAATGATATATCACAACCAAAATGGCTGCTATGCGTCCATTCTGTCTGTGACTGTTACTGCTGCATTGCTTACGCTGTCCTGCAGGTGGGCTCACGTACACGCATGGGCGTCCGCAGAAATGTTTCCGGGGGGGGGGGGGGCAAAGTTTTAACTTCATCACCATCCCCCGACATGATTGAGCACAAGTATTAAATACATTTTAAAAAAATCTAATAAGACAAAGAGCTTAAATAAACACAGAACCATAGGGGGAAGAGAAAAATCTTGGGAGGTGCCACAGCAGACGACCTTTCAACCACAATGAAACAGAAGGAAAAACTAAAAATGGCCAGAAAAAAATTCTAAATCAGGTTGATGTGGTTCTAGAGAGATCCACATCATCAAACCTTTCAATGATGATACAGTGGACGATTGTGTCAAATTCAAGAGCTAGTAGGATCAGCCTCGCTAAGCCACATCGTCTCAAACAATATTAATGAAGCAACTCATTAAGTACCAAAGCCATGACTGATTCCATCTATCTACTTGGACAGACATTCACAGAAGAGTGTCCAGAGCGTTGGATTTTTCAAGATGGTCGGTAAGTTGTTCAGACATTATTTGCTGTGTCTATGGTAACAGCACCATGAGATCAGAGTTATAAACATTTGGAACATCCAAACCATCTTTTGAAGGCAGAGGGCTAACAACACTGGATTTCCAAACTTTGGGGACAAGTCCAGCTGTGAACAATGCATTGATAATATTGGCAATTTCCTAGATACTGGCATTAGAAGTTCCTTGTAATATTCTCACAACACGAGTCATTGGGAAAGCCAGGTTTCAACATGGACAGAAAAATGCCTACCTCCTCTTTAGAGTCTGTGGAAAAGCAAGAGAGGGAGATCTCAGTGCAGAAGTAAAGGCCAGGTGCAGGAAAACTGAAACAAGGAAAGCAGGGGACTGATAAATGGATAGGTTGTAGGTGTACTCTGCAAGTCATTGAACATGGAAGTGGCAGGGCTACATGTCCTCCAATGCACACCTCTTTAGAACAGAGGCAGAGACCAAAAGGCAAACAATAAGGATGGACAGAATGGAGTTCATGGGTTTGGTGAGATGGAGTTCTGAGAGACTTGGGAGTTACATTCAGCTAGGAATAGGGGGGCAAGAAAATGGAGGATGAGCTTGATGCCGTATTTTACGTTATTCAGGGGCCTTGACCATTCTAGGGAAGAAACCGTGTTTTGAGGTCACTTCATAAAAAGGTGATGTGGTGAGAGTAAAAAAGTACTGTAGATGGAGCAGGGGAGGAGGGGGGGGTTATGAGGTAGCCCCAGCTCTTTCTGGTGTTGCTTAAGCAAGGACACAGATGCCCAGGGCTAACAGATACATTTAGGAGAAAAGTAATCTGCTGAAGAGGCAGGACCGGAAGCAATAAATCATATCAAGTAATACTTGCTGGGGATTGATGAGGGATGACCAAAAGGTGGAGATGAACGAATACAGTTGCTCCTAGTTTTAACAAAAAGGGGGCGGGCTAGCCAGTCAAGTGAACATTTTACCTCTTAATTTGTCTAGAGGGTCCGGGTCAGACATAATCCCTGGAATCACTGAGATATGGTAGTGCTGGCCTGATACCGGTAAGTTTGAGAAAGGACTAAAACATCAGTGTGAAGAAGGTTTCTGGTAGGCCTAAGAGGAGACCAATATGCCAATGCAAAGTGGACAGGCCCTAGAACACAAAGAACTAGGTAAAGTGGTGAGAGGGATAGCCGAGAGTCAAATACAGGCTAGGTTATTGCATAGTAGATGGTAATGGTATGATGTATTCGTTTTTCGTTGACCGTTCTATTAATCAGCACACAGCCTCACACTCATCCAAGGGTTAATGAAGCCACTGAGTGCTGATTGACTCTGGAAGTTTCCATGTTCGGACCATGCAAGCATGATCCGTGTTTTTCAGGTGCTGTGGAAACAGTTTAAATCGCTGCCTTCAAATGTTTGCACTCGCACCACGCACTTAACAAGCAGGGAAAAGCAGAGAAACTGGCGGCCCGACCTACTTACTATAAAGTTGTGACACGTACATGGATCAATGCTGCTAAAAGATAAATTAAAATGCATATTGGTATTCTAGCAGCAGGGAGCTTTCGACGTTGATAGTAAGTACTCTGTATGTTGTATGTTTTATGTGTGTGTAGTATAAATGTTTCACTAACGTTATGTTTAGTAGTGTTTTTAATTAGGTTCAAATAAGTCTTTGATTTAAAATAAAGATAAAGTTGAATTGAAAGTGAGGTGGAGCGCTGGTGACACACAGGATACGATGACCCTTCGGAGACGAGGGTGATGGAGCTCGGGTGGTGTACGTCCCAGGCGGAGGTAGGGTGACCAACAGGCATGGGTGCAAATTCAGGACAGTGAGTGTAAAAATTCAGGACAAAAGCTCAAAATTCAGGACAAAAATTCAGGCCAGACAGTCAAAATTCAGGACCAAAATTTGATACAAAAGGTACGTTTTACAGACACATCAGAGGAGGTCGCGCAACAGTATATAAGTAATTAAATAGACATCCAATGTAAGTACAAGTCAAAATAAGTTTGTTGGGTTAAGACAATCACGTTTTTGTTGGTATGCGCACAGCTTTGAGGAACTGTGCAGGTCTTTTTGTGCTATTTCATATGATCACAATCTATTTATGTGGTTACTGCTCTGGGTTGTCGAGTCTGATATTTTGTTTACAGTTCAAGGTTCTGAGCAGGCATGTTTGGTGACAAAAGTAGTCAGGAAGATTTGCTCATATGGACTTTGTTACCAACATCTCATATATGAGTGCCATAAAGCGGCACGCATAGGATGTAGTTAATTGGGACCTGCAGTGCTGGACTAGAGGGCAGTCCTCTGAGTGACCAGCTTTATGTGTCAGATCACTTTAGGTATTCCATGACTGTTCAGCTGGTGATGACTGATTTAGTGGCTGGTACAGAACTGAGTGATGGATAAGACCCATAGCGGACAGGTCTTGTGTGAGGGTAAGAGCATTAAGCAGGAAAAGGAGTTACTAACCAGCCAGCATTAGCTATAATTGGCTGCACACTGCTGAGTGTTATAGTATTATTGCAAGCCAGAACAGTTAGATAGAAGTTGACATTGCTATATAATGCCCTGGTTAGCCATATTTTAGTCATATTTAATTTACCTGACGAATGGAGATTGTATACCGCTTGGGCTGCATCCTTTCTGTGTGCTCTAACTTCAGTTTTTCAATGATGCACAGAAGTTTGCTACAGACTAGAAGTTGTTAGGGCATTATTGTAGGTCAGAAGGAGGCACTATCTTGTACATACAGAACAGTTTCCATTGAAATGGCAACAAAATACCAAGATGCAGTTTTACTGATAAAACTATATAGCGCACAAACAATAATGTGTGGAAATGTGGTTTCAGAACATATGTATCATTTGAAAATCACACAGTAAAGAGTCTTGATTGTTTTGATCCTTTTAAAACTCTGTTTCCAGCACACTTCTGAAGTACAAACAAGTGGCCCATTTGTGGTTTCCTAACTGCTATGTTTTGAAACATTTGCACAGTTCATTTGCAAGTATTTAACGGTTGTTCTGTGTTACAAAAAAAGCTGACAGCTTACAGTCTTTGGATTCACACGCTCTTTACGACCACAACAAGACTGTCAAGTAGTCCACTTTACTATTCTGCCTTTGACGGCAAAGTTAGAGAGCGGTCAAGTAGGCATTACAAGGGTGGTGCATGGGCGTTCCCATGCATTGCAATGTAAATCCATATTTATAAAGACTGGTTTATGCCAAAATGGTGTGCCTATCTGAGGTAGGTGTAATGAGAAGAAATAAGATCTCACACAGAAGATAGGAATCCCCTGTACAATTACTAACCACCAATCTTCGTTTTTAACTTTGCAATCACCATTTTGGGTAGAGAACAATAAAAACATAACTCACAACATTTTGCACATCACTTTAGCTGCATGTTTTTTGTTGGGTAAAGTGGGGGGGAACATGCGCTGGTGGCTAGCCTTTTGGCTTTGTCAATGCATGTTATTTTCTTGTGATCTTTGTACAACTAGATTGTTGGTAAAGTTGGTGGTCCCTTGAAAATATATATTAAAAAATATTGGTTAAAAGCAAAATCTTTTTTGGTCTCTAAAAGCATGCATTGCGGTAGTAGTCCATGGCACAGAAGGAGATTTCTTTGTATGTGGAAGCGCTCCGTGTGAAACAGTAGAATGCAGTCGTCACTCATAATTAAATTAGCTAGTGGCTGAAGTGTGCTTTCAGAATTCCCCATGCTGTATGTGGTAGTAAGTGAAAGAAAAATAATGTGAATGGCACAACAAACGGCTGTGAGGGAAGAGGGCTGCCCCCCTAGGAGTAAATATATTATACACAGACGTTTAGTAAAATCTTAAGGTTTTGGCTAATGCCAGATCTAAAAGAAAAAGACCTTATCGACATTAAGATGACCAGCTGTGAGCTTGTATGCATTTATCTTCCAGTGCAGACAGTTTTCTTTGTCTGTTGGTGGTCATGTGCAGAGAGTATTGTTTAGACCAAATTGAGAATTTTGAAAACGCACTATTTCTCCGATTGATGTCCAGCAAAGGTTTGGATGAAGCCCTAGAATTAACACCTGATTGCAGTGGTTCAGGATCTAATTTCTGTTTGCTTTTTTTAACTGTTTAAACTCGTATTTATTTTTTTCTAAAATATTAAACATTACTTATGAACCGAGTTTCCCAGCCTCATGCAGTTTTGCACAACTATACTGCTGCAATCTAATATGTGAGAACATTTACATATATATGTAAATGTTCTCACATATTGCATTGCAGCAGTATAGTTGTGCAAAACTGCATGAGGCTTGGAAACTCGGTTCAGAAGTAATGTTTAATATTTACATATAAAAAATAAATACGAGCTAAACAGTTAAGGCTAAAAAAAACAAAAAACGGCTCTAATAGTAATAGTAGATTTTTTTTGATCAGATGTGGGTTGTATAATCTACTGGCTCCAAGCAAGTCACTCACCTTCAAGGCACGTTAAAGGCAGACGGCCCATTGTCATTCTTTATGTGATGATCAGCAGCAGACAGATTGACAATAGGCCTGTCCACAGTCTGCTCGAGGTCGGGGAGGGGCTGCTGCAGCCTCTAGAGTTCAAAGAGAAGTGCGAGAGGCCCCAAGTGAGAGAACGTTTAAACTCCTGGGGCCTCTCGCAGGTGAACAGCACAGCTTGCTGTAATCGTGATAATTACGGAACAAAGACCCTAGGTGGAGGGAGGTGGGTGGCTGCCTCCCTGCTCAGAACACATGGGCGTCCGCTACTGCAACGTGCGCTGCCTGAGTGATAATACCACATTGTCACTGGGCTAGCACCGACGGCCCGGCGATCCAGGGGGGGGGGGGGCGGCGCCTCCCCCCCTGCGGACGCCCATGTACACGTACATCCATCGTAGCACAGATGGCCTTCCTAAGTGGCGTACATGGTCCTCAACAGCATTTTCGCTTCAACCCACCTCTTACAGGACACGTATAAAGAAGTGCACAAACACAGACATCCACCACAGCTCAGCTATAACATATAGCTGGGGGCAGCATGCCCCCAAAGCACTTTCCACGTAAACACACATGAAAACATCCAACGCAGTACACCCATTCTATAAGTTCCATATCACTATGGTCAAAACAGCACACACCATTGAAAAGAACAATAGATAAAACATGAAACATAACTTACTAATCAGAACATATTGCACACATCAAACACTACACATATATGCCACATAGCTAATTAACAAAATGCGTAAAATTGCATAATACCTACCAGGTACATCAAGAGCCAAACAATCAGCACACCAGGTTAAATACAGCTCCTTACACCAACCAACGTCTCCCAGATCGGCCAATAGATGAATATGAAGATGATATTACGTTTCTACTAATTCCAGTTAACATGCTGACATAAGTACTGGTGGGGCCATTGAAAAGCCAATCACCCGGGCAGAAACCAAACTTTAGCAAGAATTCCACCCACACCCACTAAACTGACCTGCATGATCGAGCTATACATTTATGAAACACATCTCTTGCAAACAGCTCTAGAACCACAAATAAGTACTGAGTAACTACTCATAAAACCTACTAGACTGGCGTATATGGGCGTCATTATGAGTGTTACCACCCAGGCTGCACACCTACACTCTATTGCTAATAATGCCCCAGTGAGTGTGCAAATAGCATCAGAAAAATCGTCAGGTGCCCTTTGCTTCCAGCAAGTGCAGAAGCGGGGAGTTCTCTACATGTAAATAAATATAATATGGAGAAAAATAAAAAATAGTCAAATGTGCACATGCCTGCTACCACAGTACCAAACCAGGAGTACTTTCTGTCAGCACCTTACGGATTTGTCGCCATTTATATAGAGCGAACCTAGAAAGAGGGTAGCTGATCGCTGCACTTCACTATTGAACTTGGGAAACAAGACTGTGTACATTAAGAGGGTATTTTATACATTTTAAGTTATACAACTGCGTTTCATTTAATATGTTTACAACTACATTACAATCTTCAGTTTTTAGGCACATGTAGGCTACTTTTTGCACAGTCATATTTGTTTTCATATTTTCGTAGATGCCAAGATTAGAACCCTGACCTGTAAGTTCCAAAGTGTGCAATGTAGCCACTAGACTCCATCTCCAAGAGAAATGAAGAAAATGGACGCATTTCGGGAAATCCATGACGTGCATGGATTCCCAAGACTTTCCTTGGGGTTCTGTAAATCTTACAAAATGTAGAAGTCGCAGTAGGAGACCTATCACTAATAGATCTCTGATTTGTTGTTAATTGAGCCATCAAGTGCTGTCGTCCATGTCACATCTGATCATATGTCATTTCAAGAGATAGGATATCTTACAACTCCGTTTACTGTGAAGAGCTTCAGTCACAGCAGATATGATGAAATGAGGACAAAGTAGGTCTTAGTGTTTGATATGAAGGAAGGAAGTCAAGAGTAGTGTTTGATTGTCACAATGGAGAAGAAGAATTGAAAGTCATTAAAATGGAGGTGGGGATAGCGGGGACTAGGTCTCTCACTGTGGAATGGGAATTGGAAGACAGGCAAGGTCCTCCATCTTAGAATGGACAGGTTGACTAAATCTGAGTCATAATGTTGGACTGGGGAGGAGGAGAGCACAAAGGAGGGCCCTGATGTTCTACTGGAGGAGTGGAGGACTACGATAAAGGAATGAGAAAGTGGTAGAATTTAAGGTTCATATGACGTCTATCGTACTTGACGTCCTCTGATTTGGGCGCCGAACCACAAGACTTTTCATTGGAACTTTGAGATCTTTGGCATGTGTGCAAAGCTGGAGTGAGTAACTACAATTAGTTGATCTTAGAACACCCGTAGGACTCAAGGGCTTTCAGTTGTTTTTATACCATGACCGGGGCATTTCAGCCAGTAGCACGTGTTCATTCTCAACCCATAACCGAGTTCTGAGAGATGTTTCAGAGTTCAAGAGCTGGCCAGATAATGAAAACGGGTTTATATCCACAACAGCATCTACTAACACCTGGAGCATCCCTGCTTCATTCTTCCATCAAAGTTCCTTCTTTGTGTCGACCTAAATGACCAGGCAATGACACAATCTAGGTAATAGGTACCCAAAAATGTGACGTCAAAGAAAGAACACGAGGGGCCACAGCACCAAAACTTACACTACTGCATGTGAATAATGCTTCCTGTCCACATCATGCAAGTATTTTTGCAGCAGGTTAATAGGGGAATATAAGGATTGTAAAAACCATATGGAATCCTTCTATTGCTTATACATAAAATGGGGGATCTTAACAAATAATTCTTCATAAACGAACAACATTAAAAAAAATATCACACAGGTTCTGCACTATTTGGCTACTTTTGTGATAAAAACAAATGCAACAAACTGAAGTTTACCCATAGACAGGCACGCAGTTCATGTTTCAGCTTGCTTTAAATTATGTCCTTCTGCAAATGCCTTTTGTTCCACTTTGCATTGTGAAAGTAGACACATTGATACAATGGATTGCACAGTTTTGTGGGCTTTTTTTTTGCACCAGGCGAAGATTCTCTGCTATGACATCTGACGTCTGGCCCGCTTTTTTCTCTGCCCAAATTGTAAAGAAGTCTCCTAGACTTCTGATTTAAACATGATGATCTTTGAAAAGAGTATAATTAGTTTACATCTGTCCCTACAGGACTTGGGCTTACTGGTGTACGCTAACAGAGGTAGATGAGCCACGGGCCGGGGGAGGCGAAGCCGGACCCAATAGGGGCCCGTGCCAAATGCCTCCCTTAGGCGAGAACCCCCTCCGCAAGCCCACTAAAAAGGGGGCGACCAGACTGGTCCCCCCCCCCCCCAAGCTAGCCGCTCGCTGCACAATCCAGGCGAGAGGGAGCAAGCGGCTGGGGGGTTCAAAAGGGGCACAGGTTCCCCCTTGGGGCCACTGACCCCCCTCCCAATCAAGACTGAATCCCACCCACCCACGCCAAAGGAATCGGGCGTCGCAGCCGCAAGGGCAAAGGAGAAGCGGAAGAAACCCAGAAAAAGATCAAAAAGGGGAAATTACTAGAGGTAGATGAGCTGCTCACACAGTGTCCTTGAGATGCCTCATGGCAGGGACACAGAGGGAGTGAATGACAGCACACAGCCATAGACAGAGTAGATGAGATGCTCGCACAGGGTCCTTGGGATGCCACACGGCTGGGGCACTGAGGAGCAGGCGAGTGGCCAGCAAGGGTCCAGGGCAAGCGGAACGGCACTTGCAGCCGGGGCCGGTCCTAGCAGCCGCTCACAAATTCGGTAGCAAGGGAGGCCAGGAACTGCACAACATGGAGACCTTGCTTAAAAGGGCACCTTGAGCTAAGATAGTGCTGTCATAAAAGGACTAACACCAAACTTGGAGAACAATGCATGACGTAGAATAACATGGATGTTTATGAATGACCAACCAAAAGTTGCGAGATGTATAAACCATGTTTTTAATAAACTGCAGCCATTCTATGCACCATACCATGTCGTCACTTGAACGATTGATGGGGAAAGGGATGCAGTTGGGCAAGGCATAGAAGGGGGGTAACCCGCCCCTGGGAGGGGTTTGGCCTGTGCTCAAATCGGGGATTTCCACAATAGGCGAGTGCCTTTGAAAGACGTGACTGGCGGAATTTGAACTCCACACCTGCAAATGTGACCAGAGCCATTATAAGAAGGTGGCATCTTTGGTGGTAAACACTAGGTAAATGCTATTTCCTAGATATTTTAGAGCCTGGATTAGAGTTGGATGTATGGTTACTCGGTCACAAACGACAGATTGCCTTAGTCTTTCCAATCAGCTCTGGCAATAGCTGAGAACAATTATCAATTACAACATTAATATTGGGGTGCCATTAAAGGAAAGCTGTATTCCATGAATTTAATTTTTCAATAAAGCTGAATTGCATTCCTAAACATTTGTTGGTGGCATTAATTTATTTTGAGATATAATCTTGTTGTGCATGCACATTGAGTGCACAGCACTCACACAGCTACTTATGCCAATCACAAGGTACTTCTTTGCAGTGATACTGCACCTCACAGCACACACATCAGATACCACTGAAGTCATATTGATCCTTTCTGCACCCAAAACACCCACAACTGCATCTATCAAGGCTGTGGTGCTTAGCAATCACAGTGCACACTACATCACTGTAGCCTACAATACGCACACTGACACCACAGCACTTATAATGCACCCCAGTACTCTTGAACTGCACCTCACAACACACTCAGTGCTGCCTGCATCACTTTCACACTTCCTTAGTGTTTTTACATTGCAATATAACATGACACCTTGAAGCCACTTAATGGCGCTAGGAAGTGGAAGTTAAAGGTTAGATACTGCCCGATCCGGGCACCCAAAGTCGGATGTAATGGTTCATAAAGAAAAAAAAAAGAACATCCGTCTTTAAAGTTACTAGGACTTTTCAACATGGGAAAGTTACTTACACATACTCATACCAGTGACTGTCTTGAGGTGAAATTGTTGCTGTGCTCACCGCCCTCCCCCTAATCTCTGCACCTACCTTTTTTATCGTAGTGGTTCTCTTTCCACGATGTCTTACCTATTTTAGAGTTAAAATATATTATTTTTCTTTTTAGATGTGTCGTAATTGGAGAGTGGGGGCTCCCTGTCCTCATCTTCTTTGCCCTGAACCTCTAGTTATATTTTTTACCTATCTTCTTTCTTCTTACAGCCTGCCATGTACTCGATAACACCTACCTCACTTGGTAATGCTTTGGTGTAGTGCAGGTGATAAACTGTTCTGCGCAGAGTTGTGCGTAGATAAGTTGTTCGGTGCAGAGTTTGTGCGTGGCAGGAAACTGGTAAACCATCCTCAAAGAGTGGTCCAGGGGGACATCAGAGTGCAAGAGAGGAAAGTTTTCCTGGAGAAAAATATCTAAGATGTTGAGCATCTGAGAGATGTTTTTGGTGGTTGGGGCCTGAGCCCTGGAGTGGGTGTGGTAGCAAGTAGTCAGTGGTGTGCCAGAGTTGCCCTTGAAAAGAGAGGTTTTGAAGTATGTCCAAAACTTAAGGTAGTTTGGTTGATCTCTTGAAGACGAGCCTAGTTCCTTCCAGACGTGGACGCCCAAGATTTTCAGAGATCTTCTTTTGTACTCTAGTCATATGGTCTTGCTTTGGCAAAGGCAGGAAGCATTTTTGAGTGACATGTTCCAAAGATGCAGCTTGTGAGAGGCAGATTTTGCAAGTAGACTGCCGGTATATTCCTAGAAGCTTTATGCATAATATGTAGCAGTGGCGGCCGTCACAGATAAACGGTGGTAGGGTGGGAGGGGTTGCGCGGGAAGGGGAGCCGGGGTCATGTAGGGAGAGCGAAATAATAGATTTTGTATTAAAAAAGTACCTTTAGCTACCGGCCGCCTCCAGCGTTGGGTTCGCCGCCTCTCCTCTTCCTAGGTCCCAGCATCCCCTGGGACAGACTCCCATCCAATCCCCGTGCTGCAGAGCAGCACAGGTATTGGTCTGAACAGACTAAAAAGACGTCCTGCTCAGACCAGCGAATCTGTGGGGGTTTCTCCAGCGTGGCTGCTCAATGCACCTGGGCTGGAGAAATCCTAAGTGCGCATGTGTGTTTTGGTCGGCCTGAAATGGCTGGCCAAACACACATGTTACAACAAACAAATGATGGACGGAATGCTGACAATGCAGACATTCTCCCCCAGTCAAGAGATCTGGGTTAAATCCATCGTTCTTTTGCCCACTACGCCACCCCAGTTTAGACATGGCCATATGCAAATCAGTCTTGACCCTGTGCCTCATGGGAACAGTCCAGCCCGAACTGCCAAGCCATGTCTTCCCTGGACCGGAATCATGCATCCTAGGACCGGTTTCTGGCTATCAGCCGTCATCAGCCAGGATAGCTTGACTCCAGTGGCGTAGTGAGCACGGGTCCCACGTCTGGGAATACCCATCCCACTTAGGGCGAAAAGCGTTACAACAAACAAATGATGGACGGAATGCTGACAATGCAGACATTCTCCCCCAGTCAAGAGATCTGGGTTAAATCCATCGTTCTTTTGCCCACTACGCCACCCCAGTTTAGACATGGCCATATGCAAATCAGTCTTGACCCTGTGCCTCATGGGAACAGTCCAGCCCGAACTGCCAAGCCATGTCTTCCCTGGACCGGAATCAAGCATCCTAGGACCGGTTTCTGGCTATCAGCCGTCATCAGCCAGGATAGCTTGACTCCAGTGGCGTAGTGAGCACGGGTCCCACGTCTGGGAATACCCATCCCACTTAGGGCGAAAAGCGTTACAACAAACAAATGATGGACGGAATGCTGACAATGCAGACATTCTCCCCCAGTCAAGAGATCTGGGTTAAATCCATCGTTCTTTTGCCCACTACGCCACCCCAGTTTAGACATGGCCATATGCAAATCAGTCTTGACCCTGTGCCTCATGGGAACAGTCCAGCCCGAACTGCCAAGCCATGTCTTCCCTGGACCGGAATCAAGCATCCTAGGACCGGTTTCTGGCTATCAGCCGTCATCAGCCAGGATAGCTTGACTCCAGTGGCGTAGTGAGCACGGGTCCCACGTCTGGGAATACCCATCCCACTTAGGGCGAAAAGCGTTACAACAAACAAATGATGGACGGAATGCTGACAATGCAGACATTCTCCCCCAGTCAAGAGATCTGGGTTAAATCCATCGTTCTTTTGCCCACTACGCCACCCCAGTTTAGACATGGCCATATGCAAATCAGTCTTGACCCTGTGCCTCATGGGAACAGTCCAGCCCGAACTGCCAAGCCATGTCTTCCCTGGACCGGAATCAAGCATCCTAGGACCGGTTTCTGGCTATCAGCCGTCATCAGCCAGGATAGCTTGACTCCAGTGGCGTAGTGAGCATGGGTCCCACGTCTGGGAATACCCATCCCACTTAGGGCGAAAAGCGTTACAACAAACAAATGATGGACGGAATGCTGACAGTGCAGACATTCTCCCCCAGTCAAGAGATCTGGGTTAAATCCATCGTTCTTTTGCCCACTACGCCACCCCAGTTTAGACATGGCCATATGCAAATCAGTCTTGACCCTGTGCCTCATGGGAACAGTCCAGCCCGAACTGCCAAGCCATGTCTTCCCTGGACCGGAATCAAGCATCCTAGGACCGGTTTCTGGCTATCAGCCGTCATCAGCCAGGATAGCTTGACTCCAGTAGCGTAGTGAGCACGGGTCCCACGTCTGGGAATACCCATCCCACTTAGGGCGAAAAGCGTTACAACAAACAAATGATGGACGGAATGCTGACAATGCAGACATTCTCCCCCAGTCAAGAGATCTGGGTTAAATCCATCGTTCTTTTGCCCACTACGCCACCCCAGTTTAGACATGGCCATATGCAAATCAGTCTTGACCCTGTGCCTCATGGGAACAGTCCAGCCCGAACTGCCAAGCCATGTCTTCCCTGGACCGGAATCAAGCATCCTAGGACCGGTTTCTGGCTATCAGCCGTCATCAGCCAGGATAGCTTGACTCCAGTGGTTTGCATATGGCCATGTCTGAACTGGAGTGGCGTAGTGGGCAAAAGAACGATGGATTTAACCCAGATCTCTTGACTGGGGGAGAATGTCTGCATTGTCAGCATTCCGTCCATCATTTGTTTGTTGTAACGCTTTTCGCCCTAAGTGGGATGGGTATTCCCAGACGTGGGACCCGTGCTCACTACGCCACTGGAGTCAAGCTATCCTGGCTGATGACGGCTGATAGCCAGAAACCGGTCCTAGGATTCTTGATTCCGGTCCAGGGAAGACATGGCTTGGCAGTTCGGGCTGGACTGTTCCCATGAGGCACAGGGTCAAGACTGATTTGCATATGGCCATGTCTGAACTGGAGTGGCGTAGTGGGCAAAAGAACGATGGATTTAACCCAGATCTCTTGACTGGGGGAGAATGTCTGCATTGTCAGCATTCCGTCCATCATTTGTTTGTTGTAACGCTTTTCGCCCTAAGTGGGATGGGTATTCCCAGACGTGGGACCCGTGCTCACTACGCCACTGGAGTCAAGCTATCCTGGCTGATGACGGCTGATAGCCAGAAACCGGTCCTAGGATGCTTGATTCCGGTCCAGGGAAGACATGGCTTGGCAGTTCGGGCTGGACTGTTCCCATGAGGCACAGGGTCAAGACTGATTTGCATATGGCCATGTCTGAACTGGAGTGGCGTAGTGGGCAAAAGAATGATGGATTTAACCCAGATCTCTTGACTGGGGGAGAATGTCTGCATTGTCAGCATTCCGTCCATCATTTGTTTGTTGTAACGCTTTTCGCCCTAAGTGGGATGGGTATTCCCAGACGTGGAACCCGTGCTCACTACGCCACTGGAGTCAAGCTATCCTGGCTGATGACGGCTGATAGCCAGAAACCGGTCCTAGGATGCTTGATTCCGGTCCAGGGAAGACATGGCTTGGCAGTTCGGGCTGGACTGTTCCCATGAGGCACAGGGTCAAGACTGATTTGCATATGGCCATGTCTGAACTGGAGTGGCGTAGTGGGCAAAAGAACGATGGATTTAACCCAGATCTCTTGACTGGGGGAGAATGTCTGCATTGTCAGCATTCCGCCCATCATTTGTTTGTTCAAACACACATGAGCACTTAGGGAGTGGAGTGCACGTAGCACTCCTCCTTCCCCCTACCATGCCTCGGCACCGCCCCTCCCTACATTGCTGGCTCAGAGCCGGCAAATGCAAAATAAAACGATGCAAAAACATAGTTTTATTTGCCAATTACTGGCTCTGAGCCAGGCAGTGGGGCGATGCTCCTCCGATATTGCGGATGAGCCGCTGCTGATATATAGGCCCTTAAATTGAGCTTTTTATTGTGGGACATCACAGCAGGGGTGATGTGCTCATATTTCTTGAAAATCAGAAATATTATAGCCACCAAATTATGGATTCTTGGTTAGTTCTGGATATGCGATATTCGCAGGCTCTCATTAATGCCCTGTAGAGCTCTCATACCACCACATAACACTTACTGAAGCTCACAGATTTGTTTGTTTCAGTTAGCTTTGAGATTTAAATACTTCTTTCTCTGTTCTGAAGCTATGTTTGTCCAAGCAAGACAACAAATCATGTGTAGATGTCCAGAGAGGAAGTACCTGGATTCAAGGGTGGCCCCTCTGTTATAGTTAAGCCTGGGCGAAGCACTACGCTACGCTCGCGTAGTTTGCGAAGTTCGCGCTACTTCGCACTACGCGAACTGCACGTAGCACAGTGCGAACACGCGTAGCGTAGTGTTGCGTAGTGCTGTGGTCATTTTTTTCTTGCTCGCGGTCCTCAACGTCAAGTTGGCGACCACGAGCAAGCAAAATGACATCCCGGCGAGACTTTTTCCTTGTTCGCGATCAGCAACATCAAGTTGGCGATCGTGAGCATGGAAAATAAACCTCCCGGCGAAATTCCCAACGCGAGGAGGTCAGGTTTCTCATTGCGAGGGGTCGCGTATGCTCGCAACCGCTCGCGATGAGAAACTACCAGTTCGCGTTGAGAAAGCTGCCGCTCGAGTAATAATCTACTCGAGCAGCAGAAAACTACAGCTCGTACTGTGCAAGATGCCATTTTCAATGATTGCACAGTGCCGGTTGCTTGTCCGCACTGTGCAATCATTGAAAACAACATCTTGCACAGTGCGAACATGTTACTACGCAGTTCGCGAAGTGCTACGCGTAGCTCGCGTAGTGCGAACTTCACTTTGCGTAGCTTCGCGAAGTGCTACTTCGCGAACTACGCCCACCCTTAGTTATAGTGGGGGAACGTTGCCCCACTGAAATGCCCCCAGAGATGGAAAAATAAAATGGTAATGAAATTCATTAATTACCATTTAATTTTTTGCCACACTACCCCGAACAGAGTGTCAGGACGGGCCGCTGCTAAATGGCAGCAGGGAGGAGGGTGGGCTGCCTTTTGCACTTGTTTAAAGTGCGCATGCCTCTCCCGGAGCTAGCTGCAGAAAACCAAGATGGTGCCCGCGAGGGAGACCCTCCGCCATTGCCTGATCTGCTGCTGAAGGTGCCCAAAAACCTACAAATGAACACCGGAGGTCCGATTGAGAGCCAACGTAAGATCAGTGCTGTAGACCACCCATGGCGAGCATGAGACATCGTTAATAATAGCAGGAAAACTCTAGTGGGGAGGATACTCGTTCATCTATAACGAAAACGAAACCACAGATGGGGGCCGCCATCTTATAATATTGGGTAAACAACTCAGGGTCTAACGATCTTGCTGAACGTTTAAAGAGAGTCAATAGGAAGAGCGCATCAGAGGTGGCACACCTGGGTAACTCCTGGAGGAGACGCGCCGATACCACAAGTACGGTAGCTACCGACAATCGCAAGCTCCGTGATTTCGCCACGTACTCAAAACGAAAGTAATGACGAGTGCGAGCTGCCATTACAGCCACCACAGGCAGTAAAAAGCGCAGCAATCAAAAAACTAAAAACTTACCATAAAAGAAGAACCAGCAGCGCAGCATAGCGATAAACTTTGGCGGCCCCAAAAACGAGTATTCTCTTTCTCTCCGATAATAGAGACTGGCAATTACAAGACACAGCTTGACCGGGCACAGAGATATAACAAGCGAAGTATACCAGTAGTCGGCAA
The DNA here is from genome assembly GCF_964204655.1 of Triturus cristatus. Lineage (NCBI taxonomy): Eukaryota > Metazoa > Chordata > Amphibia > Caudata > Salamandridae > Triturus > Triturus cristatus. Next base: position 873,700,452 of record NC_140580.1, on the reverse strand, counting down.
GCATATTTAGGAGACAGCAAAGTCGACAAAACCCCTCCAGCACATGGCACAGAGGCACAGGGTGCAGCAAACGGGCAGTACAGGACCTATCGTTTCAGGTGGCCGCCCTATGTGTTTCCAACATATCAGAGAAGGGGTCGATTAACACAAGAATTGCAGATACGTATAAGAATACGAAATCCATAACTCAGTGGGGTGCATAACGGAGTGGTAATTAAGTGGGAAAAACAGACGAAGGCTAACAAGAAGGCAAGTGGGCAAAATCATACCCCTCCACCCTCGCCAACAACTGCACAGCCCCTTATATACAACCATTCAGATCTCGATGGATCAAGATATTAGCTAGGTGTGCAGAATAATACCCGCTCACAAATATTCAAACAACAAGGGAGACGGCCAGTCGCATGCGGCCCAGGTGGCCTACCCAGTAAACAAAGGGGGTAGTAAATACAAGACCAGTCTGCAAGTATAAAAATACAAAAACCAACAATAGTTTTTCCGTGTCCTCAGCACAACGACCCCATACTAAGACTGGAGAACAATAGGCAACAAGAAACGCCAAAAATTTATCGTCAAGCTTAGGGGGCAAGAAACTAGCCATAGAGCTGTATACGAGAGGAAGGATCAGCCAGCAGCAAAAGAGAGGAAGGATATTAGAAATGGCTGGCGCCGAAGGTAGAATCACGCAGCAGACAAAGAAGAACAAGAGTGAACCTCTGGACTTCCTTATCAAACAAAAGAATGGCATCAATACTACGCTGGACATGATCCTGAAAAAACTGGCGGATGTACACGACCTAGCTAAATCGACTAAACTACCGATGGATGCTATACAGCTGGAACTGGCTGCAGTCAGAGCCGGCATCCATGCGGCGAATAACGACTAACGGAAGTAGAGCAGAGGGTGAGCGATATAGAAGATGGTGATCAAAAAGCAAACAAAACTCTGCTAGAGTTATCCAAAACAACAGCAGTACTTCGCAGACAAACAGCAGAATTATACGACCGGAACAGGCGAGGGAACATTAGAATACTAGGGGTAGCCGAAGGTGAGGAAGAGAAAAGCGGGTCGTGCATCACTTTTATACAAGACATGATCCCATAAATAACCAACATTAAGTTTGACCTTCCGTTCGAGCTTGATAAGGCATACAGAGTACCAGCCTTCAAAACCTCAAATAAAACGACCCCACCGCCCATTATATGCAAACCTCTCCGCTTACAACACACAGAAGCCATTTTCACAGTGGCCAGGAAGAACCATAACATACAGTGGAATGGACATAAAATAATCCTCACCCAAGACTACTCCAAGCACACAGTGGACTTAAGGAAAAGTTTTCTGGCACAGCGTGACAAGCTAAGAAAGGAGAACATAATTTTCTCTTTCATAGGCCCCTCAAAATTCAGAATCACCGACAAAGGAAGAACATATGTATTTGAAGACCCCAAAGATCTGTCTAGATACCTTCAAGGTCCAACACAGGAAGAAATTGAACTCTCTCTGGCAAACACGATCAAGAGAAGAGCCTCGTCTGACTTAAGAGTGGAATGAAGGAGTGTATGAAACCCCAAATAAGGACTAGGCAATCAGCCTCTTCAGCTTTGGACTTACCGCTACCTTTAGAAACGCGACACACGATCTACCTCATACAAGACTCTATCCTAACATTATCTACCTCGAATGTCCAAACGGCCGAACCAACATCAATAAAGAATCCTGAGACAGATGCTGAAGCAAGGAAGAACTATATATATATATATATAAGAACATTGTAAACACTAATATCCTTTTTATAACTTTTTTAACAGAAATGTATAAGTGTGAATGTAGTAACCATGCACATATGCCTACATGGATCATTAGAAAACTTTATTATGTTAGACAAGATATGCATAAATAACAAGGCTGGGAAATGTAACTATAAAGATGCTCTGGCGTACAAAAACGTAGGGATCCAGGGGACGGCGGAGTCGGACCTTTGCTGTCGCACGTTCGAAATTCTATGTGCAGGAATGGGGGGGATGGAGGGGGGGGATTTTGAATGTTTTTTGTGTAATGTTAGTAATGTTAGTATCGTACGGGAGGCACTCATGTTTCTTTGTCTACCCACTGCACTCTTTTTAAACATTTCTATCTACACTCTTGCATTCAAGGGAGAGAACGACATCAGTCCTTGGCAGGGTACATTGAAGAGGGACCAGTGGAGGACGTCACAGGTATCACACACTCGAGGTCTCGAAGGGAGGGAGACTATACCGATCGGAAAAAGGGGAAAGGACATGGTCAAACAACCAATACCTAGCATAACAAAATGGCAATAGATAACACGAAAACACTAATATCCAACCTAAAGATAGTCTCCTTAAATGTTAAAGGGCTCAACCACCCAGTTAAAAGGAAAAAAATACTAGACTACCTAGCTAAAACTAAAGCAGATATCTTCCTCCTGCAGGAGACTAGATTATCCCTTGACGATGCAGAACGGATTAGGGCGAGATGGGTTGGACAGATGGCCTGCTCTCCAGCCATAGGGAAGAAACGGGGGGTGATCACTCTGTTAAATAGAAACTCCAACATAAATATAGAAGACCAATATAGCGACGATGAGGGGAGAGACTGTTGACGTATTTGAAAAGGGGGGGAAGAAAACATCCATGTACTGAACATATACGGTCCAAACACTGATGACTCTGAATTCTGGGTGGGCATCTCTAAAAGGTTGGAGGCACTCCCACAAAACGGCCTAACAGTGATGGCAGGTGACTTCAATTTGGCGCTAGACTACACCTTAGACAGACAGTCGCAGTGCCACTCACTCCCCCCAAGCGCACACAACATACTGCAACATTTATGTACCAGATTTAATCTTAAAGACACATCGGCTTCAACACCCGGACACAAGAGACTACACGTTTTATTCCAACCCACACAATTCATACAGTAGAATAGATTACATTCTGATCTCAGGAACACACACCTACTTAATAGAACACACGGACATAGCCACGAGAACTATCTCAGACCATTCCTGCATTAGTCTGCTGTTGTGTGGAAGGCACAATGAGGACCACCCACGTAGATGGAGATTTAACACTGATGTCTTGTCAGAAAAAACCATCAGAATCAAAATAGAAGAGGCCATTAAGGAATATATTAGCTTTAATGACACTGCAGGCACCGACCCTAAAAACATGTGGGATGCATTAAAAGCCACAATTAGGGGGACAATTATGGACATTAAAGCCAAGATGAACAGAAATGCGAAGGCACAGCTGCAACAACTAGAGAAGGATATCCAAAGATTAGAGGCAATCCATATCTCAGACTCAAAGAATGCAGATGCACATACAGAACTCACAAAGAAGAAATATGAATTCAACAGAATTTTGAGTGAAAGAGCTGGTATGTGGATAAACAAGTTTAAAGCAATAAACCTATGTGAGGCTAACAAAGCGGGTAAACTCCTGGCCTCTTACCTAAAACACAAACAGAGACAGCATACCATCTCATCAATCACAGACTCACAAAATATCTCACACACAAGACAGAAATACTACAGACATTTAGTGAATTTTAACAAGACCTCTATAAAAAAGATCTAACGCTGGACGAAAATGACTGTACGGAATACCTAAACAGACTAAATCTCCCAAAGTTAACACCAGAAGAAACACACACCCTGGGGAGGGAGATAAGCTCCACTGAAATTGGGATGGCAGTCAAATCCCTTAAAGCTAACAAGGCACCTGGACCAGACGGATACACAGCCGCCTTTTATAAGATATTCTTAACTCACTTACAACCCACTATGAAAAAAGATTTTAACTACTGCGAAGGGGCAGGGATGGTCTCACAGACCATGTCCGAAGCTAATATTATATTTATCCCCAAGGAAGGCAAAAACGCTCAGATGCCCCAAAATTACAGGCCTATCTCTCTGACTAATGTTGACTGCAAGATATACGCAAAAATCCTGGCATCAAGACTTAATAGGGTACTGCCTCAATTGATAGGAAATTCACAAGTTGGCTTCCTCAAGACACGCATGTCACACGATAACACCAGACTCCTATGCCATATACTAGATAATGCCACCAAGTCCGACAAACCAGCTGTGACCATCACACTGGACGCAGTGAGGGCATTTGATAGGGTATCGTGGCACTTCCTGAAACAGTGCATGCGGGCCTTCAATCTGGGGAACTCCTTCATGCGGAAAGTAATGGCACTATATGTAAAGCCCACTGCCCGCATCGTAGTCAATGGGGCGGTCTCAGAGCCCCTCACCCTGCAGCGAGGTACAGGTAAGGTTGCCCCCTGTCCCCCTCACTGTTCCTGCTAGCTCTTGAATCTCTGATGAAGGATATAGAGGCCAATGAAGAGATGAAAGGGGTCACCATCAACAAGGTCACAATCAAACTAGCCGCATACGCGGATGACATTCTCGTTGTCACAGAGAGCCCCAAATCCTCTATCACGGCCCTCATGGACTCCATAGACAGGTACTCGGTCCTCTCAGGCTATAAACTCAATAAAAACAAGTCAGAATGCAAACCACTCAACATACACACCACAAAAGACATAATGGGGGACTCATGCCTTGCCTGGCAAACCAACTTCATAAAATACCTGGGTTTACACTTTGGGACTGATCTTAAAAGCACACTAGAACAAAATGAAAAACTAATGTTGGACAAGATAAAGGTGCTGCTGGAGGGCTGGTCACCTAAATTCATTACTTGGTGGGGTAGGATAGAGACAGTAAAGATGATGGTCACCCCTATGGTCAACTACCTAGCAAATATGCTCCCTCTAGTACTCACAGACGACTTCCATCGCAACATAAACAAGCTGGCGAGACAAAAAAGCAAGGATAAGCCTTAAAAAACTTAAGACTGGGGAAAATCCTGAGAGGGTTAAACCTAGCGGATTTTAAAACCTTTCAAACAGCCTTCTTGGCAAAACAGGGACCGATTGGATCCTGCCCGACCAGGAGTACACTCCAGTATGGCTGAGATTGGAGAGAGCCATTCTAAACAACCTTGCACCCTTAGCCCTGCTAACAGCCAACAAACATTCACTAACAACAAGCCCAATACTCAAAAATACCAGGAACGCTCTGCTGAAGGTGGACCAGAAGATGGAACACAGCATAAAAAACTCGAAATGGGAATCTCTGTGGGCAAACGCTAAGCTAAAATACAGGGGCAAGTCGCTCTCGATCGTGGGGGAAAACAGGGATTTCCCACCCTATACAATTTGAAGAGGGAGGGAATCCCATCACTTTCAATACGCTAAAAAATAAAAATAATCTAAACGACATAGAACTATATACTTTTCTAAAAATCAAAACTGCACTGACCAAAGCGAAACTTTCCACTACCAAGCCATCAATCTTCCAGTATATGTCCAACCTTAATAAATTAGGAAAAGACACGCAAATACTGGGGACTCACTTAACGAAAATGAGAACCAGAAACTATGGTCCTCCACCACACAAAGCAAAATATCCCCGGTACTAGCACAGACAAAGTTCTGGACACTACACAAAATCTACTGGACCCCAGCGCATTTGGCGTCCCTGGGACTGAGCCCCAATGACCAGTGCTGGAACTGCAACAATGGAAAGGGGGACCTGGCCCATCTCATATACTACTGCCCAAAAATCAAGGCATTCTGGGAGAATATTTTTGCCTTCTTAAACAATATGCTAGGTTGTACCCTTAAAACCGAGTTTGCCACACTAGTAACTGCATTCATTAGGACAGATACAGACTCCGAACATGACAGAGACCTACTCGACCTCCTACTAACAACAGGAATAAAAATGGTACTCAATAACTGGAAAGACACCTCCAAGGCTAAGTTTAAAGCATGGCTCAACTAGGTGACATACCTTAGGGGAGCGGATACAGTGGCCCTAAGTGATTCACCATGGAGACAGCACGATAGGAGAATGTGGGCAACCCTGGACAAATACCTAGACCCGTATGATCCACCCTGAATAAGCCCAGCAGAACTACCCGGATAGCAACCCACATTAGACAATAGTAAACACGCTAACTCTCATTCTACCCCATCCTCTCTCTCTCTGCTCAGGCCCCCCTGTCCCTGTCCCTCTCTGTGCTCCTATGAACCATGAGAGGGCAGTGGGTGGAAGATAGCCAAAATAGGCTATTTGTAACTCAACCTACATAGCCAGAGTGGGCATCCCTGTAGCAACTAGCGACGCAGAGTGCATGTTAATTGTTAATTGTTTTATGTATGTGTTATTTTATATGTGATATGTCATGGGTTTTGGGGAGAAAAAGACAAAATCTTAATAAAAAATCTACTGAAATTTTTTTAAAAAAAACCTCTCTAACTCAGCTGTTTTAAAACAACTGGTTTAGAGAAACCAAAAGCCCCCAGTACTCTGCACTGACAGAGGCCGCTTCCACCAATCCTGGTGCTGTTCTGAAGCTGTGTGAGCAGCACTAGGATTGGTTAAGAGAGTTAGGGCCTCATGTAGGTAGCGAAATACCGGTCGGTAACGGCCCAATTTCGGTAAATATTCCGTTACCGACCGGTATTCAGACAAGTGAGATGTAGGAGACCAAAAACCACTTTTCGGTAAATATGAGGCGGTAAATACCGATTCATATTCACCGAATACATAATTAACGAATCGGTAAATATGAAGTGGTAAATATGAAGTGGTAAAAAGTTAAAATGACATGTAGGAGCACTCGGTAATTAAGAAATCCAAGAAAATCGGTAAATAAGAGTCGGTAATTAACACGGATTGAAAGCAGGTGGTAACCAACAACAGTGCAGCTAAGCAATCCCAAAATGCAACAGCGTGGACACCCTGGCAGCCATGTACGTCATTGCAATGCGCCTACGTCTACAGGCAGCAGGACTGAGGGTTTGGCGACGGAAGGAACGCATCCACAGACAGCGCATCACACTATTCCAGCTGACTGATGCAGAGATACATGGGAGGTACAGGCTACACCCCGAAACCATCATGGACTCAATCAGGGACCCGCACCCACTCCTGGACCAGCCAATGAGAAGGGCGCACGCCATACCCCCACATGTGCAGGTGCTCTGCAGCCCACATCTGCTGGCATCCGGCATTTCTCAGGTGGTGACAGCTGCGGTGGGTGGTGTATCCCAGAGTTGCCTGTCCCGTTCCTTCAGGAATTACTTCCCCCATTATATTGGCTGCATTGATGGGACACACATCCCACTCTGTCCACCAGCTGACACAGAGCACATCTACAGGATCAGGAAGTCCACCCACTCCATCAATGTGCATACCGAATGGAATGATATTGTGAATGGTCCCGTGGGTGGCAGAACCAAAAGGTGCGCGTATGCTATTTACAACGAGGTCTGCAAGTTGTCGCACAGTGAGGCGGCTTCCAGACTGAGAGCTATTGACCAAGCAAACATGGAGAAGGCCTAAGCCGATATTAGCTCTAGCACTCTCACTTCTAGGATTCATACATGAGACAATAGGCACATGCAAGTACACGGCGCATGCAATGTACAAGCCCCGATTTTGGCGTGCGTCCTACGAGGTATCCCAGTGCCTGTGATTACACCTTCTTTCACTGTGCTTGCAAACGGTATTCATTTAATAATGATTGATGAAGTTTGCTGCGGGATGTGAGTGGTAATCCCGTACATAACTGTCTCGCATGAAGTTGTCTGCTGCAATACTGTTCTTTTTCCACCCCCGCATGGGCGGCGGGATGTTTCCATCTGGCCTTCGATTCCAACCTTGAAAGCAGAGTCCAACAAGTTGAGCAGAATAGAGCGCCATTGTCCCACAAAGACGTGCCTTTGACTTCCTCTCGTTAAAATATTTGTCCTTCACGTTGCTACTACGCGCACTGAGGAACAGGCGCCTCTGAATACTGACCTCCCCCTGTATTTCGGCTCTTTGATCCAAAGTATTATCAATGCCTCGTCCACGACCGGCCTGGCTCAATTTTTTCTAACATGTGGGGCTCGGGTCTCGTGACCTCTTTCCAAACAATTTGTGGTGTAATTCCGGCATTTGTTCATTCACTGTTCTCGAGCATCTTTGGAGGTGTTCCGCTGCTTCTGGCGCTGGTGGCAGGTGTGCTGCTTTTACTTTTCATACTACGGAATGGCTGCTCCTTCTGTGCCACACGAGCACCTGTCCCGTCTGCATCTTCTTCGTGATAGGATGCTTGACTTCTATGGTACTTTGCCATTGGCGACTTTGAGCCTGGCTTATGGATTATCCTTCAGGTATTCCTACTTCACCTGCGTACAACCTGTATTACACTGCCTGGATTGTCCCTTTGAATGGCCTGTGGATTTGTGCTTGACCAACATGGTGTCTCCGGTGCCGGATTTCGATCGACTGATGAGGCCCTTAGTGTCTCACGAGTTGTCCTGTTCTGGTGTCCGGATCATGGCGTGTGGAGCGGCGCATGGTATCCTGGGTAATTGGGACATCTCAGCGGCAGCCTACGACTTCTTGTCCATGAGCTATTTGGAGGAACATTCCGGGTGCCCTCTGATTGTGCTAGAGGCTCCGTTGGTTGGAGAACACGTATGTTCCTTTTCTTTACTCAATTGGATGGCTGAGACTTTTAGTGGCCCTGAAAACGATTGCTTGTTGGAAGCCGTGGCCACATATGCTGCCTATACATTCATGGATTAACTGGATTGTCGTCCATTGCGCCTGTGCTACTGGACAGCACCCTGGCGCAACATTTATTTCTTTTAGTTCTCGTTTTTCTCTTCCTGATGGTCTGCTTGAGTTTTTTACTATACTTGCATTGTGTTTTTGGAATTGTATGCTGCAATTAATTGGACTGTAGGACTTTGGCGCTGCATTGGTTACGCCCTGTTCTGCTCTGACGAAACTGAACTCTGCGTTCTCTCTTTTCTTGCCTATTACATATTGCTTCGCTCAAGGGGGCGTGTAGTGAGTTCTCCCTGAATACGTACATGCATTGTTCAGTTGGCATTACCACGTTGAATGTTATGTAGCCATGTTTGTGTCTTTGCACACGACACTGCGTTTACATGTTCTTTCTTGAATAAACTGCTGACTCGAGACTTCCTTCAGACGAGTGCATTCTGTTGTTCCCATCCCAAGCTCTGCGCAGCGACCTTGGTCTGTACATGCTGTGACACACAGTCTGGAATTTTACACAATGCATGTTTTCCACTCTAGGTTGTTCGACCCACGATTTAGCCATGGCACACGCGCAGCTGCACATACCTGACAGTTGGTGCTTTTCATATCTCAGACGTCATGTTTATTATTCAGACCGAAGACGAGCCTTCCTGCGAGGAGACTCCTGATGCTCCTGTGATGTGATTTCACTAAGCTGATCTTTGAGGTATGGGGTCCCCTATTCAAGCCTGAGAGACCTTCTATGATGACATGATTGTGATATTGGCTACTTAGTTAAGGGAAGGTGGTAGTGTCCTCGGTATTTTCCGATTCGCTAAATACCACCTCGGTATTTTCCGATTCGCTAAATACCACCTCGGTATTTACCGATTCGGTGGATACCACCTCGGTATTTACCGATTCGGTGACTTCCGATTCGTATTTACCGAATGTTACCGAATCGGTAACTGTTACCGAATTTTTACCTACATATAACTTACCGGTTCTAATTTACCGATTCGGTACGGCTCGGTATTTATGAACCGGTAAAATTTATTTACCTACATGAGGCCCTACGAGAGCCCTGGAGTTACAAGGGAAGAAGACAGAGTGAGGACGACTTAGCAACCACGGTGAGTACATTTTAATTTTATTTACGTAATTGTTTTCATTTTATAAAACCACATCCCCCACCACCCATTTGTCCTTCCCTCCACTCGAGGAACTTAGCAGCCGCCACTGCCTGGATTACAGGCTACAGCCTATCTACAGCCCTGGCAGTCAATGGTCTCTTAGTGGCTGCATTTGGACAGATAAGCCAGCTCGGTCTGAAATGGCTTTTACATGCATTTACAGAAATAAAACGCAGGGTAGAGGCAATAAGGCATCCCTTGAGCCCATCTTGACTCATTCTGGGTGATGCATTAGAAGTGGACTGGAAACCACCTGCGGAAATAGTGATGTCACACAGACACAATGATACCGCATGTTTTCCTTGATTCAAGGTGTGCAAAGTCATAATGTTAAAGTAATCCCCCTACCCCCGACGGTCCCGCCAGGTTTATTCTGGTGAATATCGTGAAAGGAATTACGGGGGAATAGTGCTATAATTATGTCACTACTTGGAATCCTGATTCAGAAAAAAACTCCTGCACGCCGGACTCTAAATGAGTCCCATAGCAAACTTTTTCAACAATGTGCAAATAACTATGTCCATTTGCAAATCCCCTCTAATTTGTCACACAAAAAACGTCCTTCACTCTTTTAATGGTTTTAATAAACCAGGTATTTATGTCCCTTCCAATTCCATTATCCCTCGAGCTAATGCCTATTGGTATTTTATTTAGGTTTTGATGGATTGGTTCTGCATTGTCTTTGGCTGAAGAGCAAAGATTTTCCCCTTTTGATATAAAAAGTGACGGGGGCATGATGTTCTTCAAAAGAAAACAAAGGAACGTAATTTGTGTTTGTTGACTTTCGATCGGTCATATTTTTTCAGATTATTAGCAGAACGCAGAGAAATAGACCCACTAGGTAGATGGGCTTTGTGAGAGGCACAATAAATAAACAGAATACAGAAAGTGCATGCCGAGTACAAGAGGAAGCTGTTTAATACTGGTGCTCACTGCTAAAGGGCAGTTGTGCAGCTACAGTGGGGCAGCCATGTCTTGATTCCCTAGAGCATGGGTACTCACAAACTTTCTGTCAGGGGGCCAAAATTACGGTTTGTGGCCGAGGGCCGCGCCAGTAGGGGTGGGGTTAGTGGGGGTGGCAGGGCTAAAGTAAAAAAATCAAACCCATTTCAAAACATTAGACAATGCGACAATGCTGTATTTCAAAAGCAGATGTAACTACAAAGAGCACATTTTAATAATACATTTTTATTAGCAGACAATAGCAATCTTAAGAGACATTGCATATCTTCATACACACTTTGGCCCCAATTCCATAACAGTCTCTCTCTCTCTCCCCAAGTCAGTCAGTCTCTCTCTCAGTCAGCCAGTCTATCTCTCTCTGTCAGTCTATCTCTCTCTGTCCGTCTCTCTCTCTGGCAGACAGTCACTCTCTCAGCCAGTCTCTCTCTCAGTCAGTCACTCTCTCAGTCAGTCAGTCTCTCTCTGTCAGTCTCAGTCAGTCTCTCTCTCTCCTTGTCAGTCTCTCTCTCTCTCTCTGTCAGTCTCTCTCTCTCTCTCTGTCAGTCTCTCTCTCTCTCTCTCTTAGTCAGTCAGTCTCTCTCTTTTAGTCAGTCTCTCTCTCTCTCTTAGTCAGTCAGTCTCTCTCTCTGTCAGTCAGTCAGTCTCTCTGTCTCTCTCTCTCTCAGTCCATCTCTCTCTCCCTCAGTCAGTCTGTCTCTCCCTCAGTCAGTCAGTTTCACTCCCTCAGTCAGTCACTCTCTCTCTCTCAGTCAGTCTCTCTCTCAGTCAGTCTCAGTCAGTCTCTCAGTCAGTCTCTCTCTCTCTCTCTCTCTCTCTCTCTCTCACACACACACACACACACACTGTCATTTTCTCTCTCTCTCTCTCTGTCAGTCTCTCTCTCTCTCTTAGTCAGTCAGTCTCTCTCTCTCTTAGTTAGTTAGACTCTCTCAGTCAGTCAGTCTCTCTCTCTCAGTCAGTCAGTCTCTCTCTGCCAGTCTCTCTCTCTGTCTCTCTCTCAGTCCGTCTCTCTCTCCCTCAGTCAGTCAGTCTCTCTCTTCCTTAGTCAGTCAGTCAGTCTCTCTCTCACAGTCAGTCAGTCTCTCTGTCAGCCAGTCTCTATCTCTCTCTGTTAGTCATTCTCTCTCTCTAAGTCAGTCTCTCTGTCAGTCAGACTCTCTCTTTCTCAGTCTCTCTCTCTGTCAGTTTCTCTCTCAGTTTGTCTCTCTCTCAGTCAGTCTCTCTCACTCAGTCAGTCAGTCTCTCTCTCAGTCAGTCTCTCTCTCAGTCAGTCTCTCTCTCTGTCAGTCTCTCTCTCTCTGTCAGTCAGTCTCTTTATCAGTTAGTCAGTCTCTCTGACTTTCTCAGTCCATCTCTCTCTCTCTGCCAGTCAGTCTCTCTCTCTCAGTCAGTCAGTCTCTCTCTCAGTCAGCCAGTCAGCCTATTTCTCTCTCTCTGTCAGTCAGTCTCTCTGTCAGACTCGCTCTCTGTCAGTCTCTCTCTCTGTCAGTCAGTCTCTCTGTCAGTCAGTCTCTCTCTCTGTCAGTCTCTCTCTCTCAGTCAGTCAGTCAGTCTCCGTTAGTCTCTCTCTCTCTCAGTCAGTCAGTCTCTCAGTCTCTCAGTCAGTCAGTCTCTTTCTCTACTCTCTCCACTCTCTCGCCACCGTCTTTCTCTCTCCACTCTCTCTCGCTCCACTTGCTCTTTACTCTCTCTTGCACTCTGCACTCTCTCTCCACTCTCTCTCTCTCTGGGGGGCCATGGTTACATTACCTGCTAGGTCCGCGGGCCGCCAAGGAAGGCTCTCTCTTATTCAGTCAGTCTCTCTCTCTCAGTCAGTCTCTCTCTGTCAGTCTCTCTCTGTGTCTCTCTCTCAGTCTGTCTCTCTCTCCCTCAGTCAGTCAGTCTCTCTCTTCCTCAGTCAGTCAGTCTCTCTCCCTCAGTCAGTCAGTCTCTCTCTCTCCATCAGTCAGTCTCACTATCAGTCAGTTAGTCCCTCTGTCAGTCAGTCTCCCTCTCTCTGTCAATCTCTCTCTCTCTCAGTCAGTCAGTCTCTCTCTCAGTCAACCAGTCTCTCTCTCTCTCTCTCTCTCTCTCTCTCTCTCTCTCAGTTAGCCATTCTCTCTCTCGTTCAGTCAGTCAGTCTCTCAGTCAGTCAGTCTCTCTCTTTCTCAGTCTCTCTCTCTGTCAGTCTCTCTCTTAGTCCGTCTCTCTCTTAGTCAGTCTCTCTCTCTAAGTCAGTCTCTCTCTCTCTCTCTCAGTCAGTCAGTTTTTCTCTCTCAGTCAGTATCTCTCTCAGTCAGTCTCTCTCTCTCTGGCAGTCTCTCTCTCTCTTAGTCAGTCTCTCTGTCAGTTAGTCAGTCTCTCTGTCTCTCAGTCAATCAGTCTCTCTCTCTCTCTCTCTCTGTCAGTCTCTCTCTCTCTTAGTCAGTCTCTCTGTCAGTTAGTCAGTCTCTCTGTCTCTCAGTCAATCAGTCTCTCTCTCTCTCTCTCTCTCTCTCTCTCTCTGTCAGTCTCGCTCTCTGTCAGTCTCTCCCTCTTTGTCAGTCTCTCTCTCAGTCAGTCAGTCATTCTCCGTTAGTCTCTCTCTCTCTCTCTCTCTCTCTCTCTCTCTCTCTCTCTCAGTCAGTCAGTCTCTCCGTCAGTCACTCTCTTTCTCTCCACTCTCTCACCACTGTCTTTCTCTCTCCACTCTTTCTCGCTCCACTCACTCTCTACTCTCTCGCACTCTGCACTCGCTCTCTCCACTCTCTCTCTCTCTCTCTCCACTCTCTCTCTCTGGGGCCATGGTTACATTACCTGCAAGGTCCGCGGGCTGCCGAGAAAGGCCTGCCGAGCTGCTGGCGGCCCGCGGGCCGTACTATGAGTACCACGGCCCTAGAGTATACAAAACAGTGATGGATAGAATGCTTCAATTAATCTATCTCAGCAACTGGTAATTACTCTGGGCTGCATCCCAATCCATCTTTATTTTGCACACCATTTCACCTCCATTTGGGCCTAGTTGCATGCAAATCAACCTTGACCCTGCTCCAATTGAAACAGTCCAGCCCGAACTGCCAAGCAAGGTCCTCCCTGTGCGGGAACACAAGCAACACAGGACTGGTTTTGCCCTAGTTATAGGCTCATTAGTCGGGTACAGCTTGGTTCCATTGACACAGTGTGTATCGGACTCATGTCTGGGCATACCCAATGATTAATTCAAGCATTCCATCCATCACTGTTTTGTAAACTTATTGTGTCTTCCTAAGTGGGACCGGTATGCCCAGACATGGGCCCCGTGCACGCTGAGTAACTGGAACTAAGCCGTTCCTAGCTGGTGAACCGATACCTCGGTCAAAACCAGTCCTGGGTTGCTTGTGTTCCAGTTCATTGAGGACATGGCTTGGCAGTTCAGATGGGAGTGTTCCTTTTGGAACGGGTCAAGAATGATTTGCATATAGCCGGGTCCAAACTGAGGAGGCATGGTGTGCAAAATAGCGATTGTTTGGGATGCCGCCCAGAGTAATTACCAGTGGCTGAGGTTAATTTAAGTACTCCATCCATCACAGTTTTGTATATTAATGTCTTGATTCTCTGCAGCATGTCGGATTCATATAATCAGTTCCTGGGTGACAGAAAATCAGGGTTCCCCAACCTTTCCTATAATGAGCTGCTTTTGATCAACGGAAATCAACAAGAGCTCCTAATAAATATGAGCAGCTTTAAAATAGCAACCAAGTGAGACGAAATTACACCCCAGCAACCAGCACATCAAGTAGGGTTCTCCATAGTAATGTCATTCAAATGCTTTAGCAATGTGAAATTCCTACATAACAATGATGACAGCACAGTCATAGCAACGAGGCCCGGAGGCTACCATCTGAGCATAAATTATCACTGAAATATCCGATTTGAATATGTTGTGCAAATGCATGCATTATGTCTCTAAACATCGGCTTATGAGTTTCTGAAAATAAACACACCTAGCTCTAAAATACAAGCTTATCACTTTGTGTAAACAAACTCAATTTTTTTAAACAGAAAGCTTGGCATTTTATGAAAAAAGGCCACATGTACCTCAAAGTATGTTTTCAAGATTGTCAAATATATAGATATCCACAGCACAGAGGGACTCCACAGCACGGCAAGGCAAGTTATTTGATTTATATTTATTTCATTTTTTTCTTTAACACCAAGGGTAAAAAAACAGGGACAGTCGATGCAAAATGCATGTTTTTCTAAGTCTGGTGGCCCCCGGAGGGCGGGGTCACCACCAGGTGTGTGCCAAGGTGAAAGGGGGAGCTGCAGGAGCAGCGCAGTCTCCCCCAGCACGAAAATGGAAAGTCCCTTGCTAAGTCTCTGAGGGACTTGGAAGAAACAACCCCTCAAGGGTTCAGCCAGCAATCATCTTTCCCCTGGGCTGGAACTTTTGTTCTACAGCTGGGGGGTGCCTTAAGGATTGCCTCAATGTGTGGAAGCCTGTGCTGGGGGATGCCTGGGGAAGGGCATCCCCTGGAGGTGAAGAGGTGCAACTGCATGATAAGTGCATTTACCAATGTTATTCTTTTTAGAGGGACTAAAAACCACAAGTGTAATGTGAATTCCGGTGTAAGGTGAAATCATAGGCAAGGTGGGGCTCTGTTGCTGGACATTCTTGCTAGGGTGTCTGGCTGCATATGTTTAACCCTGTGATTATAACTGTGATGCCTTTACGGCCTGTGATTGCAATGCATTACAACTGTTTCAGCTAAGATAAGTACCTCATTTAAAGTGATGCCCAAACATGTATTCTTGCTATTGTGTTAGGGGAAGAACAACCCAGACTGTTTGCCTCTAAGATGTAGAGGTGCATACTGTATGGTCAGTATGAGATGCTCAGTCAGGATCTCCAGACCATGTGTACCTATTTTTTAATGCTTGTTGAGATGATGGGGTGGGTCGCCACTGGGATGGTGCTAGTTGGCAAGGCCCTCGCTCCAAGTTGTGTCAACCCACTGCATTGGGGGCAAGATGATGTGCATACATGGGAGCTGTGGTACTAAACCCCACCCCCCTTGCGGGAAGGGTAGAGATGTTATGCAATGCCACAAAGTAATTCCAACAGCTTATGTATATTTGTAAATTAGTGCATAGTATTGAGTAGTGTGTGTGTTTAATAAATGCACTCTTACTTTTATAAAGCAAAGTACAGACTGGACAATCAAATATTGAGTGTTATTTCTGCGTACTTGTAAATGGCGATTACTAGCTTACACAACCTCCCTTGTGTAAGCCTGGGACTGCTCTGCAACGCTACCCTCTGAGAGTCAAGCGCTACAATAGGGTGTTTGGTTCCCAGTGAAGGGCAAATATGACGTTATTTGTGCAGGCCTCACAGATACTGCCTCGTTTTCCAACCCTGCCACAAACAACAGAGAAGTTTCTGACCCCCCCCCCGAGGAAGTGAGAACCCCACTCCCAGTGGTTATAAATGATGCCTGCTCTGGCAGGAAGTGTTTACACATCCTCCAGCAAGATGGCTAGTAAATTAGCATCCTGAAGCAGGGAACTTAAATGAGCCCACCCCCTTTGATATGTGAGCCTGGCTTCCGCCAGACCTGGGATATGTCAACCCTTGCCCCGAGGCCAATTTGGCACCAAGACAGGTGAGCAATTAGCTATGCAAGGATGCGTGTTGCACCCCCTGGCTTTTCCCACCCCTAGGAAGAGCTACCTGAAGTTAACACAGAAATTAAGATTTTGCCATCTTGGTTGTGGTAAAATTAGGAACTCTGGGACAGGGTGATGCCCACTTCCCACAGGTAGTGGTCATCTAGAGGGTGTAGTGAACCCAGGGGTGAATAGCTTACTGGCTACTACCCTTAACACCCCTAAATTTAGAATCTAGGTGGCCCCTGATACCAGGAAATCGGATTTGTCTGTCTGGAGAAGAAAGCAGGACATAGAGAGCCCACTAAGCGAGAACTGAGGAACAGCAACTGACTTGGCGCCAACCCTGCCAGCCGACCTGCTGTCCCTGACAATTGCACGGACCCGGCTCATCCAGAAAGCGATGTGACCACCAAAAGCTGTGGAAGAATGACCTACAACTTCACCTGGCCAGCAACATCTCCCGTGAAGCAGAGGAACTGCTTCCCTGCATGTTAGCAGGCACCAAAGGACTGTCAGAAGAACCTGTACCAGCGCAACCCCGCCGGACCAAACAGCACTGCACACAAGCCCCCCCAGCTCAAGTTCCCATAAATAGCCATGTCCCTGAGGCACAGAGACCCTCAAGGGTTGAGCCCCTCCCCCTGGGCTCCACCAGACTGACCCCCCAGTCCCCACCTGCAGCCTCTCTTGCCAGAGAGCAGGAACCGCAAGAGCCTCAAACCGTGAAAACTCGACACCAAGAAGCACCACTGCACCCAAGCCCCACAGCATGGGGAGAAGTGGACCAACAGTGCCAATGGGTCCTTAGACCCTAAGCTGAGCCCACCTTTGGGTTTGGCTGGACTGGTCCCCAAGTCCCTGCCTGCAGCCTGTTTTTGCAGGCCCCCCTACAACCGTAAGTACCTTCTGCAGTGCGACCCCACCTTAGAAACCACCACTGCAGCTGAGCCCTCCAGCCCAAGTTCCAGTGGATTAGCAGTGTACCTACATGCCCGAGCATCTCAAGGATTGAGCCCCCCTTCGGATTCACCCAGACTCGTCTCCCAGTCCCTACTTGCAGCCTTTTTTGAGACCGGAACGTTCTGTTTGTGACACTTGTGTTTTTCCCCCTACTTTTTGGCACCAAACATGTCCTTATGTACAAAATTAACACAAGGACGCACTTAGTGCTAAAACATATTTCCAAATGCCGGCTTTGCATTTATTATAATTATGTATCATTTTCCTTAATTGTTCCGAAATTTCACATAATAGCAAAAGCAAAACTGTGTGAATTTTGCACACTCTCAGTAATAATAACTGGTCTGCTGTACAAACGTAAGCCATGGAACTCCTAACTCAATGCAAACAATTTCTCGAGCCTCTGGGCTATCACATCTTCTCTCATGGTGCAGACGTTATAGACAACTGCTTGTGTGAGATGCCTTCATTTCTACTCTGCTGTTGTCTTCACTGCCAGCTTCCCAACCTATTGACGAAATAAAGATCCTTAGTTGTCAGCCGTGATTGGCTGCATTGCTGTTGGCAGACTGGAGGCCTGGCTGTCAGCCGTGGAATATGGGGCGGGCACTGGGTGACCGTTTTTCTCTCGCCCACAGATACCAAGTGGTTTCATGTCATGGGTAGTACATTAAGCCAGTCCCAGCTAATAAGCCAACAACAGTCTCATGTTAGGATCAGCCTTAATATTGAAAGTGATTGTACAGAAGTTTGAATGATATGCACTTCTGGCTAATAACCCAGGACTGGCTAAGCGTATCCCACCCGACACCAGGTCACTTAGTAGCAATGCTGGTCTGCATTACATGATTTCGGTGCTTAATTTGAGCCAGTGGTTTCCAGCGCTCGGCACCAGAACTTAAATGACAACACCGGCCCTTATGCCAGTGTACACTGTTTATCTGAATTAGAAATTAATACAACAGTTGTTTTATCATTTCAAAAAGTGCTAATATCTGCTGTCCATGCCCTTGGTGTAGCTTTGTGGTCTGGAATAGTCTGTAATGGGAATCATCCATTACAACGCTGTCATTACAATGCACTACATTTACAACGCAGTCATTACAACGCAACTGCCTTTACATCGCATGCCCTTACAACACAACCATTACAACACATGTCACTACAACGCATGCCATTACAACGCATGTCACTACAATGCATGCCATTACAACGCATTAAAAGGTAAGTAATAGGTAAAAGTAGTTTTTACCCCTACACTATCCAACACTTACCCAACTGTTGCACTCACTGGAGTGGGAACAGTAATTTTTACCCCTACACTATCCAACACTTACCCTACTGTTGCACTCACTGGAGTGGGAATAGTAGTTTTTACCCCTACACTATCCAACACTTACCCTACTGTTGCCCTAAAGTATTATGCTTTGTAATGGTATGCATTGTAATGGAATGTGTTGTAAATGTAGTTTCTAAAAATGCGTTGTGATGGCATGCGTTGTAAAAGCATGCGTTGTAATGGATTTTGCGATGTAAAAACCGCGTTGTAAATGTTTGTGTTGAAACGTGTGCTATTTGTCTGAAATGTAATACTTGTAGGGTGTGTTGATTAGTATTTGTGGTGATTCTGTCATGTGCAGGGGCAATGAGTAGTGCAAGCTGCAGTGGCCTCTGACGAGGGCCCTTTTGTCCAGAGGCGGATTGCCCTTTGGGAGTGAAGAAGACATCTGCTATCAGAATGATGTTTTTGTAAAAGACATGCTTCAAATGGATGCACCATTCATGGAGCAGGCAAAGGATGGGGCATTGATAGCGAGACGTTAATGAGAGCACGAAGCAAACCGATACAGTGACTGAAGGGTGGCCATTTTAGAAGACACCCAAGTGGAGAAATGAAGAAACACCGCAGTAGCCAGAAACAGTGATAGTTGGACCCAGAAGCATCAACAATGAGAAAGACAGAGACTGCCAGAGAGAGCAAGACAGAGAGAGGGGAGTAGGGAAGTAAGAGAGAGGAGAGTGCATGCAGAAAACGAGACAAGGATGGAGGTTCCGGTAGCAATACTGAAAGTGGCAGAGAACGAAACAGCGAAAGAAAGAGCGGCCCATCAGAGAATATATAGAAAGATAGAGACAAATGGGAAGAGAGAGAGAGAGAGAGAGAGAGAGAGATATAGAGAGAGAGAGAGACGCAGGGGCGTGACCAGATGTACCTGCAAAGGGAAGGAATAGAGTCAGACACATAGACCACAAAAGACAACATTGCAAGGTGGACAGAGAGTGAGAGAGACTCAGTCATGAAAAAGGAGGGCGGTGGAAGATGCAACATATAATGGGCATATTTTGCCAAGCCCCCAGCCTGTATTGTAATTGTGTAACTTGTGAGGAAGGCGCTCTTCCCTGCACTCTCAGATAATCTCTCCATTAGGCCTAATGTTCTTCATAAAAGCACTGCCGGGCGGCGTGTCTTGGGAGGTTCCGACGCCGGCTTCAGCAGTTCTCTAATCGAATACTTCATTTCTCCCCGGAACTCATCCCCTATGTATGAAGCGATGTCAAGTGTCGAGTAGTTAAGAGTTCGCAGCATGCTCTGTGGCGGATGAGTCCAGCGAGTATGAGTCACGCTTCCTGTTGTTAGAAGGATTAGCCGGAAGACGCGTGTGCTGTCCTTCATACCAGAACACACACTGCGGCAATTTGTATGCTGCAATAAAATGAACACGAGATGAAACCCTGTGCATGAATATACTGTGTTGTTTCACAGATAGCAAAGCCTTAATACATACGCCATGCCAGAGGTGTAGCAAAGGGGGGGGCGGGGTCCGGTTTTTGGGGGCGACGGCCTGCTCCCGCTCTTACCTGCCGTCAGCCGCGGTCGGTAGTAGGAGTAACTTCAGGGCGATGACGTGGGGAGGGGGAGGGGCAGGGTGGGGGGTAGTAAACTATGGATTACGGAGATTTACAGGTAAATTAACATATAGATTAATAAAACGAATTTCGTTGCGTGCACTGAATCCCCAAATGCGATGCAGTGCACCGTGCACGCAACGAAATTCGTTTTATAAATGTATATGTTAACTTACCTGTAAACCTCCGTAATCCATAGTTTACTACCCCCCACCCTGCCCCTCCCCCTCCCCACATCACTGCCCTGCAGTTACTCCTACTACCGACCGCGGCTGCCTGCCGTCCCGTGGGGTGGCAATAGCAGCTGAATCTCGTCAGCACACCCTCCCTCAATGGGGCTGCTGCGCGGTGGCAAAAACAGGGACCGCCATGGGCGGCCATAGGGCTATCTATGCCACTGGGCCATGCCTCATGACCAGTGGTCGAAGTGAGGAAAAAACAGTTGGGGAACTGTGGGCGGAGAATCAGAGGCGTCAATAACCTGAGGATTGGGTCAGTGGGTGAAGTCAGCACTGGCGTAACGAAACTTGAAGGGTACTCCCTGCAAGGCACGTGGAGGGGCCCCCTCTGGTCTCAAACAGGAGCTCTGCAGTCAGGGTGCTGTGCTCAGGGGGCCCCCTGGAGCTTGGGGCCCCACCGCACCGCGGGGGCTGCGGGGGCCTGTGTTACGCCCCTGGAAGTCAGAGATGTGGCCAGAAAGAGCAAAGCTTCCAGTTTTTGGTATTTGTTTGGCATTTCACAGACCAGATACAGCATATTACGATGCATACACGTTTATTTAAGGTTTAACATGAGTTACTGACATTAAAATACATTCACAAAGTGGGATATGTTTCCAATCACAGAATGTCCCAAATATGCTTAAAAGTGAAATCACAAGCTATTTGTCGCCAAGCCAGGCAGTTTCTGTCATCCGCACTTCTCCCCCCTTTTACACAAGATCAGTTCAAACAAGAATGGCAAAATATCCTAGTTTGCTAATGATTTCCACATAATTATAGCTCTGCCATATTTACCACATAATACATCATCTGCTGCATGAGCTGTTGCTTTTAACTAAAAAATTGTTTGTAGCTCAAAGGATCATAGTTACTAAAAAATTTGACTAGTGTTGCTGTGAAATGGAGGGCCCTTTGCAAAGGTTGGCTGGTCACCTTTCTCACTTCTGCATTTACATGTTACACTGGTACTAATGAGGCAAAATCTTTGTAACAACTGTTAGAATGTGTAAAAACGGCAAAATAATAAAGTATCAGAAAACGTACTGCATTACGCTTCAGCCTTTTTGTTGCTGCATAATTTAGTCAACATTGCTGCATAATTCCAGTGTCCCCAAAGCAGGCAGCACATGTTAAAAGTGCTTGCTTGTGCATGAATCAGAGAGACCCCAAGGTTTGCAAACTTAGTTTGGTGTGCTTGCAAATTCTGCTTTGCCGATCTCTGGTCAGTTGCACTGCTTCTGCTGAAACAAGGCCAGTGGAGGTACCAATGGGTGAGGCGCAGTGGCCTGTAGAAGGGTCTTATGACCTCAGTGACAGAGTCCCTGTTTCTCCAGGTTGTGCTGTTTCGTAGGCCTGACTGCAAGACTGGGGGTGAACTTCAATATGAATTGTGGTCAAACGGCCTTCAATGTTAACCCACACTTGCTACCCCGAGGGTCCACCTGCTGATGCAAAGACACCAGGGCTTCTAAGGTCTAGCGTGACCTTCTAAGGTCTAGCATGGGAATGTGCTCTCTCAGGAGAGAGGTCTGGTAGACTTGTCATGAAGGCTGATACTGATTCCACAGTTCCAAATTCGGCTGGTCTGGCCATAGTGCCACAACCTCTCCCCCACTGAACACAATACTGCCTCACTGAGAAAAAACTCACACTGCCTTCAGCTACAACCCAATTGTGCTGTGCTATAAAAACCTGGATGGGGCTCAATTCAAATTATGCACTAAACATCAGTAATATGCTGCCTAGAAAAAAAGTAACAAGATCTTGGAAAAAGCAAAAACTTGCATGTCAGTGTACCAGGAACAACATGGTTTCCTCAACACTTTTGCATTCATTATTCAGAAATCAATACGTTTTCTTGTCTGAAAAGTTATGGTCATGACTACAGGGCCCGGAAGGGACTTGTTTCTAGGGGTGGGCGGAATTTGCATAGTCGCGCTACGCAAAACTCAGTGAAACGGTAAAAAATCTCAGCGAGCATGCAGAGTTCCGTGAACACGCGGAATTGCTTGTTCCGCCCATCCGCAATGCTTTTCTCCTGTTCGCGAATGCTGTTTGCGTGCTCGAGGGAAATATCTCGTGAACACGCA
The DNA here is from genome assembly GCF_964204655.1 of Triturus cristatus. Lineage (NCBI taxonomy): Eukaryota > Metazoa > Chordata > Amphibia > Caudata > Salamandridae > Triturus > Triturus cristatus. The sequence goes on along the minus strand of NC_140580.1, from coordinate 873,677,857 downwards.
TTTTGAAAGCACGAACAAGCAAAAAATTACGCGAAGGCGCGGATCGCGGAATTTTTGGCAATTCCGAACGTGAAATTACCCAAATTCCATGAGCGGAACAGAATTTACCACCCAGGCCTACCTGTTTTAATGTCCATTGCTTATATCTTTACAAAACGTAAGCAGTATGGTGTAAAAAGACCACATCCCTGAACACAGAGCTGCAGCACACCTAATATAAACTAAAATAAGGAAAAGAGCAGATAATATCCTCTCTGCCCGGGGTTGCACTTTGGAATAGAAAAATGTCAAATAAGACAGCATTTCCCTCAAAATTGTTTCTTTCTTTTTTGGAAAGATTTCACAGGGGGAACTACTGAAGGAAAGGAAAGAGACGTTTCTTGAAATCACGGTTTTCATCCAGCAAGTGAGGAAGAGCGAGACAGAAAGACAGGAAATAAGAGGAAAATGAAGACGAGAGGGGGGCAACTGCCCGAGGCAGAGCAGGAGAAGAGGACACTGTCCTTGTCTTCTCTGGGCAAGAAGGGAAAGGCAGTCCTTTTCTTTCTTTGCCCGACTCACCCTTACATAAACGGCCGAGCCTTATCGATAGGCCTTGGCTATTTCTACCGTCCTGAGATGTGTTTTTGAAATAAAAAAGTAGGGGAACAGATAGTTTTACATTTAAAAAGTAGGAGCATGACGTGCCTTGCCGACCCCGCCCACTCCGACCACTGCTCATGACGCCCTTTCTGGCCCTTTCTGGCCCTTTAGGCCCATACGTCTCACTCGTGCTACAAGGCACAGAGAGCCAAAGGATATGCACAATGACGAGTTTGGACAAAGTGAAAGTGACAGTGCGGAAGGCAGTTCCTTTCATTATATAAAATGATTTCACTTTTTTTTTTTTACAGGTTTCTAGTTTATCTCTGATATTTTGCACTTCAGATTGTGGGAGTTATACGTTAGTGTTCTGTTAGTGTATACTGTGGACAGGCATCAGGTTGCTTTACTGACACTTTTCAAATTCAGGTTGTGACATTACATTGTGTTTCTCTCGATTTACACGTTTTATGACTGTTCACACGTTTAATTGTTACTATTTTACACTTTGGTTTTTTTTCAGATAACATCTTACTTTTTTCAGTTGACACCTTGGACTGTTTTCCGGTTTGAAGAATAGATTTGTTGTCAGCTTACTTACACGAGTGAATTTTTTAAAATAGTTTTTTGTCAGTTCATACATTCGCATTTTTGTGTCAGTTTACTCATTTTAGTATTTGACAGATTACACTTTGGGTTTTATTATTTCTCATGTTTTGTTATTTTACACCTTGGAAATTTGTTTGTTTATACCTGTGAAGTTTGACGTTTCACACTTGGGTTGAGCCAATTTCCACTTGTGTTCTTTGACCAGGTCACATTTTCTTTTTAACAGTGTATGTTTGGTTTTTGCCCGGTATATCCTTTGTCTTTATTGCTCTCTAAATTATTTTTATTTAATTTACTTTTTTCAGACTTTTAGATTCTGGCAGTTTTCCCATTTGCATTTTAGCACCTCACATCTTGGTATTTGACATTTCGCTGATATGAAGATGGTTTTGCTCTTTTGCATGTAATAGTGTACTAAAAAACGTTTCGTGACAAGAACAGATAACACATTATTGCCTCGTGAGCAAATAGGCCCAACATTCGGTTGCCTTACGGGTGCTCTTCCCTCTGAACACACCTGTTCTTTAAAACACAGTGTTGCCTCAAAATTTATATCTCATTAAATCCCCTCCCAAAATATATCTGTAATGCCAGATATAGCAATGCAAATTCCACTGTTGATTTCCTAGCAATTAAGGTTAAGGTTCAGTTGTTTTATAGCCATCATTAGAAGGGCCAAAGACACTTTGAACTGTGCGAAAGCCCCCAAAACCACCTTTTGCAGAAGGACCTCCACAGACAGCCATCAGTTTCATATAAATGTCCTTAAAAGCATGGTCCTATGGCAAAGGCTTGCTTTCATTTGTGTTTGTGGGGGTTTCTAGGGACGAAGTAACACAAGGAATACAGTAACAGTCAAGTGCAAATAAAGTCACTCCCGAACATAGGGGCATATTATCAAGAAACGGCGTTAAAATTATCGCCGCTTTAGCGGCAGAAAACTGCAGCTAAAGCGGCGATAATTGGCTTGATAATATGCCCTTGAGAATTCCTGTAGAAGCCCATGTTTTGGTGTCAACATGGGCTTCTATTGGAATTCTCTGCGGCGATAATATTAACGCTGTGCTTGATAATATGCCCCATAATTTGTTAAATGAGAGGGAAAAAAAGTATTAAATTATTGTGAAAAATGGACAAATACTAAAGGTACATTTCTGGAAAATGGACTTAACGGTTTCAGCAATGCGCAGTTAGGATCAGGGCACGGAACGCAGGCTTGCTAGCTCCAGGAGTATTCCCTGCAGTCTCTTTGTTCTGACAACTAGATGGTCATTATAGGATTACCGAGCACTCGAGCCTTCTGCCGATTAAGAGGCAGATCACAGGTATAAATAGAGGCGATGGCTGATCCAGCTCCCGTAGCTGTGAACCAGAGCAAAATAACTATGGTGCAGGAGGACAGGCTTAATCTCTCAGAAAACCGGAAGAGTATTCTGGACCTGTGAGTGCTACCAAGCTCAGTACTCTATAGCAAGTCCATTTAATCGGTTAATTAAAAGAAGACTATAAGAACGAACTCATGTCCAGATTATTATGCTTGGCCTAAGGTAGACCTCATTCTTGCTATCAATGTGCTACGTGATAAGTCTTCACTTGAGGTTTTCGAAATTCTAATTTGCTTTCGGGTAATTATGTGAAATTTTGCAACAATTACACATCATGTGAAACTTTACAAAAAGTGCCCACAATTTTGCTGTGCAAAATATAAAACCAACATTTAGAGCTATTATGTCGCACAAAATGTGTCCTTTTGCTCTAAAAAGAACAGCATAAAAACATAAGTGTCATGAACAACAGCCATTTTTTTATGTAGTTCCCGTGATAAATCTCTGGCCCGATCATGGCATACCTGCACCAAGTGGCTTAATGGTGCCATTTTGAGAATTTTGTGTAACAAGCATAACGCAAAATTGCACAAGATTACGCCAGTGCAGCAGGAATTTTGCTAGCCTTGACTAGAAGCAGGTGATGGAAGATGAAGGTACACATGCTTGCACACAAAACAGGGACAGTGAGGGACTCAGACTGGGTAGAGACCTTGGTGGTGTCTATTATAAAGATCAATAAATGAGAGACATTGTTAATAAGAGTGTTAAAAAAAATACCCAACCTTAGTCTTGGTCCGATTAGTACCAAAAACCTGGGATAGAGCAAAGTTCTCCAGAAGTGTGGAGCAGAGGATGCTACAAATGGTGGACATCAAATGATTTTTATTGAAACCATCGACACTTAAGGGGATAGTAAGAAAAATACCACCCAAACCTCATTTAATTCATCATAAGGATGTCTGACTAAAGAACTCAAAACATTATTTTTGACCTGGAAGTCATTCACTGTTGTCCATATTGAAGGTTACTTTTCACCTATGGCATCTTGTTACAAAATGTGTGAGCCCTCTCCACGACCTCTACAAACCTATGCTTTCATTTTTTATTTATTAGTTTGAAAAGTTTTACATAGCGCAAACATGACCCTCTCATGTATCAGAGCGTTTTACAAATGATCGAGCGCAGGGAAGTAAAAACACAATACTGTCATAATCTCTAACAATACAGATCACGGTAACACTTTAGAAAAGGGTGGTGGCACCTCATTGTTGAGACTGATAGATCAGAAAAGACTAAAACATAAAAAGTGAGTACTAATAGTAATAATAATATAATAGTGTCGTAAACTAGAACAATACAGGCTAAGGCAACACCTCAGATGGGGGTTCTGACACCTCAAATGTTAAGAAAAATAGATAAGAGTAGGCAATAGTATGCCAAGCGAGTATTAATAATAGTGACTGAGAAATATAAAAATAATAGTGACTGAGTCTGGAATTGAACCAGATCAGGCAGCATCCTAGATAAAGGTCGTGTTACCTCAATGCTGAAACAGAGAAAACAACAATAAAACAAAAAGACGGGAGCCGAAGAAAGCAAGCACTGATTGTGGATGTCGAATCCCAGTATACTCGAAGATAGGAGTTCTTCAGGTCTGTGGTGGTAATATCTTCATAAATAAAAGGTTGACTTCTTTCTTGAAAGAGAAGGATCTGTTGTAGGTTTGCTTTTTGAAGAATCTTTCTGGTTTCAGCAGTAAAGTGCTGGAAGTTCTAGAGGATTTTGCGCCTTTGGAATGTTAATGTTTCTGAGTGATATAGCTTGGGGTATTGAAGTATAGAGCTTTTGAGTCATGCATGCAATTTCCAATTGAATTCTTGCTTTATAGGGGAGCCAGTTGAGGGATTTCAGATTGGGGTGATGTGATTGATTCGGGAAACAACCATTACAGCGCAGTCATTACAACACACTACCTTTACAACGCAGTCATTACAACACAGCTGCCTTTACATCGCATGCCATTACAATGCATGTCACTACAACGCATGCCATTACAACGAATACCATTAGAGCACATGCCATTACAACGTATTATAAGGTAAGTAATGGGAATTGTTTAGTTTTAGGATGGGTATGGGTTTTGGGGTACACGAGGATAGTATTTTTACCCCTACACTATCCAACACTTACTTACCCTACTGTTGCACTCACTGGAGTGGGAATAGTAATTTTTACCCCTACACTATCCAACACTTACCCTACTGTTGCACTCACTAGTGTTGGAATAGTAATTTTTACCCCTACACTATCCAACACTTACCCTACTCTTGCCCTAAAAGTATTATGCGTTGTAATGGGATGCATTGTAATGGTATGCGTTGTATTGAAATGCTTTGTAAATGTAGTTTCTAAAAATGTGTTGTGATGGCATGCATTGTAAAATCATGTGCTGTAATGGATGCTGCGATGTAAAAACTACGTTGTAAAGACATGCGTTGTAATTGTTTGCATTATAACGTCATATATTCCATTGATTCTTTTTGATCTCATGATGAGCCTTGCAGCAGAGGTAAGGGAGGCCCTTAATGCGCTATTTTGGATCTGGGCAGGCCAGAGAGGGTAGCACATTCATAGTCCAACCTGAGAATCACTACGGCTTGGATGGCAGACTTGAAGTCATGTGGGGGAGGAAAGGTTTTAATTTTCTTAATATGTTAATTTGTAGGTTTGCTCCTTTAGTAGCAGCCCTAATGTGCTTCTGCGTATTAAGGTTTTTGTCAAGAGTTATTCCCAGTGATCGAGCTGAATCGATAATTTGTGGAGTGCAAATGAATGCTGTTAGTTGTTTCATCCATTCGTTTATGATGGGTGATTGATTAAGTGGTCCAATTAGGAGGAATTCAGTCTTTAGAGTGTTAAGTTTGAGGTGGTTGTACGACAGCCAGTTTGGGGTATTTTAGACAGTAATTATGATTTGTAAGGATGATTTGTAAATTATAAAAGGTTTCATGGCCTATGTAATCCTACTATCTCCTTTTGTAACTCAGACTAGCATAGTTCCAAAGTCATTTTGATTAGTCAGGGACACACTCTTAGCTGTACTATCATAAGTTTGTTCATTGTTGGAAATCAGTTCTATCAGGACTGGATCTCCAAGGAGCATCTCTGGAAATGACAGTCTTCTTAGGAAACACAGTAGCGGCTGGTGTCGGGGAAAAGAAGTGAGGCAGCGACGGGGGGTAGTAACAAAACAAACAGAATAAAACATACCTTCCGCTCGCCGCTATTCTGCTTGTCTCTTTTCTGCTCCTCTGGTTACAGGATGAGGCTCCCATGCTCCCCTACGGCCAATCCAGACGCTGCTCTCATGGTGGTAATACCCATGAGAGCAGTGTCGGGATTGGGCAGAGTGGGCTGGTTTTGCGCTCCTTTAGAGGCTGAAAGCCTGTGCCTACGCCATAGCGGAGGAGCGGCTGCTGAGGAAACACCTTGCCAGCTTTTTACAGCTTGCATGCTTGAGACTAGGTTTGGGCGGAATTTCAATTTTGATAGAGTAATTTGCCTAATTTCAAGAATTTGTTATTATGCTTGTTACGCTAAATTGCCTTTATCAAGCCATTATTACAAATTTCGTGATTAGGCACCATTTGTGGTCAAATTTGACCACAAATGTGAGGCCATTACACCAACGGCGAGAACACAAGTAGCTATTGCACAAACCACTTCCATTTTTTTCCCTTATTTTTTCATCAAGGAACGCGTCCTTGCATCAAAAATTGACACAAGGACGTATTTTGTGTTAAATATAGTGCTAAATGATATTTACATTTTGCATAATTGTGCTTGATTCTGTGTAACTTTCCCACAACTTCAAATAATTCCACAAAACCAAATTACCCATATGTCTCACACTTGAGACTTCAGTGGAGTCCAAACATCAGGCTGCGGTAAAGGTAAAAGGACCGACAGATTCCTTATATATCTATACATCACTTGTGAGGTCTCATCTGCACTATTGTGTCCTGCTGAAAGCGCTATACCTGGAGGTTTGTTTATAGGCTTGGAGGCCATTCTAGAGTATTGTGAAATACTCGAAGAACCATATTAGGAGCACTGGAACACGGTATGAAGTATTGTGTTTGGCTTTTGGGCCAATTTCTGCTGTATTGTCAGTAAGATAGCTCAGTAAATAAATTCATCCAACTAAAAGATTTATGTCTAACCTGAAGATTGCAGGTTTAAATCACGAAATATCCATTTATCCTTCCATCATTTTTTTATTGATTAAAAAAATAATAATAATTTGTCCTTTAATGACACTGTGCCTATAAAAGAGACAATCTTTAAGTGTGCTATATATTTGGGACAATTATGTTATAAAGTTAATTAAAAAAATGTAGGGGCTTATTTATAAGCCCCTTGCGCCACCGGTGCGTAACTATTTGTAATGCTCCGGTGACGCAGGAGCCTGCTCCATATTTACCAGGCAGCACTGAACCATTTTTTTGGGCTTAATGCTGCCTTATAAATATTGTTCCCTTTAACACAGTTTACTCCGTTAAAGGGGCATGAAATTGGTGTTGCTTGGGGCGTTCCCAGCAAGATCCATGGCTTTTTGACACTGCCCCAGATTTACAAAAACGTATCCCTCTCCAGGAAAGGCGTAAGTGTGGCACAACGAGCAAAAATATCTTTATTTCTCCCCGTTTTCCGTTTTTCTATGAGTGCTGCATTTTGCAGCACACATAGAAAGAGGAAAAAGCCTCTTGTGATTGTTTTTGTGCAGGAAGGTTTTGTTTCCTGCACAAAAATAATCATCCCTGCAACGCAGGCACCCTTGCACCATGGTGCAAAAGTGTCTGCATTGGCGCACGACAGCCCATTGTGCACCAGTGCAGAGGAAAAGGACAGAAATGTGCCTTATCTGATAGACACGGTGCATTCCTGCTCTTTTCTTTTGCTGTGGGGCAGCAGCGCAGGAAGGCCTGTTTGGGGCAGCAGCGCAGGAAGGCCTGGTGGCTGCCCTATGGCAAAAACTCATAAATTAGGACCCCAGTATATACTTCATTGCATAGCCTCAATGTGGGACACATCTGTAGTTGTTGAACCTCTACAACGCATGTGGGCCCGTGAATGACAGTCATGATTAAATTGACACTGACTTAAGATTGCGGCATTATTCTGGGCTTTTGTCTGGAAGCATTGGAAATACCTATGGAAATTCTGGCCACTCCTTTGAATATATTTACATATTTACAGTTTCTTCTTGTGCCTGTCTTCTACTTTGAAATGTTTGAAAAAAGGTCTGGAGGAGAGATATGTGGTATGGTGTTCATGATTGTGGAGAGTGTTCTGTATGAACCATACAATATAATGAATTATTTTGTATCCTGTTTTTACATAACATTGAAAAATGAAATTGCTTTGTGTGGATTAAAATGGATTTCCTGTGTTTTATTAAATACACATTTTAATCTTAAACGGCACAGTTTGATTGTTATATTTTAGAAATTAAATGGAAGAATGGAAAGCAAAATAATTTGTGGTCTAAATCCCGGGTAACCATGATGCCCAAGAAATAGGAATGATAGACCTGCCTTTGACCAATAACACTCAAATATACTATGTGCCAGAAATTAAGGATAATAATCTAATTTCCCAAAAAGAATATAGCCGACAATCCCAATCCTCCACCTGTTTCAACCATTGTACTGAATGATAAATACGTGATTTAGGAACCCAAGGAATGGGGAAAATGAAGAGACACTGGAGGCACTGGTTTGGAATAGTGCCAATTGTAGCCTAGGATTGTCTTAGAAATCTATGAAAGAGCAGCGGCAGCCGGCTCAAGTAAGCGACGTGGGGCGGGGCAGGGTGGGATGTGGGGGGAAGTTGACAGACAATGGAATAAGTATAATCAAATAAATAAATTCCGTCGGCTTCCCAACTGCCGATCCCTGCCCCGCTCACCACGCTTACCTGAGCAGCCGCCACTGTGAAAAAGAGAGACAAAGAAACGGTATGAGACTTAGTAACTCAACAATCACTGAAAATATTGCAACAGTGGTGTTTATACCTTACCTCTCACTCAGTGGGGGAATTCTGTGACTAGAGTCAATCCAATCAAGAATCTGACCTGAACTGAATGACAAAGGAGTGTTTCCGGGCTGTCAGAATGGAGCGTGCTGGTTCAGCAGGATGGTTGCTGTAGAAGCTAGTACTAAAATCACCTAAATAATGTCGAGTAGCAGCATGCTTTTAAATACAGAGCAAAGACAGCAACAAACTTAGCAGGCACAAAAGGGGAAACAGAAAACAAAGCATAGAGACCAAGGGGTTGGGAAGAAAAACAGGAGCAGGAAACAAAAAAAGGGTAAACATAGCAAACAGTGAAGAATTTCAAATGCTGAATAATGAACTGATGGACAAAACACTGGGGGATGCTGCCAGACAGTGACTCGGTGCCTGCTCTGGCCTTTTATAGTCCCTGACTCATAAGGCAGCAGACGTTCCACCCAGAACCCTGAAGTGAGTACTAATCTAGCTTCTATGGACCTCTTCTGCACTTAACGGAGGGTTTAAACAAGGATGCCATTGGTCCCAGTGCTAGTAATGGAAACGCCTGTGGGCCTGAATCTACTGCACCTTCAGCACCACTGGAAGCTACGCTCCTTGGTAAAGGTACCGTACTAGCGCAATAGTTCCTGATATTCCTGACACTAAGGTGGACTCTCAATTGTAAAAGTTCTGCAGATAATTAAGTTATACCATACACAGAATGACAACAACCTTTTACACTACCAATCATATTTTCTCTTGAGAAGCTGTACCAAGACATCTTCTTTACAACTATTTAACATCCCTTGTATTGCTGAAAGAGGAAACTCCAGCATCCTCATGCTATTGGACCTCCCTGCAGCTTTCATTGCCATAGACAACCCAGTCCTCCGAAACCACTATGTCCACACTCGTATGGCCATCAGTGAGACTACTCCTCTAGTGGTGCTCGTCCGTCCTCTCTAACCACTTGCAAATAGTGAAAAAGGAGGCCTCTATATCGTCCCCACCTGAAGGAATTCAACATGGGCTCGCGTCTCACTTTTTATTCAACTTGTACATGGAACATCTTATACACTTCCGGCCACTGGAGACATCACAATCCATCAACCTTGAGAAGAATCGGGTGGTTCTAAAGGGTCACTTGCCCTCTGTGGCAGCACTCAAGGGCTTAAACAAGCTAGAGAAATCAAAGGCGGGAAGTGTCCCAGCTACAGGAGGGGTGATCTACAGGATGTTGGTAGGCTTCCCTAAACAAGAGGGTTGTGAGGTTGAATCTAGAAACCAGAAGTTTCTGAAGCATTAGTGGTTTGATGCAATCTCTTTCCACAGAAGGCACATGTCACTGCACTCCTGCATTCGCCTGGCCTTTTGGGAAGCTGGTTGTTAGGAGGAATTTTTTTCATGTGTTTTTATTTCTGATTCATCGAATCTGAACCATGTCGACCCCAAGCACAGAGCACAACATTCTTGAACATCACTGGTGAATTCCTATGCGATCTGACATAAGATAAGGTCTTGTACTTGCAACTCTCTCAAAAAAGTTCATGTTTCTGAATGCAGTTTTCCAAGACTCAAGGGGACTGCACTGACGTCATAAGAAATGTGTAGCTTTTGTCCTTCACCATGTCAAGCTTCCCACTCTTGTTATCAGCCCTTCTGCAATGCTTGGATTTCTTTCTTATTGCAAGTATAGCTTTCCAAGTTTCAACTCTCCTCTGGATGGCTGGTACACTTACTACCCTCTTTCAATCTAAAGCCCTGTCCTGTTCTCCAAGGCACCTTATTAATGGGGCTTGCATTATTCACCCGTAAACAAGCAACACTGGTTTATACAGTAAAATCTGAATGTTGACCAGACCCTTTCCCCATCAGCCTCTTTACTCTAACATTCCCCTATGGAGAGCAGTCAAGTTATTGGTCCTCCTCTGTTAGCCAACTGTGGGACATTAAGTGTTGTCAAACTTTTCTACAAGCTTTCACTTTCTCCTCCTTATTGCTAGTGTCTTCCTCTCAGCAGCAGTACACAGTTGAATAGAATACAGGTTGGTCTTCTTTAGTGCAATAGCGTCTGAGAAGCAGGCATTTCTCAGTTGAGGTTGCTGAAGCGGTGTAATATGGAACCCTGAGCGCTCAGCTCTAGGAAGAAAATGTATCTAAATTAGATAGCTAGAGCTACACTAGAATATATAAATCACAAAAACAAATATACATAGTTATAGAATCGTAGAGAAGCAAAAAAATGTTTTTTTTGTTATATGATGTGATTTAAAGTTATTTGCTTATAGGCATATTATGTAGCACTAAGAGCTCCTCAAAGTGTTAGACTGAGGGAGGGAGGTGATGTGGTAAGAAAGGGCCAACAGAAGGAATGAGGGCTGAGCCATTTAGATGGAATAAGTTTGCTACAAAATGCTTGTGCTTTGTCTGCTTCTGGAGCGATTGTACACTCAAGATAAACTTAGGGCCATATGTACCAATTTTAGGTACAGCAAATACCTAATTACGATTTTCTGCAAATCAAAATTAGGAAATTGCTATTCCTAATGTATGAAACACATTGAGTTTCATTTTGTGAATTCTTAATGGGTCGCAAATCGACCTACCACATGAATAATAATTAGGTAGGTCGCATTTTGGGACCCATTCGGAATTGCAGCCATCACAGGGATGGTGGCCTGCTGGCGTCAGCAAACCACCATGTCTGAGATTACTTATTACTAAAGCAATCTTTTTTTCTTTAACTGCAGCCTGTTTTCCTTAAAGGAAAATGGGATACAACTAAAAAGAAGAAAATTAAGTGTTTAAAGTTTTATTTATTTTAAGAGTAGGCAGTGGTCCATGGACCACTGCCTACTCTTAGAAAGTGTTTGTATCAACATTCACAAAGGAGAAGGGGTCCCATGGAAACCTTTCCTATTTGCGAATGGTCACCACTTCCTCTGAGGTGTGGTAAAAAATCAAAGTTCTGCTACCATAATTGGGTCATAAAACATTCATTCATACCACTGCAAATCAGTATGAGCAAGGGAGACCCTAAACACGCCCCTTCCAAATACTGATTTGCACACCCAAATTGTGATTCGGTAACAGCCTACCAAATCACAAATTGGTTTTGTAGTTTAAAAAAAAAAATTGCAGTTGCAAATAGCCCGATTCTGTGAATTGTGTCATTTGCAACCTCAAAAAGGTTTTGTACATACGCCCTTTATTCATCTGGTTTGCTGAACAACAATGGGGTGGCAGGTGAGGCAATGGTAGTAAGGAGTGTTTTTAGGACTCAGGGATGGGTAGTGTATAGGAGTAGTATTCAATTAAAATTAAATAATCGGGTGGTGTTAGATTTCAAAAGTAAAAACTTCTGAACAAAAGAAATCTTACTACTACTAGAAGTACGATGAGGCTTAATAATAATAGAAATGCACAGTCAATGTATGAATGGAGGATTTGTATTTCTTTGCTAAAGGTTTTTAGCCCCATCTCCATCAGTCCTTAATGGGCCACACATCTTACGTTAACACTTATGTAGCCCATCTGATGGCCTGCACTATGCTTCTGGAATGCAAGGCTGGTTGTCTCGGTGGCAACCCAAGAGGGGCCCTTATGCTCTTTCCAGCTGAGGGCTTAGTTTCTACTAGAACACGCTTAGGTGCGTGGACTTGAGATTGTTGCATTGTCCTGGGCTTTTGTCTGGAAGCATTGGAGATACTTATGCAAATTTTGGTCACTCCTTTGAATATATTTTCAGCTTCTTCTTGTGCCAGTCTTCTGCTGTAAAATCTTTGAAGAAAGGTCTGGAGGAGAGATATGTGGTTTGGTGTTAACAATTGTGGGGAGTGTAATGTTTGGACCACACAATATAATTCATTTTTTTGTATCCTGTTTTTACATAACGTTGAAAAATGAAATTGCTTTGTGTGGATTAGAATGGATTTCCTGTGTTTTATTACATACACATTTTAATCTTAAACGGCATGGTTTGATTGTTATATTTTAGAAATTAAATGAAAGAATGGAAAGCAAAATCATTTTTGGTCCAAATCCAGGGTAACCATGATGCTCAAGAAATTGGAATGATTGCCCTTCCCTTGACCAATAACATTCAAATGCACTATGTGCCAGAAATGAACAATAATAATCTAATTTCCCAAAAAGCATATAGCCGACAATCCCAATCCTCCACCTATTCCAACCTATTCCATCCAATATACTGAATAATAAATACGTCACTTAGGAACCCAGGGAAAAATGGGGAAATTAAAATACAACGGAGGCACTGGTTTGGAATAGTGCCAATAGTAGCCTAAGATCGTCTAAGAAATCAATGCAAGAGAGAGACAACGAAACAGTATGAGACTTTGTAACTCAGAAATCTTAGAAAATATTGTAACAGTGGTGTTTATATCTTACCTCTCACTCAGTGAGGGAATTCTGTGACTAGACCCACTCCAATCAGGAATCGGACCCGATCTGAATGACAAAGGAGAGTATCCGAGACTGTTAGAATGGAGCATGCTGGTTCAGCAGAATGGTTTCTGAGGTTCCTGTAGAACATGGGTACTCGCAAACATTTTCCAGGGGGCCGAAAAGTTTGGTCTCTGGTGTGACATTGGGCAGCACTGATGCCAGCAGGGTGGTGGTCGGGGGCATAAAATGGATGTAGGGGAAGCAAAGCACGTACATCTAGTGGCAGAACTTCATTGCACAATGTAGAACCAGAAAGCTTGGGGTGAATCCAGGCTTCCCCACTTGCCCAAATTGTGTGATCCTGGGCAATTGTTTTATTTTCCTTTCCCTCCTCAAAGGGTAAGAGGACCTCGAAACACATGACTTCAGGATGTGTGCTGTACAAAACCTTCCCCTGTGTTTGGATCTAATCACCTAATGGCATTGTTGTCCGGGAGAGCCTGAACGTTTCTAAATTCATGTTTGAAAGCTAGCACTTTTAGAAAAAATACTTCTGAATGCACTGCTTAATCTGATTCACTAAGGTGAAACGGTTCTGCAGGTTAATCATATACACTTTTTGAATTTTGAAGAGAATATCATATTTTAACACGTTTGTGGCTTCAAAAATGAAGGTGTTCCTAAAGTTAAGGGGTACAGTGCACCCTTGTTGCTTCCTTTCTTTAAATGCAATTAACCTGTAAATAAATGCTTTCTGTTTATTTAATATTTTCTTAATGGCTGAGTCCAGTAAAAAGCAGCCCAGTATGGCTGTTGTCCAGGGGGCCGCATGTAAATGTCAGGAGAGCCATACTTGAGTATCACTGCTGTAGAAGCTAGTACTAAAGTCACCTAGTTACTGTTGAGTAGCACCATGCTTTCAGATAGAGAAGAAAGAGAGCAACAAACGCCACAGGCACAAAAGGGGAAACAAAAAACAAAGGGTAGAAACCAAGGGGTCCAGAAGAAAAGCAGGGACAGGGAACACAATACAAGAGGTATGAATAGCAAACAGTGAAGAATTTCAAATTCTGAATTATGAACTGATGGAAGGGAAGTCAGTCAAAACACTGGGGGATGCTGCCAGACAGTGACCCAGTGCCTGCTCTGGTCTTTTATAGCCCCTGAGTTATAAAGCTGCAGAAGTTCCACCCACAACCCAGAAGTGAATTGTAATCTAGCTTTAAAAAAAAAATTTTTATAGAGTTTTATAAAGCGTGAACTTGACCCGAATTGGGTATCAGAGCGCTTTACATAGCACCAGTTACGTTACATGAGGACACACATTCATTTTTGTTAGGCACGGGAAGATTAAGTGATTTGCCCAGAATCACAGGATGTTCAGCGTCATTGCCAAGACTCGAACCCAGTTCCCCAGGTTCGAAGTCAACCACCCTAGCCATTAGGCCAACTCCTTTCATGTTACCAAACCCCTTACTCACCAATTCTGACCTCTTAGGCACTTAACGGAGGGTTTAGACTCTGCATGGAGGCAATTGCATAACAAGGATGCCAGTGATCCCAGTGTTAGTAATGAAAACGCCTGTGGGCCCGGTGGTACTGCACCTTCGGCACTACTGGAAGCTACGCTCCTTGGTAAAGGTACCGTCCTAGCACAATAGTTCCTGATATTCCTGACACTAAGGTAGACTCTCAATTGAAAAAGGGCTGCAGAGAATTAAGTTATATCATAAACAGAAGACAACAACCTTTTAGACTAATACCAATCATCCGTTCTCTTGAGAAGCTGTACTGAGACATCCTCTTTACAACTATTTAACAACATCCCTTGTATTGATGAAAGAGGAGACTCCAGCATCCTCCTGCTGTTGGACCTCCCTGCAACTTTCATTGCCATAGACAACCCAGTCCTCCGAAACTACTATGTCCACACTCGTAGGCCCATCGGTGAGACTACTCCTCTAGTGGCGCGTCCGCCCTTCCTCTCTAACCACTTGCAATTAGTGGAAAAGGAGGCCTCTATATCGTCTCCACCCATAGTTCTGTAGGAAAACAGCATGGTCTCCTGACTCTTTTTATTCAACTTGCACATGGAACATACACTTCTGGCCACTGGAGACATCACAACCCATCAACCCTGAGAAGAATCGGGTGGTTCTAAAGGGTCATTTTCCCTCTGTGGCAGCTCTCAAGGGCTTGAACAACCTAGAGAAATCAAAGACGGGAAGTGTCCCAGCTAGAGGATGTTGGGTAGGCTTCTCTAAACAAGAGGGTTGTGATCAGGGCCGGACTGACTACCGGGCGTTTTGGAATGCTGCTGAGCTGGGGGCTGATTTCGTTGATGGGGACCTGCGTGTACTGAACGAAATTCGTTTTGCTTTAATTATTTCGAAGTACACGCAGGTCTCCATGAACGAAATCAGCCCCCACCGCAGTGAAATCAGCCCCCTGCTCGGCAGAATTCCAAAACGGCCGGTAGTCAGTACGGCCCTGGTTGTGATGTTGAATCTAGAAACCAGAAGTTTCTGAAGCAGTAGTGGTTTGATGCAATCTCTTTCCACAGAAGGCATGTATCACTGCACTGCTGCGTTTGCCTAAACTTTTGGGAAGTTGGCTGTTGGGCTGAATTTTTTCATGTGTTTTTTCTTCTGATTTATTGAATCGGAAACCGTTGGACCCCAAGCACAGAGCACAACATTCTTGAACATCACTGGTGAATTCCTATGCGGTCTGACATAAGATCAGATCTTGTACTTGCAACTCTCTCAAAAAAGTGCATGTTTCTGAATGCAGTTTTCTAATACTCAAGGGGACTGTATTGACGTCAACAGAATTGTGTAGCTTTTGTCCCGCACCATGTCTAGCTTCCCACTCTTGTTATCAACCCTTCTGCAATTCTTGATTTTGTTTTCTAATTGCAAGTATAGCTTTCCAAGTTTCCTGTGGATGGCTGGTACACTTATGACCCTTTTTCAAACAAGATGCCTATGTAGTTCTCCTATGCAGCTTATTAATGGGGCTTACATTGTTGACAGGTAAACAAGCAGCATATGTTTATACAGTAAGCTTAAGTGATGACCAGGCCCTTTCCCCAACAATCTCTTTACTCTAACACTCCCCAATGGAGACCAGTCAAGCTATTGGTCCCCCTCTGTTAGTCAACTGTGGGACATTAGGTTTTGTTAAACTTTATTTACAAGCCTCTCCTTTCACTTTTTCCTCCTTACTGCTAGTGTCTTCCTCTCAGCAGCAGGACAAAATGTAATAGACTACAGGTTGGTTTTCTTTAGTGCAGTAGCGTCTGCGAAACAGGCCTTTTTCTGTTGAGTGTGTAATATGGAACCCTGAGCGCTAAGCTCTAGGTAGAAAATATACTTAAAATAGCTAGCTAGAGGTATGCAAGAATATATATATAGCACAACAACGAGTACACATAGTTATAATCTCGGGGTTGCATTTTAGAAGCAACAAAAAATCGTTATTTTGTTACTAGATGTGATTTGAAGGTTGTTGCTTATAGGCATATTATGTTGCACTAAGACCACCTCAAAGTGTTAGACTGAGAGAGGGAGGTGATGTGGTAAGAAAGGGCCAACAGAAGGCAAAGTAGGTAATATGGTGATGGAATGAGGGATGAGCCATTTAAATGGAATACGTTTACTACAAAATGTCTGTGCTCTGCCTGCTTCTGGAGCAATTGTACACTCAGGATAATAAACTTAGAACCATATGTACCAATTTTAGGAATAGCGATTACCTAATTGCGATTTTCAGCAAATTGCAATTTGGAAATTGGTATTCTTAATGTATGAATCACATTGAGTTTCATTTATTTTTTACTAAAGCAATCTTTTCTCTTTAAATTCAGCCTGTTTTCATTAAAGGAAAATGGGATGCATTTAAAAAGAAAAAGAAAGAAATGTTTACGTTTTCTTTTCTAAGAGTAGGCAGTGGTCCATAGACCGCTGCCTACTCTTCAAAAAATATTTGTATCAGCATTCACAAAGTCAATTTTGCCGTGATTGAAGGAGAGAGCACAAGCACTTTAGCTCTGGGTAACAGTGGATAAGTGTGTACTGTCCTAAAGCCAACAAAATGATTTCAGCAAAACAGAAGTGAAGGCGAAAAGTATGAGGGACTTGAAGTGTAACAAACAGTTTAGCAGTGGTTTTTGATGCAGCCCTGGGACTTGTTTTGCATATATTTTGCTTACATCTCCATGGTGCACGAGTAAGTGCAAAGGATTATTTAAATTCTTCTTCTTGCACAAATGCCCTTAAAAGCATCATCCCAACAAATTTAGTGTCAGCTGTTTCCAGAGTGCAGAATCCATTCAGGGTAAGAATGCACTATAGAGTGGTGAGTGGACCTGAGTAAAGAGGTTTTGATTTGCACCTGGGAACTAGGGGGCATATCATCAAGGGCTTTATCTCCGCTTTTCTGGCCTTAAAAGACAGAAAAGCGGAGATAAAAACCAACGCCCTATGAGCAAGAGGATGCTAACATGCGTATTCGCTTTGTGACAAGGACTTTCCCCCATAGATCTTTTCACAGAAGATTCGTCTAATTGGACACAGGTGACATCCACATCATGGTCTGTGGTTGTCAGGGAGCTGAGCGAGATTCCCATTTGGGATCCGACCTATCTTGTTGGAATGTGCAATTCTAGGCATTGTTCCCATACAAGGCACCTGAGCCTCTTGGACAGCCTCAAAGTACAACAAGCTTGCATCAAGGCAGAATCCCTGTGGTATTTGAAATGAGGAAAGCCTTGTACATGGCCTTGTTTAGACACAAGCATTTTTTCCAATGTGTGGTTTGTGAAGACACGCGGTGAATACAGAATTTTCTGTAGAAATCCCTAGGTCACCTTCAGCACCATGCCTACTTTCCATCTAGTGATATCGCTCCTGTTTTTTTTTTTTTTACTTTTAATAGGGTATTATATAACATTTAAATTAAAGAATGCAACAGACAATCAACCGTGCTAGTGTTGAGCCTACCACCATATATAATATCATACCCAGCAATTAGTCACAGAACAATAATTGACACTTGCTTCATGAAAACATAACAAGAAGGTCCTGCTTACAGTTCAAATTGTGACTGCAGAAGCAGTTTCTTTTGTGGGCAGCTTGTGCCTGAAGGGCACATATTATGGCCGAAGCAAATGATTCCATGGACCCCAGATTTTTCAACCTTTCAGGGAGATACCCTGCTTTTATAGGTTACTCAGTCAGCACCAATGTACCAGCTCATGTTGTTACAGAAGGGTTTAATATTGGGGGTTCAGCGCCACGCTTTATATGTGTAATGTTTTTATACATAACACAAAGGCCAACTTGAACAAGGTCTTCTGGTGCTTGAATAGATGCTGTTCACCCAGGTTCAACATTTCCAGCTGTGTGTCTGTTGTCCTTTGTGAGCTTTTTGGTCTCAAATAGATCTTTCACCACAATTCGCCCAACTGACACGCACACCATAACTCACACACCATATGTAATGATTATGACCTCACCTTTGCAATGATAACCGTTGTTATTAATGGATGTTGTGCTTCTAGAATGGGTTCAAATGTATGGCTTGTTTGGCTGTTATGTGCATTAAACATTAAAGAGTGAACTACAATTTCAGTGTTTTTACTGTTTTAATTCATAATCATAAATTTACTTTAACTGTGGTTATTAAATGAATTTCATTGAAAAAAGAATAAGGTGTTCTAACTAAAACTAACCATATCTCCACATTACCGTGTACTTTTAGTGAATGTCTGATTTAAAAAAACGTTGTATACCTCATCCAACCCGCCTTTGGAGGCCCAGCCTACAAGACGATGCAGGATGGTTTCTTATTCAATGCATTCAGATGTGCTTCAGTGAAAAGAGGGTTTGCTAAAGTTGTTCTTGAACTTCTCATGTGTTGCTTCCATTTTAGTTGTAAGAACATCTTGAAGTCACTTTTTCAGTATGTAGTGTCTGGAACTTTTGGTCTCTCTTTGACTATTCTATGTAAACTCCACAGTGTCTCATAACACCTATCTTAGATAATAATAACTTTTATTTTACTAGGGCTTCCTACTAGACTTCTGGCATTGCTAAGTTCTTTCAATAACAGGTACTGCTATCACAAACATGAATAATGTCCAACAAGCCAGCTTGGTAGGATTAAATCTTGTGGCCTGCAGATAACCTCAAATTTCAAAGGTGAGCTTTTAACTCGTGGAGCCTTCTTTAAGTAGAACTTTCATTTAAACGGGTCTCAGGTAACACAAGGTAATTTTACTTGTAGCAAACCAGTGGACAAAAACAGTTGAGACGTTGCGAAGTGTTCCCGTAGCACATGCAACACCTTCATCAAGTTGTGACTTAATAACTGAGTGCACTGAGTGGAGAAGTGTGGCTCAATGATTAGAGTGGCAGACCCTGATGCAGAGGTCTAGCCTGGGACCAGGGTTCAATTCCCTGCCTCGGCGGGTCTTGGGCTCAAACATTCCATGGACCTGATAATTCTCGCCTCGGTGCCATTCCAATCATGGAGTCCCACTCTGCAACTCTGGGCAATAGCTTGCTTAATCTCCACAACGGCCCCACAACGCTAAGGATGCCTGGCCTCCACCTTGGGGGTGCCCAGGAGTGGACGCCTCACAGGGAAAGCCAGGATGGGTTCCACAGCGGTATTTGTACAAGCGCCTTGAGACCCTTGCGGGTGAGTAGTGCGCTATACAAGTATCAATTTACATTTACTTTGAATATTTGGACTTGTCATTTCATTTATAACATTTTGGGACAGAGCCATGTCTCCCATCATACAAAGTGCTGTGGGCTAAAACTAGGACTAACTACATGTGTCACCCGTGACATGTAGTCAAATGCCTGATCTGCATAGTATCATGATTAGTGGTTGACGGAATTGTTTCTTACACATTAATACATAATCAATATGTCGAATAATGCACTTTAAGAGAGAGGCTGAATTCATCTAAGTTGAATTATTTCTTGTATAACACTTCTTGATCCTTCTCACGCCTCCATCATCTCTCTTCCTGTCTCTCCCTGTTTGTTTATCAGTTAAACTAACTGGCTGAAAGCTTGACTGAGGTCTTTCCTATTTAAGGGCAGCCTGGCCCCAAATGTCTTAACTTTAGCATATACCTGAGTTAACTTCTTACACCAACAGTTACCTTAGATGTTTATTTCACAACTATTAATGCCATAAACTGGTTGGACAAAATCTTGGTTCTGCAAATCCAAGGTGGTCTGCTGTAACAAGTGATGTCACTTAGTGAAGGAGATGCCTCAAAACAGTTTTCTGTCAAACTCTGTTTAATTTTCCAATAGCATGAATTCCTCACCTTAATTCATCAGTGCATCTCCTCCCGACAAATACAGATTTTAGGTGGCCTCTGGCTTGTAAAGACATGGAGGAATGGTAAGATTGCATGCCACGTCTAAAGTTTAGAAGCTGTGAGGCTGGGGGGGAGTCAGTCTAATCTCAAGAGTCAGCAGGGCACGTGACTCATCTTGCCTGAGATTTAACTGCCATTCACTATAGACCGACCTGCCTCCGCCCCCAACGTGACCTTGACCAAGGACGGGAAAGTTGTATTTGAAATGCAGTCAGTGCCCCTTGGGGACTTTCTGTTTATTCTATGTGCAGAGAGACCCAGTAGAACTTTAACCTCTTCAGTGCCCCGCCCTTTCCACGCCCTGTGCCGGGCGTTTCATTAGCGGGCGGGGTTCATGACGAGATAGTCTCGTCATGGGCACAGCGCAACCGCGCTCCATGACGAGACTATCTCGTCATGGGCACTGAAGGGGTTAACAATGTGCACAGAGTGCCAGTGTTGGACTGGCTTGTCAGGCACCCTGGCACTGCCAGTGCCAGGTGAGCCGGCTTGTTAGGGTCAGTGCGTGCCCTGCTTTTTTTATTTTTTGTATGCCACCCTGGCCCTTGGGATCTAAAAAAGTCCTACTCGCTGGACCTTTCAAGCTAGCTCATCTGGCGGTGCAAGATTGACCAGTTGAGCAACAGGCCAGTGCAAAACTGTGGTAAAACGACCTCTACGAATAAAAAAGAATATCAAAGCATCTGCCTACTATAATAAATGCGTTTCAGGCTTTAGTTTCAGGCCTTACCCATGGAAACATTGCCTTAATGTGAGCGGCTGCATCGTGAGTGGATGCGGAATTCCCGGAAGGTAAAATGTAAACTTCCGTTTCACCCCAAGTTGGACTGCCATCCCTCCTTCCCCACGTCATCCCACCCAGGCTCTGCCGCCTGTATTAATTATCCAATAACGAGGCTGCACGAGGCGAGGTTCCCCTAATCCCGGGATCTTTCTCTGTAATTACCGCATCTTTCTTGTTATTTCCTTCCCCTCTGTGTTGAGGCGCCTTCCCCTGCATGCCTCCCTCCTCTGAAGTTAAGCCTTTGACAAGATAAATGAATCCTACAACCTTTCGCTCGGAGACACAGTTGGGCGATAGGGAAAAGCCTCGGCTATTAGACTTGCTGATATCCCTCGCCTCTCCCCCCAAGGCCCTTTAATCTCCAAACAAAACGACCTACAAAGTAAAATTAAACCAGCCATTTTATCGTCTGTGATCAGGCAGCTGTCACTGAGCCGTCGATTCTCCACTAAGCAGCCTTGTTCCCTCTGGGGCCGAACCCTGAGCGGCAAGGTAGGTTCCCTCTCTGATTGGATGATTGCACGAGATATCTCAGTCTCCAGGTTTAGAAATCACATCTTGAAAAAAAAGAAGGTTATGGTGGAGGAGAAGGGCCAGCAAGATAGGCTGTTGCATTTAGTGGTAGGGCACATGGCTTTGGGCTGATGTTCTGCTCAGCCACTGTTGCGCTGAGTCATCTTGGGCAAGTTGTGCTTGTCTTTTTCTGCCTGCTTGAAACTGAATTGCATGGTTTGCCAGCAAAAGGCAGAGCTGGGGTCTGCGTAGAGCTGGGCTCTGATTGGTTAGGATGGAACCAGGAACAGAAATGGGCAGATTAAATTTGCCAATGGTCCTCATCTGTCATCAGTAACTAAACATCTTTTCATGTACGAGTTCCAAAGTGACTTGACTTGCAACCACTAGAGAAGAATTTGGTGCTTTACACTCCTTCCTTGACGCGCCATAACTTTTGTGGTTTGCACGCCAGTCGTGCTCGATATGGCGTTTGGGTGCCCACCCCTCACTTTCAGAACCTCCTCTGAATCAGTCTACATCTAGAAGTAGTTCTTCTCACATATTACTAGCAGAGGAAAATAAAAATTGGGAAAGATATACAACGGGCTGTCATAGTCAATGAGTTTGGGGTCAAACCACCATGGTCAAACAGTGAGCGTAGTCGCTGCTTCTCATCTTGTTTGGTGACTGAGACCCATGAAGGCTCGGGTGATCCAAGGCAAGAAACGGATGGTTTTTCTACTTTGAGGTGGTTAGTGTTTGGAATACTCTTAACCAGAACAAAGCAAGATGGAATTTAACCGGCCATACAGAGCTCAAATCTAACCCCCTGCACTGGGGTACAGTGGGCTGCTGGCATGGACGGTTGGTCGGGGGGCTCTTTAGACTTCTCCTTAGGCCAGCCACTAAAGCATCCATGAAGGCACAGAACAGAGTTTGGCTTTAAGCACATACATGCTATACTGTTGCGGGGGAGTCATGCTCCTAGTAACTAGATCCTGGACTGCCAGAATACTTCACTAGCTTCACTAGAGAACTCTAGAGAGGACTGTGGCTTTTAAGGCAACATATTAGAATACTTGTGCTGTAAAATGGACTACTTGTCTCATTTACAAAAAAATATTTAATTGAGTGGAACAACATAAACTCTGTAGTCAAAGATCAGGCTTGTTTGCTGCAGTCCTCATGTGTTTCAGTTTGGCGCTGGTATTAAAACATTTTACATGTCTGCCTTTATTTAGTCCTAGGCAGCAGGAAAGGTCTGTAACTAAGTCCAAAAACCCTGCATGGCAACGGCGATGCACGGCGGAGGAGTCAAAAGAAAATATGGTTCTTCAAGTCAAATTTTATTGGTTGTCTGAAAGCAGAGTGATTTTTACTCAAAAGCTAATTCGTGTTGTGAACACCTGCAGAATAAATCCATGTTGTTTTTTTAAGAAGAAAAAAATCAAATTTGGAACTGATAAGTGCGTTTAAAAAAATTAAATATCCTTTATTCAGATTGACTTTTAAAACATTGTAAACTTAGTTGAATAGGACAATTATCTCTGGACAGCGTTCCACAACGCTAAATTAAACAATTAACACTCCATGATAATGACAGCTTTTACGCATGCAGATTAGGCAACATTCTGTAAAGTTCAATTAAACATTTCTGTGGCTCTGGTTTAATGATATACACAATCAAATGAACTTGAAAGGTAATTGCCATGTAAATAAATGCTGTTAAATGCTGAAGTGCCATCGAAGTGCCATTACTCTTTGTTTTTCCTGCAAGTTAAAGAGATGTGACATATTGACAAGCTAAAGGCAGGCTGAAAATGCCTATACGCTACATGTGATCTTGTAAGCGATATGATAGGTTTCGTGATACGAGCATTGGACAAAATGCATCCTAAAGATGGAAGCAATTCTACCATTTTTTGTATTCTAAGTCTAGAGAGTGAAGTGCGTTATGAATAGAGGAATGCCCAGTTTAAGGCAAAAAGATGTGTTTTCTAAGGGCCTGATTACGAGTTTGGCGGAAATAGAGCAGGCCGCCATGCAGGCGCCCCGCTCCAGGACCGCGAAACCCGATGTCAGAGCACCTGTCAGATTATGAGTTTTCTCCTGGTCTGGCAGGCGGTCCTTTGGCGTTCCCACGGCGGGGCCTATGAAAAAGGCACTGCAATGGGAACCCCAAAGCCTGTTCTTGCATGGCATGGACTACAAGGTCCATGGCATGCAGGAAAGGAGGTGCATGCAGACAGGGGGCACACCATGTGCCCCCTGCATGCATCCCATTGCCCTGAGGCAACAGGGGGCCAGAAGGCCCCCCTAAATTTCCACACTCCTGCACTTTCGAATGGCAGGTTCACCACCATTGAAAGAGAGGCAGCAGGAACCTCCTAATATTCTTGGCTGTGCCACAGTGACCTCACCAATCATATTCGACTGTCTGACTGCTGCACCACCGCGGTGGGATCCGTGATCCCTGGTGGTTGTGGTGGTCCTGTGGCAGTCTTACTGCTGTATTCGTAACACAGCAGGTGGACTACCAGTCTGGCAGTCCAAGGACTGCCACCACGGGTTCAGCAATCCAACTCGTAATCAGGGCCTAAATGCGTGCACTCCAACCTTTGAATAGGCCCACTCTCCTGTTGTAGCCCCTGCAATGGTCACCTCTGGATATAAAAAACACTTGTCTTTTGCCTCCTCTTACAGTTTGCTTCACATGGCCTCCACACCTCTGTTTGTTCTTTCCTACAAACTACCAAGTTTCACTTTAAAAGACTCCAGAAGAAATTCATTGCCAAGATAGCATGGAGACAAAGCTGCATGCTGTGATCAGTGTGCAGGAGATGTCTGCGCTGCACCTCGAGAGACCTCCTCTTCTCCGAGCCTCTTGTGTCTAGCAATTTGGCAAGCACAATGAATGAGGCTAAATTTAGCACCTCTTATGCAAAGGCAATAAAGTGGTATTTACAGAAGATTGCCTGAAGGTATGCTGACTTCAGTCTAACTGCTTTTTCAGTATCCACCGAGGGACAAACACTCATGTGAGTTTTACAAATGTGAAAACTAGTCTGGAAAAGCAACAAGAGGGTATATATTAGTAATTGTAAGCAAGGGAAATTCATCTATGGGAGTAGCTTTAAGCATGAGAAATTCATCCAAGGAACAGAGCATAATTATTGAGTTAACACAAAGTATGATCACTTTTTTAAAGCTAAGAAACAAATACAGAAACACCTGACTCAAGGTTGCATTACACAACCACGCTTTACTTTCCCACACCTTCCTTAGCAACGGTGGCATAATAACTAATGCGTCTGAGCCATGCATTCCATGTACAACGCAGGTCATTACATTGTCTTGCTTTACGGGGGCGTTGGAATTTGGAATAGTATCATTTACTGTCCCCACAACAGTAGGTAAAGCCTTGGACTTTAAAGTCCAACGCAGCTATACCTAACACGTTGTTGTAACAAATTGAGTTGTAAATGGGATGTGCTGTTCGGGTGCATTCGTTGTTCCGCCCGCGTTGTTTGGCGTCGGGGTATTTGCTGTTTCCCCTGGCTCAAAGAGCAGATTCAGCCAGTTGCACTGATGGCCACTTGTTAGATAATGGGAAGTTAAATTCGTCAAGACAGAGAACTGTGGTTTTGTCAGTGCTTAATATGAGCCGGTGTTTTCCGTTGCTCCGCTCCGCCACTTAATCGGTTTCCGGAGCTCAGCACCAGCATTTAATTGTCAACACTGCACTTATGACAGTCTGCTAAATGGTGGCGCTGCTCATCTAATTTAAGGAGGAGCATAACAACGGATGTTTATGGATACAATGCACATTAAAATTATTAATACCTGCCTCCCCAGCTATTCCTTTAGCTTTGGGGACCTGGAATATTCTGAACTGTCGCACTTGAAGGACGGGAGAGATGGTTAGCAGTTGTTTTCACAGTGATGACAGGTCAATGAGGGGTGCAAGCTGCAGTGACCTCCTGGTCAGAGCCCTGGCACTTGTTATGTTACAAATTAAGCACTGGGCTTTGTTGAGAACATACTTGTATTTCTGGCAATGAGAATGAAAGGATGAACAACAGGCAGAAGCAAACAAAATGCTGTGGTGGAAGAAGGGGAACTACATCCCCCAACATCCCTTTGAAACCTAATTATAATACCAACAGACAATAGGTTTCTGAACAGAGAATTCTATATGTTAGATCACTCTGTAAACAAGAATAAGAATAATGGTTTAGAATTCTGAATACACGAAATACATGAAAGCAACAGCTTCATATTGTAGTGAATAAAATAAAAATACCGTTAAATAATGAGCGTGTGAATTGTCAACTACTTGTTGGATTACCTTTCTTACTATAAACCAACTAGAAGACGATGAGGCGGTGTCTGACCTGCTATGAGATTTGATTTATTGGTCCATAGGGTTTCATAAAAGTGACTTTAGATTGGGGTATAAATTCTAGCCAAATAGCTGTAAAGCAAAATGTAATCCTTTTTTATGAAAATTTAGTATGAATACTTGCAAATCAATGTGAGCCACATCAGGTGCACTTTCATGGGAGGTTTTCGGACACAATACAAAACGGGATGTGCATCTGCTAGTTATATTTGTTTTTAAAAAGGCACAGGTAGATTAATCAATATCTCCGGAAGCACGAGATTTTCACTCAAGTTCAAGGCTGAGTTCTTCCAAAGTTGGCAGCTTAGCCACTAGACAGAATTTCCTCCCAGTAACATGACACATACACAGAAAAATGGGACAATTAGAATCGCCAATCAGATAAAGTTGGCAATATAGTCATTCAAAAGTCATCTTGAAGCATTTTAGAAGCTAAGAAGCATTTTATTTTTCAGATGTGAGTTGTGATTAGAGACTAAAGAGAATACAGCACTGGAAAGTAAGATGATGTTAAAGAGTATACTACGTCATTGGTACAGAATTTGTCTCATCACGGATAAGTCGTTAGTCGTTAGCTCTCTGATTCGGTAAATGTTATTCTTCCTGACTGCATGCCTACTGCCCAGATCTAGTATAAAATCTATTTGTTTCTTTTTTAATACCCATTAAGACTCCATTTGATATGTTTAGGATTTCCACTGAATCTGTACAGTCCTTTCACACCATATTGGCTTATTTGTATGCTCTGTACAAGATGCAAAAGACCCAATTACATCTTAGTTACAAGCATGTTACGAGCAATCAGATTAAATATGGCTCAAATGCTCAATGTTATTCCTTAAATGATTAATCTGCCTCATATTATGATCATACTAGTCTGCTCACTGATATGGTGGACTTTATCCTTACAATTAACTATTTCCTCTTTGAGACACTGAACAAACCTGCGGACAGATGTGTGGAATTTGTCGCCAGTATTCCTAATGGATCAAAATTTGGCCCACCTCTTGAATATTAATGAGGTAGGTCGCAAACTGCGGTTCACTAGGAATTGCAGCCATCACAGCGACGGTGGCCTGCTGAGGTCAGTAAACCACTATGTCTGTGATTGCTTTTAAATAAGGCAATTAAAAAAAATGCAGCCTGTTTTCCCTTAATGGGAAACATAATACATTTGTGTAAAAAAATGGGACCACTACCTACTCATAAAATATTTTTTTCAACATTCTAAAAGAGGACGGTATCCCTAGGAATCATCTCTCCATTTGTGAATACCTTCCCACTCTCTTTCAGTACTCGGTAAAATGTTGTTTTGCGACTGCAATTCAGTCATAAAATATTAATGCATACCACTGCAAATCGATATTTGAAAGAGACACCTTAAACACGCCCCTCCAAAATACAAATTATTTTTTGGGTCACAAACACAAATTGCTATTCCGTAACAGGTTTCTGAATTCCAATTTGTGGTTTGCACATACCACAAGGCCTTTTTGCAGGTGCAAATGACCCGTGTCTGCAAATCAGGATGTTTGCCACTGAAAAAAAGCCTTTGTATATTTGGTGCTCTCAGTCCATTACAGTCAAGACTGATTTGCATATGGCTGGGTCCAAACTGGGGGTGGCATATTGAGCGAAAGGACGATGGATCAAACCCAGATCTGTGACTGGGGGTGAGTGGTTGAAAAGTTTCAGCGCTCTGTTCATCATCTTGTTGTATTTCATATGTTCACCATAAGTGGCAAAGGGTATACCCAGACGTGTGTCCCTTGCTCGCTGTGCCACTGGAATCAAGTTAGCATGGCTGATTCGGGGTGAAACCCCGAAACCTGGGAGAAACTGGCCTGGCAGTTCGGGCTGGACTATTCCTATGAGGAGCAGGGCCAAGACTGATTTACATATGGCTGGGTCCAAACTTTGGCGGCATAGTGAGCAAAGGAACGACGGATTAAACCCAGATCTGTGACTGGGGGTCAGTGGTTGAAAAGTTTCAGCACTCTGTCCATCATCTTGTTATGTTTGCTTAGCTCATAAAATAATAAGCACTGAACTAAGGAAAGCAGATGTGGAGTCTAGAGAAAGGCTATTGACTGATGCTGAATTAATTACATATGTACCAAAATAATGTCCGATTCAATACATCCTTCATTGGCAGGCTGACAAAATCAGGAAGATATGTATCAAATGTTGGTATTTAATTAAAGGTTAATAGCAAATTGAAGGTGATCACTAGTATGAGGAACTTTTCGCATACAGGATACTCGTCAACGTAAAACAATGTCTTACTTTGGGAATTTTGAAGAATAAAACTAAGAAAGATAAGTGGTTACTCAAAAGATCAAATGGATTCAACAACAGTGGTACTTTGGGCCTAAATAAATGAAAACATGACAGAATTAGGTAGTCTAACAGAGGATTTCATATACTGTGATACCACATTTCCAGACTGCTTCTTTGAAGCAGCATAAGGATGCTACCAGTAGTCTAGTTTAACAAAGCAACTGTTAAACCATTTCTTAAAAGCCCCGAATTAAATCTTAAGAAGTGCATATCACCAGCCTATATCATATATATTTTTGTCAAAACTACTTTAAAACGTTAACAGACATCAACAGCATAAATACATATATCGACACTTCTCACATCATGGATCGCTGCAGGACAGATGTCATAAAAGGATGAGGGTCGAAAGCAGCATTCTTTCAGTGACGGATGAATTAAGGATGTACCTTTCTGTGGATGCTGTGGGTTCTCTTTTTTTTACTGTGTCTCTTGGCAGTGTTTGACAGTGTTGACCCCCATCTCTTCCTGACTAGGCTGACCAATCGAGGGACTCTGGGATATGAGATCTCCTCTTTCTTGAAACTAGAAATATGTCTTTTTGAGTCATTTGAGCTCTAAAGGTTTATATTCTGGAACTGATTCACCTCTCTCTAGTGCCTTGATCCCCATTTATGTGAACCCTTTGCACTTTAAAATTGGATTTACATGCTCACTAGAGAGTCAGCTGAGCGTTGCAGTGACATTGAAAGGGGGCAGGGGACATTGCATCCAGCAAGGATCACTGTGTGAGCCAGGGCTAGCGATTACAGTGGGCGTATATTGAGTGACCCCCCCCCCCCCCAAGCAGGGATTGCCTATTCCAATGAACACACAGCATACTAACCACATACATTTCACACTTGAGGGGAATGAGGGGTCGTATTCAAAACAGACTACATGGATTTTATTGTGAAGGGCCAGTATGCAGTCTCCAACACAGTGTTCCAAAACAAATGGTCTGTACAACTAAACTATAATCTGCTGCCA
Source organism: Triturus cristatus (assembly GCF_964204655.1). Taxonomy (NCBI): domain Eukaryota; kingdom Metazoa; phylum Chordata; class Amphibia; order Caudata; family Salamandridae; genus Triturus; species Triturus cristatus. The sequence goes on along the minus strand of NC_140580.1, from coordinate 873,648,479 downwards.
CATACTCTTCTGCAAGGATTTTTAGTGCATCTGAAAAAAATACATATTTTCATATGGGTTTTTTTCTGCTTCTCCTGTCAACAGAGCCATTTTTGAGGCAGTGTGATATGATCTGTAGCTTTCTTGGTGCCTCGTGTGGAGCTTCCTTAAGGCAGCATGCAGCACTAAGCTTGGCTACCACCACCAGCTGCTCATATCATGGGCTGGTCAGTAGTTGTACACACGGGGTGAGAGCAATATACACAGATCACCAGGGAGCACTTCTCACCTGACGTGTGATCGAAGTCCTAGTGAGCAGAAAAGATACCATCTCTGCCATAAAAAGTCGCATCAGCACCAGGGACTTCGATCCTCCACGGAGATGAGAGAGAACAGGCGTGAAAGGTGAATGGTTGGAGGAGTAAGGGTGAGGTATAGAAACGAGGAAGAATAAATTAGTGCAACTTCCTCATTTGCGATTTAAGGAAAACCATAAAAAATATAGTTATACTATAAACTCAATATAAACATAGCACAAGGAAGAGTGCAGGTCTTGCAGACTATTCTGTACTCAAGAGAATGTGCCAGGTTTCACCCCTGGGTCTCATCATACCAGTCACAAGCAAGGGTGGCATCAAGAGAATTGTCAATAGATCGGCGTCTCTGTAAGATGGATGACTCTGGGAGTAGAGGTATTAACATGGTTGACTCTGCCGCTAAGTCTTCTGACTTTCTAGAGGTGCTGTCTTGTTGCAAAGCCTCTCATTTTTCTTCTCTCCCAGGCCACCTCCACCTTGATGTATGCTCCACCATCTCATTGAATGCCCCGCCTCATTTGTGGCTGTCTGCTTCCTTCCACAGATGACGAATGTGACCAAGGAATATTGCTTGGACGTTGTGAATAAGTTTGAACCATGCTCCGAAAATAAAAACCAAGGGGTGCTGGGAATTGACGGTATGTATAAATTATGCGCACAATGTACAGAGGGGATATTATCTCTGAATCATTACTCATAGGGGAAACAATGACATGCACACTCATCAATTAATTGATAAATGACTCTTGATCATGAGTGCCTAATGCAGGATAAATCCTAACTGGATATTTCCAATTGACGCCCTCTAGCAATCCATCAGACCTGGAGTGTCTTAGCATGCATGGGATTAGCTTGGGTTTAGTCGGGCTCTGCCTGAGACCAGGAGGAAGTCCCATGTATCATCTGGGGGGATGGGTTTAATCCATCAGTTTGACTTTCCCACTCATTCAGATTCAGGGAGTGTGCCTCTATGTGTGTCTGTGTGCATGTTAATGTCTGTATCTGGTAGCTGGATAATACCATTTGTATTTAGTCGGAGTGCATTTGTGGCTTAAGCGTAACAAATGGTGTAAAGGGATGTGTTTGTGCTTGCAATGTATATATCTATGCATTATGCCGACATATTTGAGGATCAATGGAGTCATATAAATGTTGATAAAGGCAAAATCAAGAAAAGCAACAGGGCTCCTTTCATGTGTTGTTGACAAGTGAGGGCCCAGGTTTTTGCATAGATGGCGATCATCAACTAGTATTATTATCACTTGTTATTGTCAAAGGGTACACATAGGCTAGGTAAAACACTTTACTTGTCATAAAGCACACATTGTGAGCAGGATGGCCTGTAGGTACACCATGAGTGGATCACTGGTAGGTGCACCATGAGTTGATCGCCTGTATGTGCACTGTGAGCGGTGATGCCTGCAGGTTCTGGAGTTTTGGTGCTAGTGAAAGGTGATGGTTTGAGGGCTCTGGAGGCTGAATTCCTCAGCGGCAGTGGGAGCTCCTTATACTGCTGACCATGTTCCCAAGTTCCTAAAACTGTCCTTACCTACGGTACGAGACCCTCACACTCTGTGCTGTAAGTTATCCGAACTGTCTAGCCATATATAGCAAACTCTGCCCATTTAACACAATGGTGCCCCAAGCTTTGTACCCTGCCTGTCCATGTTCCCAGATTATCTACACTGTCAGTGGGCTCTAATGACCTGTCAGTGCCCATGTGCCTAAAGCTCCTCCTTGGTCTGTGCACCAGGCTCCCTGCACTGACTGTGAAGAGTCTGTGTCAAGGTGAGAGTGGAGGAAGCCACCCTCCAACCACATGTAGGGGAGACTGTGGAAAACATGTCCACTGTCTCCTAGGAAGGAGAGCAAAGACAACAGCTCTCTCTTCCCTGTCCAGACCAACCTACTCAGGTGGTTGAAAAGATACTGTGATGGACTCATGGTAAGGAGTGAACAGCCAACCCCACCTTTAAGCCGATCCTCCTACTGCTTTCAAGCATGACCTTACGTTGAACCTTCCCTCCTTGAGTAGACTGCTCTATGTGTTCTGGCATACAGTGGAACTACCAATAATTGATAAAATACCACCACTCAAGCGTGCACCATGCTCTTCTGCTTCCCCCAGTATTGGGCGCTAAATGGTACTTTATTTTCATTGATTTAGAATTTGCTATTTAAAGAGCAGTTCCACTGGAACATAGCTTTTTAAACTGATTTGCAATCATATTTGTTTTTATAACTGAATGACTCATCGGCAGCGTCGACAATCTCTTTGTCCATGCAGATAATCAGATCTCGGAGGGGGAGGGGGGGGAGATTAGAAGTCTATCTATGGAGCGGACTCGCAGTCCAAGTTATAGCCTTGTATCAAGAAAAGGTCAACCCACTTTCTTTGTAGTAATATCTCCCTGATCTAATCCAAAAGGAGCAATTCTCGTTTTTCACCCACTGGGGTTACTTGTCGCATACTTCATCATTGAGTCCAATCCCAGCCCCTAATTTACTGGGGTGCGCTTCTACCTTGGTATTCAAGGACGCACTGATAAAGTGTGTGGGGCTCTCAGCTTAAATTTACCCACACAAAGTCCCTAGCCTATGTCCTTAATGAGGGTCCTTTTGGCAAGATTAAATGCAGGAAGTGATGCTAAAGAGCACTATTCACTCCGGCATCTGCGGTCTACATATTTTAGTCCTCATACAGAGCCAAACATTGGTCTTCTGGATTTCCTTAAGATCAGGAACATGTCCTTAGGGTACTGGATTCAGGCATGCCTTGTAGACAAACATTCGTCAAAGGTCCCTGCCTTCTGATCTCCCTACCTTTGGTCTTCAGGACATTTCAGGAATCTGAGAACCACCAATGAAGGAAAGGTTACACAGGAACATGGAGAAAAGGGGACTGTATAAGCCAACAGGCACAAGCAGAGGAAGAGAAAAAACAAAACCGCAGTGCATACGAAGTTGAGAGTAAGAGAAGTCAAGGAAGCAAGTCTGAACGACTCAGTTTATCTGCTGGAGTCTGGGAACATGATGCAAACCTATCTCCCTCTTCCAAGAATAATCTGGGCAGGGTTTGGATTTACCACAGTGCAAAAATGGTAAAATTCAGATTAGGACTGGAATGGAATGTGGGGCAAGGTGTGCAGTGTAGTGGAGAGTGTTCTGTCTTGGGTAGATCAAATGCATGATTTCACCATTCATGAGCACCACCTAGTGACGGGATGACAGAATCCTGATAGTTATTGGCAGTTAACTGCAATTCATTATGTGCACTTCCCTACAAAAAATCACCAATCTATTAAATACTCTGCTATCTATGTGTTTTGGTTGATTTTAATCTCGTAAACCCTTGGCTTGTATCACCAAGACAGTGTGGGAGTGATGGTATGCATTCCTATGCGTGTTTTACAAGAAAAGAAAAAATATTAGTCTACGATTCACAAGGGACCCAGCAGTTTGGGGCAGGCTCCTCTGTTCCAAATAGGATGAATACAATACACTTGTTTGATAACCTGTACTCACCCTCTGGTTTCTTGACACCGAGCAGTCAGGCTTATCCTCGGGGCTTGAGTGTAAAGTATTGGCACAATACCACCCTTGCAACACACTGCGTATGCCACAAGACTCCACCCCATATGTAAAAAACACTTGTCTTTGTATTACACACACACACTGAAATCAACAAGAGATACACATTGTATATACACTCTACACTTATACGCAATTATCAAACTTTTCTATTGAAATCAAAATGAAACACACATTGTATATACACTTTACAATTATATGCAATTGTCGGACTTTCTCATTAGCAGAAAGGCCAAACAGTGACAGGTCTTTGACTACACCTCATGCCCCAGCCCCTCAGGGGTTTCGCATTTAAGACAAAAGAAAGGTGTGTGGGCATTACACTCTGGCACTGATCACACCCCCAACCCAATGGAGGCAAACACATTTTTCACCCCCCTACCCCCGGGCAGATGTGCCAAAACAAACAAAAGGAGGGAGAGGTCTACCCTGGCATTGTGCCATACCCTCAATAGTATCGTTCTGCCCCCGCTGGGGGAGATAGGAGGTTTGCCCTAATAGGGAAAGTTGCCCCAAATCTGACCCCGTGGTTGATAGAAAGCCCACTAGATGCCAGGGATTTTGCATTTGAGGCAAAAGACAGGGGTGCAGCTTTGCAATTTTGCATTTGCCACACTCCTACCCCAAAAGGATAGCCTTTTTCTGCCCCCCTCCCCCTGGGTCAGTCTGGGGATTTGCCCCCAATTTGGCCCTCGGCAGCAGAAAAACCACTAGAAATCAGGAAATTCATAATTGCGCCAAAACAAAAGAAGTGGTGTTCTATCTTGTCACCGAGCCATACCTCTGCCCCAGAAGGAGTAATAGTGTCTTTCTCCCCCTCAGTAGGCAAATATGAGCATTGTCCCAATTAGAAAGATTGCCCCAAATCTGTCTCTTGAGGAGGTAGAAATCTGTTAGACACCAGGGGTTTTGCTTTCGGGCAAAAGAAATGGGGTATGGATGTTGCACTCTGGAACTGGCCACACCCCACCCTAAAAAGGAAAACCTGGTATTCTGCTCCCACAGTCACAGTGAGGCAGTTTGCTCTCAATTTTCTACTGCAGGGTCAGAAAGCCAAATAGATACAAAAAAAATCAAAATGGTGCCAAAACAAAAAAAGGAGGTGGAGGCCAGATAGATGTTTGTTTCACTTGAGGAGTTTGCCCTCAAATCTGCCCTCTGCGAGAGAAGGGAGCACACAAGACATCAGGGATTTTGCATTCGGATCAAAAGAAAGTGGTGCAGTCATTGCACTCAGGGAATTCAAAATGGTACCAAAACAAGCAAAGGAAGGGGGCCGTCTACAAGGCATTGAGCCATACCCACGCCCCAGAAGGAGCAATATTATTTTTCGGCTCCCCTGGGGGCATATAAGAGGTTTGTCCCAATTAGATAGGTTGTCCAAAATGTTCCCTTGGGGGTAGAAAGCCCACTACAAACCAGGGTTTTCCATTTGGAGCAAAAGCACGGGATGCAGGTGTTGCACTCTGGCATTGGCCTCACCCAAACCCTTAACGGGACAAACCAGTCTTTCTGACCCACTAGGAAGAGGCATTGGGTTTGCCTCCAATTTGCCCCATGGTTTGGTCAGAAAGCCTACTGTATGACAGGAATAAAAAGTGTTTATACAAAAATGAGCCATGACTAACATGAGGCCCCATCCTCACCCCTACAGACTCAACAGTTTTTTCTGCACTCTTCTCCACTGCAGAATAAGACATTCTCTCCCAGTAGCAAGCACAAGGACATTTGATTCATTTGGGTGTTGTCCCACTTGGAATCCCCTGGATGTATAGTTTTCAAAAATATTGTCAAAGCTTTACAACATACATTCAGCCGCGGCCCGTGCAGGTAAGAGCGGTGGCGCCATGTGGGGGGGTTTCGATAGATGATGACGAGGGAAAATATATTATTTATTTAATTTTCCCTCATCGTCTGACAAAATACCCCCGCCCCACCCGGCCCATCCGCTCTTACCTGTATGGGTGGCAGCTGTATACATTCAGTAGGTCTTGCATAAACCCAGGGAAGTATTTCTCTCTCAACTCATGTTATTTTCTGTTAATGGCTGTCTAATGTAGCAATCAGCCTTCTAAGGAATGCTTGCCTTGGAGTGGATCTGAGACTATCTTACGTCTCAAAAGTACGATGAATCATCACAAATCAAATTCTTGCTTCATACATGCATTCTGTAAGTAAGCAATCCTTTTGATATTCTTTTTACTGCATCAGGTCTTTAAAGTTATGCATAGAAACACAGGCATACGCAAATGGAGTTTGTATGCTTTAGCACATATTGGCCAGACCTATGGCATGGCCAGCTCTTGTTTAATATGGCAACTGCTCCCCATTTGTGAGAAAGGGATTGACATATAGCAGGAAACAGCGAATGCCATGACCACCGAACAACGCGCTGCTTTTGCAACGCGGGCAGAACAAGGATTGCGTCTAAACCACGCATTCTGTTTACAACGCAAGTCATTACACCGAGATGTGTTAGGTAAACCGGCGTTTGACTTTAAAGTCCAACTCTTTCCCTGCTGTTGCGGGGACTGGAATTAAATAGTAAATTATACTATTCCAAAGTCCAGGGCCCCCCTAAGGCAAGTCATTGTAACGACTTGTGTTGTAAATGGAATGCGTGGTTCAGACGCATTCGTTGTTCCACCCGCGTTGTTAAGGAATGCGTGGGAAAGAAAAGCGAGGTTGTGTCATACAACCACATATAGTACTTTGCAAAGCCGAAATGGAGGCATGTAGTCCCTTTCAGGCCTCTGTCTCTGCGTTTGCAGCTGGTTGAAATAATTCACAAAAGGACCCTGCCGAATGAATATTGATGAGGCGTGATTTTTGCAGATCCGCCTGCATGCACAGTGTTAAACTGATAAATGCTTCAGAGTGCAACAGCTTGAACCGGTCATATGGCAGAGACTTTGCAAATCTACCCTTGTGCATCTAGGTAATAATACCCCTACTATTTTATGTAAGTAGTCTATTGGATACAAAGGAATGGATTACTGGAGTGCATGTATGTGAACCTTTTTCTCCATACACAAAAGTAAAGTCAACAGCACCCGGGTTTACTTTACCTTCCTATCTGTAGCTTGGTTCTCAAATCTATGCAATTAATGTGATATCTCAGAATCCCCAATACCGCTGTCAGGCTTTCATTGATCAATTGCATTAGTTGACTAATTGATGAATTGCATTAGTTGACTATGCTCTCCAAGCGGTGGCCCCTCTATTCCCCAGTGAACTACTGGTTTAATGTTCTGCAATCTGTGGTAGTTTGGATGTTTTGTCCCTCTGCATCTCCTTTTTGCATAGCTGCCTCAGCGCTTCGGTTAATAGGCTAACCTAATTAGCATTCAACTTTCACACACCACTGTCTGGCTCGAGACTGGAGACCTACATTTCTTCGGCCTTGTCAATCTGTTCTGGTGGTTTCACTGATGCAAGTATGGATGCCTCGCTTGCACGGCCATGGCAGAATGCTAATGGTCTGCTCCTTGCTGAGCCCTATCTTTTAGCTGTAATGAAATTTGCTCCTTGGTCATTTCCATGATGTACTTGGGAACTTGGACCTCATTTATCAAGGTTTCACACAGCGCAAAGCAACAAGTCACCTTGCTGCACTGCACTGCGAGAAAGGGAATGGGCAGTATTTAACATAATATGGCACATTCCTGTCCTTTTCATGCGCTGGTGCCATTTTGGTTGCCTAGCGCCAATGCTGGCACCCTTGTGCCGTGGTGCAAGGGTGCCTGCGTTGTAGACAGGGTTGTTTTTGTGCAGGATGGGGCACCTCCTGCACAAAAACAATCTTCAGAGACATTTTCCATTTTCTATGTGCGCTGCAGAATGAGGGGAAATAAAGATATTTCTCCTTGTTACGCCTCACCTGGGGAGGTGTAGCATTTTGGTGCATTCTCAGGTCTACCAGTAATGGTAAATCTGGGAACGTGACAAAACTCATGGGTGAATGCGTGGGAACACCCACACTCCAGCCATGGAATGCCTTCTGGCACAGAGTAATGCAAGGCAGTGATTTGCGCTTCCTTGCGTTACTCTAGATTTATGAAGTCATGCAGGGCCATGCAAGGTGGCCTTGTGTGGCTTGACAAATCTAACTTAGTAGTTGCATCGCCCTTGCAGCCCATTGCGTGGCGCATGAACCACAATACTATTTCCAATGTGATCCTTCTGTTTTGCACCGAGCAGCCCTTTATTGCCAAAGTAAAGCTCATTGTACTGCTCTTGATGGTCACTGTGTAAGCTCTCTGTTTTGTGATTAGAAATAGAAAGAGGACACAATTTACCTTGAGTAAGGTGACAAAAAAGCCTTGTATATGTAGCATTGTCTATTCTTATTCCCAAGAAGGAAACTTAGACATCCAATTTGACTGATGACTATGGAGATCCGAACAAAGTTTTGGCTAACCATTTATGGAATATATTTTGACCCCCAGCTGCACAATTCTTTTGCAGGTTTTAGAACATGGTTTTCAAACCTTGACTGCAATTGCAAGGGCCACATTGGGAGTGATTGCAACCCTCACGTTCCACCCTCAATGAATAATCATGTCTTGCTTCAGTTGTTCTGAGAATTATCATGTGTCACCATTGACATTTAGTGTCAGTGTTGGCACTCTAAATCTCCTTTTCTCTGAGGAATAGAACCCGACCGTAATATTTCATAACAAAGGCCTTCTGTCCCATATAAACTTTGGATCTTTTTCTCTTTCCTTTCGTTGGTGTTCAACCAAAAAAAGATCAGTATCTTCTAAATGTTCCCTCAACAGAGACTTGCAGAACGACCACATTACTTTTTTTTCCTCTTCCTATCCATCCGCCCACAGGGTAATGCTAGGGGTGTGCAGCCTTGAATAGTTTTGTGGTTGCAGAGAAGTCTCTGCTCTTGATGCGGTATCTCGTGACTTTCTTCTGGACCGAAAAGACAAGTTTCGTGTAAGGAAGACACTGTCCACAATTTGTTTAACTCGTTTTTTTTTTACAGGCTGTTACCTTAGCTCATTACCGCTCCACCTTCAAGCCTATCAACTGTGGGGTATCCTATGGCTCTTCTTTGAGACCACAGCCTTTTAATGTATAAGTGACTCCTCTCCCAGCCCTTCTTAAATCTTTTGACCTGAAGCTCTAAGGAGACGCAGACAATAGCCATATAATTTAAGGATTCGCTAGAGATCTGGGCTCTTGCCAGGACCAGTTAAAAAGCTATTTATGCTCAGTAGCAAGCTGGCACGAGCACCAACTCTGTAAGGCTCAACTCAGATAAAACTAAAGTCATTCTTTTGGTAATCCCATCATCTGGTCCTCTAATTGATGGCTTGACTCTCTATGTCACCCCTCCAAATCTTCTTAAAATGCATGTAATTAATGGGTCATTATTTGGCATTTATCTTACCTTTGATGCACATATCAAAAAGCTCACTTCAACTTGTTTCTTATGCTTTTTTTTGTGGGGGGAGTTTCATATAGCGCAAACTCAACCCGAAGGTATCAGAGCGCTTTACACGAGCACTAGTTGCTTTACAGACTGACACATTCATTTTGTTAGGCATGGGTAGATTAAGTGATTTGCCCAGAATCAAAGGAGATTGAGCGTCCCTGCCGAGACTCGAACCTGGTGCCCAGCTACGAGGTTAGCCAATCTAGCCGTTAGGCCATCATCTGGAAAATTACTCCATTATTGCCTGCTTCCTTTAGAAAACCCCTGGCCCCTGGCCCAGACACTTATCATTTCCAGACTGGACAACTGCAACACCCCCTTTGTAGGACTGCACACCCACCTACTTCATAGACTGCCCTTCACTCAGAAGTCAGAACACTGGATGCATTCTTAGGCTCAGCAGTACTGCTAGCATCTCCACCCATCTTTCTTTGCTCCTCTGGTATCATATATGCAAACAATACATTTTTACAGCTCTGTCCTTCTGCCAAAAGGCCTTATATATCAGGGCATCAAATAATTGTTTGGCATCTTTTTTTTCCATCTTGACCTCTGCCAGGCCCTTCCAATCTAGCACTGTTTCTTATGTCTACATCCACAAGTTTAACAAAATGTGCACTGGAGGTCAGACTTTTTCAGTTGTTTTTGCCTGCTCTTCTCCTAATTTATACGAACCTAAAACAACCTTTTAAAATTCCATACATTGCTAAAGAACTATGTACTTTCTCTGTAGACTCCCTCTGGAGGTCTTCAATCACCGGAACATGCTCTTCTATAGGTAATTGCTCATTTTATACATTTGTAAATCCATCTGTCATTCAGTCAATCAATACACGAGATTCCTAAAAAATCCCAAAACTAGGAAAACCAAACAATGAACAGTAGTTCATTGCGAGGGTTTTTCTGTGTGAATTCAAGGCTTTCACAAGAACTTTGTAAATGAGCATTATTTGTGTTAATACACTTGCGAGGAAAAGCTAAGCAGGGGATGCACTCTTATACAAAATGCTCACAGGTTACTATTGGACACAGTTTCAGTGTACTCTTGACACAAAGCTAAGCAAGAACAACATGTGGGTACAACATGCACGCAAGTTGCCCAAGCGAGCGGATCTCAAAGCACTCACAGGAGAAAGGTAACCAATGGATGCAACTGGATAAAAGGTGCTCTCAAACTACTAGCAACAAACTAACATTTGCTATAGATAACTAGATGAGCATAGGGGACCAGTAAGAGCTGGAAACTCCTAGAGGTACGGGTAGGTCAATAGTTGGGAACTCCACAAGACAAGTTTCAAGGAATGAAAACTTTTCACAGCCTTTGCTGCTGTCTCCACACTCTTCTAGCCAGGTAGCAGCAGGCCATTGTGGACTTGTAGTGTCTACAACCCTTTTCAGTCCTTAATCGTGCCTTGTCTAGGACACCCTCTGCAGCACTGTAGCCAGTGTGTCCCGTGCCCCACGTCCAAGTATCTGCATTTCTATATCACCCACAATAAGCGTTCTAGCAAGGCCTGGAATTCATTTTTGTTACGAAATCTTACACTTATGTCATTTATGTTTTTTAGGGGTTTACACATATTCTACCGAATTTGTCTCCTCGGGGGTGATGCATTTTTAATGTTCCTTTCACCCATGGGAAGCTCGTTCGAGAATATAAATAAATGCCTTGTGTGATAAGTAATCTCATGAGAGAAATTTCCTGTTCGGTCTCCCATCTGTTATCTCATATGACTAGCCTTGCAAGTGGTTTTCACGTAACCAGTGAAATTGATTTTGAATAATATGAGTCATTATGGTGAACATTACATGCATTTTGTGATTTACATTTTTTTCCTTAAGTGTGCCCATCCTATTGCGGGCATAACCACCGAACCGAGCATTTGACCAGAGCCAGACATTGCTGTCTAGCGCTGGACCATTACCGGCCTACCGCCCGCGGCTCACCAGTGCGCGCGCTACAGTGCTGACACCATGAACGTTCTACACGTCGAGCCCGGCCTACCGCCCGCGGCTCGCCAGTGCGCGCGCTATAGTGCGTCTGACACTATGAACGTTCTACACGTCAGGCCTGGCCTTCAACCCGCGGCTCGCCTAGTGCGCGCGCTACAGTGCCTCTGACACTATGAACGTTCTACACGTCGGGCCCAGGGGTCACCTTGTCGAGTGGCAGGCGGCACAATCGCATTACTTCCGTTTGATGTAATCCTCACTGGAGGATATTTGGGGGCAGGACAGCGAATGAAGGCAGCAGCGCCATAAACTATGGAGAATAAGTGAATGAGGTGCTTCGACCACGTTCGGAGGGCGTGCAGAAGGTAATGCATCTGCCGTGACTATTTCAATAGGATGCTTCTTAAGAGAAGGGCGCGAGCTTATTTAGTGGAGGTTGGGAAGGGGAGGGTAGAAAAGCAACCTTGAGGAAAATGCTATTACTCAGGGTGCGTGATTGGCTTGCAGAGAGGGTTGGCGGCTACAGTATGCCCTGAATGTGCTTTTTCCAGAGCTATGCGTTTAAATAACTGTTTGCCTTTGACTTGTAGAAATGGCAGAGCCACCTGGATCTAAAGAGAAATAGATATCACAGATAAGAGTATAGAATGTGCGTGTATGCTCATTTGTCTGTGTGCACTATCCTTCTCTCCTTTAACATTTGACCCCAGAACCAATCCTCGTCAGACCGTTCCTGCTGAACAATGCTTGTTTAAAGATTTTGGGCAAACGTTGCACGGGATTGGCCCCTATCGCCACCAGCATGGACTCCGCTCACTCCCTCTCACCCTCTGTCCCATCTGAAGCCCATGCATCATGTCTTGCAGCAGAACCAGGGAGAGACAGTGAAATCGTCCATGTTGGGGGAATGTACCCACAGTATTTGCCCTAGCATTCTGTGAGCTTGGCCGATGAATGTTTTCTGTTACCCCTCAGAGACAACGATATTGCCCCAGGCGGGCTTCCTGTGTCCCGCCTCCTGGATACTCACTATGCTTCAACCATTATCAATTCCATGCGATGATGTTGCATAGGCTGTTGATTAAAAACATCCCGACCCCCCACCCCCGCCCTGAGCCCTAAAACCCAGCCCCCAGCCCTACTTACCAAGACGTGTCCTGATGCTTCTTGTCCTGATCCTTCCTGTTCCTTCCATTCTCTCCGCCCATCCTCTCTGAATCCAGAGCACTGACTGCCTTTACCATGCATCTGCTTGGCAAAGGCAAGCTTGGTAATGCTTGCGTGGTAACGGAACGCGCGGTTCCGTCCGTGTTGTAGATGCTGTTTCCCGATGATGACCTGTGGCCCTTGTGATTAAGATCAGTGCAGGCGAGAGGCAAGGTTGCTGTACAGATCCAGTTCTGTACTTGGTTTGGCAAAGTAAGGGAAGCTTGTGCTGCTGCGAGTGGTCTAACCTGAGAGTGAAGTTTGGATGCTACTGGCAGAGGTGGACCTCTCCTAAGAGGGTTAGTGTTTTGTACTTCTTCACCCTGGTTTGTAGACTACTCCCCAAGGCAGTCTACACCCTTCCTATGCAACCTGGGCTGATCCCCATTTGATGCTGCACTGGTCCAGCCTGAAGCTTGTCTTGCTCCCTCTTGTCCAGGTGCTACTTTTGACCGGACCCCATGCTGCCCTTATGTACCTGGTACTGTCCACTTCACCAGGCACTTCTTCCATTAGACCGTGTGAAGCTCCCACAGACCTTAATCTCCTCCCCCATGGGTCCTTCATTTTCTTCCCTCATGGACCCTACACTTTTCCCATCGGACTCCACCCTGTTCTCTCTGGCACTTATACTGCCCAACCCTGACCATGTACTCCCCCTTAGACTCTGCCCTGCTCCTTTCAGACTCTGCACTTCTAGCTGTGTCCCAGCAGTTGAACTGCCCACTGCCCTTCACGTATAACATCCACTATCCCTTTGGAAGCTGTGTCGCTGCTCCTACTTCCCTGCACACTCACTGCTACACCCTCCATTGCCCTTTCCTGAGATCCTGCACTCCCCCCAAGAACCTGCACTGCTCCACCAGACCCTTTTCTGTTCCACCCAGATCTCCAGCTCCCTGTGCTGCTTCAACTGCCCCTGAGCCCCAGTTGTATCGCGTGATGCTTCCCCTTGGACTTTGCTACACTCCCCCCTTTTGACCCCGCAGAGCATACCTGACCCTGCACTGACTGCACCGCTCCTTCACCCTCACCGAGTACTTTTTTCTTACAACCCCATGAATGCTTACGAATGCGATAGGAGGCAATAGAATCTGAATTTGGTGGTCACACAGTGGTGCAATGTGTGCCTGTGGATGACGTCATCATGAGTTATACTGATTCTTCTCCTGGTCGATGAACAAAATTAAAAAAAAACTTTCTTTTGTAACTACTAGCTGGTGGGATGATAGCCTCAAGCTGCAAGCATTGTTACTAATCAGCAACTTGCAGTGACTAGATTTTGTATAGTGAAAAATCATTCATCAAGCTTCCATATCACTGTATCATCCTGGTCAGGAGATCTTCAGTCACGACTGAATACTACTCAGTCCTATCTGATCTTCCAGTGCCAGGGTGGCTTGGCAACCAACAATTATCTTTGACTGGTTGAATTGTAAAGACTGTGTTGTCCTTGGTTTGTAGCAGTGGCGGTTTCTCCTCGAGGGCGTCGGGTCTCCGCCACCGTTACAATCATTAAAAGTGCTCCATGTTCATATTTTATTTAATAAAAAAAATAACAGTTTTTTGTAGTCTTCCTAATAAGATATACACTGCATGTAGTGAACACAGGGCACTGTCTGCCCCACTCACCGATACTGCTGCCGTGACAGTGGCCGTTGAGTCTGGATTCACTTTAGGTCACATGACGTGACTCACTCTCCTTGCAATGCTCCCCGGGCGGCCCAAAGAAGCCTAAGTGTTTGCTGGGCTGATAACCTCACAGCCCTGAAGGCTGTGATGTCATCAGCTCGGCAAAGACCTTGCTTCAGGGCCCTGTCTCCACCCCCTGATGGGGTGGAGGCAAAGTTAGCCCCGGGCATTTGAAAACCAAGCCCGGTATCGCTAAGCCGCGCGTGAGTCTGCATTCTCCAGTGGATGGTGGAACTTACTGGAAGGAAGCCATTTGATGGAAGCAGGTTGCTGTCTGGACTTGGAGGACTAAAGTGAACTCAGGAGTCAGCAGTTCACCAGCCCAGGTAAGGCCCAGTCGGGGAATTTTTTTAAAGCTATATTTTATTTGTTTTTTTTAGTTTTATATAGCGCGAACAAGACTTTTTTTTTAAGGAAACTTGTATGTTTTCATAGATATTTGAGGTAAACATACCGCTGGAAATTACGCTGCGCGCCGGTGGGAACTTGATTGCTTGTGTGTTGCCACCGGTCGAGGAGGCTGCTCTGTTCTCTGGCCTGCTGCCTCCGCGCACTTCTGCAGGAAGAGAGCATGGGCACTGTACAAATAGCAACCGAAGACCAGCCAAATCCCATTTTTACCAGGCTAACAATTGAGAACTGCCGTGGAGCAGTCTCGCAAATGGCCTAGAAAATGTACATTCGTCCCATATCGGTCCTGCTCTTCCTCTTCCTGCTACTCCCAACGCTGCCTGGGCTGGCGATCACCATTCAAGAAGATGACGATGGGGGACACGGAAATAAGGAGCCACAACCACCCCCTTGCCCGACTGCAACACAAACGCGAGCCACCCCCGCAAAGCCCCGCAAAAAAAGTGCCCATCCTGCATCCTCCATTGCACCATTAAGAAGAAGACACTCCGAACACAGATAACTTGGGATTTATCCATGCATTTGTGGCCACTGTATCCGTCATCATTGTTTCGGAACTTGGATATAAGACTTTCTTCATTGCTGCTTCATGGCAATGCGCTATAATCATTTGACTGTTTTGGCAGGTGCTATGCTTGCATTAGGCCTGATGACATGTTTATCAGTTTTATTTGGTTACGCAACTACATTATACACATACTATGTGTCCATGGAGCTGTTTGCTATTTTAGGGCTAAGGATTCTTCTAGAAGGTTTGAAGATGAGCCCTGACGAAGTTCAAGAAGAGCTGGAGGAAGTGCAAGCAGAAATTAAAAGAAAAAAGGAAGAATATCATAGATCAAAATTGCTTAATGAGCCCGAAAATGTAGAAATGAAAGGCAGCACAAGTTCTGGACTGAGAAAGTGGCAACATTTTATCCCTCCAATATTTCTTCAAGCCTTTACTTTCACATTTTTAGCCGAGAGAGTACATCATTCATAGCTTACAACCATTGTTTTCTGTTTTGGCTGCTCGAGAGGATCCCTTTGGTTTGGCAGTTGGTGGAACGATAGAACATTGCTTGTGCACAGATTTAGCAGTTATTGGAGGACGAATGATAGCGCAAAAAGAGTCTGTACGAACTGGGACCATTGTTGGTGGAATTGTTTTCCTCATGTTTGCGCTTTCTGCACTGTTTATAAGCCCGGAGTCTGGATTTTAACAAACTTGTTCTCAGATGTTGCGTGGACTAGGATCTTGACGACACCCATTTTACAATGTACTGCTGTATATACTGTGCACAATAACGTACTTTACTTATATGAGAAATGGTTCGAGAAAGAAATGCTGTACAGCCAGTCAGATTTTTGTATTGAAAGCCTTTGTCAGTTCCTCACTTATCTGCAAAACAAGAAAGTGCAAGGACTTGAGTGTTTGTTTTGATTTTAATTGTGTTTTTTGGGAAGAGAGGGTAGTGAGTAGTGTTTTGGAGTGAATGATTTAAAATGTTCTTCCACTTCTGTTTTCCACAATGTTACCTAAAAATGTTTGCCATACTGTGCTTATTTCTTTTATATTGTTGGTAAAAATAAATACAACAATATTTAAGTGGTCAATATTTGACAAAATGCTATTTTTCCTTTGAGGTAATGGAAAGCTATAAAAGTCCAGATGTATTTGTATATTTTCTTCAGACATTCTGGAAATATAATCTGGAAAGTACTTACATTGCAGTCTCTGAAAAAGTGACAACCTTATTTTTTGCAAAGTATCACATACATTTTTTAGGGCTGAGCTTGTCGAGTCACCGAACACTAAACTTCTGTCGGGTATTAGGTGAAACATATTGAACATGCAGGAAATCAATTCACAGGTGATGAATTTCATATTTTCTGTTTTCTCTTGTTATGACAACTTTTGCTCTTTACCGATTAGCCTAGCTCAGCCTTTCCATATATTTCTTGACCCTATCCATCAGTGGCATTTCTTGGCTTTGCCGTGTAGTATATGAATTACTTGAAAGCTGTTTGATGGGCTCTCTCTTTTACTGCAGCACAGTCTAGGTATGTTTTATTTGTAAAATTATAGTCCATTACACCTTTCTGTCCATACAACTCAAATTTATGGAAAAGAGAGCATTGGCGGTATGAGTAGACTGAAACTGGCTGTACGTGAGAATTCATCAAATACATAAACATGACCTTGTGTTCTTGACATACATATTCTAAAAACAATGTATTTGAATACCAAGACATGTATTACTAGAAATTTGACACAATTGGCACTATGGCTCTTGTGTTTGTTGAGTCAACATAACCTATCTAGCAGAAAAGTTCCCTTCCTCCACCACCCTTCTGAGGACTTGAAGATGGCTTGAATGTGTGCACAATTAGTTTTTAGAGAACGGGGCGATGATAACTGCTTACTGTGTTTCACTGTGTTTTGTAGTGTTCTTGTGCCCTGTTTCGAACGAGCTGTTTATACAAAGTCATTTTTACAGTACTTGGCCATTACGTTTCGCAGTTACGATGGCATGTGAAGTGTGATCACAGAGTTATTCGGAGGTGTAATATTTGTGTAAGCTTAAAAAATGGGCCTCGCATGGAGTGTCCACAGGGGGAATTCTAGCTCTCCTACTGGGTGCACAGAACATTTTTGCCACTCCTCTTGGGTGTTATTGGTATGCGCAAGGAAGCAGTTCCTTCTTCTCCATGATGTCAGTCAGTGAACTTGTCACAAGATAAATCTATCTTTTTAATAGGGTCTCAGCATGCAAAAGAGCTATACTTTTCATCTAAGGTGTCAATGTATGTGCAAAAGGGAGCTCTTTCTCTCCTCGAGGGACTTAGAGTGTACTATAGACAAAGGAGTGGCGCCTATGCCAAAGAAGCTCTCTCTTTGCTCCAGACTCCACTGTGCGGAAAGGTGCAATGCCACTCCAAAGTGGAAAATGTGACCGTGTGTGCATAAGACGCCGGTCCTGGGCATAATCCTCTGTGCTCCCTATGAGTGTTTTTGCTTGCCTTGCAAGAGCAAATGTTTATTATATTGTGCAAAACCATTACAAGTGTATTAGTGTGTTCAAAAGTTAATGTGGGCAAATGATAACATCAGCATACTCAAAGATTGTCCTCTGTAGCTTATAAAAATTGGCAATTTCTTAAATGAGAAATAATTCAATTGTGTTGCTTCCTCAAAATTGCTTGAAAATGCACCATTTGTCCACTCTTTTTTCAAAATTTTCTTGGGCGGAGAACCCACCCGAGCACCCCTTTGGTTGTTTGGGCTCACTCGCTACACTCCCTCGCCGCATTGCAACAATCATTTTACGCCTCACCACTTTCATATGTCCCCGCCACTGGGTTGTACATTAAAAATCGAAATTGGACTGAGCTGTTGCTGCTTCTAAGGCGTGGAACACTAAGAACAATTTTAATCAAGCGGTATTAAAAATATGTAACTCGAGTTTAAATATCCCTGAATTTGTAGCAGAAACGGAACGCTCTTGACCTTTGGTTATGTGGCCTTTATGAGCCGGCCAGAGGTGCCTAACCAGTCCTTGGTTTTGCAGGTGTTTGCAGGTTATAAATTCTAGCAATCATTTTTGGAGACTGGGACTTATTTTTCTGGACTTGGCCTTCTATTTCGTCATTTGACTTTGACATAGAGCAAGAAAAAGAAAGACAGAAAAGAGAGAAAGAAGGAAGAAGCAAAAGAAAACAGTGTCTAACATAAAAAGCGGGAATGAAAAGGACCTGCAGTGATGTGTTAAAGAGAGAGGAAGTGTATTATATTTTGCACCTTTGTGCAGCGTCAGCTCAGCCCAATAGCACTGGTGCGCGTTACATGAGCACCTGATTACACTGCACTAGGTCAGAATATTTTTTTTTCTTTTAAAGGCTTTTGGAAATTATTGGTCGGATTTACATTTCGGGGGATGGGCTGCTCCATCACAGCGGTGATGGATATGATGTCTGCTGCAATATAAATCCTGTAGGATATAATTAGGTTTATATTTTGGTGGACAAAATATATGTCACCGTTGTGACACAGTAACTTATCCGCCCAAATATAAATCAGGCCCTATGTGATTTGCCCAGAGTCACAGGATGTTGAGCCGACACTCGGACTTGAACCCCCAGTTACAAAGACTTTAGCTCTAGTTGTTAGACCTCTTCTCCTCTGCACAGGGTGTTGTAGAAAAAGAAATGAAGTGGAATCAAGACTGGACAGCCTTGACATTTGGCAACTCCCGGCATTCCACAGTGCAAGCGACGGGCTTCTGAGAAAAACTTTGGACCTTTGCACTTATTTTGTTCATTTTCTTTCATGATGTTTCAGCTGCCTTCTCTGCCTCTCTGGTTCAGAGGTAGAAGAGATGGAGTTTCTCAAGGAGGTTCAGAAGGGTAGATTTTCTGGATAATGACGATCTGACTAAAATTCACCTTTAGAATTTGTCATTTCTCATGTGAATACTTGAAAAGTATGGCATGTCTCCAGCCCTCTTGGATGAGTTATTATCACGAGCACCATACTTTCAGAAGGTTTTTGATGATGAGTTTTAGGTGCAGTTTGGGTGCAGTCATCAAAGGGACTGGCTCTCCCTCTAAATTTAGGTATATGTAAAAGCCATTAGGGGATCCTAGTCCTATACATTTTGCATTCTAACCTGCGTAATAAGCGAACTTTTAAACGCCTTGATTTTTGTGTTGAAATTCATTTTAATGTATCTCCATTCATTTCAAGCCATTTGGACCAACTTTATTCACCCCTTTTTGGAGTTTTAGATTTTGGACAAAGTGGTATATATTATCTAAATGTGCCACCATTCCTGGTAGCGTCGCTAAATACCTTGAAGCTCGTCGTATACGTAGTGATGACAGCAGCATACCGTCCCGTCTACCGGGTACAGGATCATATCTACAATCCACTAGATGCTCTTTAAACATGTCGGAAGTTGCTAGTTGGGGTGTACGTTCGTACGCTAAATCTCTAAGGGATAATTTATTTCCTCGGGGTGGCGTGGCAAAAATTTCTGTCGTACCTCCTGTCGCACCGTCTGAGGTGCTAGGCACGAAAGGATTTGTTGGATGTAAGATAGAAACTGTAGATGTAGGAAAAGCGGTAGAAACAGATGGACCTGTGGGAAAGTGCGTAGGAGTTTGTTGTTGCGGGGATACAGACGGATGATCTTGGCGTTGAGCACCATCGGTGGGCGGCGTGTGTGGCGGAGCATTAGCATATTCAGGAGCTACATCATCTAAATAGGAAGAAAGGAAAACGTCTTTTGCTGTTTTGGGATGTGCTTTTATCGGGAGTAATGGAGGCGTCAAGTCTTTCGGTATTTCCGGGGTGGCCTGGGATAACCCTTCGGCCAGAAGAGGATACATACCATTCATAAGGGTGTTTCGTTGTCTATCTACTTGTTCTGTTTTTACTCGGGTACCTTCCTCAATTAATATACTTTCTCGGGCTTTATTTGAATTCTCCCTACTTTTCTCTTCCTGTCTGAGCGCTTTTTCTGTACGTCTATATGATTCTTTACGCCATAATTCAATGGCATCTTTCTGTGACTGTCTGGCTTTATTTTTCCATAATACTTCTTCTACTCTCATGATGCAATCTGCATCCCAGGTCCCAGCTGCGGGCCATCTCTGACTTTCTGGTAAATCTTTGGTGTAGTCCACCCATAAATCAAGAAATAATACGGCATCTAGGCCATGTTTATGATACATAAAGTACCCTGGAGTGTCCCTAGGCGGAATGGGAACAGCTTCTTCGAGTACCCCTTTTCTGGTTTTGATCTGTCTTAATTTTGAAAAGAGCGGCATTTTTAGACCTTATTACTTAATCTTGAACACACTTAATACAATAAACACAATAATGAACAATCATTCACACCACAATATGTAGAACGTATTAAAACATTTAACATTTAACATTTAACGAACGATGATAACTAATAGAAA
This sequence comes from Triturus cristatus, assembly GCF_964204655.1. Lineage (NCBI taxonomy): Eukaryota > Metazoa > Chordata > Amphibia > Caudata > Salamandridae > Triturus > Triturus cristatus. Next base: position 873,627,932 of record NC_140580.1, on the reverse strand, counting down.
ACTAGTTACTGACATAATACTAACACTAGATAATACTGGATTATATGCAAGACATACTAGATATACTGCTAAACAGTACAGATACACTGCTGAAACAGTGCAGACCGGATTTGTGTACCCAAACCCGTCTTGACCGGCACAACCTATGTGCACGTCTGAATGCCTCCCCGGCAACGGTACTCACCGGGTAGCACGGAACGGAAGGCCTCGGAACTGAACTGAACTGGACCGGACTGGACTCGACTGGACTCGGAACTTCGGAACCTGGTGGGCCTCTGTATACCTCGGATCTTGCTCTCTCAGCTAGGCTCTGGTCGGGATACTTCGCACTTCTCACCGCCTCGTCTGGGTGTTGATCGCAGCCTCAGTCACCCCCGCTTGGCCGGAGGGAGATACAGGAAATCCTGCGGGTACGCGTTTTTGTCCGTCCAGCTGTGGCAGGGGACCGGGCCTGCAACGCACCTCCGGCGCGTGAGATGAGAAAGTGTCCCTGTTCGGGCGCCAATTTATGTGGTAAATATTTTATTACCGGTACTATTTTTTATGCGGTAAAGTCTAGTAAGAATAACTCAGTATAAATAAGAGGCAGAATCCGTGGTATTAGAGGTTCTGAAAGGCTTTATTCCTCTACAAAGGAATTATGGTTCGAACCATAGGCATCAAATTCCATCACCACGAGGGTTCAGGAAGGGAAGGCAATACATTATTGACAAGTAAAGATATTTATATGAAAAGCATTACATTAAGACAGATGCAGGAGGCGTAACAGCTGATAATACAGATAATACTACACATACGTAATGAAAATAGGCGTAAACATAGGCGTAAACTAAAAACGTCATTAAACATGATGTCACAGGTGGGTGGATCCATAAAAGAATCCTGCAATGTCAGCAGAAATACTTGGCAGAGATGCGTGCGCAGCCGCATGACGTGTGATTGACGTGCAACTAGAGGGTGAAGGGGACTTGACATTTAGCTCTACATGTGGAGACAGAAGTCTGAGGGGTCATGTCAACCTAATCCCAAATCATATCTAATATCTTATGTTTAAAGAACTGTATTATCCAAAAGGAAAGGTCTCTCGGACGGAATCTATTCTATACTGACTGTTAGTGCGTGTACAAGCGTCTAAGTGTCTACATGAGATGCGAGGGGGCAGGAATCCTCCATAGTAACGGGGCTATGAATTATTTGCATGAGGACAGTGAGGCCTAGCCCTTTGCTCGGTAGCTGGAAGAATGTTTACCTAAACTACTAGACAGGAATGCATCGGATGAGGAGCGGAGCAGATAATCTTGAAGGTGAAATACAGTTTTTTGGCAGGCAACGGGCCGGATCAGGCATTGTTAGCCGCGCAGGGAGTAGGACAAAGTTCATGGATACAGATGCGGGCTCGGACTGGAGCTTTCAGAGGCAGAAAGCAGGAAAAGGCTTGATGGCAGAATTCAGGGCCTACTCGTCTGAACTGTAAAACGTGGAAAGTGAACCACATAAAGTCGGTGGCCTTTCATACTTAGGAACGGAATATCCGACTCATTCATGGCGGATCTGAAAGAGGACATGTTGATGGTGGACGCACATGTATTTGCGTCTTCATAACTAGAACTGGAGGGAACATACATGTACTTGTAGCATGTACATGGAGCCGTTGGGGTCTAAGATAGGGGACATAATCTGATCATAAAATTCATATTTCCTCATTCCCTCCTTGTCCCCTACGGACCCTCAGGAGATATCGATCTTCATCAATCCATCAATCTGTTCATATAGCATCATTTGTTCTTCTTTCTTCTTCCGGGATCTTGAACGAAAACTTGGATGCGGGATACACGATGTGGCACACAAACCACAAATCGCTGGCCCACATTGTAGACATAAGCAGCAACTGAATAGTATGAGAAAGCCAATACCTAGGAAGGATAGAATCCTCCATCCCCAGGCTGACAACACGCTCCAGAACCAACCGGACCAAGTCCAGGTGCCTGGACTCTGGTGTATCTGGCTTATAATCTTATGAAGGCGAGTTATGGCTTTATATACTGACGGCGAGTTTTCTGGTATGAAAACACAGCAACTTGATCCGATGACCCTACAAGCTCCGCCCCTATCGGCCAGAATGACGTCAAGGACAAGACGATTTTGAAGCACAACAATCCGTATCGCAGACTGCTCCTCTGTTAAATTGCCTAGGGCGGAAGTAGTCTCATTCACTACTGCTTCAAGGGTTCTAGTTAATCTTCGTATCAGTTTACTATTAGTGACTGTACCTATATAGGGAAAGAAACCTTTATTGAAATCTGTGTATTGCTCCCATGCCGTTTCAGTGTAATCGACAATCGGGAGATCTCTCTGCTGTCTATTGTGTACTAAATGGGTATTTCTGTGATAGTCAGGAGGGGCTAGGAAAACAGGTGGCAGAAGGAATGCTATGTAACAGGTACCATCCCAATCTAGAGGTAAACGTATATATGCAGTCTGGCCACATATGAAGTAGGAATGACGAGAAGCTCTGAATGTAGACTTGCCTTGATCACTGAATTTTATCACAGTGGTACATTTACTATGGCCCAGGTGTATGGAACCATTCTTTCTTATACATAATTCACCTTTAACTGGAAATACTGACATAGCGGGCAAGATTGGTGTAGCTTCGGATTCAACATTCAGAATCATGAGGTTAAGTGTAAAGTTACCTAATCCATATACTTCATTTTCTAGATCAGTTCCTGTTCTTTTGGGAAGTCCCTCCTTGTTAGGGTAGCAGACTTTAAGCAAAACTAGGTTCAGGTTTCCCCATACCCAGTTGTCTTGATAAACTACGGAATTTGAATCTAGGGAATTAATCAAACTAAACCATGCTCCACAGGAGCCATTGTGTGTGAACGGATACAGAAAGAGAGGCAAAACTCCCTTATAGTTCTGATAGGGAGGGAGTCGGCCACATATCCAACAATTGGTAGCATTGCTGGTCTGATGGGAATGATGTAACATACTAATAAAAGTGTTGTTGCGCAGCGCAAATCTATAAGACAACTCATGCGGAGGTAGTTCGCTAAAAGAATGTTCAGCAGTAGCATTGTAAGCACGCTTAGAAATAGGGTAATACATATGTAGCAATATACTAGAAATGATGATCAGAAGACTTAGAAAAAACAAAATGAATAATGTCATTATGCAGTGACTACGAAGCGATTTACAGTACGCATGTTTTTTAAGCTGTATCTGTCTATTTTTCTCTCTATTTCGGTCCAGAGGATACATGTCAGAGACAAATTCAACCGATTCACCTTGGAGAGGACTTAAACAATCAAATTGTCTGACTTGCTAGACCTTAGTTTCAGTTTATAGAGTTCGTTCTCCGACCTTTCAACCAAGGGGAGCTTTGAGTCTGTCTATGAGGGAATGCAGGGCTGAGTGTTCACATCGGACGGTAGTCCATAAAATTTCTTGATATGGCTCGAGTGCAACCACCCTTTACGTCCCTCAATCTTCACGGCTGTCCTTGTAGTCAGCAGGACGAGCTTGGGCGACTGCCACCTAGGCTCCAGCTGGGTCTTCCGGTCAAAATTCCTCACAAGAACCAGGTCACCTGGAACCACGTCATGGGGCTTCACCTCAGTGTTATCGGGAAAAGCTGCAGCTACCTGTGAACGACAAGATTGTAGTGCAGACATCAAGGAAGCCAGGTAATCTGTCAGCATATTACAGTCAATATCAGTGATTTTACGAGGTATAGGCGTCCCCCACATATTTGGTGGTCTACCGAAGATCACCTCATAAGGGGATAGCCCTGTTCGAGAATGTGCTACCATTCTCATGTAAAAGAGCGCAACTGGTAAGGCTACTATCCAATCGACACCTTTTTCTCTACATATTTTGGACAATCTAATTTTCAGAGTTTGATTATGACGTTCCACGAGACCTGCTGCCTCGGGATGTCGGACACAGTGAAATTTCCATTGATAACCTAATAAGAGTGAAACGTGTTTCATCAGTTCGGATGAGAATGGCTGGCCGTTATCTGAGTATACAACACGTGGTAAACCGTATCGTGGGAAGAATTCTCGAACTAACTGTTTGGCAGTAGTCGGGGCAGTGTAATCTGAAACCGGGTAGGCTTCTGTCCAACGGGAAAGAGCACAAACAACTACGAGAACATATTTGAATCCTCGACATCGTTCCATCTGGATATAATCCATCTGGAGGACTTCAAAAGCGTGCTCGGGAGGTTGAAATCCACCCTGCTCTACGGGAATGCTTTTACCTGGATTAAACTGACAACATATCATACAGGTACGTACTTTCTGTTTGGCTGCTGCTCGCAAGTGTTTGTTGAACCAAATGTGTTGAATGCTATCTAGCATAGCTTTTTCTCCTAGGTGTGCTGGACTATGTATTGTGTTAATGATGACTTGAACCATGGAATCGGGAAGAAACCATATAGATTTTCCCTTCGTCATCCATCCTTGATCCGTTTGGATCCCTCCTAATTCAGTCCATTTCTTTATTTCTTCTGGTGTAGCATGTGTCTGTATGTCAATTACATCAAGGGCGGGATCCTTAACTGTCATGCAATGTGTTGGTGTCGGGACTATTGTCTTTGTCGTGACAGTTGTATGAGTCTGATTCTGAGCAGTCTGTTTAGCTGTTCTGTCAGCTAGGTCGTTACCCTGAGAAATGATGTCGGTAACTTTTGTATGGGCTTTGCATTTCATAATCGATATTGCAGTAGGTAGATGAATTGCGTCTAATAGGGCTTGAATGAGGGGTCCGTGTTGGATGTGGGCACCGTGAGAAGTTAAATAACCTCTCTCTCGCCACAGTACGCCGAAGTCATGGACGACTCCGAATGCATAACGTGAATCTGTGTATATGTTGACTTTCTTATTTTTGGCTTGAATACAGGCTTGTGTCAGAGCGATGAGCTCTGCTGCTTGAGCTGACAAAGTGTTAATACAATTGGTTTCAATGACTTCAGTGTCTGTTGTGACTGCATAAGCGGCCACTAACTGTCCTGTACTTGTTCTCATACATGAACCATCTACATACAATGTTAGGTCCGGATCTAATAAAGGGATATCTGTCAAGTCTTGTCTGGGTTTCGTCGTGATAGTAATGACTTCAATACAATCATGTGCTAATGGATCTGTTCCGTTTACTGGCAAAAGTGTGGCAGGATTTAATGTATTACAACGTCTGATTTCTATGTGTGGCTGAAACAATGTTAATTCATAACCGGTGAGTCTTGCTATAGTCAAGTGTTGTGTTTGTGTGCGGTTCAAGAGAACCTCTACTGCGTGTGGTACTTGTACTGCCAATTGATGTCCTAACACTATGGCATCGCTTTGTCTGATTGCTAAAGCTGTTGCTGCCACTGATTTCAGGCACGCAGGAAGAGCCTGAGCTACGGGATCTAATGTACTAGAAAAATAAGCACATGGTTTGTGTGATCCTGCTTGTTCCTGAGTGAGTACTGACAAGGCAGTACCTTCGCGTTCTGTAACAAAGAGTGTAAAAGGCTTACTGTAACATGGTGTTGCTAAAACAGGTGCTTGGCATAAAGCTTTCTTTAAGCTTTCAAAGGTTTGCGTATGTTCTTGAGTCCAAGGGAGGACAGTCGATGTGGCTGCCTCCTGTGTTGTCAACTGAATGAGTGGTTTTGCTAGAAATGCATATTGAGGGATCCACTGCCTACAGTATGAAGTGAGACCTATAAAAGCCCGCACCTCCTTTTGTGTCTTAGGTGGTGGCATGTTAGCAATTAACTGGATGCGGTCGGGTGTAAGCTGTCTTCCCTCCTTGGACAGCAAGTGCCCAAGGTAAACAACTTGCTGGACACAGAATTGCAGCTTAGAAGGGGACACCTTGTGCCCCTTGTCGGCCAGAAATTGTAAAACCGTCAGTGACGCTTTTTCACATTCAGGTTCGCTTCGGGCGGTGATCAGCAGATCATCGACATATTGAAGCAGGGCAGTGTTAACTGGCATGTGGATACTGTCAAGTTCTCGTTTCAGTGCTTGGCTATAGATGCTGGGGCTTTCTGTGAATCCTTGAGGAGCGCGTGTGAATTTAAAACTCCGTCCATTTAAACTGAATCCGAACAAATATTGACTTTCCGAATCTATTGGGACGCTAAAGAAAGCATTTTTGAGATCAATTACAGTAAAGAACGTTGCTTCTGAATCAATAGCTGTTAATAATGAAGAGATATCTGGGACCACAGGGTATTGTGGTACAATACATTTATTTAATTCGCGCAGATCAATAACTAATCGATATACTGGTGGTGCTTTCGGATCCGTTCTTTTAAGAATCGGAATTATCGGTGAATTACATACATTGGAGTCGGTTTCCACAACCACTCCTTGTCCAATAAGCTCGTCAATGATTTGCAGTAAAGCCACAACAGCATCTGGTGGTAACTTGTATTGTCGCATTCGTGGTAATACCACTCCTGTTTTTAGTGTAACTCGATATGGTGTAATGTTCATGCAACCAACATCAGTGGGGCCTTGTGCCCATAAATGTGTAGGTAAATTCTGCAGCCGGTGATCCATGTCTCTGGACACGTAGTGACCTTTGAAGTCACGTAAAAATAATCGTACTCCATCCGGAGAACAACATATTATAGCTCCTAGAGCTTTCAATGTTTTTATACCTAACAAGTTTTCTGGACATGATTTAGTAAGCAATAAATCTGTAGTTCGTGTCAATGGACCAACCGTAAGTGGTAGGGGTTGCGATACTTCATTAATGATAGGCTTTCCTGAGAATCCAAGGGAAATATTCTGTGAGCCTGAGAGGGGTGCCCCTGGAACTTCACTGCGTCGTATAGTTGTTCTGCTTGCCCCTGTATCAAGTAAAAACTTTCTGTCTTCCCCTAATAGTTCACTGTGTACATAAGGTCCCTCTTGATCTACTGGAACCTCAATAAGGGGTAAGCCAACTTCCCTCTCTAGGCTATTTCATGTGTATCGCTGATAATCGGGATAATCAGTTTGTGCATACTGGTACATCTGTTGTGTCGTTGCTTGTGTTGCAGCGATAGGCTGCTGCTGTGATGTTGCTACGGTCTGTTGTGGAGCTGCCTGTTGCGGAGCTGGCCTAGATTGTGCATGCTGAGGGATTTGTTGTTGGTTCTGATCCTGTCTAGGTGGACGTGGTCTTTCCTGTGTTTTACCCGTGGCGATATTATGTTTCAGAACTGCACAATCGTGTATATAATGACCTTGTTGTTTACAATAGTTGCATGTCCCTTTCGCCGGACCTGCGGAATCACCCTTTTTATGACCATCAGCTGGAACTGACTGAGCCACAAGCATTTTCATTTTCATGTCTTTCATACGTCTTTGTTCATGTTCTTGTTCTTCTCTAATTCTATTGTGGTGATATTGTAACATCTGTAACATCTGTGACGGGGTGTTACCTTGCCAGGTACTCTCAAATTTCAATACTCTATTCTTAACTTGCGGTAGGGAATTTTCAACTAATTTTGTCACAAACAGATGTGGATATGACTCGCTACTTGCTTTTATGCCACTATTTATACCAAAACATTTTTCAAATCGAGAATAGAAATCACTAGTGTCCTCATCTTGCTTTTGTTTACAGGCTGAGATTGCACCCCAGTCCTCCTTTTTCGTAGTTAATAAACGTGGCAGTACCTGCACTAGTAATCCTGGTAGCGCTGTAGTCTTTTCCCCAAGCCCTGATCCTGCAGCTCGGGCCTTTTCTTCGTTTTCTAATGCTGTCCAATCTATCTTTTGGTCTCCTACCTCCCATTCCTTTTCCTTGAGTTTCTCGTAAATACCGGCAGGCATTAATACTTTAAATATTTTCATAATGTCGGGGTAGGTATACTCTCCCATGAGTAACATGTCTTTTATCTCACGGTGGAAACCTGCTGGATCCTTGTCATGGCTGGGTACTACTTTCTTCATTTCTAATAATTCAATTTTAGTTATAGGCGTGTACACAAACACGCGTTTAAAGGTATTATCTTCACCTCTGATTGGGTGTACTTCGCGTAAGGGATTCTGTCTGTCTATGTGATACATTTTTCTTCCCATAGTGGGAACTGGAACATGTTCTGGGCATACGAAAACTATATACTGGTTTCGAAATTCTAGAATTTCTTTAATTAAATCAGTACCTGAACCTCTCCATTTATTCGTGAGTAATTCTGTCAATAGGTCAGGTAGGGGTCCAGGATCGGAGTGTTGGCTTTTATATAATATGAGGAGGTGTTGAATCATGTATATACCAGCTAAACGCTGTTCGTATGGGGTAAGGTTCAGAAACGTGTGTGCTAGTGCATCTTCACTGTATTTGTCGGGACTGTCAGCCCATTGTACTGGTGACCTGGCCAATTCTTGTTCATCCATGGAATCGAGCATATGGTACCCCCTTCGGTCTCGGAGTAGTTTATCAGCAGCCTGGAATAGGTGTTCAGGCGACCTTGTATTTAACATAGGGGCTTGAAAATTTCTGTTACAGTCTGGACGTATCGGATGTATCGGACCATTAAAGCATCTGGTATTATTAAAAGATCTTCCTTTACCTACATAAGCCATTATCTCTAGGTGTCCTGTGGGCATTTCTGATTCTTCGTCCTCCTCTCCCTCTGATTCATGTTGGTCTGACTCTAATCTTTCTTTATGTATTCGTTCTACCTCTTTGCGGATCTTTCGGCACATAACTACTATACATGTCTGTTTATCGTGTTTCCCTTCTGATATATTCTGACCCCATTTGGTAAGTACTTGTATTTCCTTCTGCTCTACCTCAGGCCTGTCTTGGTTTCTGATCACACAGTTTATGAAGAAGCGTAACAGTTGTCTCTGTACATCCACTTTCTGGTATTCCATGGCTTCGTCAATACTTTCAGGGCCTCGCCCTGATTGGACAAAGTGGTATATATTATCTAAATGTGCCACCATTCCTGGTAGCGTCGCTAAATACCTTGAAGCTCGTCGTATACGTAGTGATGACAGCAGCATACCGTCCCGTCTACCGGGTACAGGACCATATCTACAATCCACTAGATGCTCTTTAAACATGTCGGAAGTTGCTAGCTGGGGTGTACGTTCGTACGCTAAATCTCTACGGGATAATTTATTTCCTCGGGGTGGCGTGGCAAAAATTTCTGTCGTACCTCCTGTCGCACCGTCTGAGGTGCTAGGCACGAAAGGATTTGTTGGATGTAAGATAGAAACTGTAGATGTAGGAAAAGCGGTAGAAACAGATGGACCTGTGGGAAAGTGCGTAGGAGTTTGTTGTTGCGGGGATACAGACGGATGATCTTGGCGTTGAGCACCATCGGTGGGCGGCGTGTGTGGCGGAGCATTAGCATATTCAGGAGCTACATCATCTAAATAGGAAGAAAGGAAAACGTCTTTTGCTGTTTTGGGATGTGCTTTTATCGGGAGTAATGGAGGCGTCAAGTCTTTCGGTATTTCCGGGGTGGCCTGGGATAACCCTTCGGCCAGAAGAGGATACATACCATTCATAAGGGTGTTTCGTTGTCTATCTACTTGTTCTGTTTTTACTCGGGTACCTTCCTCAATTAATATACTTTCTCGGGCTTTATTTGAATTCTCCCTACTTTTCTCTTCCTGTCTGAGCGCTTTTTCTGTACGTCTATATGATTCTTTACGCCATAATTCAATGGCATCTTTCTGTGACTGTCTGGCTTTATTTTTCCATAATACTTCTTCTACTCTCATGATGCAATCTGCATCCCAGGTCCCAGCTGCGGGCCATCTCTGACTTTCTGGTAAATCTTTGGTGTAGTCCACCCATAAATCAAGAAATAATACGGCATCTAGGCCATGTTTATGATACATAAAGTACCCTGGAGTGTCCCTAGGCGGAATGGGAACAGCTTCTTCGAGTACCCCTTTTCTGGGTTTGATCTGTCTTAATTTTGAAAAGAGCGGCATTTTTAGACCTTATTACTTAATCTTGAACACACTTAATACAATAAACACAATAATGAACAATCATTCACACCACAATATGTAGAACGTATTAAAACATTTAACATTTAACATTTAACGAACGATGATAACTAATAGAAAACTAGTTACTGACATAATACTAACACTAGATAATACTGGATTATATGCAAGACATACTAGATATACTGCTAAACAGTACAGATACACTGCTGAAACAGTGCAGACCGGATTTGTGTACCCAAACCCGTCTTGACCGGCACAACCTATGTGCACGTCTGAATGCCTCCCCGGCAACGGTACTCACCGGGTAGCACGGAACGGAAGGCCTCGGAACTGAACTGAACTGGACCGGACTGGACTCGACTGGACTCGGAACTTCGGAACCTGGTGGGCCTCTGTATACCTCGGATCTTGCTCTCTCAGCTAGGCTCTGGTCGGGATACTTCGCACTTCTCACCGCCTCGTCTGGGTGTTGATCGCAGCCTCAGTCACCCCCGCTTGGCCGGAGGGAGATACAGGAAATCCTGCGGGTACGCGTTTTTGTCCGTCCAGCTGTGGCAGGGGACCGGGCCTGCAACGCACCTCCGGCGCGTGAGATGAGAAAGTGTCCCTGTTCGGGCGCCAATTTATGTGGTAAATATTTTATTACCGGTACTATTTTTTATGCGGTAAAGTCTAGTAAGAATAACTCAGTATAAATAAGAGGCAGAATCCGTGGTATTAGAGGTTCTGAAAGGCTTTATTCCTCTACAAAGGAATTATGGTTCGAACCATAGGCATCAAATTCCATCACCACGAGGGTTCAGGAAGGGAAGGCAATACATTATTGACAAGTAAAGATATTTATATGAAAAGCATTACATTAAGACAGATGCAGGAGGCGTAACAGCTGATAATACAGATAATACTACACATACGTAATGAAAATAGGCGTAAACATAGGCGTAAACTAAAAACGTCATTAAACATGATGTCACAGGTGGGTGGATCCATAAAAGAATCCTGCAATGTCAGCAGAAATACTTGGCAGAGATGCGTGCGCAGCCGCATGACGTCTGATTGACGTGCAACTAGAGGGTGAAGGGGACTTGACATTTAGCTCTACATGTGGAGACAGAAGTCTGAGGGGTCATGTCAACCTAATCCCAAATCATATCTAATATCTTATGTTTAAAGAACTGTATTATCCAAAAGGAAAGGTCTCTCGGACGGAATCTATTCTATACTGACTGTTAGTGCGTGTACAAGCATCTAAGTGTCTACATGAGATGCGAGGGGGCAGGAATCCTCCATAGTAACGGGGCTATGAATTATTTGCATGAGGACAGTGAGGCCTAGCCCTTTGCTCGGTAGCTGGAAGAATGTTTACCTAAACTACTAGACAGGAATGCATCGGATGAGGAGCGGAGCAGATAATCTTGAAGGTGAAATACAGTTTTTTGGCAGGCAACGGGCCGGATCAGGCATTGTTAGCCGCGCAGGGAGTAGGACAAAGTTCATGGATACAGATGCGGGCTCGGACTGGAGCTTTCAGAGGCAGAAAGCAGGAAAAGGCTTGATGGCAGAATTCAGGGCCTACTCGCCTGAACTGTAAAACGTGGAAAGTGAACCACATAAAGTCGGTGGCCTTTCATACTTAGGAACGGAATATCCGACTCATTCATGGCGGATCTGAAAGAGGACATGTTGATGGTGGACGCACATGTATTTGCGTCTTCATAACTAGAACTGGAGGGAACATACATGTACTTGTAGCATGTACATGGAGCCGTTGGGGTCTAAGATAGGGGACATAATCTGATCATAAAATTCATATTTCCTCAGTGGGCAAATGATAACATCAGCATACTCAAAGATTGTCCTCTGTAGCTTATAAAAATTGGCAATTTCTTAAATGAGAAATAATTCAATTGTGTTGCTTCCTCAAAATTGCTTGAAAATGCACCATTTGTCCACTCTTTTTTCAAAATTTTCTTGGGCGGAGAACCCACCCGAGCACCCCTTTGGTTGTTTGGGCTCACTCGCTACACTCCCTCGCCGCATTGCAACAATCATTTTACGCCTCACCACTTTCATATGTCCCCGCCACTGGGTTGTACATTAAAAATCGAAATTGGACTGAGCTGTTGCTGCTTCTAAGGCGTGGAACACTAAGAACAATTTTAATCAAGCGGTATTAAAAATATGTAACTCGAGTTTAAATATCCCTGAATTTGTAGCAGAAACGGAACGCTCTTGACCTTTGGTTATGTGGCCTTTATGAGCCGGCCAGAGGTGCCTAACCAGTCCTTGGTTTTGCAGGTGTTTGCAGGTTATAAATTCTAGCAATCATTTTTGGAGACTGGGACTTATTTTTCTGGACTTGGCCTTCTATTTCGTCATTTGACTTTGACATAGAGCAAGAAAAAGAAAGACAGAAAAGAGAGAAAGAAGGAAGAAGCAAAAGAAAACAGTGTCTAACATAAAAAGCGGGAATGAAAAGGACCTGCAGTGATGTGTTAAAGAGAGAGGAAGTGTATTATATTTTGCACCTTTGTGCAGCGTCAGCTCAGCCCAATAGCACTGGTGCGCGTTACATGAGCACCTGATTACACTGCACTAGGTCAGAATATTTTTTTTTCTTTGAAAGGCTTTTGGAAATTATTGGTCGGATTTACATTTCGGGGGATGGGCTGCTCCATCACAGCGGTGATGGATATGATGTCTGCTGCAATATAAATCCTGTAGGATATAATTAGGTTTATATTTTGGTGGACAAAATATATGTCACCGTTGTGACACAGTAACTTATCCGCCCAAATATAAATCAGGCCCTATGTGATTTGCCCAGAGTCACAGGATGTTGAGCCGACACTCGGACTTGAACCCCCAGTTACAAAGACTTTAGCTCTAGTTGTTAGACCTCTTCTCCTCTGCACAGGGTGTTGTAGAAAAAGAAATGAAGTGGAATCAAGACTGGACAGCCTTGACATTTGGCAACTCCCGGCATTCCACAGTGCAAGCGACGGGCTTCTGAGAAAAACTTTGGACCTTTGCACTTATTTTGTTCATTTTCTTTCATGATGTTTCAGCTGCCTTCTCTGCCTCTCTGGTTCAGAGGTAGAAGAGATGGAGTTTCTCAAGGAGGTTCAGAAGGGTAGATTTTCTGGATAATGACGATCTGACTAAAATTCACCTTTAGAATTTGTCATTTCTCATGTGAATACTTGAAAAGTATGGCATGTCTCCAGCCCTCTTGGATGAGTTATTATCACGAGCACCATACTTTCAGAAGGTTTTTGATGATGAGTTTTAGGTGCAGTTTGGGTGCAGTCATCAAAGGGACTGGCTCTCCCTCTAAATTTAGGTATATGTAAAAGCCATTAGGGGATCCTAGTCCTATACATTTTGCATTCTAACCTGCGTAATAAGCGAACTTTTAAACGCCTTGATTTTTGTGTTGAAATTCATTTTAATGTATCTCCATTCATTTCAAGCCATTTGGACCAACTTTATTCACCCCTTTTTGGAGTTTTAGATTTTTTTTTAGAATTTGTGTTCTCTAACTACCAAGTGACAGAGTTATATTAATCCAACCTAAGACAAAACAAGCATTGATCTCGTCATTACGACCTACTGATTTTGCCAATACATTTTTGTGAACCTGTACACCATTGACAAGATGCTATATGGCATGGAAAAAAGTTTTTTATAAATGGTGCATTAACGCGGCTGTACCATTTTATTTAATTTACCAATCCAAGCTGGATCAGTGAATAAAAAAAAAAAGAGAGAAGGACGCAGCACAAAATCACTTTTTTATGAAGGAAGGGTCCAGTAGCAATTTCCTGCCTGTTTCTCATCCCCTCAAAAACATTAAAATTGAAAATGGACGATGGGCTGGGGCGATTGAGGAGTGGGTGAGGGGAAGCAATGAGTAGTGAGTGGGGGATGGGAAAAGCCTACGCCAAATAAAACAATATTAAAAAAGAGGACCGTGGGTAGGGGCAACGGGGGGTGTGGGAGCATCATATGCCTCCCCTTACTAGGAAAAAAAGTAGAATGATGCCTTGGCTGCTTCTGCATCTGTAAGCCTCATGCAATTTTCCCGGGCAGAATTACCAGCCAAAAACAAAGTGTTCAGGGGCATATGTGCAACAGGCAGTGATAATTATCTCTGACCTTGTATACCGCATTTTTTTCTATCGCTGGAATATTTCGCCAGGCTAGCGTTGTATTAACAATGCTTAGCGCCATGGCGATGTATATTCCAGCGATAGCGCCCTTTTCCATGAAACATCGCTGGTTTTCCAGCGATGTTCCATGTAAAACAGCGATATGCTTGATGATACGAACCTGTGGTCGTATCACATGAATCCACCTTCCATGTTAGGTATGCCTTAGTCAGGAATTTAACAGACGTTAAATTCCTGCGTTAAGGCATACTTAGCGCGATTGAAATAATCGCTTTCCCGCATTGTAAATATCGCGAAGCTGCCTTCGCGATATTTACCCATGTTGTTTCCACAGACACGCCTACTTTGCATCTCATTAGCGATGCGAAGTTAGGCGTATTGGAAACTGGAGCAAAATCAGCAAAACACGCGATAGCGTGTCTTTGCTGATAAGGCGATAAAATTATTATAATAATTATATTATAATTTTTTATCGCCGCATTGTTAATATGCCCCATGGTTCTTCCAAAACCGGTATCCTTCATTACGTCCCTGTCAAAATTGCCAGGAATCTCGCTAAGAGTCCCTTGATTTTCATTCCATAACTTCAGCACGAGCTGGTCAGAGGTTGCTCGCTATCTCTATAGGGTAACCATCCTAATATGGGCTATTGAATGTTAGGGGATTAAATATTGCTGTTTTGCACAGACTATTCTGTTTGAAAAAAATCTTACTCCTTACTTCTTATTGACAAAACACGTTGTGTGGCGTATGCTCTTTGAAGATAGTCTTTGCTCCTTGCTATCTTATTAATGCGGCGCACATACATTGGCAAGAGAGACACTAGGATACGTGCCAATGTCGCCTGTCCGAGTGAATGATGTTGACTCATTTAGAGTTAAGCTCCTGCAGACCAGGAGGGTCGGGAGTAATACCAAGCTCATCATTTTAACACAAATCTAACATGTCAAGCAGCTCTGCCAGACAAGGGCCCTTGTGGCTTGCCAAGAGCAAGCTTTAAATGCCTAACACTGGACTGTTTTTGGTGCCCCATGGGTTTTGTGCTACAGTCAGTGGGCGGTAGCTTGGCAAGATGTTAGTCAGGGCAGAATTTTTTTGTGTGTTAAGTATTGTTTAGAAAATATTATTTATACATGTTAAGTAAATATATTTACATTAATTATGTAATTCACATTTAATTTGATAGTTCAATGTGCTGTAACACTTTATGTTATTAGTTCTTGGTCAAAATAATTAATATTTATATTTTACATTGGAATATTTTTATGACTTTGTTTTTAAACAAATTATTAAAAATAATAAACTTTAATTATTTGTTGTATACATTACCACAGGGAGAGCTCCGCTCCAGAGACCTCCAACTATGTGGGAAAAGTTACTAGTAGTAAATTAACACTCATAAATCCTGTTGTAGCTGGCACCACACCCTGAATTGAGTAGCTGGAGACATGTAAGTCTGCACCTAGGGGGAAACAGCGTTTACATCACATGCTCTCCAACGCATGTGATTACAACCTGGTCGTTACAACGACCGCGTTGTTACAACGCAAGCCATTACATCGCAAGTCATTTCTGCGACTTGCTGTAGGGGGCGCGCTAAACTGAGGAATAGTATAATTTACTATTCCAACCCCTTCCCTACTGTTGCACATGCTGGAGTTGGAATAGTAAATTATACTATTCCTAAGTCCAGCGCGCCCCCTACAGCAAGTCGCAGAAACAACTTGCGATGTAATGGCTTGTATTGTAACAAAGCATTCGTTGTAACGACTGTGTTGTATTTGCATGCATTGTAGTGCATGCGATGTAACATCCCAGATTCGCACCTAGGTGTAAAGTTGCACTCAGAATTTGATGAATAGCAAAAACGTGTATAGGGACACTGAGGTGTAGTAGTAAATATGCAGGTGAGTAAATATTTATCTTGGTGTATAGGCCACCTAGTTTTTCCTATAAGCCAGTCTCTTCTTACTTGAGTTGGGTAACAATAAACATCTGTTATTCAGCGCCAAGATGCCTACAGGCAAACGTACGCTTTACACACTTTACACGTATGTTATGTTAGATGAAAGGTGATCAGTTAACCTTGGCAGACTACTTGCCACAGCGCACAATCATGGCTGGCACGAATTTGTATCATTTTTTAAACCGAGTTAGCTAGAAAAAAAATGTGGGTGGAATCTGAAAATTATACAGCTGGTGGTGGAATGTGTAGAAATATGTCACATACATAATTATGTGGACCCAGTGATCACAGAATCACAGTGTCCCACTGGCACTGAATATATTATGTCATTTTATGTGCGTGTCCCGGCCTGTAAGATGCTGTTATGTCTCTTTAAACTATTTTCGTGCGACTTTTAAAAAACACAAAAAATCCCAAAAATAAATTTATGCCTCTTGTTATTGTATGTCTAGCGCACATTTGTCCTTCAGCTTTCTTGCTTAGTACTGTTTATAAATAAGTGGTATGCTAATATCTTTTATCAGGAACAGGAATAATTGAGAGTTTTCAGTCCATTACCAGGGAAGGGAGGTGTAATGAAAAATATTTCTTTTCGATTTTTTTTTGCTTTCTTTTTACCAAGAACAATTTTTTGTTTAGAAATAATGAGGGTATCTAAAGGATGGCGATGCTCTCAGATGTGTGTCCCAGCATTGAAAATCAAGTTCAAAACCATACCTACGGGGCAAAAAAATAAACAAAGAAGCATCATGCACATTCGAGACATAATTTACAATGGAGAAAGCGTCACGGTGCCAGCCGCACGGCGCTGTGGCAGTGTGCCATCGTGCATTTAAGCCAACACTCATTTACATGATGTATTCATCCCACGGCGCACCTCTGCCTGTTTCTTTCTTCTACCAGCCTTTTGTCTACGAATATTCTTGTTATTTCAGGAGATTGACCTGAAGCAGAAATGTTAAATAAAACACACGCAGACTGAAATGTTGAAGCTGGCAGCACAAAGTGCAAATGTGAAACAGTGACTGCATATTAGGCATACTAGTTTAGTTGGGGCACCTGTATGAATCTTGGTTTAACTTACACCATTATGGTTTTTTAGAAATGTAGAGTTTCCCAAGTGATTACCCATTTCTTGAGTTCTTTTTTAGGTCTCGGCTAGCGATGGCTGCGCTTGCGCAGTCTCGCTCGCGAGAGATAATGACTTGGGAGAAGAGGGGCTTGAACCCGCCCCTCTTCTCCCCTGTTCTCCATTGGCTGGCCTAGTAAATGCTGGCCAGCCATTGGAGAAGAGGTCCCGTCACTCCAATCATGCCCCGTCCTTTTCGGATCGGGGGGCGTGTTTTTTGCGAAAAGTCTCAGGGAGGAGACAACAGCAAAACACGCCCCCGAATCCGAAAAGGACGCTGCGTTTCTCCGAGGCAGTTCTTCTCTGCCTCGGAGAAAGGCGGTGGTGTGCCTTTTGCTCTGCCTTGTTTTTCACGCCAATGGCTTACTCCCATCGCCCCCTTCTTCGCAGCTATGAAATACATACGCATGAGTCTGGAGCGCTTATCTGTTTCGGGCGACTCGTGAAAACCAGTGTACGTAGGAAGCGAGTTGCTGCACTAGATCTGCATTTTGAATGTATGCGTGCGGTGGATTTACACTGTACTTCACAGATCCTGAATTGTTAGCTCCTGATTCAGTAACGGTAAACCCGAATCAAGACCAATGAAGTGAATGAGACGTGATTGCGAAGAGCTGGTGCGGAGGTGCAGGGACACTTTGTCCCGGTGCTGCACTATTATTGAACGTGTGGAGGGAGTGTAGCTCGAACACACAAGTCCTCGTGAAAGGGCGCACGTGGCTTTCGTAATAGGAAACCTTTGGAACAGGTCTCCGGTGGCGCTGTTAATGTCTTTAGTTTCATGGCTGTATTTCGTGGTACCGCAGACTTACCTTCACTGTCTGTGCCGCTGCCATCATGATACACTGCGTCTGGTCAGGAAGTCTCGGCCGCTTGGAGGGCTGCGCGGTTATCATGGTAGAAGGAGGCGGCGTTTTCTCTGCAGATACCCCTACAGAATTTCGGTGTCCAGTAATACCAGCACTTTAGTTTTTCGCTAGAGCGTCTGCGACAGTGTTAAATGTAATCACCTAATTAAACATTTAATGGACTTCTTTTGATAAGATACGCCTCTCTTTTACACCCATTCCAACATGGCCGCCGCTTTCATCAGACGCCCTGCAGAAGGCGCGGCGATACAGCTTTTTATCCTTCGCAAGCGACAGCAAGCAACTTTAAAGTAAATTTTGATGGTGTTTCTGACTGTGCGAGTGGGGTTGGTTGCAGGGAGGGAGGTTGTAAAGGGTTTGTGTTTTGTATTGTGATTTACCTGTGTTAGGTTTATCAGAAAAAGTTATCCTGGTTTTTGATTTTTATACTTCAACTTTCAGTTGTTTTTTTTTAATCTGCTCCAAGTTCTGTGTTTTTTACTTGTGAGCGTTTAGGAGCAAACCACGAACAGAGGGCGGGAGGCATCGGAAGGGATGAACGGGGGGGGGGGAGGGTCATAAAGACGTGTGCGCGTGTAGGGCTAGGAGTGACCCACAAACTGGACCTTTATTCCAAACCTCGCTGCCGCGAGCCAGGCCGGCCTCTGCCCTCGAAGCCTTCATTCAATGCTGATCATGAATGAGCCCCGTCACTTGTGTTTGGTTTGAGGGGGGAGTGGAGGGGGCGGGCGTGGACTCCTCGGACACAGGTCCACCTCTGCGCCTCGGTTTCTGTGAGCGCTTTTCCCAGAGCGATGGTCGGGCGTGTTCAATGCTTGTTGAACCTGGCATTCTATAAGTTACTTAAATGTCTCCTCGCCTAAAATGTCAATTATGCTGTGTATTTATTTCGTATTGTTTTTTTCAATGAAAATTGCCTTTTTGAACGTTTTTTCAATCGGCATCGATTTCTATTTACACCCGCTGCTGAGTTCTGAATGTTTTATTTCGAAGTTATAGGGGCAAATCAACAGTGAAAACGGGGCAAACAAACGCTAGAGAGCGGTCGAGGGCGATCTCTAAACCCGCATTAAAATGCAGACAATTGCTATTACATTTTTCATATTGGGTTACTTCAAGCCAGCCAGAACTGCAACACCCAGAATGCACTAGGTTGTTTCATGAAATGAGTTGGAACGTTTCAGGCATGGCTTAAATCCGTTCTAGTTAAACGCAGCACATTTATGGCGCGTGTTCGGGACATTGGTGTATTCAGAATGGATTTTAGCTCGGTTTCTTGAAGACCCGCGCCACTGGTGAAACGTCACATCCGTTGTAGTGTGCAGGCCCAGACTGACGCATCCCCTGCTGTTCTGGTGTGTGTGTGTGTACTTGCTGGGGTGCAACAGTCACGGTGGGAATTTTAAAAATTCCTGCTTTGAAAAAGCTTGTTTTAAACTTGTACGGCTTGTGCAGAACGGGTGTGGTTAGAAGGGGGTCCCGTGTCCAAAATGGGTAGATTTTGTGTACAAATGGTAGGAGCCCGTTCATACAAGCACAGCATATAAACACAAGTATCTTAATCTGACATGTTGCTGAGTCGACTGTTCGGTTTTTTTTTAGCCCATCTCTGGTAATGTGAGTAGAAAGTCAGCCTTCGTGGCAGTGCTTAATTTGTAAAAAAAAAGAAGTAAATTCAGTATGCTGAGTCATTTCTTCCCTGATTTTGCACTCAGGTTTTCTGATTCTACATCCGAATCCCAACCCAGGCAAAGTTGTTTCTGCAATTTTGCTACTTGCAGTGTACACCATCATACATTCAGGATTAGGATTTTCGGAAGTCATGCATGAAAGATGTGGGAACATGAAATATCCTGTGGTTCAAATATGTGAGAGACACCCTAGGCAAGATTGGGTGTAGTGATCTATGGGAAGCATGCAAGAACCACCCAGCCAACAGCAAATCCACGATCAAACCCAACTATCAGTTTAAATTGGGTCAGATTCCAATATAGGCACTATGAGGGACCAATTTCTCAAAGTTAAAGTATCCAACAGCCTTGAATTTTTTTTTGATGCTATCAAGCCCCTAAAAATACTGGCTTTAATGGGACGTTTTTGCCCCACTTGTGGAGCAGAGAGGGAAACTATAGAGCATGTATTCTTTCTCTGCCCCACCTATACATTATCCAGGAAAAAGTGGCTTATCCCTATTTGCCAGGTCATGGGCACCACAGCTCATATTATTGCATTCCAAATATTTAAGAACGATGTAAGTTACTTAACTGTCTATGCAGTATCCCGTTTTCAATTGGCAATGTGGAGAATCAGACTGTGGTGTATACAAGATAGAACGTCCCTAGCCCGTAGTGTACAGGCTTCTTTTAACATAAAACTAGATGGGTTTATTCATACATTTTTAAATTAAATTGTCCCAGTCGTGTTTATATTTTCTCCAGTCCTGTGAATTTGCTCAAAGATAAAAGCCAAATAATCATTAAGAAGGGAACTAATGGATGAACTATTACATATTTTTAACATGAGGACGCCTGACTAACAAGGGCTATAATTAGTGACTGCTTGAATTGTGACAAAGGTATGTCAATCCCATGGTTGGCTTACGTGAAAAGCTCTTTTGATGAGGATGGTCTGTCATATGCTTTTTCTGATACCACCATACATGTATCCATTAATAAAAGAAAAGTTTCATCAATGTTATTAGCACAATCGCTTGATGAGAGGGTTTTGGAGGAGTATAGGAAAGCATTGATTGGAAAATATCTGTCCATGAATACGGAGGTTACATCAGGTAGCTACATATCGAAACCAAGGAGGACCTGGGAGCGCTCTCTATTATTTAGATCCAGGGCAGACAGTAAAAGACCTACTTTGCTTTCCAATAGGGTATCACACCAACTTAGATGTGATTGCATGCCTGTGTTGTAATGGTGTTACTCAGTCTATGATTCACTTACTCTTATTCTGTAAATTTTACGAGTTATACACGTAAAGCTTCTTGGCTTCATTAATGGGGAGAGAATGTGGCCTAACGGCTAGGGCGGTCACCTCGCAGCTGGGGAATCGGGTTTGAGTCTCAGCAGGGACGCTCCACATTCTGTGATTCTGGGCAAATCACTTAATCGCCCGTGCCTACCCAAAACAAGCATTTACAATGCAACGGTCTCGGCATTGTTAAAGTTAGAGCTATTGCCATTGCTCATGACAATGCCGTTTCTTTAAATGTTTTAAAAACAAAAAACATAAACAAAAATAATGTCATTAGCAATGCCAATAGCTCTAACTTTACCAATGCCGAGACCATTGCATTGTAAATGCTTGTTGTTATTTGGAATGGGGTCACTTACTACGAGGAAAAAGATAGCTGAGCCTACACAACACAGAAATGTAAATTCGTGTAATCGTGTAAGATCATGCTCACTCTTTGCCTGGTCCACAAAGTGTGTTGAATTGCACCAGCGAATTGACTTCAGGTTCCGGCGGTGATCCAGAAAATGGCTGCAGAAATACAGTGTGAAAGTGAGTCACATTTTCTGAGGAGCCAAGATTGCTGGATGCTTTTTGAATAGAAATGATGTAGGGAAAATGGGAAACCGCTCCACATTTCTTTATCACAAACATTCAGGAAAGTGTGTGAGTCAGTTCTGAATGCTGCCAAGCAGTCTAGAAGGATAAGTGCTGCTGTGATTCCCTTGTCCATGATGAGGAAGATGCCATGATGGCGGCAATGAGTGTCGTGTCTGTGATGTGGTTGGGTCTGAATCTGGATTGGAAGGGGTCCAGGAGGAGGTTCATGTTGGGGTAGTTCATCAGCCGGGAATTAATTAGTTTCTCCAGCACTTTGGCCGAATTTTGGAGCAGGGTGATGGGTCTGTAGGTGGCAAAGGATCCAGCTGATGGTTTCCTCGGTGCGATGGTGACATGATTCCAGGAGTCAGGAAAGGAGAGGTGGGTGGAAAGTTTCATTTTGCCACGGAATTTGTGGAATTTGGCAACCGACGTGACGTTCTGGCCACATCCTGCCAGTCAATTCATGGCGAAATGTTTTCCCGGGAGGCTCCAGAAATGCGAGCTTGTAAGCGCAGGCTAGATTTGGTGGGAGTTTCTATTGTGGGCGGATGTGTCTGACGGCTGTTTTTGGAGTATATTTGCTGCCGCTCCAGTAGATTTTCTGCTTGAGTGGTAGCAAAAGCAACTCAAATGGCTGCTCGCTCTTTTACAATGCATAGGGCCATTTGCACGACTTTTTCAGTGCTGCTCACGCCACCAGCTCTAAATTGCAGCACTAGCAGCACGAGCAGCGCAACATGTATATTGTCCACGGTTAGCGGAACTTTGCAGAATCTTGCAGAGCTTTACGTAACTGCAGAATTCTGCAAACAAGTTCCACCCACTCCTACAGGAAGGTAGTGGTGGAGAGGGAAGAGTTGAGAATGGGTGTAAGGGGTGATCAGATGGGGTCGATCCCTCTGGCGTAGATGTTGTGTGCTCATGGATCCAATAGGGCTCTGGAGTGAATGGTGCGCATGGTGTTGGCATTTTCCATTGTGTTGATGGCTGGCCAGAAGGTCAGAGTAGTTTCCTTGGTTTATCTGTCACTGGAGTGGGGGACGTTGAGGGTAGAGCTGACCAGTTGGGGGCCAAAGTTATAGGGATGGGGTGATGGTCATGGAGGGTGGGGGAGACTCTTTTAAGATGCTGAAGATTTTGTTGGATGTTGGAGATGTTTTGGCTCCTTTCAGTGAGGGCTAGGTACTTTGTGGTTTCAAGGCACAGGTGGTAGATCAGGAGGGCTGCTTTGTATCAGTCTCTGTCAATGTAATCATAGGAGTGGGGCCACTGTCTTTCTAGCTGCTTGAGTTGATGATTCATGAGCCAGAGGTCCACGGTGTACCAACTTGCTTGTGGCTGGGCTCAAGTTCTGGAGGTGATTCTCACAAGAGACAGGGAGTCAACACAGGAGGTAATTCACGTGCTCAAGTTCATGATTAAGCATGCTAGGTCATTGTGGTGGGGTAAGGCATTGGGACCAGAGCTCTTAGAACCAGATGTCTTCGGGGATTTTGTTCCATTGGGTTTGGGTGGTCTGGGTGTGGCTGGATCAGGGCTGGTTGGGTCAGTGCAGGCCAAAGCGAATGAGGAAGTGGTCCATGCAGGTGAGCAACGTGGGCTTGTCTACTGTGATGTTGGGGAAATTGGTGACTCGAGAACCACACGGATGATTTACCGTGCTCTATAAATGTCTGATTGATGGATTGATTAAAAATGGAGTTGAGAAAGTGTTCCGCCACATGGATGGGGTTGTTCACTAGTTTACTGAGTCTTAAGATACTATGGTCTTCCATGAGAACGGTAGAGCTCTGCTTGGACTTGTCCTCTAAGTGGAAGTTGAGATCGCTAAGTAGAGTAAAGGAGTTGGATGTGAGGGTCAGCAGGTTGACGAGTTAGGTCAAAGTGTTGCTGAAATTGGATCAGGGTCATTAGGGATGATAGAGTAGTGATCCACTCAGGGTTGTGGTGCATGAGGTGCTGCATTTGAAGGACATAAGCTGTAGTTGGTTGCTGGTGTGAGCCAAGGTGGTAGAGTAGCTGATTTCCTCTTCGCAGATGATAGTGTGTCCACCACCCTGCTTTTTGGATCTGTCTTGTCTTGCAATCTTGTATCTAGTCGGGGTGGCTGCTGCTTTCTCTGCAGCAAATACTGAGTTAATATAGGTTTCAGTAATAAATAGTAGGCTTGTGGAGAGGTCATGCAGGAAGCCCCAGACTTCTATGGCATGTTTGGAGAGTGACTGGGTGTTAAAGACTCAGCAGGAGATGGACAGGCGGTAAGGCCAGGGCCAGGATGCTTTCTTCAACTGTTGGTCCGTGCAGCAGCCACCATTAATAAAACCTGTGGGCGGTGGAAGAAGAGAACCATGGACAGGGATAGTGGTCACAAGGAGCAGGATGATGGTGGAAAGGGTGGGAAAGTGGAGCGGGGTGGGTGGAGTATAAGAGAGCAAAAAACAAGCAGAAAAAGAGGACAAGAATAAAGAGGCAGGAGCGCACTTTTTCTGACATCTGCAGAACAGGCAACCTCCTACACTATCCACATCCACTCCAACTCGCGTACACCAATCAGCTCCAGCTGACCGTACCCAGGAAAATGTCTATAGCATATGGCGGCAGACACTTCACTGTGTAGGCTCTATCCATTAGAATTATTTCCCCTTACATGCAGTCGTTCTGAGTTCTTCTTTCACTCAGGAGCACTCTCACGACTCCCCTCTTTCAGTAATCTACGCCCCTCTAGCCTAGTATCACCCTTTTCTCGTCCTGACTTGACTCTGCTAGAGTTTGTGGTACCACACACAAACAAATGAATAAATAAAAATAGATTTTCCGAAACCTCTTGTAGAGATAAACTGTAGGTGACCACAGGGGAGGGCGGTAGAGAAATGGAACATTATGCTGAAGTGGCGATGAGTGCGGCAAAGCCTACTAAGTCAGCTCCCTTACTCCATTTCACTGATGAAGAATGCCCTTCAGTGTGTGTGCGGTAAATGTGGTGTGCTTGAAGGTCATTGCTAACCCACATCTGATTGCTTCTCAACAGGTTTCACGAATTATATGCGTAGCCCATCGGGGGATATCTTCAACCCGGAGCATTACCATGTGAACCAGGACATGAGTCTCCCGCTCAGCCACTACTTCATTGCCTCGTCCCACAATACGTACCTCACAGGCGATCAACTGATGTCACAGTCCAGGGTCGACATGTATGCTTGGGTGCTTCAAGCCGGCTGTCGCTGTGTGGAAGGTAAGTGCTACAAATTTCCTCCTATGACCTAATTTCTTCTGGAATGTCTTTGGTCCATTATGAACTAATGTTCACAAGAGCAGAAGCCTATTTTATTTCTAGTGATTCTGGTATAGGGCTCTAGGTTTGGAACTGAAAAGCTTTTCCCTTTTAGCACGTATCTTGTCCTTTTATATTTGTGTGTGTGTGTTTTTGAACATGAGTGAAAAATGCCTCAGTCGGAGCCTTGGAAGTTAAAATGAATATGTAGCAGATTAGTTCATGGGAGTGCTTGGGCGGAGGATCATGTCAATGTCATGTGGCCTGCATGAGGTGTGTTTGATGCAGTATTTAAGGTGAGCCCGTGGTTGCAGGTGTGGAAACCATTTTGAGGCAGAAGCACATATTGTTCCTCAACAGACGTCGACCTTGAGCAAGAGAGTGAAAAACATAATAGGGGAAAAGAAGAATGAAGAGAAACAAGGAAAAACAGTGACAAAGGGAGAAAGCAGGGCCGAAAAATAATGTGCAGGAGTGATACAGCGGGTGATGGAATAAAGACGTGTGAGGTGGAATCAAGGGCATGCAACCCTGATATTCAGCACCAGAACCTTCACTTATTATTTTAAACATCAAGCACTGGTTTGATGTTATATGTGAGGACCAGAATTGTCCTTTTATAATGTTTTTGAGCAAATCCTTTCCCTGCAATGAAGCGAAAGAAGTGAGAGATAGGACGAGTTCGCATATAAACCACTACTGCTTTAATGGAGCGAAATCAAGGAGCAGAGGGTGGTGTGTATGAAACTGTGTTTTGGTGTTGTGCATGAACGGCAAAGGCTGCTCATATGGCACCGCTGCTAATGTGTGGCTGAACCTATCAATGGACTGGAGCAAAGCAGAGTGAGGGATAGCTATCCTTGTGGTGTTTCTAGTATCCTTAATGTGTTTTGATTCAGTTTTGGATGGTAGCATCCGCTGTTGGGATTTGTTCATCCCTCCAAGTAATGGCAGGAGGTTGGTTCTGCTCGTTAAGGGTTCATTCTGGGAAGAATCTATTAAACTCAATTCACTGATGTGCAAAAGCGATAATATAAGTTAAATAAGTATTCAAAAAATGTTAAATGTAGTGCTCTGCTATGATTGATGGTCATTAATCACCTATGACAATAGCTGAAATGCAGAGGACTTCTATTCAGTTGCGTCAGTGTACAAGCATGTACAAACAATGTGTTCACAGTTTTATTCCACTGACATGTTTTGGCTCATATTTGTTTATGTTATTGTTCAATTACATTTTCCTTTTTTAAGCATGAAAAATTCTTTACATTTGACTTTGTTTATTTCATAACACAAATTGACACACTCATTGCTTTTCACTCTAATTATTCCTTCTTCAGGCATATCTACCCTACTTCTAGAACTTCTACATCAACAAGCACAAATTTAAGGTTAAATTCTAAAGCATAAGGAACTAAGGGCCAAATGTACGACCATTCACTTTAGCAAGTCACAAATTGCGCCTCGCAATTTCCGACTCATTAAAGTGAATGTACAACAGTGTCTCAGACACTGTTTGCGATTCCCAATGGGGTCACAAATTGCATGCCTCATCAATAGTCATGAGGCATGCGCAATTTGCGACCCCTTTGGTAATGGCTAGCACTCACAGGGATGGTTGCCTGCTGGGGTCAGCAGACCACCATGTCTATGTCTGCTTTTAAATAAAGCAGTTTTTTTTTGTTTAAATACAGTCCGTCTTTCTTAAAGAAAAACGGGATGCATTTAAAATAGAAAAATTTAACTTTTCCATTTCATTTTTTAAGGGCACACGCAAATCCGGTCCCAAAACAGTCAAACATTGCATTGAGACTCGCTATTAGAAAGGGACGCCCTTGGCATGCCCCTTCCTAATAGCGAGTCGCAAACCATATTTTGCGAGTCGGTATTAGGTTACAGACTCACAAAATATGGTTTGTGCATAGGACAGACCCAATTTTGCGGTCGCAAACTGGCCGAATTCCTGTTTGCGACCGTAACAACGGTCGTACATCTGCCCCAAACAGTCTTATGTAGACCATTAGGGGCTGTTCACCTTTCTGCCTGGGCGGCGGATGGATCTACTCAGTAGCGCTTCCGGGCTACAGCCCATGATATTTATACATCTCTGCCTGCCTAGCAGAGATCTCTGTGCCTCCAAAGGACCCACCACCATGGTGGATCAACTAAAGGCACAGGAACTTTGCTGTGCAGGTGCCATGTTCAGTGTGTCCACAAAGCAAAGTATTTACCTTTGCAATAGTAAAAACAAATGTCCCTTACATGTTGTGACTTTTGTCCCAGCCTGTTTTTTCTATTCTTTCCTGTTTTGGACCGAAAAACTATTCCTAGCAGTTCTGAGCAGGAAAACAATCCCATTAAAATATCACTCCTAAATAGGGTTAACATTCTGAGGTACCTTGACTACTGCCCCGATGTCACTGTGGTGCTTGGTCAAAGGTGTCTAATGGCAGACCCAGCAGAGACTCCACTGGCAGCAACATGATGGTTCTCCAACTATTAATAAAGCCGGGAAACTGGGAGTTTGGAGGATAGAATTGCCCACCACATTTGTGATGGAGTCCACCAGACCCTAAATTGACATCATTATTACACAGTCTTCAAATTTTGAAATCGAAGTTTACACCCATCATAGTTTATCTAATCAACTGATCTTTGAAAAATAAATTGATTAGGAAATATAGGAAAGATTCATCTTTCTTGACTATAAAAAAGAAACACTTCCATATCTTGGATGTATGCATTCTACTAGACCAATAAGGAAGCATCGTGGCCCATCGATAAACATGAGAAACTATACATTTGAAATAATATGTAACAGTTTGAATTACCTTAAAAAATCAATGAAATATCAATGGCGACTGGTCACTTTAACTAAACGAAAGCATAATGTTTACCAAAATAATTTTCAAAGTTTGGGCAATGCTTCTTTTCCAGAGTTAAAAGGAGAAGACTGTATCAAAGGGCTTTTACAGTGAACTACCAACCATTTGGGATCAATTTTACCAAAGGGCATGAATGTGTTGGTTGATTTTAGTTGCTTTCTTTAAAGTACTGTTGGGTTACTACAATTAAAGACAAACAATAGAAAGACATTCTTTATCATTATGTATCTAAATCATGATACAGCACTTTGGCACAAAGATGATTAAATGTTGAGATCTTGAAGAACATTTTGAAGCAGCTGTGTAAGAACATGAGCATTTGATATTTCAAATAGAATTGATTTTTTTAAATATTGAAGTATGTACCAGAATGAAGCTAATTTAATACTTTACACATTATAATGCAATTTTTAATTTCTTCATTTTCCATTGAGAGTTATAGAAGTAATGCAGACTTTCTTATTGAAGGGTGAGTTATTAGCCCGAAATATATCAAGTGTATTGGTTTTGTATTAAAGGCACTAGCATTAAATTTAATAGTGTTAGGTCTCATCGAAAACTTAGAGCTTCTTTAATTCAAACAAACTGCCAATGAACCCCAACACTCTGCAGACCACACTCTGGACTTGGGGCCTGATTTAGATCTTGGTGGATGGGTCACTCCGTCACAACGGTGACGGATATCCCGTCTGCCAAAATATAAATCCCATTGGATATAATGGGACTTATATTTCAGCAAACGGGATATCCATCACCATTGTGACATAGTGACCCGTACGCCAAGATCTAAATACGGGCTTCAGTGTTCACATATAACTTTCAAATAACAATCCTTATCATACAACCACAAATATGGTTGGATAGCATTTTAATCACTGTTTTGTAATCATGCTCTATTGGCCTTTACCATAAAAGGCAGATCCCATGCCATTGTTAAGACGTATGCTTAATAGATTTTAAAACATTGGCATATATGACCCATGAAATATAACAGACCCTGACACCTTGTTAAGAAATCTGCACGGACCAACAAGACGCCGCTCAAATTGGTTTATGGGACCAAGGGCCTATCGAACAAAATGCTGAAGTTTCCACTGACATTTGTGCATGGATTTATCTGAAAAGGATAGACATTCTTTAAAATACAGATATGAAACCACCATAGAACCATAACATTTGCCAAAAAGTACACATCTCCCAAAGTATCATGGGGGCATCCAATCAGTCAAAGGAAATGTTCAATATCTTAAGAGTAAAGTAACCCATAAGCCTTAAAGACAATCCCATGTGCTTCTCTCAACAACTTTGTGAGGACATTCCCATGTTCTTTGAAAAAATAATCTAATATCCTGGCTTGTATTTAATTAAACAATAAGGGGCATATGTATCAAACGATTTTTTTATCGCAAACGCTGCGATTCGCAAAATAACAGCGTTTGCGATTAAAAAATCGGTAATCGGGATGTATGAGACAAATCCCATCGCAAAATTAAGGAATTGCTAATTTAGCGATTTCTTAATTTTGCGTAAGCATTTAAGAAATCGCAAATTGCGATTTCTTAAATGAGATGTAAAAAGCACCCAAGTTGTGCAAATTATCCTTAAGAAATCGCAAATTACCACCAACTTCCAGTTGGTGGTAATTTGCGATTTTCTTTCAAAATGCACTTTTTTTAATTTTACAAAGTGCCACGTGGCGCTCATA
Organism: Triturus cristatus; assembly: GCF_964204655.1. Lineage (NCBI taxonomy): Eukaryota > Metazoa > Chordata > Amphibia > Caudata > Salamandridae > Triturus > Triturus cristatus. The sequence goes on along the minus strand of NC_140580.1, from coordinate 873,598,403 downwards.
CATGCCCTTAGGGCATGTATGTGTGCCATATGCACACACATGCTCATTTCAGGGGTGCATCAGGGTGTCATCATGACACCCTTGCACCTTTGAAATTATTCCCAAATTGCGATTAGCAAATTGCGATTCGCTATTTGAGAATTACTTCCCATTCATTCCTATGGGTCTCCTGGCCCATAGAAATGAATGGGCAGGTATTCCTTAATTGCAATTTCGCAATTTGCTAATCGCAATTAAGGAATTTTAAGAAATCGCAAAAAGTTTGCAATTTTTTAAATACATCCCGTTTTGCAATTCTCAAATAGCGATTCTTTAAAAATCGCTATTTGAGAATCGCAAATGGTGATGGGGCATATGTATCAAGCGAATTTTTAGTCGCAAACGCTGCGATTCGCAAAATACAGCGTTTGCGATTAAAAATTCACAAAACGGGATGTATTAGGCTATTCCCAACGCAAATTTAAGGAATCGCTAATTTAGCGATTTCTTAAGTTTGCGTAAGCATTTAAGAAATCGCAAATTGCGATTTCTTAAATGAAATGTAACACTCACCAAAGGATTGCGATTAATCCTTAAGAAATCTCAAATTACCACCAACTACTAGTTGGTGTTAATTTGCGATTTCTTCTAAAAATGCACGTTTTGTAATTTTACAAAGTGCCATATGACCACACATGCTATATTCAGGGGTGTATCAGGGTGTCATCTTGACACCCTTGCACCTTTGAAATTATTCTCAAATTGCGATTAGCAAATTGCGATTCGCAATTTGAGAATTACTTCCCATACATTCCTATGGGTCTCCTGGAATGAATGGGCAGGTATTCCTTAATTGCGATTTCGCAATTTGCTAATCGCAATTAAGGAATTTTAAGAATTTTTTTAAATACATCCCGTTTTGCAATTCTCAAATAGCGATTCCTTAAAAATCGCTGTTTGAGAATCGCAAATGGTGATGTTGATACATATGCCCCCAAGTCTTTACCATATCCTGCCACCATTTTCCGTTATTTCAGACCTCTCGCTTAACCTTCAAAAACGGTGAACTGACCTCATGTCAACTCTTGTTCAGGAAATCAAATCCTCCGAACTGGAGGTTGAAACTCATCTTGCAGCCCACTTGAACATATTTTGCCCATCCTCATGGTAGACATGGTGAGGTGTGATAAACATATCTTTCGTTAAAGGATCTGTCCCTAATTCAACTTAAACACACAAAAACAACCCTCTCAAAAAACCCACTACAAATCCAGATGACCTTGTAATCTGTTGACTATTCTCCACCTATGTTCCACCCTACCTTTATCAGCAAAATCATGATGAAAACGTTTGTTAACCAACTATAAGAATTCATTGAGTCTGTTTCCTTCATAACATAGAGTCAAGATTCAGGTCTCTGTAGGTAATGAAAAATGCATTTGCTAACATTGTGGAAGATCTCTTTGTCACCTCTGATGAATGGAAGGTGACATTAACACCCCTGGATATTCTTTCAGCTTTTGATGCTGTGCATCACAAAATCCACAAAAAAGACACTCACAAAAGTCACTAGGATAATCAAACGAAGCTGTAGAGTGGCTTTGTTTTTCTTCCAAAATCTATCAATCAATCAATTGGTCATTCAGGACCCACTTGTCACCCGTGAGTATATACAGGAGCTGGCAGGGTCCAATTTATTGGTAAAATTGTCAGGTCCATAGGGACTTTCGGAACTCTGGAAGAGATAAGGAGGTCCGTAGTTGAATGGGTAGCTCGTTCTATGTCTTCGCTGCTAGGTAGGAGAAGAAATGACCTGTGCATCTGCTATGTCAGATGCAGGGGGGTGAGGCTTAGAGAAAGGCATGCGTAGCAGACACGTTTTAAGGTGAAGGCAATGTGTGCTCTGGCCCAGGGCCCCAGCCTTAAGGGGCCCCTTGATAGAGCCAGCTATATTCTGCAGAGAGTCTTGCCCTGATCATCTTGAATAATTTTTAAACTGATTGTTGTAAATAGCCTTTTTATATCATTTCTTTAATGTGTTAGAGTCCATTACATACATTTTGCAGACAAAATGTTTATGTTTCATGCAACATCCATAAAAAAAGTTTCTTGCAGATCAATACAGGACCTCACATATGAGAAATGGAAGGATTTGACAGAGATTATTTGCAGTAATATTAGTGAACTGCTGCTGTGCTAAAATATTGAAAACACACATCACTATCCCTGAATATCAGATGTAATCACATTTAGAATTTGACCAAAGAGGGCATGAAAGAGCTGAAATTAGATCATAAAATCAAATTTGTTCCAAACAAGGGCCCCCAAAATATATTTCGCCCAGGGCCCCCAAAATCCTTAAAACGTCCCTGCAGAGATGTTTGGTCCACTGAAGGAAGTTCAGGTGGTGGATCAAGAAGGCGGGTCAACAGTTGTGTAGGGCTTTGTATGCATGGGTCAGGAGGTTGAACTGCCATCTTTTCTCTACAAGGCGCCAGTGGAATTCCCTGAGATAGGGTGATGTGGGTTTGTCTGCGTTGTTCTGTATAATCGATCTGTTGTCGTCGTCGGAGGTGAGCTGTGATCCCTGTGTAGAGAGCGTTGCCATAGTCCAGTCGACTGGAAATAGGGGCCTGGGTTATGGTGCATCTTGAGCTTTGGGGTAGCCATTTGAATATATTATGAAGCATGCGGAGATTAAAGAAGCAAGTGGAGAAGACTGAGTTGACCTGAGTCGTCATGGTTAGCTTGTTGTCTAGAATGATGCCTAGGTTCCTAGTGTGATCAGTGGAGGTAGGAGCAGGTCCAAGTTCCTAGGGCCACAAGGATGCGTCCCATGGGAATCTTTTATTTCAGAAAATCAGTACCTATGTCTTGTCCATGTCAAGCTTCAGGCAGTTGTCTTTCATTCAGTTGGCGATGTCTGTCATGCAGTTGTGGAAGTTGGTGTTGTTGGAGTCTTCAGAGAGGGAGAGGATGAGTTCTTTGTCTTTGGCGTAGAATGTGATGTTGAGTCCATGGTTTTGGCGATGCTGGCCAGAGGTGCCATATGAGTGTTGAAGAGGGTGAGGCTGAGCGAGAATCCTTGGGGTACTCCATAGATAATTTCCTTCAGAGGTGAAGGGGCGAAGGCAGACTTTTTGCATTCTTCCATTGAAGAAAGAGGTGATCCAACTGAGAGCGGCTCCTTTGATGCTTATGCTGTTCAGCCTTGTGATGAGTGTGTGGTCGGAGACCATAATGAAGGTTGTTGAGAGGTCTAGGAGGATCAGAGCTTTAGTTTCTCCTCTGTCAAGTAAGGGTCGGATGTCATCGGTAACCGCGATGAGGGCTGTCTCTGTGCTGTGTTTGCTGTGGAATACTGATTGGGAGGAGTCGTGCAGGAGGTTTCATTCCAGATGTGAGGACAGTTGTTGGCTGATGACTTTTTGAGTACTTTGGACAGGAACGTGCGCAGGGAGATCAGTTGGTAGTTGTTGAGTTCGCTAGGGTCTGCGTTGACTTCTGCATGTTTTCAGTTCTCTGGGAAGGTGGCCGTGGTCGTTGAGGTGTTGAACAAGGCGGTGAGTATGTGGCTGATACTGGCTTTACCTAGTTTGAAGATGTGGTGAGGGCATGGGTAGGTTGGGGCCCCTGAGTGGACCAAGTTCATGATGGAGGCAGTGTCCTGTGTGGTGAGCTGGCTCCATGAATTTAGTCAGATGTCTGTGGTGGTAGCGGGGTCGTTTTGTTGTTTGAAGACGTTGGTGGCCTTGGGCTGGGGTTTGAAGCCTCTGTAGATGTTGGTGATCACAACAGAAGCTAATTGGGCTGCGCTGTGTCATAGGGATCTTCAATACAAAACTTGATTTGCGGTGTTCCCACAGGAGCCATTTCTGTCACCTGTACTGTTTTACATTCGGTCATTTATAAAGCTTTTCCAGGAACGACCATCATGGCGGTTCCTGTCAGTACATTTTGCTGTTTGGGGCAGTGGCCCACAAACATGACAGAGCCCTGCACCAAACAGTTTCTTTGTTTTATTTTCAGAAAGAGAATCCCCAAGCAAGATTTTCTTTTCGAAAATAAAAAATAAAATGCTCCCCTCATCATGACGAGGGGAGCATTTAGCAGCTTTCACTGCACCTTACCACCAGGGTGTTCTTGGCAGTGAAAACTGACCTGTAATTCCACCCATCTTAATTGGGGTGGGATTACAGGTCTGCCTTAGACGGCCCTTACTCCAAAGGGCTGTCTGAGGTTGTCTAATCGCACCAGAGGCAGAGTAGTCTCTGCCGTGATTAAATATTTGTTACACCTGCATTTAAATTGGGTGAACGGACTATTATTTTGGCGGTATAAATACTCTAAAAGCGACAGAATTTTTATACTGCTGAGATATAAGTCAGCTCCTAAATGTTAGAGTTTGAGTAATAAAATGTGAGTAAAGTAAAATTAAATATCAGTACTTCCTCTCACATTGAATTAAACTCTACCCCATTCTCTAAACTGTTCTAATTTTTTGGACTTCTTCTTAAGCACTCTTAAGTTGCCATGCTGTGCACTTTGATAAACTCTTGAGTAAAAAGATAAGGAAAAATGTAACCAGCTCTTTTCAGTGAATCTATTTTGAATGGGATAAAATTGTCTGCACATCAACATTTTTGGGTTGCATGTGTGCACTGACACATCCAATGGGGGGTACTAGGAATGTCTGTTTTCATCCTAGGAAGAGGCAAGTCATTGCTGCCTACCTGAGTTCAAGGTGGTCTTGAAGTTTCTGCTCCTTGCTAGGACATAATTCCAGTATAATTCCAAAATACTGTTGCTTCTACAGGCTAAGGACCTTCACTGATGCCTTTCTTCTACAAAATAAAAGAAAACTCATCTCAGGTGTTAGTCTATGGTGGAAGGTTCTCTTCCGTGAATACCTTTAGAGCTTTACTTGAATGAAGAATAGGTCTTTGCTATGGTTGCCCATGTGGGTGATGAGGGAGTCTTGAATGCTCTGTGTCTGGCATTTGGAAGCCAGTGGGACTCTTGGAGGGCTAGTGAAATGTGGTCACATCATTAGATGCTTATTAATTTTGTTACTGCAGCATTGTTCATTTTTTGCAGGCTTGAGTGCCAAAAGGACGACACTCCCAAATACATACCATTTTCATAGTCAAGATGGGATATGGTTGACACTAGCCAGACGATTCCATGTCAAAGCCTAATTGTGTGATAACTTGTTGTATTGCACATATAATGTAGAGACATTTTTTGGAAATTGATTCAGTTATGGGACGCGGGATAAGCTGAAGTCCATGATCACTCTCAAATTTCTCACAATGTTATCATCATCGCAGTTGTGCATAAAGCTGCTGAAGCCAGATGCCTATAAGCTTGTAGGTCTCTCTTTTGTGTAGTTTTAATGAGTCAGGTTGAAGGTTTTGATGAGATTTCGCAGTGGGATGAGGTACATAGTAAGGAAGGGTAATGAGAGGAGATGATTGATCAGTGAGGTACCCCAGCATCAATCTTGAAAAATGAGGTGTATGAGGGTAGCATGATGAAGCCAAATTTGTTGGAGAGCTAGGAAGAGATTCCAGATTCCAGTTAAGAATTCTTGACTTGATCACAACATCCTCTACCTAGAAAAGAGTGGTGGTAGACTGTGCTGAATGTCACAAACAAGTCCAGTAGGAGGAGTACAGCAAATCCATTCTTATCAGCAGGGTTTTTTAGATCATACCAGATAAAACTAGGAGCAAATTCAGGGACTCTCCCAGGACAAAGCCCATTGTGTTGATCAAATGGTAAGTAGTTTTATTTCCAGGAAATCAACGTTCTGAGTGAGTGACACACTTTCTTTAGGTTTTCATAGGTACAGTGTTTTTCAGATTACCCTACACCTAGCCAGGTCTTCTGTATTTAGATTATTTTTCATGATTTCAGGTCATATGTATGATAAATTAAGGTATATGGGGGAGGTTCCAAGTGGAAAGTAGTTGTTTGTGATTGTGGGATTACTGACTCCATTGAGAGTTGGATGTTCTTGACGTTTTGTGCTGACACAGAATCTAATGAACCCGGGAGTCCACTAGCCTTGAGCATACTATATAATTTACAACCTCAGAGCTTCTTCATAGAAGCATGGGCCCGGTTATTTTGGTTAGTGCTGATCTCCTAATATTTTCTCAGTGAGCTGGGTATTTGGCCTCTTGTTCATGAGGTGTAATCTCGGGATCTTTATTTTGGCCACAGGCTAGGCTGTCATGGAGTTACAGAATACTGGGGACTGGTGAGTATTTTGATGGTTGGCTCTGAGTTGTTAAATTCAGTTGAGCTCTTTGACTGGGCATTTGGCATAAGAGGTTCTGTTTGACTAATGCAGTCTTCTTAACTTCTTTAAGGAGGATTTGTAGATCATCTAGAGCTGCTGGAGATATTTTTTGTCTAGATTGCTGGATTTGCTCCATTGGCATTGAAGAGTAGTGATTTCTGTTTTCATCTTCTTTATGCCTTTGCTGTGCAAGGGGTTTTCTGTTAGTGGTTTGAGTGTGTGGATATCATGAGAGGAGTGAAATTCTCAAGGGTTTTCATCAAGAGACAACTGAACATCTGAGTGACCGCTCTTAGTTGGCTGATATGTGAGATCCCTGAGAGATGAGTGTCAAATGGAAAGAGTTGGATCTTGTTCCACTTTCAATGGGTACCTGAGGTCAGAGGTGTCACAGTGATTACTATTGTCAGAAGTTTCACAATAAAAGAGATTCGATGGTGGTTACTCCAGATGATAGGTAGCTTACCATTAATGTGATAAATCTAGATGGGAAAAGGGTTGGGTTAAAGGTGTGGCTATCTTAGTGTACGCCCAGTGACCAGGTAAGTGAAGTTAAAACTTCCAGCTTTGCTGTGCTGGATCTTGGCTTTGTGGGAGACGTTTGGTCGAACCTGATGTTCAGGTCACCCTAGATACAGAGGTTGGGATCATTCAAGGTGATGAATAGGATGACATCTACAAATGCATTTGCGAAAAATGTATTACTAGGAGGAAGCCTGTTGATCAGCAGAAATGCACTTGTGAAGATAGGTGCAGGTGAGCTGTCGACTTGTAGTGATTTTCAATCTCTCATAAAGACACCTATGATGCTGGTCATTTTCAATTATTTATTGAAAATGACGGCTAGTCCTCCCTCGGCCTATCTACCGTGCTTTCACTAAAATGTCAGATTTCCTTGAGTAATATAAGCTGCTCCATCCCAAAAAATCGGGGTTGTGCCCTGACACAGCACTGACACGACAGTGCTGGAAGTATCTGATTACATTAAATTGACACTGGACCAAGGGAGAAATGCCGCCTTGATATTATTAAATTTATTAGTAGCATTAGATACTGTTTTTAATCTATTCTCCTGGAATACCTCTGGAATACTGGTGTCTGGTGACTGGCTTTAGGAAGGATCAAGTCTTTTTTTAGAAAATAGAATGTAAGCAGTTTGGATGGCACTTTTTTCCTCTACCACCAAACCACTCAACTTTAGGGTGCCACAGGACTCATCTCTTAGCCCCACCATGTTCAACATTTTAAATGGCCCTCTTGGCTGAGTTGTTTCCATTTAAACCCCATCAGACCCACCTCATCAGACCACGCCCAAAACCTTGGCATCATCCTAGACTCCTCCCTCACCATGACCCGCCAGATCAACACTGTTGCCTCCACCTGCTTCAACTCCCTTCGTATCCTCTTCAATACCTTCAAGTGGATCCCCCCGAATGCAGAAAGACCGTCACCCACGCACTCATAACCAGCAAACTGGCCTACAGCAACGCCCTCTACGCCGGAATCAACGGAACCCTGATACACAAGCTCCAAACCATCCAGAACACTGTAGCCAGACTCATCCTCAGCACCCCACGACACAAGCACATGACCCAGCACCTACAAGACCTCCACTGGCTCGAGAAGAGAATAACCTTCAAGCTACTCACCCAGGCCTACAAATCCCTCCACAACATCGGACCCAAATACCTCAACGAGAGTCTCCTTCCACGCACCCAAAAGGAACCTCCACTCAGCTGACCTCACCCTGGCAGAGACTTCAAGCATCCGCAGAACCAGAGCAGGCAGAAGAGCCTTCTCCCACACCACAGCAAAGACCTGGAACGAGCTCCCAGCCAACATCAGACGCTCCCCTACTCTGCACACCTTCAGGAAGAGCCTCAGGACCTGGCTCTTCGACTGATCCAGAGCTGTATCCCCCCCCCCCCCCCTTCGCCTTGAGACCCTATGGGTAAGTAGCTCGCTCTATAAATCCCTGATTGATTGATCGATTGATTGATTGATTGATTGATTGAAAGTGGTTTCCTATACAGACGACAACATGGAGCTGCTCTTTTCTTTTGCGAAAGTGTTGGCTGCAGACCAGGAACTCACTTTAATGCCAGTTTATGGCCAGTTCTTGATTGGGTGCTCATAAGTGACCTGAAAGAAGGTAGCTCAGCCGAGGTAGAAGGTGATGCAAAGTGATGGGTTAAGCGGAAGAGCTGTTAATGGGGAGAGTGCATATTAGGGGCTCTGAATAGTAGCAGTAGATAGCAAGAGTAGAGAGTAGACTATGAGAAAAAAGGGCAAAGTGGAGGTTGTCCATTCTTCCTGCTTGAAGCAGTTGAGTAGGAATTTAACCGAGGTAGCTGAGGCTGAAAAGTTTGCAGCATGAGGTTGGTGGCATGTGAGTAGGAGTGAAAGTTGTTAGCAAATGTAAAAGGCATGCAATTTTGCGGATTGGTGGAAGGATAGCATAGACAAAATAGAGAATGTAGGATTGATGGGTTGAGGCTAAGATAGATAGAACAGGTGAGAGAGCACAACTACCTCTGATTTATATGCTAGAATAAGAAGGTAGGATTCTGTGTTGCATAAAGCAATAGCGGAGAGCAGGCACGGATGGCACAGGTAACATTGGTGGGCTGTGGGGAGGGGCGGGTAGGCAAGAAGTGGACAGACGATGGGATAGTGAAAGTAAAATCTTTTTTTTTTTTTTTAAACACTTACTTTGCGCTTGCCACATCGCCGACTTGTTGGTGCGGCAATTGTGATCAACTCCCTGGTTGGGCAGTTTGCGGCATTGCAAGCACCCTCAAAGAGTTCACTGGACATATCTACGTTTTGTACAAAGACTTTTGTCACTGTTTCAATTGCCAATTTAGTATCTCAAAGGTCCCCTAGTATTTCTGGAGATGAAAGATTCCTTTTAAGCTGAACCTCGTACGAGGGTTACAATATGAATAATGCAAGAATCGAGGTTGTGAGTTTCGTCTCTCTCAAGGAACGCCATTGCTAGAAAGTGTGAATGGGTTTTCCGCTCCGTCAACGCTGTCTATGCGCATTACCCTGGCTTGAGTTCTCTGTGCTCAGCCGCTGTTCCCATACAGCAATACCAAAGCCTCTTTTTTGCCTCAGGACTTCAAGCCTTGTTGTGGAATCATCTGTCTGCAAATCGAATTTCATGGTTTACGAACAGCCCAGGAGCGTAGTTGCTGAGCCCAGAGGGTCAGCAGCAGGTGAGTTTGAGAGAACACTGGTCATCGGGCCAGCCACGCGTGGTCCTGGGAGATAGTCCCTTAGGTCCTGCCGAGGACAGATGCCAAGGAACGCCATTATTGTGAATCTGAAAACATATGGGTAGACGTTTCAACCTTGAGGCTTCCAGACGAGGTCACAGAGGGAAGGCTGCGCTTTAGTCTCTGCACTGTGACATCACCGTCTAGTAATTTGACCTGGATTTGTCCTGCCTGTAATGTATTTGTGAATTGTAATTGCCTTTCTGAGGGGAAAATGATTGTGTTCCATCCTGTACAAAAGAATCCATTCGAAGCTAATATGAAATACGTGACGTGCAGTAATGCTGTCTACCGCAGGGAGTAGGAGGAGCTTCCGGATGGGATTAAGCAGGTCAATAAGCAGTATAAAGCGTTTTATAATCAAAGGAACCTCCTCCCCCGTTATTGTTGAGACTAATTCCCAATTCAGAGTTTGTACCAGCACTTGCAGGAAAAACACAAGTGACAATAGACCCAGTTCAGGCGACAGAGTCCTGATGATTTTTTAAGCCAAAAATGGTTTTATTTTAGCTGTCTCCCGCCTAATATTGCCTCTGCTTCAATAGAAATCAATGGGCGAAATACATTCCCCCAACTTTATTTTTAATTTCCTACTTTCCTGTATTGAACTGTTAGCATGTATGGAAGAGGGAGCAGTACTTAATTTGTGAAAGAAAGCGTGCCGGTGCTTGAAGGTCTGCTTAGAAGATGCAATTAAACGTCAGAGCGCTAAAAGCCGAGACCTCTTTAATCCACCACCAGATGCTCATGGCACCTCTCTCTCACTCTTGCATGTCCCAACTTTCTCTCTTACTGATAGTTTCCCATCTTTCTCTACCTACTTGTTATGTTATGTTATGTTGTGTTATGTTAAACGGAACTTGTAAAGCACACGTACACCCGTTTGGTTTCATGGTGCTGCTCTAAGGGGTTCAGGAACCCTGGTAACTTACTCATATGCTTGTCTAAACAGCTATGTCATCTTGAGAAGCTTCCTAAAGCTCATGAGGACTGTGCAAGATCTAATTTCAGAAGGCAGTGAGTTCCAGTATCTGGGGGCTAGGACGGCAAACCTTGCACCGCTCAGACGCTTCAATTTGAAGGAAGGAGTAGACAATAGATGCATGTGAGCAGAGCGCAGGTTACGTGTGGGAATGTGCCTTTGAATAAGGCTGTCGACAAATTTAGGGCTCCAGCCATTCAAGGATTTGAAGATGAGGCATACAACCTTGAAGGCGCATCTCTGAGTTATAGGGAGCCAGTGCAGCCTCCTCATAAGGGGCGTGACATGTTGCCACCATTGTTGCTGAAAAATCAGTCTCGCTGCCTGGTTCTGTACCAGTTGCAGTTGTTTAGTTAAGTAGGCTGGGATGCCAAATTATAAAGAATTGGCGTAGTCCAAATAGGAGATAACCATAGCTAGAACTACCTGTATTAGAGCTTCCTGGGTGAGAAATCTACTGATTTTTCCTATTTTCCTCAGCTGGAAGAAGCATATTGAAATCACTGAGCCAATTTGGGTCTGCATTGTAAGATTACTATTGAGTGTTACCCCCGACTTTTAGCAGAAAAGGAAGGGGTAGGAGGCTGTCCTAATTCCTTTGGCCAAAAAAGTGGGCTCCCCCTGTTAGGCTCAATTCAGTCTTGTCTGGATTTAGTTTCAGGTGATTGCTGTTCATCCAGTTGCGGATAAGTAACATCGTGGTCCGAAATTCATGTATGGATTCAGGGGAGTTACTGATGGAGAACATGAGCTGAAAGTCGCCAGCGTAGTTGAAAGTACACGCTTTCCTTTCTTTCAAGACACGGACCAGTCGGAAAAGGTAGAGGTTAAACAGATGAGGGTAAAGTGAGGAACCCTGCGGGACTCCGCATGTGGTCCTCATCTTCGGGGCTGTAAACTGGCCTATGTGGACCGACTGATATCGGTTTTTCGGAAAGGAGCCGATCCAGTCAAGAGCTGAGCCCTGGATTCCCACGTTTCTGACACGGTCAATCAGTATGTCGTGGTCGACCGTGTCAAAGGCTGCAGAGAGATCCAGCAACAGCAGAGCCTTTGGAGAGCCCTTGTCGGCCTCCTTCCATAGAGTGTCCAATACTGTCAGTATAACATACTCTGTAGAGTGTGATGGACGGATCCCTGATTGTTGGGGTTAGGATATTCAGACTGTTCCAGGAAAGCAAGGAGGCATCTGGCCACATGGGCTTCAAGTACCTTGGCTAGGTATGGGAGAAACAAGATCGGGCGATAATTTGTCAGAATTTTGGGGTCAGCCCCCGGCTTCCTCAGGAGGGGGGCGACAATTGCCTCCTTAAAGGTGTTAGGGACGTAGCCTTGGGACAGTGATTCGTTCAGAAGGGATAGGGCTGGTCCAGGGAGAGCAGTAAAAGCTTCCCATAAGACCGGGGGCGTGCAGCAGTCCATAGGAGAGCCCGATTATACCTTGGCCAACAGGTCCAGGAATACTTTGTAACTTATTGTCGGGATTTGTTCAGTAGTCTGAGGGTTCATTAGCGTGGTCGGGCATAAGTCATAAGAAGAAGTTGTTCAAGGAGTCGCATAAGGTTTGAGAAGGCGTGGGTTTTATTGTCACTCTGTCAGGATTGGATAGTTAATTAACGATCGAAAAGATTTCTTTTGACCGGTTACTAGAGGTCACGATTTTTTAAGAGAAATATACGGCTTTTGCAGTCAGAAAGGCTTTTTTGTATTTTTTTTAGCGCGGCTAAGTAGATGCATTTTTCCTCAGGCAGATATCTGCTTCTCCACCTCCTTTCAGATTGCCGAAGGGCTAATTTTAAAGTTTTTAGGTCAGAGGAGAACCATCTCTGTGCTTACTGGAGTCGGGCTAGGTGTACTTTCCTGAGGGGTGCATGTTTATTACTAGCTGCTAGTAGCCAAGCTGTTACATTTTCCTCACGGAGGTTAATAGATGATTGGTTGGACGGAGCTGTGATGGTCAGTGTCTTGAGGAATAGACTTTTATTTGTGTCATTCCAGCTCCTAGCTGATCCCCCTTCGATAGTGGGGATTTTGGCCCTGGTGATGTTGTTGATGGTGAATTTAATTAAATAGTGACTATGTGCAGGGAACAAAGAATGGGGTAGACATGGCAAGGTTGCCTGTCCATACCTGGTCAAGTGTGTGCCCTTTAATATGTGTGGCAACGGACACCTGCTGAGTAAGATTTATCCCTGTGAGCAGGTCAGTAAGTTCAGCAAATTGGGGACCACCTGACGTGTCGTAAGTCTAATAGTTAAAATCACCGAGCAGCAAGATTTTTTCATGATTTGTTATTAAATGGGCTACCTGTTCACCCAAGGATTGTGGAAACAGCGGCATGCTCTGCGGGGGCCTGTAAAGCAGTACGCAAATCATGGGGGCAGAGTCAGATTCTAGCTTGATCACGAGGTTGTCAACAGAAGGTAGGTCTAGTGAGGTAAGTGCAGTGAATTTTATATCATGGCATATAATGGATTCTACTCCTCCCCCCACCTTCTCCTGAGGGTGGTTGGCTTGGAGGATATAGTAGTCGCTGGGTAACGCGGTCAGGATGTCAGGGGAAGAATCTTGTGAGAGACAGTTTTCTGTTAGCAAGAGAATGTATGGTTGTTCAGACTTCAATATGAGATATATGTCCATTTTATGTTTAGCCATAGAGTGGGTATTAAGATAGATCACAGTTAGCGCCTGATAGCTGTTACTGTCCCGTGTCTGGGTGTACCCTGTGATGTGGGCAGCGTATGAAAGTTCAGGGAATTAGATTCTATCCAACATGATCCCGTTCTTAGCCAAGCTGTTACCTGTAGAGGGTTTGAGTATGGATTTCCGAGAGTGAAGCTGTTTAAGTTCAGCTGATGAGTAGGTTGGGATTTGGGCACGGTAACCAGCCCCTGGTCCCGGACGGCTGCAGACGGGCGCAGATGGGCTTGTCTTTGGCATTCCCGCAACGCGCCCGCTGCGCGCATCCGCTGCGCTCCTGCGCTGCGACCAGCATTAAGTGGCCAGTGGCAGCCTTAGCTCCTGCCCCTCCTCAGTGATTAGAGCGCCAGGTGGGCGTAACACCAGGAAGTGACTGGGGAGCAGGGCCGATTGCCCAGAGGACTCCGCAATAGCGCGGTACATCTTTGACTAAAACAACATCAAATTGAATACAGTTTGAAAAATGCTTTCTGATTTGTGTGCTTTTCCTATCTCTCTCTCTACAAATATCTGATGCAGAAAAACAAATGCCTGTACCCAAACCCTCCCAGCAGCCACTGGCTCAAATTAAGCACTGAGAAGGAGTTATTTACTGCGGATTTCAGACACAATCAATCCTAAATTCTGACCTGAAAATGTAAAGTTCTGATTTATGAGTCCAGGGTGCAAGTCAAACATTCAAAAATAAATGCAAATAAATGTATTTAGTGAATAAGGTCCCAATGGAGCCTACATTCTGAACTTCAGACATTTAAAGTATAGCTCTATGAGTCAATGGTGAAAGTCAAACATTTATGAATTCAGATTTATATTAAGACAATACCCTTTCAGGCTTAGAGTGCTGCATAAATTATGCAAAAAAGGAAACAGGAAACTATTTTGCCATTTTTACAGCAAAGTCTTTAAGCAATGGATTACCTAGTGCCATCCACGCAGAGCTGAAAAACGGCAAAAGGCTTTTACCAATCCAGGCACAGTATTGCAACTTTGGATTGGTAAAGCACTATCTAAGCCAACTGGAATGAAAAAAATGAAAAAAAACAACTCATCAGCCCCTTCCCGGAAAGTTTTGATGTGATCTGTCAAGTGGGGGCCGAGAAAAAGTGTCCGTACACGCAATTTCTATAGTCAATTTTAGAATCTGATAGTTAAGACAGGCGAACTGAATTACACCAAATTTTGCAGAAAGCTACATCTTCTCTCAGATAGTGTGCTTTTTGTGATTTGATTTATATTCGTTCAGTAGTTTTTCAGAAATTAAGATTTAAAATGTATAGATATTTGGATGGTTGGGTGTACTGGACTCTTGCAGGAGTCCCGCAGACACGTAATATCAAATTATAGAGTTTTTTCCCCCTGTCGGCCACCTTGCTCCTGCTGGAACGAAAGGCTCCTGTGAGTCCTCTGATTGGTTGGCCTCAACATGAAAAGAAAGGTTGCGGCTACCATTACAAGCCACGGGAACTCGGTCCCTATGTCTTGAAAATTAAACAAGCATGAGGTATAAGGGGTCAAAATAGCGGTACCCTCACTGGCGGTTTCCCTGAGAGAATGGAGGACTAATTTAATTTTTTGAGGGGGAGGGAGAATTTTCAGCCATCCTGCAATCCCACAGAACCTAGAAGACAAGTCTACTCCTATGAACGTCCCGCTGGAGCACATGGGCCCATGCTGGCTCCTAAGAGAGTCCTGTGGAATCAGATGACCTTTTAAAAAAAAAGGGCAATGAGTGTCTGCGGTTGATTGGCCACGTACAGGAGGTTGGCCCTAGGTTAACCTATGCCGTGCATGGCCAAAGGCAATGCACGGTGGTGGGGGGGCATCTGTAGGGGCCCACCCCACAGCGTGCTCGACAAAAGGTCGGGCATGGTGGGGGTTGGATGCCAAGGGTGGTTGGACGCTGAGTTTGGTCGCAGGCCGTGGGTGTCCACCCGGGCGGTGGGGTTTGGCCTGCAGCCAAGTCCTGTGACCAACCCTACGCTGCTCACGGCCAAAGACGATTTGTGGCGGGTGGTGTGTATAGTTACGTATTGTAATAAAATTTCACATTATGTTAAGAAACCCCTATAAATTCACTGACAAAACAACGTTTAAAGTGATGTTATAACTAGGTATGGTGATAATATCACACTTTACCTTAGAAATTAACTGAAAAAAAACAAAGGTTCAATTGATGGTATAGTGAGGTGAAAATGTCGTGCCTTTGCCAATGCACTGCTTATGATATCCCATTTTACATTATTCATGACATGTTCTATGACATCATTGATACCATCACTGATGACATCTGAAATGACATCATTGAGGAGAACAATGTGCATGGTGAAGCATGAGTTATAGTCAAGGCTACTGGAATTATGTGATTCTGCGGCCGCTGCAATTTTTGCATAGTTATAGAATTGCTGCATTTGCCACATAATCCATCATCGGCCACATATTCAGCAGATTTGAACAAAAAACGACTCAAAAGTTACTAAAAATTCAGCAACACATGTTGCCGCGCAAAGCCCTTTGCAAAGCTAAACTGATCACCTTTCTGTTGCTTATTGGTATATTTGGTGTTAAATAGGTACCACAGAGGTGCAACCAATATCCAGACAGTGTTCACAAGTTTAAAAATGCTAAAATAATGAAGTAATACTATTTCAAAATGTGCTATATTATGCCGCATTCATTTGCCTTTTCTTGCTGCATAATTTACTCAACCCTGCCACATAATTTGGCCCTCTCCTGTTGCATAATATCAGTGGCCCTGGCTATAGGTCCTTCAGTGACCTAAATCTGGTGAATTTCAGTGTTTTTTATTTTTTGTTCAAAATGTTACATTTAAACTGACATTTTCACCAAGCTATGACCTCACTTTAACTTTTTTTTTTATACTAAGAAGTCTCTAAAGTGATTAATAGCCATGCTGGTTATTTGTGTGACGGCTTTTATCACTTAAGGTCACCGCAAAGCACTCACTGGGGACATAGAAAAGAGGGATTAGGAAGGGCGCATGAAGTAGGCAAGTTAGACGATTGAAGCAGAAGCCTTGTAGATGGACTGGTCACCTCAAAAAGGTTCTACTTTACTGGTCGCACTCCTGTCAAAAAAAAAAAGAATTAAAATACGTATAGACGTGCATCGAGGTGATCAGTTAAACTTTTTCTACACATGATGCAATCTTTAAAATAGAGTATTTCCATTGTTATCTAAATCGAATATTGTACAATTAAAATGAAAATGTGATATAGAATAATGTTGGAAAAACAAAAGGGATATTGCTTATATTCATGCTCCAAACAAAAGCATTTTCAGTGTTGTTTTTTGGTTTCGCCCGTTATATTTTTCTTCCTCGTTATTTTAATGTATTCTCCGTTGAGTCTGAACAGTTCTAGGAAGCGTACTCAACAGTCAGCATGGACTGGGTTTCTATTCGTGTTTTCGACCAGCTATTTGGGCGCTTATTGCTAGTGCTTTTTTTTTAAATCACAGATCTCTGTGTTCCCTTTGCTTTGAACTACCATAGTGGGTGCATAACTGCACCATTTATTGTCTGCAGTTTCGTGCAATTCCACAACCGTTTGGAGAAGTTATGCAAAATGAGACTTTTAGAGTGAAACGTGCTTTGCCTGTATCTAGCATTTCGGTCTTTCACAGCAGCAAGCATTTTTCATTAAAATAAAGTCTAATGAGATACTACCAGGAGACGAGTTTCAGCAGAAAATGTCACTCGACGAGGAATTTTCTGTCAAGATGTCACCCACATGCAAAAAGTACACAATTTACCCAACTTTCACTGGCATGTTCTAAATTTCTCCCCTGTCTATTATGCTTTTCACATTTACTCCCCAGCTGCAAAATAGAACTGAGGTGTGGCTTGCGTTGCATTTTAAGAGCTGTAGATTATCTGGGGGGGAATACGTTTTTTTGTTTTTTTTTACAATTTTTACTTCCCTTCTTCTTCTTTGACAGTTGACTGCTGGGATGGACCGGACGGGGAGCCCATTGTGCACCACGGCTACACCCTGACTTCCAAAATACTCTTCAAGGATGTCATTGAAACCATCAACAAATATGCCTTCAGCAAGAATGAGTATGTATGGTATTTTAATGTTGCTCTTTCTTATGCAGTTGTAATACTCTTTAATGTTTTGCCAATATAACTGTGTTATTTTATGTGTTTTGTCTCGGCACCTGAGTTTATGTTTAGAGATCTGTGTTCATCACAGAGGGCATTGCCACTCCACAGTGTGGACTTCATCTCTTGTTCAATTTGGAACTGAAGTCAAGAAAAATTTGCATTCTTTTCAGGCAAATTTTGTAAATGCCCCTGTTGGCAATCAAAAGACAAAACATTTGGTCATCTCAAAATGAGGGCCTCAGTGCACCTTATGGAATTGCTTCCTTTGTGATTGGTTGAGCAAGAAAGGTATCCGGAAACACTTTAGCTCTTTTGCCATGCTCATCTTTAATTTGATGTTTTCATTGGTGCACTGATAAAAACAAATTCCAATCTCCACACCAGCTATTTGTGAACCATAGTGTATTGCATGGCGGTCACAAGGTTCAGCGAGTGCCTTTGTTTCATACATTGCGACGAGTCATTTGCATGATACTCTTTGTAGAATGTTAACACTTCTTAAGGAACTTTTTGAGTGCAGCCATCTAAAAAAAATAGGTAACATTGTTAATCAGGCACCATTGTTTGTTCAAAATGTAAGATACCAAACATCAGTGATCACTTTAATGCAGTGACCCAAATATTAAAGGTGGACAAGCGGCTGTAAGCTCGAGCCAGACTCGAGCCTGAAGCCTGGCTCTGGTTCAGCTCGAGGCCCTGTTGGAACCTCAAGCCCATAAAGAGCCGAGCTCTCATGTGGCTTCAGCCTGCCTGCCTACCTCCCTGTACACAGGAAGTGGAATTACAGCCAGAGCTATCGACTTTGGTACTGGGTAACCAGCTTTGAGCATTGGCATTGGCTGCTGTGATTTTGGGCAAAACACTTAATCTCTCAGTGTCAGCAATGAACGGTGAGCTTTTATAATGTAACTGATGCTTCTGGTTGAGTTTGCACTATATACAAACTGCAGAAAAATGCATAAACAGGCAAAACCAAAGCCTTACCATAAGAACAGACAAATAGATGCTCATTTAGTAGTTGATTTGTCCAAAAGAAAACAGAAAGACTGGATAAAGAGCTGTTTCTCCTGCTTAAACTGTGTGATCTAAAGCAAATATATTCTTTCACCAAAACTCCTTTTCTTCATTTTTTTGACGTACTTTTTAAATTTTGACGAGACTATCATATTTCATTTTGTGTTTGCTGTGTGATTTATTTATTTATTTTGCACAGTTTTATAGAGTGCAAACTTGACCCGAAACCAATCAGGTATAAGAGCGCTTTACATAGCACCAGTTATGTTACATGAGGACACACATTCATTTTTTTTGTTAGGCACGGGGAGATTAAGTGATTTGCCCAGAATCACAGGATGTTCAGCGTCATTACCGAGACTCGAACCCAGTTCCCCAGGTCCGAGGTGGAACGCCCCAGCCGTTAGGCCAACTCCTCTCTAAGTAGGTAATGTTTTCAGGGCTTGGCTCGTGCATGGGCTCTAAGATCAGAGCCAGACCCTTGGCTCGGAGCTGGCTCAGCTCTGCCTGTTAATTTGTTGGCTCACCCACCCCTACCAAAAATGTCTAATGTTACGTTGTAAAGATAAAATGTATAATGTTTTTAATTTTGATCTATTGATCCATATGCAGCTTGTAAAGCTGCCAATTGAGTGTTGTTAGTAGTGTAGCTAGAGCTTTTGATGCCTGGGGCGATCCCTTAGTTTGCCGCCCAGTGCCGGTAAGCACAACTTACCTTGTGCTCCCGTCTCGCGCCGTGACGCCCGGGGCGGACTGCCCACCCTGCCGCCCCCTAATTACACTACTGAGTGATGCCCTGTGTTACACCTTCAGACAGTTCTCCGTTTTTAGCCATCAGTACCACGTTTGATAGGTCTTGTAGATTTTCCTTTGCTGTGATGAGTGTAGGTTTCAAAATTTCAGCATGCCGTATGTTTGACAAATTCCAGGAGTGGCAAATTATGTCACACATGATGCATGGCCTCATGCAGCCATGCCAGTTGCATGGGTACATTTATGCGAGTTGTCTGTGTCTGTATCTGTGCCCCTGTATGTTATTCTTTTGCACAAATGCCTGTACAGAAGCAGCCATTTTAAATATAGCACCAATAAGCCGCCACATTCCTGCCACTCTAATCGTGCACTGAAACTAATTCGAAAGTAAGCTAAAAATGCTTTTCGTTGCCATCAAAATGTGCCATGAGTTGTGTATCGAGATCTGATATTGTTTTCTGTGCATCTGATATTTTCAGTCCTGCGTTTATAAGGGGACATTATTGTAAGTCTCAGAATTGAATGGGAAAAATATGAGTGAAAAACATTTGTTGTTCGTGCCCGACACTGGACAGCCCAATACCTCTTGAGTGCCACCCTGTGCCCACCTCCCTTAATGGTCCCTATTGTACATCACCATGTCCCGCCTTTACTCATCACCCTGAGCCCTCTGGTGCACATCAACCTGTGGTTTCTCACATTGAACACAGCTCTCTCACCCTGAACTGTACGCCATGCACACCATTCAGTGCTCACCTCACAGACAACACCGGATGCTTTCCTGATATGCTGCTCCAGTGCACACCGGAGACGTATTACCCAGTGCTGCCTCTAGGCACATAACTCAGTTCTCTACTGAGGCTCATCACTTATTGCTCCTGTGAGGGGTATCACACTGTAACCCTCAACCCTGTTCCTGAGGGGGTATCACACAGTAACCTGTGCTGTGACCAGCATCACCCTGTATCACCCAAAGCTCCCTTGGGAGTGTTAAGCAGTTTGCCTGGGGTGCATCACCAAGTGCCGTTGTGAGGGGTATCACCGAGATCTGTCATTAGAGTCATCACATCATACCCACGAAGGGTATCACCCTGGGGTGCATTACCCAGGCCCTCCCTAGGGGGCACTACACAGTATCCCTGATGCACATCGCTCTATGCGCTTTTGTTGCATGAATTCTGCTGGTTATGCAGAACTGTGTGTTAGGACGACAGGACGTTGGAGTGTAGGGACTGAGTCTCTCGATGGCGTCAGTACCTGTTGGCCTAATCCTGGCTAGCTCACAGTGACTCACCTGAACTCCTAACCTTCCCAGAGTAACAGGTGATTTCGGCAACCTCAAACATAGCCCTCTAGTCCCCAAGGGAAGTGTGGAAACAGATCCTCCCCTTTCGTAACTCACTCATGCATGCTCATAGTAAACACAAGCAAGACAAGATGGGAGTTTAAAATACATTTATTGAAACTATCATAATCTATTATGAAGCAAATGTGCTGCTATAATTAGGCAGATGCAACTAAATAATGCAATTAGCATTACTAACATACTCTATAGGACAAACGTCCAAGCCGTGGCACATTATATATCTGTCTATGTCTACTCTTACTAGATGTGCACAGGGATATATTTGCGACCTCTAGTATTGGCCTAGGACCTCATACCTGCATGTGTAGTTAGGTGGTCCGCATCATGAGTGTAGACTTAGCTTACGCAAGGCTGCATGACGTACACTAGGCTGCATGACGGGCACTGCTGTTGTTCCAGAACAGTCATCTCTGTCGGAATTCTCCCCTCTGGCCTCCAAGAGGACGAGACACAGTTTATATGATAAACTCTTGTGTTAGAAGATGTAACTGTGTGACGATGTTATGCCTAAGTGTTAGGTGCTGTTGTTGAACGAACGCAGAAAACAATACAGTATGTTATTATGTATTCCTAGCAACCTTGTACAATATGTGCAGACGAAAATCCCCAGAATAGTCTCTGAATAACAAACAGCATGTACTGCCTAGGACAATGTAAGTGTGTTATACGTGACTATGCAGAGCAGAGGCAGCCTAAAACGTCCTAGATACAAAACTAAGGGAGAACCAAAGTGGGTCCAGAAGGTAAATCACTACACTGTGCATTGATGCCTGTAGATTTGGTGGTAAGTGTGCATGAATCATTCTATATCTAGACTTTGGGGGAAATGGTGCCATAGCTGTGTTGGTTTTTGAGTATGCCCACTGTCTGCATGCACTAAACAAAAGAAAAACCTATCAACTTTGTCAGTGCTGGCTTTCTGAGGGCCAAGGTTAATAGCAACTATCTACTCATAGCTCATAAACTCTTCATTGAATTTTTATCTGCACACCGGTCCATCATAGTTAATCCGTTTCTTTCATTTGTAATTGTCAATAAGCACGCGCACATAATGGCATGGGTTGGAAGATACCAAACACTTTTCAGTTTCATATTGACATCCCTTTTGCATGCAGTAAAGTACTGTGTCCCAGCAATAACTGAGCACATCGATAGCCTTTTGAGTAGCCCCCTACACTTGTCAACCTCGTAAGGGTGATGTGTTTTAGCAGCCAGCCATAAAAAGAGTAGATTGCTCACGAATTCGCAGCAAATATGTCAACACAGGCACTAGATAACAATATAATCACAATATGGCAATAGTGTATTTTCATACAGTGCTCACCGTGGATTGGTTTTCTCCGGACGCTAAATGCAGTCATGCTATTACTTTACTCAAGAGCACCCTGTAATCGGCCCGGAAGGATGAATGGCTGAGTCGGTCATTGTTAGGTTTCCAAAAGATGACATGCAAGCTACAAGCAGATCTCTGCAGGAACTACAT
Source organism: Triturus cristatus (assembly GCF_964204655.1). Taxonomy (NCBI): domain Eukaryota; kingdom Metazoa; phylum Chordata; class Amphibia; order Caudata; family Salamandridae; genus Triturus; species Triturus cristatus. The sequence goes on along the minus strand of NC_140580.1, from coordinate 873,576,412 downwards.
TAGTACCCATGTGTTTTACCACATCAGTGAATGGATAAATATCATGAATGGATTCACAGGGGAGGTTGGCTTTCCGACCTGCTGTATTTGCTCAGGTATTGTGGTTGGTTGTGGCTTTTAGCTATATTGTGCTCCGGTAAATAAAAAACATTGATGTTGGAAACATTTGTTTTAGCCATCTTTGGGTGCGATGTGGTCCACTTGGTGGGTGAGTCATGGTGCTTGTTACTGGAATTTACCAGCTTACTTGGAGCCCAGTTCTCAGCCTAATGAGCTTACACTAAGAAACAGACACACATCGGTCTTACTTGGCACCCTAGTTCAGTCGCTGCTCCTGCAGGTAAGTGCGATGGGGGGCATGGGGGGCTAACAGACTATGGAATAGGGAAAATAAAATAAATAAATAATTCCTATTCCGTCATCTGTGGACTTCCCCTCCCCCCCGGCCCACCGCGCTCACCTGGAGGAGCCACGACTGTCCTAGTTAACAAACATTATCCCATCCGTCCTGCAGCTTTATCACTGCTCATATGCAAGACTGTTTTGGGCACTGAAAGGAAATTAACACAGCTTTGACCGTATCACATGAAGTGAGCACCGCGGGCACTAAATTTAGACTCAGTCTCTTCCACAGCTTTCTGGTGACTTGTGTTTTAAGTAGCTGAGGACTTGCAGCTGAGCTATTTTACCATCTTACAAAGTGGTAAATGGTTGTCTATCACCAGAACATACCAAGGCATTTGCTGCTTTTGGCTGGAAATATAGCAGTGTATGTTGACATATCTAAAGTAAGAAACAGAACAAAACACAACATCCTTCACAGAGCGACATAACAACACAATTAAAACACAAAATAGCATATCATTAGAAAATATTCAAAACAGAACAAAACACACCGTCGTAAAAAAGCTAAATTACATTGCAATATTGCAGCACAAAAACATAGCATTGCCATAAACAGTAGAACACATCACCACCACAACAACATTTCACACAGCACATGTTCACAACCGATCTTGTCAACAATTACCACCTTCTGAAACTCCCTTTCATAATAAGATGGTTAAAGGTGTTGACATCAAGCTTACCACCAAGGACATGAAATTGGGCCAGGCACAAATTTATTTTTGATCTGGTCCCTTTTCTTTACAGTAGGCAGAGCTGTCTGCAAGGGATCCTGCCTAGGTTGTTCAACGCATCCCAGTACATCCCTGAGATGGATTCAGTGCCTAATTTGAACTGGTGGTTGTAGATAGGGCCCACCGACACATATTTTTGGGGATATGCACTTATTTTCCCTATCAGACTTTGACCCAGAGTGGCCTAGAGCATGAGAGAGAAATGTATGAAAGGAGAAAGCCAGTTGAAGAGAAAGACCTAAAACAGTGCCAAAGTGAGAAAACGGCAAAGAAAAAGCACCTGTAAAAGTGAGATCTAAGGCAGGAAGTGGATGGAGTTGGGTGAAAGATACATGAGGTGGAATCAAGACTAGAAGGTCTTGTATTCAGCGACCCCAATGTCTGGTAGTGAGTTAAAATAGATGATGTGATACTCCAAATCAATCAATTTATTGAATTAGATCACTGGCCTGGCTACCTTGGGACATAATGGTTCTAGATAGCCTGGTGAATTAGTCAACATGTTTCTCACCTGGTTATGTCAGGAATGATCAATTCTCGATTCTTCAGGACCTAAAAACTACCCAAAACTACACAATGTCTGGTTTCTGTAAGTGTAAATACGCCAAGATAACCATTCACTCAGCCAATAATATGGTAAATATTTTACCTTAAATTCAATAAAACCATCCCAATTGGGGTAATGGTTCAGGCTCCATGAGGAAAAAGCAGTGAGAACGCCAATTATTGTCACGGACGTAGAACAGCGTACACCGCGAGATCTGCCCCGGCTCTGCATCCTCGAAGGAACCGGGGCAGGTCTCGCAATGTGGCACGTTATCGCTGTCAATAAATGCACACCCGAGAGACACCTGGAGTAGGCTCTTGACAGCATCAAAGGCAGCCTCCTATGATCTATTTATTTTCTAAGACTAATACATGTCTCTAAAGAAGTGTGATTCATTTTACTGCCACCCTGGACATGTTCTCTCCCCACAGCGCATGAAAGTTGAAGGCATTCTGCACACAGCAGGCTCAAGTGCACAACGGAAGGAAACAGTACGGATCACTGTGGTTCAGGCAATAGTCCAGAGAAAGTATTTAGCCCATCCCAGGAGAAACAGACTCACCTGAGAAGGCAGATGGAAGAGGCCATTTGGAGAGCTCTTCACTCTCTAAACCCAAGACCCAAGCCTAGTGAGAAGTGCAGTTCCTGTAGTGCCCCCCTAGTCACATGGTTAAGTGCTCAGCAATAGGAACCATTGTGCTAAAAGACGGAAACCGGGAAATTAATACGTTAGTTACTCAGAAGTGGGCGCAGACCTCCAGAAGCTGGGAAAATGAAAATGGCATTGGGTCCAGTTTGAAGAAATGCCCCATTTCAGAAGTGCAGGAGAGAAGGCTGATGAAGAAATGTGTGCCATCTCCATGGGCAAAGGGATGGAAATCTAAGAAGGGTGCATCCAATTATGATAAGGCTTAGGATGTTTCTGCACTGATGGATAAAGAGCAGTTGTGTCTTTGTATTCATATGCAAATGCCTAGAACCACAACTGCAGCTGGATGGCAGACTGCTGAGGCTATGCTGCCAAATAGCTGCAGGTAATCTATCTCATCCTCAGCCAACGTGAAGTTAAAGACCTCCCAAAAGAGTACTAAAGTATTTTCAATGTACTATAGTGTCTCAAAGCTCAAGTGGACCCCACCATACAGCTGTTAGTACTCAGTCAAAGGAGGGAAATTCATGAAACTAGAGAGGCGTGCATGGTCAAGAAAGTCCAAGAGTCCACCCAATGGCTTTCGCATATCATCACTGCAAGTAAATACTCTGGGCTTATGAATATATGTGTGATCATAAGGCAAATACAGGCAAACAAATAGAAATTCAGCCCCATGATTATATAACAATCTAAGACACAGCCAGTTGAGACCAAACCCAAGTCACATAACATAACCTAATCTTCATCACACACAGAGTTCTTCACTGATACTGGCAGCCTAACTTTGAGGACTGGTTAGCAACAGATGTTTCCAAATACCATCTAGGAAGTCTTGGCAGGGCTCCCAGGAGTCCTAAATGCTGTAACGCCCTGAACGTCTCAGGATCGTTTAACAGACACGATAATGAGAACGCAACCACTTGTGAAGGTTTAGTTATTTTAATGAAGGCAAAAATAATACAAGGAATAAACAAAGGTTATAGTCACTGGAATCCTCCAGGCTAAGTACGTTACCAGCCCACAGCACGGATGGTCCTAACCGTCCTCTGCATATACGCCGATCCCGGCGTATGCCAACAGAGGGCAGAAATGAAATGGCCGACAATGCCAATCGGTAGGCTGCGAGGGGCACGAAGAGTGTTGGGGAGAATCGAGGAGTCAGGGAAACACCCAGCCGGGGTCTCTACCTGAAGGGAGCAGCCGCTCAACCTCTTCCTCAGACTGCACCGGGACGCGGAGTCACCTCCTGGTGATGCGTCACCGATACCCCAATCACAAGCAAAGAAGACTGAACCGAGAGCAGCCGCTCGATCGATCCTGTGGACTTCCGAGTCTGTAACGCGGCAAACACCTCCTGGTGTGCGTTACAGCTGGCAGTCCCTGTATCTCTGGTCGGGCTGGGAGTTACGACTCCAACCAGCAAAAGCGCCACTGCGCTTTAACTCAGCCGAGTCAAAAGGCGAAGCTCAATGGTTATCCGGTAGAGCTTCCGGGTCCTTCACAGGTGACGATGGGGCAAGACACGGCCCAGGGAGTAACGACTCGACCTACCTCCGTTCTTGCCTTACTGGAGCACCACTCCGGAACACTGCTCTTCACTAAGCAGGTACGTCGGTGTAAACACAATATCCGACAGCGTTGTACCTCCCGGTTCCTCCCTTTATAGGGCGTGTTTTCCTTGAGTTATGTAACAGCTCTCCTGTTTACATAAGGGCGTGTTTTCCTTGAGTTATGTAACAGCTCTCCTGTTTACATAAGGGCGTGTTTTCCTTGAGTTATGTAACAGCTCTCCTGTTTACATAAGGGCGTGTTTTCCTTGAGTTATGTAACAGCTCTCCTGTTTACATAAGGGCGTGTTTTCCTTGAGTTATGTAACAGCTCTCCTGTTTACATAACCTCTCAACCGCTAAGCATCCTGGGAGATGTAGTCCGTTTTCGCTGGTTACCGTTTTCCTCCCCTCGCATGACAGGAATTCTTGACAGTACATCCTCCCTCTCAGCGGCTCCCCACGGGTCCAGCGCTGGCAGGAAAACGCCGATGGAACAAGGAGACCAAGCGCGGAGCATGAACCCCTTCAGCCGGTTCCCATGACTGCTCCTCCGGGCCATAGCCTTTCCACGCAACCAGGTACCACAGCTTCCCCCTGCGCCATTTGGACGCCCGTATGCCCGACACTTCATACTCCACCTCCGACTCCACGCATACCGGCCTAGGTGTCCCAGACGGCTTGGAGGGTGCTGGTTTGAGCAATGATACATGAAAGACAGGGTGTATCCGCAATGACTGGGGCAAGCACACCTTCACGTTCACGGGACCCATACACTTGGTAATTCGATAGGGGCCCATGTACTTGGGATGGAACACACTGTTCTTTCGAAACCTCATGTTTCTTGTGGATATCCAGACGTAGTCTCCAGTGCGGTACAGTGGCCCGGGCCTTCTCTTCCTGTCTGCCGCAGCCTTGTATCTTCTCTTGGCCTCTATTAGGACAGCCCTTGAGCGCATCAACGTGTCTTTTATGTGTGCAAACCCTGTCCGCTGTGGCGGAAATCCTATCCTCTCTGAACGGATGTAGAAATGGCAAGAACCTGGGATGTTGGCCATAGTTGCTATAGAACGGAGATGACTGTGTGGAGCTGTGAGTGGCGTTGTTATAGGCTATCTCTGCAACCCATAGCAAGTCGACCCATTCTTCCCTGCCCTGGTCCACAAAACATCGCAGATACTGTTTGAGCGTTTGGTTCAGGCGCTCGGTTTGGCCGTCCGTTTGAGGGTGGTAGCTGGTGGACAGGGCGGTCTTAACATGCAGCGCAGTGCACCAAGTCTTCCAGAATTGCGCAGTAAACTGCGACCCCCGGTCCGACACGATCACCCCAGGTAATCCATGCAGTCGTACCACATTCTTTAGGAGTAGTGACGCCAATTCCCCGGCCGTAGGGACTCTCTTGCAGGGGATGAAGTGCCCCATTTTCGTCAAGTAATCCACCACCACCAGTATTGCCGTCATCCCCTGGTCTACCGGTAGGCCCACCACGAAGTCCAGTGATATGCTATCCCATGGTCTATCCGGGGTCGGAAGTGGATGTAAGAGCCCTTGGGTTTGGCCATGATCGGCCTTCATGGTAGCACACGTAGGACACTCCTGTCCCCACCTCCTGACATCCACTCTCATGGTTGGCCACCAGAAATGCCGTCCCATGCTAGCCACCGTTTTTTCAAAGCCCAAATGACCTGCGCATGGAGAGTCATGGCACCAGATGAATGCTTGTTTCCTTAGCCTAGGCGTGGGTATCAATAGGCACCTGCCCTTCAGGGGTATCCCGTCCTTCAGCTGCCATTCTCTGTGACTGAGGAGCCACCTCCGCCATGCGAATGACCTGATCCCTCTCTTCATTCCCCTCAGGAAAGTATCCGGTTGGATAACCCCCAATACCATCCTCGGGGAAATGATGGAATGCTCGGTCGCAGGCAATGGTTCCTTAACTGCAGATTGACGGGACAGGGCGTCCGCCTTCCGGTTTTCCGTCCCCGGCCGATATGTGATGCGGAAGTTGAACCCCGCAAAGAAGATCATCCACCGCAGCTGTCTGGGAGAAAGGTGTCTTGTGGCCGTCATGAACTGTAGGTTCCGATGGTCCGTGTACACCGATACCACATGTCTTGCCCCCATCAACCAATGCCTCCATTCGGTGAAGGCGTCCTTGATTGCGAGAAGCTCTTTCTCCGCAATATGGTAGTTGCGTTCGGCGTCGTTGAGTTTGCGGGACATGTACGCAACGGGATGAAGCACCCCTGTGTCGTGGTTGCGTTGGGACAAGATAGCCCCCAGCGCCACATCCGATGCGTCTGCTTCCACCACGTAGGGGAGATCCGGATCGGGGTGAGCCAACACCGGCGCCTTACCAAAGGCGCTTTTCAGGGCCTCAAAGGCTTTGTTCGCTTCAGGGGACCAGACAAACTCCTTGGACTTCCTCAGTAGCTGTGTGATTGGGGCCACCAATCCTGAAAATCCATCTATAAACCGCCTGTAAAAGTTGGCGAAGCCAATGAAACTTTGGACGTCCTTCACGCTTTGGGGTACCGGCCATTCTTTCACCGCCTTGATCTTTCGTTCTGCCATCTCCTGTCCCTCTGGACTCAGCATCACTCCGAGGAATTCCACGGATGTGACGTGGAAGTCACACTTGCTGAGTTTACAAAACAGCATGTTTTCCCTCAGCTTTTGGAGCACAGCTTTGACGTGGTGTACGTGCTCCTCCACACTGGACGAATAGATGAGGATGTCGTCGATATATACGACCACGTAGATATCCAACTCCTCTCTGAATACCTCATTCAAAAAGTACTGAAAGGCTGCCGGGGCGTTGCACAGACCGAACGGCATGACGAGGTACTCAAAAAGGCCGAACCTGGTCTTAAAGGCGGTCTTCCACTCGTCTCCGTCCCTCATGCGCACCAGATGGTATGCCCCTTTCAAATCCAACTTGGTGTAGATACGAGCTTTCTTGACCTGTTCCAGAAGTACACTGATGAGAGGCAAGGGGTACCGATTCTTTACGGTTATCGCATTCAATGCCCTAAAGTCCACACAGGCTCTCAGCTCCCCATTAGCCTTCGGGATGAAGAAGAGTGGCGAGGCGGCCGGAGACTTGGACGGGCGGATGAATCCTAGCTTGAGGAGTTTATCCAGGTACCCCCGGAGATGCACGTTTTCAGGCTCCGTCAGGGCATACAGCCTGCCGCTGGGAACGCTGGCCCCTGGCACCAGGTCGATCTGGCAGTCAAACTGTCTATGTGGTGGTAGCACTTCCGCCTTCACCTCATCAAATACATCCTCAAAACTGTGATAAGCCTGGGGGAGAGTCACATCTTTTTCTGCCGCTGTAGCCACCGTCTGACTCCCGCTCTCATCTGCGTCAAGGGATTCCGTTCTTATTCCACAATGCAGGATGCAATACGGTGACGTCAGTTCGATGCGATGTGTTGGCCAATCCACAGAGGGGTTGTGTTTCTGTAGCCACGGCAATCCCAATATGACGCCATATTGGGGCGCTCGGATGATGTTAAAATCGATTTGTTCCAAATGGTTCCTCCCACATCTCATCGGAAGGACCCCCGTGTGCTGCCCGATGGGCCCCGTCACCAATCGCCTTCCGTCTACAGCATAGACGTCTTCGGGTACAGCTTTGGGAAGAAGCACTAGCCCTAGCCTGCATGCCTCGTTGTGGTCCATAAACATGCCAGTGGCCCCTGAATCCACCATGGCCACAACGGGTATCCACTGGTCATGCACTCCCACGTGCACCGTGAGAAACAGGTGTCGTTGTCCCTTAGAGACCGAGTTGGAAAGTGAAGGGATGGATGAGTGACTCCGAGATGCCCCTTCTTTGGTCTGGGAGTCCTCTAGTTTTCCGCCGGTACGTCCACCACGGCTGTTACCGACCGGTTTGGCCCGATAACGTGACGTCTTCGGTTTGGCAGGGCATTCACGTACGTAGTGGCCTTTTTTGCCACAATATAGGCACAATCCTTGTTTACGGCGTGACTCTTTCTCCGTGGCTGTGAGGCTCGCTCGTATTGCGCCGATGTCCATGGGTTCTCCCTTGGATGCGGTGGAAGTTTCAGGACTTCCCACTGTCACATAGGATGGAAGGGAGTTTCCTTTTCTCCCATGATCCCCCTTTCTTTCACTTAGCCTATGTTCCAGCTGTAATACCAGGTTGATAAGGCCCTCACATGTCTTGGGTTGTGGGTCAATATGAGCCACGGCGTCCTTGAGCTCATCGCACAGCCCGTGATGGAAGAGCGCCGTCTGTTTAGCAACAGGCCACTTGGTTTCCGCAACCAGCCTTCGGAACGCGTTGAGATACTGCACCAGGTCGTTGGATCCCTGTCTCAACTCAAGCATTTCACGGTCCGCCGTGTACGAGTCAGCCCTTCTGTCGAAGACTTTCAGGAATTCCTCGCGAAAAGCACCCCAATCACATAAGATGGGGTCGTCCCTGCTCACCAGAGGTACGGCCCATTGTGCCGCGTTTCCAGCCAAATAGGATATAAGGAAAGCCACACGAGCCTGACTCGTGGGGAACGCCCTTGGTTTGCACGATAAATGTAGCGCCACTTGTGTGAGGAATACCTGCACTGTGTTAGGATCCCCACTGTACCTCTCTGGTGTTGCCAAGGGGACGCAGGGGTCTGGTTCGTGAGGGAGCTGCTGGGCGTGAGCGGGTCCAATTGGATAGCATCCAGTCTGGCTTTTACATCGGCTGTTTCTTGCCTGGAGGCAGCCAATTCAATTTGCACGGTCGCTAAAGCAGCCAGCACATCATCAAGTGTTGCCATGTCTGTTATCGACCGGGAGACAGTTAGTGTTATTAAGGTCGGATATTTTGTAACGCCCTGAACGTCTCAGGATCGTTTAACAGACACGATAATGAGAACGCAACCACTTGTGAAGGTTTAGTTATTTTAATGCAGGCAAAAATAATACAAGGAATAAACAAAGGTTATAGTCACTGGAATCCTCCAGGCTAAGTACGTTACCAGCCCACAGCACGGATGGTCCTAACCGTCCTCTGCATATACGCCGATCCCGGCGTATGCCAACAGAGGGCAGAAATGAAATGGCCGACAATGCCAATCGGTAGGCTGCGAGGGGCACGAAGAGTGTTGGGGAGAATCGAGGAGTCAGGGAAACACCCAGCCGGGGTCTCTACCTGAAGGGAGCAGCCGCTCAACCTCTTCCTCAGACTGCACCGGGACGCGGAGTCACCTCCTGGTGATGCGTCACCGATACCCCAATCACAAGCAAAGAAGACTGAACCGAGAGCAGCCGCTCGATCGATCCTGTGGACTTCCGAGTCTGTAACGCGGCAAACACCTCCTGGTGTGCGTTACAGCTGGCAGTCCCTGTATCTCTGGTCGGGCTGGGAGTTACGACTCCAACCAGCAAAAGCGCCACTGCGCTTTAACTCAGCCGAGTCAAAAGGCGAAGCTCAATGGTTATCCGGTAGAGCTTCCGGGTCCTTCACAGGTGACGATGGGGCAAGACACGGCCCAGGGAGTAACGACTCGACCTACCTCCGTTCTTGCCTTACTGGAGCACCACTCCGGAACACTGCTCTTCACTAAGCAGGTACGTCGGTGTAAACACAATATCCGACAGCGTTGTACCTCCCGGTTCCTCCCTTTATAGGGCGTGTTTTCCTTGAGTTATGTAACAGCTCTCCTGTTTACATAAGGGCGTGTTTTCCTTGAGTTATGTAACAGCTCTCCTGTTTACATAAGGGCGTGTTTTCCTTGAGTTATGTAACAGCTCTCCTGTTTACATAAGGGCGTGTTTTCCTTGAGTTATGTAACAGCTCTCCTGTTTACATAAGGGCGTGTTTTCCTTGAGTTATGTAACAGCTCTCCTGTTTACATAACCTCTCAACCGCTAAGCATCCTGGGAGATGTAGTCCGTTTTCGCTGGTTACCGTTTTCCTCCCCTCGCATGACAGGAATTCTTGACAAATGCGAAATATTATATCCTCATTCATAATGATAATAGCCAGGAGCAATAGAAGGCTGAGGAGAGTCCCCAACACCCTCACTGCACTAGGAGAAATATTAACTCCTAAAACATGAGCAGGTGCTTTCATGGGAATGGTTTCTCATGGACCCTAAGAAGGTGGGAGCCATCAAAACCACTCAATCTCTTCACCCACACAGCAATGGTGCCTGAGACCCACAGTTTCTTAGGAATGATGTGATATGATATGATATAGATTTGTGTATCGCAACAGTTGCCCAACGGGCGTCAAGGCACTCCTTTCCAATTCCTACTGTATATTTGATCATGACCAGATGATGGGGTCAATCACAAGGTATAGATCGAGGTTTTCAAGGCCTTCTTAAATGGCGTATGGAGCTTCATACTGGTCAGATGGAGGAGTAGGGTGTTCCAGAGCTTGGTCACCATGAACGAAAAAGCTCTGCTTCCCCATCTCTTCCTGCGCCCTCTGGGAGTGACCAGTAAATTGTGACTTGCCGATCAGAGAAGTCTGCATGGAGAATACCACTGAAACATGGATTTGATTCCTCCCAGGCTTGCACTGTAATGTGCTTTACGAACAATACACATGTCCTTGGAGATAATCCGCTTCTGTACAGAGAGCCAGTGAAGTACATGCAGTCCTTACAGAATTTACATGTATTTAGGGATGCCTAGTTTCAGTATGGCTGCTGCATTTTGCACCAGTTGTAATTTGCAAAGAATAGTCTTGTTAGTGTTCAGATAAAGTGTGTTTTAATAATCAATTCTAGATGTGATTAATGCCATGGCCACCTGTTTCCACGCATGGGAAGGAATGAAAGGGAAGGTCTTTCGCAGAGTTCTAATGATCCAGAAGCAGGACAACATTGCACAATTGACGTGAAGATCCAAGTAGAAGTCAACATCCAGGATCACTCCTAAATTTTGGGCTGAATTGGTAGGGATGGGCAGTGCCCCGAGTCTGTTGGGCCACCAGTTCTGGTACCATACCGATGCGTGAGTTCCAAACAGAAACATCTCTACTTTTTCTCCGTTCAACTTTAGACAGTTGTTGCTCATCCATGCGGCCACCGCCTTCATGCAGCTGCTGAAGTTGGATACTGTGGCTTCCATGGATTTAGAGATGAATACAATGACCTGTGTGTCATCAGCATACGACTCAACCTATAGACCATAGGAGGGAATTAGTATAGCCAGCGGTGTGATGTACAAGTTTAATAACGTGGGAATCCACACGGTAGGGAAAAAGAGTCAGATTTGTGTCCCCCTAAGATCACCATCTATGTCCTGTCAGTAATTTTAAGGCCAGGCCACCATTACCCAAAGAATGCAGGCGTTCTGCAAGAAGGGTAGGAGAGATGGTATAAAAGGCCGCAACTGCCAGTGCTTTTTTGGAAATTTAGCCTCCACCACGCAGCCATGGGGATCTCATCAAGAAGTATACCAAGTGGATCTGTCAGCTACTAAAGAGGGTTAATTTTGAAAACCAAGACTGCACTATAAGACACTAAGCTCCTGGTTGATCCTCGTCTCAATGGTGTGGGTTTAATCTTGATTCAAAAGCACCAGAATGGCACAAATTGCTCAATAACTTAAGCCAGCTTTATTCTAATGGAGACCCAGAAGAGATACGGATAAAAAGGAAGCCTTAATATACTGAAGTAGCACGCACTTTCAAACGTATATCTATGGATATTCTTTCTAGCTGTATGAGACAGCTGATGTCACTCTTACAAGCATTGTCCACTCCCCCTGTCTTGCACTGAAAAGTGGACATTCCAAAGCACTAGTTTTAATGTAAAGTACCTGCTGGGAAGAAACAACCTAGACGACTGTTTGTCCTGACACCGCGACAGGGCCACCAAATGGAAGAAATGGAGGCCTAGAGGAACATGTGATTTTGGTAGTGAAACTACCCTAATCAAATCCGTATTCCTAGAATAAATGCTAAAAGCAAGAACCAAAACTCAAGCCCAACAGCCAAGGCATATTATTATTTGAGAACCAACTAGCGCTGCACACAAATTGAAAACAACCACGGGCCAACAAGGCTGAGAACTAAAAAAAAAAAAAAAATGAACTCCTAACCACCACCACCTTGACAGGCGGCATCATACCAAAACTTTAAAAAACTGCTCAGTCATGGACTGCCATCCTAGCTGAAGATGCACTTGAGCCCACCATTTCAGGTATGAAAAATTCAGCAGATGGGACCACCTTTGAACATGCAGATGTGGGCACTTGAAAAAGTGGAAGCCTTTTGATGAAAGCCCATAGAATGGGAAACAAATAGAGGACAGCCTGACACCCAAAATTGGGTGTGCTGCCTTTGCCGGTACACCACGTTAGTAATTTGGGTTTCATCTTTGAGGAGCATCTTTCTATGAAACATCAAGTCACTAGGTTATCCACCATTTGCTTCACTATTTTAAAATGGCTGAAACATTTTTTTATGGATGATTCCCCTCTCTGCCCAAAAAACGATACTCCATGCCCAAGTCACTTCTGACTGGACTACGACAATGTTCTCGACCTAGGCTCCAATAAAGCTATAATCCAAAGACTTCAAGTGGTGCAGAATGCAGCTGCTAGACTATTATGTCAGGTGCCTAAATCTTCATCAGTCACCAGCTTCCTCCATAGCCTGCACTGGCTGAAGGTGGAGAACCGTAGAAAATTTAAAGCCCTCTGCTACATGTTTAAAATAAAAACTGGAGTGGCCCCCAAATATTTACAAAAGTTAGCTCAGCGTTACCAAACCCCGCGTCTTCTGCGCTCTACCCACCAGATGAGGTTCTCTGTCCCAAAATTCAAACTCTCCTGCATGCGTGGCCGGTCATTTTCTTATTTAGGACCTACCTTGTGGAACTCTTTACCGTTCTCACTACGTGAGGAACCCGTTTACAGTTTATTCCGCAAAAGTTTGAAGACTTGACTCTTCAACTCTCAGTTTTCCTTGCTAGTCTCTCAGCTCTCCTATCTGGCTGGCACTGGGAAACCCCTCGGGGAAGCTGTGCGCCTTGCAAATTCATTTCAAATTCAACCAATAAGTAGAAGGTCGAGCACTCATTAAAGACTGAAACCAGGTACAAATTTTAAGAAGTCTTTTTAGACCCAGCCTTTGCGGATGGCAGAGAGGGTGATGCTCTAGTGACCACTCTATGGTGACCACCCTATGGGGCAACCAAATATATGAGGAGCCAGAGCGCTCAGGGGACTGTGGGAAAGCCAGGCCGTCACCAGCCTGATGGAAACAAATGACTCTGGAAACAATTTGCAGCCCCTCAATCGACACATCAGGTGCCTGACCCATTTGTGGAGTGAGGCTGGGCACAGTGGGGCCCCATGACAGCACAAGTGTATGGCTTCCCTAACTTCAACGGACCCCCAAATCGACACCATAATCAAAGGAAAGTCTGAAGTCTTATTTGCTGTGATTCAGCGAAGCCACGACCAACTGTCTTTTTCACTTTGTTACTTCAACTCAGTAACTCATGCTTGGCTTTCAGTGTGTCGGGTCATGTCAGTATGCAGGGCACCAAACCTAAAAGTATCCAGACACAAGCTCAAATCTGAGGCTTTAGCAGGACAAGACTAGAACAAAAGGGCTTGAAGAATTTTTCTAAATTTCTCTGCACACAAGGCCTTTCCTAACCCCGGTCGGAGAACATTCCATCATCTTATACTAATTGCTAGCCACGGTCTACCATCCATCTTTGTCGTTTTCAATATACAATGGACAAGCAGGACCTGATTATAGGACCTTAGGCACCTTCCAGGAACATAAAGTTTGAATACTGAAGGCCAGAGGTGTGGGGTGATTTGATGGATATGTTATTGTCTTGCCTTTCTTGGTTGGGGAGCAATGTTATGTCTCAAATCATTGTGCTCGTCCCTAGGGCATTGGTGCCATAGTGTATTTGCAAATGTGCACCTCTGGCTCCAGTCATGGCCTTTGGAACATAAGAAAAGGAATTGTCCTTTGCAGGGTTCATCATTTGAAATTACAGCGGTTTCTTGCAGAGTATTGTTTTTGCCATCGCCTAGGTCATCTTCACCCACTAACAGCTCATAATCCACAATGTGTGAGGAGCTTTGAGGCACAGGGGCAACAATGTGGTTTACTTCACCAATTTCTGCATGATGATCCCGAACTGGACAGATTGCACATACAAATTGTACTGGGTTTGACCCGGTGGATTGGTCCCTGGAGTCTCCAGCACTAATAGTGCGTTTGGCAGCAACACATTTGGGCACACATTCCTGTTTCTTCCCATACTGGTATTATGGCAAGTGGGCGAGAGTGAGCTGCACGAAGGTGCATTCTGACACTTGTGCATGTAATTGTAATTGTATTTACATAGTGCTTACTACCCCTGACAAGGCGTTGAAGCGCTTTACGCCGGGCAGCACGCTGCTCTGGAATCCAAGGTTAAGGGTTAGTTCAGGGTTATTGGTTACTGTTTGTCATTGGGATTAGTCTTGTGTGCTCACTAGCAAACCATTTCATGCAGCCATTTCAGATTTTTATGGTGGACCCAAGTAATAGTGGTTAGTTGCAATCATTAGTAAGGGGAAGGGAAGGTGAGCTCAAGCACATGGTTGGTGGGATTAATACAGGAGTTAAGAGGAGATTAGGTATTGTTAGGTTGCATAGGTATTACTTTCAGCGGAAGGAGAAGAGATTGTGATCTTGTAAATGAGTTGTGGGAATTTTAGGACTCTGTCTGTCACACTGTGGAGCCTGGTGACATAAAGTGTTGGTGCCACAGTTATGTGAATATTAAAAACAAGAAATTAAGAGGAAATTAGGAAGGTTCTTACGTGACCGTATTGTTCCATTCTAGGGTTTTCTTGTGCCCAGCTACAAATTCCTGTCAGCTGCACACTTGCAGCCGTCTGCATTAACAAGTAATAGTTTATTCCATGTTATTGACAAAGGGATGAGAAAAGTTTAGGTTCATTTCCCAAACTCACTGATACTCAATATACATAATGGACTCTCTTTAACTTAATACCAGGTAGAGTGCCCAGTCAATTGTTGGCTGTCCACAACAATCGTTTTCAAGAAATTTAATTTAGGCGGGAAATTGAACTCTGCTAGACTCTGAAACCCATAATCTCGTTTGACGTTTTAGGCTAGAGAAAGAAATACATTGGAGAAAATTGTTATGGTAGATGTATTTCTTTAGTTGTGTGTCTCAAAGGGGAATGCATCGCAGCTTTTGTATTTTGCCAACGTCAGCAACAAAACATTAGCTTTAGACAGGTTGTGAGATTTAAAGGAATATTATTGTGTTTTTTAAATTCACTTCTGTTTAGTTGTTACTCCCAATAAAAAGATATAACTGCTGACAAATGCTACAGCAGACCAGGACAGCTTGTGTAAAAAAGGGAAGTGGCCAGTGCTTAATTTGCGCCGGCGCTTTCCGGTGCTGAGCACCAGCACTTAATTGATTTCCGGTGCTCAGCACCGGCACCTAATTGTCAACACCACACTTAGGGCAGTCTGCCACAAGGTGACGCTGCTCATGTAATTTAGAGATGAGCAGTATAACAGTTGTTTAGGAAAACAAGATACATAAAAAATTGCTAATACCTGCCTCCCCAGCCATTCCTTTAGCTTTGGGGACCTGGATTAATCTGAACTGTCGCATTTACATGCAAGAGAGATGGTTAGTAGTTGTTTTGGCTGCAATGACAACAGCGATGGGTGGTGCAAGCTGCAGTGGCCTCCTGGTCAGAGCCCTGGCACTTAACATTTTACAAATTAAGCAATGGAGGTGGCAACAGAACTTTTGCATTGTTATGCGACCAGCCACTGCTACTTTGGCGGTGCCAGGGATACTCAAAGCCCTCTCTCTGGTATACGTATTGTTTTTAGAGGTTTGCGTAATTTACTTTTGCGTTACTATGCAAAATGTCTGAAAAATGCAAATAATTATCGAAATTCGTCATTTGGCTCTATTCTTTAGTGCAAAATGCACATATTTTGCTCTAAAAAAGCTAAAAAAAACACACACACAACTGCTGCAAACAGCAGCCACTTCAGTTTTGGTCATTTGCATAATTCCAGTGTGTTCTTGCTAACTTTTTCCCACAAAGGGGGCGTGGTTGGACCGCGGACCAAGATGGCTGCGTAGTTCCGAAGCTCCGTTCAATTCCCGGGACAATTTGGCCAATCCAGTGGCCCTGGACACTGCAGCATGGCAATGAGGGTCGCAATCGGCTCCCCACTGACTCCGGTCTTCGTCAGTCCCCGCCTTTCCTCCCCCTGCACTTCTGAGCTGCCGCGGCGCTGAGATGCGCATTGGGCCTAGTGCTCTCGGCGTACTCTAGTTGCTCCTTTGCCCGCTGGAGCCGAAAGACGCTCCCGCGACAAGTAGCGACGAATCCCGCTTCAGAAGGACCACCTGTGGCTTCTCGTCAGCCGCGATGGGGAGCCCAACGTGCCACTGAGTGCTTGGACGGCTGGGAGCAGAGAGTTCCACCGACGAAGCACGCAGGTAGGCCCGCATGATACCCCCAGAGACCTGTGGAGACAGGGTCCACAGGTGAACCTGGGGACCAGCCACTCGGCCGGATCGTAGCAGAGCCCCCTTTGACCCTGATTCCCGCTCCCGCCTCACTGATTTGTTTCTCCACCTGTCCCAGAGGAACTGTGCTCACGGCAGCGCGTTTGGTGCCCCTGGCTTCCATTTCCTGGCGCACCTCAAGGCATCGTGGCACAGCGCCCTTCAGTAATGGCCAGCTAAGTGTGGGGTATAAGAGCAGCAACAGGGCATACCAATTTGAATTGGCTGGGTGCCTCCTTTTTCCGCCAGTAGCGCTCCGGATCCAGGTGGCACCATTGTTACGCGATGTCCAGACCAGCTAGCTCTCCCCTTTCCCGCCACCAGACACCCAGCTTCTACCATCTTTGTGATCGACCCAGTGCTCTTTTTTGCCCTGCCTCTCTCCCTTTACTGCCATGGGGAAAGTTGACCCTAAACAGCGAAAACTGCAGTTCGAAAAGACAACGGGTGGCACTGATCCCACTGGTAGCACTATGGCGGAGGGGAGCGATTCTGTGTGCCCTTCCCAAACACCTGGTCTGGGTAATGAGGCCCTGGTGGCAGAACTACTGGCCAGATTCAAAGCACTTGATTCAAGATTCGATGCCCTGGACAGTAGACTGGACGTAATGGGGGCCAGAATAGATGAGTATAATGCGCGTCTGAACACAGCTGATGGCAGAATTTCAGGTCTGGAAGACGGGTCGGCCCAGGCAACCAAGCACCTGGAAAGGATGGAAAAGGTGCTCAAGACCATCGCCATGAAGAACGAGGACCTGGAGGCCAGGGGGAAGCGCAATAACATACGAATTATGGGTATTCCGAAATAGAAGAACACTGGGCGACTTGATGGGTTTGTTGAGGGCTTCCTGTGTGACCTATTTGTCCGTGACTCTTTCACTCCCACTTTTGTCATTGAGAGGGCGCATTGAACCCTTGGTCCCCGCCCCAACCCTGCTTGTCCACCCCGTCCGATCATGGCACGGCTCCTGAACTTCAAGGACAGGGACAATGCCCTGCGTCTGGCCCTGGAGTGGGGCTCTCTGGACTGGCAAGGTTCCTCTCTCTTGCTGTATCCTGACTTCACCGCAATGGTACAGGAGGCCCGTTGGAAGTTTGGACAGTTATACTTGCTCTTCGGAAGGCTGGTCTGCGGGACAGGATGCTCTACCCTGCAAGCCTGAAGGTGGACGTAGATGGCAGATTCAGGGTCTTTGACCCCCGGCCGAGGCACAAGAGTTTCTCCAACACAGGTCGAACACTGCCCAGCTGCATCAATCGCCCACTCCTGATCGATCTCCTGAGGTCTACTGCCCCGACTTACCCGATAGAACCACCCGACTTTCCTCCATTGACACTCCTAATAAAGGGTGCTAGTGGAGACCATTTAATGTCTAAAATGTACAAAGCCTCTATTGCTCTTCTCCCGCCTAGGGATTTGAAGCTGAGGCAGGCGAGGGATCACGACCTGGGTCAGCCCCTCTCGGATGAGCAGTGGCGCTTGTGCTGTGTACAAACCCGCAAGATTTCCTTTAATTACCAGCATAAATTGTTACATTTCAAATACCTACTGCGGGCATATGTTACACCGAGCATGGTCCACCGCATGGATCCCTCTAGACCCCTCACATGTCCCCGATGCAGGACTCCCATGGCTGATTTTACACACATGGCAAGGACTTGCACCAAGGTCACCTTCTTTTGGGGAAAAGTGTTCAAGGCACTATCATTAATGCTGGATTAACCCCTCCCTCCATCTCCCCTCATGGCCTTACTAGGTTATGTCAAAGGTCTCCCCAAATCCTGTAGGCGGTTTTGCGCCCTTGCACTGCTTCTGGCTAAGAGGGAGGTCGCTATCTACTGGGCAAATAAAGGCCCCCCTACGCTGAAGGGTTGGATGTACTGCATGACTTATTGCAACACTAACTCCGAACTGTACGCCCAGCTGCAACGTCCTTTGTCCCGCCCTCTTGATATCTGGCAGCCCTTCCAATCTTATCTGTTGGCCCAAGCTTCGGCCAGCTCGCAAACTGACCCGGAGCCCACTTCGGAGCTGTGATATTGTATTTGTCGTATTGATTTTGTCCCAGCTTGTATGTACTCAGGGGAACCGATGAAGTGAATCGTCACGTTATGATTGACTTGTATAACTGTGGATCTGTGATGTATTGACTGTCTTTGAAGGAAACATTTTTAAAAAAGGTTTAAAAAAAAATCTTTTCCCCACGAACAGCATGTCATTTTGTGACTTGGCATAAAAGTGTAGTGAAGCATAATGTGAAATTTCCAAAATTAAGCCAGATTACACCATCATGACGTAAATTTGGTGTGGGCCTAGTTTTTAGTGCAAAGTAACAACGAAAGAGGAAGGGCAATAACACGACTGATCCCCTCGAGGGAAATTGTGTAAACCAACGAAGTCAGTGTAAATCTCAAAGAATGCACTTACCATCCGTAGAAGCACCAGTCTCCAAGGTCAGAGCCTACCCAATCAATTACAGGGAGGAAAACAGACCTGCGGAGGTAATACAGATTTTGTATGAAAAGCCCTCACTCACCAACCTGGTTGGTGACATGCTTCATCATCGGGCCCCACCGGGCATGGCCGAGTGCCATCCCAGTGTGCTGCAACGCCAGGTTACTGCGGAGCGGGATTGTGTGTGGTGATAGTGAATTTAAAATTCCCAATTGAGTCAAAAAAAGTATTTTATTCGTTTTGCTAATTGGAAAATTAAAACATAATAAAAAGGAGTGATGGTCAAAAAAATAACAGACCGGATTCACTCCGTGGCGGTCAACATGTTTCTGCCTTTATGTGTAGTTTACAGGCTTTCTTCAGGACCAGAGTGGAAGTGTGGGTGCCCCGGTGGTGTGAACGCACTAAGGTTCACCCTCCCGTGGGCTGCTGTGTGAAAAATAATATAAAACACAGGGAAAAATCCGCCAAAAGCTATAATGGTGGAGAGAAACGAGTTTATTCTAAAATGAAAAGGAGACATACAAACACAAGACAAAACACAATAGAATCGTAAATGTGCGTAGTCAAAACATTATCAAGCGCCATATTGTAGGCTCAAACAAAGTGCGTGGATGGGGACAGTGCCAGTAGTCCGTACCTTCGGTGCATCAACAATGTGCTAGCAGTGCACCTAGAATTAGCCCGGTACTGGTGTCAGGGAAGTAAAGGACTTCACCTGAATAGCGTGACTAGCAATGTATCACGGAATAAACGTGGAGTCCTAATGCTACGTGTGAGACTATAAACCTAGCAAGGTCCATTGGAACAATGAACGCGGCCTGTGAAGCATTCCTGGTAGGTAGAAATGCCAAGGGGAATAGAGAGGTTCTTACTGTGAGGCTAGACTGTTCGTCGCCTCAGGGATCCCGGGGGAGAGGTGCGAGCAAATATGGCACACCCTGGAGGAGAAAAAGAAGAAAGAGCGGCCACGAACGGCTGAATAGTAGAAAAACAAGCCGAACAGTACTGTGAGCCTTACCAGAAGAAAATAAGAGCCAGAAGGTACACCTACGCCCTCGCTGCTCGGCACCCGTTAGGAACCTACACCGCCTCAAGCCACCGGGTCCGGGGAGAGAAGAGACCTGGTGCGAGGCTCCTAAAAACAAGAGTGCGAGAAGGAAGCCCGTCGGTGATTGGGCAGCACCTCGCATGCTGAGGTCCAATTGGCTGAGCCCCGGCCAATAGGCCGCCAAGAGGCAAAAGGCTCGACGATAAATTACAGGGACAGAACCTCCCAAGCTGTGTGCTGATAGGTTAAAGCACAACCAATAGAATGCCAGGAATACAGGGAGGCTCGTCCGTAATTAGAAAAAACAGGGCTTGATTAAGAAAACTTTATGCAGTGCAAAGCGGGGACGCATGAGCACGCTTGACACCACGGAAACGTGTGTAAGATTAAAACAATCGTTGCAGATAAGAGGGGGTTTGTTACAACGCACGTCCACAAGATCGAACAGAGGAGCATGCCAGTGATAAGCACGCTTGACACAACGGAAACGTGTGTCAGATTAAAACAATAGTTGCAGATAAAAGGGGTTAATTTCAACGCACGTCCACCGGATCAAACAGCGGAGCATGCCAGTGATATGTCGGGAAGCAAAATGTTGAGGGGACACTGTGTATAATGTGCCCCAGTGTAGTAGGAGAATGTTGATAGCGTAATGGACCAGGGGTCAGAACAGGACTCGGTGAAGTCCCACAAGGTGACCCAGTTTAGTAGATGTAACGGTCAATGAAAATCACTGGAACAATGAAAGTAGCTGCCAACATAAGTGCATACTTAGAGTATGTTGACCCAGGGTATATTGTCGTTAAGACCCACAAGGTTAGTACCCAGACGGTACACCCATCTTTGTTCCTTCTCGAAAAGGACTTTTTGAGTGTTTCTACATGCAGTGACCTCCTCAATTACTGTCCAGTGCAGGTCATTGGTGGTGTGGTTAGCAGAGAGGAAATGTTCACTGAGTTTGGTAGTGATTTTTTTGCACCTAATGTTGCTCCGATGTTCACATATGCGGAGTTTCACTTTCCTGGTGGTCATCCCTACGTAGCGCAGGCCACAGGGACAAGTGATAAGGTAGACCACATTAGGTGTGTTGCAGTTGGTGTGGCTGTTTTGGGTCCAAATCTTGCCTGGTTCAAGTTGAAGACTGGTAGTGTGAGAAGTCAGATGGCATATACTGCAATCCGAGCAAGGGAAATGGCCCGTTACCTTGGGAAGACCCCATGCTTCTGTGATGGATCTCTGAGAAGTGTTAGGTCTGGTAATGGGACGCGTCTGTACTAGGCTATTACGCAGGCTTTGAGCCCGTTTGAAGGAGAACAGGGGTTTTTTCCATCTCCGTTTGTTGCTGTTGATGATGCGCCAATGTTTCATGACAACTTTTTTCATGGCATTGGACATGGAACTGTAAGTGGTGACGCATGTCAGTGGTATAGATGTGGCGTCTTTAACAGAATCCTCCAGAAGGGCTTCTCTGGGTTGGTTTCTGGCCCGTTTGTAGCTTTTAGTGAGGAGGGGCAGAGGGTACCCTCTGGCTGTCATTTTAGAAGTCAGATCACTAGATTGTGCCTTAAAGTCTCCCAAAGCAGTACAATTCCGTCGTAAGCGGAGGAATTGCCCGTAAGGCAGATTCTCCCGCAGTGCACGAGGGTGGAAGCTTGTAAATTCTAGAAGATTATTTCTAGAAGTAGGCTTGTAATGTGTCTTGGTATGTAAAGAACCATGTTTGTTAGTGATCAAGACATCTAGGAATACGACTTCATGAGAGTCATAAGTATGGGTGAATCTCAGATTCGGATCCAAGGTGTTGATCCACTGGAAGAATGTTTCAAGGGTGTTGGTATCCCCGTGCCATATGAGGAGCACGTCGTCAATATAACGTCTCCATAGGCCTATGGAGAGAAGATGAGGATTGGTGTCAGGGAGAATGTACTTCTGTTCGAAATCGTACACGTATAGACCTGCTACACTTGGAGCAAAGGTACTCCCCATGGAAGTACCCGTGGATTGCAGATAAAGTTGTCCCTGGTACTCAAAAAAGTTCTTTTTCAGTGCCAGAGTTGCACATTGGATAATGAAGTCCTTCGAGGTCCTATACTCCCAGGGATGGGAATTGAGGGATTCACCCAGGACCCGGATGGTCTCGTCCTGGGGGATACTGGTGTACAAGCTCTCAATATCCAACGTTACCAGGATAGTGTTCTCAGAGCATTGAATGCCATTCAGTAGTTTGAGCAGGTCCTTGGTATCTTTAAGATATGTCGATGATTGTTGGACCAGGGGTTTGAGAAAATGGTCACAGAACCGAGATAATGGTTCCAGGAGGGAGCCAATCCCCGACACAATGGGACGCCCAGGGGGAGGGAGTCTCCCCTTGTGAATTTTGGGGAGTGTATAGAAATATGGTATGGTCCCTTGGCTCTCAGTAAGGAAACGTGCTTCCGGTCTGGTGATGGTGCCTTCAGTTAGTGCTTCCTCGACTATCCTCTCGATCTGGATTTTAAGATCATTAGAGGGGTCATTGGGAAGAGGTGTATAGTTCTTGCGGTCACTAAGGAGTCTTCGGCACTCAAGGTCGTAATCCACAGTATTCAATAGGACCACGGCTCCACCCTTGTCTGCCGGTTTGATTGTAAGGGTCGGATCCTGTCGTAACGAATTGATGGCTCTGAATTCATCAGCTTTGAGGTTTTTGAAAACGGATGGGGGATCCAGATTCTCAATTTCAGAAAAAACAGCTCGTTCAAAAGTCACAATCTCAACTGGTATAGTGTGTGGGGGGCGTGTGAACGTTGACTTGGGTCGTAGAGGTGTGTCACCTACATCAGAGTCTGCTACCTCTGAAGAGTGTTCCTCAAAGAAGGCTTTCAGTTTCAGTTTTCTGAAGAAAGCCGAGAGTTCACAGTGGAGACGGAATTTGTCAGGGCGAGCTGACGGAACAAATCCCAGTCCCTTTTCCAGTATAGTTGTTTCTTGGGTAGTAAGCCTCTTGTCAGATAGGTTGACAATTAGGCTGTCGAGGTGCTCGGGCCTGCGATTGCTTGGTCCTGCAATTGTTTGCTCCGGGTGTGGTTGCCCACCGGGTCGTCTTGTATCCAATGGACCCTTTGATTGGGCCCTCTCCGCCGACCTTTGCCCCTTTGGCCTCTCTCTAAAAAAGGAAGCGGTGTAAAGTGGTTTTGTGGATACAAGGGGGCCGTGTACGCAGGATTCCAACCCATTTGTGGATTGAATGGGTAATGGAACTGCATAGGATGTGACCCCATGAAACCTTGTTGGGGAGGGAAGTTCAGCCAAGGAGATTGATTGAGAGGGGGGCGTGTTCTACCCCTTTGTTTACCCCTTCTTGCCTGCCTGAAGCTGTTATTGCTTGAGCCGCTACTGTTGGATGACTCATCCTCAGAGCCATAGGTGTAGGTCTCAGTTTTACGCATTGCCACATAGGATGGATCAGCGTAAGGGTAGATCTTATTAAATTCAAACTTTTTAAGGTCTTTTTGGAATTGGTTCACCTTACTTTGGGTTAGATTCTCCTTGTATTCATTGATGTCTTTGTTAAGCTCATCTAACCGTTTTTTAAACCCCGTTAAGGTGGCCTTAAATTGTGTCTCAGTTTGGGTGATCTCAATCATTATAGCCTCTGATAAACGTACAGCTGTTTTTATGATCAAGACGAGCCAATCTCGGGTGCAGTGCCATGCAATCATGGCCCAGAATGGGCCATGATTGCATGGCACTGCACCCGAGATTGGCTCGTCTTGATCATAAAAACAGCTGTACGTTTATCAGAGGCTATAATGATTGAGATCACCCAAACTGAGACACAATTTAAGGCCACCTTAACGGGGTTTAAAAAACGGTTAGATGAGCTTAACAAAGACATCAATGAATACAAGGAGAATCTAACCCAAAGTAAGGTGAACCAATTCCAAAAAGACCTTAAAAAGTTTGAATTTAATAAGATCTACCCTTACGCTGATCCATCCTATGTGGCAATGCGTAAAACTGAGACCTACACCTATGGCTCTGAGGATGAGTCATCCAACAGTAGCGGCTCAAGCAATAACAGCTTCAGGCAGGCAAGAAGGGGTAAACAAAGGGGTAGAACACGCCCCCCTCTCAATCAATCTCCTTGGCTGAACTTCCCTCCCCAACAAGGTTTCATGGGGTCACATCCTATGCAGTTCCATTACCCATTCAATCCACAAATGGGTTGGAATCCTGCGTACACGGCCCCCTTGTATCCACAAAACCACTTTACACCGCTTCCTTTTTTAGAGAGAGGCCAAAGGGGCAAAGGTCGGCGGAGAGGGCCCAATCAAAGGGTCCATTGGATACAAGACGACCCGGTGGGCAACCACACCCGGAGCAAACAATTGCAGGACCAAGCAATCGCAGGCCCGAGCACCTCGACAGCCTAATTGTCAACCTATCTGACAAGAGGCTTACTACCCAAGAAACAACTATACTGGAAAAGGGACTGGGATTTGTTCCGTCAGCTCGCCCTGACAAATTCCGTCTCCACTGTGAACTCTCGGCTTTCTTCAGAAAACTGAAACTGAAAGCCTTCTTTGAGGAACACTCTTCAGAGGTAGCAGACTCTGATGTAGGTGACACACCTCTACGACCCAAGTCAACGTTCACACCCCCCCCACACACTATACCAGTTGAGATTGTGACTTTTGAACGAGCTGTTTTTTCTGAAATTGAGAATCTGGATCCCCCATCCGTTTTCAAAAACCTCAAAGCTGATGAATTCAGAGCCATCAATTCGTTACGACAGGATCCGACCCTTACAATCAAACCGGCAGACAAGGGTGGAGCCGTGGTCCTATTGAATACTGTGGATTACGACCTTGAGTGCCGAAGACTCCTTAGTGACCGCAAGAACTATACACCTCTTCCCAATGACCCCTCTAATGATCTTAAAATCCAGATCGAGAGGATAGTCGAGGAAGCACTAACTGAAGGCACCATCACCAGACCGGAAGCACGTTTCCTTACTGAGAGCCAAGGGACCATACCATATTTCTATACACTCCCCAAAATTCACAAGGGGAGACTCCCTCCCCCTGGGCGTCCCATTGTGTCGGGGATTGGCTCCCTCCTGGAACCATTATCTCGGTTCTGTGACCATTTTCTCAAACCCCTGGTCCAACAATCATCGACATATCTTAAAGATACCAAGGACCTGCTCAAACTACTGAATGGCATTCAATGCTCTGAGAACACTATCCTGGTAACGTTGGATATTGAGAGCTTGTACACCAGTATCCCCCAGGACGAGACCATCCGGGTCCTGGGTGAATCCCTCAATTCCCATCCCTGGGAGTATAGGACCTCGAAGGACTTCATTATCCAATGTGCAACTCTGGCACTGAAAAAGAACTTTTTTGAGTACCAGGGACAACTTTATCTGCAATCCACGGGTACTTCCATGGGGAGTACCTTTGCTCCAAGTGTAGCAGGTCTATACGTGTACGATTTCGAACAGAAGTACATTCTCCCTGACACCAATCCTCATCTTCTCTCCATAGGCCTATGGAGACGTTATATTGACGACGTGCTCCTCATATGGCACGGGGATACCAACACCCTTGAAACATTCTTCCAGTGGATCAACACCTTGGATCCGAATCTGAGATTCACCCATACTTATGACTCTCATGAAGTCGTATTCCTAGATGTCTTGATCACTAACAAACATGGTTCTTTACATACCAAGACACATTACAAGCCTACTTCTAGAAATAATCTTCTAGAATTTACAAGCTTCCACCCTCGTGCACTGCGGGAGAATCTGCCTTACGGGCAATTCCTCCGCTTACGACGGAATTGTACTGCTTTGGGAGACTTTAAGGCACAATCTAGTGATCTGACTTCTAAAATGACAGCCAGAGGGTACCCTCTGCCCCTCCTCACTAAAAGCTACAAACGGGCCAGAAACCAACCCAGAGAAGCCCTTCTGGAGGATTCTGTTAAAGACGCCACATCTATACCACTGACATGCGTCACCACTTACAGTTCCATGTCCAATGCCATGAAAAAAGTTGTCATGAAACATTGGCGCATCATCAACAGCAACAAACGGAGATGGGAAAAACCCCTGTTCTCCTTCAAACGGGCTCAAAGCCTGCGTAATAGCCTAGTACAGACGCGTCCCATTACCAGACCTAACACTTCTCAGAGATCCATCACAGAAGCATGGGGTCTTCCCAAGGTAACGGGCCATTTCCCTTGCTCGGATTGCAGTATATGCCATCTGACTTCTCACACTACCAGTCTTCAACTTGAACCAGGCAAGATTTGGACCCAAAACAGCCACACCAACTGCAACACACCTAATGTGGTCTACCTTATCACTTGTCCCTGTGGCCTGCGCTACGTAGGGATGACCACCAGGAAAGTGAAACTCCGCATATGTGAACATCGGAGCAACATTAGGTGCAAAAAAATCACTACCAAACTCAGTGAACATTTCCTCTCTGCTAACCACACCACCAATGACCTGCACTGGACAGTAATTGAGGAGGTCACTGCATGTAGAAACACTCAAAAAGTCCTTTTCGAGAAGGAACAAAGATGGGTGTACCGTCTGGGTACTAACCTTGTGGGTCTTAACGACAATATACCCTGGGTCAACATACTCTAAGTATGCACTTATGTTGGCAGCTACTTTCATTGTTCCAGTGATTTTCATTGACCGTTACATCTACTAAACTGGGTCACCTTGTGGGACTTCACCGAGTCCTGTTCTGACCCCTGGTCCATTACGCTATCAACATTCTCCTACTACACTGGGGCACATTATACACAGTGTCCCCTCAACATTTTGCTTCCCGACATATCACTGGCATGCTCCGCTGTTTGATCCGGTGGACGTGCGTTGAAATTAACCCCTTTTATCTGCAACTATTGTTTTAATCTGACACACGTTTCCGTTGTGTCAAGCGTGCTTATCACTGGCATGCTCCTCTGTTCGATCTTGTGGACGTGCGTTGTAACAAACCCCCTCTTATCTGCAACGATTGTTTTAATCTTACACACGTTTCCGTGGTGTCAAGCGTGCTCATGCGTCCCCGCTTTGCACTGCATAAAGTTTTCTTAATCAAGCCCTGTTTTTTCTAATTACGGACGAGCCTCCCTGTATTCCTGGCATTCTATTGGTTGTGCTTTAACCTATCAGCACACAGCTTGGGAGGTTCTGTCCCTGTAATTTATCGTCGAGCCTTTTGCCTCTTGGCGGCCTATTGGCCGGGGCTCAGCCAATTGGACCTCAGCATGCGAGGTGCTGCCCAATCACCGACGGGCTTCCTTCTCGCACTCTTGTTTTTAGGAGCCTCGCACCAGGTCTCTTCTCTCCCCGGACCCGGTGGCTTGAGGCGGTGTAGGTTCCTAACGGGTGCCGAGCAGCGAGGGCGTAGGTGTACCTTCTGGCTCTTATTTTCTTCTGGTAAGGCTCACAGTACTGTTCGGCTTGTTTTTCTACTATTCAGCCGTTCGTGGCCGCTCTTTCTTCTTTTTCTCCTCCAGGGTGTGCCATATTTGCTCGCACCTCTCCCCCGGGATCCCTGAGGCGACGAACAGTCTAGCCTCACAGTAAGAACCTCTCTATTCCCCTTGGCATTTCTACCTACCAGGAATGCTTCACAGGCCGCGTTCATTGTTCCAATGGACCTTGCTAGGTTTATAGTCTCACACGTAGCATTAGGACTCCACGTTTATTCCGTGATACATTGCTAGTCACGCTATTCAGGTGAAGTCCTTTACTTCCCTGACACCAGTACCGGGCTAATTCTAGGTGCACTGCTAGCACATTGTTGATGCACCGAAGGTACGGACTACTGGCACTGTCCCCATCCACGCACTTTGTTTGAGCCTACAATATGGCGCTTGATAATGTTTTGACTACGCACATTTACGATTCTATTGTGTTTTGTCTTGTGTTTGTATGTCTCCTTTTCATTTTAGAATAAACTCGTTTCTCTCCACCATTATAGCTTTTGGCGGATTTTTCCCTGTGTTTTATATTATTTTTCACACAGCAGCCCACGGGAGGGTGAACCTTAGTGCGTTCACACCACCGGGGCACCCACACTTCCACTCTGGTCCTGAAGAAAGCCTGTAAACTACACATAAAGGCAGAAACATGTTGACCGCCACGGAGTGAATCCGGTCTGTTATTTTTTTGACCATCACTCCTTTTTATTATGTTTTAATTTTCCAATTAGCAAAACGAATAAAATACTTTTTTTGACTCAATTGGGAATTTTAAATTCACTATCACCACACACAATCCCGCTCCGAAGTAACCTGGCGTTGCAGCACACTGGGATGGCACTCGGCCATGCCCGGTGGGGCCCGATGATGAAGCATGTCACCAACCAGGTTGGTGAGTGAGGGCTTTTCATACAAAATCTGTATTACCTCCGCAGGTCTGTTTTCCTCCCTGTAATTGATTGGGTAGGCTCTGACCTTGGAGACTGGTGCTTCTACGGATGGTAAGTGCATTCTTTGAGATTTACACTTACCTAGTTTTTAGTGTGCAAAAAAATGCTATCTGCCCCCTCGTGAATATTAATGAGGCTGGAACTGGATTGCCATTCATTGTGAAAAGTAGTGCATGTTTGGATGTAGGTTTGCATGCCTCTAACTAAGCATTCATATTCACTCTGTGCCTGTATTCAAGGGACGGGGCCTCAATACCATAAACAGTGATACATCGCAATTGTTTCATCATCTCTTCCTGCACCTCCTGATATTTGATTCCTGCACAAGCAGAGTGAAAGCTGTCAAATCTCGACATCTTATCAATAATAAAATAAAACATGCCTGTTCCTGTCACCAACGCCCCAGAGCTTCTCTCCCACAGTCACTGGAAAGCACAGGTTCCCCACCCAATCCCGACGCTGCTCTCATGCTATGATACCAGCAGCAGGATTGGTCTGAGTGGCGTGGTCTGCCACTCAGACACTGCCTGAGAGCCTGCGGCTTTTCTCCAACCCGGCTGTGAACACAACTGGATTGGAGAAATAGAAGTGTGCATGTCTGTAAACTTACATGCACACTTCTAGGTGCCCACCACTCCTCCCTTTCATGGCCCGCCCCCCACCCCGCCATACACAGGCATGCCAGCCAGAGCCAGTCACAGAAAAAAAGTAAATTATGTTACGGTTTTATTCTCATTTTATTTTTCTGTGATTGACTCTGACCAGTGGGGCTACTCTCCTCTGCCATTCGTGAATCAGTACCTGCCCTAAGCAGGCTTTCACCAATCCATGCTTTGCAACCACAAAACCAGTCACAAAGTGTTTGTGCATTCCATTGCGATTCACACGGGTGGAGGAAAGACCATTTAACATCTCCTTTCCATTGCAATTGGCAAACGATTACGGCGCCGAATTGCAATTTTGAATGCACATTACCTGTACATTAAAAGTTAAGATTCTGCATTCACACTGGGGTTTTCAGTGTGGTCTCTGCATCAGGCCCCAGATCTCTGTCCACAGAGTGCTGATGATATTTAATTGTGTCTGGGGGAAGTCCCAGGTGATACCAAACTGTTGGGTGTCTGTCTCTCATGAGTGGATGACTTTCTTCCCTCTCAAATTAAACCATAATAGGGCAGAGTTACCCATATTGTTAGCCGTTTGGCACTATTTGGTGTCTAGGAAAACAATTGTTGTTGATTGTTCACAGGTTACCCCAATTGAGTCTTTGTCAAACAAGCACTGGCAAAGCCAATAGGTCTGGCAATGGCTATCAGCATTTTGGCTTTGTCGATGCATGTTTTATTTTGTTATTGCCCTTGCAAAACTTTATTGTTGGGGAAGCTCACCATTAATAATTTTAAAGAAATGGCTCGAAGCAAAAACAATTTTTTGTGTCAAAAAGCATGCATTGCCATACTAGTCCCTGAAACTGGAGAGAACTTCATTTTGTGTGTGGAGGTGCACCTTGTGAACGGGCAGAATCTTTTCACTCATGGTGAAGTTAGCCAATGGCTGACGGGGGTTGACCCACTGCCACATTCTGTATGGTGTTGTCTGTGATGTGACTGACACAGTAGTGCACCAGTTGGTGAAGAGGCCAGCCTAAACCCATCTAACGGTAAGTATATTAAACATATAATTTTAGTAAAATCAAAAGGTCTTGGCTACTGCCAAATCTAAAAAGGAGTAAAAGCTGTACTTTTTAAACAACATATATCTTGATGAAACCTTCATATTCGCCTCTCCTTATGTAATCCTACAGTTAACTCTCCAATGCCGTTATATATTGCATGTATCAGGATCTATTATCTGTTTGAGTCTTATCCGTGCAGAATTCTCTTGCAAACGACTGGCCTCACGCTTTGCGCTAGTATTCTCAATTACTGGATACAAGCATAAAATACATATTTCAAAGTGAGTAATAGGCATGCATTCCAATGCTGCCACAGATATCCCGTTCATTATCCTCGTCATGATTATTTCTTTGTATCCCAGAATAATCTAATTAGAGTGTTGCTCAAAATTAATTGAAGGTTGATAAAAGTGTGCCTCTCCGTGTCCGCGTGCCAGGCATAGCAGTGCCTTCCCTCCTTCCCCCACACCCTCCCGTCCAGACAAAATAACAAGGGAACTAGGAAGAAAATGGGAGGCAACTGGGGGAAGTAACTGCTAAAGCCTCAATGGGTGGTTTAAGCAGGGTGGCAACAGCACTACTAGAGGTAGTGCAGTGGTAGGTGGTGCACATATTGCTAGTCAACAGGATTGCTCAGTGAGCTGATCGTTCTCCACTAAGGAGATATGAAGTCCTGGATCTCCCTAGAAACCTGGCGAGGCAGATGAATCCTTCTGTCCGTCAGAGGTTAGTAGATTGAGTACCATACGTTGAGTTATAGTCATATCTGCCATTTTTATCACGTAAAGAAAGCACAGGTGCAGTGTGGAACGATATTCACATATGAATAAATGAAATATTTGTATTGAAAGAGTGCACTTTACATTGTTTTGCACAGTTCATGTTATATAAAATGGCATAAGAAGAATGAGCAAATAGCAATAGATTCGCACGCTATTAAGCTGTAGGAAAATAAAAGGTTTGTACTTTTTATTTCCTTAAAGAAGGAATGTTCACAACACTTTATGTTTGGACAGAAACAGCAACGAAACTAAAAATAAGAGTAAAAGAGTACTAAAACCAGCTAACAAATGTAACACTTTCTTCCAAGGCCTAACTGCTTCTTTGACCGGCCAGAAATGGGGTGAAATGCCATCGCATTGAATGAAACCCTTGTAGGTAATAGACTTGAGAAGACATTTGTGAAGGTTCCAAAATATCTTCCAAGCTTCATTCAGAGAGTTGAAGGAAGATATTGATTGCTTTTAAGTCATACTGTTTCTTTTTTCTGCATAAAAGTCTACTGAATATTTGTTTTGTTGAATAACTTGAAAATGTCAGATTCCCAATTTATTCTAAAAAAGATGGCATCTAGAATCAGACATAGGACTTTAATTTGCTAGCATTCCTTAATGCGGATGACCTCTCGTTGAGAGATCCCCACCATGGTGGTGTAGACCTTCTTATATTTAATAAAATGGATTGTTACATAAATTTCTTTTAACAAAAAGTTATTACAATAATTGAAAATTAAATTAAACATATGTACTAAGTTTATACATTTTTAACATTAAGTTATATTCAACCCTTTTTCAGAGAGTGGAGACATGTACGTCCACATTTTTTCGTAACTTTGCACTCAAATTTTGTGAATAGCCAAAAGTAGTCCATTTAAACAAAACTGTAAGAATAAAATTACACTTGTAAATTACTCACAAGTGTCACTTACTTTTTTGAATGGTCCCATTTGTTCATACATATCACTAGCAAAAACAATTATATTTAATGCCAATTTCAACATTCAAATATTATTTATCAACTCATCATTCTGTTCAGTCTGTGTCCCCTTAGTGCCATATCATTAAATATGCACACACCACTCAACTATTCCTCAACATACTTTAAACATAAGATGTCAGGTGACTGGCCAACTGCATAATCTTCTTCCAAAATGAATTTCAGCTCACTGGCATGGTCTCAAGGACACTAAGGGGCCTATTACGATGTCGGTTGGAAAGACTCCGAATGGCATTCGGATGTTCCTAACCCGTGTCGGAACCCATGTTTCTGACTGACTCAGAAACATTTCCGACTGACCGATTACAATAGAAGGAAACCTTTCGGTCAATCCGACTCGGTTCTGACTGGCATTCGGAGAATCTGAGTCTGTCAGAGCCGATTCGTGCAGCTCAATGGACAGCGTTTCCGACCGACCGATTACGATGTCGGATTCTGACAGCCTTTCTGACTCGGTCTGTCCGACATGAAAAGTCTGTCGGAAACTGACTTTGGGGGCCCCTAGCAGGCCCCCCCTTCACCGGGCAGCCTCTGATTGGGACCCATGGGGGTACCTATGGGACCCCTCTTTCAGACCATGCACAGTGTGGCAGGCACCTTGGTGTGCCTCCCTCAGGGTGCAGGGGTTTCCGCAACCACCCCTTTTTGCAATGGGAGCCTGTGTTGTCGATTGGAACCCAGGCACCCATTAAAGTCAATGGGAATCCGACCGAATGGTGTTCGGAACCATCATAATCGGTTGGTCGGACTCCCCAAACCTGAGTCGGTCAGAAACAATTCCGACAAGGAGTTGGTCGGAATGCTATCCCACCGACTTCGTAATGAGGCCCTAAGACAGAGTTTTTGCTAATAAGGTCCCAAAGCAAAGTCAAGTTAGGTGCTTCAACTGCTCACAAAGCACATACATAAACCCACAGGCACAATCAATAGGATTTTGTTCCCAGCTCTGCTTTCCTGGCACACAAAAAGATCACTGACTTTTTGAAACACCCTCAAATTGCTGGTCCCGTTAATGCCCTTGTTCCTGCCAAACTCCTTTCCTACATCCAACTAGAATCTATGAGTTCATTTGCTCAGTTACGTTTGGATAACCTGCCTTGGAGAACCTTACTTCCAAGTTGCTACAGGTGTAAAAAGGTCTTTAGTGGAGTTGTGAAATGTTGGGGGACGTGCTCTCCTTTGTCAAACTGTCTCCTAGTCAGTTCCTGCCCAAATGCACATTATCCACAAAGTGCTTCATACAGAAAATTAACATACTTACTTAAAAAAAAGTAAGCCTTCAGCAAGATAGAGTCGAAACGGCTGCTCACCTGAACAATCCTTAAAAATCCATGAGACAAAATCCTGCACCTCGGAGGTGGCACATTTCCAGTCTTTCCAAAAGTGGCAAGGTGCCCACATTTCCTCCTGGCCTTCAACTTGCCTCACCATTCACCTAACCATCACTAGTGATAATCAATTTCACAACATTTCCCACACCACGCATTCATCCTAACCCACGACACTATCCTAATTGTTTTAATTAAACATTATTTTCCTGTTCTCAGGCCACTAACCTGTTATTAGCCTGTCTATCCATCAATTATGTGCCTCTAACCCCTAGCTGAAGGTGTTGGGGGCTCGCGGAGTTGGACAAAGCAATCTGCAATTGTTAACTTCTGGTGACATGTGAGCATTAAGGTTGTAAGCGCCGGTCGCTCGAAGATTCCTCCGACCCACAGGTATACCCAATCTGCGTCTTTGTCACCTTTATGTCGTTTTTAGATACTATACGATCAAAGCAAATCAACAAAAGCTCTTAATAAGCGCGTGGAAGCCATTTGATTGGCTGACCCGTCTTTTGCCTTCCATTGACGTGCAGCTGACTTGTTAGTATGGTCGTTTCCTTTTCTTCAAATACATTTGTTGCTAACTGCAACTCGATAACAGCACACCTCTGGAGATGTTTACTCGCAAAAGCTGAATATGTCGCGCCTGCATGAAATTGTGGCATTTTTTAATAAACAGGTTGGGAATGTAGACATTGTTCTGTACCACTTTTCTATAATTCAAGAACTTTTCATCTACTTTACTTTGCACTGGACGAAATACACTAATGACTAGAAGCAGATTAAAAAGTCCTTTGCATAAGCGTGTGCACTACATGTACTAATAGTTTGATTTAGAAGTATACAATATTTGTACAAGACGACGTTATTCATTTAGATATTTTTCTGTTTCCAGTTGTATATAGTACATTCCAGGCAACAAAATGTAGCAGAACACTTTGCATAGACACGTAGGTAACCAGTGACAGCATTTTTTTTTAAAGTTTAAAAAAAACAACAGGTAAATCATAGGGAAAGTAAGTAGGGGACACACTTGGTCAAAAACCTTTGTAAGATATTCTTAAAATATACATACGTACTGTGGTCATTAAAAATAAAGGAAGAAGACATTGGTAGTAGACACTGTCACAAGATAAGGTGGAAGGTTAAGGGCATCAGACATAACATTAAACCAACTTTGAATGAAGAAGGATTTGGTGTTGTTGCTAAAGAAGGTATTTCCGCTCTATTTTGAAAGCTCAATGGGATGAATAAATTGTAATTACGGGGAAAGGTACACAATACCATAGATTAATGGTTCTTAACGCACAGTCCATGGCCACCTGGGGGTGCGCAAAATCTTCTCAAGTAGTCCGCCATTGCTTAGAGATTTTAATAATATTAACAGATAATATTGTGTATATAAAGAAGCAAAATGTAAAATAAAAAAATGAAAACGTTCTGTAAATGTGTAGGAATTTAAAATTGGTGGCTAAAAATAAAGTTAGCATTGTCAGCTTGATTTGTGGGAGAAGTGCAAATGTGTCAAACAGAATATAGTATGGTCTATGAGTGGGCTCAATTGAATTTAGAAAAGCTCCAACCTTTCCATTTAAATGAAAATGTTCATTATTTATACATTTGTTGGTAACTTAAGTACAATATTTTTGTATTTATGTATTTGGTGTGAGGAAAGTTTGTTTCTGTAATTCTTGCTGTTCAAATCATCAGAAATGATTAACCCTGATCCCCACCTTCCAATAGCGACTCAGTTAGGGTTTCTGGATTCCAATAACGATTCAGTGGAGGTCCCAAAGTGTCAGAACTGATTTAGTGAGGGTCCACAGAAGTCAGGAGGTTAAGAACCACTGCCATGGATGAACTCTCTGAGAAAACTTGTTTGAGTATTCTGTTTTTTTAGGTCGAAGCCTACCAGACAGCACAGCAGTCTGGTTTGATAACAACTTCTTGGTGACATTATGAAAGCTTCCCTGGGAATGCATTCCGCCGATTGCTTATCATTGGCTTTCTGTTTTGTAGCTCATATTTGCTTGCCTTCTATTTCCTGGCTTTATTTGTTTTAGGCTGTCCAGCTTTAGTTCATCCCTCCTGTGGAGCACAGTCTATTTTCTGAATAGTTCCACGAGTGCTCATTTTCTGTAAACAGGACTTTAAATCTTGTTCTTATTTTGTCACATTTGCTGTGCATTCAAGGACAGAAGTCAAATGACAGGCTCTGTCTACTTCCTGTTTACTTTTCTTTCAATTACTTCAAAGTGGGAGGATTTATGTGACAGTCTTGCTGTTAAAGGAAAGGCTTTTTCCAGCACATAACAATATTTAAATGTCTCTAAATGAACTGTGTAGATATTTCAGAATATATCAGAATTAGGAAAGCACAAATGAAGCACTTTTGTTGTAATTTTGATGTGTGGTAAAAACAAATATTTTAATGTATGAAAAAACAATCAATTCACTAGGTAATGCCATTTCCACACATTGTCATTTGAGCGCTTTATACTTTTGCCACTAAAACGTTATCTCTGTGCAAATGTAATGGTCATTTCAATTGAAAATGTGTTGTCTGTAATGGCAGTGCACTACCACACCATGCATACTCCACACTACACCACTCCACTCTACACAATTCCACTTTACACAACACTGTTCTGCACTTTATGCCCCTCCACTCTGTGACATTCTATGACACGCCACTCCACAACATGCCACTCTACTGTACTCCGACACTCCACTCCACTCTATGCTACTCAATACTTTGTCAATCTACTCCACTGTACACCACCCTACTCTGCAACAGTCTACTCCACACTACTCTACATTACTCTACACAACACCCTCTATGCTACTCCATGCCACTTTATTCTACTGTACACCTCTCCACTGCTCTCTACATTATGCCACGCCACTCTATGACACTCTCTGGCACTCTACACCCCTCCACTATACTCCACTCTACGACGCACTACTCTACTCAACAACACTCTATGTCCTCCACAACACTTCCCAACACTCTATTCCATGACACTCTATGCTAATCCACTATGTGACAATTTACTCCTCTGTATGCAAATCCCTCTATGCCACTCCAAGTGACTTTACTCCACTCTGCACCACTTTACACCACTTTACTCCACTCTATGCCACTCCACTCTACTCTACAAGACTCCAATCTATGACACTCGACTCTCCTTTATGCCACTAACTTTTACCAATCCTGAAAAGCAGCCACACTGGTGCACAACATGGCTAAAACACATAGGCAAAGCCAATACCTCTTACATTGGCAAAACCTATTGGCTTTGCCAATGCTTGATTAAGGTTCGAATTAGGAGGTTATCTGAGCTCCAAATAAGCAGGAGCAGCCAGAGGGGGTGAATTTACGACCAGTGGGTGATGTGAACTTGTTTTTCGTCATGCAGACCTGTTTAAATATACTCCAAGTGTCAATGGAAGCCATTTCAGTGTGATCAGCATTGGGATGATGTGGGTAAACTTTCTGGTACATAAAACATAGCCACAGGAATGACTTCAAATGAGCCATATGGACTTTGGGGATAGCTCTGAAGTACTTTACCATACGAAAGAGTGCACCTCTGAATTAAAATCATCCCTGGAGATGAAAGGTTTAATCCAACTCAGGAGCCTGTTTAGGTCACATATATGTGAATGTAAGTGTAGTAAACCCTTAATAACCTATCTATATGTATCTTTGAGATATTTTAGGTCTTGAAATATTTCGTAATGTGATGTAAGAAAGCACCTTTAGGACACCATCTCATGCTGATACCAAAATACTACAAAATGTTGAAGGTATTTCCTCTTTTAGTGCATGTGGCGTGCCCAAGGAAACAAATTGCTAATTTTCCTTGATTGCTGAAAATCTATGCTGTGCTCCTGCTGTAGGTCTGAGAGCAATGACTTTACCACCTTTGCTTAATTTGTAAAAAAATAACATAAGTGCCAAGGGCCAAGGCATTTCACACAAGGCCACTGCAACTCGCACCACCCACTGCGCCTGTCAGTGGTGTCAAATGTCGGCGAGCACACTACCGACTGACCATCACACTTCAACAAATGTGAACATTTACTTCTCCATATCACACAAGGCTGTAAAAATGGCCTGGACATTATTCTTCTTCTTCTTATCATTATTATTATTATTTTAAAGTACTTGGAATTATTAAAATACTGCTGATATGCCCTGCTCAAAAATAGGCCACACCACCATATGGTGGAATGTCAGAAATAAGTACCAGTGTTAAGAAATACGTTTTGGGGCCAAGAACTGGCAAACGCCAACACGAGTTAAGCACAGTTTGCCAACCAGAAAAGGTCTGCACTTTCCTTTCACACTTTGTGTGTTCCTCTTGCAACTCCTTTCAGTCACTGCAGCACACAAACTGTATGCAAAAATAATTCAACAGCTTATTTGCAGGAATAAATGTGGATTCCTCTGTAGACATAACACTGAAATAAAAGTAGGGGGAAGCCTAGTAACACTTCAGGTATTAGCTGGGTTGTATGTTGCTTAAACACAGAACAGTATCGATTGCTCTTCGCTGAGACTTGCTAGGAATTCAGCTAAGACAGTGGCATAGAGCCCTCTAGTGAAATGGGGGTTTCCAAAACTTGCCGGTGCTTCTAATAAGCTGATAATTGTCAGACAGAACAAATAGCCAGCTTTCCCAGACTTTCAAAGTAACTGTGTGGTTTGGGGAATGTGCTCATCACCATATGAGCCTGTAAACATATGAGCTAATGCAGGACAGGAAAACGGAAATGCTTAATCTGGGTGATGTCCAGCCAGCTGTGAGTTGTCTCTGTGGCTAGAATTACATCAGGCGTGGGTCAACACTTAATCTGCACTTTATTTGCTTTCTGCAGCTTCCCTGTTATCCTGTCCATTGAGAACCACTGCAGTGTTGTCCAGCAGAAGAAGATGGCGCAGTACTTGGTAGAAGTACTGGGAGACAAGCTCAACCTCTCCTCAATGTACAATGATGACTTAACCAAGCTTCCGTCTCCGGAGAGTCTGAAGGGCAAGATCTTAGTGAAGGTAGGCAAGCAAGAGCGCTTTGGTTATGCAGCATCTGCGACAAAATGATGGATTGTTATGTGTAAATTTAATGGTGTGTGGAAGTACACCCTGTGACATTTCTATCTGATAGAGACTTCTAGCTGCAGATTCCTTACCACTGAATTGCCCAGGCGTCAGTCTCGATCCAGATGCAGCCACCCGACAGCACACAAGGGTACTGCTCACCCAAATGTTACATGATCCAATCTGACACCTGGGAAATTCAAAGGTAAGGAATCTGCAGCTAGATATTGTCTCTACCAGATAATGCGTTACTGAAGATAAGTAACTTTTTCTTTAGTTAAATAGTGTTCAGATCTGACTATCACCGAACATAGATGTGATTTGATTAGCCGTGTGAGTAGAGGTTAGTCCACTGTCAATGTATTGGGCTATGTTAATGATTGACTTAGCAGCTGCATTTCTTTGGTGGCATTTTTCACATGCAGCAGAAAGTGGATGCACATCTCCACACTGCACTCACTTGGGGGCATATTATCAAGACAGGCGTTAAAATTATCACCGCTTTAGCGGCAGAAAACTGCCAGGAAAGCGGCGATAATGGGTTTGATAATATGCCGCAGAGAATTCCAATAGAAGCCCATGTTGACACCAGAACATGGGCTTCTATTTGAATTCCCAAGGGCATATTATCAAGCCCATTATCGCCGCTTTAGCGGCAGTTTTCTGCCGCCAAAGTGGCGATAATTTTAACACTGTTTCTTGATAATATGCCCCTTTGTTATAACTGGGTTCCATGGCTGCTATAGAGTATGTTTGTTATAAGAATTATCCAAGTGTCCTAGAGCACAGCACCCCCTTTGTTGTTGATTGAGTTCAAATGAGGTGCGGAAAACCTATCACGGTGCTAACTTCTACGCTATTTCCACCATGTCAGAAAACCTTGCCACTGTGTTAAAAAAAAGGTAACCTTCATATGCACTGTTATTTGCTCCATAAGTAAATTCCATCGGTTTCACGTTAGATTCTCAGGCAAACATCAGTATGTTGGTATCTGTATATATGTTTCAGCTCTTTCCCTTAAAAGCTAACCCCATTCGTGACTGCTTATGACATCACGACCACTGCAGAGTCTGGAAACCAACATGGTCTGGTGGAATTTATGTTGGATGCTAGAAAAAGTCATTCTCTTTGGCTTATATACTCTTCTTTTTCCCATGTGACTCACCACTGATGGTAAATTTGCCCGTGCCTCAATATATTTGCAGTGGTTACCCCCTGCAGTACCGGATATGCATGTGTGTCCCGCAAAACCTACAAAGCACCTCACAGCACGACTTCCAATTTCCAAGTGAAATTGCCTTCTCAAGCATTTCCCCGTTTCTGTTATTAAACTAATTTCCCTCTCTTCTGTCTTCTTTGTACTGTTCAGAAGGATTATTTCTTCAAACAAACAAGCTTTTCCTACTTGGTTCTGTGGAAGGCTTCAGTTTTTGTTAAGCTGTTTTATTTTTTGCTGCAATCCCTTTACACAATAGTTCACATTTTTCAGTGTTTTTCTTTGTTATATACGTTCACTTCCATATTGTTTATAGTTTTATCATCTGTTTTTCATTTCATTTCAACATAACATTAATTGGTTTTTGCTTATCCTCATTTGCTCCTTTTTCGGTCTCGCCTAGGAAGCGCATGTGTTGTCTCTCGTGACATTCTGTATCTATTGCATGGGCTTTCATCAAGCCCATTCGTTTCGATTCGTTAATCAATGAGCCTTTTGAAATTCCTTGCTTTCGTTGGTGAATAGTTTACATTTGTTGCTCCTTTTGCTGTTTTGGTCACACCCTGGAGACTGGCCCTGTTACATGGATCACTTCACTATCGCCCATATAAGTTAGTTTTGGCAAACTATTTTGTCTTTTGCCTGTGCTTGTTTTGGCTTTCTGAACGTGCTCAGCCGAGGGCTGCAAATCATGTCCTTATCTTGTTTTCTACTGTCTTTGGTTTCACAAGCATTTTTTCACCCAGAGGCTATGTTGTTTTTCATCCTATACCATTTTGGGTTTCCTTAGCTCAAATGTCCAAACCTCATCAGTGCAGCACCAGCACAGCATCACGCAGCGCCACCACAGCATCACTCAGCACCACCTCAGCACCAGCACAGCATCTCCTCAGTATCACTCAACACCACCACAGCACCCCCTCAGCATCAGCACAGCACCACCTCCTCATCAGTGCACACCACAAGCGCAGTGCCAACTTAGCACCAGTGCAGCCCCACAACACCACCAGTGCAGCACCACCTCAGCACAAGTGCAGCGCCACCTCAGAAGCAACTCAGCACTACTTCAGCATTAGAACACCATCACCGCAGCACCATTTGAGCACCTTTAAAGCATCACTCAGCACCACCTGACCATCACTCAGCACCACCAGAGCACCAACTCTGCACAAGCTCACCACCACCTCAGTATTACTCAGCACCATGTCATCATCACACCACGTCAGCACAGCATCAGTGCAGCACCACCTCAGCATCAGCGCAGCACCACCTCAGCATCAGCGCAGCACCTCCTCAGCATCAGTGCAACACCACCTCAGCATCAGCACAGCACACGCTCAGCATTAGCACCATCTCAGCATCAGCACAGCACCACCTCCACTTTGGTGCACTGGTACAACCCCACCTCAGCACCAGAGCAGCCCCACATCACGAGCAATTCAGCAGCAAAGCTGCATCTCTTCATCATTACTACAGCACCACCTCAGCATCAGCGCAACATCACCTCAGTACAGCACCAACTTAGCACCACTCACTAACACCTGAGCACCAGCTCAGCACCGCCTGAGCACCAGAGAAGCACCACCTCAGTATCACTCATCACCACCTCAGCATCACTTAGCACCACCTAACCATCACTCAGCATCACCGGAGCACCACCACAGCACCACCTCAGCATAAGCACTGCACCATCTCAGCATCAGCACAGCACCGCCTCCTCATCAGTGCACCACCACCAGTGCAGCACCAACTCAGCATCAGAGCAGCACCACCTCAGCACCAGCTCTGCCCCACCTCAGCACCAGACAGCCCCACCTCAATAGCAATTCAGCACCAACGCTGTACCACTTCAGCATCAGCACAGCACCACCTCTGTACCAGCACAGCATCACCTCAGCACAGCACCAACCCTGCATCACTAAGTACCACCTGAGCAACAGGACAGCATCACCTCAGCATCACCCAGCACTACCTCAGCATCATCTGAATACCACCACATTACCACCTCAGCATCAGCACAGCACCATCTCAGCATCATCACATCACCACCTTCTCATCAGCGCACCACCACCAGTGCAGCACCACCTCAGATCCAGCACAGCCCGAACTCAGCACCAGCACATCCCCACCTCAACAGCAATTCAGCACCAACGCAATACTACTTTACCATCAGCGCAGCATCACCTCAGCATCAGAGCAGCATCACCTAAGCACAGCACTAACTCAGCACCACCTGATCACCAGTGCAGCACCACCAAATCAGCATCACTGAGCACCAACTCAACATCACTCAGCACCACCTCAGTATCACTCAGCATCATCTTAGCATCACCCCGCACCAGCACACCACCACCTCATCATCCCTCACGACCACCTGAGCATCATCTCTGCTCCAGCACACCACCACCTCAGCACCACCTCTGTCTGCCCTCGGAATCTGGCATCTGTTGATTCTCCCCTAGTGTCCGTCGGCTGCTCGTGTTGTAATTCAGGTACTGTATCCCTACCTCCAACCTCCCGTTGTTTATGTCCATCCCTCCGCCCCACAAAACAAAAAAAATGAAAACAAACAAGCAATAGAACAGGCAGGAAGAAGTTGCCATCATTGCAATGAAAAAAAAACCTAGAAGACATTTTTTACGTTAATTCGTTTTTTAATAGGGTCGTTCAGCTGTGCATAATGTCTTCTTGATTATATATAAGGTAACAAAAGTGCTAATAACACTTTGTTATTATAACTTTTCAACATGCTGCACAGCACCCACAATGCTCTGCAACATAGATTAAAGACACTGGCTAAGCCAATAGCTCTGGCTAAAGACTTATAATGTCCCAAAGGTGAGACCTTTTGGCTATGCCAACGCTTGTTAGATTTTCTATTGTTCTATTTTGTCTGTCAATTTCAATCTGTACATACGTTTATGTTTGTGTTATTGTATCACAGCAGTATACCTTGGCCTTTTATACCTCACATGTTATATTATGTGTATCGGTAAAGTGCACTACCCCCCACGAGGGCATCCTGACGCCGAGCAAGTGTTTGTGCCGAGGCCTGCCTATGGTAGGTTGGTTAATTGAAAAAACAGGTCTTCAGCTTCTTTTGGAATTCAAGAAGAAAGGAGGCGGCTCTGATGTAGAGTGGATTTAGATTCAATAAAAAAACTGTAAAAACTTGCACGTTTAAGTCTCAATTCGTTAATTTTCCACATAAATCCGTAATCAGATCACATTTACATTACTCATGAAATCCTGCATCTAAATATAATGTATTACAAAAAAGAAAACATTTTTCGGAGTAGTGAGGCTCATATTTCCTTTGGTCTCAGCTTTCCACCACTCAAGAATATAGGGGCCTCACAGTAGAAAACATATAGGCAACCTAGAGTGGGGCCTTACGCTTATGTAGCTTAGTCCTGATCACCGTATAGTTACCCCTCCATTATCGTATTCAATCCATCTAAAAGACTCATATGTCTACTTCTCAAATTAACTCATATTTCCCTATACCAGTCCACAACTAATCCTTTTTGACTTTCAGAGCAGCGTGCTACTCACTGAAAAGCACTTTGACGTCTTCTCAGGGATAGTAAGCGCCATATAATTACAATTACTGGGAAAGAACATGCCTTTACTTTGCACACCCTGAAGTGCACCCATACTCGGACCCTCACACCTTTGTTCTCCAAAAAGTCAAATCAAAAAGGAAAGTGAAGGGCAAGTGTAGCTAATAGCTCCCAGTTCAAACCCTTGCAAATGTTGTTAGACCCTTCATCAGCGGCGGCTGGCGGAATTTAAAAGCGGTGAGGCTGAGGGCAAGTAATTAATTTTTTGCATGTGAGCTGCAGATTTTATAAACCCACTTTCTGGTTTCAAATAATTTATGTTAAAAAATAATGCAGGATGACAGTTTGGCAGGAACGTATAGGCGGCTACAAAGCAGTTACACAACAAAAGCTCACATTCCAGTCCTGAGGCCGTAACATTCATTTTTAACAATGTGTATTTGCCCAGAATCACGTACAAAGTAGAACTGACACATGGACTATAACCTCGGCCCCAGTTTCTAAGTCCAGTGACCGGTTATGCTTTCATTATCGATTAAGAGTGAAGCGAGGGTGATGGTAAAGCGAGGGAAAGAAAGAAGAGTGAACATTAGAGACCAAGGAGTAGGATTGTGCAGGTGAAAATAAATAGATGGGGAGGGAAAGAGGGTGGGAGAGGATTTAATAAAAATGAGCACAAAGAAAGGGAAAGAGAGTTTCCTTTCCCGATTTAAGAGTTGTACTCCACTATGTCGCACTGCTGGGTTTAGGTATCCCTCGTGCGCAGCAGCATAGTCAAACTTTTCTCTCGGACTCCTCCTGGCCTGGAAAAATAAGCCTGAGCTGCCCAGCCAATGCAAGCACTGCTCCTATGCTGCAAATAATACTAAGCAGCATAAGAGCAGTGCTAGGATTGGCTGGGGCATTTAAGCTCAATGCTCCATTGAAGACAGATGGGGTTGTGTGTGTCTTTGCTGATGCAGCTAAATGGCAGCCATCAATGTGGAAGCCTGAACTGCGCATGTCAGGTTGGCCAGATTAATAATATGGCCAATATGACATGCGCATCTTAATTTCAACCTCAGCTGCTCATCACAACCACTTAGAGCTCCGTAGCCCCACCCCAAAAGTTAATACAATG
The DNA here is from genome assembly GCF_964204655.1 of Triturus cristatus. NCBI lineage: Eukaryota > Metazoa > Chordata > Amphibia > Caudata > Salamandridae > Triturus > Triturus cristatus. Next base: position 873,532,235 of record NC_140580.1, on the reverse strand, counting down.
AATGGAGGACATACAGGGCTAATTTACATTGCCAAATGATCCTGGTGATGGCTTGAAGCAGTTGGTGGTCAACTTCCCTACGTTCAGATGTGATTTCTTCGTTGGCTGCAAATTGCTGTATGTTTCTGTACTGCTAAGGGTAGTGGGTACCATCTGCAAAGTGGAAGATGTCATTGAAGGGAAAGGATCTGAGTGAGAGGGACAGAAGCTAACACTTGGATGAACACGTCCCATATGGAAGAAAGAACATGATCCCATGGACTGCTGCCTACTATACCAGTGTGACTTTAACGGCTTGTAATAAACTTCAGCAATGCAAATCCTTTTGCTCCAAGAGGAAGGAGATAGAATGCAGGCCTGTCCAGGACTCTGTCTCTGCACTTAAAGGGGCCATCCAGTGAATGATGTCACAGTGGATCTCCAAACCCCAGCCGCCATCTTCTAACAAACAAGCATTCTAAAGTCCCCACTGCTGGTGACTGTTATAGATGCAGGACTGGGCAAAGGAACTGTTTCTTCTCTGCACTGGATGGCCCCTTTAAATGGAATGGCTACGCTTAATAACCACAGATAAATGCAACTTGGCCCATCCAGCCTGCTGATTTCCCTCATCTGTTGTAACACGGTTAAACTCTCTCACTGCTTTTGACTCAGGGACCCTGACATGGCACAGCTCCAGAAATTGCATCTCTGCTTCCTGCCATCTCAAGCAGACGCCTTTACCCTTAATGCAGGAATAGCAGATGGGCTGGACTCAGGAGTAGCTGGAAGGAAGAATAAAAAGTATAATAAATATGGCTGTACTCATTGCCATTGAGGCAAAGCAATAAATGGGCAAAGTAAGATGCTGATAAATCTGTATCGAGCAATATCTGGTTACACGCACACCTTGCACAAACCACCTGCCACCATCTGGGAAATTAAAGTAAACATTGCTCCTAAAAAATGACTGTGGACCAAATTTTTCTTCAATTTGAGGAGAAAGTGCTAAATCCAGAAGAGATCCCACCGGGAACAATTAATCGGCAGGGGCGGCTCCTCCACACGGGCATAGGAGCGTCGCACCTTTACTTTCCTGCAGTGCGAGAAGCAGAAACATAAAATGGTATCATAAATACCATTTTATGTTTCTGCTTCTCGCATTGCGAAAAAAGCAGAAGGGCTTGGTTGGGGGCGGGCTGGTGGGCAGTCTTGCTCCTGGCAGGGAAGGAGTGGCTTGCCCATTGTTGTGGATGCTGACTGTTTGGTCGGCCTCAGGTCCGACCAAACCAGTCATATGCACTCTGCATTTTCTCTGTGTAGGCTGCATGCAGCCCACATAGAGAAAATGGGATCTCCATAGACGCCTGTGGGGTCGGCGTCCCAGCTAATCACAACGCTGCCGTTGCAGCGTTGTGATTGGCTTAGGGGAGGAGAGGGAGGCTGCCTGCTTCCTGTGAGGAGCAGAGAGAGGAGACGTGATGCGAGACCGGAGGCGAAGGTAAGTTTAAATAGTTTTTTTTATTAACCCACCCTCATCCCCGTGCGACCCCCTCCCCGTGCAACCCCCCCAACCACGAGTCATGCCGGCCGCGACTGTTCATCGGTCTTAGGAGTTAATATGGAGAAGGAAATTCTTCTAGCTGATTTGCCTGTGCATTTAGTTCTTCCTCCATTTTCCAACACCAACCAACCCTAAATCCAGTCCTCGTACTACCAAAGATCCCTGCTGCATGGTATACAGCAGTCAACCCCATTTTATGATGTGATTTAAAAGGTAGATTTTCACTGGACATGTCTACCTTTTTTGGGACTCAGATGTACTGGTCAATGCTTATAACAATCAGTACGTGTTACATGTGGAGCACTAAAGAACATATACTGTTACACAGCCCTCTCATTTCCATCTTTGACTCTACTTGGTTAGATTTGAGAGAGCATTTAACGTTATTCTTGGACAGTGAGTCGCTTACAAACCCAGCTGCAGTTTAACATGAATAAAGTAAAGCAAAGGTGGATGTTCCATCAGTTATACATTTTAAAAAGAAGTTGTCTCTACAACACATTTGAGTGTCGGCAAAAGCTTGTAAAAGAAAGTCCAGAAATGTTCAGCACTGTGAGGAAATTACTTTTTGCAGGTTCACCCCCACATTTTGCCCCACTTTTTAACAATTAGGTACTGGCATAAGAACTTTGAGAGAGCACTGAGGACTGCTACCCTGACCTCAGTGCCAGTGCTCTGAACCTAAAAGTTTATGTTTGATTGCCTTATACCATACTGGCATACGTTAACTTACTTGTAGGTCCTTTAGTTAATGGTACCAGGGGTACCCAGGACCCATCCGTGTTTAAGTGTCCCTCATGAACTGTGATACTTATTGTGCCATCAAGAATGTGACAAAGTAAAAGCATGTCTCCTAGCCTGCCATTACAGACGTGTAGAGCAGTTTGAAACTACTAACTCGACTTTGCCATTCAAACTAATGAAAGGTCCAGACCTTCCTTTTTAATTTATAAAAGTCTCCCCTAAAGTAGGCCTGTAGAGACCTATGGCAGGGTGATGTATATTAAAAAGTGGGACATGTGTTTTTATAGGTCCTAATATGAAAATTCCCAAATTGATGTTTTAACTGTAGAAAAGCTGGTAGCCCTATTTGCAACTACCGGGTTACATGCTGACAGCTCAGTTGTGCTAACTTCTTAATGAGACTACTAAAGTTGGTACTTCAAGGTATTAAAAGAATTGTTACAATAAACCCAACTTGATGCCCAAGTCGAATTTAAGGTAACTTTTGAGTATAAGGCAACTTCCGTAAGTTGCCAGTCTGTTGCCCACGTTTTCCAGTGGCCATTCGCAGATGCATGCCACATGACATCCTTCTGCCCTCCTGGGTAGAGGTGTGAATGACTCCCAGGTAAGGACACAAAAGAAGCCTGCCATTGGAAGAGGTGTTACATCTCCCTGGTAGGAAGTTACATATGGTGTGAGCCCAAAAGGCAAGCATCAAAGGGGAAGCTGCCCTTGAAGGTTAAATGATGGACACACACGAGAAGTATGACTGTTTGTTCTGGTAGATAGATTGACGTCGGGGACAGAGAGGAGGAAACAGTTGCCAAAGCGGATTTTCACTGGGCTTGGAGCTGTCAGGTCGCCACACTTCTAGGGTGGGCTACCAAGCTCCATACCCCGAGAGAGGGGGTGCTTCCATCTTGGGGAGTGGGCAGACTTTTGCACTATGGGATAGCTAAATGCCACACTTTACAGGAAGTTGTCATCAGGCAGTAGTGACTAGTAGTCACCACATCCCCCAAGGGCAAGTTGTGGGCATAAAAGTGGGACCCAGACCTCAGATCACTTCTGCACTGGAGAGAGGACCCAAGAAGGACTGACTGCCTTGCTGTTCCCTGGACCCAGCAAAGAGTGGCTGCACCTTCTGATCCTAGGGCTAGCAAAGGGAGGACTTTGCCTGATGTTCCCTGCTTGAGGAAAGTTGTCCCCTAGCCCCAGACAGAAGAGGTGAACTTCAAGGGTCAGTTAGCTGAATTCATGTTAACATCCCCAGGGCCATAAAAGCTGATGAAGCTGCCTTGGTAAAGTTGCTAGCCACAAATGCTTGTACACCACTGACTGCTGAAGCGCAGCCCGGGAGACCAAACCCCGATATTCAAAAGTTGCGCCCGAGTCTGCAAAACCTGGGAGAGTCCTCAAAGTGCAGTGTGATCACCTGAGACAGACACTAGCTGCAGTTGAAGTGAATTACTGGTTTCACTGTGACCGGAGACCAGTAGACCAGTGGCAACTCACTTTTGGATGGACTTCACCTGAATTTCAATGGACATTGACCTCTGTGGCCAAACTCAGCTCACTGTGTTTTTGAAAAGCAGGGGTGGCTCCAGAAAGACCCCTGTCAACTGGATCAGCATCCTCTGCATCTTCAGTAGCTTCAGCATCCTTTATGCCTTGCAATAGGACCACTCATTGATGCCTATGGTAATTCGCCCATAGAGCCTGGAACTAGACTGCAGACTGCTTTGACTGCAAGGTAATTGTTCTGCTAAACTTTACTGGCCCCTGTGACTTTCTCCCTCCTGGAGTTTGGCACCCAAAGTGGTCTGGAGTACCTGAACACAACTTTATAAAAACGTTTCTAAAGTTTTCAAAGGAACTGTTATCCGTGGTACTTGCCAATACTTGTTTACATTTTGAAAGAAACACGGTGATTTATGATTAACCTAATAATATGATATCTCTGGATTCATCTGGTGGATTTTGTTTGTTTTGGTGTCTAAAAATTCATTTAAAAAAATCTATTTTTATAAATTTCGTGTTGGCTTTCCTGTGTGTTGTGTTCCTTTCCATTCAATTGTTTTTGTACTTTTAAATGCTTTGCACTGATTCCAAAGCCTGACTGCTCAAAACAACAGCTATCTAGGGTTGCGCTAAGGTTTGACAAATTAGCCTGACTGGATCCAAGACAGGTTTGTGAGTTTAATACACAGTGAGGTCACACAGTCACACCATATAATAAACCACGTTGACTTACAAGCCCTTTCTGGGGTGAGATGTTATCCCAAAGAAGTCTTAAATAAATATTACTTTTGCTGCGAAAGTATGTATATCATGAAGCCAGATTGATAACTTTAGAGGATAATTCTTTGTCAATACTGGACTCGACTAATGAAATCTGTTATCTAGTCAATGAAACTTGAGTTATCATTGCTCTTTGAGTGAAGGGACAAAGGACAGACTTTCCCTCCCTGTCTCTCTGATCTGACTTACTCATGGATAGCACAGTGGCATGAGGCAATAATGCAGCAAGTAGGAAAAGGCCTCATCGCCCTCTGGTAGCTCAGCAGCCAGAGCTCCTTCTGCAGCTGAGCATCAAACAACCTTCATCAAATCCACCATCCAGAGGAAACAAAGGCGCTCAAGGCTCGATGCAAGTCTATGATTTGGTCCTAGACATTTCAGGGAGTTGTATCATTGAAGCAGTTATCTCTCCCAGATAACAGACAACAGGTGCCCCCAATTTTGAAAAGTTATAAAATATCTTTGAAGTTTAATGGGCCTGAGGCAAAGTCCCACTAACCTATCAATCATATTTTCATATCCAGAATACGATGGTGAAGTCACATAATAAAGTGAGGGGGCAGCAAAGTGGAAAAGGTGGGGCAGAAGAGAGAAGAGGGGTAAGATTTAGGGATTGATGAAGGTGCATTGGATATGCTCACATCTCACAAGAAGCAGAGTTGATGGGCCAATAGCACTTTATAGGTACAAGAGTAGGGATGAGTCAATGTTTTCATATATTAATAGGGAATGAGCTTAATGAATTTAACTGCCGCATTTCTCTAATATTACCACAAACATTGCATGAAACAACCCTAAATGCACTCTTGTCATTCTCTCCTCGCACACCACTCACACAGAATGTTTTAAAAAGTTCAGAGTTAATTTACAAATGTGGGTCACCTTTTACTAGCTAATTCATAAAAGGGAGCTACTCCTTATTTGGTGCCTGGACCTGTTTTCTGTCCAACTCCGACCCTCTTTCCATTGAAACGAAACTGGGTGGATGTACCATGAGGATTTAGGAGCAGATTTATGAGCAGCTATACAACACAGATATCTGCAATCTAGCAATAGTTTGGGGCAGCAATCAACCACCAGCGTGCCCAAGGATTAGCCTGTGGGGGCTGTAGGCACCCTCCACAATGGGTGGGTACGTTTTGGGTTAGCACCTCTCTTTCACAGCCTATCACACTGCTGAGCAGGAAATTCAAAAGTGAAAATGCTGAACTCCTTTCGAAAGATTTATGATATTAGGTTACTTAGCAAGAAATACACTAAGTAAGTGCAAAAAGGATAGGGACCCCACCCTTTGAGAAATGGGGTACTTTCAACCCAAAGAAGGCCTTGCAATTAGTTCAGTTATCCCAAAGAGACAGAATACAATAAATGACAGTGGGGTTCGCGTTCCACGCTCATCCAAAATGTAGTGCCCCCCCAGGGGTCTCTATCCGCACCTGCGGTGTCTCTGGTATGTATTGTCGGGGAAGGTCTAAATATTCTACCCTGTTTCAGGTGATACACAAGTGCCTATATGTTTTTATGGATCACATAATGTACCCCATATGGCATGCAGGAAAACATTCCATCAACGACAGAAAGGTTGCATAAAAATTAGCCTAATTTCAATATCAATGATGCAAAATCAAGATAAACCAACATTACCGACAAGAGCAATAATTTTGTCTCTGTTCTTTTTTCAAATGTTGCTAAAATGTTTGGATTTGGATTAGTACATTGTAGTTTTAAAATATTTAATTTTTACTCCAAAACATGGCAGAACCATATTTCTTGGCCCGGTGTTAAATGAAAGATGTGGCTTCTGCCATTATCTAAAAGCCGGTCCCCACAAGAAAATTAGTCCCAGCTGTCAAGCAGCCTCTGTTAAAACTGTAGCCAACACAGGAAACCATGTGTTAAGTGGCGAGAAAATCATTGCACTGCTTGCTGATATAAACCACATTAGATCTGTAAACTTATGTATTGGCACAATTCAATCTATGCCAATGTTGCTTTCAAACCAAAAGGGACATATGTATCGATCTGCTTGCTGAAACCACATGTTTTAAGCCAACTTCTAGAAAAAGAGGTAGCTCAGTCCTAGGTTGCGTCTGCTGTAGCAAGCTACTAGACAAGGCAAAGTTTGGCTCTTAATCCTTTTCACTCTTAAGCTCTTCCTAACTGGACCTTGTTCCACTTCTTCTCCACCATGTGTCTGCTTTAAGGTAAGCTACTCTAAACTATGCCGTCTAGTTAGCCCCCACGTTAAGACGATCCACTCCGTAATGAGATCTTTTCAAGTTACACACATCACCTTTTGAAATTTTAGCAAACATCTCTACTGGTTCTTGGCACCCTGGCAGCCAGGACACCATCAGACTGGAGACTAAGATGTGTAAAAAAGAAAAACAAGACAACAGGCATTTTTTATTTATGCACCCAGGATCTGAAACAACATCCCCATATCCATCAGACCTGCCACGATGCTGCTCCAGTTTAGGAACCTCTTTAACTCGTTCCGTGCTCATGACGGAACCACGCCGTCATGAGCCACGGTTGCCGTGTGCTCATGACGGAGTGGTTCCGTCATGCTGCGGCCGTTGGCGGCCGCGCCGCCCACGCGGCGCTAATTCCCCGCCTGTGTGGGCGATTAGCGCCATGGGCGGAGTCATGACGGAACCACTCCGTCATGAGCACAGCCCAACCGTGGCTCATGACGGAGTGGCTCCGTCATGAGCACAGCGCCACCGCGCTGCCCCCAAACCCCCCCCAGCGCTGCGGCGGAGGTTAAAGAACACTATATCACAATGCATTAGCTATCCACAACTCAGCTTCCTCTCCTATTACTCGTTGACTTTAAGCTTGCCTTTGACCGTGTACATCAGTTTGCTGCCTTTTGGCTATACTGATACCAAATAAATACATACTTACAAACATCAAAAGGATGATCAAAGTTTGTTTATTTTCCTTGGTTTGGAGGAAGACTGCTTGTTAATAGCTGAACTGTGTCAATAATTGATGTTTGCTATCTCCTTGTCAGTAAATTGCTTCCCTCGCTGCACAGCTCCGCCTGGTATCTGTTGCCCCTGACCCTTCCAGGTCCTTAGTTTGAGGCCTGTATCCCTGGTGGTTCAGTGGGGAGCATCTCCACTCTGCTGCTGCTCTCTGCCCTCTGTCTTTTTGCCTTTTATGCTCCTCTGCTCTTTTTACCTGTCTTTTATCTATTACTGCTTTCTTTGAACTTTCTTTCATTTCTCCTTTTGATGCGCCTTTTTTCCCTTTCCTGTGCCGCTGCACGTCCTCTGCGGCCAGCCCCCCTCCAGCACTGTTTTCCTGCTTCCTGCCTCCCAGTCCTCCACAAACATTACTTAATGGTGGCCGTTGCACAGTGAGCCAAAGGCAAGCCCGTCTGTGCCTGTCCATGCCTGGACTGCACTCAGCTCCACGTACCCTGGTCCTTGGACAATCCTCCACAATGACTCCAGCACCCTCCACGCACTCAGCCCCGTACGGTCCACCGCCTGCCAGTTCGCATCGCTGAATAACACCCAAGGCCCATTTACCTACCACTCACTGCACCTTCTCCTCCCTCTGCACACCAGACCCTCCAACGGCACGACCCTCAAGAACCAGACCCTACCACCTCAGATGCACCTACTCAACACCCGCTACCTCAAAAGACACGCCATGGAGATTTGGGAACTGCTCAACTCCATCTCCCCTGATGTCACCTTCTTTACAGAAACCTGGATAAATCCCATCTCAGCCCCAGACATTGCAACCGCGATCCCCGACTGCTACAAAATCCTCCAAAAGGACCGCATCAACCAACCGGGAGGAGGCATCGCCATTGCACACAAAAACACCCTCTGTCTCACAACCAGCTCCGACGACCACTCACCCAACATGGAGCATCTCCACTTCCACTTCCAGATCCAGACCAAACCAAATGCCACCTTCCATTTTACCCTCGTCTACAGACCTCCCGGACCACATCCCCCCTTCAGCAAAGCCATAGCTGACTTCATCATTCACCACACTCTCGCCTCAATGGACTAAATCCTCCTCGGCTACCTCAATTTCCACATGGGCAACCTCGATGGCCACAAAACCTCATCCCTACTGGAGAGTCTCTCCACCACCGGACTCAAACAACTGGTCACATCTCCAACCCACTCAGCAGGACACACGCTCAATCCCATCTTATCCGCATGCAACATCTCTTTCAGCCACACCTCCGAATCACACTGGATCGACCACCACTGTATCCGCCTCTCCTCACTAGACCCACAGTACACCACCACACCCACCACAATACTCAGAGAAGCTGTAACAAGGTCACAGAAGACCAGCTCACCACCTCACTGAGCAAAACCCCACCACTGACATCCACGGATGCAAACACCTCAGCACGCAACCTCCACCATTGGATCTCCGACTGCACCAACACACTGGCTACCCTCAGGCAAGCAACCCTCCAAGAAAGCCAGCTAGGTCTCCCCGCTCTCCAAGAGTCCAGATGCTCCTGCAGACAGCTCGAGAAAAGATGGAGCAGCAGCAATATCATGGCTGACCGCGCAGCCTTCAAAACCGCCATCACTGCACACCACCACCTCATCAGAACAACACAGAAAGCAGCTATACAGGAACGCAGCAACGTCAAAGCAAACAGCAACAAAGAATTCACCGTGGTCAAAGAATCTGCCAAACCCAGCACAGAGATAGCAGACAACCCCCCCCCCCCTCTCAAGAGCTCTGCGAGAACCAGGGCCGGACTGTGAATAGAAACCGGCCCTGGCAACCTGCCCAGCCACCCCCCCCTGGGTGAGGGGAAGTGCAGCCAAGCAGTTTGTGAGGGCCGGTTTCGGCCAATTTTGTTACAGGGGGCCGATATTGCCGACCCCCGGTAACACAAACGGCCCTCTAGGGGTCCAAAACCAGCCCCCACCCTAGCGGCCTACCGGGGAAATGCCCAGTGCCCGCTATGAGGCACTAGAAAAATTATTTGATAGGGTCTAAGGGAGAGTTTAATGACCTGCCTCAGTTCTAATCCCCTAAATCTACAATGTGAAAAAACAAAACAAAGAACTGGGGGTCTAGTCAAATCCTGCTAAGTGAGCGGGAATGCAACAAATAACGGGCTAATAAGTCCCAAAGATCAGAAAAGAGAGTAAAAGAACAGAAGCAAGAAAAAGAAGTAGAGAGAGACAACCAGATGCAATCGAGAATGGACCTTGGAGCGGAATTATTGGATACCCATCAATTGTCTGTGTGATCAATCTTATCATCTGGTTATCCAATCCAAAATGAGATGCTTCTCTTGATCATAGAGAACATCTAAATGGAAGTGATTTCACTCGTGGGTGGTCCAAGGTTGTCAGAGGATTGGAATGGGAAAACCAACCATAGTTGGATGATAGGACAATTGACAGGAGTGCAGTGCTAACAAAAGACAGTGAGGTGGTGTATTAAAATAGAATTGCGAGAAAACACTAACAATTTAATACGTGTCTCGCATACTAAATAAAACAACAGTGCAGAAAAGCAGTATTAAACAAATGACTGCCGTGTAGAAAGGTCGACATGTTTCAGCCAAATGAGATACATTTACCCCTGCGGCTTTCTTCAGGACCTATGTTGTTATATTCTAGCTACTGCAAAAGAGTGAAAACATGTATAGTGATAAAAAGAATAGATAAAGACAAACAAGTAAATTTATCTCACTATCATGTGAAAATGGCACATTGTACCACCTTAGGCAAATCCTCCGTCTCAAAAGGATGCTGCGTGCATCTGTCAAGGAAGCAAATGGAAAATGTCTCAATCAAAAGAAATAGAAAATAGAAGCACTCTCATTGTTATAACCAAAAACTAACATTATGTTAGATGTTAGAGGGCTTACCCGTAATGATCGGGGAACGGACCTCACCTCGCCTGGATCCTGACTCAGGACTAAGAGGCCCCGCTCTGTATAAAAAAGAAAATGAACTACCAATATCTGAAGACAATTCGATGTATCTTCCCAAAATAAGGAGAGAGGGTGTGTACTAGTGTAATAAACTACTAGTAGCAAGAATTGGTAGACTGAAAATTAGAATAAAACCATAAATGTGTCATACCAAACGAAGAGACCCATACAGATACTCTCCAACAGAATATCAAAGGCTCAAGAGAGAGACTAAATGTCAAACTGCACCAAACGTGACATTTCTTGCCTAATGTAGCAGCCCCTGCAACTATCCAACATTGGCAGTTGTGCAGGAGTTTGCACTGTGATGTTAGCGGCAAAGGGGCTAGTGTGAAGTCTCATATTAAAAACTCTTTACCGAAGAAAAGAGGGTGTAAAGGGGTCTCATGACTTCCTTGTCTAAAGACAATGCAGCAAAATGCCTAATATTATCTTAGAGTAGAGATCAGAGCAGTCGTGCGGGTGCTCACCTCTCCGTCGTTACCTCGTTGTGGCTGCAGAATCAGGAGGGAGGTAACCATTACTTCCAAAGCGGCGTTCTAATAAAGCCGACAAACCTCGTCGGTTGCAGAACGCGAGGTGAAACTGACTAGTCCGTCATCCCCTGTTACCGGAAGAACAAACCGGACTACAGGGTGACGTCATGATGGCCGCTTGTGTAGTTTGTTTTGTTTTTCTGAATTGCCTGCTCAGATGTTAATGCGTGCGTGCCCAATTCGATTGGAAAAGTAACCATGAGTATCTTTAAAATACAGAAGGAGACCTGCATGCGGCCACAAGAAACGTCATCTCTTAGAAAAATCGCAATGTCAGATATAAGAACATGACGATAATGGAAGTATCTGAGACTACAAGATGACGTCACAATGTGGGCGTCTGTAGTCCATTAGCCGCGCTAGAGATATGACTCGCGCTATAACCTACAAATATAAAACAAAGGAAGATCCCACCATAGAGAGATCGCAGTGTAGGATATTAAAACATGACGATAGTAAAAGTGTCTAAGACTACAACATGACGTCACAATGGGGGCGTCTGTAGTCCTTTAACCGCGCTAGAGCAATGACTTGCGCTATAAACTGCAAAATACAAAGCATAGAAAGATCACACCATCGCATGCAATCTAAACTGTCTAGTATGCGGTTATGGGGTTTTTTTTATATTGTAATAAGCCTCTGTTTTGAGTATATCAGTGTATGTTCTATCTCTAGAAATATGGTATGTGGAAGCCTTGTAGTTTCGTGTGAAAGTACAATCTGAACAACATAATCCCCTTTTCTTTCTTAAAGTAGATATTCAAAAAGTGTTGTGGTCTCTTGTTCCAAACAACCAGTGACTGTCTTATAACAGATGAGGCCACATGCAGGTTCCCAAATAATAAGGCATACTGAACGAGGGGAAAAGAAGGAAAACACAACCCATTTCATAAGGTAGTCCATGGAATTTCATCATTTAAACCCCTCACATCACTATGTAATCTAAACACCCATTTCTGTTCTTTCATAAAGAGGTATTTAGTGGTGTCAACAATGTGTGATGGTATCAGTGGTTTTTCAAGCACTGTCCAGAGAAAGTCGTCTGCTTTGTGATCTTTTTCAATGAAATGTCTGGTTAGTTTGGTCGTTGATCTCTTGCATCTGAAGGAACTCTTATGTTCTACCATACGAGTCCTTACTTTCCGGGTTGTCATACCCACGTACTTGCATTGGCACGGACAAGTGATTAGATAAATTAGATTGTCGCTGTTACAATTGGTAAACCTCTTCTGCAACCAGGGTCTATTGGTGCCTATATCGATAGAGGTGGTGTGTATCGTTTGTGGGCAAATAGAACAGTTGCCGCAGGGGAAGTGGCCAGCCACTGCCGGGAGCTCCCATAGTGTGCCTACCGCTCTCTGGGGCAGGGTTTTAGGGCGGGTATGTACCAAACGGTCTCGTATATTGCCAGACCTCTTAAAGGAGAACAAAGGAGGTGCCAAGGATCCATCGCATGAGGACAAAATGCGCCAATGTTTTCTGACGCTTTTTTGTATCTTGTTAGCCATTGTGCTAAACGTGGTAACAAAAGTCATGCGTTCAAGGATGGGTTTCTCAAAAGCAGGTTCCAGGAGTGCCTCACGGTGATTATTAGTAGCCCGCTTTAGTGAGCGTTTCACTAGCCTGGGAGGATATTGTCTAGAGACCAGTTGTTCCGTAAGGGCCTCAGCATGTTTCCTAAAGGTATTCACAGTCGAACAGTTCCTACGAACCCGCAGGAACTGTCCAAACGGTAAATTGTCCCTCAATGATTTAGGGTGTTGACTGTCGTATCGTAATAAAGAATTACGAGACATAGGTTTCCGATAGAGCTCGCTTTCTAAACCTGTAGGTGTGACGAAGATGGACAGGTCTAAAAAGGCTAACCTTTTGTCATCAATTTCGACCGTGAACTTTAGGAACTGGTTTCTCGTATTAAGCCATTGATGAAAAAGAAGGATAGACGCGCGATCACCTCTCCAGACCACCAGCACATCATCAATATAGCGTTTCCACAGTCGGATGGACTCAAGAAACGGATTGGTGGAATTGAAGATGTGTTGCTGTTCATAGGAATGGACATAGAGATTGGCCAGACTAGGCGCAAAAATACTGCCCATACTGGTCCCGGAGACTTGTAAGTAGATCTGGTCTTCAAATTTAAAGAAGTTGTCTTTCATGGCAAGTTTGGCTAATGCCATAATGAAATGTACAGGGGTAATGGAATTCAATTCGGTTTCATGTAGAATTGCAGATACTGTGTCCAAAGTCTCATCTTGGGGGATGGAGGTGTAAAGCGCCTCAACATCAAAAGAGACTAGTAGATCCGTGTTGGTATCAAAATCGATGGTGGGTAACAGACGTAATACATCTTTCGTATCCTTGAGATACGTGGGCATCTTGCTGACAATAGGTCTCAAAAAATGATCCACAAAAGTAGACAGAGGTTCCAGTATCGCTCCTTGACCCGAAATGATGGGTCTACCAGGCGGTGGTCTTTGTGCCTTATGTATTTTCGGTAAAGTATAGAAATACGGCATGATGGGAAATTTGGTTTGTAAGAACTGAGACTCTTTTGCAGTAATCCAGCCTTCGCAGAGTGCCTCCTCCGCCATGTCACTAATAGTACGCTGTAGTCTATTAGTGGGATCTTCCGCTAGTGGTAAGTAGAAGCGGCGATCTTCCAATTGTCTAAGGCATTCAGTTCTGTAATCCGATGTGTCAAGAATCACTATAGCACCACCCTTATCCGCTGGTTTGATAGTAATCAAAGGGTCTGCGGACAAGTCTCGAAGGGCTCTTTGTTTAGCCAAGGGCAAATTGGTGTATGTGGATTTGTGACTGCTACAGAGTAAGGTGACATCTTTCTGAACTGCTTCTTCAAAGGTTAGGACTGCCGGCGGAACTGTATGACTGGGAGGATTGAACACTGAGCGTTTCTTAAGGCCGGTGTTCATATCAGTTTGGCCGTCTTCGGTCAGTTCCTTGTCTTTGAAAAAGTAATGTAGTCTCAATTTACGAAAGAATTGTGCTAATTCGCACTGTATCTGAAAAGGGTCCCCATCAAAGGTAGTGACAAACCCAAGGCCTCTATTCAGAACTGATTCTTCATCCTTAGTAAGTATCTTTGAACTAAGATTTACAATCAGGTCTGGTGGGGGCTGTCTGTTGGAGGAATGTTCCTCTGTGTCTGACTGCGGGTCCCCATATGTGGGCCTGTTTGCGGGTCCCAGTGAACCTGGGATCGTTGGTTTCTTCTTCTGCCTCTCGATCTGGGAGGGCCTAATCCTAAAAAAGGATGCGAATTGGGGTCAGATGGAAAACCTTGAAAGGGTGCCATTGGAGGTTGAAAGGGATGTGGGGGGTAGCTCCACGGTGTTGGTGGCCACCACTGTTGGAATTGAGGCATGGAGTGTCCCCTATAGCTATTGAAACGATTGAATCTACCCTAACCCCTGGGTGTTTGTTTATATGAACCTTGGCCCTCTGAATCACTATCTTCCGTGCTGGATCACGAGTAAGTGGATCCAAATCTTTTGCCATTGTTCCTAAATTCAGGAGGGGAATAATTCTCGTTAGTATATGGGTAGACAGTCTCATGTTTGAATTTAGCCAAGTCTTTCTTGAATTTCTCAATTTTTGAGAGTAAGATGGAATCTTTGAACTCTTTGTTATTTTTATTAGACTTTTCCTGATTTTTGCGAAAGAGACTGGCAGTAATGGTCGTTTTGATTTGAGATTCTAAGAGCTGGATTTCAATCAGAATTGAATCAGCCACCTTTTTGGCAGTACTGATAATCAGTATAAGCCAGTCGCGCGTGCAGCGCCAGGCTATCAGAGACCAATCTTTCAGGAATCCCTTATCTGTGCGGAACAGACGTGGAGCATTAGTGACTATTAGGCCTGGGGGTGCGCAATTGGCCCGTAAATATTCTGCCATAATGGCACCATGAACCGAGGAACGGGAATGTGATTTCTTTAGAATTAGGATCTTCCCCCACTCGTCAACCCCGCTAACAGAGGAGGTGGTAGGTAAATCCAAAATACTGGGAGTGTTGTCAAGAATGGATTGCAAGATAGCATCGTCATACGCTAAGCCACCGTATTCGGCCATCTTATCACAAGTCAAGGAAGCAGCAGGAAACAATCGAAAGGCAGACACATATGTGTGGAAAAATACAGGAAAATAGAAACTAACTAATTGTAAGTTAGATATGTCCTATCCTATTGGTATAGAGATCAAAAAAGTACAGACCCGCAGCTGTAAGCTGCTCAGTAACCAGGCACTAGAAAAATTATTTGATAGGGTCTAAGGGAGAGTTTAATGACCTGCCTCAGTTCTAATCCCCTAAATCTACAATGTGAAAAAACAAAACAAAGAACTGGGGGTCTAGTCAAATCCTGCTAAGTGAGCGGGAATGCAACAAATAACGGGCTAATAAGTCCCAAAGATCAGAAAAGAGAGTAAAAGAACAGAAGCAAGAAAAGAAGTAGAGAGAGACAACCAGATGCAATCGAGAATGGACCTTGGAGCGGAATTATTGGATACCCATCAATTGTCTGTGTGATCAATCTTATCATCTGGTTATCCAATCCAAAATGAGATGCTTCTCTTGATCATAGAGAACATCTAAATGGAAGTGATTTCACTCGTGGGTGGTCCAAGGTTGTCAGAGGATTGGAATGGGAAAACCAACCATAGTTGGATGATAGGACAATTGACAGGAGTGCAGTGCTAACAAAAGACAGTGAGGTGGTGTATTAAAATAGAATTGCGAGAAAACACTAACAATTTAATACGTGTCTCGCATACTAAATAAAACAACAGTGCAGAAAAGCAGTATTAAACAAATGACTGCCGTGTAGAAAGGTCGACATGTTTCAGCCAAATGAGATACATTTACCCCTGCGGCTTTCTTCAGGACCTATGTTGTTATATTCTAGCTACTGCAAAAGAGTGAAAACATGTATAGTGATAAAAAGAATAGATAAAGACAAACAAGTAAATTTATCTCACTATCATGTGAAAATGGCAAAGAGTTTTTAATATGAGACTTCACACTAGCCCCTTTGCCGCTAACATCACAGTGCAAACTCCTGCACAACTGCCAATGTTGGATAGTTGCAGGGGCTGCTACATTAGGCAAGAAATGTCACGTTTGGTGCAGTTTGACATTTAGTCTCTCTCTTGAGCCTTTGATATTCTGTTGGAGAGTATCTGTATGGGTCTCTTCGTTTGGTATGACACATTTATGGTTTTATTCTAATTTTCAGTCTACCAATTCTTGCTACTAGTAGTTTATTACACTAGTACACACCCTCTCTCCTTATTTTGGGAAGATACATCGAATTGTCTTCAGATATTGGTAGTTCATTTTCTTTTTTATACAGAGCGGGGCCTCTTAGTCCTGAGTCAGGATCCAGGCGAGGTGAGGTCCGTTCCCCGATCATTACGGGTAAGCCCTCTAACATCTAACATAATGTTAGTTTTTGGTTATAACAATGAGAGTGCTTCTATTTTCTATTTCTTTTGATTGAGACATTTTCCATTTGCTTCCTTGACAGATGCACGCAGCATCCTTTTGAGACGGAGGATTTGCCTAAGGTGGTACAATGTGCCATTTTCACATGATAGTGAGATAAATTTACTTGTTTGTCTTTATCTATTCTTTTTATCACTATACATGTTTTCACTCTTTTGCAGTAGCTAGAATATAACAACATAGGTCCTGAAGAAAGCCGCAGGGGTAAATGTATCTCATTTGGCTGAAACATGTCGACCTTTCTACACGGCAGTCATTTGTTTAATACTGCTTTTCTGCACTGTTGTTTTATTTAGTATGCGAGACACGTATTAAATTGTTAGTGTTTTCTCGCAATTCTATTTTAATACACCACCTCACTGTCTTTTGTTAGCACTGCACTCCTGTCAATTGTCCTATCATCCAACTATGGTTGGTTTTCCCATTCCAATCCTCTGACAACCTTGGACCACCCACGAGTGAAATCACTCTTTTGCAGTAGCTAGAATATAACAACATAGGTCCTGAAGAAAGCCGCAGGGGTAAATGTATCTCATTTGGCTGAAACATGTCGACCTTTCTACACGGCAGTCATTTGTTTAATACTGCTTTTCTGCACTGTTGTTTTATTTAGTATGCGAGACACGTATTAAATTGTTAGTGTTTTCTCGCAATTCTATTTTAATACACCACCTCACTGTCTTTTGTTAGCACTGCACTCCTGTCAATTGTCCTATCATCCAACTATGGTTGGTTTTCCCATTCCAATCCTCTGACAACCTTGGACCACCCACGAGTGAAATCACTTCCATTTAGATGTTCTCTATGATCAAGAGAAGCATCTCATTTTGGATTGGATAACCAGATGATAAGATTGATCACACAGACAATTGATGGGTATCCAATAATTCCGCTCCAAGGTCCATTCTCGATTGCATCTGGTTGTCTCTCTCTACTTCTTTTTCTTGCTTCTGTTCTTTTACTCTCTTTTCTGATCTTTGGGACTTATTAGCCCGTTATTTGTTGCATTCCCGCTCACTTAGCAGGATTTGACTAGACCCCCAGTTCAGTGCCCGCTATGGCCAGTCTGGTCCTGGCGACAACCTCGCCACCTTCTTCACCGCATGATCAAGGAGATTTGCAACAGCTTTGCACCCCAAGACCACCCACCCCATCCACAACCACCGCACCCAATGGCTCCAGATCCCAGCAGACCTTGCCCAACTGGACCACCCTCTCTGATGACACCCTTAGGATCATGAAGAGCTTCCACTCCAGAGCCCCCTCGAATCACTTCCCTCTCCACATCTTCAACAGAGCCAGCACCTCCATCACATCCGAGCTCTGACTCTCCATCAACTGCTCCATCGAGCCTGCCACCTTCCCTGAAGACTGGAAGCATATAAAGATCAAACCCTGCTGAAGAAACCCTCTGCTGACCCGACCGATCTCAAGAACTACAGACCCATATCTGTGCACCCCTTCCCAGTCAAAGTTATCGAGAAATCCATCAATGCCCAACTTTTTGAGTTCACTATAACAAATTACATCCTGGAATTCTCCCAATCGGGCTTCAAAAGCAACCACAGCACTGAGACCACTCTCCTCGCAGCTACAGAAGACATTCGCATCCTCCTCGACTGAGGCAAAACTGCTGCCCTCATCCTCCTGGACCTCCCAGCTGCCTTCGACACCGTCACCCACCACACCCTCTGTGCAAGACTCTATGACACCGGCATCCACGACAAAGCCCTAGAATGGATCTGCTCCTTCCTCACCGGCCGAACACAGAGAGTCAGACTTCCCCCGTTCAACTCAGAACCCACAGAGATCATCTGCAGAGTGCCTCAGAGATCCTCCCTGAGCCCTACCCTCTTCAACATCTTCATGACCCCGTTTGCAGCCATCGTCAGAAGCCACGGGCTCAACATCGTCTTCTACGCCGATGACACACAGCTGATTCTCTCCCTCAGTCATGAACCCACAGCTGCACAGAGCAACTTCCACAATGGTATGAAGGCAGTCACCACCTGGATGAAGGACAGATGCCTCAAGCTTAACTCAGACACGACCGAAGTCCTCATCCTGGGCTGCACCACTCTGCCTGGGATGGCTCTTGGTGGCCCACGGTACTGGGAACCCCCACCACACCCACAGACCACACACGAAACCTCAGCATCATCCTGGACTCCTCGCTCTCAATGAAAAGCCAAATCAATGCTGTTTCGTCCTCCTTCTTCCACATGCTCAGCTTGCTTCGTAAGATCTTCAAATGGATCCCCACCGAGTTCAGGAAAACGGTAACCAATGTGCTCATCAGTAGCAGACTCGACTACAGCAACACATTCTATGTTGGCACCACCCAGAAACTTCTAAAGAAACTGCAGAACATACAGAACTCATTATGAACATCCCACGCCGCAGCCACATCACCGGCCACCTGAGAGACCTTCACTAGCTACCTATCAACAAAAGACTTAGCTTCAAGCTCCTCACGCATGCCTACAAAGCCCTCCACAACGACGAACCTGCATACCTCAACCACCGCCTCTACTTCTACACTCCCACCAGACATCTCCGCTCTGCCCAACTGGCCCTGGCCACCATCCCACAAATCTGCAAGACTGCTGGAGGAAGATCCTTCTCCTACCTAACTGCAAAGACCTGGAACTGCCTGCCTCTGCACCTCAGGCAATCACCGTTACTGCTGCAATTCAGGAAGGACCTCAAGACCTAGCTCTTCGACTGAACAGCAGATCCACCCCCCATTACCGCCCCCCCTACTCAGTGCCTTGAAACCTTCACAGTGAGTAGTCGTGCTTTATAAGAACCATGATTGATTGATTGATCTCCATCTCTATAGCTCCTCAACAGGTTGATTTTTAAGATTTGCAACCTTCTGTTTCTTACATTGAAATCTCACACTTAGGAGCCTTCACATGTTGACCCATATATCTTGCTTCATTGCTAGGTTGATTGCAGCCTATTTGGTCCCTCAAAGAGGGAACAATGCTTGTATTTTAAATTAAACCACTTGTATCCCTACATGCACACACATGTGGTTGTCAAACCATCTATATATCCTGAAATTTTTTATAACATCTACCCGCTAGATCCCCATACTGACGTATGGAGTCCACCAGCTGTTAATGTAAGTGTTCGCTGGCGTAGCCCTTTTAAGGAGTGACTAGACTGTTCCATATTGCTGAAGTACAATGCATCTAATCCTGGGCTATCAGTTTTACATGGTAACTGATTAGGGTAAAACATTAGATTACAGTTGTCTGTAAAAGGACCATTATTGCCATACACATCTGTGTCTCAACCTATCACACTTTACTTTTGCAACATATTAATGTCTTCATAAAACACTTAACCCAAAAAATGCAATTTATACATAAAATGTAGGCAACTCCTTCAAGTCAATCAATGCTAAAAGAGAGAATTTTCTATGTGATTTTTCCTTGTAAAAACTTGATATTTCAGATGAAGATGCTACTTTGTTAAATGGTTTTGGAGAAGGGTTGGGGTGAAACCTGAAAATGGGAGCGGGCCACAAACCTCAAGCCTTGTCATTGTGTCTTTTGAAGGGCCAAGCACAAAGCATACCACTGGAGACGGATGTCGGCACACCCCGCTGGTTTAGCTGCTCTCTTCTCTTTGCCCTCTCCTCGGATGTTGTCAGGTTTCATTTCTAAAACTGACTCTCTTACAAGCCACTGGAGGCAGCTATGGAAGCATCTATTGTGAAAACTGACAGTTGGTTTTCTTCTGTGTGTGCCCAAGAGGGGCTGGCGGGAGGAAGCAGGGGTTGGTTGCGGGCAGGATTCAAACACTCACAGCAGTAAGGCTGCGCGCCAAAGCAGAACGTCCCCCAGAGAGAGAGCTGTCTGTAAGAGAAGAATTTAAACATGAAAACAATTGGAGCGGGATCACATCTGCACTATTGAGATTCTCCATGTGATGGCCTGTGGCAGGCGGTGAACTGAATTAATTTCATTTAGGGAACTTGTAGTAAATCGGGTTATTGGTGTAGATGGGTGAAACCCTACTCTAACAGCAACCACAATCCTTGTCAGGGTGAAGTCACAAGCAAACCCCAAATTAACCTGTGCTCAACCATCTGGTAGCTTGGCACAGAGCAGTCACGCTTAACTTGGAGGCAATGTGTAAAGTATTCATGCAGAAGACGAACAGTAATAAAGTGAAAACACAACACAAGAAAAAGCCAACACCAATTTAGAAAAATGTAGTACATTTTAATAAATAAATCAAGACCAGAATGACAAAAAATCCAATCAGTTGAATCAGAGATATGCAATTTTAAGGGAAAATAGCATCAAAAGGTACAAACCACCGGCTCTAGTTATCTTGTTGCACCGGACTGGTACAAAGTCGCAAGTTCATGCCGTCCGCGAAGGAGTGTTGGCCAGCTGCAGGAACCCACTCAGGCCTGCTGAAAAACAGTACCTGAGTCCTGGTTGCGAAGAGGTGCAGAGGCCCTAGTTGAGGATGCGTCATGCAGCAGAGGTGATGCAAGGTCCAGGCGAGGAGAATGCTCACCTAGTGTTGGTTTTGTGGAGCTGTGATGTGTGATTCGATGTCCTTGCATTGAGATGCATGGCGCAGCAGTTGTTCCAGTGGGCTGCATTGGGCGAGGTGATGTGCTTGAGTGGAGATGTGTCCGCTCTGATGACGATGTGAAGTCTTTGCGTTGGGGAAGCCCGCACAGCAGAGGCGATTCATCGGTTCCAAAGGCAATGCATAGAGCAGAAGGGGTGATGTGCTAGTACTGCAGGAGATGTGCTGCGCCACAGATGAGGAACGTCAGTTCTGCTCGATTCTGAGCTGGGCGGGCAGAGCTCCTTCAGGCCCACTTTCAAAGGTCCAGGACTGGGATGACACCACTTGGGAGAACAGGATTCACAGATGGCAGAGTCCAAGTGCTGGGTTCAAGGTTTTTGTAAACCAGCTTCTGATCAGGAGTCCAGCCACCTAGCCCTTAGAGTCACTCTGGGGTCCTGGATTCAGAAATTCAGGTCCAATCCTTCTCACCCAGACAATCGGGCAGCACAGCAGGGCAGCAGTCCTTTAGAGCAGAAGTCCAGCAGAGTAGCAGTCATTTCAGCAGCACAGAAATCTTTTTTCGTGGCAGAGTGCACAGGTTCATAAGTGTACTGAAGAGTTGGGTCTAAGGTACCAATATTTACACCTGATGCAGACTTTGAAGTAGAGGAACCTTCTAGAGGTTTCCACCAACCTCTCCCCCACTGAGGTGCTTGAAATTTCCTGCCTCCTTGCCATGGCCCCAGATTGTTTGGGGTTACAATAATGTAATGTCAAACCCCTTTGTGAGAGTGCTCAGACAGGGCCTTTGAGATTTGCAATGAGTTAGGTGACAGCTCCTTAGGACAAGTAAATGCCATCTTTCTAAAAGTGGCATTTTCAGAATTGTGATTTAAAATCTGACTTTACCTCTAAAGTGGGCTTTTGATTATAATTCTTTAGACACCAAACTTGACCTACCTACCTGCTGCCAATTGGAAATTATAGGTTATTAAATGGAATACGGTAACTTAGCCTATGGGAGAGGTCATCCTTGCAGGAGTGAAAAACACATTTATAAGTTTTTCACTATCAGAACATGTAAAACTTTAAAGCAAATGTCCTATTTTTTAAATGCACTGCACCCTGCCCTCTGGGCTGTTCAGGGTCCACCCTATGGGTGACTTATATGTATTAAAAAGGAAGGTTTAGGCCTCGCAAAAGGTTTATTTTGCCAGGTCAAAATGGCAGTTTAAAACTGCACACAGCTGCAATGGCAGACCCGAGACATGTTTAAAAGAGCTACTTCAGTGGGTGGCTCAAAAAGTGCTGCCGAGCCACTAGTAGCATTAATTTACTGGCCCTGGGTGCATTTACTACCACATTACTAGAGACATGCAAGGAAGTGTACAAATCTATGGCCTCATTTATGAGGTTTTGGCGTAGGGCAGCACCCTTCACGCACTCAACCCTTGATAGTCCACTGCCTGCCACCACTCATCACCGAAGTAAGGAATTTTGCTGCACTGTCCTACGTCAAAACAAAAGGGCAGGAATGCACCGTATCTAAATTCTTGTCCATTTCCCCTGCGCTCACGCACAATGGGCAGCCATGTGCCAATGCAGGAATCCTTGCATCATGGTGCAAGGGTGCCTGCGTTCCGGGGCTGATTGATTTTGTGCAGGTATGTTGGACCCGGCCTCGCAGAACGGCCCTCCGTGCACCCGCACCACCGAAACCTGGTACCTGCAGCCCCAACCACCCGGCCCAGCCGGCCCCTCCTACCAGAACACCCGCACCCGGCCCGGACATCCCCGTCCATGGCCTCCCTCCTTTCGGCCACCCCGGGCCCGCATGCCCACTTCATGCGTCAAGATGGCCGCCCGGCCCCAGCGCGACCCTGGCCTAGAGGCGCCACTCCGGCTGGAGGACATCACACTTCCAGGGGGATGAGAGAGGGAGGAGCAGTTTCTATCGCACCTCTGGACTCCCCTGGGACGATGGGTTTCGATCGGCCCTCCGGCCTCCCTGAGAGCTGGCTCCACGCCTGCTGGGTGTCTGGGACTCCTCCCGGCCCGGCCCTGAACGAGATCAAAAGACAATAGCAGGAAACCCCGACAAGCGACCCCCAGGTGACAAGACCCCTGCCTCCACCGACCCCGGACATCAAAGAGGGGTCGACCTATAACAAGGGGTGCTCCGGGCCGGTCCGCAGATTCGACGCTGGAACAACGTAAGCCTGCTGAGTGACTCGCGGCTCCTGAAAGATCGTAACATCTCTGAACTTGCGCCTAAGCCTGCTGAGTGACTCGCGGCTCCCGAAAGATCGTAACATCTCTGAACTTACGCCTAAGCCTGCTGAGTGACTCGCGGCTCCCGAAAGATCGTAACATCTCTGAACTTACGCCTAAGCCTGCTGAGTGACTCGCGGCTCCTGAAAGATCGTAACATCTCTGAACTTGCGCCTAAGCCTGCTGAGTGACTCGCGGCTCCCGAAAGATCGTAACATCTCTGAACTTACGCCTAAGCCTGCTGAGTGACTCGCGGCTCCCGAAAGATCGTAACATCCCCGCCGGACCCCGACTACGACCCCGTATCCCCCGGCTCGAGGATTGTGAGCTGTGCGCCGGATACGTCCCTGCTTGAACTTTTGCCAAAGACTGTCCCGCTACCCCCCTACCTTTCCGAGACTCTTGCACCCGTGCACACCGTGTACATATTTGCCGTGATAGCCTACTTGATAAAGATTGTTTCTGAGAATAACCGGTGTGATTACTCTGTGTCGTGTGGCGCCAGAAGTACGATCCTAGCTGCGAGATTCCTCCCCCTGGGGAGTCTCCCGCCAGTACCCGGCTACGATACTTTGAGGGTGGGTCTCAGGGTAGTCAGGACCCCCTTTCCGGGCTCCTCTGAGGTCGCCGTCTAACATTGGTGGCAAGCGACGGGATTCGGGCCCATCACCTAGAGATCGTACCGTGAACAACGGACGCACCACCGACAAGGATGGCAGAAGGAAGCGCCATGAGCCCCGCAGAAACCAACGCCAACAGGGTGTTCCAGGTGGAGCATCTAGGAGAATATACACACAAGGAGCTGAAGCAGTTTTGCAAAGAACTTAAAATCGCTACCACTGGTCTCAACACGAAGGAAGATTTGCAGAAAGCACTGAAAACTTGGGTGGAGACCGGGGCCTCCCGCCCGGAAGGCACGGGGGAGCGCCCCGACGAAACCGAACCTCCCCAAAGTGAAAGCAGCAGCAATCAGGTGCGAGGAGGCGTACCAGACGGGGGCTTCTCCCCAGAAGAACTCGCGGACAGAGAGAGAAGCCGCAATCATGAACTAGAGCTAGCCAAACTCAAAATTGAGGGCGAGTTGAAGTTAGCGGAAAAAAAACTAGCGGTAGAACAAATGCGTGTACAAGGCGAACTGGAGGAGAAAAAGCTCCAACGGGAGCACGAAGGAAGGAAGCTCCAGCTGGAGCACGAACGCAGCTTAAAGGAACTCGAGCTCAAGGCCCGAAACGAGGAAGGGAGGCCCCCAAGTAACCGAGAGACGGTCTCCCCAGCGGAACAGAAGGTCCACATCCCGAAGGATGTGGTCAAGGAATATTATAAAAACGATGACATTCAGCAATGGTTTCGGGCCTATGAGGTCGCCATGACCTCCCATCGGATCCCGGAGAAGGACTGGGGGGCGGGGTTGTGGGGGCGGTTTCTGAGCGAAGGAAGGGACACCCTGCTCGACCTACCCCTCTCCCTGCAGACCTCCTACAGCCACATGAAAGAGGCTCTACTCACAAGATACGGCCTCACCCCAGAAATGTACCGTCAGCGGTTCCGGGACTGCAGGAAGATCCCGGGCACCACATGGGTGGAATATGTAAACTTTTTCAGTCGGGCCTTCGATGGGTGGACCAAGGGCAGCAAGGTCACCACCCTGGCCGAACTCACTGATCTCATGTTGTGGGAACATCTAGCTGCGAACTGCTTCGTAGAGCTACGTCAACATCTGCTGGACAGTAAGCTCACAGATCCCCGGAAGCTGGCTGTGGAGGCCGACCGCTGGACCAACACCCGGGTCTCCCGGGGCATGGTAGGAGAGTACCCCCGAACCAGTCAGGGACCACCCCGCCAGAGAGGAGGAGGGAACCAGGGAGGGCCGAGAGAGTCCCAGCCTAGCCCCCCGAAGACACCACCTCCACCTTTCCCGGCGCCCCCTCCACCAGTAACCGGGCCCCCTGGGAAACGGGGACACCGGGTGACCGTCACATGTTTTCGCTGCCAGAAACCCGGGCACTACGCCAATGACCCAGAGTGCCCCATGGCCCCCCAAGTCCCCCCGATGAGACAGATAGCCAGCGTAGCCCTGGGGGAGGGGGCAGAGGAATCCGAAGAGTGGGAACCCGCAGCAATGGCCCTAGTATCCCTGGGAGATAGGGAGATGGTCCCTGGTAGCCTCCTCCCCTCCAACACCCAGAAGTATGGGCAGCTTGTCAAAATCAATGGCCACCAAGTAGAGGCCCTGCGAGACACCGGGGCCAGTATCACCGGTGTCCTCAGGCACCTAGTCCCCGAAGAGCAGATCCTCCCCAACGTCTTTTGCCCTGTGATATCCGCAGACAATAGAGAGAGCATGTGCCAGGTAGCCCTGGTGCCATTTGAGTGGGGAGGGGTGATAGGCAAACTCAAGGTGGCCGTAAGAACCTCCCAGCCGGTCGACTGCCTTTTAGGGAACGACCTAGAGAGTTCCCCATGGAAGCACGTAGAGCGTAAGGCCCACCTGGGAATGATGGGACTCCCCGAGTGGGTGTGCGCCACCACCCGATCTATGTCCGCCCGACTCACTCCCCAGAGGGAGGTCGAGAGCATCCCGATCGAAGAGATCAGAGCAGTCCCCGCCGAGGGTCCTTCCGTCCCCCCATCAGAAGGGTCCGTCGCTAGCGATGAACCCACACCATCCGACCCGGACCCAGTCCCTGAGTTAGGCGATCTACCCGAGTTGGCCCAATGGCGCCACGAGGGCGGACCCACTCGGGAGGAGTTTTGCAGGGAGCAAGCCACTTGCCCGTCCCTGGTCGGGCTGCGGCGCCTAGCCGAGGGCCAAGCCGCAGGTGACCAGACCGGGACGCACCAAATCTATTGGGAGAATAACATCCTGTACAGTGAGCAGAAGTCGGTGGAGCTGGGATCGGGACGGGTACTGGTGGTACCCCTCCGCTTCCGAGGTTTCCTCCTGGGTTTAGCCCACGACGTCCCCCTCGCCGGTCACCTGGGACAGGACAAGACGTACAACCGTCTTGTGACCCATTTTTACTGGCCTAAGATGAGAGCAGCGGTAGAGGCCCATTGCAAGTCCTGCCCCACGTGCCAGGCTAGTGGAAAGAGTGGAGGGAAACTCAAGGCTCCCCTCCAACCCTTCCCGGTCGTCAGTACCCCCTTCGAACGAGTCGGGATCGACATCGTGGGACCACTGGACCCCCCCACCTCCCAAGGCCACCGTTTTATCTTGGTCCTAGTGGACCACGCCACCCGCTACCCAGAGGCTATCCCCCTGCGCACCATTACGGCCCCTGTGGTGGGCCGGGCCCTGATGGGGATCTTTTCCAGGGTGGGGTTTCCCCGCGAGGTCGTGAGCGATCGCGGCACTAATTTTATCTCAAAGTATATGACGTCCCTGTGGCAACAATGTGGAGTGTCCTATAAGTTCACCACCCCGTACCATCCCCAAGGAAACGGCCTAGTAGAAAGATTTAATAGGACCTTGAAAGGGATGATCGCTGGCCTAGACGAACCCCTCCGGCGGAAGTGGGACGTCCTGCTCCCTTGCCTATTGTTCGCGTATAGAGAGGTCCCCCAGAAGTCCCTAGGATTCAGCCCGTTTGAGTTACTCTATGGGCACCCCGTCCGAGGTCCCCTCAGTTTGGTAAAGGAAGAGTGGGAGGCGGCACCCCAGACCACCCCCCGAGATGTGTTCCCATACGTCTTGGCCCTCCGGAACCAGACCAGGAAGTTCCGAGAACTGGCCGAGGCCAACCTGGAGGCGAGTCAAGAAGAGATGAAACGCTGGTACGACCAGAATGCCACTCTGGTTGAGTTTCAGCCGGGCCAGCAGGTGTGGGTCATGGCCCCCGTGAAGCCTGGCGCCCTCCAGGACCGATGGACTGGGCCGTACAAGGTGGTGGAGCGAAAGAGTCCAGTTACGTACTTGGTGGACGTCCAGTCGCCCCGGGACCCCCTCCGGGTCCTGCATGTGAACCGACTCAAGCCTCACTTCGTGCGGACAGAACTGAGCCTCCTGCTGGCCACCGATGACGGGGCCGAAGATGAGTCGGATCCCCTCCCGGACCTCCTGTGTGTCAAGGAGCAGGATGGCTCCGTGGAGGGAGTGAACCTTTCCCCAGCCCTCACGGCCCAACAACAAGCGGACTGCCGCCAGCTCCTAAGACAATTTGCCGATCTCTTCTCTCTGACCCCCCGGGTCACCAACTGGTGTGTTCATGACGTGGACACCGGGGACAGCCCGCCGGTGAGACACCGAGCCTACCGGGTTCCTGACCGGGTCCGGGCCTGCATTCAAGATGAGGTCTCGAAGATGCTGACCCTGGGGGTGATTGAGCCCTCTGACAGTCCCTGGGCCAGCCCCGTGGTCCTGGTCCCGAAGGCAGCGGCCCCCGGTGTCGCCCCCGAGCTCCGATTCTGCGTGGATTACCGGGGGCTCAATGACGTTACCCGAGCCGATGCCCACCCCATTCCACGAGCCGACGAACTCATTGACCGACTAGGGGCAGCTCGGTTCCTCAGCACATTCGACCTCACCTGCGGATACTGGCAGATTGCGCTCACCGAAGGAGCCAAGGAGCGGTCCGCTTTCTCCACCCCCGACGGGCACTACCGCTTCCGCGTGATGCCCTTCGGGATGAAAAATGCCCCGGCAACTTTCCAGCGACTGGTGAATAGGGTCCTGGCCGGGTTGGAACAGTTCAGCGCGGCATATCTAGACGATATCGCCGTCTTCAGTCCGGAGTGGAGTGAGCATCTCCAGCACCTCCGGAGGGTGCTAACCGCCCTGCGCCAGGCAGGCCTCACAGTAAAAGCTAGCAAGTGCCAGATCGGGCAAGGCTCCGTAGTCTACCTGGGGCACCGGGTCGGGAGCGGCCAGGTAGCCCCTCTACAACCAAAGATCGACGCCATCCTGGCCTGGGAACCACCCATCACCCAGACGGAGGTCCGAGCCTTCCTGGGACTCACAGGATACTACCGACGCTTCATTCGGGGATATGGCAGCCTGGTCGGCCCTCTCACCGAACTCACATCTAAAAAACAGCCAAAGAAGGTGCAGTGGACGGCTGCCTGCCAAGAGGCTTTCGATGCTCTAAAAAAGGCCATGTGCACTGCTCCCGTCCTCCAGGCTCCCGACTATGCCAAGGAGTTCCTAGTCCAGACCGATGCCTCCGAACATGGCATTGGGGCCGTCCTGTCCCAAGTGAATGACCAAGGCCTAGACCAGCCCGTCGCCTTCCTCAGTCGGCGGCTGCTGCCCCGAGAGCAGAGGTGGAGCACCATAGAGCGCGAAGCCTTTGCCGTGGTCTGGGCACTCAAGAAGCTACGACCCTACCTGTTCGGCACGCATTTCAGAGTCCAAACTGACCATCGGCCCTTGCGGTGGCTCATGCAGATGCGAGGAGAAAACCCCAAGCTACTGCGGTGGTCAATCTCCCTCCAGGGGATGGATTTCACCGTAGAACACCGCCCTGGTACGGACCACGCCAACGCCGACGGCCTCTCCCGGTTCTTCCGCCTCAGCGAAGAGAACCCCCCAAGATGATGGGCAGTTCTCTCCGGCTTTCAGCTGGGGGGGACGCGTGTTGGACCCGGCCTCGCAGAACGGCCCTCCGTGCACCCGCACCACCGAAACCTGGTACCTGCAGCCCCAACCACCCGGCCCAGCCGGCCCCTCCTACCAGAACACCCGCACCCGGCCCGGACATCCCCGTCCATGGCCTCCCTCCTTTCGGCCACCCCGGGCCCGCATGCCCACTTCATGCGTCAAGATGGCCGCCCGGCCCCAGCGCGACCCTGGCCTAGAGGCGCCACTCCGGCTGGAGGACATCACACTTCCAGGGGGATGAGAGAGGGAGGAGCAGTTTCTATCGCACCTCTGGACTCCCCTGGGACGATGGGTTTCGATCGGCCCTCCGGCCTCCCTGAGAGCTGGCTCCACGCCTGCTGGGTGTCTGGGACTCCTCCCGGCCCGGCCCTGAACGAGATCAAAAGACAATAGCAGGAAACCCCGACAAGCGACCCCCAGGTGACAAGACCCCTGCCTCCACCGACCCCGGACATCAAAGAGGGGTCGACCTATAACAAGGGGTGCTCCGGGCCGGTCCGCAGATTCGACGCTGGAACAACGTAAGCCTGCTGAGTGACTCGCGGCTCCTGAAAGATCGTAACATCTCTGAACTTGCGCCTAAGCCTGCTGAGTGACTCGCGGCTCCCGAAAGATCGTAACATCTCTGAACTTACGCCTAAGCCTGCTGAGTGACTCGCGGCTCCCGAAAGATCGTAACATCTCTGAACTTACGCCTAAGCCTGCTGAGTGACTCGCGGCTCCTGAAAGATCGTAACATCTCTGAACTTGCGCCTAAGCCTGCTGAGTGACTCGCGGCTCCCGAAAGATCGTAACATCTCTGAACTTACGCCTAAGCCTGCTGAGTGACTCGCGGCTCCCGAAAGATCGTAACATCCCCGCCGGACCCCGACTACGACCCCGTATCCCCCGGCTCGAGGATTGTGAGCTGTGCGCCGGATACGTCCCTGCTTGAACTTTTGCCAAAGACTGTCCCGCTACCCCCCTACCTTTCCGAGACTCTTGCACCCGTGCACACCGTGTACATATTTGCCGTGATAGCCTACTTGATAAAGATTGTTTCTGAGAATAACCGGTGTGATTACTCTGTGTCGTGTGGCGCCAGAAGTACGATCCTAGCTGCGAGATTCCTCCCCCTGGGGAGTCTCCCGCCAGTACCCGGCTACGATACTTTGAGGGTGGGTCTCAGGGTAGTCAGGACCCCCTTTCCGGGCTCCTCTGAGGTCGCCGTCTAACAAGGTAGGAACACGTTCCTGCACAAAATCAATCAATTCAGGCAATCTCCTCTTTCTATGTGTTCTGCAGAATGCAGCATATATGGAAAAAGGAAAAAACAAGGAGAAATGAAAACATTTATCCTCGTTGCACCTCCCTAATGCTTCCCCTGGGGTAGTGTTAGATTCTGACACATTCCCAGGTTTATGATATCTGGTAAAACTGGGAATATGTTAGATTCCATGGGTGATGTTTGGGAACACTCACAGCACCACCCACGGTGTTCTGCGTGAAAGGGGCAGACATTTACATGGCCATGAAAAGCCACATAAAGTGACTTTACATGGCCTTGTAAATATGTTGGGGCACATTGCACCACCGGAACGTCAAAAAAATTAGAAGTGGACCCTTGTGATTCCACTTGTAATGGCCCAGATTTTCCCACGCTCTGGATTTATTTATTACCTGGATATATGTATCTCTCTGGGCACTTATAATGAGGGCCTAAGGGTAGGAGAGTTTGAGGTTATGGAATGAGTCTGCATATATTCTTCTCGCCTACCCCTTTTGCCCTTTCCTCCTTCAGCATTGTTTCCCGTAGACACCCCTTGTAGCGAGGTCCCTGATCTAATGCAGCTTTATAGATGTAAGGCCGGAAACTGTGACATGAAGGTGCACGCATAGCCATTCATCACTGGTACAGGCATTTTCCATTATTCATATGGACTTGTAAAAACATTTCAAATTGAATAGAAACCTTTTTGAAAAGCAGGGTGGATCTCTCTGGGGACTGCCACAGAGCTGCTGATTTATTGGAGGCATCCAGTTGAAGGTTGACTGTTGTGCTAAGGACCTGCTGTTCTTTTCTAATGGATATGACTCCTTGGCACCCGCTACTGCAGCACCTCACCTTGTCTCGATTCACCCTCACTGATTCCTGCCCAGAGTTGACACTTTCCTCCACGTGTCTCTCACACCTCCCTCCCCACCCCACCTCTTCTGACCTAACCACACCCCCCAGCCAGCTCCACCCTTGTTAACCCACTTTACACCACTAGCACACTGTTCCGCTACATATATTGTCATATTTCTGCAACACGCTCTTTCACCTAACTCTCCCCCCTTCCCACCAATTTACGCCTCCATATCGCCCAGGCACACCATTACCTATCCCATGTTCTTGCCTCGCCACCTCACCATACTCTCCTAAGAACTCTCCCACGCCACCCAACACTTCCACATCACCCGCCTTACCCTACTTTGATATTATTCCACCTCACCTTATCACATCCCTACCCTTCTACGATATGCTTTCCGATCTATTCAGTATACGACACATCCACCCAACGCGTACTAACTACAACCCAAAACACTCAACTCCACCATTATCACACCCCATATGCCGACTACACAACATATTCATACCTCACCGCACCCACACTCCCTACACAGCATGCTCCTCCACCCTTCCCAACTCACCTCTTCTGACTCAGACACACACATCCCACCCAACACAACCTCTCTCCCTGTAACCACACGCCCATACCACTCAGCCTTATATTCACACCATTCTACCTCACTTGGCATCCCCACCCTTCGGCACCACACTCTCCCATCTATCCCCTAAGACCTCCACATCATCTTTTATCTCCTAAGAATACTCCCATACAACTTAACCCCATCTTTATCACCCACATCCTTACAACAGATGCACACCATTCCACCTCACCTCACCCTACCACACCCACACCCTTCTGTAGAATGCTTTCCTATATATACAGCATACCACACCCTCGCCCCGCCTTTCCTCTCCTAAAACAACCCACAACACTTAACCTCACACTTATGACTTCACCCTCATAGCATTCCACCTCACCCCCAAGAGCCCACCCTCATAGAATTCCACCTCATCCCCGAGAGTCCACCCTCATAGAATTCCACCTCACCCCCTCATGACATTCCACCTTACCCCGAGAGCCCACCCTCATAGAATTCCACCTCACCCCCGAGAGCCCACCCTCATAGCATTCCACCTCACCCCGAGAGCCCACCCTCAAAGCATTCCATCTTACCCCCTAGAGCCCACCCTCATAGAATTCCACCTCACCCCCGACAGCCCACCCTCATAGCATTCTACCTCACCC
Source organism: Triturus cristatus (assembly GCF_964204655.1). Classification (NCBI taxonomy): domain Eukaryota; kingdom Metazoa; phylum Chordata; class Amphibia; order Caudata; family Salamandridae; genus Triturus; species Triturus cristatus. The sequence continues at coordinate 873,499,910 of NC_140580.1, read as the reverse complement.
CGAGAGCCCACCCTCATAGCATTCCATCTCACCCCGAGAACCCACCCTCATAGTATTCCACCTCACCCTGAGAGCCCATCCTCAAAGCATTCCACCTCACCCCCGAGAGCCCACCCTCATGGCATTCCACCTCACCCAGAGAGCCCATCCTCATAGCATTCCATCTCACCCCGAGAGCCCACCCTCATAGAATTCCACCTCACCCCCTCATGGCATTCCAGCTTACCCCGAGATCCCACCCTCATAGAATACCACCTCACCCCCGAGAGTCCACACTCATAGACCTCCACCTCACCCGACTGCCCACCCTCATATCATTCCATCTCACCCCGAGAGCCCACCCTCATAGCATTCCACCTCACCCCGAGAGCCCACCCTCAAAGCATTCCATCTCACCCCCGAGAGCCCACCCTCATAGAATTCCACCTCACCCCCGACAGCCCACCCTCATAGCATTCTACCTCACCCCGAGAGCCCACCCTCATAGCATTCCATCTCACCCTGAGAACCCACCCTCATAGCATTCCACCTCACCCTGAGAGCCCATCCTCAAAGCATTCCACCTCACCCCCGAGAGCCCACCCTCATAGCCTTCCACCTCACCCCGAGAGCCCACCCTCATAGCCCTCCACCTCACGCCGAGTGCCAACCCTCATATCATTCCATCTCACCCCGAGAGCCCACCCTCAAAGCATTCCATCTTACCCCCGAGAGCCCACCCTCATAGAATTCCACCTCACCCCGACAGCCCACCCTCATAGCATTCTACCTCACCCCGAGAGCCCACCCTCATAGCATTCCATCTCACCCCGAGAACCCACCCTCATAGCATTCCACCTCACCCTGAGAGCCCATCCTCAAAGCATTCCACCTCACCCCCGAGAGCCCACCCTCATAGCCTTCCACCTCACCCCGAGAGCCCACCCTCATAGCCCTCCACCTCACCCCGACTGCCCACCCTCATATCATTCCATCTCACCCCGAGAGCCGACCCTCATAGCATTCCACCTCACCCCGAGAGCCCACCCTCAAAGCATTCCATCTTACCCCCGAGAGCCCACCCTCATAGAATTCCACCTCACCCCCGACAGCCCACCCTCATAGCATTCTACCTCACCCCGAGAGCCCACCCTCATAGCATTCCATCTCACCCCGAGAACCCACCCTCATAGTATTCCACCTCACCCTGAGAGCCCATCCTCAAAGCATTCCACCTCACCCCCGAGAGCCCACCCTCATGGCATTCCACCTCACCCAGAGAGCCCATCCTCATAGCATTCGATCTCACCCCGAGAGCCCACCCTCATAGAATTCCACCTCACCCCCTCATGGCATTCCAGCTTACCCCGAGATCCCACCCTCATAGAATACCACCTCACCCCCGAGAGTCCACCCTCATAGACCTCCACCTCACCTGACTGCCCACCCTCATATCATTCCATCTCACCCCGAGAGCCCACCCTCATAGCATTCCACCTCACCCCGAGAGCCCACCCTCAAAGCATTCCATCTCACCCCCGAGAGCCCACCCACATAGAATTCCACCTCACCCCCTACAGCCCACCCTCATAGCATTCTACCTCACCCCGAGAGCCCACCATCATAGCATTCCATCTCACCCCGAGAACCCACCCTCATAGCATTCCACCTCACCCTGAGAGCCCATCCTCAAAGCATTCCACCTCACCCCCGAGAGCCCACCCTCATAGCCTTCCACCTCACCCCGAGAGCCCACCCTCATAGCCCTCCACCTCACGCCGAGTGACAACCCTCATATCATTCCATCTCACCCCGAGAGCCCACCCTCATAGCATTCCACCTCACCCTCGAGAGCCCACCCTCATAACATTCCACCTCACCCCCGAGAGCCTTGCCCCTCCCCCCCCCACCCCCACCCACCTTCAGATTCTTTCTTCCTGGAACCGGCCCCATGCTCATATGTCTCGTTATTATATTCCAGGGAAAGAAGCTTCCAGCGAACATCAGCGAGGACGCAGAGGAAGGTGACGTGTCTGATGAGGACAGCGCCGACGAGATTGATGACGACTGTAAGCTGATGAACGGAGATGTAAGTGGAAGACGCCGCCGAATGGCAATGCCGCGGAGTCTGCGCAGCAGTCACCGCGGGGCCCGAGGGGCTCTCGTGACATGGTGCGGACATGCAATCTGATCCTGTTCTAAAAGTCTGATGCCTCTGCAAAGAGACTGGAGCATTTCGGGTTGACCTTGTACAAGAGCAGGAGTCCTTCAAAAGAAGCTTGAGTCCTCAGCAAGCATTGCTAAGAAAGTCATTTGCAATTCAACCTATTAAGATAGAAAGCAGTCTGCCTAGTCCCGTTTGTTCCCAAGATCACACGATGCTTTCTGTTAACACTATGTTTCATTAGAAGAAAACTGTACCATTGGATGAGACTTTTTTTTTTATAACGCCCCTCCCGGCTCTTGCTGGTGTTAAACTTCTCTGATGTTCAGGTGAGGTGTATGACTGAAGGCTGAACAGGAAGAGATGCTAAACACGACATTATTATCAGCATAGAAAGTCTGTCAGTGACTGTGCTGCTTGATTGGAAGTGTTTTACTCTACAACATATAGGAATAGTTTCCGTGCCCTGTTTGTTACAGAAAAAAAGGCTGGAGGGCATTCGGGCTGTAATACCATTTACTGTCTCTAGGGGGCCTGGCTCAAGAAAAAAAGACAGATACTCATTGAATAGTGACACGAAGTGGCCAGAGAGTGCCATTAGTTACGTTTCCAGGAAAGGCCTTTAGCTAGTGCTGGATGCACAGGTCAAACATGCAAAGGGAGTTGGGGTTGGAGACAAAAAAGAGGCAATGCAGGTAGAAATCTACACGTCATCAGGGATTTATTGAGCAGCATTTCAAGCTCTTAAATCGAACACAGTCAGTTGTGGAGCACTGGTTTGCCTTTCATACCATGGGTGCCATGGCTTATGGACACACCTTGCACAAGGTCCAGTGACCGACCAAAGCGGGGTTACCGGAAGTGAAGTGGTGATAAGACTGGCACCTATCAGGAGAAGAAATATAGCCTGCTGACTTTCAGGAGACAACTCAAGACCTGGCTCTTCGACCAGTAGCAGCAGCACCCCCCCCCCCCAGCGCCTTGAAACCCTTACGGGTATGTAGTGCGCTTTACAAATTACATGATTGATTGATTGATTAATTGATTGATACAACTAATGCTTGGAAAGACAGTTCTTGGCCTTACGCAGGAATCCCAGCAGGGTGGTGCAAGAAATCACTTGTGCTGGAAAGACATCCAGTGGCGTCTTAACGCTTGGGCACGCTGGCCAGTTGCCCGTGGCCCCCTCGAGCATAAGGGCCCCGTGCAGACCAGAATTTAATTCTCATTTTATTCTTGTGAGTGGTTGTGTAGGCAGCGCCCAGTGCACTGCTTTGCCCGGGGGCCTATAATGCTGTTAAGACGGCCCTGAAGACACCCAGAGAGCCGTGAGTCTAGCAAAGAGAAATCAAAGGGACTGTTAGAAGTGGCAACACCGATGACAGCTTCCAAGGTGAAACAAGGACACTGCCGAGTGTTAGAGAACTTTCAAAGAGTAGACAGAGCTTTCTGTTAGGCAATGCAAAGACAGGGCTTGATTACACCCACATAGGAATGCAAATGCACAATTTCTTTTCAGAACATGCAAAATCACAATCTCTGAGTGTGCCCGTCGCACATGGAGGCGTTGGGAGCTCTTCAAACGGGTCAGTGTCTCCCCATTGTCAATGTCTGGGTGGGCATGTCCAGTAATATATCAGGCGTGCCCACTTTCGCATGGGGGTGACTTTTTACTGCCTCAATCCTTCCAGCTCTACAGCGGCACCCGCCTGTTGGGGAATCTCTAGGTTTCTGAATGTCAGGGTCCTGTATTGCGGAGCGTGCAGTGCAGGAGAGCACACGGTACATGGAAGTAAAGACAGACAGGTGGAAAAGAGTTGCGTAAAAGCCCTAAGGGGGCATGAGCCTCAGGGAGGAAATTATCATGGCCTCAGACTCTATTGCAATCAGAGGATTCATTACTGACATGTCGCTGCACCATGGATCATGCATAATGGAAGCCCAGGAAATCTTGGTATGACGAATAATTGCCTCCTTTCACCCCTGCTATCAAAATTATTAGGAATGTATATGACATAGTAGGGAAATAGTATTTGTCAGAGTGCTCGATTCTCAGTAAAAGAGACAAAACTGATAGGTATGGCTGGAAGAGTGTGAATACTGAGTCCAAATTATTGTGGGCCTACTATCGCGGAAATAAATATTGAAGGGTAAGTAAGTAGACATTTTCTATGCTTAACTCCACATATATGTCCTTAGATTATATATAGACCTTCAAGGTACATAGATGTGGAGTTAAGAACAGCAAATCTATCCTTTACTCTGTGCACTTACCTTTCAATATTTTGTCCCTCAATAGTTTGTTCCTCAGTATTTTGTCCACAATATTAGTGTGCCACAATATTTTTGTACTCGATACAAAGAGTGCAATCAGCAGGAAGGCCACATAATGAGACCTATTCCATATGATAATTAGAGGACTCTTGAACTGCGTGAATGCAGCTGCCTGGAGGCAGATCTTTTTTAAGGTAAACAAAGGAGCTGCAACCTCTTGCTGTAAGTGTGTATGATGACACTCTTTATGCTACATCTCAGTGTGTTTACATCCAGTCACACCATACCTTAACCAATCTGCATGCAAGCATTTCCCACCTCAGCATTTATTGCTTCTAGCATATCTCCCAGCTCATTGGTGCCAGGCATGTAACATTTAAATAAGTCTGCCACCAAGAATGCCATACCTTACATAATCCGCCAAAAGCATGAACCCTAGGTTAATCTCCCCCAAACATGCTACCCCTCAGACAACATGTAACATAGTATGCACCCCATCCATTATTCCTCAACGCAAGCCTCTCATTTGTCAGTGACCCTAAAAACATCCCACCTCTCGCCAGTCTGTTTGCAATCAGCCCACACCTTAGTCAATAGCCCTCCAAGCAAGCCATACTTCAGCCAGCCTACCTCAACCATGCAACATCTCCTGTAGCATGATACCACACATAGCCCATCTCACTGCGGTCCTAGGCTTGCCACAACTGTGTCATTATCCCTCCAAGCATGCTGCATTTCATCCAAACAGCGTGGAAACAGGCCACACAGCTGCTGATTGGCCTTCCAACATGGCGTGTCTCAGCCAATTTGTTGTTTCTCAGTTCTGTATACAAAATTCATACTTGAGATGTTCCACATGATCGCACTGAAACCAGACTTGTGTGAATGGGAAAAATATCTAATGAACAAGAGTGCTGCTGTCAGGCCTTTGGCAAGGTGAAGTGCAGTGCCTTTGGGCTCATTTGTAACGACCAGTTGCATTCATGTCACTGGAGAGCATGATTCCAGTCCAAGGTCTTCCCTCGGTGAAGTATTGCTTTCGAGGAAATAGCTCCGTTCAATTGCACCAATCGGGTGAATGTTCCAGACTGTAGTGGTTACCAGTGGAAAGGCTTTTGAGAAGGCATAAGTGCCTCTCCAGACAGGGTAGCAAAGTGTTGCGCTCACAAAGCGAGGGGTGATCTGGCTCTGCCTTCCCAGTGAAATCCTCCTCTACTGTTATATTTCTGAACTTTTCACCATGTCCATCCTTTGCTGAGAAATGTGATGTTTGTGGTTTTGTCTTTCTTCCTGGCCAACGTTGCATGCACATGAAGTGGAAGGTATTGTATGCTGCGCGTCCCCTTCTCCATTTCTTTCTCAATCTCTTGGTCTCTGTTTTCTACCTGTCTTTCTCTCTACCTTTTATTCCTCTTGGTTCTCTCTCTGTGTCCCCCCCCCCCCGCTTTTTCCTCTTAAACTCAATCCATACCAATCTCAACTGCAGAAATGAATCCTGTTACCAAGAAGCGATCTCACTGTGAAAAACTGTTAGCGGGTATTGAGGTGAATTTGATTGAAAGGACAAATTGTGGATGGCTTACAGTAAGCGGCCCTCTCATTTCAGGTACAATCAGCAGCGCAGGTCCCCATGGTCCGAAAGAATAAGGCAGCCTCATTCAGCTGTCTTTGAGTTTGACCAGCCCAGGCGTTTGTCAACAGAGCAGCTTAATTGAATTTGTCTTCACCTTCTGATAGGTGCATGGGGACAGGGAAGAGATGCCTGTATAGGTGAGATCAGATTGCAGATACTTCTGTACACCTGCACCCTTGTGCACATCGGAGCACACACGAGACCAAAACCTATACACTGATTGTGCACACATACAAAGCAACACAGAAGTTTTCCACAGACGTGTGTCTTCAATATGGCTGCCGTCGTTGACTCTCCGTAGCACTCGCGCCCTCGCATCTTTCCTTGTTCAGTCTTCACTCAGCGGTGAAATGCTGATCAGTTGTCAATGAGGCAATCTACTTGGATTGAAGCATTTAGTACAGTTCAATTTTCATTAAGGTAATCTCCTGACACGAAGACCCTTCACTTTCATTAAAAGTGCTCAAAACAACTTAAGCTTATTAGGTGTTGCTGACTTTGACTGCAGCAGTGAAGGACAGTCCCTGGTGCAGACCTCTGGCATGGGAAGCTGCAGGTATCCAAGACATAAATGTGGTGGCACCAAAGCAAAGCATGGCAGAATCTTGAAAACCTTTTCTTTAATATTTTTAGGGGCTTTGCCCTATGTCCTTCACAACCTCTTTTTAGAGATGTCTCTAATCACACAGAGGTTACACCTTCGCTCAAGGATACTTCATTACAGATCAGTGCCTTAAAAAAAAAGAACAAGAGCTGGGGAAGAGTCAGTCACATGTACCACAAGCCTGCAGTGTTGCTGGCTTTGACACAATTCTTTCATCTCTGCTCTTGAGAAAACGCTGCAGAGACCCACATTCCATAGGCGCTCTCAAACTAGTTAATTCATAACACTAAACATGATACCCCTTCCTTTAAACAAGGTTCCTTTGTCTGAATCCACCAAGCAGAAATGTTGGGTTTAGAAAAAGCCTTCCAAATGAGAGTTTGCTTTTGAAAAACTAGAAATTAATAGCCATGATGCCCTGGAATTCTCTTTCCAGTGCATGGGGTTCATTAATCCTATTTTCTCTCCGCAGCACACTGCAAAGCTTTCCCTGGCGGTCTCAAATAGGAAAAAATATCATTGGAACATCCTACCTCATTCCAGGCTCATCGGGTCAGATGGTCTGGAGTCCATTGACTAATGACCCAGTGTCACTTGTGCCATCAGGCAAATGGTCAGGCCAGCAGAGCCGGCATAGACTGTGGGATGACACTTGGCAGTTCCTTTGATTCTCAATGGAGCAGGGGAGTTGAGAGATTGGCGAAAATTCTGAATAAACACATTTGTGTCATTCTAAATGTTTGGCTGATCTCCATGTGTTTTTGTGTGTTCTTCTTGGCATATGGATTTAAATTGTCAGGCGGTGGCGAGGGGTCTGATTTCACACTTGTGCAAGGATCTGCTATTCATAAAGGGTTACATGACTCTGGCTCATCCTTTCTTTTGGGGTCCATGTTCCAACAATGTGAGCATATGCATTTGTTTTTTTGTGTAGTTGGTAACCCATGCACACTGCAGGTGCGTGTGTTTGTCTGGGTCTGTGCATATACGGCTGCGCCTCTGCAAATCTTTTGTCGTGCAGAGCCACCGGGTTTTTATCACCTCAAATGGAATCTGTTCGACAGTAAAAGAAAGAACCGTTGCAAGTTTGCCAATTGTGCTTCTAAGAAATAAAAATTATCCACAAATGTCATAATCGATCCAAACGCTTAATTATCTTTTCCTATATTTCTAGGGCACAAAGACATTCAGCCATACCTCCCTAAGACCTTAACTCCTACTTTCCTTACGCCTGCTTCAGGACTGACTTAGCCATGATATCCTATGGAAGGAGGATATCATGGCTAAGTTTGTGAGTCCCTATCAACAAGCTAACGTGAGATTATCGCTGGGTTTCCAGCGATAATCTCACGTTAGGCAGTTAGCGTGAGGATTTTTATCGCTTTTGAGATAAGCGTTGCTAATAGCACGCTATCTCAGCGATAAAAATCCACGCTAGCCGGCGATAATTATCCTAGCGCTAAGTGCGCTTAGCGATAATTATCGCCGGTTGTGGTTGATATGCCCCATGGTGAGTAAACTCCCCATCCAGTCTCAATGAAAGAACAAACGTTCTCTCTAGTGCACTGAAAAAACTAAGAAACTAAAAATCTTATTTAAGAAAATCGACTTCACAACCTCGAATTTATTTTTGTACATTCGACCTAATAAAATTAGTTTTTTCACAAATATTCGGTTTGCTCTCTTTAACCTCAGCTATGTGATGAGACTGGGCCTCTTCCCTAACACGTCCATTAAAAGGTGCCCAAAATAACCTGAGGCACAAAGAAAAGACTTGCCTTATGCATTGAACGTCGGTCTCCCACAGTTCAACACACAGTTGCTGCAATGATCTTTTTTCCCCTGAACCCAATCTCCTGTCGAGCTGAAGCCTGTTTCAGCTAGCCATCCTGCAGCCATGTTGCCTCGCGTCTGCCTTCATGGCGTATTTTCAGCACGTCTCTGGGCAGCCATAACTTGGCTGCTGAGCAGATGTGAACGTTTAGTTACCCTGAAGTGTGCAATAAAAGTGCCCTGAACAGCTGGATGGTACATCACCATGGCAGGAGAACACAAGCTGGCTTCTGCTTATTTGCTACCCCGTGAAACTTGGCCTCTAAGGCAATCTCTTGGCCTTTGGGTAGCAGTGTGCTTTATCCCTTAAATGCTCGGGAAGTGCAAGGTATCATTCATTGAAAACCAGTGTAAATGCCATTAAATGTAATCTCTTGCAGTAGTGCCGCAGTGCCTCAAGGAAAAAAAGAAAATTGAAAATGTTACAACCTTCATGCGTAGTTAGCTTTACGCTGCCCACAAAATACACTTGTTTCTTTTCTCATTGTACAACCAGTGGTTGGCAAATTCTCCATAAATTCTTCCCTGGTCCAATGTGAAAAACTATTGTACTCAAATCGTTTTACTTGATCGCTTTATGATGGTGAAATCAATATAGAACCACAATTGTTTATCCTGCACATCGCGAAGAATTTCCCAACCTGACGCTTGAAATTAGGTCTCATTTTAGAGAACGCTGAGAACTCAGATTGAGTTAATTGCATTTCATTCCCCAGATGAAGATCTGTAATGATTTATGACTTTTAATAGTTGTGTGTTTTAATTATACTCAACTGATCAGCTCTCCGCTGTTATGCATTGGCTAATTTCAAGTCAACTTTATTGTTTCAGCTTATAGATGTAAACCATACAATACACAAGAGCTTGGGCTAACATCAGCTCAATCTAATTTCTAACTTTTGTGTACATGGGTGTCCTATCATTATGTCCTAAATTTTCAATCTTTGATTATTGTTCATACTCCCTGACACCCCTCACCACACTTGGTGCTCACATGTTCCTGAGTAGCAGGCCTACGCTGAACGTAAAACCAGGCCCTCACATGCACTTATCCACGTAAACATGTGCATGCAACCGTATACACATATGCATAACACATACACGCATATACAAACAAAAATGAACACCTATGCGCATAAATATATTTAATGCAAAACGTGCTTAGAAACGCAAAGGTACAGACACTCTCGCTCATACTTTCCGCTTACACTCGGGGATGCCTAAAATTATAACTAGACGCACAGATACTCATAGACCCGTATGTATCGCAGCCGATAGCATCGCTCAGTGACTTCATTGGCTGCAAACGAGATTTGTTTCTAATCACATCCAGGCACGGCTCACTCGCCATCTTATGACCTTGCTAAAGAGAGAAAAAAGACAATGGCATTTTAATACAACATATAAAGAATACTCCTGGGCTGCAAATATATTGGTGTCATTAACTGCGATGTGAATACTGCATTTTTGTTACTAACCACAAACATCTATAAATACTATCACATCTCCCCATTTCAGAAATATATCACTGCATGCACCTTCAAGATAGCATCATCTGTAATACTGTGTTGTATATAATGCAGTGATGCCGAACACGCCACCCTACTTGGCTAGAATACTCATCAGATCAGAACACCAACACAATGCAAGGAGACATCTACAGTTATGCAGTAAAGCTATGGAACATTGATCAGTTGCAAATCAACTATCTCCTTCAGAATTTGACTTGCGAGAGGAAGCAAAAAAATGTTTTCAACGATCAGCTGGTCTACTATATATAGGAATCTTAGCTGACACCAGATCCTGGACCCTATAGAAAGGGAACCTGAGCCATCATGGTGCCATTGTTCGTGGTTTGACACACACAGACACATGTGCACGCACACAAACACACACACACGTATTTGTTTGCTTTATATTTTCTTAATAGCAATTGACAACCCAGCTTTGTTGTTAAAATGTTGTAGAAGAAATATTGTATTGATCCAATGTAGCTCCCTCTCACTTGACATCACGCTGTTATTAGCATATCTTGAGTCAGTGGTTGCCAGGACAGCCGCTGTTCAACACATGGGGCCTGATTTAGAGTTTGGTGGACAGGTTACTGATGCCACGTCACAGCTATCCCATTTGCCTTTTTACGAGTGCAATAACATCTTATGGCATTTGTAATAAGGCGGATGGGATATCCATCATGTTTGTGATGGAGTAAGCCATGCACCAACCTCTAAATCAGGCCCATGGTTTTGTAGCTTATCATTCAACCGCGCACCTCCTCATCGTCACATAAGGTCAATTTGGGAACCAGATATGCTGAGGGCCTTTAACTGGCCTCCTGGTTCCCTTGCTTTCAATTTCCTTTATTGAAGAGCAGCTCTGTGCCCCGATCCATGAATGGTTATAGAATAATGATGAACGTGGTATTAAAAAAGTCATCTTAAATTAAGTACACAACTTTTTTTGAGTGCCATGATGCTATTAAATGGGACCCTTCCCGGCCAACAGCAAATATTGTCTTCACTAATCATCCTTGAAACATCTGGAGTGTTCAAAATGTGTACATGGCCGTTCTCTGTGACCTTCATCAATTTCTGCTAATCTGTTAACCTCTTGAGATTTCACTTCAATACCAGCTTCAGTATTTCCAGCTATACCCATCGATGACTTGGTAACAAACTGTGTGATTTCAGTTACTTTGAATTTTTAGTATTGGTTAAGTATTTGCTTTAGTTTCCTGAGTATTTATTTACCTAATTTAGCATTACTGGTTTGGTGATCCGATGTTAATGTTGAAATCCTTGATTTGGCATGATCTGTTAGTGAGCTATAGGTGTATTGGGGGCTGTGGAAGGGTGTGACACTTAAAGTGTTTAGTTCATTCATGAAAGCAAGAGCGCACAGAACACCTCATATAGGATGGTCTTTTATCATCCCTATTTTCCATCCTCTAATCCTTCGTCCTCATCCTGTTCTTTCCCTCCCTTTGTGTTACCCTTCCTTCATCCTTAATTTCTTTTTATCCTTGCTTCTGTTTTCACACATATCTCCCCTTCATTTCGTCCCTTGTTGCCTTCCTCCTCCCCTCTCTGGTACCTTATCTTGCTCCCTTTATTTTGTTCTTCGCCCCCTCATCCTCATGCACTTTCTCTGCATTTCCATATTTTAACGATTCATTGGACCCTCCATTTTCTCTTTTCATTCCTTCCCAGCATCCCTGCCCACATATCTGTCCTTCCATTGCTCAGATCATAAATTCTTACGTTTACCTTTCCCTCTCTTGTTGGCCAATTTTGAGAGATAGGATGACCAATATTCTGCACGGATGAGCAAGGTTCACATTGTCAGTTAGGGATAAGTGTCTCTTCCTAGCAGTTATTTCTATTCATACTTTTCCCGCTAGACAACTATGGTAACAAATAAATCAATGTACAATGGACGTACATGTAGATCTTGTATCTACAACAAAACAAATCTAATGTAATGTCAAATTTGTTGATCCGGTATAATTGGGTTGCAGAACTCATGTAGTATGCATTTGATAAGAATTTGTTTCATTAGAAGGATGAGTAAGTGCTAGCGGCAAAGATTATATATTAAACATAAGAGATCAACCAATGGCAATCATAAATCAGTTGTACATCTGAATATAGGACAAAGGGAGCAGAATAAGGCATATCCTAATTCATAAAGACGGTGCCTTTATTGTAACCAAGGAATGATCGGGCACATAACTATTGGTTAACTGAGTGATATGTTATGACGTATGGCCCACATGTGATTCACTAATGAAATTAAACATAATCACTGGATTCAGTGGGTGCTCAAAGAAGGCATGGGGGCAATATATTTAGGGAAATTCTGATAGTATGTGATATATCCAATGCAATAGAAATCTATGTTGCTACTTGCTAGCTATTTGATGGAAAATATAGAATCCTTTATCTATTAATCACAGTTTTCAGAAAATATAAAAATCAGGAAAACCTAAATATGGAGATGAACGATCTAATATAGAATATTTTCAGCCAAACTTCTGTAATTTGCACTAAACGAAAGCTGGTAAAATTAACTTTGGCTCAAGCAGGATTTCATGACTTTTAGTAAAATTCAACACTGGACACAATTTCCAAACTATGACTAGAGGCAGAAACCACCCCTCCATCTTTCTCACCCCACACCATTTACACATACCTATATGTGTTTTTTATTTTTTAAATGTGAGTAAGTAAACAAAGATAACATACTTCTTCATATAGGTGTTTTGGTAAGTTGCTAGATTTGAGTTTTTCTGTTTTGGTTCTGTATTATTTTTGGGCAACTGAAATCACACTATTGACAAACAAATGTAATAACTTCTAAGTAGTTGATTAACAATTTAGTCTGTAGATGATTGAGCAAACCTGTGGTTGTTGGTGTGAATGCGTAGATCATGCAACCACTTTGTTTGATTTCTAGTCATCAACTAACTCTTTGAACTCATCGACGACGACTTTAGAGTATAAGCTCTTGATACTGTATACTGTAAAGTCGAATCTGATACTTCTTTTGAGATGACTTCTGTTTTTGGGTAATGATTGTATAATGTTACCAGCATGGATTCAAGTCATTCCTACATTACGTGTTGCCAGTGGGCCTGGAGGATGTTTGTCTATTTATCAGTAGCACAAAAATTAACATGTGCATACATTTTTCCATGAAGGAGAAAATAACAACTTAGTTCTCTTATTCTTTCCAAACCTCTTTGTTCATTATTGATTTCTTGACTTTCGTTCTTTCTATATTTGATCTTTTTCTTGCTATTTCATTTTTCTTTTATCTCTTCCTTCGTTATCTGACTTTTGTTTATTTTTTATTTTTCAATTATTATTCTTTCTGTCTTCCTTCTATTTTCTTCACTCTCTTGTTCTTTTTCTTTCTCTGTTTCTTTTAAATAGGTAGCATCCTCCATATTAGCAGTGACAGTTTTTGGTTGGAGATCGTTGACTCAACCTGCTATTCTAACATCCCTTACCAGATCAGGCTGTTAAGGTGTTGTCGTGTTTCATAATGTTACTGGTAACAAACTGCATTTTGGAGGGATGTTGAGAATTCGGACTGGTCTTTGATCTCTAGGAGGATGGGTAGTGATTAATTTAGTTTTTCTGGTCATCCTCCGTAGATAATGCATGTGGAAAAACTTGGATAATGCACTTGCCCCATTATCTGAAAAGCTTAAGCTACTGCCCTCAAAGAGTGTAACATAAACTTCTAGTTAAGAGGCACTGAAAATTAAGGTCAATAAATTCACTGGAACTGAACTTTTTGCTAAATCTTTACCTGTTTTTCTTTTTCTTCTTAAAATCATCTTCTTTTCTATTTTTAAACTACTCTTTTGATTACCTCACACCACTTTTTATGTGGGGCTTTGTTAGAAGAGACAGGAAAAGAGTAAATCTATCTATTTTTTGCAAAAACATAACAATTATTACTCAACAAGAGTGCATTGTCCATGTTAATTCTTTTGCCCGTTCCCGGGAACATTGACTTAAGAGTCAAACCTGTGATACCTTAACAAATATGCTTCTTTGTTCTCAGGCTTCCACAAACAGGAAGCAAGTGGAAAATATAGCCAAAAAGAAACTGGACTCCCTACTGAAGGAATCCAAGATCCGAGACTGTGAAGATCCAAACAACTTTACAGTATCCACTCTGCCAGCGCCTGCGAAAATGCATCGCAAACCAGAATTTAAAAAGGTGTGTTCTGGTCTTTCTTACTTATTTTTTTTGCCATTGTGTTCTCCTGCTGTACTTTGATTTTTAAAATGTTGTTATAGTTTCCCAAATCGCAGAAAAATGAAACATGCCGTTTTAAGTGACACAAAGTCCTCTTATGTGAGTTATCTTGTATATTTTTGATTTGCACATCCATAGGCCTTGCGCTCTGTGCCTCTTTCATCTATACAAGCTGAATCTCAGGATGATTTTTTCGAGCAAGATTATTGGAACAAAGAAAATATTAGGGCTTGCCTTTAAAATATCTTACATTTCTAGTGTTCATCATCTAAAGTATACCATTGAAGATGAACACAAGGGCTAGATTTAGTAATGGTTCCCTAGTCACTAGTGTGGTGCTTCACAATTTTGCATTGGCCTCCTGGGCATTTTTATTGGCAATTAAATCTGCTTGACATTCTCAGGAGTTTTTTCATGTATTTTGCTAAACCATTAGTTTCCTTGAGAATTTTTTTTACAGGTCAAATTTTCCTGTGCAACTGGTTTCCTAGGAAAGATTTGCTGGAGGCATAATTTGACAAAACTCTGAATTTTACAATCCATGAAGGGGAAAGTTATGAATTTTGCCCACTTTTGTTGTTATCATCATTGTTCTCCTTTGCATAGCCTTAACCACTGCTGTAGCTTCTGGTTTCCTTGTTGCTTTTGTTGCCAGTAAATCGTTTTGTTCCTGTCATTTTGCTTATTATTATCATTATTGTCTCCCCTGCATTGCCCCAAACACCTCTGTAGTTTCTGCATTCCTTTGTTGCTAGTAAATCATTGGGAGGAGGTGGATGGGGCAGCATAGAGGCCGGAAGTGAGAGGGAAGGAGCAAGGTAAATGGCGGGAAAGGCGGGCTACGATAGCAAAACAGATACAATGGCAGTGATTTACTAGCAACAAAAGCAACAAGCAACAAAGGAATGCAGAAACTACAGAGGTGGTTGTGGCAATGCAGAGAAGACAAAAATGATAATAATAATAAGCAAAATAACAGGATCAAACCAATTTACTTTACTCACACTCGACCCCGTCTTCACGGCCGGCAACAGAGCCAAGTACAGCCATGTTACTGAGCTCACCTGGAGAGACCACACCATCGGTCACTTCACCATCTCATGACTCCTCGAGTACCACCACCAAGCCATCCAGCACTTCACACTGCAACTGGAGCAAAGTCTCAAAGAGTCAATAGACACCCCAAAACCGAACTCTTTAACATCATCAGCCACTGAAAATATCATCACCTCTTCCCAGGAACTCTGTGCCACCCAGGCAGACTTCTTCCACGACAAGATCTTCACCATCTACAGAAACTTCGAACTCCAATGCACCACTACCAACAGCCTCAGCCTTCGCCCTACACGAATGAAAAACATGACCAACTGCTCACCACCTGGGACCTGCTCACCACACAAGACACTACTGCCATCATGGACTCTGTTCACTCAGGAGCAGCCACGGACCCCTGTCCCCATCACATTTTCAACCTCAGGAGCAAGAAAATTAGCAGCGTGTTCACCACCATCATTAATGCATCCATCACTACTGCCACCTTCCCCGAAGAATGGAAACAAGCAGAAGTCAGGCTCCTCCTCCAAAAAAAAACCTTTGCCGACCCCATCAAACTCAAGAACTACTGCCCTGATCTCTCTGCTGCCCTTTCCCACCAAAGGCCTTGAGAAGGCCATCAGCCGCCACCTCATAGAGCACCTGGAGAGCAACAATCTTCTGGACACTTCTCAATCCATATTCCACACTAACCACAGCACAGAAACAGCCTTGATAGCAGCTACAGATGACATCAGATCCCTCCATGACCAGGGAAAATTGGCAGCCCTGAGCCCCCTCGACCTCTCAGCAGCATTCAGCACAGTATTACACCACACTCTGATCAAAAGGCTTCACCACATTGGAATCCAAGGAGACACCTTCAAATGGTTTGCTTCCTTCCTTACGGGTAGAACCCGGGGAATCCGCCTACCTCCCTTCACCTCGAAACCCAAGAACACCACCTGCGGCATCCCTTAAGTCTAGTCCCTCAGCCCTACTCTGTTCAACACCTACATGACTCCCTTGGTCAACGTCATACTAAGCATCATATCCTATACCAACAACACCCAGCTCCTCCTCTCGCTTTTTGAAGTCCCCTCCCAACACCGATCAATCTCCACTGATGCATGACGAGCATCGCCAAAAAGAATGAAAGACAACTGCCTAAAGCTCAACACAGAAAAGACTGAAGTTCTGATCTTCGGGAACAACCCCTCCCCATGGAACGACGCCTCATAAGCTCCCAAACTAGGACCCTCACCCACTCCGACCACCACGTCCGCAATCTTGGCATCATCCTGAACAGTAAGATCACCATGAATAGACATATCAATGCAGTCTCATCCACCTGCTTCCTCACCCTTCGCAAGCTCCGTAATATCTTAAAGTGGCTCCCCATCAACACCAAAAGGACCATCACCCAAGCCCTAGTTACCAGCCAGCTGGGCTACAACAACACACTCTACGTAGGAATCACCTCGTACCTCCTCAAGAGACTGCAGACCATACAGGATTCAGCAGCCAGACTCAGCCTAGACCTCCGTAAGCGGACCCACTTCACCCCCACCACAAGAAGCTCCACTGGCTCCCCATTCAGAAGATATATCAGTTCAAGATGCTGAGTCACATCTTCAAGGCCCTACACAACCAAGGACCAGAATACACCAACCACCGCTTGAACTTCCACCTTCCCTCCAGACACCTGCGCTCTGCCTCACCCACACCCCCTGCATCTGCCGTAGCAACAGTGGAGGACGCTCCTTCTACCTCGCAACAAAGTCATAGAACGGCCTCCCACTTCACCTCTGGACCCCATCCTCTCTGCTGTAATTCAGGAAAGGACTCAAGACCTGGCTGTTCAACGGAATCCTCCCTGGCAGCAGTGCTGTCAGTGCCTGGATATCCTCATGGGTGGTTAGCTACGCTCTACAAATCCAGCTTGATGATGATGATGATTAAATTTGAGCCTGAATAACAGAGCAAGCAAGGATGGAGAAGCAAATTAACTATAATTTTGTCTCCAAGATACTATTGCCCTCATAATCAGAGGCCCAGTTAATGGTGTGATTTTTATTATGCATGATAAAATGTAACTCCACTGAGTAGAAATGTGTTGCATGTGATAAATACAACCCGATTACAAGTGTTTGAGAATGGCCCCATTTGAGCAGCCCTTTAAATGGTGTGATGTGTATCACACCTGATAAAATGTGACTCCGCTAACTCAGAATTTATTACATGTGATAAATACCACCAAATTACAAGTTTTGGGGAATCACATGCAAATTTTGGTGTTTACCTCATATTCGGCTAAACGCCGGTCATTTCCCCCCCAATATATATCAGCAGGTTAAGTCTGCTGATATTTATCATAAAACCCATAATTGTGATATGTGCGTTAATAGGAGTTACTGCAAGTGTTTCGATAAGCAGGCCACTTGTAATGGCGATTTATGCGTCTTCTCTCGATAGACCAGTTTTTAAGTGAAACTTGAATATCTAATTATTTTTACTGTATCTCATAGCCCTTGAGGTTGGATAGGTCCTGAGAATTGCTTGTAGATTATTTAAGCCAAGCCCTGTTTATATCTAAAGATAACATGCAGACGTCTTCCATTATAATCCCATTTCTGCTGGAAGCCATTCAAATTAGCCTGTAAATGATTATAATAGTTTTCTCATCAGTGTCTATCTGTACACCCATAAAAAGAGTGCTTTCCAAAAGAAATAAATTATTCTTTTTATATTTGGGGCGGAATCTTGTTCGAATAGTCATCAGGGAATGGATTTGAGATCACAGTTTATTAACGTGGTGACTCTTTTAAGGATAATCCCAGGTTTGTGCTCATTAAGCTGGAGGCAGCATAGTTTCACCAATGCCATAATATAATTGAAACGTGAGAAAAGTGATGGCTGGAATGCTTGAAATAATCTCATCTAGTGGCAATCGCTCGGTCCGCATTTCATTCCTGGTAAGCTTTGGATTGATCCGTCAAGCAGATGCCGAGAAAAAGAGTGTGTCACAAAATGCAATTTCACCATGCAATAGCCATAGGGATTTTTGAAAAGGGCTACAGCCAAAACAGCTGAATGGAATTACACCATTTTTGGTAGCAAGCTAGATCTTGGTCCAAAGACAGTGCTTTTGGGGATTTGGTATAAATCCGTTCAGTAGCTTTTAAGAAATTAATTAAAAATAAGCTTTGTATATCTGGGCTGTTGGGTTCGCGAGATGCTCGGGTGAGTCCAACGGTCATGTGAAATCCAAAAATAGAGCCATCTGGTTGGCCATGCAGACCTGTTTTTTTCCTGGTCACCATCTTGTTCCCATGGGAGGGAGGGCTCCCATGGGAACTCACTTTGTGGTTTGCTGGCCGCAACATGAAGACAAATCTCGCAGCTGCCATTTCAGGACACGGGACCTTGGTCCCTGTGGCCTGAAAGATTTTTTTTAAATGAAGTATAAGGGGGCAGGATAGGGGTACTCTGACCCTCTAAACATGTAGGAAGGTGGGGGCAGTGGGCCCCCCCAGGCCTCAAAATGAAAGACATTTTTCTTTTGGGTATCAGCAAACCTGCAGGTGTTTTGTGCAAGTCAGCGAGCCCCCTTAACTCCCGTAGGAGTCTCACAGGATTGTTGGGGCATTTGCTGGCTCCCGCCGGACACTTGCAGGATTAAAAGATATTTGAAAAGGGAACTGGCCCTGAGTGTCTGCAGTGGTTTACTGGAAACATGCTGTTAGCCATGCACCCTTCGCTGTGCACAGCATGGCATTGACTGTCTTCAGCCAACACTGAACTGGACACGTCCAAAGGCCATGCATGGTGGGTGGTTGGCTGCTGGCAGGGTTTGTAGATAGGGTCTGGCCTGTGGTCAAGCCCATGCTATGCATGACCAAAGGCTTTGCCCAGCGTGGAGTTTGCGTCCTGCAGGGTTTTGCTGCCCTCGGTGGCTGGATGCAGGGCCTGGCCACAGGGCAGCCCCTCAACCAACCCCAGGCTGTGCACAGCCAAAGACTGTGCGTGGCGTGGTGTTGGCATCCTGGGGGGGCTTGGAAGCAGGACCTGCCCATACATGACAGAAGGCCATGCCCTGCGGATTCAATTAATAAAACAAAGGTTAAAGTGACGTTATAGTTAAGTATGGTAATAATATCTTAATTCACATTAAGCAAAAGCTTAGAAATTAACTGAAAAAATTAAGGTTAAAGGGTCGTTATAACACTGTGAAAACATACCATTTTAAACACACAAAAAAACAGAAATTCACCAGTTATAACTGTCTCAAGCTTGTGCCCTACATTACAACTCACCATGCACTGCTAATCACCTCACATATTATCTCACTTGTGACACTATTACAAGATTAATGACATCACTGCCACATCTCAAAGGACATCATTGATAAAAACATTGTGCATTGCAACAGCGAGAGTCCTTGATCCCTCTTTTTTTCTGCCTTAATACTTGTTCTTTTTATTTTCTCCTTTTCCTCTTCAGAATTTTCTTTGTGCTACCTCTCTATTACTGATTCCTTCACCCCTTTCCTCACTAATATCTTCACAGATTCTTTAGCTTAATTCTCCAAAACGCCTTCCTTCCTCACTTCTTCCCTTTTTTTTATATCTTCTTCCTTATTATCCATTTTTTCATCTGTTCTACCAACTTTTGCTTTTTTTATCCATTTTCATCTTCATCCATTCTGCTACCTGCTGGCTGTTCTCTTTCCTGTTTGACTTTTCTTTGCATCTTCTTTCCACTGTTGCTTTTTAAGTCTTCTTACATCACTCTTTTTTTTCCCTTTTGTTCCATCCATTTTCCTTGCCTTCTGTTATTTATACATTCATCACTCCATCCTTTCATTGTGTTTTCTTTCTTCATCCCTCCTATCACTATCTCTTCATGATGTCCTTCCTTTTACCTCTGCCTGATCCCATGCATTGGTTCTCTCTATCCCTCTCTAACTCCCTTTTCTCCATCTGATCTTTCGTTGATGGTTTTCTTAATTTCTTCATAGTTTCCTTGAATCCTTTCACCCCATCTTACTTGCCCTTTCTGTTTCATGACGATTTCTCTTTCCCTCTTTCCTTTTTCTACAATTCCACACACATAGTGACAATGTGCAGGACATTGTGAAGGATTAGCACCTTTAGAACATGTATACCTATGTAGTGAAGTTGCTGCCTGTTAGTGCACCTGCTGCAGAGAGCTGTATGAAGCAGGAGAGTTTCACTGGTTCACATCTTGGCATGAACAACTCAGGCTTTCATTCTTTTAAAGCAGGTAAAGTGCCAATGATTGATTTTAGTGTGTGATGACAATAGTCGGTATCAAAGCCAAGAATTAGTTACCTCTCAGTAAACACCATACAAATGCAACAAGTCTAGCTTTTTAAAACATGCCTTACTGCATACATTCTTTATAGAATCTGTTTTTAACTGCATGGTTCTTAGTAACGTTCCAATTGTAAGGGAATAGTACTGAAAGACAGCAAAGGTGCTGGGTTTGGAAGGGGCAGAGCCAACCACAAAGGCTACACAGCAGCTACTGTCCGCAGGAGGACTTTGGACTA
This sequence comes from Triturus cristatus, assembly GCF_964204655.1. NCBI lineage: Eukaryota > Metazoa > Chordata > Amphibia > Caudata > Salamandridae > Triturus > Triturus cristatus. The sequence continues at coordinate 873,479,044 of NC_140580.1, read as the reverse complement.
GAGGAGGGTGGAGAACTGGCTAGGATTATTGCTAGGCCTGGGCGGAGTTCCGCGATACGGTTACGCATGTGACGAATTGCATTAGGTTACGCTGTTTGTGCTGATTTTTAGCTCCGGGTGCTTCTCCTGTGCTGGACAATCGGTGCGAACAGCACATTGCGCAGTGCAAGAGGGCGCTGCTTCTTTCTGCCACTCGAGTAGATGCTCTACTCGAGCGGCAACTTCCTCAACGCAAACGGAAGGTTTTTCAACATGAGCAGTAGAGGCCATCCACGACCGCCTGCATTGAGAAATCGTGCTGGGAGGTGGTCTGGAGTAAGATTTACCTCGGTTATGCTCGCCAACTTATTATTGACGAGTGCGATTGAGGAAAAAGCTCCGCTCCGCTATGCTGAAGAGTTTTTCTGAACTCAGTGCGCTAAGTGGATTGGGGAAAACTCTGCAAACTCCATGAGCGGAGCGGAATTTCAAGCCTAGACCAAGTTATTACCCATGACTCACTCGCCAAGCCTGAGCTGTTGACTCCACACCAGAGGCACAGGGTAGATTAGTGTGCTGTGGGCAAGTACGATTTGTAGGACCAATGGTATGAGAGTGGTATGTTCAGCCAGCACTCATTTCGGTGACCTGAGCTTACCTTTCATCATCAGATGTTGACCCAGAGAGAGAGAGAGAGGACAAAGGAGGTAGCGAAAGATCACAAAGGTGACAAAGGGAGAAAGAAGGGTTGAAAAAGAATCAGGACGAATGAGTTAACAAGTCAGAAGGCTAGGTTGGTGGGAGAAAGGCCTGGCAGCTTTCCTATTTGGAACCCTAGCTTTCAGCACTTCAAGCTGCAGGATCCTTAGAACACCTTGGCAGCCTGCACGTTTTCTTTTTAACCAATGAAGCACTACTTCAGCACTGTTTAGTTCGCGTACAGGCACCTGCTGCAGGTTGCAGTGTACACTGAGTGCTGTCCGGGAAAGGAAGGGCAGCGGTTTGGTTCTGCAGCTCGGGTAGTTCACCACGCTAGAACCAGAAGGTTGCTCCTCGTTGCCTTGAAATAGCAATTGAATGAAATTATATGCGTAATTGGTTTTTGATGCAACTCAGTAATCCTACAGAATGCAATGTGTAGTTGTATTTACCAAAAAAGTAACCATTCGACATTTCTCCGGACATAGTTTATGTGATCTGGGATGTCTTGTTCTCAACATTTGTTGTGTAAAGTGGAATAGTGTAATGTTTCTTCTGGGATGCGCTACACACGCATTGACCTTGATTTTGAGTCCTGCCTGCTCTATTAAAAAACATCCAGCTACAGTGAAAACATAAATAAAAGAAAGATTACTTTCCCCATAGATTGCATCTATTTAAAAAAGCATTTATTGTGTGATGATTCAGCGTACAGTTCAAAAGTAAAATGATCCCTCATAGATTGCATACTCTGGGGAGGAGCTATAGCCCATTCTATGTATATATATTTATATAACTGAATATATATAAAGTATATATATAACTGAAAGCATTGGTAACAACACGCGTGAAGACAGCGGCACTCCCAAGCCAGAAGAAAAACAAAAGTTTAACCCTCAAGCAAACCGTTTGAAATAGTGAAAATAATTGTCCACAAAATCCCCCTGGCTTCCCGCGTTCATTATTCATTCATTATTCCTTCTAATGAAAACAAGCTTTGGCAAAGCCAAGAGGTCTGACGTTGACTGCGAAACATTAGGCTTTGTCAAGGCTTGTTTTGTTTTGTCGTGGCATTTGTAAACCTTTATTATTGAGGAGTTGCCATTAGCAAAGTAAAATTATTTGTTGGCCTCATAAGGCATACTTTGTTGTAGTAGTCCCTGCCACTGAAATAACTACTCTGTGTGTTAGACACTGTGTGGCAAATAAATATTGTGCCTTGTTATTACTTTTTTATCCAAGTATTAAATAAGCTGTTACAGCAATGTCATTTACCCAAAACAGCATCCCCAGTTGATTGCCAAAATGAAGTATGTCTGACTTTTCACTGTAGCGTGTGTGTGGCTTAGACGTAAATTGTTTTGTGTTCTTTGACTGGAGCTGACCTTTTGTATCAAAACTACTTTTTATTGTTGCAGAAAAGCAGGTCTGTGCCGGCTGGAGGCAAGTCTATGGTAAGGTTCAAAACGTACAGTATTGATGGCTGTAATAATGTCCATGCTTGTCTGTCCTTAGTCCTCTGTAGCAGTGTCCATAAATTACACAGACTACAGTGACAGTGCTACTAATTTGAATGTGCATCGTAAATTAGATTTTTTAAGCCTAAATTGTTTTATTTTCAATTTGTTACTTCTAATTTTTTTGCTTCGTTTTCCTCTATACATTGTATTTGTTTCTCTTCCCATTATGTATATTTCTCCATCCATCTTTTTTCCTAATGACGGATAATCACCATATCATTTTTAGTCCTCCTCCCTTTACCTGTTTCTATTTTTTACTGTGTTTGCCCTGCACCTTCTGCTTTTTAGGTCGGGCCTGGGCAGCACATGCACTGCTGTGCGAGGCATGCTATATTGGAGTATGGATTTGAAGCTCCGTCCACTCTCCGCCCATATTTTTCATTGGCTTGTGTCATTGTCCTTCTTAAATGCTGACTTCATGATTCCTAAATAGGCTTGTTAGTCCCTCTTTAGTACCTCCTTGTCTTGATTTGTAACCTCCCACCAGGACTGGACCTTTTACTGTGTCCTTAAGGTATAGCTTGTATTAGCCCTTGGCAAGAACTCTTTGCTTAATTAATGTAAACACCACTGGTGGGAAGTGAGCTTTAGCAATGGGGGCCACTTTTCGTATGTGTTTTCAGCACGCTCTGCGCATTTTCACTTACACAATGGGGCCACACCCTCCACTCTCTGGACAGGCGCGCAGCTCGCTTAACTCGTTTTTTTAAATGTATTTTTACATTAAATCATTGCGCCTGCGTGTTTTGTTCAGCGCCCAAATGATTACACCCAAACCAAAGTGTCAGCGGCATCGCTCCCAGCAACATCGTAAAATAACCATGTGATGTTTTTTTACGATGTTGGTGGGAGCAATGCCGACGACTCCTTGCTTTGGGTGAAATCCCAGAGGGCAGCAACGGGCATTAGCAGCGGCAGAGCCGGCTGAAAGAAGGAGCCACGAAGCAGGGACGGCGCCTGGACACAGAGGCAGAGGCAGCGGCAGAGGCAGCGGCAGAGGTAGCGGCAGAGCAGAGGCAGCCAGGCCAACGCTGGGATTTCAGTGCTTCGCCTGACTTCGGTCTCGCATTTGCGAGAGCTTAAGCTATCAGCATTGTAAATGACAATGCCTTTTATTTATGTTTTAAAAACCAATACATAAATACAAGGCATTGTAATTTACAATGCCGATAGGGCAAACTTGCGTAAATGCGAGACCTATTACATTGCAAATGCTTGTTTATACTACTTTTTCTCTTTTTTAGCCCTTCCGTTGGAGGAGGGGAGTGACCCCATTTTTTCCTTATTTTCTGTTTTTCCTTTTATCCTCCCGCTCTACATATCCTATTTTTAATTACTTTATTTTGAAGTGTAGCGTATTGCAAACTTTTTTGGGGGGGGAATACTATTTTCAAAGCTTTGTATTTCAAAGTGATCATTTCTCAGTATAAATGATATAATATCACTAGCTTGCCCGGGGGCCTTTGCTCCTCGCACCATCAGCTCAAAATGCAGAATCTGCATCGTGGAGCTGTCAGTGAAATGGCAAATACCGCCTTTTAGAAAGATACCACAATTGAGCTGGTCTAATTCTAGGTGTGGTTATACGCCTTTCCTGGTCAAACTTTCTGATTGTGAATGAGTGTGTTCCACAAAGTCTTCACATGCCCAGATATAGGGCTTCTGATGCCCCTTTCCTGTGGGAGCGCCACACAGGGGTGCTGTTAGACCTGTCAGCCCTTTGGGTGGTCCCTCCTCATCATTATTTATTTTGTCCCACTTTTGCCTCAAACCCTGTTGTAAATTTTCCTTTTTGGGAACCACCAGACTTTTTAGTGTTGATGCAGGGTCAGGGAGCCATTTTCCCTACCCCTGGAACTTCTGTCTGAGGGCCTGAAACACAAAATGGTGGCCACCCATTGTCACCTGAGACATAGCTGGAACCTACTAGTACCTTCCAGAACATTCTAGAACCCTGTGACAGTGTGAGGCAGGTTTAGAATGTTGGGAAGCCAGCTCAGAGTTGGCAGTTGGAGTAGGCAGTTGGCACCTGACTGGAGAGGAGAGAGGACAGAGAAACAGAAGGAGGAAGGAGTAAGGCAGCAGGGGTGGAAACTTGTGCCTGGAGTGGGGTCCAGAAACCCACCCTTGATACTAGTCCCTACTGACCAAGCCCAGCCTAAAGCCCTGTGTGGGATAAAGACCAGAAAATCATCTTAAGGACCTGAACAGCCATAACAGGCCTTAAAGGAGAAGAACAGCAAGTTCCTGACCTGTTTGGTGGAATCCTCCTGGAGACCCGACGTCGAGTAGCCTGGAGACCTGGAGCCCGAGGTGGAGAAGCGGCGCTGACAGAAGGCAGACGTCGTACCCGGAGCCGCTAGAGGTCGAGTGAGGGCGCCGACGGAGGTCGTGGAGAGACACCGGAGGTCGAGTAGAAGTCACCTGAGGTCGAGGTGAGGCGTCGACGGGGGAGTGAAGTCCGCCATCCGGAGTCGCCGGAAGCTGAAGTAAAGCGCGCAGGAGGTCGGGAGTGGAAGTCGCACTCCGGAGTCGCCTGAGGTCGAGGCGAAGCGCGCAGGAGGTCGGGAGTGGAGATCGCACTCCGGAGTCGCCGGAACCCGAAGTGGAGCCGACGGAGGTCGGGAGTGGAGGTCGCACTCCGGAGTCGCCCGGAAGCGGGGGAACCGTGACCCTGTGACGCCGGAACACAACATCGAGCCGAGGCCGCCCAGCGACATCAATCCGGAGCCGCCTCACGGCATCGACCCGGCGTCAGGTAAAGCAGATCGACGCAACATCGAACCGAGGCCGGCCAGCGACATCGAATCGGAACCGCCCGACGGCATCGACACGGCGTCAAGTGGAACAGATCGACGCGACACCGAACCGGAGCCGCCCAGCGACGTCGACCCGGCGCCGAGCGGAGCCGATCTTCGTGAAAAGGGCAGTAAGTGGTAGAAAGGGCATCTGAGGCCCTGTGGAGCCCTAAAAGACCATTCTTGGGGCTAGAGGGGTGTTAGGACCAACCTGAGAGTGCTAGGGGGTGAACTGAGACTGGTGCAGGGACCTGTGTGAGGGACTGTGTAGTTGGAAGAATCAGAACCTTAGGTTTCCCTCATTCTACCTCAGCTTAGGCCCCAGCCTTGACCACTCTAGGTGGGACATCCCCAGGCCACCCCAGTGACCATAAGCTGTACTTGGGCATGGTAAAATCAATCTACCTCATAAATGTGATCTGATTTGCAATTGTTTGATGGCTATATTATGCATTGAAGGTGTTTTATTTATTGTCTGACCGTATTTATTCCTGCCTTGTATTTATTGTCTGACAGTATTTATTTGCCCTATGTATTTATCGCACCTCTATTTATTCCTTGTGTATTTATGACCTAATCCTATTTATTGCACCTGCAAAGTGTTATTATTTAATTGACCTGCTATTTCTGAAGAAAATCCTTTTGTATTGTATTTGTGTCATAATCCTGCAACTAAGAGAAAAATTAAGATAAACACAAAGAGATTCTTTCATAAATTTTTACGGTGTAGAGTCGTTTATGGAACGGATGAACGCATGGTTATTGTGAGGGTGTGACGTACGCTTAACACGGTGCCTGACCCCCGACCGCTCGAGCCAAGCTACCCCTTGTGTTGGGAAAAACCGGGTGACTGCTAACCCGGTTGCCCGGGGTTTTCTAACATAATTGGTGTTCAGCGGTGGGATAGAGCTGTGCTTGCGTCCACTCGACAATAACTGTGGGTAGTCCATAGGCCTACACCGGGAGTTTTCTCAAAGCAGACTTCCTAATTCTGAGTTTTGTTTTTTTCCAAATTTACTCTGGTGGTGGGAGGAGGTATTACAAAAGGTACCCCCCTGCATAGCTTCTGTAAACACCTGTCTTCTATTCTGAGTGGGCAAAATGGAGTTTGTGTTGGAAGATGTGGAAACTTACACTGTGGCCCAACTCAGAGAGTTTTGTCAGCGAGAGGGGGTGTATTGTCCCCCGGGTGCCAAGAAGGCTGAACTCCAGACCAGCTTGAGGGCTTGGGGGGAGGCACGACGGGAAAGTAAGGCTGAGCAGGAGGACAGGGATGGAGAGCCTGTTAGCGAGGGGGCTGGGTTGTACCAACCTGAGGTGGGGAACCTGTTAGCGGGGCCCAGAACACTTTCCAGGAAGGGCAGCACTGTCTCTAGCGGTGGCTTATCTGAAGCAGAGTTAACGGACTGGAGGGAGAAAAGACAGCTCACATGGGAGTTGGCAAAGCTGGAGAAAGAGAAGGAGGGACAGAGGATGGCTCACGAGTTGAGGCTGAGGGAAATAGATCTCCAGATCCTACAAGTCGGGGCACACACTGTTCCTAATGGTGGCAGCAAAGACAAAGAAATCACCAGGGAACCCAAACCCTATCTGCCAAAAGACATAGTAGCTAGCTATAGTGCGGGTGACGATATCGCCAAGTGGCTAGCGGCCTATGAGGTCTCTTTAAGGGCCCATGGGGTGCCAGAGAAGTACTGGGGAGGGGGATTGTACAAATACATGCCTCCAGCTGGTAGGAATGCATTATTGGCCCTAGAGCAGGATGAGCAGACCCACTACCCCACCATGAAAGTGGCACTCGTAAGAAAGTTTGGACTAACACCCGAGAAGTACACACAGAAGTTCCGGGGTAGCCACAAACTGGGCACACAGAATTGGGTGGATTTCCTGGACTATGCAAAGAAGGCATTAGAGGGTTGGATTCAGGGCAGTGAGGTGAGGGACTACGAGGGGTTGTTTGATTTAATGTTGAAGGAACACCTGCTCGAAAAATGTTTCCCTGAACTGCGTCAACACCTGGTGGATAGCAAGCTGACCAATCCCCGGAAGCTTGCTGAGGAGGCAGACATTTGGGCTAGTACCCGGGTGTCCACAAGGGGGACTGGAGGGGATACTCAAAAGGCCGGACAGGGCGTCCCCCAGAAGAAAGAGGGAGGGGAAAAGAGAAAGGAGTTCTCTAAAGGCCCCCAAAATAACTTCCAAGGAAAGGGAACAGGATTCACCCCTAGGGCTAACCCACCCAGAAACCCTAATCCTGGCCAGAGTCAGCAGCCAAGGGTTGTCCATTGCTTCGAGTGCGGTGGCGTCGGACACTATAAGGGAGATGCGAAGTGCCCGAAAAGACCACCCCCTCCCATTGGAGGAAAGGCCCCCGGAGTAGCAAGTGTAGTGCTCGGGGAGAAGATGCCCTTAACTAAGGGAAGGGAGTGGGCGGGTGTCACTTTAGTGTCCCTGGGAGATCGGGAGATGGTTCCTAAGATCCAGGTGCCCGCAAATACCATAAAGTATGGGCAGTGGGTCACCATCAACGGCCAAAGAGGGGAGGCTCTGAGAGACACAGGAGCCAGTATGACTATGGTACGTAGCCAACTGGTGTCTCCAGAGCAGGTAATTCCCGATGTACTCCACCCAGCCGCGATGGCTGACGGCAGAACCGGCCACTATCCGGTGGCCGAGGTTCCCTTTGAATGGGAGGGGGTTGCAGGTTCACTTCGAGTTGCCGTAAGCCCTGCCGTGCCGGTCGATTGTCTACTGGGGAATGACATGGAGCACAATGCTTGGAAGGAGGTGGAATACCGGACTCATGCTGAGATGCTGGGTACACCTGACTGGGCCTGTGTTAGCACAGGGTCCGCGACTACCCGGAGAGGGAGTTTGTTTCGACTGGAGCCTGGAACAAAGGCACAGCCGGCTGCCGACCAAGGGAAGAACCGAGGACAGGAGGAGCCTGCCTCGGCATCCGCGCCCCGTGTGACGGATAGGCCACCGGAGGTGGTGGACCAGGAGTCCGCGGTGGGGGATGTTACCAAACTGGAGGACCTACCCATCCCGGCCGAGTGGCACGTGGAGGGAGGGCCGACCAGGGAGGAATTCTGCAAGGGCCAGAGGGAGTGCCCTACCCTTGAGGGTCTGAGGCGACAGGCCGAAGCCCAGGCAGCAGGGAACGTTGAGGGGAACTACAACCTTTACTGGGAGGATGGCCTCCTCTACAGTGAACCCAAGGCACCCCTACATGGATCGTCACGAGCCTTAGTAGTCCCTCAACGTTACCGAGCCTTCCTACTGGAATTGGCTCACGAGATCCCCTTGGCAGGACACCTGGGGCAAGACAAGACCTTCGCCCGTCTTGTCCCACACTTTTATTGGCCTCAAATGAAAGTGTCGTCTGACACCTACTGCCGGACATGTGTGTCTTGCCAAGCCAGTGGGAAAACAGGGGTGAAGCTGAAAGCTCCCCTGGAACCACTTCCTGTCGTTAGCACCCCCTTTGAAAGGGTGGGCATCGACATTGTGGGTCCATTAGATCCGCCTACTACCGCTGGTCACAGGTTTATCCTGGTTCTGGTGGATCATGCTACACGGTACCCAGAGGCTATACCTCTAAGGACCATTACAGCACCTGTTGTGGCTAGGGCCCTGATGGGAATCTTTACCCGAGTGGGTTTTCCCAAGGAAGTTGTGTCCGACAGGGGGACCAACTTCATGTCAGCATACATGCGGGCCATGTGGAAGGAGTGTGGAGTGACCTACCGGTTCACAACTCCTTACCACCCCCAGACCAATGGTCTGGTGGAGAGGTTTAACAAAACCTTGAAAGGCATGATTAGAAGTCTGCCTGAAAGCCTGCGGAGGAAATGGGGCGTCCTCCTACCCTGTCTATTGTTTTCCTACAGGGAAATGCCACAGAAGGGAGTGGACTTCAGCCCCTTCGAGCTTTTGTATGGGCACCCTGTGCGTGGACCTCTCAGCCTGGTGAGAGACGGATGGGAAAGAACTCCCAGAAAGCTTCCCCAGGACGTGGTGAGCTACATGCTGGCCTTCCGGAGCCAAATGGCTAAGTTGTGGAAGCAAGCTTCTGACAACTTGGAGGCCAGCCAAGCAGTAATGAAGGCGTGGTATGACCACAACGCTCACCCGGTGGAATTGGAGACTGGCCAGAAGGTGTGGGTGATCGAACCAGGAGAGCTTAGCGCCCTCCAGGATCGCTGGTCAGGACCCTTTGAGGTATTGGAGAAGAAGGGTAAGGCTACCTACTTGGTGGATCTTAAGACCCCTCGTCAGCCCCTACGGGTGCTGCATGCCAACCGCCTCAAACCCCACCACGAGAGGCCCGAAGTCATTTTGATGATGGTGACTGACGGAGCAGAGGACGTGGAAAGCGAGCCTCTCCCCGATTTGTTTGCGTCTCAAGAGAAGGATGGGTTGGTGGAGGGAGTGATTCTCTCCCCATCTCTAACTCCTGAACAGCAGGAGGACTGCCGCCAGGTCCTGGGACAGTACTCTTCGTTGTTCTCCCTTGTTCCGGGTAGGACTCACCTGTGCGTCCATGATGTGGACACAGGAGACAGCCCACCTGTGAAGTCCAAGATCTACCGGATGTCAGACAAGGTGAAGGCCAGCATTCACAGTGAAGTCATTAAGATGCTGGAGCTAGGAGTGATCGAACCTTCCAGCAGCCCCTGGTCCAGTCCGGTGGTGCTAGTACCAAAAGCCGCACCACCGGGTGCCCAACCGGAACTGAGGTTCTGTGTGGACTACCGGGGACTGAACTCAGTAACCAAGACTGATGCTCATCCGATCCCAAGGGCGGATGAATTGATTGACCGGCTGGGAGCTGCCCAATATCTAAGTACCTTTGACCTTACTTCTGGGTACTGGCAGATCTCTCTGACTGACGGAGCTAGGGAAAGGTCAGCCTTCTCCACGCCCAAAGGCCACTACCAGTTCTGTGTGATGCCCTTTGGGCTCAAGAACGCACCTGCCACGTTTCAGCGTCTGGTGAACCAGATCCTCACTGGAATGGAGAGTTTCTCTGCTGCTTATCTGGATGACATAGCCGTCTTCAGTAACAGCTGGGAGGATCACTTGCGTCACCTGCAAGCTGTTCTCCAGGCCCTGAGACAAGCTGGTTTAACGATCAAGGCCAGTAAGTGCCAGATCGGGCAGGGGTCGGTAGTGTACCTTGGACACTTGGTGGGTAGGGGAGCGGTGCAACCCCTCCAGGCGAAGATCGAGGCCATCATGGCCTGGGAACCCCCCAAGACTCAGACTGAGGTCCGAGCTTTTTTGCGCCTCACCGGATATTACCGCCGCTTCGTGAAGGGATACGGTACCATTGTGGCCCCCCTCACGGAGCTTACGTCCAAGAAACAACCTCGACGGGTAGTCTGGACGGAGGCTTGTCAGCAGGCCTTTGTAAAACTGAAGCAAGCCATGTGCGAGGCCCCGGTCCTACGGGCCCCAGACTTTTCCAAGGAGTTCATTGTCCAGACGGATGCATCGGAACATGGCATTGGGGCAGTGTTATCGCAACTCAATGAAGAGGGTCTGGATCAACCCGTGGTCTTCCTATCCCGGAGACTACTTCCCAGGGAACAGAAGTGGAGTGCAATAGAGCGTGAAGCCTTTGCAGTGGTATGGGCTCTGAAGAAGCTGCGGCCATACCTGTTTGGCACGCACTTCCTAGTTCAGACCGACCACAGACCCCTTCGTTGGCTGATGCAGATGAAGGGGGAGAATCCCAAGTTGCTAAGGTGGTCTATCTCCCTACAGGGAATGGACTTTCAGGTGGAACATCGGCCTGGAGTGGACCACGCCAATGCAGACGGTCTCTCAAGGTATTTCCGCCTTAGTGATGAGAACTCCCAAGGGGTTGGGTAGCTCTCCCCACTTTCAGCTGGGGGGGACGCGTGTTAGACCTGTCAGCCCTTTGGGTGGTCCCTCCTCATCATTATTTATTTTGTCCCACTTTTGCCTCAAACCCTGTTGTAATTTTTCCTTTTTGGGAACCACCAGACTTTTTTGTGTTGATGCAGGGTCAGGGAGCCATTTTCCCTACCCCTGGAACTTCTGTCTGAGGGCCTGAAACACAAAATGGTGGCCACCCATTGTCACCTGAGACATAGCTGGAACCTACTAGTACCTTCCAGAACATTCTAGAACCCTGTGACAGTGTGAGGCAGGTTTAGAATGTTGGGAAGCCAGCTCAGAGTTGGCAGTTGGAGTAGGCAGTTGGCACCTGACTGGAGAGGAGAGAGGACAGAGAAACAGAAGGAGGAAGGAGTAAGGCAGCAGGGGTGGAAACTTGTGCCTGGAGTGGGGTCCAGAAACCCACCCTTGATACTAGTCCCTACTGACCAAGCCCAGCCTAAAGCCCTGTGTGGGATAAAGACCAGAAAATCATCTTAAGGACCTGAACAGCCGGAACAGGCCTTAAAGGAGAAGAACAGCAAGTTCCTGACCTGTTTGGTGGAATCCTCCTGGAGACCCGACGTCGAGAAGCCTGGAGACCTGGAGCCCGAGGTGGAGAAGCGGCGCTGACAGAAGGCAGACGTCGTACCCGGAGCCGCTAGAGGTCGAGTGAGGGCACCGACGGAGGTCGTGGAGAGACACCGGAGGTCGAGTAGAAGTCACCTGAGGTCGAGGTGAGGCGTCGACGGGGGAGTGAAGTCCGCCCTTCGGAGTCGCCGGAAGCTGAAGTAAAGCACGCAGGAGGTCGGGAGTGGAAGTCGCACTCCGGAGTCGCCTGAGGTCGAGGCGAAGCGCGCAGGAGGTCGGGAGTGGAGATCGCACTCCGGAGTCGCCGGAACCCGAAGTGGAGCCGACGGAGGTCGGGAGTGGAGGTCGCACTCCGGAGTCGCCCGGAAGCGGGGGAACCATGACCCTGTGACGCCGGAACACGACATCGAGCCGAGGCCGCCCAGCGACATCAATCCGGAGCCGCCTCACGGCATCGACCCGGTGTCAGGTAAAGCAGATCGACGCAACATCGAACCGAGGCCGGCCAGCGACATCGAATCGGAACCGCCCGACGGCATCGACACGGCGTCAAGTGGAACAGATCGACGCGACACCGAACCGGAGCCGCCCAGCGACGTCGACCCGGCGCCGAGCGGAGCCGATCTTCGTGAAAAGGGCAGTAAGTGGTAGAAAGGGCATCTGAGGCCCTGTGGAGCCCTAAAAGACCATTCTTGGGGCTAGAGGGGTGTTAGGACCAACCTGAGAGTGCTAGGGGGTGAACTGAGACTGGTGCAGGGACCTGTGTGAGGGACTGTGTAGTTGGAAGAATCAGAACCTTAGGTTTCCCTCATTCTACCTCAGCTTAGGCCCCAGCCTTGACCACTCTAGGTGGGACATCCCCAGGCCACCCCAGTGACCATAAGCTGTACTTGGGCATGGTAAAATCAATCTACCTCATACATGTGATCTGATTTGCAATTGTTTGATGGCTATATTATGTATTGAAGGTGTTTTAATTATTGTCTGACCGTATTTATTCCTGCCTTGTATTTATTGTCTGACAGTATTTATTTGCCCTATGTATTTATCGCACCTCTATTTATTCCTTGTGTATTTATGACCTAATCCTATTTATTGCACCTGCAAAGTGTTATTATTTAATTGACCTGCTATTTCTGAAGAAAATCCTTTTGTATTGTATTTGTGCCATAACCCTGCAACTAAGAGAAAAATTAAGATAAACACAAAGAGATTCTTTCATACATTTTTACGGTGTAGAGTCGTTTTTGGAACGGATGAACGCATGGTTATTGTGAGGGTGTGACGTACGCTTAACACGGTGCCTGACCCCCGACCGCTCGAGCCAAGCTACCCCTTGTGTTGGGAAAAACCGGGTGACTGCTAACCCGGTTGCCCGGGGTTTTTTCGAACAGGTGCCCTCTTCTAAAAGGAGACATTTTAACTTTTTGCTCAAGGAGGTAATGGCTTATTTGGCTGTCTTTCCATCTGCTCAAGTGGGTGCAAATTACTCGAATCCCTTAGTGCTTTGGGTTTTCTTTTCAGTAGAAAAAAGTACTACCTTGTTATGTAAAGTACTACCCTTTGTGTAATTTAGTCCTAGAAGTGTATCCTTCTTTTGTTTTGTCTGAGTACTATTCACCGTCCCTATTCTCAGTTTAATACTTATTTTAGTTTGGTTGGATTGCATTACATTTTGGTTTCATTTATATAGTCGCTCAGATCCCAGACCAGGCACCAAAGCAATTAAGGTGTTTATCTTGACTCCTGCACTTTTGTGCAAGAGAATTTTAGATTCATCGATATTAGTCGAATCAATTTAATTAAATTAACATTATTTCCCAGAAAAATCTCCCCAAATAGTCTTTATAAAACTAAATGTTGCACGCTATTGGAAGGTGGCATGGTTTAGAGGGTCCGAATTTGGGTTCCATGCCACTGGGAACACAAATTTAGTAGGATCTGAACACACCTGAAGAACAAAGCAATTCCATAGTTTTAATGAGAACACAGATTAGAAGCTACAAGGAAAAAGGGTTGTGGCCTAACCGCTAGGGTGGTCTACCTTAAATCGGGGAAACCAGGTTTGAGTCTCGTCAGCAAGGCTCAGCATCGTGTAATTCTGGGCAAATCACGTAATCTCCCCGTGCCTAACAAAAATGAATGTGTCCTTGTGTAATGCAACTGGTGCTCATGTAAAGCGCTCTGATTCCTTCTGAAGGTTGCGCTATATAAAATTCCGGAAAAAAATGCCAATAAAAGTACTCAATTGTCTCCTGTGCTGCGTTTCTGAATGTTTTGTGTTGATAATTGATAGGTTTACGGAGTATGGAGTGGCGGTATACGTTTTTCCACCAAAGAAACAACAGGGGTGCGCGAGAGGTCATAGGAGTCTGGAAGGGTGGGACCAAATTAAATTTCAAAACAATTAGAAGTACAAAGAAGAACCATTTTGGAGCAGAATGGGAGGCACATTCCATATCTACTGAAATGCATTGGGCAGAATGGATAATATAAAAAGATAAGAAGATAAGTACACAATTGGTTCATTGTCGTTGTGAGGATTAAGACAGCCTTTCCTATAGATACATCTGTGAGGTGCAACCAAGCCAATGAAATCTGGTTTAGAGGTTTCCAAAAAAATGGTGAGTGGTTGTGAACATGCTGAAAGCCACCATCAAGAACAGTAATGCGTCAATATTCAGTGGCAAGTCAATAATAACATCAGGAGCCAATAGTGAGTGATTTAGAAGTAACCAATAGGATTATGCTCCAATGGTGGGCACTTTAGTAGCCACTAGTGACATCATGCTTTAACTGTGTATGATTTAAAAGACACTAATGACATCATGTTTTGGTGATGAGTATTTTAGAAGTGAGTAATGGCATCATGCTGGACAGGTAAGTGCAGACAAGTCACTAATAGAATCATGCTCCAATAGATAATAGTTTGTAAGCCATTAATATCATTGTGTCTTAATGGTAAATTGTTTTGACGTCACCAATAACACCAGTCTCCCTTTGGAAAGTGTAGGTCAACAATAGCCTTAAACACTAATGACTAATGCATAAGAAGTCTCAAATATCCATGGACTCAAATAATACTTTTTTTAGAAGTTTTACCAGTGGTGAGCTGGTGAAAAATCCAATTGTGAGTGAGTTAGAAGTCAGCAATAAGTTCAAGTTCTAAGGTTAAGCACGTTAGAAGTAATCAGTAATAAGCTCCAATAGTGATTGGCCTAGTAGTCGTCAGTGACCTCAGGCACCAATAATAAGTGTGAACAGTGAGTAAATGGCTTAGAAGTTTCTAGCATCAATAAGCTACAGGATATGTTATCAGCCACCAATAATGACGTTCTGTAGAAGTGAATTTTCTAAAAATCTCTGAATCCCACGGTCAATAATGGTGATTGGTTTAGCAGTGTACAGTAGCCGTAATCGTCCACAATGACTGACTTACTCAGTATCAAAACCATTGCGGTCCAGTGATAAGGGGTTTATAAGTCATCAGTAAATGAATGCCCTGGTAGGAAGGGGTTATTATGAAGTAAATTACCACAACCAACCAGTTTAAAAATCACCAAAGGTGAGATATTAATACATCCTTCTACAATTGCCTGAGCGCCACCTTTTATCAGTTACAGTTTGCCCTTGTATTCTTGATTGCACCAACAAGGACCTAGTAGGAGGATTTGACCTTGGAATATCCTCCTCAGTAGTAAATTTAATATCTACATCTCTACGACCCGGAAGTTGTTCATGATCTTACAGCGGCTCAACAGTCCCTTCAGGATTCACTAGAGACTGTAAAGGCAGAACTCCTGGGTAAGGGCTCAGTACACAGGAACGCAAAACACACAATGTTTTAAGACTTTGTCCCTGTTTGTAAACATTGACGGCCCCACACTGGAGTTTTTGGGCATCGCTTGTAGGCAGGCCAACAGGATTTATGTATTTCTGATTCCACTGCTTTTTCTGTATAATTATAGATTTGCCCTATTTGCCAAAAAATCCAGCATCTGCTGCATAACTCAAATGGATCAAAAGTTACTAACATGCTTCGCTGCACAGTGGCAGGCCCTTTGCAAAGGCTCACTGGTCATCTTTCAGTTGTTGATTGCTCTATTTTGTATGTGCAGCTCGATCTGAAGTGACCAGTTACGCTAACAAGTTTTGGAACAGACTGCCTGCAGTGCACTTTGGTACATGTAGTTGTCAAATAAGCATTTGACAACTACATGTACCAAAGTGCATTTGTATCTTGTCATCACACTCAATATGAATCCAGCAGGGGGCCAGCTCTGAGAAGATTTCTAATCGATGGGCCTTCACAGTTACAAAGGGACTAGTTCCTAGCAGCAGCAAGTCTGAGATGAAATGAAAACAGTGGAGGATGGAACTGGAATGGTACTTGAGGGACAGGGCATGAGGGCAAGCAGCACCTCACGCGATGAAAAGAGGGTGGGAGGGGTATGGGGAAAATGGCAAGTGGAGTGCGTGCTGGAGCAAGCAACACCATGCTAGCGGGCGGAGGGTGGGAGGGGAACCAGACACACATGCACTGCTATGGAGTGCAACAACTGAAATTTAAAAGTACTCTGGAAGCGCGTGGCCAGTTTAATGACTCAGGCCATGTTCAGGAAGCTGTACTTGGTCTATGCTGCATGGAATGGACCACAAGAGGAAGGGACAGTTGAACCATAGAGGAACGGAGCAAAGAGAAGCAAGGAAATGAGAGTGTCTCAGAAATGAGAGCCAAACAATGGTAAGTAGTGGCAGGCTCTAATCCCTTTTTTTTTTTAAGGGGAATACCCTCGTAAGGACAGTGCATGCGAAGTCCAGGCGAGACCTAAAACTTAGAAAATAAATAGTTAAGTTATACTGCCACAACATATGCTGCATTACACCGCATACATTGTCTTAATTGCTGCATAATTTAGTCAATGCGGTCGCATAGTAGGGCGAGCCCTAGGGTTCTAATTCCACTGGCCCTGCTTTTAGGGCAGGTTTGACAAGGATCACCATGGACACGGCGACCTGCAGAAAACTGTTAAAAATTGCAGTGCAAAAGAATGCGTTTATCATATTGCAGAACTGTTACTTTATGTTTCCCCTGTCACCATATGTGGTCTACTATTTATAAACAGCATGAAATCTTTTTTGTGTTATTGGTTTGCAAAACTCACTTTATTGCATGAATGTTTACCCAAGTGCAACGAATTCTCATAAAATCGTTAATGGAATTAGTTATTCTGTTTCTTAGAAAACAGTTGCGTTGGTTTTTATTGTTTCATGGTTGTAGCTTCAGGGAGGGGTGCTTGGTTCGGCTTTCTTTGTTTTAATTCAGAAACCCATGAAACGCAGTAAAAAATCAGCTTTTCAGACATTTTTATTTGTTGTTGATTGGCTTTAAAGTGCAAACCAGGGGGCTGCAATGCTCGGTATCACAATGAAATAGGAAGTACGCATACTGAATTAAGATGCCTGAACCATTGTACACCCATATATATATATATATATATATATATATATATATATATATATATATATATATATATATATATATATATATATATATGTATAATGGCTGCAATGGCAGCGTTGTGATTGGTTGGGACGCCAACCACACAGGCGTCTATGGGGAGGCCATTTTCTCCATGTAGGCTGCAATCAGCCTACATGGAGAAAAAGTCAGAGTGCCTATGACTGGTTTGGTCGGCCTTCCGCCCACTTGGAGGAGCCGCCCCTGTATCTATCTCTCTCCCTCTCTCTCTCTCTCTCTCTCTCTCTCACTCTCTCTCTCTCTATTTACGAATGGGTGACCACCCACTTGAAAGTAGATGGTAAACTGCAATTGTTTTGCAATCGCATTCCGGTCACAAAAGAATTGTACATGCCCCTGCAACTCGCTATTAGGAAAGGAAACCCTTGGCATACCCCTTCCTAATAACGACTCAAAAACCCTATTTTGTGAGTCGGTAATAGTTTACCGACTCGCAAATAGGGTTAGTACATGTGAAAAGGCTATTAGCGGTTGCAGCAAACGATCCGATTTACTGTTTGCGACCGCTAAAGAGCTGTCATATATCTGGCACTTAGTTTGTAATTATGACAGGAAGGGGTATACCAGCATTAAATTATCTAAACATTTATTAATTTACACATATAAACACCTTATTTAAATAGAAAGAGATTCAAAACATACATAAATGATCACATGTTCCGGGAAATGCTCCAAATAGCATACCTGTCTATTGCATATAACGTAGCTGCAACAAATCATAAATGATGACTCCCTCAACTAATTAAATTCATTTTCTGTACGTCTTAATTACCATAATAATTACAAGAGTCTGCATAATCTAATTATACTGCACTGACTCCAGCTCACAGTCGTATGATAAATTCTTGCACTCCTGGCAAACTAGTAGTAAGTGCAGCTATAATTGCCAACTCAAAGCACAGCATTCATACTCATTAGACTTTCGAGAGTGCTGTGTATGGCATTCATGAATGAACTTGAATAACCTAGGTTCCAAGGATAATGTTGCAAATTATCAATCTACCAAATTATTATATTTATGGGTTACATTTTGAAATCATTGATTGATAGCTGTTTATTCTTTAAAACCAATTTAGACTAAGGAAAGACATTTGAAAAATAAATGTCATAAATAGGGTTAAAAAGAAATTTCTTGTAGCCTGTAGACCTACTAGATCTTCAACATAATCCTAAAATACACATGTAAAGAAAACAAGATTACTATCGTAGATCCACTGCTTTCCATGGGGAAGTACAGGGAGAACTCCCCATTTCAAGCCACCTGAATACCACCTGCAGCCACAAGCTCCCAGCCCACAAATCATTGCTGTCAAGTATGTCAGTCCATATAGTTCAATAGAAACAAATAGACTACAACCCCAAGAATGCTTTATGCAGCCACACGAAAATCCAGGAATAGGATCAGAATCTGCGATGATATGGGGGGGAAGACACGTAGCACAAGCTGAAAATAAGATGCTTGTAAGGGGAAATGGGGCTAAACACAAATCTCTAGATACTATTATACAACCCACTGTCTACATGCAGTGGCGTAGCTAGACGTTGTGCTGCTCGTGGCAATCACTGCATTTCCTGAGGGTGAGGGGTACTGGCGATTCCCGCAATGGCCGCCCCGCACGGACGGCTGCAGGTAAGGGCGGGGGAGCACGCCACCCCCAAAACTCGTGCCCCCGACCTCCTTACTACACCACTGCCTACATATAAGCCCCCTCCCCTTTAAGTGCCTGCTACTGGGACCACTTCATTCCTGCCAAAATGAGCAACCTCTAAGGCACCTAGAGTTTCTAGGTTCAACTCATGTCATGGGCCTGTAGAGCAGCCATCATCAGGGGCGGCTCCTCCATTCGAGTGGAGGAGTGTGGATCCACAAGCCCCAGAGCTGGAAAATACAATGGAACTAAAGTTCATTTTTTACCATTTTATTTTTTAGCAACCCGTCCTGAACTAAATGTCAGGACGGGGTGGGACCATTGCTCTCGAGTGGCAGTAGCAGGGAGCTGTGCGCTAAAGTTTAAAATGTGCATGTCTCTTTGGCCGGCTGTCTTGCGACAGCCAGCCAGACATGCACACTTTAAACTTCTCTAACCTATCTGTCTTAGACAGCTGGGTTAAGGGAAAGTGCAGGCCTCCAGTGCTCCTCAGAGCGCTTAGTGAGACTGCTCCCTCCAATCCTGGCACTTCTCTCATGCTGTGAGAGCAGCGCCAGGATTGGGTAGTGCAGTTTCCTGGGTCCGGAGCTTCGAGAAGACACCCAAGCAGGGCCGGACTGGGAACCAAAATCGGCCCTGGCAAAGTGCTCGATAGGCCCCCGTGGGGCTTGGAAGGTTGGGGGTGCGGCCGAGCTGTTTGCCACGGCCGGTTTCATCCGATTTCGTTACAGCAGCTGATATTGCAGCAATGCTGCAAAAACGGACCTGTAACAAAATCGGCCCCCAGGGGCCCAAAACCGTCCCCCAACCCTGGCAGCCCACCAGGTAAATGCCCGGTGCCTGCTACGGCCAGTCCGGTCCTGCACCCAAGGGAGGAGGACGTTGCGCTTCAAGCCAGGAAGGTAAGTATATTTTATTTATTTATTTTTGTGCTCCCCCCAGTCTCCCACCCTCGGTACATGCCAGCCGCCACTGGCCATCATACATCTTAAAGTGCCACCAATCAGATAGAGGTCACTTGAGAAGGAAGAGGGCAGTCAAATGTACATTAACGTGAAGTTGAAGTAAGCAGGAAATGACGTACAATGGGAAAGGCGAGACAAACCAAGCATGAAAAAACTGCTTTTGTAGAGTCTAGAGGTCATTTTACCCTCCAGTCATCTCTCCCTAGCTATCACAGTGCAAAGGACAACACTGACCTACCATGATTCTCTGCTGGACGTGCTGTTGTACTAGGAGCCAGGGGAGCAGCTCATCAGTGATGCAGCGGGTTCAGTGGTACAGGGGCCTCGAGGTGGAAGGGGCACAGGGTCTGGATTTATAATATAGTGCTTGCCTGGGGTCTAGCTCCAAGTTTACTTAGAGTGTGGTTGGTGGAGTGGGCTAGAAGAAAAGGGAGAAATGGAGAAGAGAGAGGAAGGGAATGAACGTAAAGGAGAGTGTGGGTAATTTTTAGAGAGAAAGTATACAAGGACGAGCATAAGGGGCAAGAGTTGAGGAAGAGAAAGGTGCCAGAAATAAGGATGTCACAGAGGGAAGTGAGGAAGGAGATAAGGGCAAGTGGGAGACAGAAGGGCGTAAGAGTGACAAAAAAGGGAATAGTAAGGGGAGAGTGAAATGGAGGATGGGAATGAGAGGAGAAAGGGATGGAGAAGGGGAGGAGAGAGGGAAAGACAGGTAGAATGAGGAATTTGGAAATCCATGAGCAGATGCACACCTATTATTAGTGCAGCAGGTGCACTGACACCAGTGAATAAGATTGTGAGGGACCCACTGCATCTCAATTATATTTGTATAATATTGCTGGCCCAGTGTCGTCAGAAGCCCAATTCCCTTGATTGCAATGCTTAATTTGAGCCGGTTGTTTCCGGTGCTCGGCACAGCACTTAATTGCCAACACCAGCACTTGTGACAGCTGCCACATGGTGGAGCTGTTTGTGAAATATAAAGAGGAGCAGAACAGCAATTGTTTACTAATTCAATAGAAATTAAAAACAACTAATACCTGCCACCCAAGCCATTCTTATAGCTTTGGGGGCCTTGAACAATCGGAATTGTCACACTTGTAGCAGTGTGATGGCTAGTAGTTGTGTAAGTACTGTCATTGGTAGTGCTGACAGTGGCAATGTATGATGAAGCTGCTGTGGCCTCCTGATGAGGGCCCTGGCACTTATTTTTTTCACAAATTAAACAGTGCTTGATTGCATTAGGACCCCTGCCATCCAGGCTATGCCACTGCCAGGAGCCTCCTGCCAAGATGCGATCTGAACGCTGCCTCTGTCATGACCATTCATGACTGCTCAGATGGATCATCAATAAAGAAGAGCTACCAGCCCATCCAGGTCTCTGTGGGTGTGTTAAATGGTAGCGGCAGTTTCAGTCGATAACCTTTCAAGTATTTGCCCGGCGGTAATCGCCTCTCATACCACTCGATAATTTACCAATGAAAGAGGCAGGCGCCGGAGACTGGAAGGCAGGAAACAAAGTTTTATTCCGTCGGAGCAGAACACATCAGATCAGACAGCAAGGTATCGTCACGAGGTGCTCTAACCGCATCTCTGAGACCTGGTCTCTTATACACCGGTTTATTGCTTTATTACATATAGTACATTCTTGAGATTCTCTTGATGCATGAAAGAACATCCCCTGAAGCCCCGGCTCAGATCCGATCCCACACATAGTTACAGTAGAGGTTCCCACCCTACCCGCAGTGGGAGATGGCTATCGCGCAGCAGGGAATTCCGCTAATTCCCGGGGGTGTGTGCAACCGGCCGGGTCTCAGGGGGTAGGGGCTTTGATCTACTGTAATCCCTTTGATGCGGGGTGTTTCCCTTACCGTAGGGGCAATAAACTGCATCCGCAGGGCTAGGTGATGGCCTGGGACCAGTTCGGACAATGGGGCGCAGAGGAAGGGGGTTATCAAAGGAGAGGCATGACCATGTATGGGATGTCGGTCGGATGTGGTTCCGTAGCAGGGTTGCGCAGAAGGAGAGGGTTTATGGCCTATATGAGAGAGCGGGGGTGGCCGGCGCGCGGGGGATGCTCGCAGCGCTAGGGGAAAGCGCTGGTGATCGAAAATGAGCGGGGAGAGAGTGGGGTGCCTAAAATGGCGGCCGTGCATTCGCTGTGCGTGGCGCTGGGGAGAGGCAAGATGGCGCAGATAATGTTCAGTTTGCACGCTAAATTTCCACAGTCCTCCCTTTTAACATATCTCGCCAGCTTGCCTGGCCGTCATTTATTCTTCGTTAACCTTCAGCTATAATATCGTTAATGTCTTTCGTACATTCCTTAAAGATACAGAGTTTTTAGGGCATGCAGGAGTAATCTGACACATTTGCTTATAGTTACTTACAGGTGATAAAGTAGGCGAGGAGGTAGTACATACAGAGTTACGGTATAGTCGTGTACATGGCTGGTGTTGTATGGATGTTACTATACAAAGTTACATTTCCTTAACTTCTCAGTGTACAGTCGGAAGTGATTGATGCAACACCATAAAAACTTGATAAGAAGATAGTTAGTATAAAAAGGTGGTTGGGAGAGGATTTTCGACTTTGACATGGGTTCTTCTTTCCAGTGTCCTTTTTATGAAGAGCTATCTCTGGTAAGCTCTCATTGTTGTTCTTCTTTCGTTGGCACTGTTGAGCACCGGCGGTGGAGCTAAGGTCCAGCTCAAATCCAATTTCTCACGTTGCAGGGTGTGATCATTCATTGTTCTCCGATCACAGCCCTGTTCCTTAACACAGTTCACCATAGGTACTTTGAGACAGGGTACCTGCCTTTTGTTCTTCTGTGGGTAGGTCAGATTCATAATCCATATAAAAGATGGTGAGAGAGAGAAGGGTGTGACGTGCTTCGGGACGCCGAGGGAAGAGGGGGTGGAGTGGGATCAGATCAAAAATGTGGACCAAGGGGAGCAGAATCTTCCAGCACTGGGCCCACCAATCGGGCCCGACGGGTTGAGACTTCAGGCACGCTGGTCGGTGAGCAGGGGGCCTCGATGTAGCCCCTCGCGCTTATCATCCTGAAAATGGTGTCTCGTCCCACGCCCTTTTTGCTTCGTAGCCTCCCCCTTGGTCGATGTCATAGATGTTCCAAGGTCTGCAGCCAGGCTGTGCGTCACGTCCGACCCCTCCCTTCCGATGGCAGCACGTTATCTTTAAATGGGTACAAGAAACAAAAGTCTTAGAGAGTTGGCAGGGAAGACATTTACATACTTCATCCTCTCTCCCAACCACCGAGTAGTTGCGGACATGTTTTTATCGGTTGCTGCATGATTGGTGTCTTTTAACTCTGATGTTAGTGTGTGCGTTACTAATCTATTAATCATTGCTGTGGTGCAAGTTTCTGTGGGTGTCCCTGTCCATCGTCTGGCCCCCTAGGTGCCGATTCCTGCGCCCGATACTGGTTACAGGAAGCCTGACATCTGTCAACCTTCTAGTCTATTAAAAATTCGAACCGGCTTCTCCGGCAGAGGCTCGTTCGTCTCAACACAAGTTTTGTTAATATATATTTCCTTCCGAGGACTGCTAAGTTTATGAAAAGAAAGTGCGAGGTGCTACTGTCACGGGTTCCCGAGTATCCATTTCAGGGAGGAACATAAGCTAAGCATTATTTTTGCTGGCGACAATAGGTAACCCTTTAACAGTTTAGGCGATGTATTATTAGTGAGGCGGCTAGTATAGGGCTGGGGTTATCTTGGGAGGACGGGGTGCTTTTAGACGTTCTATTTCGGGGTAATTGGGCGGGGGTAATTCTGGGCGGTGGAGATGGGGTTGTTAAAGCTCTGAAAAACGGAAACCACTGACATATAGTCCCCGTGATGAGGGCCAAATTGGGAGACATCAGTCGTCTTACCTGTCCTTTCTTTCCTCAGCCAATTAAGCTCAATATTTGTAGAAAGGAGAGGTAGTAACGTGGCAGAGTACGGTCGTTTTGTTTCAGTCAATTTGTTCGAACACCACCGTGCTCCAGGCCAATTATACACTTACCGAGGAGGTATGTGTCGTTAATTTATTCAAACAGAAAAGAGGGTAAGAAGGCTTTTTAGTGAGGGAGGGAGTGGGAGAGAGAGAGAGAGAGAGAGAGAGGGAGAGAGGGAGAGAGAGAGAGAGAGAGAGAGAGAGAGAGAGAGAGAGAGAGAGAGAGAGAGAGAGAGGTGTGCATCAAGTAGGCTATTTGGCATACATACGACACAAAACGAGAGAGAGACATGGGTAAGAAAATAGGCCACTTGGTGCACACACAACATGGAGTAGCATGGGTCTGTTCCATGTAAGAAAACACAAGCGGGGAAAAGACATAAATTCGGTGATCACGTACACACAAATGCCGGATAGGGTGTGACAGTACATGCATCAAGTGCAGAAACTTAAGATGGAGACTCAGGGCTACGTTGAGCATCGGGACCTCTCCTTTCCTGTCCTCCTTTCCTATGCATGCTGCGTACTTTCAGTATTTTGTAGTTTATCCTAGGGGGTGTCGGACCCTGTATTCTCCTCCCTTTGATCGATGGTGAGCATTTCGATCATACAGTGACGCTCTCTCCAAGTGACCTAAGCATGAGATGCACACACATTTATACCGTGTAATCATAGCACACACGCACAATCATGCCATACAGTTTCTTATGTTCTCAATGGTGGTCTGCACTTCACGCACTATCTCACAACGTTTGTCTAAATTTTCCTTGATATTGAACTCGGTGCGGTCCATGTCCACTTCATTCTTCAGTCGGAGCTTCGTTGTGACCTATAGAGGGGAAAAAGAGGGGAGGGGATGTGCAGTATTCAAAGTACCCCAGCGCGCGCAGACACGAAAAAGTTCTACTTACCACGTACCAGGCTAGTCGCAGGAATGGGTGATACCACAGACCTATTATTCTCTTTGTCCGAGACAAAGATGCTCTAATTTATTTCATTTCCTAAATTCGGGTTCCCTTGTCATATATGCATTTCTCAATCGGTCGTGTATTAGGGTGCAAGATACCATACCTTGCGTTCGGCATATACCCTGAGCTATGGTTGACCATGGTTTAACAACTCTTGGAAAAAGATAGGTGTGATGGGTACAAATTCCGTTAATCAAAAAGATTCAGGCAAATGGGGACTGCATTATCTGTTTTCTATTGTTTGGGGGTAACAATCATTTATTCAAATGAAGTAATCTCTATCAACCTATGTGATTAGTCATGGCACTGATTCCGTAATTCTTTCAAGAGACCCTTTATTTAAAACAATGTCAGCATACAAGATACGGGCCTACAACCGTTCAGGCCGGCCACGTGGTGGGGAGGCGTCGAGTGTCATAAGCAACGCTACTACGGCATAAAATCGGTTCCCTTGCCGCCCCTCCCCGACCATCATGTGTGGAAGCATCGCATATATATATATATATATATATCTGTTTAACACAAATGTCACGTGACTGGGACGCCACAAGGGTGTGTAGGCCTCTCCTACATCGGCGCCATCTTGGGGCGAGGTCGGGCCAGAGTACAGTCTAAGTCTTTCCATGAATTAGCTGTTGGACCAGAATCCCTTTCAGTAGTTCGAGAACTTTCGTTAGCGTCAATTTTGCGTCAGCATGGCGTCACTGCGACCCCGTAGAAATGCCATGGTTCGTTCTTGGGGCGGTGCAGGAGGCGGGTTCTTCCGCCGACGCTTCGAACCAGTCTTTCTCACTGCACCAAGCGGAGGCAAGGTGACTGCCGTCCGGGGCAAAGAGCAATGGCGGCGGTTTGTCCTTACCGGAAGTCCGCGGGAGTCGAGTGTCAAATGACTCCAGCCGATTCTGCAAGGCTGAGGGGAGCATCTTGTCAAGGGTGGGGCCCATGCCCAAGCAGACAAGCTTTCGAGTCCAGAATTGTCTCACGGTGGGCTTTAGGCCTGGATCCGGAGGAGTCGACCGCCGGAGTTCAAGGGCAGCAGTAGCAGCAGCTCTTCGGTACAGTCACCGGAGAGGAGCCAGCAGCAGTAACAGCGGCAGTTCGGATGGTACTGCCACCGGGGTGATTCCAGTAGCAGTGACGACAGCAGTTTGGATGGTATCACCACCGGGGTGGGTCCCCGATTACCTTGCTGCGGGGGCCCACTCCCCGCGTCGGGAGCTAGTGGCGATCCTGGTGAACCCGTGCTTGGGCTGTTGTCCGGTGGTCGCGTGCAGCGGCAGGGTGCAGCTCAGCTGGCCGGTGAGTCAAAGACTGTTGGGTGCAGCTTAGCTGGCCGGCGAGTCAAAGACGGTTGGGGTGCCCTCATCTGCTGGCGAGCCTCCACCTGGGGAGGTGGGGGAGGCCCGTCCGCGTCACTTCCCCCGGCCAGGGCACCCCTCCGTTATTGAAGGAAGAAGAAAAGAATGGGAGGATCCACACGACGTGGCAGGGTGCGATCCAGCAGACCGATGAAAAAGACGGTTGGGGCGTCCTCATCTGCTGGTGAGCCTCCACCTGGGGAGGTGGGGGAGGCCCGTCTGCGTCGCCTCCCCCCGCCAGGGCATCAGCCCTCATTAAAGAAAGAAGAAGAGAAAGCGGAAAGGCCCGCACAGCGTGGCGGGCTCCGCCTTGGGGTTGCCAGAACTTCGGCGCTTCGTATAGCCTCCGGCCTATTCGCACAGTCGTCCGCCACTGAGGTCAATGGATTTTTGCATGGCTTTTATAGCCCAAAGCCGACTAAAAGAACCGCCCAAAACAGGCCAATGTTGCAATTTCGAGGAAGGAGAGGCGAGGACGGTCTCACGTGGACGTTAAGGCTTTGGGATGGAGGTTGCAGCAGACTGTCATGTAAATAGTTGTTTTAAAACGTGTTTTAACCTGTTTACCCTGTTGGTGTGTTTGTTATATCTTATAAGTTATTAAAATGTTATAACTATACTACGTCGTTGGAGTGTTTGTACATATTTGCAATCTGATGACGAGCACAAGGAGGTTACTGTGCAATCGGAAAAATAACATAGCCCAATTGTGCGCGATCTAGCCCTAGTTTGGTGACGTTGATGGTGGGTGTCAGCAGGCTTCCGTTTGTGCGGGATTTTGTCGTGCTTATTGGGCGGGGTGGGCAGTAGGGCAGACATGTTTGGGTAGCGAGAGTAATGGAGTCGGGCTACCTCGTGGTCGTCTCGACCGTGAGCTTGACTCCTTCCCTTGGTTTCATATGTCCCACAAAGGGCTAACTCCTAGCGTTACTTTAGTTTTTGTAAGGTCAAAAAGGATCCTACCAGTGCCTTTACTATCTTGTCGATTCCTGTTCGTTCATCCTTCGCTAGCCGATTCATTCTGGTGGACTCTTTCTTTCTCATCTCTGGGTCGTCTAACGTTATAGCCGACGTTGTGTTCAGCACAGGAGGCTCGGCCGGCGCGGAGGCCGTGAGGACCGAGGCCCCTGTACTGCTTTCGCTCGTGTTCGGGGGTTGTGGGTGTTGCACTACTGATTAGGAGGGTGCATACGGAGGGAGCATGTAAATGATCGGGGGACCTAACAGTAATTCGTCATTCGTTCGCTGCTTGGAGGATAACTCAGGGTAGAGCAAAGAAGGGGTCCTAACAGCGTACTGGCCTGAGGTTTCGGGCTCCTGTCTTAGTTTAGTTTCCCTTCTCTCCTTTATGTCTTCTTCTAACTTTCTAGCGGCAAGGTGAGCTGCCTTTCGTAATTCCTTTTCTGCTTTTATTTCTTCCCTCTTTTTCCGTTGCGTTGCTTCTTTGCGCCACATGCCGATACTGTCAAGCATAGTAGGCGTCGTCTTATTGCTACGCAGAGCTACTTCTAGCGCTTCTATCTTATGGTCGTCGAAGGATCCCATCAGTGGCCACTGACTCTCGGGGTCCTTCTTGGTATATTTATGCCACAGTTTGCTATAAGCTACGGCGACTAGTCCATATTTAGTGAACATGTCCTTATTAGGGGTGCCTTCCAGTGGAGCCGGATGGTTCACCTCTAATAAGCGGTCCAGGCAGAACCAACTACCAATCAGTGTGGAGAAGATAGGCATGACGGGTTTCAACGGGGACAAAAGTCAGCACTACCTATCTTTTCACTGCTTGCAAAGACTAGACAGAATATCTCTATTCTTCGTTATTTGTAAGCAGAGAATACCTCCAAAGAACCAATATCGAACAACTAGTGTTCGGACAATCAATCAATCAATCAATGGGGAGATAAAGATAGGCATGACGGGTTTCAACGGGGACAAAAGTCAGCACTACCTATCTTTTCACTGCTTGCAAAGACTAGACAGAATATCTCTATTCTTCGTTATTTGTAAGCAGAGAATACCTCCAAAGAACCAATATCGAACAACTAGTGTTCGGACAATCAATCAATCAATCAATGGGGAGATAAAGATAGGCATGACGGGTTTCAACGGGGACAAAAGTCAGCATTACCTACCCTTCACTATTTGCAAAGACTAGACAGAATATTCCTATTCTACGTTATTTGCAAACAGAGAATATCTCAAAAAGCACTATTCTCCAAAACAATCAATGTTCGGACAATCAATCAATGGGGAGATAAAGATAGGCACGACGGGTTTCAACGGGGACAAAAGTCTGCGTTACCTACCCTTCACTATCTGCAAAGGGAGAGAGAGAGAGAGAGTATTTCTACTCCTCCCCGTTTGTAGACAGCGAATATCTCAAAGAGAACAATCAATGAGCACAATCAATGAGCAATACTAGTATTTCCAAAGCTTTAAACAATCAATCAATTATTTCGCATTTTGTCGTGTATCACGACCTTACCCGGACCGCGTGGACAGTTTCTCGTCTTCCGCCTCCAGCGCCCGATCGTCCTTTACTCTCCGTATTTGCCGCGGCACTCCTGATGGTTCCCAGTCAGGACCGTAGATCACTCAAGAGAGGTCTGCTCGGAACCAGTGAAGTTCGGATGATCGGCTGCCAGACGAGGGTCTATTGGGCAGGAGCTCTCCCGATCGTTGCAGTCGTTCACTCTGTCGTCGGGACCTCTCCCACTGGATCCACGTGTCGCTGATGGGCCCCACGTTTGGGACGCCAATTGTTAAATGGTAGCGGCAGTTTCAGTCGATAACCTTTCAAGTATTTGCCTGGCGGTAATCGCCTCTCATACCACTCGATAATTTACCAATGAAAGAGGCAGGCGCCGGAGACTGGAAGGCAGGAAACAAAGTTTTATTCCGTCGGAGCAGAACACATCAGATCAGACAGCAAGGTATCGTCACGAAGTGCTCTAACCGCATCTCTGAGACCTGGTCTCTTATACACCGGTTTATTGCTTTATTACATATAGTACATTCTTGAGATTCTCTTGATGCATGAAAGAACATCCCCTGAAGCCCCGGCTCAGATCCGATCCCACACATAGTTACAGTAGAGGTTCCCACCCTACCCGCAGTGGGAGATGGCTATCGCGCAGCAGGGAATTCCGCTAATTCCCGGGGGTGTGTGCAACCGGCCGGGTCTCAGGGGGTAGGGGCTTTGATCTACTGTAATCCCTTTGATGCGGGGTGTTTCCCTTACCGTAGGGGCAATAAACTGCATCCGCAGGGCTAGGTGATGGCCTGGGACCAGTTCGGACAATGGGGCGCAGAGGAAGGGGGTTATCAAAGGAGAGGCATGACCATGTATGGGATGTCGGTCGGATGTGGTTCCGTAGCAGGGTTGCGCAGAAGGAGAGGGTTTATGGCCTATATGAGAGAGCGGGGGTGGCCGGCGCGCGGGGGATGCTCGCAGCGCTAGGGGAAAGCGCTGGTGATCGAAAATGAGCGGGGAGAGAGTGGGGTGCCTAAAATGGCGGCCGTGCATTCGCTGTGCGTGGCGCTGGGGAGAGGCAAGATGGCGCAGATAATGTTCAGTTTGCACGCTAAATTTCCACAGGTGCAGTCGCGATGTGCTCACCATGTCACCCAGTACAGTCTCCATCAGATCCATTTTCCCTCTTCCCACCTAATTACCAGGGTCGCCCTATACAACCATAATACTATAGCATGCCTCCTTAAGGGGTCCCATTGTATACTCTCATGCCAGCCTAGCTCACGCCCTCCTTCACCTGCCATCCCCGCACATTGATTGAAATCAGCACAGCAAACCTGCCATGGCATCACGTGTCCCATCTCTACTGCACCTCATGCAATGTCTGCCTGACTTCTTAGCCTCACATGTTCCAACCCTGCACTGTCCCCACTCAATAATGCCACTCATTCACTTCCAAGTTCAAAGAACCCCTTTCTGAGGGTCAGGGAAGCTGAAAAGTTCAAAAGAAAACCAGGTACGTAGGACTTACGACTCAATGTGCAACCTTCATGCACTGCACAAACAGTCCACTATAAATGGGTTCCTAGTTCGCCGTCTTTTATCCCAAGTGGAACGTGTCATGGGTTGTGTATGTCCCCTTTTTCAGTCTCTCTACTGAAAGGTGAAGTGGAAGTGTCCATTTGGAGCAGGTTGAGCACGAATGCACAAGATGGTGGTCTTGCTGTTGGTGCTCTTTGTCCAGGGTGTACACGGACTACCTGCCAGTCACTATGCTCAGGACTCTTCTCCACAAAATCAGTCTTACCTAATGAGAGGTGGGAGCTAGTTATGCCCTTTTCTTTAATCACCCGGCTACAGTGAAACTCACTTCTCCCCTTTCCTGTGGTATTGTTGACTGTTGCGTGGCAAAGATGCCCTTCTGTTGGTCTCTGTCCTTGATAAATCCACATGGTCATTCCAAAAGAGTCTGTTTTTGGTCTCCATGCTCCTGAAGCCTGCAAAAAATAGGACAGAGAAGGAAGTTACCCTTCTGCCTAATTGAGAAAAGAATATGAAAGTGCCCCTGTGCACGCACAGACACACAGGCTTCTGTAGCAGTCTCAGCATGAGTGAAGGGGTGCTTGCAACTTTTGTTTGGAACTGAGGGAGTGTTGGCGAGTTTTGACTACACCCACTCCAAATACTGAGTACTAAATATATGGATCCACCCCAGGTGACTGAAATTAAGTCTGCCTAAGTAAAATGCACCTTGCACACATGTAAAGAGATTCACTATCCTGGGTATCCATCCAACGAGAATTACCTCTGTGGTGTGCAGGCTGCTGCTAGCAGGGGTATGCATTTGATGCTGCAAAATGCCCTGTGTTGTACAAACAGACCACAGGGATATTTACTCTCCAGGTAGGCACTACTTTGAATATGCGTACACCATTGCCACATTATATTATAGGCTACAGTGACTGAGCAGTTTTGGACTGGAGATAAGTCAATCTTCACTCGGAATTTTGCTTTTTTCTATGAATACAAATTTCGAGTGAAGACAGACTTATCTCCAACTGCTCAGTGCAAATACAAGATCTGCACTGACTGACTACTACTGAAGCTACGATTGCACTGATCACCCAGTGGATAATATCATTTGCACCAACAGGTCACTGCAAAAATTGATTTTACACTGGTCCTTCAGCTGAAATGTTTTCAAGCACTCCTCATGCAGGGCAAATGCTATCCTGCCATGATCTGTTGGCACATTACATGATGCACTTGTCTTCAGTGCAAACACAGTTTTTCGCTGCTCTGTCAGCACATATGCTGTCTGGCACTGTGCTTTGAGAGCATTGCCTGGTCGGTTCACCAGGACGGGGACTAGGCTCAGCACCAACCAAAAAGTGGGACCATTAGCGAATTAGATAGCTGAAAAGCTGGATCATGTTCATGCCTCAGGGCAGCTTTTAACTCGTAAAGAAATGCGGTGTAGGTGTTTTGCAAGGTAAGGGGCAATGCATGCATGTGTGCTTGCTGCAGGCAATGTTTGAGTTAATATCAGGGAAATCAACAGTCTGGGCTTGAAACTCAATGGAATGTTGTATGGTAATGTGAAGCATTACATGTAAATAGCATGGAAATAGATCCATTTGTGTGGAAGCAAAGAACTATAGAATAATATTGATGTAGGTTAAAAGGTCTGGTGACAGTTGCACTGTCAAGTCAGACCTAAACATCTATGTAAGTTAATGATTGCCCTCATCCCATGCCTGCTGCTGCCAGGGAAAAACAGCATAAATTATCTAGTTATCCAAGACACTTTGATAGCATTTCAATGTGTGCACCCCTGAAAGTTCAAGCGGAGCCAGCTGGATTAGTAAACACAATAATCACAGCTGTGTGGAGGGCAAGCACTTGTTTGTGGACGCACACAACTTCTGCCCAAACAGAATGTGTACTCTTGCTCCCAGCATGTGGGCAGAGCCAAAGCCCCTCTCTAGTGATGTTCACATAAGTTGTCTGGCGACAGCTGTGCTTTCAAGCCAAACCATAAATCCCTGCCCACAAGACTATAAAGCGGGCCCACAAACAGCCAAAAAACCAACTCACACACTGACCTGTCAGACCAGCTGTCCCATATGCCAGTCTGATCCTGGATGCCCTCTCTGTCTATTAGTTCCAAACCAGACAAGTCGCAGAGACTAGATTAGAATCCATGTCCCAATCTTTCTTCAGAGAAATGACAGACGCCAGCTCTTTCCTCTTAAACAGTCATGTGTTGTGATTAAGTAGTGTGCATCTGGGTATGGCACTGGCCCCCACAATTACACTTCATCTTAAAAATAACGAGCCCGCGCGCATTTCAGGCCGCGCTTCATTTGGCTCTCGACCGCCTTCGGCTTTCATGGCTTAATCATGATAAATATTTATTGTCGCTCAAGTTTTACCAAAACAATTTAGCTGGTTCTGCTGGCTGCTCTGAGTGCGGCGAGGCGTTCAGGACCTTTTCGTTTTCTCCTAGAAGCCATTAATATCACTTTTCTGCAGTCCATTATCCAGATATAGTAATCACCGATAAATTGGTTACAGCTCATGATGGAGGAGGGAGGGAGAGGGAAAGACAGTTTATTTATTCCTGAAGACAGCAGGATCAAAAGCAATAATGTAAAAATATTCACCCGCCGTGTGTTTTACATTCTGTGGATTTGTGGTCCTCATCACGTTTTCGGAGTAGCATTTTAGGCAAGGAAGAATATTTAGCATCCTATTTCCACTCAAAATGTGAACTAAAAGGGCACATAAATGTCATGAGGTTATACCATGTAATCTTTTTCTGCTGTCCACCTCCAGAAATGTCTGCGGTCTAAATTTGGCTTAACTCCCGTCACAGGAATGCTAATCTGCAAATATTTTACAACGTGTATTTTCAAAAACCCTGACTTTAATCCTGGGATTAACATTCTTAAAAAAACGTTTGATAGGTAAACTGAGGAGAGCTTTATAGGTAGAGCTCGGCAGAGTTTGCTTAGTTTTACTCTGTGGAACTTCGCAAAATGCCAGAAAAACTCCACTGCACTCTGTGGAGTTCCACCAGTGGCGGAGTCTGTTAAGTCGCGCTGTTTAGTGCCGGGAGTTTGTCCCCCCATTGTATAATCTGCGCGAACAGCACTAAGCGTCACGCCAAAGGGTGCCGCTGCTTTCTGCTGCTTGAGTAAACATTCTACTCGAGTGGCAGGTTCCTCAACTCGAGTGGCACATTTCTCAATGCGAGCAGTCGCGACCTTCTGTGACCGCCCGTGTTGAGAAATCTCACCGGGAGAAGGTCTAGTACACAATTTTTTCTCATGAAAGCTCACCAACGTAACGCCACGTGAGAGAAAAACGTCCACTCTATGTCACTTTGCAGAGTTTTTTGGAACTACGCACCCCGCAGGGAGTGCAGAGTGGGCAAAATCCACAAACTCCTCCAGCGGAGCGGAATTCATCACCCACCCCTATTTATAGGTTGTCAAGGACTAAGCAAGGACTTTAACCCAAGGTTTGTGGACAGAATCACCAAACAGAAATTCTCATGGGCAAAAGTAAGACCCCCTTATCGTCTGTTGAGATAAAAAAACATAGATGCCAACCAACCAGATTTAATAACAGCTACCTCCTCCATCATGAGCTTACTGTCAAAAGTAACTTCTGTTGGGCAAATTGGAGACTCTACTGTTGTACATCTTGGAGAAAATAAAATGGATGCCAAACGTGGAAACACTGTTTATAGTAATGTTCCGTATTCTCAACAAGAGTACTAACAACCCTGATTAAAATCATTGGAAATATTTTGCAGCCGAGGGCCAAATTATGTGGCGCATTTATTTAATTAGGTAGCAATAAAAGTCAAATTATGTGGCATGTTCTGTGGTATTATTATGGACCCATAATGGTATTTTAGTACACGCATTTTTCTAAAAGGCTTCTATTAAAAATGCTAAAGTTTCTTCACGAAGAAAGTTATACACATTCAGGACCTATTTGAAATAACATTAACCAACAATCAAGGAGTCGGTCTTGCACAGAAACACAGAAACACGGTTTTATTAATATTGTCCTCTCTACCAATGAGAATAAAGTAGATTGTATAAAACGTACTATGCTGCGTTCAGCATAAAACAAACTAATAAGTGACATTTTTAAATAAAAGCTGTGCCTCATTTAATCAGAACCGCCCAAGTATGCTTTAAGCATTGCCTTCCCTTTTAGATGTACCTTTTGTCACTCCATTGGGCCTCTAAAAGAATCTCTTTCCACTTAGAAAAAGCCCTGCAGAGCAGTGTAGTATTTCTCTTATTTATAAGGCATGCGCCTCTCTAACATGCACTTTAAGATTCACGACATATGCCCTTATGTTGAAGTGCAACATGCTTGAGATCTGCTAAAGTGTAGGTACTCTCTTGAAACAACTGCTGGATTGAGAACAATATGATGGAAACGTGATTTTGCGTCAGTGGTGAAACAATGTATTTCATGCTACAGGAAGACTCATTCTTTCTCCCAAGTTTTTGTTACATATTAGTCATTTAGGTTTTTGTTTACTGCTGCACACAGCCTTTCCCCTATTTCATCCATTGTGGCACTTCACTTCATCCGGGGAAAGTTCAGAGCTCTTAAAATGTCCAATAAACCAAACAAAAGATGAAGCATGGCCAGTTCTTTTTTGCATAGAGTCAGGTGCAGCTGCAGCAGTGGTGGCTCGTCCGCTAAAGCGGAGGAGCTTCGCTTCGCTGCTGAAAATGAAAAATAAAATGATAATAGCGGATTGTTATTATCATTTTATTTTCCCAGTTGAAGTCAGTGGCGGGGTGGGGCGGGGCTGGCCGGAGCAGGGGAGGAGTGCTGTGCACTCCCTAAGTGCGCATGAACTTTTTTGCCGCCCCTTTTGGGCCGACCAAACAGTTCATGTGCCCTTTGCATGCTCCTAAAAGGCTGCATTAGAACAGCCTAGTCAGGAACATGTACACGCTCCCTGTTACAGTCCGAGCACCGATTGCAGCGTTGTGATTGGCTCAGAGAAACCTGGCTGCCCGGGTACTTCCTGCTGCCAGCCGGACAGGAAGAGAACAAGGACAGAGGACAGAGGACGGCGAAGAGGCTGCTGCCAGCCAGCCATTAAAGGTAAGTCCTTTTTATGTCTCGGCTAGCGAAGGCTGCGCTTGCGCAGTCTCGCTTGCAAGATTTAATGATTTCAGTACGGGCTTGAACCCGCCCCTCTTCTCCATTGGCTGGCTTCCTAAACGGAGGCCAGCCATTGGAGGAGAGGGGCTTCTGTCCGTTTAAGCCCCGTCTTTTTCAGATTTGGGGGCGCGTTTTTTACTTTCTTTCTCTCCTCTGGAATGTAAACATTCCAGCCAATGGCAAGAGGAGAGAAAGAAAAACACGCCCCCGAATCCGAACATAACGCTGCGTTTCTCCGAGGCATTTCTGCTTGACCTCGGAGAAAGGCGTCACTATCTCCCTTTCCTCCCCACCATGTTTCCCCATGGACGTTCTTCAGAGCGCGCTTCTGCCGCGTTGATGTCCGTAGGAGAGGAAGGGGAAGCCTCCCCCAGCAGCTGAGGTGAGCCGCAAAAATGATAACAAGCAATGTTTCAAGAGGCCCTGTTTTGGTGAAGTTTTTTAAACTGTGTACGGATATTTGTGGACTTTAAGCGATGGTGGTTGGGACAGGAGTGGGGAGACTTAAGAAAAACGCGTGCATCTTCCCACATTTGCGTTTCCTTTCTACTCCCCTCCCGCCATCCTGGGCGCTCTGTCCGTTTGTGCTGCGTGTATTTTGTTTCCGTCGGTTTTCCGGCCCTTCTCGGCCGCTGTTCGCAGCATGTCCGATGCGGTTTTGTCGGTTGTGCATCTGTGTGTGCATGTGGGGAGCGGTTTGAACGTTTTTTTGCCCACCCATGGGGAGGGTGGTTGGGTCGGCGGTGGTTTCGCTGCCGTCGTTGGTTGGCTCTTTCCCCACCTCCCTTCTCCCCGTGACCTGGGGGCGCTTTATTTTTCCTACTTGATTGTAACAGCCAATGCAGAAATTAGCATAGAGGCTAGTGCTTAAACTTAGACCCAGAGGCACTATTCTGAATGGCTTGACATTTGTAGAAGTTTCATGAGGCCTTCCTACAGAGTGTGGCAGTAGTCCAAGATTGCACTGAATGATGCTTCCAGGAAAACAATTAATGCTTGGTGCAAGTATTAGCATGGAAGAAGCACCCATGAAGTAGACACAGTTTTCTTGCACTTCCATTAAGGAGTGACTAGCACTGAGAGCACGCGGGCATTTCACAACAATGTTGCGCACACCAGTGTTGGTTCGGTACATGTCAAAATAAGCATAGCCTTTGAGAAGTCATTGAAGACCAATGATTCTGAACCTAATACTCCATAGTTTATGCCTCTAAACTGCAAGGCGTTTGCATTCATCCATAAAGTTTCTGTCTCATTGCGAACAGCTTGTGACGTTACAGGCATGCTGGTCATCAATACCTATTGCCCGCCCATGATGCAATTAGCAACTTGTAGAGATGCATGTCTAGTGGAAACAGGAGAGTGACCTAGTCAATTCTTGCAGTACCCAGCATGTAAGAGTTTCAGCTGTTGATGTCCCAAACACACATCAAAGATTCCAATTTAGATTAAATCGGGTACACATTTGCCATACACATTTATTTATGAACATATTTATTTATGACGTGCCGAATGCAGGTCTCAACCCCAGTGCACAGGTGCAGTGCACAGAGTGAATAGAACAGCCGAATATAAAGCACACAAAACCAATACTGAATATATAGGAATAAAGACAAAGGCAGATGTAAATACAATAGAAACCAATGAAAACATATAGTTTTCTCATTTAGCCTCTTTTGTGTGCTTTAAGGTTTGAGGATATTCAGATGTGCTCTTAGGCATCTCAAGGTCCAAACTATTAGAAAGGAGCATCCTTGAAGGCTTATGGAACCTCCACAACAGCTTAAAGTGATGTTGTGGCCATTACATAGGCAATAGATATTGTATGTGGGAGCCATCTTCTTAAACGAGTTGATTCACTTCGAATATTTTGCTTGATTGCTTGATTGTAGCGTCCTGGTGAATGTAGTGCGAAAGTGAGTACCAAATTCTGTTTTCATCAAGTTTATCAAAGTATGAACGTGCGCAGTGGGCGGGGTCGAACTGGCCGAGAAGGGATGGCCGTAATCTCTACATTTTTGGCATCCCGTTTGTATTTCAGCGATACAAAAACATATGGCACACGTTCGGGGCGCTTCCACTGGTGCCAGCTCACTTTAACTTCCAGCGTGGCCTGTGAGCTGGACAGCCTTGGGGAGGGGGGATGGGATCCAGTGCTTGGGGCAGAGGACGGGTTTGGCTACATTCTTAAGTGCATAAAACAATTTCCACACACTGTCAGTGTGCCTCAAGATCCTTATTCTCTCAGAGAGAAACGCGCACTAAAGGTGGTCGAACCAGAGGCGTGATCCAGATGCCTGGCTCGGGCTCAGCTCGGGGTCCTATTGAACCTTAGAACCCAAAATGAGCCGAGCCTCCACGTGGTCTCTGCCTGCCGCCCATGCTCTAACCTCATGCGCCAGGAATCCAAGACACCCACTAGCCTTTGATGTAAGCACGGGGAAGAGAAAGAGATACCTTATTACCTAGTGGATGAATTAAGCAATAAGAAACTGGAAAACCTGGGATCAGTTCCCTCTTCCTTGCTTGGGCAGATCATGCGATCACGGTTAGATATCTTATTTCACGGTGCCTCCTTGTTGCCTATCAGAGCACCTTGAAATACACGAGTTGGCGATGTGAGCTGTTTAAAAACTTCTTTCGTGTTTCATTTAGTTGTTCATATTGTGTTGCTCCATATATAATAAGAATAAAGGAGACGTAGCGTAGAGAGGATAACAGTCTTGCCTCCTAATTCACTAATGGCATTGTCGTTATGGTGGGGAAGATTGGCATTGTCGTTATGGTGGGGAGGGTGCAGGAATGTTTCAAAGATCAAAAACTTCAATTTGTAAAAAATGCCTCTCAGTGCATAATCCGATAGAAGGTCACAAGCTATTGACATTGTAAATAACAATGCCGTTTCTTTAAATGTTTTCAAAACGAAAACATAAAAAACAATTATGTCAGGAGCAATGCCAATACCTCTAACTTTAACAATGCCGAGACCATTGCATTGTAAATGCTTGTTAAAAATGTAATTCCTCTCCTCTCTCCCCCTTCCCTCCCCACCACCCCTGTCCGGTAGCATCCGCTGCTGAGCTGTAACCCTTGTGCAGCAATTTCAATATCTTTTGATCCATTTGAGCCGCCAACACAGTTTTGTAGTTAAATCTACAAATTATGCTGCAGATACTGGATTACGTGGCAAATTCTGCAAATACATACTAACACAGATAAAGACACTGCCTCCGATTCTTTTTTCCAGCAGCCCAAATGATAATGTGTATTGCAATGTCAGTCAGCAGGCTTGTTGTGCACACTGAAAATACTGCACTTACTTGCCTGTAAAACACAATTTTAATTCCATCTTTAAATGGGGACGTAGATGCAATAAGATTTTGCTCCATTTATTTTGGAGCCAATTTGCAGAGTTCATGAAGCACAATGCAGTCAGATGCTCTTTACCAATATTGTCTTTATGCGAAAGACGTACGGTGAGGTTCATTGTATATTAGCAAAACATGAGCAGAGCTTAATAGAAAGATGGATTGTATGCTATTTATAGCAAATCTCCTCCAAGCACTCTCCGATTCAAAGCCTTACAAGATAAAAAGGCCAACAGCAGTGCAGCTTCCTGTTAGACCTGGCATCTTTTGTCGTGGTTTCCTTTGTCTTTGTGCTTCCGGCCTCCTGTATTTCCTGGTTTTAGGACACTGGGCATTTTACCACTGCTGGTCAGTGCCAAAGTGCATGTGCTTTGTGTCTAAAATGTGATGACGTTTGTTTTCTCAATGATTGGCATATTTGATTTACTAATAAGTCCCTAGAACAGTGCACTGTGTGTGCCCAGGGCCTGTAAATCAAATGCTACTAGTGGGTCTGCAGCATTGATTGTGCCACCCCCATATGTAGCCCTTCAAATGTGTCTCAGTCCTGCCATTGCAGAGCCTGTGTGCACAGTTTTTACTACGATGTCGACCTGGCCAGTACACCTACTTGCCAGGCCCAAACCTTCCCTTTTATTACATGCAAGGCACCCCTAAGGTAGGCCCTAGGTAGCCCCATGGCAGGGTTCAGTGAATTTGAAAGGTAGGACTTGTGGTTTTAGGTTTTACATGTCCTGGTAGTGAAAAACAACTAAATTTGTTATTTCACTTCAGTAAGGCTTATCTCCCCCATAGGTTGGCATTGGAGCAGCCTTGTAACACACTACAAGTCTATCTTCCAATTGGAAGCAGATCGAAAATTAGAGTTTGGTGTCTCTGGGCTCAGAATTTAAAAACAAATCTTTTAGCGAAGTTTGGTTTTAAATTGCTGATCTGAATATGCGCCTTTTAGAAAGTTGGCATTTTCTTACTTAACCATTCTGTGCCTCTGCCTGTCCCTAGAATACACATCTGAAAGAGACACGTTAGTGATAGATTCCATACCTTAGAATAATCCCCAGGCGTCGGACTGGATCCGGAAGGTTTTGCTAGCAGTACCCCTGCGCATCAGTATGTGGCGTCATGCGGCTCCGTGTCGTCGGTGGCATTGTAAGCGCCGAGATGACGTCACGAAGACTACTTAGGCGCCACCCATGCGCGCTGACGTCAGTTCTTTCTTTTTTCGTGCCAGACAAGCGCAGATCCGGTTAGAGCACTTCCTTAGTCACTTTTTTACTACACTTTTGTGACTTTTGTCTCCTCTTTTTCTCCTTGGTGCACGTAGGGATGCCTGGATTAAAGTCTTGTGGGGCCTGCCGTCGAAATATGTCGGTGGTGGACCCCCACGATGTTTGCCTCTACTGCCTGGAGACCGACCACGACTCCTGGTCCTGCCGGGACTGTCGGGCCATGGCCCCGAAGGCCTTGCGGGAGTGGCGCCGGAAGCTGCTGGAGGTCCGGCACTCGTCCCAACGCCATTCCCGGTCCAGGGACCATTCCCGGGAAAGCTCGCAGGGCCGCAGTTGTCGCTCCTCGGGCTCCAAATCTTCGCCCTCGGATTCCGATAAGCGACGACATAAAAAGAAGTTGAAGAAGCTTGTTCGCTCTCTGACATTCCCCCTGTCGGTCCTCAGATGCGGACGAGGGGGGGACAGGGGTTCTGCCCCTGTGACTCCTTTGGGGCCTGGGAGTCCCGCGGCCTACCCGCCTTACCCGGGTCCGTCAGCGACTCCCTCACAGGTGCAAGAATTTCTTGCCACCATGGACCGCCTTTTGAGGCCTCGGGCTCCCGCCGGTGCGCCTTCGGGCCCCGCGGTCCTGTGTCCAGATCCTGTTGGGCCATCGGCACCGCCGGTGGATCCAGCTTCGGCGCCACAGGATCCTGCGCCATTGGCTCTGGCCCTGGCGCCACGAGGTCCAGCGCTGTCGGCTCCGGCCCAGCGCCACCCTCGGCTCAGCCTCCGGCGCCACAGTGGGTGCCGTTTGTCCCGCCCTTGCCCTGGTTCCAGGACCATTTGGTTCCTACCTGGGATCCGCATTGGGACACGCCGCCGGCTCGGCCCTGGCCGGTGCCGTTCACGGCGCCGTTTCCAATGCCATATGTTCCTTCTCCGGCTCCAGCTCTGCTGCCGCGGTCTGTTACCCCTCCAAGAGAGGTGGAGGATGACTGGGAGGGGTCCGAGGACCCTCTTGCCTGTCAGTGTGACTTCGAGCAGGACTGGGTGGACGACTTGGAGGACGCCGGAGATCTTGATGTCTCTTCTGACCCAGGGTTTGCCTCTCCCCCGCCTACCATGGAGGAGAGCGCCTCCTACACGATGGTGCTCCGTCGGGCAGCTGAGGTCCTCAACCTCGATCTTCCTACGGTGGCCCTCAAGACTAATCTCCTCACTGAGGTGCTCCAGACAGCGTCCACTTCATTGGAGTCCCTGCTTCCTTTTAACGACGCCCTCACTGACGTCTTGTTGGGCACTTGGTGGAGGCCGGCCATAGGGGCTCCCATGGATAAGAATGTCACCAGGCGTCACCGCCCGGCGCCTGGTGACCCTGCGTTTGTGAACACTCATCCTACGCCTGAGAGCCTGGTCATCCAGGCCTCAACGTCGCAGAGTGCCTTTCCCATGGCTCCGCCGGATAAGGACTCTTAAGAAGCTGGAACTGTTCAGAAAGCGGTTGTTCTCTTCAGCCAGCTTGGGGCTGCGGTCGGTAAACACTGCCTGCTTTTTAGGCCACTATTCCCACACGGTGGGGGATACGGTTGCTCAGGTGTTGCCTCAATGTCCTGAGGAGGTCCATGCTATGCTGTCCCAAGCAGTTGCTGAGGGTAAGGATGCGGCTAAGTTCACCATTCGGTGTGGTTTGGACACCGCTGACTCACTGGAGAGGGCGATTTTTATGACTGTGGCGCTTTGTCGCCACGCCTGGCTGAGATCCACCGGGTTCTCTCCTGATGTTCAGAGTAAGGGTGAGCGACAATTTCCGTTCCACTCGCGGAAATTGTGAAAATTCGACATTTTCGTGTTCCGCGCGGAACGCGAAAATGTCGAAACTTCCGCGATCCGCGAGGGAGCGGAAATTGTCGCCCACCCTTGATTTTTTCCTGTCTGCTCTGACTCTGTCCTTCTCTTGCAGTGTCCTTCAGGTTCCATGGGACGAGCCATGCATGTAAATACGAATCGAACACATCGCCTTTTTACTTATTTTGATGTTATTTACTTAACAGACTAATTGATTTAACCCCTTCGATGTTTATTTAATGGGGGCCGAATCCACTAATAGATAACAGGGACTTGATGCCTGCATGACACAGACATGGAAACTCTGCTGACCAGACCAGTGCATAGCTCCAGACATTGGCAAACCCAGACACGGAAGCGTCCAACCACAGCTCTTGTGCGATGGAAACACAATGGGCCCGATTCACAGAACTAACTTAAGACAATATCCTAAACTTACTACCATTTTGGTATGCACAGAAGGCACTTACTCATTTTGGTATTCACAGAAGACACTTACTCATTTCGGTATTCACAGAAGTTAGGAGTCCTAA
Source organism: Triturus cristatus (assembly GCF_964204655.1). NCBI lineage: Eukaryota > Metazoa > Chordata > Amphibia > Caudata > Salamandridae > Triturus > Triturus cristatus. The sequence continues at coordinate 873,436,973 of NC_140580.1, read as the reverse complement.
CTTTAGGACTCCTAAATGCCTTCTGTGAATACCGAAAGTCTTAAAGTTAGGATTTTTTTCAGTTTAGGAGTAGTAAAGTTAGGACTCCTAACTTTACTACTCCTAAACAGAGAAAAATCCTAACTTTAAGACTTTCGGTATTCACAGAAGGCATTTAGGAGTCTTAAAGTTAGGACTCCTAACTTCTGTGAATACCGAAATGAGTAAGTGCCTTCTGTGAATACCAAAATGAGTAAGTGCCTTCTGTGAATACCAAAATGGTAGTAAGTTTAGGATTTTGTCTTAAGTTAGTTCTGTGAATCGGGCCCAATGACTGCACGCGAGACAAAGCTCTGCTCAGGGTTAGTATAAGCAGCTCACAGGGCAGTGCTTTGGTGTTTGGTGTGTCAGTCACCGTGACTAATGCATGGTGCCTCCTCACACAAGTCCACATCAGGAAGGGGCAAGTACCATGAGGCATAAAGCTCCTCTTTAGCCATCATCGCCTTGCACCACACACCAGGAAGCTACTCGCTGTGTGTGATGTAAGAGGTGAGACTGGACACAGTGGTGCAGCCCCCGCAGATGAAAGTGACTGCAGCAGCATTTAAGACGCTCAGATTGGCATTTTTCAAGTGTGTGTTTCAAGCTCATCTTGACAAACTTTTGAGGACTTAATTTTAACTTTGTTTCTGCTGGTGCAAGCACCCACGTTTCGACTCCTTCCAAAGAATGAGTAGTGGGGGGAATCTAATATTTATCGAGTCACCTTTCATCCTTCCGTGACTCTATCAACCATTGCCATGGCCGTGTCAATTAGTAACGTCAGTAGAGCCTTGATACTTGTAAATCTGCTCTCGCAGCCACTTACAGGATAAAGTAATTATGTACAGCTGACCGAGGTGTTTCCTGCAGTGTCACGGCAGCAAATGACAATTACAAACATCAACAGTCCTCACCTTGGGGAGTAGCGAATGGCAAAATGAAATTTCACTTCCAGAGGCATAAATACTTCAACCCCTGCTGAGAGCTGCTTCCGTTCGCGGGTGGGTGGGGGATGGGAAGGGGGGAATCAGAGGAGGCTGTATGGGGTGGCAGGCTGTGTTTAATATTTAGTGTTGTTAATCGGGTAACACTACTGATTAGCCAGTAGAAAGTACTCCAGTTGAGTAGAGGTATTAGAAAAACGGTGGCATCTTCTTGGATAAATATGCAGGGCAGGATTCATTCTGGCACGATGCTCCTGTCACAAAAATTAAACCCCAACAGGAAGCACTTATAGTATTTGACCTTCAACTCGGGCACCTGCTTTATTTATATCTGTAAGTCTTACAGATATAAATAAAGCAGGTGCCCGAGTTGAAGGTCAAATTCAGTAACGCATTAATCAGCACACAAAAATCTCTGCGATCACGCAAAATTTCGCGTGATCGCGATATTTTGCAAAAGGCACTTTCGCAAATTCCGCCCACCCTTAGTTCAGGGCTCGCTCATGGACATGCCCTTTGATGGCACTCACCTGTTTGGCGATAAGGCCAACAGTGCACTGGAGCGTTTTAAGGACTCGTGGGCCACGGCCAAATCCTTAGGTGTTTCCGCAAAAAGCCCGGCCACGCCTGGGTTTCGTTCCTTTAGTGGCCACGGCAGAGGCGTCCAGGCACGTTCCTTCAGCAAGCATGTGCAGAACCAGCCTCAGCGCGGCTGCGGCTTCCACAGGGGCAGGTCTAGGAATCAGCATGGGAGTCAGGCCACCTCCCCCCCCGCTGCTTCTACCTCCGAACCTTCCTAATCCGAGCTTTGTGGAGCACCCCACGCCGGTGGGTTTCAGGATCCGTCACCACCTCCCCCACTGGCGTGATATCACATCGGACAAGTGGGTGTTCATCTCTTCCCTTTCAGTCCTCCCCTCCAGCCATACCACCTAGGTGCCACCGCATGTTGGAGGATCACTTGGTACTTCTCCAGGAGGAAGTCACGGCCTTCTTGGCCAAAGGGGCCATCAAGTGCGTTCCTGGGCCGAAAGTAGGGAGTGGTTGTTATTCCCACTACTTTCTGGTCCCCAAGAAGGACAAAGGGGGCCTGCGCCCCATCTTGGACCTCCGGAACGTCAATCGCTTCCTCCGGAAGGAGAAGTTCAAAATGCTGACTCTGGCTCAGGTCCTGGCTGCCCTCGACCCTGGAGACTGGATGGTAGCGGTGGACTTGCAGGACGCATATTTTCACATCCCCATCCTGCCGGCCCACCGGCGTTACCTGCGGTTCACGGTAGGCCAGGAGCATTTTCAGTTTGCCGTGCTACCCTTCGGCCTTACCAGCGCCCCTCGGGTGTTCACGAAGGTGATGGCGGTGGTCGCAGCTCACCTGCACAGGTCAGGGGTGTCAGTCTTCCCTTACCTCGACGACTGGTTGCTGAAGGCGGGCTCGCCCCAGGCGGTCGTCAACCACCTTCAGACTACGGCCGACCTCCTGCATTTGCTGGGGTTCTCCATCAACGTGCCGAAGTCGCACCTGAGTCCCTCTCTGAAGCTCCCTTTCATCGGAGCGGTTCTGGATTCGACGCTGTTTCGGGTTTATCCTCCCGAGCAGTGAGTCTGGGATATTCAGGCTATGATTCCGATCTTTCAGCCTCTATCCCGGGTTTCAGTCAGGATGACCCTCCGGCTGCTGGGCCTGATGGCCTCCTGCATCCTGCTGGTGCAACATGCCAGATGGCATATGCGGGCTCTGCAGTGGGACCTGAAGATCCAGTGGGCGCAGCATCAGGGCAACCTATCCGATGATGTCCAGATCTCGGAGGGCACTGTACGACAATTGCAGTGGTGGCTCACGAATCGCGATTGGGTCAATGGCAGATCCCTTTCCCTTCACCAACTGGAGCACACAGTGGTGACGGATGCGTCCCTCCTGGGATGGGGAGGCCACTTGGGAGAGGCGGAGATCAGAAGACTCTGGTCTCCGGCGGAGTCCCGGCTCCATATCAACCTTTTGGAGCTTCGGGCGATCCGACTTGCACTGAAGGCATTCCTTCCCTCTGTCCGGGGAAGTGTGGTGCAGGTGTTCACGGACAACACCACCGCCATGTGGTATTGCAACAAACACGGCAGGGTGGGGTCCTGGACCCTATGTCAGGAGGCTCTGCGCCTCTGGACATGGCTGGAACATCAAGGCATTACCTTGGTTGTTCAATACCTGGCGGGTTCTCTGAACGCCAGGGTGGACGAACTCAGCTGCCGGTGCTTGATGGATCACGAATGGGGTCTGCACTCGGACGTGGCGCAAGGTCTCTTACAGCAGTGGGGAGCGCCTTGGTTAGATCTATTCGCTACCAAAGAGAACGTGCAAGGTCATCAGTTCTGCGCGTTGAAATTTCCAAGCAAGCACTCGCTAGGCGATGCTTTTCGTCGCGAGTGGAGTTGCTGTCTGTTGTACGCCTTTCCGCCTATACCACTTCTGCCCAGAGTGCTGACGAAGATTTGGCGCGACCGGGCCCAAGTCATCCTTGTGGCTTTGGATTGGGCACGAAGATACTGGTATCCTGAGCTACTCAGCATGGCGATCGATCCCCCGATCCGTCTTCCTCTTATAATGTGTTTTTTGTAAAGCGCACTGCTGCCCTGAGGCGTCGTGGCGCTGTAGACCGCTGGGGAACCCGTCCTGGCTATCCCTGTGAGATGGTCCCTCCTGGGTATCTCCAAGGTGAAACCAGGCATCCCTGGCGAATGTGGGGGGCCGTTGTGGAGATGAGGCAAGCTAATGCCCAGAGTTGCCGAGTGTGATCCCTGGTTAGAGTAGGCACCGAGGCGAGAATTATCGAGTCCGCTGGCCCTGGTCCACGACCCTGCCGTGTCGGGAATTGAACCCTGGTCCCGGGCCGTCCTCTGCTTCCGGGTCTGCTGCCTCTAACCAGTGAGCCACACTACTCCACTCTTCGGGAGGATCTTTTGTTACAGCAGCAGGGGACGATCCTCCACCCGAACCTGTCCAGCCTCCACCTCCATACGTGGAGATTGAGCGGCGACAGTTGACAGCTTTCGATCTTCCTCCCGAAGTCTGTGATGTCATTCTGGCAGCCAGGCGTCCCTCCATTAAAATGGTATACGCCTGCAGGTGGAACAAGTTTGTGGCATGGTGCACAGCTAAGGCTGTGGATCCCCTTTCTGCTCCTCTTTCCGAAGTCCTCCTTTTCCTTCTTTCTTTGGCCCAGCAGGGCTCTGCTCTGGGCGCTATCAAAGGTTATCTTTTGTCCATCTCCGCCTTTCTACAGCTTCCAGATCAGCCTTCTCTCTTTAAGACCCCGGTTGTTAACCGTTTCCTGAAAGGCATTACGCACATGTTTCCTCCCGTGCCAGTCATAATGCCTCAGTGGGACTTAAATCTTGTCTTGACCTATCTGATGTGCGCTCCTTTTGAGCCCCTTCATAACTGTCCTTTACGTCTTCTTACTCTCAAGACGGCTTTTCTGGTAGCTATCACCTCTGCCAGAAGAGTGAGTGAGCCCCAGGCTCTTTCTTGCAAACCTCCTTTCCTTTCTGTTCATCCGAACAAGGTGGTGTTAAGGACCCATCCCTCTTTTTTGCCAAAGGTTGTCACGCCCTTCCACATCGGGCAGACCATCACTTTGCCCACCTTCTTTCCGCCTCCGCATCCTTCTAGGGAGGAGGAGAGGCTCCACCGTCTGGACCCAAAACGTGTGCTCGCATTCTATCTGAAGCGTACAAAGCAGTTCCGGGTGGATGATCAGCTCTTTATTGGCTACGTGGGTGCCAAGAAAGGCCGGGCCTTGCACAAACAGACCATCTTGCAGTGGGTCGTTCTGTGCATCAAAGCATGTTACTCCTTGGCTAAGAAGGAGCCTCCGGTGGGGCTGCGTGCCCATTCTACCAGGGCAATTGCAGCCACTACTGCCTTGGGACGCGGCGTTCCCTAGCAGGACATTTGTCAGGTGGCTACGTGGGCCTCGCTGCACACGTTTACCAAGCATTACTGCCTTGACAGTCAAGTTCGGAGAGACGGCTTCTTTGGCCGTTCTGTTCTCCGTGACTTTCTGGTGTAATCTGTTCGCAGACCCACCACTAGGGTTGGTATTGCTGGGGTATCTATTCTAAGGTAAGGAATCTATACTAACGTGTCTCTTTCAGATGCACAAGGTACTACTTGTGTAACGATATATGTGTAAGAGACATTAGTTAGTGATAGATTCCTTACCGCCCCACCCATCCTCCCCGTTCTGTGAACTGATTTCTAGGGTTAAGGTCATCCCTTTCAGGGCCCTAGTTTCTTGGCACCAGTGGTCAGTTTCTTGCATGGCTTTGCATTCCTGGCGCGGAAAGTCGTGTACAAAACTGACGTCAGCGCGCATGGGGGACGCCTAAGTAGTCTCCATGACATCATCCCGGCACTTACGACGCCAGCGACGGACGCGGAGCTGCACTACACCACCTACTGATGTGCAGGGGTACTGCTAGCAAAACTTTCCGGGTCCAGTCTGACGCCTGGGGATTATTCTAAGGTAAGGAATCTATCACTAACTAATGTCTCTTACAGATATATTGTTGCACAAGTAGTAACTTGTGCGTTTGGGTTGGATGATAGTTGGGCTTTGTGAATTCACTCTGGACAGTCACACACAAAGGAAACTGAGGTGTGGCCCCGGAATATCCTAATGGGCCCTCACCAGGTTGATGGCTCTTCCTAGTCTAGAGTGGTGGGAGAAGTTGGCGCATGCACCTGAATAGGGCTGTGTTTGCCCCCTCACAATGAGGTGCCTCCTTTCTGCACAAAAACAATCAAGATAGGTGAAATAAGGATATTTCTCCTTGTTGCATCTCTCTAACGCCATCCCTGGGGTGGTAGTAGAATCTGACACATTCCCAGGTTTATGATTCCTCATAAATCTGAGAATGCTTCAGAGTCCATGGGTGTTGCATGGGAACAACCACAGCAACACCCATGGAATGCCCCTTTCACCCTGTGTTCTGCGTGGTGGGGCACATATTTACAAGGCCATTAAAAGCCACACAAAGTGGCTTTGTAAATATGCTGCTGCACATTGCACCACTGGAGCATCAAAAAAGTGACACTCTGGCAGTGCAAAAGTGCCACTAGGGGCCTCATAATTGAGGCCCTTAGTTTGATTCTGTCAATCGGAGCCCAAGTGAAAGCCATATAAAGGCTCTACCCTTCACCCTTACCTTCACAAGCCTGGAAAGCACGGATAGTTGTTTTGGTGGGAAAAGTGCCTGCAGCTGGTAAGTGCTCTGTTGCTCTTCACCCTCATGATCATGAGGTAGGACCCAAGCTGTGGGCCTTCAGAGCCAACATACTGCACTGTGTAGTAAGGAAATAATGTGGGGTAGGGGCAGATAAGGGGCACACGCCAAATCTGCACTGCAGAACCACTAACTCTTGATAATTTTTCACTGTGTGAGGAGGGGCCCAGATTTTGGAGGGCACTGGGCTTTGTGCCTAACACAGCCTGAGGCACTTCAACTCACCACCTCCCACACCCAAAAATCTTTTGAGGCTGCCATTGATTTCTTGGGAAGGTGTCACTCCCTGAAATGCACATCAGCTGCACAGAGTCTTGAAACAATTCGCTGGAAACCTGCTCGCTACAGGGGTTTCCAGTTAATTGTGTGCAGACCATGAGATAAGGTTCCACACTGGGTTACTAGGTGAAGGGAGCCAATATTGTGTGACAGACAGTGGCACTGTGTGAGTTGGAAGGTCGGGCAATTCCCAGAAATGAAAGCTACAAAGAAAGGTTGTGTGTGCCATCACAAGACCACACTAGGCTGTCCAGCATGATTCTGTGCCTTCCTGCTCAGTTACCTATTATTGTACTAATGCCACATTGGACCTCTGGTAGCCCTCCAGTATATTGTATCACGTTATCAGCATGCGTATGGCTCCTTTCTATCATATATATTGCCCCCTACCACTTTGATAATCTGGGCACCCCTTTTCACAAAATTCTGGGATTTAGATCACATGGTTGTTTATGTCCCCTCTCGCGACCTTGGGTTGGGCAGCCACACTCTAGCCCAAACACCACACATTAAAAGAGTTAGAGCAGGGGGTCGCTCCTTTACCTAGCTGGCAGCTGCCCACTGTAACAACATCCCGTTAGAGCTTCATCTCACTGATGATCAGATGAGTTTTCGAAAGAAGCTGAAGACATGGTGTTTTCAGGACTCAAGTAGTGATACTCGCGGATTATGGCTCCAGACCCGATGCATTTATCATATTTTACATTTCACTTTAAACAGTTTCCTGTCTATCCTAGCGCCGTAATGTCCCTTAGGATGAATGTCGCGCTTTACAGAATTCAAATACAAAAGCTATGTCTGCTTTTGATTGGTTAGTAGACCTTTGTCAAACCCTCAACCTTACGTGCATTACTGTACCCTGATTTGGCCATAAAGATGTGCCTACAGACAGAATGGAATTACAGGCTGTGCAGGAACACTACACTTCTGAATTTTTTTTCATCAGTCACATTTCACTAGTGAATACATGATGAAATGTGCGTGGGGAAAAATGTCATGAATGATGAAAAACTGTGGGAATCAGTCCACAACCACCTATTTCAATTGTAATTTCCACTAGAAGGTCTTGGGAAATTTATCCTGAGGAAAAACCAATACCCAAGGTGTCCATATATCCCTCCGAAAATGTCAGCTGCTTCAATCTGCACACAAGTAATGAACCTCTCAGTGTCTAGATTAGCAGTGGTTTGGGCTGGTTAATGTGAAAAGAAAAGGAGTTTTATACTTCTAAATGGGTTTCTAATGTGTTATGTGTGTGGAATAGTGTGCCTAAGGATGTTGCTGTAGCTATCAGTGGTGCAGCAGAAGTCTAAACATTGCTGTATTTTATTACACCAACAGCAATTCAAGGGGTCGTGTTCCTTTCCTGCACCAGGGCCATTAGCATCCTTGCTTCGCCACTGACAGGGTAGACAGTTGTACAGTGACCGAGCGATGTGCACATGAGGACTTTCTATCTATGTATGTATGTATTTGATCTCAATTGTTTTAGAATGTAAGGTGCTGGGACATGCTGTCAGGTGTAATGGAGGCCCCCGCAGCCCCCCGCTGTGTGGTTTCTTGTTTTGGAGGGGGGTCCCCTCACCGTCTAAGCCATGCCGTTGCATGCCATGCAGAAATACGTGCAGTGGCAGGGAATAAGTAATAGTTAAACGCTCTGGAAAGCCACTCTGCTTTCCCAAGCAGGCCCTGGCAGCGCAGGGGAAGGGCCTACCCTTCAAGGGGCCCGACTGAGCCCAAGACCAATGAATATATGTGCGATCTGGGAGACGCTGGAGTCCCTCGTCATATTCTGCAGGGGGCTCCTGTCCTTTTGCGGTACACCACTGCGTGCTGTTCAGTTAGCTGCACTTTGACAGCTCTAGACTTTGGAGCTGTGTTGTGCACATGAGGCTGTCAGGATGATGTGTTTGTCTACAATACTGAAACTAAAAAATTTTTTTTTTTACATCACTATCCGGTAACATTCTCCCTTGTTGTTAACGTTGGCTCAAAATTTGATATATAAAAATAGTTTACAGTAAAATGCATCATGTAATTCTCTGCAGAATATAAAACAGGTTATTATAAGAGAATTAGGTTACTATTGCATTCCAAGGATGCCTGCTGTAACAAGAGAACCTGAGAGCAGAGAAACACTATGCGCCCCATGGCAAGCAGCAAGAGCCGGAAACATCAGTGTAATGGAGGCTCATTTCCTCTGGTCACTCAAGCAGCAAAGTAGCACATCACTTAATAATGGTGCAGCATTCTGGTGAATTAATCATCCACCATGAGGCACAAGGCCTTATATAAATCATCAGAAGGGTGATTTGGCCTTGTTTCACCGGAGAACGTGTTACAGGTTACATGTGTTTGGTGTGCCTTGAAAGCAGTGTGGTAAATAATCCTTGGAAGCCATCTGTTAAACACCGTAGTATGTTTGGGTTTATGGAGTGAGAAAAAGAAACGAGTTTGACAAGTTAAAACGTCTGAACTGCATTTTAAGTCCTGACTAAAACACTGAATAAAAAGCCTACTGCAACGGAAAAAAAGCAAAACCATTGCTTTCTATGAGTAACGCATATATAATATAAAGAATATAATTTGAATGATTGCATACTTTTAGGAAATAAAATGCCCCCCGGTGGAATGATACACCAAACAGCGAATAGCATGAGGTGAGAGGGCACTTCTCCTCTCAGTCGAGCCAAAGCCAACTTAATGTGCATTTTCAAGAACTGGTGACAATAGGTCTGGCAGGCAGCTGCACCGTCAAGCAAGACCTAAAAGTTATATACCTTACTTAGAAAGTATGTTCGCATTGAAGCTGTTTAATGTTGTCAAAAGTATATTTTGTCTGCAGGAGAATATTGACTTAAAATAGTGCAAATTCCAATCTCCAACTCACTGTGGGCAGGTGCTTCCATAGAAGGTGCATGTTTTTCACACTTTGGGCCTGATTTAGATGTAGGGCGGACCTGAGTTCGTCCGACATCAATTCGGTAGTTGGACCGACCGATCTCCTGTGGGCGGTCCAAACCCAGCAATTAGGATGCGACCGAACAGTGTTTGGTCGCCCACCTATTCTTTACAATGGAAGCATGCATTCCGACCGGACCACATTTTGGCTAGAAGCATTGTTCCCTTTTGCTACTATTTAATCTCTAACTGTGCCCATCAGATAAAAGGTGTCCATTTTATCCAGAATTACTCACGAGACCTAAGGTGTCCCTCGCGGATGATCTCTTTTCGCCAACCCTCTTTAACACCTACATATCTCCCCTTGCAGGATCCTCAATGTTGGACCTGGCCCTTTCGGCCGGATGGTCCCTAGACTTTTCGCCTTGCACCTGTACTTTTTCTGACCTGCTGTTGGCTATTCTATGACTCTGGGCACTTTACCACTGCTGTTTAGTGCTAAAGTGCATATGCTCTCCCTATTTAAAATGTATATGTTGGTTGGATTCCATGATTGGCTTATTTGGTTTACTGTCAGACTCCAGTAAAGTGCACCAGGAGTGCCAGGGCTTGTAAATACAAATGCTGCTGGTGGGCTTGCAGCACTGGTTGTGCCACCCACAGAAGCGGCCTGGTAAAATGTATCTAAGGTCTGCCATTGCAGAACCTGCGTGCAGTCTGGTACTGTCGTGCTGACTGGGTAAGTGCACACACTTACCAGTCCCTAAACCTTCCCTTAACTTCATATCAGTCACCCCTATGGAAGGCCCAAGGGCAGGGTGCATTGTAAGCATAAGGTAGGCAAGCCGTGATGTGTGTGGCATGTCCTAATAGTGAATTACAGCCATTTTCGTTTTTCACTATTGTAAGGCTACCTGTTCTCCATAGGCCAGAATGGGCTGTTAGAATTGTTACATTCTATGATCCTAACAGACCCAGGGAACATGGTAGAAATTCGAGTTTAGTATGCCTGAACTCAGAATAATAAAATACATCTTTTAGTAAAGTTTATTTTAATATTCTGTGTTTGCAAATACCACTTTTAGAAAGTTGGTATTTGCTTGCTTGACCATTTCAGCCCTCCTCTGCTATGATGTGGAGCTGCCTTTCTGGTTGTATGAGTGACAGGGCTGGGGAAACCCAGAGGGGCAGGGCTAGGCAGCCTGGTGGTGAATAGGAAGATTGGCAGTCAGATGGGTGGGAGGAGTACACCTGGGCTCTGAATAGGGTTGTGCTCTGCTACCACAATGCTGGCTTCACCTCCTGCGGAGCGGCTGATGTCTTTGCCCTGCTCCCTGAATAGAAAGGCAGAGTCATGTCAACAGAGTGCTCAAAAACTGGTTTGGACTGGGCAAAGGCCCCTCAACCCCAGAGGAACAAAGGAATTAGGGGTATAAGTATTGGGACCCTGCTCCCAAGAAATTAGATCCTGCTGAAATAAGAAGAACCTCTGCCAGAGGAGAAGGAACTGTGAAAGCTGTAGGAGGAGTAACTGTCCCTGACCTGGGGGATTGGCCTGCAGTGGTTGCCTTGCTGCTGAAGGAGAGGAGAAAGACTACTAAAGACTTTGCTTCAACTTGTGCTTTAAAAAGATCTCCAAGGGCTTGAACTGAGCTTGCCCCCTGAACGAAGTCCCAGGACCAGTGGACTTCACCCCCAGCTCCCCAGAGTCTTTTGGAAGTGCCTGCTGCTGTTGTTGGGCCTTCTGAGGGACTGCGTGTCGCAAGGAGCTGGAAGCGCGACGCAAGGAAGAGAAGCGTGCCGCCGTCGGAGCTGTTGCCGTCACATCTCGCAGAGAGTGTCACCGCTGCAGCATTGCATCGAGCGGAAGCGTCTCGCATCATTCCGGAAGTGTCTCGCAACGCCGAAGAAGCGTGTCGCCATCGCAGCCATCGTAGCTGTCGCATTGCACCGCATCGAGAGAAGAGTCTCGCATCGAGGAGGAAGCGTGTCGCCATCGCAGCCATCGTAGTTGTCGCATTGCACAGCAACCAGAAAAGCGCCTCGCATCCACGGAGAAGCGTGCCGCCGTCTGAGCCGCTGTCATCGCATCTTGCAGAAGGGGTGTCTCCGCTGCAGCATCGCATCGAGCGGAAGCATTTCGCAACGTCGGAGAAGAGTGCCGCTGCCAAGGCCGCTGTCGTCGCATCTCGCCAAAGGTGACGCCGCTGTAGCTGACGCATCGAGTCGAGCCTTCTCACAACATTGGAGAAGCGTAACGCATCTGGAAGATCCCGTCTTTATTTCTTTTGCACCAAGAACTTCAACGCATCTGCATCGCTGCAACACTTTCGTTGAACTGCGTGTCGCATCTAAGGTACATTGACTTAAAGTGTCGCATTTAAGAACTTAAGAGAAACTAAGCAATCTTCTACCAACTAAGCAACCGTATTGTGTATTTTTAATCGTTTAATGGTCTTGTGATAATCCTATATAAAGAATCCTTATTTTTAATATAAATATCTGTGTGGTGTCCATTTGTAGTGTTGTCACTTGGTTACTGTATGTGTTCACAAATGCTTAACCTATAACGCTCTGAGATAAGCCTTGTCTGCTCGCGCCAAGCTACCTAGAGGGTGAGCAAGGGGTTGTTTTAGGAGTGTAACCCCTTACCCTGACTAGAGGAAAGGTTCCCTGCTTGTCACAAGTACCTACCTGTGCCAACCAGAGAACCCGGATTCTAACATTGGTGGTCAGCGGTGAGGATTCTGGACTTGCATTTGTGACTCATGTACAGTAATTGGTGAACACTACTTAGTGAGTGCAGACCTTAACGCAACCAATACTTGTTGGTAGATTTCTTTTTGGGACTGTCTATTTTTGAGCACTGCCAAGCTTTACCATGGTGGAGAAAGCAGCATCCATAGTCTCTATCAATACAGAATTTGAATGGGAAGAAGAGAAATTAGAGAGCTACACGGTCAAACAGCTAAAGTCCTTCTGCAAGAAATTCAAGGTTTCTACTACTGGATGTAAAGGCAAGCCAGAGTTCTACAAGGCGCTGAGGGCCTGGGTAGAAGCCAGAAAAGCCACTGAGAATGATGATGCAGAGGAACAGCTGGATGGGCCAGTGGGTCCAAGAGGAAGGAGAACCCCTTCCCCTGCCGGTAGCAGTGTTTCTAGGAAAAGTATATCTCCAGAGGAGCTGGCAGATAGAAGAGACGGTAGGATGCACGAAATGGAGATGGCAAAGCTCAAGTTAAATGGGCAACTGGAGCTAGAAAGCAAAAAGCTGGCTCTGGAAGAGAGAAAAATGGAAATGGAGCATGAGTTGATCATGAGGAATCTTGACTTAGAGCTCGAGAGGCTTGAGACCATGAGTGTCTCAGCCCAGCAACAAGAAATGTGTGTAGCTCAGAGATTGAGCTTTGCAGAGTGGGAGGAGGAATCCAGCTCAGATGGTGGCAGCAATATTGAATTTTCTAGTGCTGAGAGAGTAGTACGCACAGCCAGAGATGTGGCGCCTGACTTGAATGAGGGGGTTAACATACACCACGAGGTTCAAGGACATGAGGTAGCTCCAGTAGTGCGCAGTGTCCCTGAGAGGGATAGGGTAACTGGCGCAGGGGTTCATGGTCCTAGTAGTGGGAGGGACACTCTACTGACTCTAGATGAGAGGTGCAGGGAGAGGGGTTCCCCCAAAATTGAAGTCCTGGTATGTGAGTGTGAAGACCGCCCAGAAGAGTGTGGGTTGTGGGACAGAGACAGTCAGATACTGTCTTGCCAGTCTCAGGAGAGGGGTGTGCAGTACGTGTGTGAGGCACTGGATGGTGAGGTGAAGGATAGTTTGGTTAACCCTGCTAGGGGGCTGTGTGATCCAATTGTGGGAGAGCATATTGTAAGTCCCTGTTTTCCAGAGCTATGCCAACACCTGTTGGAGAGTGATTTTCTCACCCCAGGGAGCTCACATTGGAGGCAGACCTTTTGGTGGAGTCCAGAGGGTCTGGAAAGGCATTGGGGAGTGATCCCAAGATGAGTGGTTCAGGTATCTTCAAACCCAGTGTGGTGGAAGTGGCTCAGAATAGCCCAACTAGGTCTTGTAGTAGTGAGAGGGGTGTAGGGCCTCACGTCCTGTCTTTAAGGGGAAGGAGTAAGAATGGGTTATGTTCCAGTAGTGCCCAACCTCAGTCTCAGAGCCTGGATAGTTTTTTAAGGGAACACCAGGTGGGGAGCCTAGTCTGTCCTGAGGGGCTGCCCGTTGTACGGGATCCCCTAGTGTCTGGTGAACAGGGAGTGTCTGTAAGCAGGCCTCCCTCAGTTCTGGTGTCCGGCGGTACCGCTCCAGTTGGGAGGGTGCAGAAGTCCAGAGTGAGGGGTGAGAGGGGGAAGGAGCCCCCAGTGGAAGAACCAGTGGGTCAGGGGCCAGCCAGAAGGGCTGCGTCACCAGTGAATGACCAGGGTGACACCACTTCTGTCCTGGGGGATCTTCGCGCACTGTCAGATGGACAGGGGTTGGGAGATCTGCGCCAGGCAGACTGTCACATGACACAGGAGTTATGTGTCACCCTCAGGGGGGGCATGCGTGCTCCCCGGGAAGTCCTGGTGCGCCAGGCAAGCGTTCAACCGCATGGGTTGGTCCCAGGGTTGGGAAGCCAGGTTCAGGTGTTGTCTGACCTGGAGGGTGGGACCACTGTAATCAGTGTCCTGACCCATGTTGCTTCTAGTGATACCACTCGAGTTGGGAGTGTGCGGTACTCTGGAAGGGGGTGCAGAGGGAGGGGGTCCTCGCCTCTGACCCCGGTGCAGCCTGAGGATTTAGACCCTAGTTTGGGAAGCCAGGTTCAGGTGTTGTCCGACCTGGAGGGAGGGACATCTGTAATCAGTATCCCTACCAGTCTGTCTTCTTGGTGTACCACTCCAGGTGGGAGGGTACAGCCATCTGGAAAGGGGTGCAGAGGGAGGGTGTCCTCGCCTCTGACCCCGGCTCAACTGAAGGGTTTAGACCCTAGGTTGAAGGGCCAGGTTCAGGGTGTCCCCCCTGACCTGGACGCCCAGTGGCAGGATAGAACCCCTGAACTGGTGGGCCAATTGCGCAGGACACCTGCCACAGGTGCCCTGGCAATTCTGGAAGGGTGTACCACTCCAAGTGGGAGGGTACAGAGCCCCAAGGAGGAGGACCGGGTGTGGGAGAGGCCACCCCAGTCTTTGGTCCAGCCGCCGGGTACAGGCCTGGGGCTGGTGGGTCAGTGCCAGGATGTCATACCTGACCTGACAGGAGGGAGAATGGACAAAGGGTGCCAAGCACCTGGGGCTACTGCCCCCCACTCCCTGGCGCCACAGAGGTTTGAGAGCCCTGAGAGGCATACGGCCTGGGTCTCATCCCTGACTACTGTCAGTGGCCACTGTAGCATTTTGCTCTCTGTCTGTTGGGACACACCTGTGAGCCAGTTAAGGTTAGGTGCTGCACAGGTGGTGTCCCCGGGTGAGGAGAAGGGTTCCCCAGGGATTGGCTTGGTGGGCCCTGAGAGTATGGACAGAGGGATTCCAATAGGTTCAGATTGGCGTAGGACTGGAGTCTGCCCCTGCAGTTGCGGGCCAGGTCCTTGTTCTACCGCCTGCAGCAGGGAAGCCCATCAAGGTAGTGATTGGTCTACCCTGCGTTTTGGCTGGAAGGGGGTTGTGTTGGACCTGGCCCTTTTGGACGGATGGTCCCTAGACTTTTCGCCTTCCACCTGTACTTTTTCTGACCTGCTGTTGGCTATTCTATGACTCTGGGCACTTTACCACTGCTGTTCAGTGCTAAAGTGCATATGCTCTCCCTATTTAAAATGTATATGTTGGTTGGATTCCATGATTGGCTTATTTGGTTTACTGTCAGACCCCAGTAAAGTGCACCAGGAGTGCCAGGGCTTGTAAATACAAATGCTGCTGGTGGGCTTGCAGCACTGGTTGTGCCACCCACAGAAGCGGCCTGGTAAAATGTATCTAAGGTCTGCCATTGTAGAACCTGCGTGCAATCTGGTACTGTCATGCTGACTGGGTAAGTTCACACACTTATCAGTCCCTAAACCTTCCCTTAACTTCATATCAGTCACCCCTATGGTAGGCCCAAGGGCAGGGTGCATTGTAAGCATAAGGTAGGACAAGCCCTGATGTGTGTGGCATGTCCTAATAGTGAATTACAGCCATTTTCGTTTTTCACTATTGTAAGGCTACCTGTTCTCCATAGGCCAGAATGGGCTGTTAGAATTGTTACATTCTATGATCCTAACAGACCCAGGGAACATGGTAGAAATTCGAGTTTAGTATGCCTGAACTCAGAATAATAAAATACATCTTTTAGTAAAGTTTATTTTAATATTCTGTGTTTGCAAATACCACTTTTAGAAAGTTGGTATTTGCTTGCTTGACCATTTCAGCCCGCCTCTGCTATGATGTGGAGCTGCCTGTCTGGTTGTGTGAGTGACAGGGCTGGGGAAACCCAGAGGGGCAGGGCCAGGCAGCCTGGTGGTGAATAGGAAGAT
The DNA here is from genome assembly GCF_964204655.1 of Triturus cristatus. Taxonomy (NCBI): domain Eukaryota; kingdom Metazoa; phylum Chordata; class Amphibia; order Caudata; family Salamandridae; genus Triturus; species Triturus cristatus. The sequence continues at coordinate 873,421,042 of NC_140580.1, read as the reverse complement.
TGGCAGTCAGATGGGTGGGAGGAGTACACCTGGGCTCTGAATAGGGTTGTGCTCTGCTACCACAATGCTGGCTTCACCTCCTGCGGAGCGGCTGATGTCTCTGCCCTGCTCCCTGAATAGAAAGGCAGAGCCATGTCAACAGAGTGCTCAAAAACTGGTTTGGACTGGGCAAAGGCCCCTCAACCCCAGAGGAAGAAAGGAATTAGGGGTATAAGTATTGGGACCCTGCTCCCAAGAAATTAGATCCTGCTGAAACAAGAAGAACCTCTGCCAGAGGAGAAGGAACTGGGAAAGCTGTAGGAGGAGTAACTGTCCCTGACCTAGGGGATTGGCCTGCAGTGGTTGCCTTGCTGCTAAAGGAGAGGAGAAAGACTACTAAAGACTTTGCTTCAACTTGTGCTTTAAAAAGATCTCCAAGGGCTTGAACTGAGCTTGCCCCCTGAACGAAGTCCCAGGACCAGTGGACTTCACCCCCAGCTCCCCAGAGTCTTTTGGAAGTGCCTGCTGCTGTTGTTGGGCCTTCTGAGGGACAGCGTGTCACAAGGAGCTGGAAGCGCGACGCAAGGAAGAGAAGCATGCCGCCGTCGGAGCTGTTGCCTTAGCATCTCGCAGAGAGTGTTGCCGCTGCAGCATCGCATCGAGCGGAAGCGTCTCGCATCATTCCGAAAGTGTCTCGCAACGCCGAAAAAGCGTGTCGCCATCGCAGCCATGTGAGCTGTCGCATTGCACCGCATCGAGAGAGGAGTCTTGCATCAAGCAGGAAGCGTGTCGCCATCGCAGTCATCGTAGTTGTCGCATTGCACCGCAACCAGAAAAGATCCACGGCTAAGCGTGCCGCCGTCGGAGCCGCTGTCATCGCATCTCGCAGAAGGGGTGTCGCCGCTGCAGCATCGCATCGAGCGGAAGCGTCTCGCAACGTCGGAGAAGAGTGCCGCTGCCAAGGCCGCTGTCGTCGCATCTCGCCAAAGGTGCCGCCGCTGCAGCTGAGCCTTCTCGCAACATCGGAGAAGCGTAACGCATCTGGAAGATCCCGTCTTTATTTCTTTTGCACCAAGAACTTCAACGCATCTGCATCGCTGCAACACTTTCGTTGAACTGCGTGTCGCATCTAAGGTACATTGACTTAAAGTGTCGCATTTAAGAACTTAAGAGAAACTAAGCAATCTTCTACCAACTAAGCAACCGTATTGTGTATTTTTAATCGTTTAATGGTCTTGTGATAATCCTATATAAAGAATCCTTATTTTTAATATAAATACCTGTGTGGTGTCCATTTGTAGTGTTGTCACTTGGTTACTGTATGTGTTCACAAATGCTTAACCTATAACGCTCTGAGATAAGCCTTGTCTGCTCGCGCCAAGCTACCTAGAGGGTGAGCAAGGGGTTGTTTTTGGAGTGTAACCCCTTACCCTGACTAGAGGAAAGGTTCCCTGCTTGTCACAAGTACCTACCTGTGCCAACCAGAGAACCCGGATTCTAACATTGGTGGTCAGCGGTGAGGATTCTGGACTTGCATTTGTGACTCATGTACAGTAATTGGTCTTTTGGAAGTGCCTGCTGCTGTTGTTGGGCCTTCTGAGGGACAGCGTGTCACAAGGAGCTGGAAGCGCGACGCAAGGAAGAGAAGCATGCCGCCGTCGGAGCTGTTGCCTTAGCATCTCGCAGAGAGTGTTGCCGCTGCAGCATCGCATCGAGCGGAAGCGTCTCGCATCATTCCGAAAGTGTCTCGCAACGCCGAAAAAGCGTGTCGCCATCGCAGCCATGTGAGCTGTCGCATTGCACCGCATCGAGAGAGGAGTCTTGCATCAAGCAGGAAGCGTGTCGCCATCGCAGTCATCGTAGTTGTCGCATTGCACCGCAACCAGAAAAGATCCACGGCTAAGCGTGCTGCCGTCGGAGCCGCTGTCATCGCATCTCGCAGAAGGGGTGTCGCCGCTGCAGCATCGCATCGAGCGGAAGCGTCTCGCAACGTCGGAGAAGAGTGCCGCTGCCAAGGCCGCTGTCGTCGCATCTCGCCAAAGGTGCCGCCGCTGCAGCTGAGCCTTCTCGCAACATCGGAGAAGCGTAACGCATCTGGAAGATCCCGTCTTTATTTCTTTTGCACCAAGAACTTCAACGCATCTGCATCGCTGCAACACTTTCGTTGAACTGCGTGTCGCATCTAAGGTACATTGACTTAAAGTGTCGCATTTAAGAACTTAAGAGAAACTAAGCAATCTTCTACCAACTAAGCAACCGTATTGTGTATTTTTAATCGTTTAATGGTCTTGTGATAATCCTATATAAAGAATCCTTATTTTTAATATAAATACCTGTGTGGTGTCCATTTGTAGTGTTGTCACTTGGTTACTGTATGTGTTCACAAATGCTTAACCTATAACGCTCTGAGATAAGCCTTGTCTGCTCGCGCCAAGCTACCTAGAGGGTGAGCAAGGGGTTGTTTTTGGAGTGTAACCCCTTACCCTGACTAGAGGAAAGGTTCCCTGCTTGTCACAAGTACCTACCTGTGCCAACCAGAGAACCCGGATTCTAACACTTAACAACCATATTGCAGACTCTCATACGTAAGTCGACCACACTCAACCATACGTGAGATCCCATCAGAGCCAGAACACACAAGTGAAATGAGTGATTCCCTCCAGCGGGTTAACAAATGGGTGACGAACAACTGGCTCTGCATGAAGGGCACACATCTGAGATCATTCTCAGCCACTCTAAGGCTCTTGCTGGGGCGCTCCCCCATCCTGCTAGCACTGCCAACAATCTGGTAGGCGTCTGCATCACTGATGTGTCTTTTTCACAACAGAGCATTCTGGCCAGGGAAGAGTGTGAATGAGGTGGTTTTCTGAACTATTCGCTCCGATCTGTGAGATATGGCCTACCGCTTGAGACCAAAAAACACTCCATGTAGGCGAGTTAGATTCAGCCCATGAGATGTTCCTGTTGTCCGTGACGCTGCATATTGGTCACCTCTGACCATAAATACCCGCCATTTCCACAAGTGCAGTTTCCCAGGACTTCTCTTAATCCAGGGTGTGGCAGCACACAGGTATCGCTGAGAAAACTACAGTCCTGGTGGAGCACTGTGCTGGTGGTGGCAACCTTCATTCCTAGCAGGGACAACTGTGTGCCTAATATTTAAGAGAAACACTTCTGCATCTGCCACGTGTGAAGGAAATCTGGGAAAAGGAGTAATGCCCGTTGAGTGCAGTGTGCAGGGCAGGCAGCAGCACCACACAGCCGCCTTGTATTACTTGTATATAGATGGGACCCTAGCCCTATACACCAAAGTTGTTCAACAAAAGCTGAATTAATGAGACATATTTACCCAAACAAGAATCTGACCAAAAAGAAAACAGGTGCTGCCGGTACAGGTAAGGGCGGCGGGGCAGGGCAGGAAGCCGACACACGACAGAAGAGGGAGAATAAAATTTAAAAAAGAATAAAAACCACTTACATTGCGCTCGCCACATTGACGATGCGGCGAGTACAAGCTAAGTGATTTTTTTAATTTTTTTATTTTATTTACTGTATTCCATCGCGTGTCGACTCCCCCCCTCCCCCCCGCCAGGCCACGCCCACCGTTCTTACCTGTACTTGCCACGCCCACCAGAAAACAATACCTGAAGTCCATCTCAAGCTGAATCAGACTCTCCTCTGAAGTGGTAGCCAGGGACCCGAAGGAAAGCATCTGGACTACCATATAGGGGCATAGTTAGCATTGGTGTAGCAGGTGCAGTGGCACCAGGTCCATTGAACCCCTGCAATGCTGCATTTTACTACACCAACAGCAGTGAAAGTGGCCATTTTCTATGCTTGCACAAGAGCCCATGGCATCCTTGCTTCGCTACTGCAACGGAATGTACTATGAGGCCATACCAATGGCAGAATAGTGCTATACAAATGCGGGTACCATAGGACATGCCAGGCCCAGTTATTCTCCCCATTTCCCTGTGTGCTGAGCATCATAGACTCCATTTCGCACCCTGTCCTGTCAAATACCTCTGGGGCAAATTGTGCACTTAGTAAATACCAACTGCGTGGGGTTCAACATTTATTTACCAGGGGTGCAGCTGGCATCTGATTGCTGTTTTCCGCCTCAGAAAGAGGGATAACATGCTAATCCCGCGAGCTATCCTATCACTCATTCCAAGGAGCGCAACTAGTGTACGTGCACTATTACCACACACTATTCCAGGGGCGCGTAAATAGTTCATAAGCACTGCTTGCTGGGCCAACCTGTTCCAGGTTCAACATATGCAAACTGTCCTGGTAAACCCATCCCCGCAGGATGTGCGATTTGCGCCCAGTTCCTAATGCCCAATCATGCACAAACCGTTTGCACTCTGCTCGGTATTTGCTCTGCACTCGGGAAAGAGTCTCTGGTCTCCAGCTGTACAGTTCGACACTCGTGGTCTTTGAATGAAAGCACGCCCTCGCCCTTTTCGGTGTCTCTGCAGAGCCCTTTTACAAGCAGTAACCTCTGCGCGGGAAACAAGGGGACGCTTTGGGCAGGCCACGGCATCCATTTCCAGAGGACGTGGTTGGAGAGAAGCGTCGAAGAGGGGAAGGGGTGGGGGCTTCGCGCGCCCCGCCCTGCCCCGCCGGTGGATGTGAAATAGAGGCCACGCGCCTGCTCCACTTACAGCAGCCCCCACCTCTGCCTCCCGGGCACAGCTTATGGAAATAGATGGTGTGTGTATCGTACTGTGGCGGTTGCTATAGTTTTATAGACAGCGCTGTCCAAACCTATCTGTGCCCTGGGGCTGCTTGGCTGCAAGCGCGCGGAGAGACGCGCTGCACGAGGCACTATCGTCCACCGAGACATTCAGATGCTGCTATTCTAAGCACTGGGGCCAATTTATTTTAATTTCGAAACTTATACAAGTTACTCAGTCAATATACCTATTACAGACTTATACTCATCCATAATGTAAGCATATCCCGTTTTCCTTTCCTCCCCTTCCTTCCACTGTTTACTTCACGCGCTCCTTTTGTTATTCCACGCTCTCTATAGTGCTGTGTGTCCCTTCCTGCTCCCCATCTAGCTTTTCCTATTTTTTTTATTTAACCCGACCACCTCCTCTCTTGCTATATTAGCAGTGTTCCTGAGTTTGAGAACATATATTTGGCATGCCAGTAAAAATTAGGCCGGGTGAAATTTCCCTTCCTCCAGTGCATGCTTTCGTAAATTCGCGTTACACATGTCACACACAATTCTTGAAATTAAGCTATTGTGCCACGTTGTGTAAGTATGCACAGTTCATGGCAACATTTTCACTGATTGTCTGAAATTTCGTGAAATTACAAAAAAGCAAATTACTCGAATTTTGCACAAAATAGTGAAAATAAATGAGGGACAACGTTATTTAGAGTAAATGCACTAATAAGCATACATTAATTCAGTTATTACCATAGTGTAAGGTTTCAAAGTTCGTGGTATCCCCATAGCTCAGTGAAAATATAAGAAAAAACACTATGTAAAATCTCACAGTTTAAATGTTAGTCTCTCAAACCATATAAAGCTATATATTTATATATGTAAGTATATGTGTGTGTATATATATTTATATATATATATATATACACCCGCAGAGTATATATACTTATATATATATTATATATATATTATATATATATATATACGCACACACACATATATAGTCTCAAACTCATATATGTATATATTTATGTACAGTGCCCCATTACAGTGTAGCGAGGCTTGTACTTTATAAATAGCATTGCCCACATAAGAATTAGTCTAACAGGAAGCAGAATTGTTCTGTCCTTGGTTTGTTCACTTTGGTTGATACTTTATCTGAACCCTATTCATACTCTCTCTCTCTCTCTCTCGCTCTTTCTCTCCTCTGTCTCTCTCCCCCCTCTCTCTCTTTCTCTCCTCTCCCTCTCTTTCTTTCTTTCCTCTCTCCCTCCCTCTCTTTCTCCCCCTCTCTCTCCACCTCTCTATCTTTCTCTCCTCTCTCTCTCCCCTCTCTCTCTTTCTTTCCTCTCTTTCTTTCCTCTCTCTCTCTCCACCTCTCTATCTTTCTCTACTCTCTCTCTCCCCTCTCTCTCTTTCTTTCCTCTCTCTCTCTCCCGCACTCTCTTTCTCTCCTCTCTCTCACTCCCCTATCTCTCTTTCTCTCTTCTCTCTCTCTCTCCCCCCGCCTGCCGTATGCAGTACCCCCTTTACCCCAATGGTGCTCAGCTGTAGACCATTCTTATACCCTTGTCTCTCTATCCCTAGATGGCCTTCTGTTATGTTTAGATTCCAGTTTCAACCGTTGCCATCCACTCGATGTACTTTTCTCAACAAATCATTTTTTCTGCGCCTTTGTATCTAATATCAGATAGTTTCTTACCAGAAGCAGAGTAAAATTCTGGTGAAAGAGGGAAACTTGAAAATCTTTTGTAAAGTAACTAACAGCAGACTCTGTGCTATGCAAATGCTGTTGGCATAACATTTACACTTACCGCTAGCATATTTATAAGTATTCCAAATTTTGGCGGTGAAGAGATCATAGGTACAGGAAGAGTGACTGACTAGGCCAAAAGCATATATATAGGCGTTGACTCATTTGTGTCCTCCTGGTAACAACATCTCCCTTATGCTCTGCTGGAGAACTCTGCCGTTGGTGCCTTAGTGCAAAAAGTACAATTGATGGACAGAATGCTGAACGATGTCAAACATTCACCCCAATACAGAGATCTGGGCCTAAATCCATCTTTTTATTGCCCCCATGCTATTCCAGTGGAAACCCGGCCATATGAAAATCACTCTTGACCCTGCTCCCCATTGGAACAGTCCAGCCCGAACTGCCAGGCCAGGTCCTCCCTGAACCAAAAACAAGCATCCTGGGACCTGTTTCAGGGTTTCACTCCTCATCAGCGAGGCTTGCTTGACCAGTGGCATGGAGAGCACGGGACCCACATCTGGACATACCCGTCCTACTTGGGTGGCACATGCAAAAAGAACAATTGATGGACAGAATGCTGAACGATGGCAAACATTCACTCCAGTAAAGAGAGCTGGTCCTAAATACATCATTTTTTTGCTCCCCATGCCATTCCAGTTTGTACCCAGCCATATTCAAATCAGTCTTGACCCTGCTCCCAATATGAACAGTCCAGCCCGAACTGTAAGGCCCTCCGTGGACCAGAAACAAGCATCCTGGGACCTGTTTTGGGGGGGTTCAGTGACTAAATATCGAGGGACATAATAAAGAATGCCCAAAATATCGACTCCAAAATATCGAAGTACAGAATATAGAATCCCTATCTACAAACAGGTAAGTACTAAAATATCAATTCCAAAATATAGAATGTTAAAACATAGTTAACTAAAATATCGAATTTTTTAAAAGTATTAAAAATAATATAAAAGTAATTAAATATTAAAAACAATTAAATAAAACATACTTAAAATAATATAAAAAAGCTTAAAATGTAAAAATAATACATGTAATGTAAAAAAAAGTAGAGATTTTGTTGGCTAGTGAGAGCGTAAAAATTACTATTCCCACTCCAGTGAGTGCAACAGTAGGGAAAACGTTGGATAGCGTAGGGGTAAAAATTACTATTCCCACTCCAAAGAGTGCCACAGTAGGGAAAGCGTTGGATAGTGGGAGGGTAAAAATTACTATTCCCACTCCAGAGAGTGCAGCAGTAGGGAAAGCGTTGGATAGCGGGAAGGTAAAAATTACTATTCCCACTCCAGTGAGTGCAATAGTAGGGAAAGCGTTGGATAGCGTAGGGGACGTAGGGGTAAAAATTACTATTCCCACTCCAGTGAGTGCAACAGTAGGGAAAACGTTGGATAGCGTAGGGGTCAAAATTACTATTCCCACTCCAGAGAGTGCAACAGTAGGGAAAGCGTTGGATAGCGGAAGGGTAAAAATCACTATTCCCACTCCAGTTAGTGCAACAGTAGGGAAAGCGTTGGATAGCGGGAGGGTAAAAATTACTATTCCTGCTGCAGTGAGTGCAACAGAAGGGAAGGCGTTGGATAGCGGGAGGGTAAAAATGACTATTCCCACTCCAGAGAGTGCAACATTAGGGAAAGCGTTGGATAGGGGGAGGGTAAAAATTACTATTCTCACTCCAGTGAGTGCAACAGTGGGGAAAGCGTTGGATAGCGGGAGGGTAAAAATTGCTATTCCCACTCCAGAGAGTGCAACAGTAGGGAAAGCGTTGGATAGCGGGAGGGTAACAAATACTGTTCCCACTCCAGAGAGTGCAACAGTAGGAAAAACGCGTTGGATAGCGGGAGGGTACAAATTACTATTCCCACTCCAGTGAGTGCAACAGTAGGGAAAGCGTTGGATAGCGGGAGGGTAAAAATTACTATTCCCACTCCTGAGAGTGCAACAGTAGTGAAAGTAGTGACTTAATATTAAAATAAGATTAAATAAATTACCAATGCCAATAAAAAATTAATTAAAAATAATTACCAATTAATAAAAATTAATTACCAATTAATAAATAATTATCAATACATATAAATAAAAATTAATATTTACTTTATTACAATTAAATTACTTCCCACCCAATTCCCCTATAAACCCACAACCCACTCCCAAAATTAAAAAATACAATTAACATTATCAATTAATCAATTAAAAAAATTAATTACCAATTAATAAAAAATAATTACCAAGTAATAATTATCAATGAATTAATTAGCAATACGGCTAAATAAAAATGAATATTTAATTTACTATAATTAAATTACTTCCCACCCTATTCCCCTATAAACCCACAACCCGCTACGGAATTAAATTACGCAAACATTAAATTACATAACCATCATTACTTAAAAAAAATTAAACATACATTACAAAAATAATACATAATTTTAACACATATACTACCATACATAACACTAAAAAAAAATTGATATTATGGAAATCGATATTTTAAATTCGATATTTAGGAAATCGATATATCATACCCCAATTTCGATTTTCTGTCCTATCTATATTTTGGTAATTCGATATTCTGTCCTATCTATATTTTGGAGTCAATATTCTGTCCTGTCTATATTTTGGATTCTATATTTTGGTTGTTTACCGTTTTGGGGTTCACCCCTCATCAGCCAGTCTAGCTTGAGCCCAGTGGCAAGGGACCCATGCCTGGGCATACCCGCCCCACTCGGACTGACGAATGCAAAAAGAACAAGTGGTGGACAGAATGGTGAACAATGTCATGCATTCACCCCAATACAGAGATCTGAGCCCAAATCTAATATATACAGTTGACAACCTGAATAGAGAGATCACAACAGTGTGCATTCCCTTTCCACTTAAAATGTATATGTTGTAAAGTACATTACATACAGTATTTGAACCATATCTACTCTTGTATATGTCACAACTGTTTCAGTCTGGGACCAAAGCCTTCGGCAGGACAGTCACATGTATAAATATTTAATACATTTTCAAATGGAGAGTTCTTGTAAAATTTGCAGAGCAGTCAGTTACATTGTCCACACTTATAGGCTTCACAAGATGAGGCTGGAGGAAAATTAGTTAATGTTTTCTTTCCTAAAGAAAGCATATTTCGTTTTTTGCACTGGAAAGCATTTGGTTCTGGTGTGAAAAGGGAGCACTGTAATGACCACATTGAAGAGCAGTAGCAAGAATTATGCCCCATGTCCGTGTAGCAAGTCATTACATTCAAGAGTGTTTTGGGGCTTGTCACCTTTAAAAAAAAGTCAATAATTGACCACAGTAAGGCTCTTGTGTTGTTCAGAGCCAGCTTAGATGCTACGGGGCTGTGAACACGCTGTATAATATAAAATACTCACTTCTGAGACCACACATCCCCTTTTTCAGAGGTAACGGGCTGCAAGAGAGGAGAAGTATTGAGACAGAGCCAAGTTTTTTAAACAAAATTAGCTCGATATTTTTAATGCCTCCTCACCGCGTGTTCTCTTAGTAACTTCAATACACGGATCAGTGAATTGATCATAAAATATTAGAAAAGCTAATGTATGCCCAAGAAAGACAGACGATGGGCACATTTGGGCCCTTATTTATGAAAGGCTTACACCGCGGTTGCATCACTTTTTGGTGATGCTGCAGCGCTGTATCAATGCGCCATACTGCACCCTATTTACAAAGTGACGCATCTAGGTAGATGCGCCACTTTGTAAATGCCTGCGCTACATTATGACTGCATCAGGTATAATGTATGCAGGGTGGGATTTCCTACATAAAAAAAGCCTCGAAGAAGTGCGCCACTTCTACGACTTGAATGCGTCAAATCCTTACGCCTGCTTCAAGCAGGTGTAAGGAGTGATTCAGGACCTTTGACATAGGACTCGCCTATGTGTAATGAGACAATTGCTGTAGTAACATCACTTTACCGAAATACTCCAGCAATGCGTCATTACTGAGCCACCTGATATGCCAGGATTCCTTACTTATCTGGTCAATCCCTGTGACATGGAGCACCGTAGTGTAAATATGGCATATCCATGGTGTCTCAAGGAGGGCGCAATGAAAAGTGTTGCATCGCTGTTTTTCCTCAGCGATGCACCACTTTTCATAAAGGAGGCCCTTGGAGTCTGGTTGCAATGACAGTCAGACACCCGTGAAGACTTACCATGGTGTCTGCACATTCGCAGGCAGCGATCATGTCTTTTTGCGCACACAATCGCAAGGCACACCTGGATGCTGTTCCTGGGCTCTGATGACTAAGAGATGTTTTGCTTGAACCAATCGGCTGTCCTTTTCATCAGCCTTATGTACTTATCTGTTTGCTCCATGGAATGAGATGGTGAGACGAAGCGGTGTAATTGCTTTTGTGTTTTCATTTGTGGCACAGATGGTTATTCCCAACCTTGACTCAAAGTCCCGATAATCCCCAAGTAATTAGAGACCACCATGAGAAAGAGTGACATGGGGCCGATATACCATATCGATTGCAGATCCCCTAGTGCTGGTGGACCAGACATTTGGTGAATAATAATAATAATAATAATAAGTTGTCTGTTATACAGCGCTACATACACCACTTCTAGGAGCTGTAATTATCACATATTGCCATTTAACCAATTAATGTTTAGTGTCCTTTTTATATACAATCCTTTAACTATTGGAAGGAATAATTAAAAACCTTGTTTCATTGTGCTCTCCGGGTCTCATTTACTAGGTTTTAGTTCAGGGCAGTGCCGCAAGGAATCTTGCTGCATTGCCCTGCGTCAAAAGAAAAGGGCAGGAAAGTGCCGTATCTATGAGATACGGCGCATTCCTGTCCTTTTCCTCTGTGCTGGTGCACAATGGGCTGCCATGCGCCAATACAGGCACCCTTGTGCCATGGTGCAAGGCTGTCTACGTTGTAGGGGTGATTGCTTTTGTGCAGGAATGGACACCTTCCTGCATAAAAACAACCACAGGAGGTATTTTCCTCTTTCTATGTGTGCTGCAGAATGATATTTCTCCTGGAAGCACCTCCTTAACGTCACACCTGGGGTGGCGTTAGAATCTGATGCATTACCAGGTTTATGATTTCTCGTAAATCTGGGAATGCTTCAGATTCCATGGGTGTTGGGTGGGAAAACCCACAGCAACACCCATGGAACTCACCTTTCACGCAGTGTTCTGCATGAAAGGGGCACATATTTACAAGGCCATGAAAAGCCATGCAAAGTGGCTTTGCGTGGCCTTGTAAATGTGCTGTAGCACATTGTGCCACTGGAGCATCAAAAAAGTGATGCCCCTGCTGTTCAAAAGTGCCGCTAGGGGCTTCGTAAATGAAGCCCTCCATTTTCTGAGTTATAAAGATTGGAGCACTGGGTAATAATGTAATGTGCCCACGATCACACTGAATAACGTGGGTAAGTGGCATCTGTAAATTGGCCATTCACTTCTAGATCCTAGGTATCCATCTAATTCAGATTGGCTGTGCTAAGCATGCAAAAAAAACACTTTATCGCTGCGCCAGAGCTATTAGGCACCATACAAAGGCAATTTTAAAACAATGCAGACCATGCAATCTCCATTCATTACCAAGTGATGGTCGTTTTGTCTCCCTTGGGGGATGGGTTGGAGTTCTCAGTCCGGTTGGTTGACACTCCAGCAAAACCCATACCTGCTGGCACATTATGGCACACCATAGGAGGGAGTTCAAAGACTGAATGATCATTGAGCCATCTCTTCCATCTCACTCTCTAAAGCAGGTTTGAGATACACCTCTAGGCACCATTGGCAAGCTTGAACTGCTGAAGGCCACTTCTCTCTTCAGTACACTACGTACGAAACCTCTTACTAGCATGGAAGGTATCCATACATATACAAAAATGATTCATTGTGGCTCAGTACCCAATGTGCACTGCACAATCAAAAATCCCTCTAATTTATTATTACAAATGTTATCCAAATGATAGAAGGCGAATTCATGTCAAACCCATATCCTGGATGACCCACAGGAGATGGGAGAGCCTCCAGACTCCTGGTGAAAGAAACAGAGACCCCACCCTACCAAACACCCGGGGGTGGAGTTGTCCTCTGGCCCCTCCCTCTGCGACCCTATCCTGGTAAGGATCAGGTGATAGCTTTTAAATGGAATACTTCTGAAACCTTTAGATATTTTGAAGGAGCCACAGTGTGAAAGTGTGTGTCTTGAGAAAGGCTCTAAATGGTTCCAAATATTTCAATGCTGCAATACATCATAGGCTCGTATCTTTAAACCCGAAGGACTTTGTTACCTTTTCCCAAGCCGGGGATGCCCAAAAATCTACGTAGAACATGACTGGTCAGGAAGATCTCCACTGTGCAGGTACAAGTGGTTTGCATGGCGTGTCACAGCTTATCCTCACCAGGGAACTCCATGGACCACTTCCGAGCCAGGAGGGAAAGGCAAGCCATCTCGTCCTCCTTCCCATTTGGGGTGCATTATGATGGTCACGGACAGTGGGGTCTCATCACTCAGTTTCTGGTAGAGCTCATCCTCCTTCCCATTTGGGGTGCATTCTGGTGGTCACGGACAGAGTACCTGGTAGAGCTCATCCTCCCCCTGGGCCACACTCATTCCTCCTCCCCCCCCTTCCCGGGGCCAGGTAGTGTTGATGTTAGTTCTTTGTCCTCCCCGCACAGCCTCTTCTACACAGTGCTCTTCTGCGTGGACACGAACGGATCCCTGAACCCTTGAACAGCCCCCTTTCACTGGGCAGCTGGGCTGCTGATTCCACAAGTCTGGCGCTCCTCTGGGGGATGCATTCGAGCAACACACTTACTCCAGTTCATAGCACTGGTCCAGTCGATCTATAGCTCTCCTTGCTTGACTTGTCAATGGTTGGATGTAACCTGAACAGAATCTAGCAATATGACATTCTGGCTCGTCCACATACTTGTCGTCTCAGTCACACTACTTTGTAACTCCTATCCCCAGTGCTTAATTTGAGCCGGTGGTTTCCGGTGCTCAGCACCAGCTCTTAATTGTTGACACGAGTACTTAATTGTTGACACTGGCACTTATTAAAGCTGCCACCTGGTGGCGCTGGTTTTATAGTTTACAGATGAGCAGAACAGCAAGTGTTTATTAATTCATTATGCATTAAAACAACCAATACCTGCCGCCAAAGCCATTTTTATAGATCTGGGGGCATGGACTAGGCTGAATTGTTACACTTGTAGCAGTGTGCTGGTTAGTAGTTGTGTGTGTACTGTCACTGGCAATGACGGCAGTGTCAATGGGTAGTGCAAGCTGCAGAGACCTCCTAACTAAAGCTCTGGCACTTTTGTTTTTTACAAATTAAGCACTGCCTAACCCTGGTCAGGTCATGAGAATTCATGACATCTCAAGCTTTCCAACAACCTTTTGCAATTTCCCTCCACACATTGGGCTCCTGCACACCCCTTGCGTGATCAGTGTACGATTCTGAGCTTGTTATGGGAGTGGGATGCCTTTGGAAGTCCATGAGGGAGGGGAAGGTTCTGAGCTGTTGCGCAAGGTCGTTCCGGTCTTGGCTGCGAGGTATGAGAAGGAGCATACTCAACTTCTGGTCTACTTGATGGGGGGAGGTATGCTCTTGCCTCTTACCTACACTCTCAATTTTATGTATTCATAAATACAAAAAGGAATATGAAGATGGATTTCTGTGCCAAGCCAGTAAAGCATACCACACACCACGCTGATCCTACCCCATACATGCCTAGTGCACAGACATTCCCATCGAAGTCACAGAAAGATGGAGCAAAGAACCTACTTGAGTGACCGTGATACACCTTCTAACATGGCACGCCAGTAGGCATTTGGCTCTGAAGGGGAAAGGGTAAATGGGCCTTTCCTTTCACTTAAAATTGATACTGTCACCCAGTGCTTAATTTGAGCCGGTGATTGCAGGTGTGCTCCACCTGCACTCATTACTGCAGGCCGACACTCATTTTTCCTACACAGACTTTGATTCAGAGCAAAAGAGAGCAAACAAAATGGGGAGAAAGGAGAAAGAGAAAAACGGAAAAACAGCGATGAAGGGGTAAAGCAGAAATGAAAAAGAACGTCCTAGGCTGAGGTAAAGAGGCAGGGAGCGGCTGGTGGTGGATTAAAGAGGCATGAAGTGGAGTCAAGTCTACACAGCCTTAGTATTCAGCACCCCAAACTTTGATAACGCTGGCTGCAGGCTTATGAACACAATTTTGGGCTCCTGCACAAATTATGCACAGATGTCACTACTGCCAGTCTCTTTTCGAACGCTAAGAGGACAGCAGTCCCCAAAGAAGCAGTGCACTTTGCGTGATCAATGAACCATGTTTAAGGTTTTCAATTCCTTTACATGGAGGCACAAATATGACTGTCATGTTCAGTGAGGCATAAATGAAAAACCTAAAGAGACATACTGTGCTTCACAGAGAGCTGAACTTACGTCACACTCTCCAGAACCAACCAGCGGACATTTCCGACCCAGAGCTGGCACTCCTCAACAACAAAATGAATGAAGTAACTGGAAGAGTCACCTTGTGGCTGCCACCAGGGCCGGACTGACCGTAGCGGGCATCAGGCATTTCCCCGGCGGGCCGCCAGGTTGGGGGCCGGTTCTAGGCCCCTGGGGGCTGTTTTTGTTTCCGGGGACCGGCAATATCAGCCCCCGGTAACAAAGTCGGCTGAAACCGGCCCTAGCAAAGAGCTCGATAGCACCCCTCTCCCCCCCCCAGGGGGGCAGGTCGAGCAGTTTGCCCGGGCCGGTTTCGGCTCCCAGTACGGCCCTGGTTGCCACCCTTGGCCGCACCGGGCTACCAGCATTGCCCCGGGAGGCTGGAAGTGTGGGGGCCGGTTTTGCAGCGGTGGGGCCAGGGTTAGCAGCAGTGCTCCAATATCGGCCCCCAGGGACAACAGCAGCAGTGCTTAACATTTGCACACCCCCTGACTGGCCCCCCCTCGGGGTCTGATCTGACAAAATTGCCAGGGCTGCGTTGAGTTCCCAGTCCAGCCCTGAGTGCCACCCCTTCCCTAAACCCTCGGCTTCAGCATATCTGGATCCCTACGAGCGCCCCAGGTTAGTGACCATCCACTGTTCCACCAAGTGCTAATACTTCACTATACAAATCCATTAGTTCAGCAGAATTAGCTGTCCAGCCAGCCTCTAATTCACTCCCCAGGTGTGTTTTAAATTTATTCCCGCTCATTTAATGTGTGCTAAATCAACAGAATACTCCTGTTCTGCAGACGTGACAATATTTAAGGGTGTCGAACCAAGGTTTGCTTGCAAACACATGCAGTGCCCGGGGCACCAGGTAACCTTATTATTCTGCACCCCCCCCCCCCCCCAACCCTCCGTCGAACTCCAATTGCACAAGGCACCCATTTGATCCACCATAATATTAAACGTTAATTAAGTCTGCTGATAGCAGCAAAGGCTTGTTGAGTGCTGAGCACAGATATGGAGCTCTGCCCTCGGGCGGAACCGTGCACTGCTCCCTTTATTGATATTCCTAACAATCCCAGCGGACGAGTGGGCAGGAGGGAGTTGAGCCGAGGGAGGACTTTCTGTCGACGCTTTTAAAATAATTTATTTGTAATCATTTTTTTAATGAGCTCTGGCAGGATGTCCTTTCAGCTCGTCCTGAAATTTGTTTTTCTGAGCTTCTAAAAATAATTATTTTTTAATTCTTTAGGCAGGGCATGGGAAAAAATCACGGGCAAGGGAAAACTGACCAAGTTAATAAGTCAGAGTATGTGTATGTAAAAAATATCTATATATATATATATAATTTTTTTAATTCTTAATGACCCTTTGTTTTTATTTTTCTGGGAGAGGCATGGGGGTAGGGGTGGAGGACTTGGTGAGGGGCAGAGTGCCTCTTAGGTAGCTCTCGGCAAGAGGCCCTTCCCCTTAGGGCCCCCCCCTGCTCACACTGTGGCATTAATTTGTAAATTGGCAGGTATGACATAACATTTATATGGCCAAAAAGTAACGATGCAGCAATACAATAGGGATGGAGTTTAGAGAGTTGCTATTGAAATGGACCAAGGATTTGGTAGATTAGCGCGCACTGCTCACACTGACAAGCTGAGATAATGTTGGAGAATTCGGCTCAGGTGAAATATGAATTACGCTGGTGTAATTCGACTATTTTGGGGGATTTTGCATTGTGCTTTTTGGGTGAAATTCCTCCATTACGCCACAGCGAGTAATTACAGGTTGCAGAAAAATTATAACGCAGGAGCAACGCAAACAACCAGAACACGAACTGTTGCTGTTCACTGCAATTGCATTTTCATACCTCTTTTTGCGAGAAAAGTAACCTTGGGTTACTAACAACATGCTAAAATATGGTGCGTAATAATGGATTTTTATTGTCATTTTCCTGAAATGTAGCAAAATTATGTAAAAGCAAATTACGCATATTTTAGAAAGCTCTAGAGAAGGGGCCATGATATACATGGCTGCTCTTGACAAGTCAAAATCTCATCTTATCCACCAACGGCATAGAGCCCGATGAGATTTGTAATTTGTTTCCAAGCTGTAAGTGGCGATTTACATATTCCTCCATGCTTACTGATGTTGGCAGGAAAACCAGGACTAGCTGAAGATCTCCTGCATGACATGGAGCCGTTTGACAGACAGGCCACCTCTGCCAAAGCACTATGATATCTATGTCTATGGTGTGTATGGTGAGCAAGCACGAGTGCAAGGATGGCCCTTCAACAAGTTGGCTTTTTATGCCATGACATCTTAGTTAGAAACTCTCCTGTAACAAAAAAGAAGCTCTTTTCAATTATATTTTGAAAATCTGAAACAAAATTACTGTTTTGATTCAGATCTAAGGTTGAGAGGGTCTCTGCCTAGCCTGATGTGCCCAACTGCAGTGCTTAATTTGAGCCAGTGGTTTCCGGTGCTGAGCACTTGCACTTAATTGTCAACTTAATTGTGACAGTCTGCCACAAGGTGGCATTGTCTGGCTAATTTAGAGATGACCACAACAACAGTTAATTTTTAATTTGATATACATTAAAAATGACTATTCCCTGCCGCCCAAGCTATTCTTATAGATTTGGGGCCTGAAATAGTCCGAATTGTCACACTTGTAGGAGTGTGATGGCTAGTAGTTGTCTTGTTACAATCCTTGGCAGCATGGCAGGAGGTATGTGTGGTGGAAGCTGCAGTGGCCACCTGGCAGGAGCCCTGGCAACTATTTTTATTTACAAAATAAGCACTGCCTAAATGGTAGACTGGAACTGTGCAAGGGTTTTAACAGTTTCAGGCTAAGTAACATTTTGCCATTTGTGTGCTCTTTGGGGTCCTCACAATATAAAACACTTACTTTTTCTGCTGTTTTCTTGTGATCTGCTGTCACATAGTGGTGGCTCATTGAGTCTGCTACCTTCCCCTGCCTTGTGAATTTTCCATCCTTCGTGGTAGACAGCAGACTAGATCTGTCTTTAGGAAATCATCTTCAATCCTTAGCATGCCAGATAGAGTGTTCCACTCACTGGAGATAGCCCCATAGAGTAGAAGGGAGAGATTTACTTCTGATTGTTTTTAGCTTTTTCAGGCTGATGGGCGATAAGTAAAACGAGGCTTGTTTCAAGCTTCAAGAGGGGAGATAGGACTGGATGACCTTGGCATATTACCAGCTGCACCGTCGGGCTGGTCCTCATTGTCTATGCTGGGCATGGGTAGCATCACTGACGGCTTCGCCTGTTTATGTCCATCATGCATGTTTGGAAGGGAAGATGCATTTGCTTAGATGAACCAGATGAGCTCTGAGAATTCCACGGTAAAAGCCTCGCTTTTTCCCTGCGGGAAGATTATATTTTCATGTAGGGAACATCTTTCATTAGCTTGTAGTGGTGATTGACAATTAGCTGTGCCTGCGCTCATTCCGAAGCGACTGCCAGGGCTGGAATACTAAATCTCGGCTGGATCAGGCTCCCTGTGGCTGACTGCGAGCCGGAGGCCATCACAGCCGTGGCGTGAAATATGGGTCGGAAAGATAGCTCAGTCTGTGCGCGCATAGCTGCCAAGTTTCCCAGGTCCATGCATGATGTGCTGGTCCAGTTCAGGCTTTTTTTCTTTGGATTCTGGGATGTTAAGTCCTCTTTTATAATGGAATAAGCAAGACTACAAGTCCCAGGATTCAAAGACTGAGAGTGCTCCCTGGATAAGGTTCCAGCAAAACTTAACCAGTCAGAGCATTCACGTTTCCCAGTTCCATGGATGAGTAGCCCATTCAGTCCAGGATTTTTTCTTTGCGTTCTGGGATTCTTAGTTGTGTTTTAGAAGTGTCACTCTCTATACAGCATGTACAGTAGGACAACGATTAAATGAACATGCTGTCTGAGTTACCAGAGATCCCACCTATCCCAGTTCCATGCAAGAGTAGCTCACGAAGTGAAGGTTTTTACTTTGCGTTCTGGAAATTGTTGTCCTGCGTATGCCATTGTAAATCAGGAATACTATTCCCCAAGTGTAAAGAAAAAAAAACTGGAAAGGACCTGGGAAACTGAATTACCCTCCTCTGGCATCCATAAGGCACTCTGATGCTCATTGCGGACTCTGAATAGCACCTGTGGGGAACCCTTGTTCCACTCATTTTCAAGCAATTGCAATACACTACCTCTGTCCAGCTGTAGCAAAGAAAGTCAACCAAGACTTCCAGAATGCACCAAGATGTGTAATGACAGAAATCCTGGTGTTTCCAATGACATCTATGCACCTGACGACACTAGCTGTGGACACTGTGAGAATTGTCCACCTCTGAGGAGGACGTCATTTTCAAGTACTTCCCACTTGTACCATCCCATATGATTACCATATAACTCAGGCTCTACCATAAATATATATTGGGGCAGATTTATGAGCCCCTTGCGCCACTTTTGCGTCACTTTTCCCATGTTAAAAGTGACGCAAAAGTGGCGCAAGGGGCTCATAAATCTGCCCCATTGTGTCTAAAGTTGGGTCAGATCACAATTTGTATCAGAGAAATAAAAACACGCATGTATTTGTCATCCCGCTGTGGTCTCAGCTCTTCGTCTGCTTCTGCCGTGGACACCACCAGACACTCATGTGTTATGTCATTCCTGCCAATTTACAAATCAATGCCACCGTGTGAGCAGGGGGTGGGGCCTTAAGGGGCAGGGCCTCTTGCCGAGAGCTACCTAAGAGGCACTATGCCCCTCATCAAGTCCCCCACCCTACCCCCACGCCTCTTGCAGAAAAATAAAAACAAAGGGTCATTAAGACTGCCCCTGATGTTCTGGGGTGTTTTCACACCTCTTATGCATTGGCTACTTACAGCCTACAAAAACGAGCTGAAAATCCACTGTTTACAAAGTTTTCAGCTCGTTTTTCCTGACACCGTGTGATTTCGGCCACTCTCCGGGTGACCGTGTGAAGGGACCCGAAATCATGTGACACGCGGAGGCACCGTGTGAATTGGAAGGTATAGTTATGTGTATTTGTTAAGCGCACTGTCACCCGTGAGAGGATGCTGGGCTGAGCAGGTGTGTATGCTCAGCCCTGTCTACGGTAGGTTGGTTATTCAGATTTTACCGTACGCTCTGTGGTGTAATGCAGCTCCAGAGGGCCTCCTTCACGCCGGTGCAGTAAGGTGTTCTGAGATCAGGAGGAATTGCAGTTCCCAGCAATTGAACACTCCTGGAAGACTCACGGCCACATTGGAAAGGTTCAGTGATGACTAAATAAGTGGCTAAACCCTCGGGACGAGAGGTCTTGGCTCACCAGCTGAGCATAATACACAGTGCCATTGAAAACACTCCTTTAAAAGCATCTAACTCTGTTTCTGGTGTTTAAACAGAAAGATTACGGGTTGTGAAGTCTCCAAATGGAGTGTATTTTTATTTGTATTTGTATTTTAAAAGACGAGCGGGTTCTTGGCGTTTTGAGATCCTTGCGACCGGAGGCGGCGTTTTCTGTGTGTGTACAGTGCCCCCTGGCGGCACTTAAATGTATGATATTTCAATTCCGTCATATTCGATGAGGAGGAAGCGGTGCATAATCTAATGCTTTTGCCGTACGCACAAGAGAATATTATGAGCAAATGCACGCATTTTGCCTCATGTCGGGTTTTCACATTCGACAACAGAAAGAATGTTGTTCTGGCTGGGAAAAAAACGCAGCTGTAACCAGGAAACTCTATTAACATTTCCAATTCGCCTTGCGGCGAGGTTGGTTGTTAATGGTGATGGAATTTCTCATTTTCTGCACCCTCCAATGAGGCCTCGATACAGTCTGTTGTCTTATTTTGTCGTCTGTATGCAGAAAAAAAAATCTATATTTTAAAGATAATTCCAAGCCGCAACTCAAACCGAATAAATTCGATGTACAAAAACCTGTATGCCAGTCATGCATCAAGCAACTAGCCAATGTGAATTCTTCTCGGATAGGGTTAGGCGAGAAGTAGATTAGGTAACACATCATAGTACTTTAAATTTCGTGCGCACTATGGGGCAGATTTATGTTAACTGGCGCATCCCTGCATATCAGCAGGGATGCGCCAATTATTATGCGCCACAGCTGCGCCACCATGGATGCACCGCATTTATAATGCGGCGCACCATGGGGCAAAAACGGCACAGATGCGTGACGCATCTGTGCCGTAAAAGTGGCGCATTGCTGGAGTTGCGACGCAAGCGCGACGCAGCTCCAGCAATGTTCTGGGGGGCCCTATCTGTACAATGCTGCGTCAATCCTTACGCCTGCTTCAAGCAGGCGCAGGGTTTTGACGCAGCATGGGCCTAAAAGTGACTGAGTGAAATCTCGTAGATTTCACTCAGCCACTTTTAGGAGGCGTTCCTGCGCCGGAACGCCCCCATCTGCCCTGGAACGCCTACATGTGGCGCAGGGCTTTACAACGTAACGCATCTCCCAGATGTGTCACGTTGTAAATACCCCGCACCATGGCGCAGGATTTGCGCTGCTGCTGCGTCACAAAAGTGACACAACGGCGGCGCAAAAGTGGCGCAAGTGCAACATAAATCTGCCCCTATGAGCTTATCCGTTTTGGGGAATTGCTGAATTTAAAATATTGTTTTGGAATTCATGGACCACCGTCTCCTGATATGTACGTCAGCTTATCGATTTGTATGCACCGAATTTCCTCCTTGTTGTGAATGGCTGCATTCTGCACCCCCTCGTCCCCTCTCAACCACCAACAGGGTTTTTCTGCCCTAAGTGGAAATACCCAAGCATGCACCCAACCCACACATACTCCTTCCCAGCACACTCATGCACACGTGGGCAAATCCAATTCCATTTTTATCTACAAAATTCAGACGTATCTCTTTCAAGTAAAAAAATAAAAGGAACAACTGAGCATAACAATCACTCAAAGTGAAAACATTTTAAAATAAATGGCTGGTGGCCTCAGTTAGCCCTTTTAAGATGAACATTTATCACTGCGACTGAGTACACAAGATGTGCTTCTTGTAGTATTTTTAAATGTAATGGTTTTGTGTGACAAGCGTTACCTTTTTTTTACTACACAAGGAAGGGATGCTATTTTCTCGGGGCTTTCACGCTGAAGACTGCTATTGAGACTCATCCAAGCATCTCAAAGGAAGAAGACTTCAGCGTTTTTTAAAGAAATAGAGATCCCGGCAATAGACCAATCAAGCTGAGATGAAATGGTTTCTTTGGAAGAAAAGGGTCTTTGTCCCTGATCACTGGCCATGGCAATCATATGTCTGGGTCTACAGGGTTATAAGGCACATGTCTGGATGTGATAGGTGACTCCATCCAAAGTCTGACCTGCCCCCTTCCCAGGGTTGGATTGGGATCAAAAATTGGCCCAGGCACCCTAAACAAATGTGGCCTACATTTGCTGATTGCGTCTTTTTTCAAAACACTGCTTCAGGGTTTTAAGTGTTATAAAAAGAAGGAGAGAGATTTCTATAAAAGAGGCATGTTTTCTTTAATTCACTAAGATTTTCAAATGTTGCCAGGACTCTTTGTTTACTGATTAGTTCACACTGGTGAGCCACACCTGAATTTAAGGGAGGTCACTTCTGCTCAGGCCCCCTGCCCCTGCTCGACCTGCATACATTAATTGACCAGCCCAGCAAGAGACTCTGGGAATGACATCTCCACTTACTGGTAAAAGTGAGGTAATAGAGGCCTATCTGCCTCTGCAAAGGCCGTTCAGGTCCCCGCTGGGCCTGTGGCGGCATCTGAACTGCACAGACTTAGCCCATATCAGCCACCACACTGTGCAAAATAGCGGCCCACAGCTGCAACTCGAATACCAGCCCATTGCCCGAGGGCCCACCTTACCAATCCGACCCTGCCCTCCCTTATCTCCATCTCATTCTCACCTGTTTCTGGAGGTAGAACGTCTACCATGTTGAGGATGAGTCACAAGGCATATAGGTAGCCTGTTGCCTTCATGAAATACTCTGATGTTTTATTATTGGTAAAATATTTGAGTCCCTGGAACGAAAATGCTGAACAGCCAGCACATTTGGACCACATCGGCTCTCTTCTGACAACCAAAATGGGCCATTCATTAGCTGCAGCTTTGCAGTTCTTGAGCTGTTAATCGCTGGGAGAAACTTAGGGTCATAATAATGACCCGGTTTGCGTCGCTCCTTCGTCACACAACATGGTGCAAGAGCGATGCAAACCGTAAGACAGATTTTTGAAGCCACACAAAGCCACTTTGCATGGCTTTGATCGGCTTACAAAATCTAGAGTAATACAACGCAGCGCTATTTGCTGCATTACATTACTCTGCGCAAGGGATGCATTCAATGGGAGTTGTGTGTGTGTGTTGATTTTTGACACATTTGCCAAACCTGGTAAACCTGGGAATGCGCAAAAAGGATACGCCTCCCTGTAGAGGTGTAACGAGGAGAAATATCTTTATTTCTCCTCATTTTGTCCTCTTTCTATGTTTGCAGCATTGTATGGCCCAGCACACATAAAAAGAAGAAAGAGCCTCTGAGGATTGCTTTTGTGCATGAAGGAGCCCCTTCCTGCGCAAAAGCAATCCTGCATGCAAGACAGGCACCCTAGCACCATGGTGCAAGGGTGCCTGCGCCGGCGCTAGGCTGCCAATATAGCAGCATCCCAAGGGAAAAGGACAGGAGTGCGCGTATTGGATAATTGTGGCGCATTCCTGCCCTTTCCCTGTGACTCAGGGCAGCGCGGCAAGGTGACTTGCTGATCTGCCCTGGGCCACAAATGTCATAAATATACCCCTTACTATGGTAGCTTGGCTCCTGTTTGTAAAACATCATTACCACAATCTGTGACCCCCTACATATAAATTCAATTTTGTATTTTCAAAGTTTGGAGAATGAGACTGATTCACCGATAAATCCTGTGGGCAAAGCATATTAGCTCCTGAATATTTACTTTTCTATTATTTTATCATTTAATTTTTTCATTCTTATTTTTTTTAAAGTATATCACGTCCTTTTATATCTGAGAGGGCTGTACAATATGTTCCGAAATCATTTGCACTGGCATAAAATATCATTTTCAGCTGATCCATTCGTATGTTAACGCTTCAAATACAACAGAAAGCAATTATTGTGAGATTACAGTGAAAATTGAAAGTACAAAAACAGAGAAAGGATGAAGCCCTCCTCATACACCCCCTTATCCCCCCGCACATTTGTATAGCAGACCTTTAGAGAATTCTTCAGATTTAAGATTAAAACTTCAATTATTTGCATAATATATGGCAAGGGTTACACCAAAGTGCTGAAGTTATGCTTTTCCAAGAAAATGATGCAGTTGTGCAGTCTGAGATGTCTGCATTTGCTGGGTTCATTGCCCAAGAGCTCAAGCAGAAATGTCATTTAATGTTAGGGCTGTCAGCGTCTAATGTTAGGCTTTGAGCATAAATCACCGACATGGACTGTCACCGTGACGCGTTTCTGGTGTCCCCTACATAAGTCAGCATGGCATCCTGGTAATAGCCACTGATGCCAGCTTTTACCATCATGGGACGTAGTCACATTGGTTAAACGTCATCTTCTTCACCGTCCCATGGTGTCTACTTCCACCTACTATTAAGCTCACCAAGGACTCTTCAAGTTCCTCTATGATGTGCATGTGATTTCGATGCTGCATGATACTGAGACTGTCAAAGACTTGGGGTAGAACTAAACATTCCTATTTTTTGTTGTAGCACCAAACTAAAGAGAATAGCAAGACAGCTCATTTATATACTATTGTTTTAAATTCATTTGAATCATGTCTTCTTTTGGAAACAAAGATTTTCTGTTACTGCAGGATGCATATATTGGGGACTTGGGCCAGCGGCGGCCGGCACAGGTAAGCATGGTGGGGCAGGGCGCGGCAGGGGGGGGAGGCAGACAGACAACAGAATAAGTATTATTTCTTTATTTAATTACACCTATTCCGTCGTCTGTCGACTTTCCCCCTCCCACGAGCCCCGCCCCACTACCCCACTGCATATACCTGTGCCGGCCGCTGCTGACTTGGAGCCTTATGTAGAGTTTAACTGACAGGATACTCTGTCAAAGCATGGCGGTTATCATGTCTGCCATTTTACAAGTGTCTTATGCCATATTGCATTAGGAATACAGCTAACTGTGCATCCTCCATGTTCGTAACAGAGCATCCTGTCCTCCAAACTCTAAATAAGGGCTTTGATCCGTTAATTTAATGTTTTCTCTCTACTTGGAAAAATCGGACCATAAGGGCCATACTTTGTAGGTGCCCTTATGGTGTAGAAAAAAGGTTGTTCTTATTTTCTTAGTATTTCAATGATTTTGTAAGATTCATGGGACATGCATTCCCTCTCAGTACAGAATCTTTTAGTAGGATACATGGTACAGTTTTAAATTTGACCACAAAAAGACCATGGAAAGATTTAAGGTATAAAAATTAACTAACTTGCTATTTGACAACCTACATTTTAAGCCTCAACAGTTGCTCAAGCTAGACATTCAAAATGCTAATAACCTTAGAAGAATAAGTAGCTATCTATCAACACAGTATGAACTATAAGTTAAGAATTAGTTCAATAAATCAAGAACTGTAGAGATTGAAATGTCACTTAAGATATTGTCCACTTAGATTATTTATGTATATATAGTCCCACTCATTACTTATATTTGGGTCTGAATGTAGCTGCTTGAAAATTCAACGTTGAACCACTTGCTTTCTGGAGTTAAAGTAATTGACTCACAAGAAAAAACTAACGGTGACCTGCAGTGTCTCAAAGTTGTAGAGAAGCCCCCTGACCATCAGATCAGGTATCTGTTGTGGTAATGTGAGTGGGGAAGGCAAGGCCAGGTAGAGGAGAGTTGAGGGAGGTTGGAAAGTTTGGGAAATATGCCACACCAGCAGATATCTATAGGACACCACCATGGTGGCACAGAGTGCATAATGCGTGTGCTTGGAGGAGCATTTGGTGAGGTTGGTTTATTATTATAAAGCATGCAGTATACCTGGTACCAAACATCATCCTGAGGAAAATGAATCAGGAAGCAGCATTGTTCATGACAATTTAACCACAATGTATACATACGAGAAATATACGCACAATGGATGGTACTTTTATTAGCGTTCTGTTAACATAACTGTTGAAAAAGTCGACTCCGGACTCGGTGAGTAAACGTCTTGCCTTTATTTAATCATCAGTCTTTACACCACGGTAGCTACGCAGGCAGCCAACAAACGGTCGCCACTAACCGACAAGAGAATGTTGGCTTGCACGCGTAGCCCGAGCGGTGAGGGTGATCAAAGGAGAAACCATAGGGAAAAGAAAGGGGGAGGGTAATATGGGACAGTACAATGGTATTGACCAAATAGTAGGAAAAGAGACATTACAACAATAACATGGGACTAGTTTCTGGATACATGGCCACAGAAGGGAGGGCAATCCTCAGGAAAGCCTGATTACTGGTAGTTAGTTCATCAACTGCCCAGTTTGAATTAGTTTGGAGATATAAAATGTCTCTCTCATTCAAACATAGAGAATTAAATTGAATTCTCCAGATCTTTCAATTGAAAATTAGAAAAAACATCAATTTTTTGCTTTTTCTTCTAATTGGGAACAATCATGAATTTAGCCCTGATTTTTTGTTTTTTAACAATGTTGCCATCCCACCTCCCGTTTGAAATCTAGGTTGAACAGGGCCTTGACCCTCCTACCTCAGATTTTAGCATTATTACCTGGGCCATGACTATTTTGATCTGGTATTCTTAAATTGCTCCCTCAAAGCCTATGTTCAAACCCCTCTTATGCACATCTGGAAGTGCTCTGGAATCCCTTCTTTAGACCAAGCACTGCCTGCGGAGATTTGCACCATTGTCACAGTGTGTGCTATGCACTCGTATCCTTCCAGACTACTGAAACACAACACAAACCTTGGAAAGAGCTGCGCACTTCTGTTGTGCGCAGCCTTGAGCCGGCCTTTATAGTTTATTTTACAGCTGGCCCACAATGGTAGGGCATTGTATGTGTCCAAAGAATGTGAATTATTTTCAGTTGATTTCAGTCTAAAGACATTCAAGAAAATCTGTCTGGATTATGAATGTGCCTAATAAAGATTTCATGGTGCTTAAAAGTGGCTAATATTTCATGCAAGTGAAAAATGGGACGCTGCTGTCTGCAGATATGCGAATGTGAAATGGGCAGAAAAGAAGCTGTTTAACTGTCATCGCCCTGCAACTTTGATTAACGCCTTCCATAAATAGCCCCGAATAAATCCGGGCTCCGGCTGTGGCTCGACTATTGTGCAGTGCAGTGGCTGGTCGGTGCCAGGAGAACAAGTGGTAGGGAGACTTTGTGTTCTGATTTTTATTGGGTGGGAGTCAGAGTGTTTGTGTGACTCACCAGGAACACTGCCACTCTCAGCCATTCCTACCCCTTTCCCAAACCAGTCACCGTAACGACTATCCGACTATCCCACATTCTGAAACATTGATCCAATAATCCAGTTCTGTTTTGTTTTTGTTTTTGGAAAAAATTACCAAATCGTGCATTGATGATGCTCCTACTCTCAGACTTAAAGTCCAAAATTAAAATGTAATTTGGGGTCATCTTTAATAAGGTAAACGGAACATTCTTTCTACAAATATAGGCTACTCCCATTCATATATGAAGGCTCTAAAAACAGCCTTCCTTTGTAGGAACTTATCAATGATTTGCAAAATCCAAGAGTACTACATGACATGAAGCGTATACTGCCACCTGTTTCCTGATGAAGGTGTCACACATTGGACAAATGATTGAAAAATGTCAGTTATATATGGACAGCTTGTTAAATCATTTTTTAATATGGGTTATTTACAGTTATAGAAAAATATTAACATATTTGTGGTAGCTTTTGGGTTTTTGTAAGGCAGCCTTTTCGCTTAAGATTGCATCTGTCTTGAAACCTTAACATATCATTTAGTGAGTAATATATTACTTAATACTGTGTGGAAGAATTTTACATGTTTAAGATGTAACTTTCATTAACTCTTGATGATTATGGACCACAGCTTTTAAGAAATAACACGTATATAATGGTAAACTTCTATGAAACATATCTTGTTCTGTTATCTTCTCAGGTTAATGAGAGGTGGATTTTCAGCATAACTATCTCATTAGTAAAAATGTTCAACGTTTGTACATGACACACTATAGTGTGTGTTCCTCTTTCATTAAAGCTATATGTTGCATTTTTATTTAATATATTTATCAATTGAGTACGGATCAAGAAGAAGCAATTACTGCCTTTTTTTCTGAGCTCTGCTGTCAGCATCGCCAGGACTACCCCAGATATTTTTAGAGTTAATGTATGCACAGGCGATGGAAAAAAGAAATGCCCTTCTGTGTCAGCACCGCACAGAGAATAGGATCATCATATGGCCCCATGACTTATTTTTCTTCATCAGACTATGACGCAGAGCAAATGAGAAAAAATAAGAAAAGGGTGAAAGATGGAGGAAGAGAAAGATAGGAAAACAGGTGACAAATAAAGATGGTAGGGAAGAAAAAGAAGGCGGAGGAGTAAAAGAAAGAGACAGGTAGTGAAGAGTAGAGGAAGTAAGAGGGATGCGGTAGAATCAATACTAAACAGCCTTAATAGGCAACCAGGCAATTCTTCAGCACTCATGGTGGGCTCCTAAGAAATATTTCTGGCTTCATATTTAGTTACAAATTACTTCTGAGGGTATTGAATCTCTATAGTATTTATATCTCTGAATGTTTCAAGGAGGGGCTGAATATTTCAAGGATGGGCTGAGTGGTTGGCAGCGTTTTGTAAACAATCCCAATCTCCATATAATTTGAATAACTTCCTTGCTACAGGTAAGTGAGACCATAGCAAGCTCCAGACCTCTTAAGTGAGAAATCCTTTCCCATCTACACTCTCATGCGGCTCCCCGAGCAACAGTCTGGCAATGACCCACAGGTCACTTCCCTACACTTCTTAAGTGTTGATTTCATTTTTCCCCCCATTAGAATAAAGCAGAAGATGACGTGGAATCGGGCGAAGAGATGGGCACCCACAAACGATACAGCCGGTCTCTGATGGGCAGCTTTTCCAAACGCAAGGTTAGATCATCTACATCTCTTTGTGCTATGGGCTTGTGATCCACATGATTTCTGCATGACATCTTCTTGACTGTAGGGAGACCAGGAGATTTCCTTCACAGGCCGGTCCCTCGGGGATTGTTATGGGGGCTGAGCAGGGGCTGTATCATGACGGATGGTCTCACTTTCTCTCAGACCTACCAACATTTCACAGGTACCGACCTATTTGGGAATCTCCCAGTGTCCCGTTAGGTCAAAACATATTTTCTAGTCAAATATTTAGTTTTCAAATAGATATTTTAAGTATGAATGTATGTATTTCCATTTTTGTAATTTGCTCTGTCCTATTTTACAACTGCTTACCTCATTTGGACAGGGATAACTCATGTGGAAAGCAGGCAGGACGGACCAGGCTGGTTAATGTCTATTACTCATTGGGTCGGCTGGTATAGTGTCTGTCAATTCTATTCTATGAATCTTATAAAGCACACAGCTACCCAAAGGCCTCCCAGCACAACAACAGTCATCATTATGGCCAGCTCACCACTGAGAGAGAACTAGTTACTGTAAAAGCCTGGTTTTCAAGGCCTTGTGAAAAGAAAATTAGTTGGTCAAATGGTGTAGGTCAACTGGGAGACTGTTTCAAAGTTTGGGGCCAGATAAGACAATTAACCTCCTCCCCAAAGAGATCTAGTTATCTATGAAATCTGTAGATGGTGAGCTGAAGAAGATCTAATTGACCTTCCTGGAATTTATGGGGTAGCTATCGATCTTATGGAGTTATCTGTACAACATGTATAGGCCTTAAGTTACACTCGCTGAGCCTCTGGAAGGCAGTGAAGATCTTTCAGGTGTCTTGGGAGATTCATAAGGAGCCATACGGTAGGATTCTTAGTGCCCTAAAACCTTTTGATCACATATTGGGGCGACCCGAGCTATAGGACATTGCCACAATCAAGCCGTGAAATAATCAGCGGCTGGACAATTAGTCTTCTAGCTAAAAAAGGAATATTTAAAGGTTTTCTTAGCAGTCTCATGGCACCAAAGCAATTAGCAGCAGTTTTTTTGAGCTTGGTGCTCCATTGCAATGCTAGACTCTAGCCACATTCCAAGACTTTTATAACCCATTTGGGGCTAGGGAGTCTCTCCTGGTAACCAGGCACAGGGGTTAGGT
Organism: Triturus cristatus; assembly: GCF_964204655.1. Lineage (NCBI taxonomy): Eukaryota > Metazoa > Chordata > Amphibia > Caudata > Salamandridae > Triturus > Triturus cristatus. The sequence goes on along the minus strand of NC_140580.1, from coordinate 873,390,904 downwards.
ATTTCTTACTGAAATTGTTGCCACGTAGCATAACCTCATTCTTGTCTCCGTTGAGTTTGTTTACAGGCAACCATCCATCTGGATACTGCCTGAAGACAAGGGCCAGACTGAAGTGATTGGAGCTGCGATCTGGGAGATTGAGCCCAACAGCTCGGTGTCATCGGCATAAGAAATCAATGACAACCCGTTAGAACACACAATTTCAACTAAGGGATACATATAAAGCTTAAAAAGCGTGGGACTCAGAGAAGACCCCTGCGGCACCCCAAAACTAAGATAGAGACTGTGGGAGTAGCAGGAACGATCTAGCACCAGGAATGTTCTGTTCTCCGGGAACCCATTCAGTGCACGGCCATCGATAGCCACTTTTAAGATCCTGTACCTGTAGATAAGTTTGGCATGATCAACCTTATCGAAGGACCGCACTGCGATCTTAAAGAATAATGGCTGCCGAACCTCCTTGGTCCAACAGAGATCTTAGTTCCTCGACCACTGCCAGAAAAGCTTTTTCTGTGCTGTGGTCTAAACCCCATTGTGTGGGGTGGAGGATTTGGTTGGAATCAAGAAAGGCAAAGAGATGTTTATTAATATGTTTTTCCAGGAGCTTCAAAGCTCCAGGTAACAGGGAGATCCGCCTATAGTTACTCAGGCAAAGGGGATCCAAATCAGGCTTTATAAAAAGAGGTTTCATTACTGCATGCCTCCATTGTGTGAGGACCTTCCTGCTAGTGAGGGAGAGATTAAGCAAATCCACCTGGGTAAAAGCAACACTATCAGACCCTTGGCAGAGAATTTGGAGGAGAGCAGGGTCAAGGGTAGAAACTGACTTTATTGCCTTTCGGAGGTCTGTAAGAAGTCTCACAGTGAGATCTGGAAAGACCATGAGGGTTTCTTCTAACTGCACCAGAGGGGGCTAACTTGGGACTCCTCACTATTTGAGCCATCGGGAAGGGTGAGTAAATGTCCACTATCTTCTATTGAAGGAAGAGAGGCAAATTGTTATTGTGCTCAACAGAGGCTTCTGGAACAGAACCAGCAGGCGTAGGCTCCGACATGTCTTTAAGGATCTGAAAGAGCTCTCAAGCGGAGTTAATAGATTGTTAAATTTTAGGGGAGAAATAAGCTGATTGAGAAGCTTTTATTTCCGCATGATAATTCCTAATAGCACTCCTATACTTAAGTTTACTGACTTCATCATAGGACTTTCTTCAACTTCTCTCTAGATGCTTGCAATCCTTTTTTAAGGTGAGTAGGTAAACGGTAATCAAAGGGTATTTATTTTCTCATTGAACAGTCTTATACCACTTTGCAGGTGGGACCACGTCCTGTGAGTTGATACCCCACTATTTGAAACTGGAGGTGGATTAGGTAACTTGGTCAGATAAATCGGGTCTCATTGTCTCCATGACAACTGGCCAGTCATCAACATTCAACTTAGACTACCATCGTTTTAGCTGCCTAACCGAAGGCTTGGTGGTGGGAGAGGAGGAAACAGGTAAAATAAAAAGAAGCAAAAAGTGATCTGACTAGGTTTGAGGTATCGGGCTCTGCACCTGAAGATTAGTGATATTCCTAAACACCAAGTCAATGGTGTGCCCTCTCTCATGAGTAGGACCCAAACCAATTGCATCAACTGTAGAGGCGCCGGGTCTAGTAAAAGGTTCTTGGAAGCCATCAGTATGCACATTGATGTCACTAAGCATGGCTAAGTTCATCCTATTTATAGCTAAGCCTGCAACCAAATCAGGGAGAGCCTGTAGGAAACGAGCATACGGGACGGGCGGTCTGCTTTGGCACGTGGAGGCCCGTTTCAGCCTCCAGGAGTGATGATGCACATTAGGCGATCCCGGCAGCAACTTGAAAGAGTTGCGCCGGTCCTAGCGCACATTAGCACATCTGCACACAGGGAATCAATTTATGAGTTTTGCCAGGACTGGGAAGAGGATGTGGCCTAATGGCTTGGGCGGTCGACCTCAAAGCTGAGGAACCAGGTTCTAGTCTCAGCAGGGACGCTCAACATCCTGTGATTCTGGGAAAATCATTTAATCTCCCCGTGCCTAACAAAAATAAATGTATCCGTCTGTAACACAACTGGTGCTCATGTAAAGCGCTTCGATACCTTCGGGTCTAGTATGTGCTATATAAAACAAAAAAAAAAAGTCCAAGTCGGGCCCTGCATATGGCGGACCATGAGGCATCCCCACCCGATTAAATGGCACGTCTTATGTTATCTACCATTTCTATAGCACACTACTGCCACTATCGTGGCAACAGGTAGCAGTGCTTTACCGTTAGACGAATGTGCGTATGGCACTTTGTTCTGCATCCCATGGCCCAGGAGCCATTGGGCATTACACCCACAACCCCTGTGCCAACCTGCCCATCACCCTTCAGGAATTGTAACGTTCTGGTATCATTCTGTTTATCTGACTCTCCCCTATTTTTCGAAATTGGTTTGAGATTTTTCTTCTGTTGTATTTTCATTTTATTACTCTTTGTGATCTGCAGAAATACTTTACACATTGTCTCTAAGTTTAGCCTAACTGCTTTGTGCAACTTTACCAGAGTGTTAAGCACAGGTCAGTTTAGTGTCTTTTGAGGTTCACTGACAAGGATTGTGGTTATGGTTGGAGTGCAGCTTCCACACCCCTCAGCCAATAACCCAATGTCTTACCACACACAGAAGAAAGATAGTAGTATCGGTTGGTAACTGATGAGTTCTCTATAGGGCCATGGTAGAAAGCCTTTTTGAGAGGATAGTGACAAAAATAAATTTGGAGATTAACTTTTTATGAGTGACATTATTTCCAGTACTAGCAAGGCACATCCTAAAGAAATGGTCTCCAAGGTTAACAGATAGGATCACGAACCATGTTCTTTACATCTCCATGGGAACCACATATTTCTATCGTACAGTTTGCAAATGGTAATGAGGGCACAGAATACCAATGTAGCAGCCTCCTCCAGTAATTAAAGTCTGTCAGTGCAGCCATGTGAGTTGATACTTACATTCTGTTAAGTGACAATCACTCACTATATCAGGATTGGCAACAACCATTCTAGCGGATTACTGCCTTACATGAAAGACATAAACTTTCCAAGCGCATATCCAAGACTGTATCCGTCTGAAACAACCTACGGAAGCTCAAGAGACCTTTTGCAGTGGAGCAGCTCACAGGAGATCCTGAGATCTCAAGGTCTGAACAGATGAGGCTTCAGGCACTCTGAAGTATGATTGTCTATTGCCGTGTAGGCGTATCCTTCAATTGTAGATTATTCTGCTCTTTGACCAGTGGCCAGACACCCTCATGCCAAAGGAAAGCCCTTATTCAAGCAAGACTTTGCACCAGTGCAAACCACATACCTTTGAGCCATTCTGTATGCATAAATAACTTCCCCCATCCACTCCTCATCATCCTCATATCTGCTGTTCAATTTCTTCCCATGCAGAAGAAAGGTGGGAAATTCAAAAAGTCATTAAGCGTTGAAGAAGGCGATGATAACCTTGAACGTCAAGGAAGCATTGCGAGAGGCACGTTACACTATGGCAGGTAAGAAGGCGAATGTAATGTTTTACAGAGTGTCATGAAACCAAAGAACTTTCCAGAACGCCATCCAGGCATCGCGTCCCTGTTGACATGTTTTTAATTGCAAGTGCTTGCTGTGGATATTCCCTTAGGCTTCAGAAGGGTCTTGGGTCTTGGTGAACCCCTTACCTTCCCCTGTAGAGTCTGAAACTTATGCACTCATTTATTTCTAAGGAATGATTCTCTATGGCTCTCCGGTCTGGCTACTTCTCTCAACCAATCGGTGTCACGTAATTCTAACTGTCTAATATACTTGCTATTGCAGAAAATTGGATTAGTTCAGAAAGTTTTAATGCAGCAGAGGCAAGGTAATGTCCGACAAGGCATTGGGAAAGTGTTTTTGATCCATAGTGTCCATTTAGTTACCCGCTGACCAGATGTCTTGAACGAAGTTCAACAAAAATTGCAATGTTCAAAAAAAAAAGAATATATATATATATTGTCTTTCTTCACCTCTATGCACTTGCACTTTTGGCATAGAAGGGTAGGGAGGAAGAGAGAGGTAAAGTGTTGGACGTAGGGTTTCACCATTTGGTCATGTATGGAAGTTGGAATTGGACCCTGGTCTTTTGGGGTCACAGCCATTAGCCACTAGATCACATCTACATCAGCTCACTCAAGTTTCATTTTATTATATCATGAAATGAGACACAAAAGAGAGCAAGGGTGGGGTGAATCAGAGCAGAAATCTGATCAATACAGATCCAACCTAGGAGAATGCTGCAAATGAGTAATGAATGCACCAACAGACTGTATGTGCATGAATTGCCAGCTCTCCCATTTTTAAGTGAGTCTCTCTGTAGACAGAAATGTCAATTAACAATGTTTTTCTCAGTTTATCATCTCTGACGGATGTCTCACTTCTGATCGATGTTTTGTCACCACTGGATCCCTCTTCCATCCAGACTCTCATTCATCAAGGCCTCTTCATCACTCCCTTGTGCCTGGCTTTCCCTTTTGTTTCCCCCGTAGTGCTTTGAAGCAGTCTCATAATAGCTTAAGTGCTATACAAGCAAAAAATCGTTGAGGTGCAAACACTGGACTACTGATGTACTGACACTGGCAGTGGGGCAAAGGCTTTTACATCCACATAGGGATACTGAAACACAGGACCATCAATTTACAAGAAGACTGCCACTGACACATGGACACTTGGACATTTAAACTAGGACCCTGATATGGGTTCATTGGTGCATTGACATTAATACTTGGAGAGTACATAGGGACCCTGACAATGGGACACAGGCACAGTGTGGAGTACGTTGACAACAACGCCACGAGGACCCTGACACGGGTCAGTGATACCGGGACAGAGAGGTATGTGGGCTTGACACAGATAGGCTGACATGGAGATGCAGACCTGGTGGAACCTGAACCCTGAGACACTGACACTTGCACTGACCATGGGATACTGACATAGTGACCTCAATACCGGAACAATGACAACTGGGCATTGATCCTGTCCCAAGGACATTTACACAGGGACACTGGAGCATTAACTATAAGCCACTTACACTGTGCTATAGACAGAGACATGACACGTGCACTGTTATAAGGATCTTGGCCTGGGAACATGAACACTAGAAAGTTAACAACGTGACACCCATATAGGTAAATGGGATTACAGAAACACAGGGACAATGCAGACACTTAAAGTGACACATGGGCACTGACGTGGCTAATTAGCCATGGAAGATAGAACCAGACACAGGGTGATGGCAGAGACAGGGAGACCATAGACATGGGGCCAGGGATCTCAGCAAAAGCAAGGCGGTGGTCCCAGTTAAATAGCGTTCTTAGGACAACCCTAAGGGCCCAGATGCTACACCAGGGGCAAATAGTGCACTTCTCAGATACCACTTAACCTGCATTTGTGTAAGAATAACTGAAGCAGCTGACTGTGCAAATGATTATGGTTAATCCCACTCTCTGGTCCTGCTTGCATAGTCAGAATGGGTCTCTCATTGTGTTAACACCTGCAAGTCATTTCTACACCCCCTTAACAGGGCAGAGTGAGCATGCATTCTGTATTAAATCAGTAAATTCTTCTTTCCTGTAGGACAGCCCCTTAAGGAGTGTTAGCGTTGCACTGATAGTACTTCTCCTGCAGCAAAAAAGCACCCTGCCCATGTATTATATTCGCGTTTTGAAGTATATTTCACCTGGGAGCTTCCTTGCTTGCTGACTCATATCAAATGTCTGAGCCCATTGCAAGTAAGCCCTTATCTTCGCCCAGAATAAATTGTTAACATTTCTAATACAGGTGGAAATAGATTGTGCATAATAATGCACTATTTGTCCCTTGACACATCAAACCTCAAAAAGTGTGTATAAAATCTATCTAGATTTGAACGATATTTCTGTCCCAGTGCGCTATGAGGCGCACCCGTTGCCACTGATTTGCACAGAGGTTTTTCTAATGTGGCCCAGCCGCGCTTGTTGCCCTGCATGACCTTCCTGATATTTCTTCCCATGTAGGATCACCAGGCAGAAGAAGACCATGAAGCTCTCGCGGGCTTTGTCCGACCTGGTGAAATATACAAAGTCCGTTGGCATCCACGACGTGGAAAGCGAGAGTAAGGATTGCTGTTTTGTAAGCAGAGGAGGAAAGGCGTAACCCCAGTGGAGTAAATTATCTGGAAAAGCAGCGCTTAATAAAATCATCTCTCATAAATATTAATGTGCTTGCAAATTTTCATAGATCACTCCGCGCTGTTGCCTGGAGGGCTATGTTAGCATTTGGAACCAGGTTCTGGTATTGCATTCTGCTGGAGTTGGGCTAAACCAACAATTGAATCTCATGCTTAGCTGTAGGGTCGTTGGACCATCATCGCTAGAGGTATGTCAGCCGCAAGCCCCCCGGCGACCTTGTCTGTTTGCAGGAAACAGAATACTTCATTTTGCTGATTACTAGGTGTGAGGATATGAGCTGGGAGTAACGAGAGGAGAGCGGAGAGTTGTTGAGGAGGGCGTAGTGGTTATGGGCAAGGAAATGTGAGAGAGGGAGAGATTGGAGACGAGAATATGGGCACAAAAATAAGTGGGACCAAGGACATTTATCAGGAAGACATGAGGAAGAGGTTACTGTTTTGAGGGAAGTGTAGATGGTAGAAAATGCTGGGTCTGGTTTAAAGAGACAAAAAGAAGGGGCGAGAACATGGGAAAATTAGATGGGTTTGTGGAGGGGCGTGTGTTGGGAAGACATGAAAGTCATTGGAGGTGGAGAGGGAGGTAGGAGGGTGAGGATCTGGAGAGAGCGGGTGTAGGGATTACGTAATGTGGGGACCAACATGGACTTAGGGGTTAGACATGGCATCATGGATGAGCTAGTGTCTGGCAGGTAATAGGGAGCCAAGGAAGGAGGAGGAGAGAGATGAGGTTTAGGGACTGGCACTCATTTGTGGTAAAAGAAAGCAATGGCAGGAGGGATGGGAGTGAGAGGCTGGATGGTAGGACGTGGGAAGTGAGGTAGGAAATTACTGATGGAGAAAGGGATTAGGGCATAGTAGCAATAGTGGTGCTACATCTCATCTACATCAAGGAATGTGTTCTTGCTTTTTAAAACATGTGGTGCTGATATTTGAAGTGGGGTGAGATTGGGTTTCCCAGGTGTGTATAAAGATGGGCAGTCCAATTGTGAGTGGGTAAGACAGGCAGTAAGGCAAGCTTAAGACAGAGAGCTTGATTACGGGGGTATGGTGGTGGCGGTCTTCCGACTGCCCTATTAAAATTAGGGTGGGCAGACCACTATTGAACTGCCGCAGCCGCCAAGGAACGCAGTTCCCTGATGGTGGTGTAGCAGTGTAGCAGCAGCAATATGCTTGGCAGTCATGCCAGCCATATCACAAGTTTCCTCTCTGCCAGGTTTTCATGGCAGTTTCTCCTCCATGAAAACCGTGGCGGAGAGGGAACAAAAGGGGCCCTTCAGGGCTTGCTGCTACCTCAGGCACATGGGGTGCTTGTTGGGGGGGCACAACATATGCCCCCCTGTGTACATGCACCCCAGTTCCTGAAGGGCATTGACTTTTCATTCCATGCCATGCAGGAACTGTTTTTTGGCATTCCCGTTGCAGTGCCCATTTTCTGAGGCACCGCAGTGGGAACATCAAAACAATGCCAGCCAGACACGAGAAACACTCATAATCTGGCGGGCAGCCCGACCACAGGTTTAGCAGTGCGGCAGCGGTACAGACCTGGCACCGCACCTCTAAACTCGTAATCATGGCCAGAGTGCAGCGTATCCGTAAGGTGTGAGCGGAAGTTAATTTGAGGGCTCGTCATGATTAATTAGCAATCCCAAACCTAACTTTGAAACTTGTGCTTTAACACGCTTTGGTTTATTATGCACTAACCTCCTGCTGCCTTCTTCCATCAGTCTCATGCAGTTGGCAGGTGTCATCCTTCAGTGAAACAAAGGCACATCAGGTCATCCAGCAGAAACCTGTGCAATACATCCTCTTCAACCAGTCCCAGCTATCGCGCATCTACCCATCTTCCTACCGGGTCGACTCCAGCAACTACAACCCCCAGCCCTTCTGGAATGCGGGCTGCCAGCTGGGTAGGTGGTCAAAGCTCTATCTAGGGCTCTGGTTGCTCACATTATATCTTTTTCTGTTCTCTATAGCGACAACTCTAGATGGTATGTAGCTCCTAGGCTAATCTGATCGACATTCAGTCGGTTCCATTACATGGCCAACTACTAGTGTGTCTCCTATTTTGCTGCACTCTCTCCTCAATATTATGTTTCTTCTGCAACTCGCTGCTCCTTATCAGCCCTGCATTCAAGCATTCTGTCTTAGCTCACCGCCCTCCTCTGTTCTTTCTTTCAGAGCCCGTATATGCCCTATGTACCCCTTGCATCCCTTGCTTTGATCATATCCTTGTTTTTCTTACTCCACACTCTTCCACATCCCACCTATCCACTCTGCTTCGTTTTTTTGGCCACTTATCCATACCTAGTTCTGACTGCTTTTTTTTCATCCCAACTCTTTCCTCTGTTTTGCTGGTCATTATTCCAATGAATTTCTCTGCCCACTCTCCCACAACCTGACTTTCGCATTTGCTTGTTCCACTTACCCATCAAGCCATCTCTCCATCTTTCTCCTGTCCCTGTTCTTGCATGCTCTCCATCATTCAGCCAACTCGCCTGTATCTAACCATCTAACCATAGCCCTGGCCCACTTCCTTCTCTCAACTTCTACCTTCAGGAAATGCTGTCCTGTCATCCATATTCTCGCTCTCCTCTTTTCTATAAATGCATTCATCCCTTCTACTACTCCCCAATGTGCTTGTCTTTGATACAACTCTTTTATCTCCTCTACTCATGCCAGTCCTTTGCATTCACTTTGCTCTCAGTGTTTCACATTTATTCACTCTCGCCCTAATCTCTCACTTAAGCATGTGAACAAAATCGCTATTTGTACCCCTGGGGTACTAGAATTCTGAAACTCTGACCACATTATTGCTTTGAATCATGGAATGGAAGTTTGGCCAGACTATGCTCCCTTCTGCTATGTCAACGGCGAATGTAATGTTTTTTGGATTCTAATATATGATAGAAAGTTTCTGGAAAACCAGGAATGGATATTTGGGAAATCAGATTTAGACCAAATTAAGTTGTATTCCCTTCCGCAACCCCTACGTAAAAATGAATACAATATGCCACATATCCCGTGCATAGATTTCCCTTCTTTGTTTCAGGGAATTGATGTAGAGGGCCCAAGAGAGTAAAAATCTGCATGCATTTGCAAAAAAAAACATTGTTTAATGGTCTTAAATCCCAAGGCCGCCCGCAACAAAGTTTTAATTTTACTTTAATAATGACTCCATATTTCTTCTGAATCAGCAATCCTTCCCTCCCCTGTGAGTGCTTTTTGGAACCTGGAGCTATTTTAATAATGATATATTTTTCAGGAGCCCCTACCAACGTGTAGCTGACGACATCATTTTTAATTTATCGTGCCCACGTCTGAGCTCGAGTAATGTACTGGGACAGGCTTGGAATTATACCTATATCCCTTAAGTGTTCTATTGAATCTATGAATGCTTAAGCTAGCAAGAAATTCGAAACATACGATGGAAGTGGATCAGATGACCAAAATTTCCCCTTAATACTTCATGGTAGGATGTGCGTCAGGTCCCAGCCACGAGACGAGTAGGACATTGTGATAGGTTGTGCTTTAATTCACGCTTCTCTCTTAATGTATTATTTTTGCTTCCACAGTTGCGTTAAATTACCAGTCAGAAGGTAGAATGCTGCAGTTGAACCGGGCCAAGTTTAATGCCAATGGGAACTGTGGTTATGTCTTGAAGCCGAAGTGCATGTGTCAAGGTAAGGAAAAGCACCTGTCAGTTTCAGGAAGTGCATCTGTTCTGGTGAGAAAGAGCATGCGCGAAGGCAAGGAAGGGCACGTGGCTATCAATATCAATAAGGGATTGTGACATTGTCATGAAGTCCATGTTTCTAGCTAAGGACCGGTGTTAAGGACCGGTGTATAATGTCGATATGAAGTACACGTGACATGGTGAGGAAGGGCATGTGTCGTGGATGTTTGTATCAGGAGACGGAGTCGTGCTGTAAATGCGGAAAACGAGCTTTCTAAAATGGATCTGGCGGGCCAGGTTTGAATACCAGCCTCGGCTCAACATCTCGTGATTTTGGGCAAATCACTTCATCGCCCTGGTGCCCAAAAATGTATTACGTCTGGTTCTCTTGTAAATGACTGGTGCTCTCTCGCCAAGTTTGCGCTACATAAAAACTGAAACAAAAAAAATCTACGTAATACATGTACTGGTATCAGGAATTGAACATGTATGGTACCAGAAATCACCTGTCTATATAAGGAAGTACATTTATCTTGTTAAAAAAGTAAGTAGTTTATATGCCATCATAAGCAGGTGCATGTGCCAGAGCACGAAGGTGCCTGGGTTATTTGAGAATGCGCATAAGTCAGTGCATGGACCAAGGTGCGGAATCATCACACAGCCTCAGTAGGTGGTTAAGGCTCTGTCAGAGTAGTAATAAAAGAAAATTGGGAACATGGACATCATATTGATCTATTGCAAAATAAATTACACTTTCTTTTCCGTTGGGGAGGGGAATACACTGCTTTGATCATAGAGAGCAAACTTCTTCTTTCTTCCTAAGAGCAGCGCTTGCGCTACAGTTTTTGCTCCTTGGGGTGTTTCGTTATCGGGAGCAGGAGAAATTATGTGGCGAGCATAGTCGTTCCTTAACCCTAAACAGAGGCATATGTTATGCGGATTCATATAGTGCCAACCACCACTGCTATTGCATCATTAGCACATTGTCTAGCTTGCTGCCCTTTTGTACGGATCAGGGAAGTCCATTAATTGGCCTGGAGAACTCAGCGTTTGTGTTTTGTTGGGTTAACTTGTCTGTGGTTATTAGAGAATCTGAAGGGGCTTATTTACAAGCCCCTTCCACCGCTGGTGATATCACTTTTTGCGACGCACCGGCAGCGCATCTTGCTGCCCCATATTTACAATGGCACATAAATCCACCATGTGTGATTTTTCATGTCCTTGTAAATACGGCCCCTTTACATGCAACACTTTGCGTGACAGGGGTGTGTCATGGGTATTGCTGTGGGTTTTTCAATGCAACACCCATGGCTTCTGCCGCATTTCCAGATTTACGAGAAATCGTAAACCTGGAAATGCATCAGTATGCTATGCCTTCCCAGAGGAGGCGTAGGGAGGCACAACAAGGAGAAATGTTTTCATTTCTGCTCATTGTTTTCCTTTTTCTATGCGTGCTGCATTCTGCAGCACTCATAGGGAGAGGAAATCACTTCTTGTGATTGTTTTTTAGCAGGATGATGTCCCTTCCTGTACAAACACAATCATCCCCGTGATCCTGCCACCCTTGCACCATGTGCAAGGGTGCCTGCGTCGGCGCATGGCAGCTAATTGTGCACCAGTGCAGGGGAGGGCAAAGGGATCCATCATATCGTTGTAGATATGAAGCATCCCTTTGCTTCGAAATTAGCACAGGGCGGAGAAGCTAAATGGTTTGCGGCACCGCGCTGAGTTAATTCCTTGTAAATAAGGCCTGAAATATTTTTGGGAGCTTGTGTGAAAGTAAAGTGGCTTTAAATAATGGAGGACCTTTGCAGTAGTTTACATGCGTAAGTACGTGTAGCAAATGACTTTCCATTTTTTTGATTATGGGGAAGTATCAATTGTCTTAGCATGAATATAGTGCTTTTATTCAAACAACACAAGCCAAGTCGGTGCCATATGATGTAGTGTTGGGTGCAACATGCTGTTCACCTAGTCACGCTTTGCCAACTATTTGGCTTTGGTGCCTTATGGTGTGCACAGTGATGATGGGGTTCTGTTCAGCATGTGCTGTTTGTGTGTGATCATTTGTAAGTGAGATTGAAACCATTGTGTGTTGTGCAGTGTGTGCAGGCCCAGATATGAGTTACCAGAGATGTGTTGGGTGCCTGTGGTAAGGCCTATCTATAATGTATTGAAAGTTGGTTGCATATGTGTTTGTTTTACATTTGGATAGAAGGAGGAGTCAGATGAAAACTAGCTATTCTCCAAAGTCACTTTTATATGTTAGTGTGGTAGTACATGCTTCTTTCTGAATATGAGAGTCTTTGTTGTCCTGTGGCAGCAAAGCACAAGGGCGGGTCACAGATATACAGTCACAGATACACAAATCTTTCATAATGTTATTCTTAAAGCTTTAAAAAATCTTGAGTAAGTAAATATCTATGCATTGGCTGCTCTATGCATTATACATAAAGAAACCCAGCATGCATGCCCAACCTTCAGAAACCTATTATGTTATCCACATTGGTATAGCACCTTAAGCCTTTAGTATGACACTAAAGCACTTTCCTAATGAGGGAGTCTTTTTTGTACAGTTGGTAAGCTGGCTTTAAAATGAGAGTTAGAGAGAGGGGGGGCACGATTGAGGAGGAGAGAGGAACTGTGTAGAAAGATTGAATCGGTGTGTATGTGCGAGTGTGTGTGTATGCTGCGTGTGTGTGTGTGTCTACCTGGTGACAGATTTTTGGGCTGTCAGAGGAGTTACATTAAAGATAGTACATTAGATGGATACTAGGGCATTGGGAATCCCAGAGGAGAAACAGTCAATGAGTCTACCTGCTCGGGCGGTGTCTGCACTCAAACCTCAGCCAGTGGTGTCCCCCTGATGGATACATTTACCTGAGAGCTCACAGGCTTATACATGAGATGGTGGAAGTCATGTGACAGGAGTTAGAGCTGGGGCTAATAGGTACACTCCCCTTCGTTTGCCTAACCGGGGAAAGTTCTGACATCTGGGAGGGCAGAGGTGCTAGAGTTGCAAGAGGAGCGCTTCTTAAATGCTGAAGGAAGCAACATATGTTATATGTGTGGAGAGGTCAATTTTTTGTATTGAGGCTGACAAGTTATTTGTCTGTTGAAGAAGATTTCATGCCCCGCGGTTGGGGATCTTTGTGCCTCTGGTCATTTTTTTAATCAAAATATATAGGTGCATAATCCAGGTTCAATAGAGTTTTCCCCCTGGTTTCTTGGCAAGCGCACTTTGTCAATGGTTGGACTAGTCTTTTGTCCGAGCTGGTTTGGTACTTGGACACAAAGGGAAGGTTTTTTATAGTATTAAGAGAAGAGCATTGCATTCCTGATTGGAGAACATTTTTGTCCGTCAACTGTGCCATTTTATCCTTGATGGGACGAGTCTTACATGACTCGTGGGAGCAGTCAAGGTCATCATCTTTGACCTAGGAAGTCCCATTTCTCTTCAGAGGTTACTTGCCCCTAAGAGAGTCCTTATACTTGGAACAGTCCTTTATTCCTTGCACTCTGGGTTCTTCTTTAATAATGTGTTGCTGCATTCCACTGTCTGGGTCCTTCCTTTCCAGGAGTAATTTCTTGAAACGTGAATGCATTAATCCAAGACATAAGAGAGAGCTGTCCACATTACCTCCATTTGTTATGATGGTTCCCCCTCCACCCTCATAGCAGTTGCAGCATTTTATTTCTTTAAATCACTTTCTTGCTCCTTCCTTCGTATCCAGGAAATTTCTCTGCACTCACCAGATGTCAAGTGAATGAGTAAACACAGACTGATAATTTCTTAATCCGTCAACAATTTAGGGCATTAGACATTTGTGCCATCTGAAGCCATACAAATGTAATTTCTCCTAACTGTCTGATTCATTATTTCTTACTAGGTGCCTTTAATCCAAATTCCGAGGATCCTTTGCCAGGTCAGCTGAAGAAGCAACTGATCCTGAGGATTATCAGTGGACAGCAGCTCCCAAAGCCGAAGGATTCCATGCTGGGGGACCGAGGAGAGGTAGGTCTGAGGCTGCGTGAACAAAGCTGTTAATTACAGGTAGGGATGGGGCAAATGCACATAATTTGGTTTTGCACAACTACACGAAATTCTGCAAAAATTATACGAGATTACACAAAACGCAAAACCAGTCTAAAATTCATCCTCACGTCCATTTTGGACACATTGCATGCAAAAACAAAATAGCACAAAAATACAAGGGCCTTGAGTAATGGGCACTCGTGTTCTGGTCGATTGCATTGTTGCTGTGCTCCCATGCTAAGATTTTGGAGAAAGCGCGGCTTAAATTATCCTTGTGCATCAGCACGAATTTGGAGAATTTTGAGAATTTTGCATAAAAAGCATAGCGTGAAATTTGCAAAATTACACGGGAATATTTCAGTATAATGGACATTTTGCCTGGGCCTAGTTACAGGCCAACTATATTATATAATGTAAAAACATATGATGGGAAAAGCATCCTTTGTAGTTTGTAGTATATAAGAAAGAGTCCTCTTGACTTGTTATCATTGTGTGATTTAGCCAATCTAAATACTGATCTTTGCAAGTGAATTCCGCGACGTGGCAAGTATTTTCAGAGTGGTGGTACTGCCATGCATTTTACATCACTGAAATGACATGGCTTATGAAAAATCAAAATGCTACATCAATGACAAGTAGAGCAAATGAACCACGTCCATGCAGCAGATGAATGGTACGGTTGTAGTATGCGCCCTGGCAGTGCTTCATTTTGAAGCACATCGTCCCAAATATATGAGTAAGCCCGGAGTGGTAGGATACTGCCGTGTACAGAGAGCACATTTTCATTGAAATGTCCTCTTGAAATGGCCATTGCATTTGCATCAGAGATGCAGTGTTACTGTTAAACCTATATGGCACACAAACAGAAGGTCATGGAAATTTGGTTTCTGTGCCTATTTATTACACAAGTAAAGTGTCTTGATTTGTTTTGATCCATTTAAAATCTTTGGTTACATCACACATCAGACTTTTAAAAAAACAATATGCCTCATAAACCACTATATATATATATATATATATATATATATATATATATATATATATATATATATATATATATATATATATATATATATATATATATATATATATATATATATATATATATATATATATATATATATATACTAACACAAGAGTCCGATCAGGTTGAAGGCTGTCAATCGAGCGGTCCGCGTTCAGGGTATCGGAAACCCTGTATCTCTTACTCCACCACTATTTCCGATTCTGGAAATATCACGGACACAAGGGTAGTTGCAGCAAAAAAGGTTTATTTCTGGCTGCACAGCAACGCGTTTCAGCTTACGCCTTGATCACGCTGAGTGACAGGCGTTTTTTTGCACATTGTTTAAATGCAGTGTAAAACATAAAAACAAACGGTAAACATACCCTTAACCTTGTGAAAAGCAGCGGCCATCTTATAATGTATGATTCCACATTTGAACTCAATTTAAATCAGAGCCTCAAACATACGTTCAGCAGGGAAATTGATGAAAAAGATTAACAATCGAACACACAAATATATCCTGTATCGTGGATTAAATATGGTTGATAATACATCTCATTTTTAACACAGATTTTGTCAAAATGAAAGGACGAATAAAAGAATCCAGCCCAAGTGGGCATTGGTCGCCAAATAATTACAATATTCATTTGAAAGTCCATCAAAATAAGAGAATAATTGTTATTAAATGCACCCCAAGTGGGTGTTAATCGCCACTCATCATTTGAAAGAATAATCATTATAAATCTTCCTACGAGGTACAAATAAAGACCACATAAAAAAACAGCCTGAGTGGGCCTAAGTATATTATACTTCGATTGTTACTTAAATCAGTTTGTCATCATCCTCTAGAAGATTTCAACAATTTATAATTTGTGATTTGGATATTCTATCTCCCCAAGATTTCATGATCTAAAGTAGTTGTGAAAGCCAGCCACCAAGAAAGTGCAAAACACCTGAAAGATAAGAAAACAAAAAGACCTAATTAAAATCTGATTGATTCAACAGTTACACAGCTTCATATTCTACCTATGCAGGTGTACAGACAATTCTTCATTGGAATTCAAACCCAAAGGGGCCATAGTTTCAAGGTCAATGATGTACCTAGACCCCAATTTACGTAAAGTTAGTAATCTATTTCCCCCTCGGATATTCTCGCCGACAGCATCAATGACCACCATTTTTAGAAATTTCTCGTTCTGCATATGTGTATCAAAGAAGTGTCTAGCTACCGGGTATTGTCTGTTATTGTGGCGGATAGCTCTGATATGCTCCAGTACTCGTTTTTTTGCACGGTGGATAGTGCTGCCTATATAGGCCTTGCTACAGGGACAAATTAATGCATATACACAATAGGTCGTGTTGCACGTCAAAGATTTTCTTATCACAAATTTGTTTTTACTGCTCAGAATATCCAACGTTGTGCAGTCGACGCTGTTACTGCATGCCTTGCAGTTTCTACAGCATCGAAAGCCTACTCTCCCACTCTGTGTTGATCTATTCCTGCTAGTCACAAGATTGGGACTCAATTCATCCCTTAAGGATCGATTTTTTTGAAAAGTGATCTGAGGGCCATTACTAAGATGTTTTTTCAGGTGGGGATCAGTTAACAACACATGCCAATGTTTTTTGAGTGTCATTCTTACATCCCTGGCTTGCCCAGAATAGGTTGTAATGAACCTAAGGGTATCCGAATCTTTGATTTCTTTGTTAGGATGTAATAGCTGGGTCCGTGTTAGTGTCTCCACTTTCTTACAAGCTTCTGAGATGGTTCTTTTGCCATAGCCCCTCTCTCTGAATCGTTGTATCATGGTCTGTTTTTCCTTTTCATAGCCTATCTCAGAGCTACAATTACGTTTGGCACGTAGTAATTCGCCAAACGGAATACCTTGTATCAATTTCTTAGGGTGTGAACTTAACGCACTCAAAATACTATTTCCTGCAGTTTTTTTACGAAATAGTTTCGTATGCATCCCACAGTCTTTGATTTCAATTTGTATGTCTAAGAATTCAATTTCCGTTGTACTTATTTGCCCAGAGAAGGCCAAATTGTAGCAATTGTCATTCAATTTGGCAATGAAGGTTTTAGCAGAATCACTATCTCCATTCCAAATAAAAAATATGTCGTCAATAAAGCGTAGCCACAGGACACATTGATCGAATTCTGCCATGTGCGCCACCACCTGCTCCTCCCACCAACCCATGACCAGATTGGCATAGCTGGGGGCGAAGCAGGTGCCCATGGCTGTGCCCTGTGACTGGCAATAGACGACCTCATCAAACAAAAAATAGTTGTTGGTTAGACAAAACTGGATCATAATCAGAATCATCTCTGAGTGCCCCAATAATGATATTGATCGAGTTTTTAGGTAATGTTTTATGGCTTGTAAGCCAAACTCATGTTTGATACTGGTGTAGAGGCTACACACGTCCAAAGTTACGAGTGTGTAGTTCTCTTCCCAGTGGATGCCATCTATGATGGTCAGGAAGTGTGTCGTATCCCGCAAATACGATGGTAGATTGACCACATAAGGTCTTAAATAGTGATCAATGAAGCGAGATGTGTTTTCTAGTAATGAACCAATTGAGGATACAATTGGTCTCCCTGGCGGGTTCAGTGAATCTTTATGTAGCTTCGGAAGTAGGTACAGAATAGGGATTTTGGGGTGAGGACATTTGAGATAATTGTACTCCTCCCATTCTAGTAGGCCCCTTTCACGCCACTCCACAAGCATATCCCCATATTCTTTGTTGGATTCAGATATGGAGTTCTTATCTGATATGCTGTAACATCTATTATCTGACAACTGTCCATAGCCTTCTTTTAAATATGCAAGTTTGTCTAGAACCACAACATTACCCCCTTTATCGGACTGTCTTATAACAATCATTGGGTCGGTTTTAAGATTTTCAATGGCTAACATTTGGTCATGAGTCAGATTTTTCTGATTGAAAGCAGTTTTTTTATACCCCAATTTCTTAAGATCACTTAGAACCCCTCTTTCAAATACATCGATGGCATCACACTCAATCTGTGGTAGAAAAACTGACTTAGGTTTAAAACCACTCCCTGGATTCACATTTCCATCAATATCATATTGTTGCAGATCAGCAGTCACAATACTCTCATCAGTCTTTTGATCATGTTGAGAAGTTAAAATATTCAAAATCTCAACATCATCAACATTTAAATTGCTTATAGTTACCCTTTGTGTGGTGAGATCCTTGGTCACATATTTCGTATCAAACCATTTTTTTAATTTCAATTTACGCGCAAAATAAAACAAATCTATTCTGGTCTGCGCAAAATTCAAATTATAGGTAGGACAAAAGGACAGACCTAGTGCAAGTAGTTTAGTTTCTTCCTCTGTTAATATTCTTTTGGAGAGGTTGACCACAGTCATATTTGTTGTTTCTTCCCCCTTGTCATCATTCCCATGGGGGTTGCGGCATCTGTTTTTCCTCCTCTTCTTTGCCTGTTTGTTCCGATACCTCTGCCTCTGCTTCCGCGTCCTCTCCCTCTCTGAACTCCCTGCACATGTGGTTGGTCTGTCCGTCCCTGGTTCATCATATGAAACTGGACTAAAAAATTAGTAGATTTCTTCTGAGCCACATTAATGTCGGGATGAGCTGCTGAGGTTGAGGCGTCCGATAGGCTTCCATCCGATATATCACTTTCCGATATCTCAATTATTTCAGATGTTTTAGTTTGATGAATTAGACCACCCCCTTCCTTGTTTTTTTCAAAGAGGTGATCATATTTCTTGTGGAAGGTAAGAGTACGGCCTGACTGATAGTCTTTGTAGTCCCGTACAAATTTCCTCTGTTTTTTAGCTGTAATTTCCTCCTCTAATTTGTCCATTTTCTTGGACAGATTATTCATGAATTCATCAATAACTTCCTTTGTAGTTATTTTCTCCAATTCAGCCAGGGTCGCCTCGATCTCAGCCAGTAGTTTGCAACGATCTTTTAAGGCGTATTTTACTAATATACGAAGCATAATGGTTGAACATGCATTTGAATTGTTTGACCATTCTTCTAGCATTTCTGGGTCGGGGTCTTCGTAAGTCGGTATAGTAAAAATCCGTAAGCCTCTAGGTACTCGTGCGACATCAATGTATCTCTGTAAGGACTCAGCCTCCCACCATTTGGCAAGCTCTTTTTTATGTAATTTCTCCAATTGATTGAATAGAGATTGCGTCTTGATTTCTTCCGTGATGGTATATATATATATATATATATATATATATATATATATATATATATATATATATATATATATATATATATATATATATTGGACTGCATGTGTCTTCAGCAGTCATTTGCTCTTTCCTTGCTGCTGATATTTTTTGAAATATTTGTAAAATTGATTTACAACTATTTCAATTTGTTCATGTGTTAGAAAACATTTGATAAATACTGTTGTCTTTTCCTTTTATGCGCTCTGTACCCCAGGAGAATTTTCACTTTGTTGCAAAATTCACCCACTTTGCAGTAAGAGAAGGGGAAAGTAAACACCAATCTCCATATTAAAAAAAAGAAGAGGCAGCACTTTGTCAGAAGACATTGCCTGACGTTTGACCGCTGTTGTTAAATGCTCCACAAACGTACAAGTAACACCAACATGAAAGGCCTCTTTATTTATTATTCGTGCTTTAAACTCCTGCAAGATTATTCTGGGGGGGGACCTCTGGCGCTCCTGGTTCCAGTGCCCCTGAATGAGTGTGCCTTCATCCTTCTCTCGTCTAATTAGCTGGTGCTTTGAGTTGTTATCAGCACTGTCTGTAGTCATGCTGCTGCCTGCAAAAAGTCGATAAAGATTGTAAAATAACCTACAATGACCTGTTTTTTCCAGCCAAGGTCATGCAATGGCATCGGGGTTGAAAGACATGTGAAATCATTTATGCATACACCAGTGGTTTGGGGGAAATGATGCTGCTGGAAGGTGTACACGAAACACCCACTTTATTTTAGTTTGAACACTTATAAGCGAAAATTCAATATAATGCAGTCAAAAAGGTGGGTCACATGCATACACAGCTGGGGCTGGGGCTTTTGCTTTGAATCTTTGATAGAAATGTTTAAGGTTAGGTACATGGTATATAATTAATATTAAAGAAATTTATAGTTTGCACTGCAGGTTACAGTGAAGGCTTTTCCCTGCTTTTTGTTAACTTAACATTGCAGTTGGTAGGGAGCCCTTAATTTAATACGTTGACGGCTTTAGCACACAGAGAGAAAGAAATATGTCTGAGGTTGGTCAGCATCTTTGGCAGATATCTGTCACCGGCTAGCAAGATCATGTTTAAAGTATTTAACATCAACACCTTTAAAATATGACGTAATCGAAGCTTTTGCTGAGAGTCGTTCAAGCCTGATGGTGGGTGTGACGCCCAGGAGGGAGACGGACTGTCAATGAGGCACCCAAAGGCGCCCACACGTCCACTTGCGTATCCTGCAAAACGGGCAGGGGCCACATGGCCATGAACGCAGTGCTGGAGATCACAGGTTTAACTGGGCGACCCAAAGGCAATCTATGGAAAACGGTGATAGCTGCTAAGCGCGAAACATTAACAATCACCGTCACTGCAGGCCTGTAAAAATACACAACTCTGACAGTTGTGTCAACGTGGCTGTTTTGGGATGAAGCCTGTGTGGAGAAGCATCAGTCTCCCAGCCAAGTATTGCCAGTTTCAAGTGAAGTCAATCTGAACCTGACGCCAGTGAGTTCTGAATTTTTGCATCCTGGGAGGGTACTCCAAGCGTCTGCCGTTCACAAAAGCCAGTGACATCAACCCAGGTGCTGCATGGGCATCCACAGCATCTGGCACCGAAACACAACAAATAGGGGTTGCACACCAGGTACAACCTATGAAGGTGGTGGAGTGAATGGAGGTGGCCTGCCATGGCCCTGTTCCCTGCCATAAGGACTAAGATTGACAGATCCTGGGAGCTGAGGAGGTCCTTAGAGAACACTGCACATGTGCAGAAGGCTCTGTCATCTACCCTCTTCAGGGCACAAGCTAAGAATGGTGCTAGAATCGTGAGCAAGGGCACAGCCCATGAAGCACCCTCGGTCATTCCCCTAAAGGTAAGGGAGTTACCCCAGTCCCCATTGGATACCCCTCTCCTTTCCCTCCCACACCTAACGCCTGGTGAGATGCCAGGTCAGGGCTGTTCCTCAGTAAACAAACCAACAATGCACTAAGTAAAACCAAATGCTTTTCTGCTCACATTTTAGAAAATCTGTGCAGAGAAGGGCTGGTATTCTGGAATTGCATGGGGCATTGAGCCCAGTGATTCTAGGACCCACCCAATCCCGCCAAAACCTTGTATGGCCAGTAACTGGGGGGTGATACTGGTCACAGTAAGTGACACCAGCTCTGGTATTACCACCCTATGTCACTGGTTATCTCAGATTGCCATACTGCAGAATAAAACCAAGGACAAGAACATGATTGGTGAGTGACACCATTTCTCACTGACTGGAGTCCTCTCCCAAGCACACATGCCGTGTCCTGAGCTGCATGGGCAGGCAGTGAACATCTAAGATAAGGGTGAAGATACATGCACCCCTTCTGGGTCCTACCAAGAGGCTGACTGGCATTCCTAGTCAGCCAGCCAGCATTGTATGTCCAATCTCGCACAGGGGATTACGTTTGTATCGAGGTACATGCAAAGAAACTACACCCTAGTAAAAAAGAACCTCAGATCAATTACGCCTACACTCTTCCAGAGGAGATGATTAACATGAGCAGGGACTATCCGAACTAAGGAACACTTGAAACAAGCGGTCAGATAACATATAAACGAAACAGGGTTTCCAGGTGGAAAAATGTCTTTTAAGCATCAATGAAAGATCATGACTTACAAACATATCATTAATGAAGAAAAGCACAACAAGACAAACAAAAGCTGGCACAAAGAGTTAGCTGCTTCATAAAGTGCTCAGTGCTCAAGTCATTACACAGTTAAACGCTAAAAAGCGGTACAGTGTGTATGTTAAAAAACAGGGTCAATGGAACAATAGTAGTTCGTAAGTTTTCCGTAATGCATTTATGAATGAAAGGACAGTGGGCGGGATAATTCCAAAGGGTTTCCAATTGCCCGTTCGTCGATGACATTTCCACCCTTTAGGACTAACGGATCTTCATCAGGGCTGTGAGAATTGGATGAAGCAGGGAGCCAACAATCAGTTATGAGAGGCAGAAAACATTACTGGAAAACAAGAAACATACCCAGAGTTGACTGGAAAATGCAAACTGGTGAGAGACATGCCCAGCCCATGACTGCTTAGTTACAGCATTGCCCTGGGTGGTTATAACCTCATATTACTAGTTTCAGTGTTGTAAATGAGGGATGATTTTTACAAAACCGTACACGTTTTACAAATTAAGCCCCTGCAAAACCCTATCCTCCTTTATTAAATTCTACCATGGAAATACTCAAACATTTGGAATCAAAACCTGTAACCCAGAAAGCATTGCAATATAATATAGGTTAAAAAAAGCACTTCAATTCGTTTTGAAAACTAGGCTTGTTGAGGTGAGGTTGCATGGAAAGGGGCTGCAATCTCACAGTCCTGATGAAGGGTTTAATATCATCTGAAACAGCTCAAATCTTGTTGTACGGCAGCAGAAATGGCACTGGCACTGGCATAATGGCACTCGATGAGGCATTGTAATATGGTTCTTGATAAAAACAGGACGCTCTGTAATTGACCTGCAAAGTGTTGTGAAACAAAAAAGCCCTTCGCCTTGTTGAGGCAGGACCCAAAATAGAGTTTGATGGCCCTAGGCAAAAGAGCGCCAGTGGCCTCGGTTGCCGTTCACACTCAGACATTAGATGAGGAGATGAGGGTGGAGGTGTACGGTGGGGGGAATAATACACTTTTGATGTTTTCCAATTAAGTTTTTATATGTGTCCGGTCTCCCGCTGCCTGAGGTCAGCATTTATTAATTTATGGTTTATGGTCACAAAGAAAAGAAAGACAGCCAATAGGGAGATATTAGCTGTTGTTTCTCATTAAAGGTGTCTCGACCGGTAGAAACCCAGTGGAGCGAACATTAGCAAGGTGGGTAGTTATAAAGAATAAATAGAATTTGGGACGGAACAATAGGAAAAAAGGAGCATATTTACGAGAAAATGTCGGAGCGCGGAGCTGCCTCAAATTTAGCACCTCCGCGCATATTGTCAAAATGCAGGGATACGCCGTATTCACAAGAATACCGCACACCCCTGTGTTTTCCCTAGTGCTGGTGTTAAATTTAGCTGCCTAGCACCAACCCAGGCACCCTTGTACCATAGTGCAAGGGTGCCTGCTCGCAGGGAATGATTGTTTTCGTGAAGGAGGGTGTCCATTCCTGCACATAAACATTCACTAATGGTGATTTGTTAATTCTGTGTGTGCTGCAGAATGCAGCACACATAGAAGTAGCAAATCGTCATTATTTAATGATTGTTAATGTGCAGGAAGGGACACTCTTCATGGAGAAAAGAGCCGGGAGGGCAAACCGAGCAAGTGAACGGTCCGAGTGGTCAAGATGAGAAGTTACTTTACAATTGAGTCAGGTGCTGCACACTGGGATAATGACTCTACCCCAAAATAATGTGGGCACAGTGTTGTTACCAGTATCCTGCACCCGTGGTGTGTCGTTTAGCCACAGCCCAAGAAGGCCATCACAGATTGTGCTGTAAATTGAATGGGGTGCTACACCAACCAAGGCTGTGATTCTTGTTAAAGGCCTGAGGCTTTGTCTCATGAGCCCCTGCATTTATGCAGATGGATCTCCCATACTTAGAATAATTCTGTCTCCCTATGGAACATGAATTTTATATGCCAGGAGGTACCTCCCTTGGTACACTCTTCTCTGAGGATTTCAATGTCTGGCAATGGTGTTACTTGTATTTTATTGCCTGAAAAGCACTCTGGTATAGGGTTTGGGTCAGAGTTGCCAAGACTTTGCATCAGGTTTCTGTTAACGCAGACCCGAAGCACAGTTTTGGGTCAGTATTTACCATTCAGCACAAATCACGATTTGTGTTGGATGGTAACCCAGGGTAATACAACACAGTGCAATGCTCTGCTTTGTGTTACTTTAAGTCAAGGGGGCATTCCCTAGGTGCACCCACGGGTTTTAACGCAAATCCCTATGTAAAGAAGCATTGCAGGCTGGGATTTGCGACAAACTCTTGTGCGTCCCTGAGGCATGCACTGCGAGAAGAAATATTTTCATTTCTCATTGTTATTCCTCTTTGCATGTGTGCTGCATTTTACAGCACGCTTAGATGGAAAATGCCTTAAAGCATAGTATTCGACTGGAATGGACCCCTTCCTGCTGAAAAACTATGCTGTTTTCAACACATACACCCTTGCACGATCATGTAAGGTGCATGGCAACCAAAAGCACGCCAGTGCTTTACTTGCTGCCTGTGTTGCTTGATTTTGTAGTAAATCTCAGCCCCTGTACATAGTAGAACCATGTGGTACCTCAGGTGACTGCTCATTACCAATTTAGATTCTGTTGGTTGGATTTGATTACCTGCTTTTCGGGTTCATTGTTGGTGGCTGGGAATCCTCAAAAATCTTTTTCTGGAACTCAAACCCCAAATTTGACGGATGCCAGGTGTGCCACATGTCTTTAGGGACCTGGGTGACAGTCATTGTTTCTTTTTGCATTCTCTTGACTCCTTTTTTAAATCTTAATATGATATCCGAGATAAATTGTGCTTTATTCAGAATGCAATGTATCACGATTGCCCTTTAATTATTATATTCAGTTAAAGAAAATATTACCACACTGACTGGCAGGGTGTAAATTACTCACGCCTTCCTCTTACTTGACCTTCCTTTTTTAGATTATTGATCCGTTTGTAGAAGTGGAGATCATTGGATTACCTGCAGACTGCTTAAAAGAGCAAACAAGAGTCGTTGATGATAATGGTAAGAAAACAATTGGTGGTGGCAGACTTCAAGTGAATAACGTAACTTTTTCTTTGCTTATAGTGTAGGTGTGTGCTTCAGTGATGAAGTCAATTCTATCTACTGCCTAGGAAGTGCATTCATCTATACTTAACATCAGTAATGGGATAAGGTTTGTTAATGTTGCCTAGGTATCTTAATTTGTTATTGAAGGTCGTTAAGGGCAGGCGCGGCCCGCACAGGTAAGAGCGGTGGGGTGGGGGGTAAATCGATAGATGACGGAATAGGTAAAATTAAATAAATAAAACCACTTACCTGTGGTTTTATTTATTTTTTATTTAATTTGACCTATCCCGTCGTCTGTCGACTTATAACACCCCACTCGCCCTGCCCCACTGATCTATGCACGTAAAATATTGTTCTGTGATCTGCATGGTATACATCTTTTGCAGTGGGCATATTAACCATCTGCGCTACCTTAGATTAGTCAAAACTGCCACAAGACAAAACGCCAATCTTTCACCAGCAGGTACATTAATCACCAGAGTTATCTTGACACTTTTATTGTTGCCTAAAAACGACTGGATATACAAGCTACTCTGCAGGTGTGCTTTCAAAACTGTGGCCCTGCTACAAAAATGGCCCCCAGTAACAAAACCAGCCCCCCACACTTCCAGCCTCCCGGGGAAACACCCTCTGCCTGGTACAGCCAGTCCGGCCTTGTTTAATGTAAAAAAATGTATACTATCAACATTGAGTGACTTATCAATTGAGAAATAGGGGACAGCGACCAAGGCAACCCTTCAGCCCATGTCTAGAATCAAGGCACAATTTCATGGTATTAGTAGGGACATATTGGGACTCCTAGAACCATTGGGAATGGGGCATACATATAACATGGTAATTGTAGCTTAGACGTCATCCTATAGCGGGAATCAGCACTTAGAGTATGTGTGACATCCACATCTCTGTTTTCCCCTCAGCTATCCTACCAAGAATGATAGTAGTGGACCAAGGTACCACCTTCATGTCGCCCCTCATGAAACAACTCTAAAGAGTCTAACAAATTAAGCATTTAGAAACAGGTATCTACAGTCCCCGAACTCTCAGTCTGGTAGAACGATTCACTCAAACTACAAACAGATGCCAAGAAAAGCTGAGGAGAAAAGAGAATATTTAACATACATGCTCACCCTTTTAGCGCAGTAGTGTCGTCTCAATCTTTTTTTATACATTTCAGCCCTTTAAATTGCTATTTGAAAGGCAACCTGAAAGTCCGCTGAACATTGTGCTTAACAGAGCAAACTGCACTGGAAGAAAAATTCCTATTTGAAAATGTCCTGCAGCTGCTGAATCATTTATAGATATTCCAGGAAGATGCAGAACGCTGAATACAATATGCTAAAAAAGACGTAAAAGCCCCAAAACAACAGAGGTACTAAACTGCACACCTTTCAGTCTGGAGATTGTGTACTTGCTCTTCTGCACACATCAGAAAGCAATATGTTAGCCAAAGGCCACTGACCAAATAAAATCCTGGATGTCATAGGAAAGGTGTGGTGGTGTATCCTCAAACCAGAACAGTGAAATATAACTCAAGTCGATCATATCAATGTACTAAAAAATAGTAAATACAACAGATTTAAGCCACGTAAGCTTGATTAGCCCTAGTCATAAATCCCTGAATCTTTAAATACAGTGAAGAGGAAAGCTTGCTAGACCTTCTGAGCAGATCCACATCACTACAGAACAGGCCAACACCTTCACCTATTGTTTGCTTTGCCGAGGACTCTTTTCACCACTACCAACAATTCCATTATCGATTGAGCTCCGCATGCAAATAGCTCCAGTAGCCAAAACACAGCTAACACCACAACATACACAAGAAGAAAGAACAGTGACAGTTCAACTAGAGGTTAAAACAATGTCTTTGCTAGATCTCATTGAGACTTCCAATAGCAACTGGTGTTCATCAGTGGTGATGATACCCAACCCTGAGGGGTTTGATCAGATTTTGCATGGACTTCCAAGAAGTGAATTGTATACCTCATTTCAACTCTTACACGTTGCCTAGAGTTGATGAACTCATCGAACAACTGGGAAAGGTGGGGTACATGAATATCCAAAACTTGATTAGAGGATACTGACAGGCCCCTTAAGGGTATCTGACCACTACAAAACAGACTTCCAAACACCTCACAAACTCTGTTCCATTTTATGATCTTTCCCGTCAGAAATCACATTGACTCAGCAAAATTTCAGTCCCTGACGTATAGCCTTTCGCCAAAATATTGTAAAAATATTGCAAGTAAGCCTTGACATATTTACATCATCATCTTCTATAGTGCTGATTGGGAAAAAATGCATACAACAGGGTCTCCAAATTCTGTGTGAATCAGAACCAACTACCAACCCTTAAAAATGTATTACTGCAGCACCCTGTGTAAGATATCTTGGCTACTTACTCGGCAGTGGATTGATAAACCACCAGTTGCATAAAGTAGAAAAGGATACATCGACCAACTAAGAAGAGATAGGATTTGTGGTAAGTATTTGTGTTTCATAGTACATTCCTATGACCTGGAAGCCCTGCTAATGGATGCCCATAGGAAGGATTTACCCAGTCAGGTGAACTGGACAAAGGTCTATGCCGCCTCAGCATTAAAAAGATTGAAATATGTCATGATCCAAATCACTGTGCTAATCTTCATAGACAGATCTGCTCCTTTTTTTCACAAAATCGATGTTCTGGATTTGGGTTAAGAGCTCTGCTGTTTAATGATCTGCTGAATGGCCATCACCATGTCTTCTGTATTAGTTAGAATCTTCTACTTAATGGACTCCACTAATCTGCTTTGGAGAATGAATGCCTGGCCATCAAGAGGACTATCAAGTCCCTGTCGTACTATCTAAAGACAAGCAGATACAAATTCTGCACCTGTCATGCATCATTGACATGATTGACAGCTCACACACATTGCTGTCCCAGAATTCTCCAATGGTTCCTTTTCTTGCAGCCATTCTCTTTTGCTGTTTTCCACAATTCCCGTCATCTGCAGGACAATCTAAATTTCCTCTCTTCTTATTGAGTTCCTTACCTGACCGAGCGCTCGTGCTTGCGGTGTTTAGTGTGTGACAGGTTACACAGTGGGAGCAGCGTTTTGAAATGATCTGCATGTGCAGCCGGTGTGCTCTCATAGTCAATGAGGATGAACACATGTGGAGCGGTATTCTGCAAGGCATCACGTTGATTGGTGTGGCGCTGATGCTGGTTTTGCCTGTGAGGAGGATTTGCAGTACAGTATGTACTGAGTAGGTCAGTTTGTGTTGACTGGCTGCACACCAGATGTGTAGAAATAGAATAGCGAGATGGCTATTGGAGTCAGGACTGGAATGAGTTGTGGAGACTCTCCCAGGAGGGTAGATTCATGAATGCTGGCAAACCACTAGGGGAATGGGAGGAGCAGCCAGCAACCTGAGAAAAAGAACTATCCAAAGGAAGATCCTCATCAAACTTGTTAGACCTGTGAACTCGGCCCTTGATAGCTTCTCTTGTGCCATGAATAATTGCATGGTTGTACGACAATTTCCCTCCCCCCAAAAAATCTCCTAAAAATAGGGTCGTTTTCAAACTTGTAGAAACAAATATGCTCAGGACAAATATCAGCACAGTTCTCCCTTCCATAAATAAGATATTGGGTTAAAGGAGAGCCATGACATCCTACAATTGCAGGAGAGCTTCGAGGGACCTCACCCTATGCATCCGCCTCATTCAGATTCAGTCTTCATCATTGTCTGTCTGATTTCTGTATGTGTGATTCTGCATACTGATCCTTTCTGGCCTCTTGTCTCCAGCGCTGTTGATCACCCTCTTTTCTTAGAGATATCGGGGAAGAGGTGCAATCCTTTTTATGTTCTCATTAAAGTCTTCTTTGGCCAACAGATAGCAAACAGTGGAAAGTGGTATTTCGCTCCCTATCTCCGGTGGGGGCTGGAAGATCTATCTGCGGAAGATAAGCAGTCCTAAAGTTAAAGTAAGAATGTTGCTGCATAGACGGGTCACCCTCAACCCCATCCACCACATCCTTTCCATTGGCAAGGAGCTTTGATTTCAGCTGCATCCATTCAGAACAATCTGGAGCCCATGAACAAAGCTCTTTTGCAGTGACACACCCTGAATCACGTGGCTTGCAACCCCCAATGGACCCCTTAGAATGTACGAACCCCTTTTATGAATTTGAAAATTCTCTCCTTCTTGTAGAAGAGCTTTTCCAGTATTTTCCAAATCGCAAATAGGTAATGTGAAAGGGCACCCCCCTCCTATTTTCGATCCAGAAAGGAATGCATCAATGGTTTGTGACTGCATTTGTGCTTGTAAACAATTGAACAGTTTCTATCACCTGAGCTGGTGTGGTAGCGTATTCGCAAAGAGGAAGCTGGGAACACCTTCCAGTTCGGGGATCATTTAGGCAGCCTTGCGGGGAGCAGTAGGTGGTTCAGAGAAACACACCCTGCTCCCCTCATCTGTTCCAAAATGGGAGATATTTGTTTAAAAATCACAGCTACCCCTAATGAAGGTCTGCTCTACATTGCATGCCCCAATCCCTGCATTCACAGGAGTTAGATTTATCATTTGCGTTTTACAATGTAGATCATGATAGCCTTCTCAAGTGCTTAAAAGTGGGAGCGATAATGGACATGGATTTCGTCTTGCATGGCTAGTTGCATCCAGGCAGTGGGACTCCCCCTGCCTTTGCCATCTCTGTAGCCCCTTGAAATGCAGGGTACCAGATAGCTCCGCCCTGTCCCTTCACATTTTTAATGTGTATGTGAGTTTGCTCGATAAGGTACTCCTTACCAGAAATGTCAATCGCTATATGTACGCTTATGGCAAACAACTATGCACACATCGGGATGGCAGGCCAGCATCTAGTGCCCACTTCCGAGATGCTATGAGATCTCTCTGGGAAAGGGATGCGGTGTAATTGGCTGAAACCGAATGCCAAAAAACACAGACGTTCTGGTTGTAAATGGATAATCTAACCATTGGTTTGACTCTTAATTGCCCCCCGACAAGGACACCCCACCTGCCTCTGCAGAAGTAGTGAAAAGTCTGGGGTTAAGAACTGATTGTAATCTCTCCCTGATTTAGCAGGGTTAATGCCTCCGCCGGAACCATTTAAAATTGTTGAGGGAAATGTTGCCTTTGCTGTAACTATCAGATCATGACTAGGCCATGCAAGCTCACTGAATTTGCGGTTTCCTGAATACCTTTTGTAATGAGTGCAAGTAATTGAGACTATGGCTGCATTCCTGGACTACAGAGCTCCAGATTCAATCACTCTTTCCCCCTGCTGCAATTACTTCACTGGTCGGTAGAGGGCGCAGTTTTAGATGCTTGGCACTGTTCAGACGCCCCTCAATGGATACTCCCCAAGCTCTACTCAGATCTGGGTCAAAATGTACTTGTCTTCGAGATCTTTATGCTACTCGACCTCCAATTGGATTAACAATTCAAACTTTCCAGAAGCAGATTAGGTCGGTGCTTTTCGTCTTTTTTCTGTTAAGCTCCATCTGACCAGCGACGGGCGAGAGTTTGCATCTGTGTGTTTAAACTTCAGATTAAAATCTGCTCATTTTTAAAGCACCTTAACCTCCTGTTCTGGGATTAGTCAATGTGTTGGGTTGCGTTAGCGCCAAAAGACTGTTGTGTGATGAGCTCCGTATAGATCTTTACAACATAACACAACACATCACAACATAACATAACATACCTTTAACAACCAATCACACAGGGTCTCAAATTGTGACCTGTCTAATTAGTATTCATTGGGAAGCATGTTTTGTGGACCCCTGCAGATTGACAATTTGAGCTATGGCTTATTAGTAGAAAGGGTGCATAGAAAATTCCATTCCCATTTGCAAACCAGTCAGTGTACAAACTGCACTTCCCTGCTTTATGACTGAGCAACGGTGCGTCTGGCTCCTGGTTTCTCAATGCGCTAAGAAGAAAACGTAAGTGTAGTTGACGAAGATGTTCATTTGTAAAAGCACAAACTGCTACCCTATAAAGGAGTCTTGGAGCTAATGGGATTAATCAGCTGCAGGTAGGGCAGCAAAAAGAGAAGGTTAGAAAGAAAACCGATACATCTTATTTGAAATGCAGAAGGAGAGAAAATTGGACTGAGCACGAAGGGAAAAAGGTTGGAGGTTGCAAGATTTGAAACACAAAATTAAAGGCGCGGCTGCGTTTGCGATTATAATGGATTGGAGGGACCGTCAACACCAAAGAGCTTGAAGAGCAGACTACTCAGTGAGTTTGGTGATCCAGGAACCAGTGCCAAAGACTGCGAAGAAACGAAGGACCTTGAACAGTCAGTATTGTTCAGTTGATAGCCAATGGAGATCACATGTACCAGCAGATATCAACGATTGGTGGGGAAAGTTGTAGGAGTAGCCTGGCAGAGACTTTTGCACCACCTGAAGACTAGCAAGAAGGTATTGTGGAATGATTGGCATGGAGAGCGTTAAAATAATCAAATCTAGAGCGGATCATGGCCTGCACAACCATCTTGGGAAAGTCATTCGAGAGGTAACATAAGATCTTCAAATCATTCTACGAAAGAAGTAGCAAGGCAGCAGGATTTATTGACTTGCATGGTGAACCCTTATAAATAGTCAAGTAGACAATGGAAGCCCTCTGTTCAGTGGACTCCTAAAGAAGGTGCTGAGAAACTGCTGCACGTGGGAGTAGGGCTCCTCCATCCTAAATTTTTTTTTCAAACTTATGGAAATGCTTGTGGCACTAGGTGTGACCCGGTTACCAGTAGAAACATACTGAATTTTCATATTGTCTGTCTTGTCTACTCATTTCTTAATGGATCTTTAATTTCATAGCTCAAAGATAATATCTAAACATACATTCCCTGTAGAGGCATGTGCTTTGTTGAATAGGCCCTCTTAATACTCCCAAAGTTTAAACAAGTTTAAAAAAGAAATTCTTGGTTCGAATAAACTGCCGGACTCAGACTTGAAGATCAACTTGTCAAGTTCCAGTCAGTGCTTAGAGACTTATTGGCCCAGTAGTCTGGTTCCCTCCTGCCTTCTTGATGGACATTGCCTCCTTTTTTCCATCTTTCCTGTTGATGGTAATATTCTTTGTAAATGTAATACGGGGAGAGGAGTTGGCCTAATGGCTAGGGCGGTCGACTTAAAACGTGGGGACCTGGGTTCAAGTCTCAACAATGACGCTGAACATCCTGTGATTCTGGGCAAATCACTTAATCTCCCCGTGCCTACCAAAAATGAATGTGTGTCCTCATGTAGCGTAACTGGTGATATGTAAAGCGCTCTGATACCCAATTCGGGTCAAGTTCGCGCTATATAAAACTCTGCATAAAAAAATATATGAGGCAGAGTGATGTTATCATTAGTATCTTAGGAGGGTGCTTTATGGACTTTTATGATTCGTACTATAATGAGTGTCAGCCTGTGAGCACTGAAGAAAGCTAAAAAAGAAAGAGGCATGGTGGCCACTGCAAAAACTATCTGGTGAGGGCATGATTGCTACCAAAATGTCTATCTTGTGAGGACATTATTATTGGTAAAATGTATTGATTACATGATTATTGGTTCTGTTATTGTCTGATGGGTGTGCATGTTTTTTACAGGTGACTCTTTTCATCCTTGATCTACAAAGGGGTCTGTAGTCTCACAAAGACACCAAAAAGGGGTTGTTATTGCTGAGACAACAGTAGATGTTCAAATTGCGTCAAATATAAAAATAGATGAGGAAAACTGCTATCTGTAACTTCTGTATTTTACAAAGCGAAAAAAATTGATAGAGGTATAAATATATAGAATGGAAAGTAAGGGGCATACATATACATTTCCACAGTGCAGAACAGTGCAGGCTCTTAAAAGGGTTTATTGTTTCTTTTTTCAGGTTTCAACCCAATGTGGGAGGAGACGCTGGTGTTCACTGTGCACATGCCTGAGGTCACGCTGGTTCGCTTCCTGGTGTGGGATCACGATCCCATTGGTCGGGACTTTATTGGACAGAGGACTTTAGCTTTTAGCAGCATGATGCCAGGTAATGCATAATCTTTTGATATTTCGATTCCCGCCATAGGTATAGGACAATATAGGGTAAGACAGGATGTCCTTTATTACAGCTGAGAACAGTGTAATGTGCAGTACTCAATAGCTTCCAGGTGCATCCATGCATTAGTGGGATGTATAGAAACATATTTGAGTTCACTCTCGTCCACTGCAACCGATTTAAAATTTTCCAGTTCGACCAGTGAAAAGTAGCCCCATCGAACCGTTCTACGGCCTCAAAGGTTTTGCCTAGCGGATACCCATAGCTAAAGGGCAATCTGGATAATTTGCACTAACCTGGTGGTTTTTAAGGGCTTAAAGTATAGAGGGAGAGGCAAGAACACCCCAGTTCACCACTGGTTGTTGCTACTGAAAGGCTGATATAGTTCAGGATGTTGGATATTGTGCACCGACAAGCCAGTTTCTCTGAACGCCTGGTATGACCCAGGCGGAGTCAATCACATGTCAGGACTGTCAGGCATGTAACTGGCTACAAATAGTCTTTCAGACTTAATGGTCTGTTACAATATGTCCCAATGTCCAAACTGGCTATTGTGTCTCTGGTCCTGCCTCTTGTCTTTGTTCTGTGCTCCTCGCCCCAAAATCAAGCCTTTTATCCAGAGCATTGGAATTATCTGCTAGGAGGCAGAACAGGCAGCCACTCAATTGGTAGTCCTATTATCCAGGGTGCAAATGAGACCTTTTATGATTGTAATGCCATTATTGTCTAAATTTTAGGCTACCGACACGTATACCTCGAGGGCATGGAGGAGGCATCCATCTTTGTCCACGTAGCAGTCAATGACATCAGTGGTAAGGTAGGTACAAAGCATGCGTGCCGCAGAGGCTTTGCTGCACTCTCTGGGTGACATCTTTAAAGAAAAACATAGGATATTGGGTCATGTGTGTGTTAAATTATACTATATGGTTTGTCTCCTAAATTGAGAACATCAGATTTGAAGTAAAAGGTCACACTGGTCTGCCCTCTATTTCCAATGTCATTCACTTCTAGATAACTATTATGATGTAATATTTCTTAACAAATGTGCCGAATGATTATTGAATATGATAATTTGTCCATAAAACACAATCTATGTGCTCCTTCTCGACACACAGCAATCCAATGCGTTGACCATATTCACCTTGAGGCCCTAACGGGTGATTAGCCATGCTTTATAAGAACCCTGATTGATTGATTATGTATTTAATACACTGGATAAAGATGTAGTTTAAGCTAGGGAAAACCCCTTACCAAAAAAGATGAGGAGTTTCTGCAGACTTGTGCACTTCTGCAGCTTCTTTTTCCAGTGTCTCCTTCCTTTTTCAGTGCAGTCAGTCTCCATGGAAAAGCCAATTTCCAGACAGGGTAAACAACCAAAAAACCTGTGTTCAAGGAGAACGCTCCTTGCTCCTCAAGATCAGTCTTTGTCTGCTTTGTAGAGGCAAAGCCCCAAGTGGGGGTTGAAAAGAAGAAACAATGCTGAGTGGGCAAAATCCCATGGTCCCTGGACTGGTATTCATTTTTGGCCAAAATTGTTTCAGCTAAGCGAGCAGATGCACTAGATTGAAATCTATATTTACACGTGTATATTTACCTTAATTATAGTAGTAGTAGTCGATAGTCTGGATTCAATATTTGTGTTGGTCAATGTAATAAAGTAAACACGTTGACATATAACACTTTCTAATAAATTGTGGGGGTTTAGGGGGTAGAGTTTCTCCATGACAAACATTTTACACTAGCAAAAAAAAAGTACAATTACTGAGTACAATTACTACCTACATGTATGCAAAAGTAGGAATTTATTTGACAAAAGTCCTCTTAACCTACCCCTTGGAAGCCTGGAGCGGGTTCCAGGTATACCTCTGGAAGGATTTGTGAATGTACAAAAGTCATAAATCTACACTAATAGGGTGGTATAATTATCTTTTTATAAACAAAGATAATGACTTGTGCAACTTGAGGTGACACAAAAGTCTTAATTTTCACATGGATCTTCTTAAACAATCCTTGCAAAGTTGTCCATCAATATTGTTGAGGCTGCAAAAAAAAAACTGTAGCTTCAAGAAAGTAAAAATCAATTGGATTGATGTAAAAACGCTGAAAAAGCTCAAAGGTGTGAATTTAGGGCACTGAACATGATGAAACAGTAATACATGATGGAAGGCGGGTTCACTGACACAGAAATGTTACCTATGGATTATCCTAGCGAATTACTTTAAAATGGCGCAGCACTGTGGTAGCAGTGCAGAGACAGTGGGGGGAATGCTGCGGTGTACCGGGGCAAATACCAGCCAGCACAGAACATATTGCGAAGTTGCAAGATTAGTAAGGCTTCGCTTGCGTTGTTCTATCCATTTTCTGGAGCTATCGGTAAAATGGTAAAAACTGAGTGAATGATAAGAGAAGTGGAAGCACTGTATTAAATCTGAAGTCCAACATTAAATGGCTCTAGAAAAAGTAACATTTTGGCAAAGAAGAGATATGAGCATGTGATATGATTTTTTTTAAAATATTCAGGAAATAAACATTTTTCAGCGTAAGAGCACTACTTGAATGAGAGGAGACGATAAAAGGCCAGAAGAACTGTCGAGGATCCAAGGAGACGGTGATAAATATGTATTTTCACAAAGAGGGTAGTAAGGGGAGCAAGAGCTTTGCTGCAGAAATGAGTGTGAAGAAAAATAGCGAACAGATGAAAAGTAAGACGTCTGTCGGGCAACATAGAGAGAACAGCGGTGGCTTTTAATATCCGACGCGCAACAACCATGAAGGAATTCAAAAGTAAACTGAATAACCGCCTCCTGACCATGCACAAGTGACACAGTACGAAATCATTGTATGCACTTGAAACTGGACTCGAGTGTAAATGGTCGAACGGACTAACTTGTTATCCTGGTGCTTTTGACATGGCCAGAAATGACCATGTTTCTGGCTGTCCGAAAACTCAGCAGCTCTTCAAAATGTGATGAAATGAAGTCCAGTTTAGCATGTTGCTTGCTTAACTGTAACAATCCACAAGAGGGCGCCCCGTGACTGATTAAATTCTTTCTGCACACTAGAGAAGGAATTATTTTGAAGGCGACAATTTGAAGTAACACTGACTTCAGAGTATAACATTATTACGAATTTATGCGTGGAACCATTGACTATCCGGCTATTAATGAAAAAGAGACTAGCCTATTGAAGGAAAGTGAGTAATAATATTAAGTATTCAAATAGCGTAAGTTGAACAATGCCTCCACTACCCTTCTTTTCTTGTCTAGTTGTGATGTGAGGCCAGAGTGACACCTAGTTGAGATCGTAGATCAGGGCGGTTCGAGACAACAACTACAAGCCACACAGTATTTGTGAATCTGGATGGCACTATAAAGGGGGCTCCTCGTTATATCCCCAAAATAAGACGAGAGTCATTAAAAGAGAAAACTGGAAAAGTATCAGATATTCTCCGGGAGGATAGGACTGGGGCGGAAATTAGGTTCGGCACTGAAATAAAAGTGGCCCATATTAGTGAATTAGATACCTAAAATTGTCCCATGTTTGCGAATTGGGGCAGTTTTGAACTTATTAAGGCGTGCTGTTCAAGTGTTTTTGCAAGGAACACTGCATGGATTTGAGCTTGCTGAAGACAGTGTTTGCTTTCATATCAGAAGAATTAACAGTGAAACCGACCCTGTTAACCCTAAAACAGACTCACAAACGAACAAAAAACGGCCCACTCACTGACCTGTCAGAGCAGCACGTCGGTCACTGCGTGATTGTCCAATAGGCAGGGCCAGTGGAATTATGCCGCAAGGGAGCACCAAATTATGCGATTATGTTGACTAAATCATGCAGCAAGAAAAGGCAAATTATGTGGTATAATGCAGCAAATTTTTTGACAAAATTACTTTTACTATTTTTTAATTTTTAGGCATGGTAATAGTGTCTGGGCAAAGATTTCAACTCATTAGAACCTTTTAAACAACTAAATACAGAAATAAGCAACTGAAAGATGACCAGTTAACCTTTGCAAAGGACTTTTCTCTGTGGCGAACACATGTTGCCATATTTTTAGTAACTTTTGGTCCATTTGAGCTAGAACATATTTTATTTGTTAAAATCTACAGATTATGCAGCAAATGATGGATTATATGGCAAATGCAGGAAAAACATAATAGTGCAAAAAAAGCAGGGGCTGCAGAATCGCAGAATCCCAGTAGCCCTACCTTTAGGCAAGTACGACCCTGTTTACTGATCTGGGGTTGCATATCTTTCAGCCCGGAGGGGGGCTGTGGTATTGCATCTGTGTGACACCAACAGCATACAGTGTTATAATTGGTTCAGTCCTATTGCATAATGTTAATAAAGTACTTCAGAAGAATTCTTTCTCTGTAAACTACCATCCTGAATTCCCAGAAACCTGTTGATTTTCTATCCAGACATGCTTGGCCAACAAACTGTAAAGAAGCAGTAGAAGTGAAGAAGACTGAGGAACGTGTTAGGTTTCTGGTAGAACAGTCAAGACCGAAGCCTGTGCCCCTTGATAGGATTCAATCAACCACTCTTCAGGACAATTGCAGATATCCATCCAAGCAGGGCAGCGGGGCTTTGGGGCCAATTGCTTGACATCTCCCCCATCCATAAAGCTGACACTAAAATCACTGTTTGATAAAAGGAAAAAGACTAGTCATTCTCTGATCATTCGCTTAACAAGGTATTCAAATAGCCAATGTTGGGCATCATGAAATAGTTTGGACCAAGAGCCATCTGGGTGCCAAAGTGTGGTTTTCACGTGAAATTCCGACTCCTTCCATTACTGAACACATCAAATTGAATTCGTAGGCCAGGACCAGTGCTGACTTTGGCGTGTTGCCTGTTGGGTACCACATGCTGGTTATCATTGATGACTATTCAAAATATCTTGATGTACAGGTTGTAAATTCTACAACTGCTGACATCCTAATTCTAAAATAGGAAAAGTTATGGCTCCTTACAGAATTTTCAAAGAACTATGAACTAATGGTGGTTTCCTGAAAAAAAGCTCAGATGTCTTGAATAACTATTCTCATTGGGGGTCAAGCAGACTAAAATAACTCCCAGGTGGCCACAAGCAAAGAGAGAAGCTGAGCAGATTACGAGTACTGTACATTGCTCATGCCGCTGGCCATAATCTTGAATGGGCCAGCTATGTTTTCCTGCAAGACTACTTCCTGACTCCACATGCAACCACCAAAAGGGCACTAGCTAATGTTTGCCACAGACACATACTTCGTGCTGCAACCCCTCATCATTTTGTCATGGACTCCAGATAGCCCAGATGATGATGAGATTTTTAACCAAAGAAAAAGAAGGAATGACAAGTGCAGTCAGAGAAGAAGATCAAAAGTTTCTTTGTTAAAACCTGGAGATGTTATGCTCAGCAAAAATATTCACCCACGCAGCAAGATAAGATTGCCTTTTGAGTCCTCTTGGATAGTGGTGAGAGGAAGAGGGGATTAAGTGACTGCAAGAAAATTAATTGAGACTGTAGCATGCAATGTGTCATTTCTTCAGGAAATTCAGAGCTGATAGGACTTCTGTTTTTAAAGATGAATTCATGGTGAGTGATTATTCATTTGAGACCTGGAGTGAGAGCTAAAATGTCTAAGAACCTGATGCTGTTGCCTAATTCTGAACTCTGTAAATGTAAAGAATTACCAGGTCAGGACTCTATTACGTCCAACATCAGGGGAATAACACAGATCCCTGCAGCCCTTGTGACTCAGGGGGGCCACCGACCCTTCAGGGGCCACTCCGCCTTGCAAGGGGTCATCAGTCATCTAAGGCCAATGTGCCACTGAAACCAAGCTGCACCCCACCTACAAGATCCAAATAGGTCAATACTGGTCTGGGTTTGCTTCTGTTCCCGTTCGGAAGGGACATGCCCTTGCAGTGTGGGCTGGGCTGTTCCTGTTGGAGTCTGACCAGGGCTGATATGCAGATGGATATGACTCAGTGGGCCTGGAATGGTAGTTCAGTTCAGAGGCGAGATGTCCTAGCAGTTTGGACTCGGCTGTTTCTATTGGAGCAGGACCAAGGCTGATTTGCATATGGGTGGGTCATGTAGGAGGTGGCATGGTGGACAACAAATGTTGGACTGGGAGGCGGCCCAGAATAATTACCTGTTTGAGATTGATTCTAGCATTCCACCCGTCACTTATTTTGTATTCCCAGTAGAATCAAATGACCATTGTCCCATGGGTGCACGCAGTCGTTTCTCGGTGAGTCTGCCTGGTGCCCCCATAGTAATCCACATACACTATAGTTAGCAGAGCAGGGTTGCCCCTGAAAAGTACCAGAGCCTCTGACAAGCTTATAACAACTAGACAGAGTCAGTCATATGTCAGACTTCCCATCTGAACAACCAATTCCGCTCTGTCCATGTGTGTCCTTCCCTCCTTGGCACACATAAAAACAACAAAGCCTTTTTCTTTACTTCACACTGGGTATCTTTGGTGAAGGTCTTCGTATTTCTAAACATCAGTAAATGAGCACTGCTAACTGATACTATGTTTGGTTTCATAACCTGGATGATCCCTGTCTTCCTTTCATTTCACCCTGCTGTAGACTTACCAACAGGGCCGGAGGGACCCTTTACCTCATCGGGCTTTTCCTAGTAGCCTGCTAGCTCCCCTGTCGCTCTCCCCAGCTACCCAGATTTCGTTGCAGCAGAGACATTGAGGGCAAGAGTGTGAGACTAGAGAGGAGGGAAAGGGAGAGGTTAGGAAGAGAGTGGAAAGAGAAGAAGAGAGAGGAAGAAGAGAGAAGTAGAGAGACAGAGAAAAAATGGAAAGAGAGAGAAGAGAAAGAAGTGGGGCAGAACTAGTTAGAACATTTTGGCAGGGATGCTTTTGTTCAGTCCGGTCATGTTTACCAGTGAAAACATACAAGTGCATCCACCATGTGAGGCCCGCCGTAAGGTTTAGTATAGAGACTTCAATTGCTGGTGATTTAAAAAAAGGTTATTTTTGATTGCGACAATGCAAATCTGGATTGTCTACAGAAACATTTCCCTCTGTTGGTATAACTGTGGGTCTATTATTCATGAACGGGCACATTTTTCAGGTCACTAGGGAGTTCATTTAGAGCTCTAATCAGTAGCCTTTCGAGGCTGGTTGGGTCAATATTTTATGCGCAATTCCTGTTGGTGGGTCACCTTCATGTAAATGTGGTGTGGTAATCACTTTGCTTCAGCCCCACAAAATAACCAAGATGTGGCCTATTGTGTGCCTTGGATGCAGAACTAGGAGCATGGTCCAACCACATCTAGGCATTTCTACTGAAGGACGTAGCAGACGCTCAGCAATCGTTTCACAACAAGGTCAGTGGTTGAACCTACCACATTGCCTTGTTCAGCGATATTTGGAAAACAGTTAGTGCATCACTAGGGTTACTATACTGGTGTTCCTCTTGATCATAAGACTACCAC
Organism: Triturus cristatus; assembly: GCF_964204655.1. Taxonomy (NCBI): domain Eukaryota; kingdom Metazoa; phylum Chordata; class Amphibia; order Caudata; family Salamandridae; genus Triturus; species Triturus cristatus. Next base: position 873,350,478 of record NC_140580.1, on the reverse strand, counting down.
CATGGGCTTATCTTTCTCTGCCATGAGGCCATGGGATGCACTGACATTAAGGCTGCGCTTCATCTACATGTGCTCCTCCAGAACTAAACTAGGGTCCCATGGAGGGAAATGTTGGAAAACCTGGTGCTGCAGCCGTGCAAATGGGTGAGAGAAGTCTAGTCGAGCTTTCACTGCTCAACTTATCCAAATTTCCACTTTCATTGGGATGTCTGAACATTTGTTTAAGTTGCCTGTTCAATTCAACAACAATTCCTGGTTGAGCCTTATAAATTCTCAATTTAGAATGAAACTTAAGATATACAGAACATTCCCACTGTGTGGAGTGATCACCCTTCCTTTCCCTCCCACTTCCCCTACTCGCAGCTTTCCTCTTCTCTCCCATCCTCTCTTTCTTCTTTGTCCTCCATCTTGAGTAAGGCAGGTCTTCAAGTTCCATCACTGAAATAGGAGCCCACGCTTTCCCCTTCTTAGCATCATCTCAATGAACACCGAGGAGCTGCTGTCTGCTGGGGCTTGGCTCCTGCATCCCTAGAGTTACTTTTTTTTGCTTATAATTCAAGCCTAACTAGCGAGATGTGGCAACAGCTTATTTGGGCAATCTTAAAGAATGTAATCATACCAAAAAGGTACAACCCGCATAGGCCCAGGTAAGATCCTCCAATCAGAGATAGTGTTTCTTTGTCTGTCTGACCTGTGTTCCAATGAGGTGGTCACCATTTGTAGTTGTAGATGTGCGAGCAAAGGTTAAATGTTCTCCTTCCTACTAAAGTCTTCTGTGTGGTTTGGGGCTTTGTGAAAATGGGCGACTGACCACCCTGTCCCATTAAAAACTGATTAAAGTTGTTCAGAAATGTTTGATGAAAGGGCATGTTAGGGTATTGTCATATTTAAATGTGAAGTCCAGTCAAAATGTTTTGTCGTGGATGGCCCGTCTACTTGTGACCTCCTGTTGACCTAATTAGTAGGGTTCATTGACCTTTTGAAACCTTTGAAGTTGCTTTGGGGGTCTAGCCCTTTTGTTAAGGACACACTTCCTGTTATAAAGCAGGACTTCCTGTTGGTACCTTATGTGGCAAGTGCATTTTCAGTTTTGACACTGACATGAAATTCAGTTGCTTGTGTGAGACTGGATTTTATCAATAACCGCCTTACCACATCAGGCCCGGAAGTCCTGCCGCATAACCGGAAGTCCGTACATACTGAAGGCCATCTCCAGAACTTTCTTGCAGATAATATAAGCCCCCTCCTACCAGAATAAAAAAAATATGTTCCCTGGAAGTTTATGAAAAGCAGCTTTTGAATTACAAAAATATATGTACATGCCTTGACCATTCGAACAAATGACTGTGTGATTGTATACTTCCGGTTAGTATATGTAGAGCCTCATTGCAAGTTGTCGTCACCAAAGAGGCGTTTCTTGTTCTGTTTTCTGTAGTCCAAGTGCCTTGTAATTTCTTTGTCTTCTCTTCCGTGTTTTCAGGTGTGTTTTTCTCTCTTTCCTTCCTCCGCAGTGTCGTGTCTGTCTGATTTGCCTTTACTCTGTCTGTTTGTGATTTCAGTGGCCTTCTCTTTGTCCAAAAGCTACTTTTACAAGCCGAGATTCTTTAGGCGCCTTCCAGGTACTCCCCTCATGTCCCGGGCCGGTGCAGTGAGAACCACGCCAGAACCTGCATGTGTTTTCTTTCACCAGCTCCATCATTCAGCATCTGTGGTTCCCACTGGCATTCTACGACCTATCCACTCACTCATAACCTGGACTGTGACGCGACCCGGCAGGCTTTGTTCGGCTAGTCACAGCCAGAAAACACAACATTTATGAAGCCGATCCAGGATAGGCAGGTTATAGAGAGATCTGCATCAAGTCCTCTCTGAGTTATAAATCCCAGCTGTTCTTTTCCCTTTCTCCTGTATTTACAAGTGATTGGAATATTCAAAATGCCTTGTTTTTTCCAGAACAAGAACCAAACTAATTGGGCTTGTTGATGTGAAAAAAACAACTATTCCCTATTTTGTTAGACGTTTCAAATCTGTCTCTCCTTTAGTCTTTCATCCTCTCTTCTCCTTTTATGGTGACCTTTTCATGCTTTATTTGCTTTCTGTCCTGCATTTTATATACCATAGTTTATTCTCCTCTTTTTTTATGTGCATTGCCTTTTTATTTCTCCCTTCAGTGAACTTTACATTTTGGGTAAGTCATTATCCTCTCATTATTTTTGTTTCTCATCTCTATCCTGTTCATTGGTTCTTTATTTCAGTCCATTTTCCTCTTTCTGCCTAGCCCACGCCCTTCCTTTTCTCCAAGTTTGAATCCCCCCACCTTCTCATGTACCTCTTCCTTCACTGTGAACCTATATATTTCTCAAATACATGTTTGTTCATAGCGTTATTCAGGCTTTTACTCACTATGTCCTCTTTCTCTTGCCTCCCTTGATATCTAACTACCCTATGTTCTCATCTTCCATGTATTTTCTTGCTCTCTCGTTCTCAGTTTCTCTCTGTTCCTTTTCCTATCTCTCTTCCCCTGTCTTTTCTACACCTGACTCTTTGCCTTTCTTTATTTATACCTTTCTATATTTCCACCCCATCTCATTTTCCTTTTAATTGTTTACTTTCCTCTGCCTATTTCTGCCTTGCACCCAGTCCCACATTTATTTCAGTTTCGCTCTCCATTATGCCTGCATTCTGTTTGTCATTCTATTTAATTTTACCCTTTTATATCACACCTGTCATTCACTCCTCACTGCCTATTCCCTTTCTCCGCTTTCTCCTTTGCTCTTAGTGATATTCTTCCTTGCTCTCCGCAAACCTTTATTTCCCTCACCATCTCTTTGTTTCCCGCTCCATAGTTTGACATACTTCTTTCCTTTTGTCTCTGTCATTTGCTTTAATTCTCCTTTCCTAGTTTGTTAATCAGCAAAACGTTTCTAGATTCTTCTAGAGACAGAGAAAGTCTTGGTTTGCTAAAACCAGAGACTCCATTCTCTGCCTGCTTCAGGGAAAGGACAGTCCCTTGCTTTCTGAAACATCCCTTCTCATTCAAAGCTGACATTCTGGATCACCTTCTAAATGGATCTCTCTAACCTTCAACCAAACTTGCACTGGATTTGGGATCTTGAATCGCCACTTTGATTCAAGGTTTATGGTTATTATTCTTATTTTTTTAATTCTAAATACATTCCGACCGGATTTTGCACCTCATAAGGACTTGCCACCCCACAAGGGACCTTTGGTTGTACGTCACACATTTCATGCACCACCCACTCCTGTTTCTTTTTGTGTGTCAATTTGTATGTGTCTGTTGAAGAGAGAGTTCTGTCCTTGCAATTTTTGGAAATGGTCCTTGATTTCATCACTTAGCAGTCAAGCCAATGTGTATACTTGCCAACCTCGTTCAATTGGATGTGGCCGGGTGCTCATTTTAGGTTGTCACTGTTCTCAGTAGTCGGGTCCCCCTGGTGGTGGGGTAATGAAGTGGCCTTTGAAAGCAGTGAGTGTTGAATCTTTCTCAATTGATCAGGGGGGTTCCTACCCCTAAACATCGGTCATGCTAAGACTAGGGAGTGGCATTGCGGCAGCCAGCACCCTTCTTTTAGTTATCCCTTGCATATAAGTAGAAACTTCTTCTTACAGCATGTTGTCAATAGCTCTAAGAAGAAGTCTGCCTGCTCAGCCAAGACAATGTTAGATCTATGCAGGTACGGTCAGCATTAATATCCAAGTGAGATGTTGGTTCTCCAGAGCATGTGCCACCAATTGTAAACAACCAATGCCATCCGCTCCGGGCTGCTACATTGTACGAAGTATGGACATCCGAAACCCTCAAGGACACATCAAATAATTAAAATATAAAAAAATGTATCCACTATAAATTTACAGAAAAAAATCATGCATCCGTTATGTAAATCTACACAACTAGACAACCATGTTTGAGGGTTTCCCCACAGCAATTAAGCACAAACTGAAAATGCTTGTTGATATAAACTTGGAAAAGCACAATTCTTTATTTTTTTTTAGTCTAAAACATTGGTTTTCCTTAGAAAATGCCTCTTGTCCACTTCTTCTGAATATGCCTCAGCTCTGTGTTAATGTTTTTAATAAGGTGTCTCTAATAGAGCTGTGATAAATGGAAATTGTCATTGTCTAATGAGGTGAGTCAAAGAAAGATTGGCTGATTACATTTATAAACTAGCTAAATCGGATTTTCAGTAGCTAATACCCTAATCTGGTATAATTTCACTCAAGACTGAATTAAAAAGAGAAGCTGTTTGGCAGATAAAGATTGACATGCTCTTCTTATACATGACTGCCACTTGTGCACCACTACACAAGACCATATTCTAGTCCCTGATATATCCCACAGCAAAAGACCTCCTCGATGAGCAAGGAGCATGCACCGACTTTGATGTCAGTAGGACCCTTAAGGACACAAATGGGGTTCCCAGTAGTTGATGGAAAGCCATTGGAAACGTTATGTTCTCTTTTGGCCCATGCACGCCTTATCATCAATTGTTGAACAGGATCAATGAACTTCTCTGCTAAGACAATGAAGATGCCATAGGGGATGAGGAGAGACACAATCCCTCCTCTAGTCTAGGAGTTCTCTATTGCTGGAACATTTGGAGAGGCAAACGGGACAGGTTAAACTGATGTCACTGCAGGTTGCTGTAGAGATGGACAGACATTAGTAGTTCTTTGGGTACAGCCCAGTAAAGTTTTGTGTGGTATTTTAGAATGTTATTGGAACAGATGAGGTAGAATTTAGGTAATTGTATCAGGTGGTGCTTGGAGGAATTTATAACATTTGGGTGATGTACAGTATTGTGAATAAGAGGGACGGACGAGAGGCTCGGGTGATGTAGTCTGCTTGATCCTCTAACTATTCAGGGGAGGCTGAAAGAAAGGTGGCTAAAGTTTCATATGTTTTATCTGTTTTGTTGTTGAGACACAGGAGGAAGGATTTGAGTTTCTACATTAGGTGGTGAATGGGAGAGTTAATTGAAATGCTTTGAGTGATGCATTATGTGGGCCAGGGAGAGATGGCACAGGGTAGGGTGATGCAGCTTGGAGACATAAAGATACAACATTTAGGGTGGTGTTGTTGTTAGCTATACTTGGTGGAGAGGAGACCAAGGTTTGGTTAGGTTTTGTAGTGGTAGTGTGAAGTTTAGTACTTTTTATGGTGATAAAGAGTATCAAGTGTGCTTGTGGGTGGCAACTGATTGTTGTGTGGTATCTCAAAAGGTAGCTGTGAAAGAGGAGGCAGTGGATGGAGGGCCATACCAAAATTTGTTCTGAATAAAGATGCTAATGTTTATGCTTACATATTGAATTATTGAATGGTGGATATTGGGTGAAGAATTTGGTTGTGGGTGAGCTAGAGAGTGCTAGATGTACATCGATGTGATGCAGAAGACAAGGTTAACGGATTTGTTGTGAGATGTGGTACAGAAGTGGGAAAGGAGTTACCTGTGTGCTTCAACAAATTCCTTCTATTTGACAGACATACTTGTGTTCCAGAACACATTCTAAAGGAGATAGATCAGCCACGCATTCCTCACACTCTGACAAAGCAACACACTCTCAGTAGGTGAACATACTCCCTTGCACACATGCACAAACATATACTGCTCCCATATAAATGCACTCACACATAAACACACACACATTCTGCTGTTATACTATTGCCATATATATGCACATATGCTTACATGTTTTAATTCACACACATCTCGTATCAACTCTCATCATACACACACGCGTCTTGGTACATAGATTCACAAGCACACTGCTGTAATGTACTTTTACACATGCACACACATACAGACTCGCATATCAACCAAGCTATTATCAGCGATACAGTGATATTTTTTGAGGTCGCTTGGAGAAGGTGTATTATTTTGTGCAACAAGAGGTATGGCTGCTGAAAAGGGACACCAGTCTACATACAAGGCTACATACCTTATTGGTAATTTGACGATAGGGGGCTAAGTGGGCTGGCCGTCTAATGAGGGGTGAAAACAGCAATGGTGTAGCAAAATTCCAATGATGATCAAGGAGCACTAAAATATGCTGGTTATGGTGACCCACCTTGTTGTGGCTGGGAGTGTGTTTATGTAATGGTCAAAGAGGTACCACTGCAGGCAGTCCTGAGGACACCAGATACTGTTTAGAGTACTGTATGTGTGTGCAATAGTGAGGTCAACATAATAAGGATGAGGCAGAGGTTGAAGCAGTTTGGATGATGTACCAGGTGGCTTATGGGATCTATAAGGCTAGCATTTAAGGTGAAGCACAGGGTTATTACCGGTGTTGAGAGATGTGAGCTGGTTAGAATGATGTATCTTCGTGTAGCTAGGAATAAGAAGTTGCAACTATTAAGGTAATGCATTAAGCAATGACGCAGAAAGTGGCGGAGAGAATCCTTAGAATGGGGTAACTGCTGGAATATGAGAAATAAAGGGGCTGTATGTAGGGTGATGCATCTATCAGTGGTGGGCTCACTGTCTGCAGTGTTTTCAATAACAGGACACATCTGAGGAACATTCTTGCATCTTCGTGTGCTCCAGTAACACATCTCCTTATTGAAGTACTTTGAAATTTCAATCGGAGGCACTGGGCACAAGGGTAATTCATTACCTGTGGTACAAACGTCTGGACCGGAGGCTTTCAAACACCACCAAGAGCAGAAAGTCACCGCCAGCACAGAGTCTCAGGGGAACAGCAGGGGACACAGGAACCCAGAATCAGCAGGAGAGCAAGTATAAACCTCTCTTGAAGAAGGCTTGTGGTGTCCAAGCAAGGGAGGAGACCCAGTCAGGGAAGGTGGGCTTGCAGGCGTGGTTTTGTTTTTGCCATTGTAGTCCAGATTCCCATCCATCTTGAAGCATCTTCTTCATGTTTCTATAATTGCGGCTTTCACACATATTAAATGACCTGCATTGGCCAGGAGGGCTGCCAGCAGAATGCAGAGGTACTAATCTCACCAACTCCCATTTGGGCTTCCTTGACCCTCAGGGTTATCAAGTGCTCAAGACCTTTTCTTAGCCAGTCACTGATGGTATTGCCAGGATTTAGGTGTTGCACACTTGACCCCAGGATGACCGGTCGAACGTCCAATGTTGTAGTCGCACCCAGAGGTTTACACGTCTGCCCGCTATTTGGAACATGATGTCCCAAGACTATAGAGTTCAGGTCTCCAGTAATATGATGACCCAAGTCCATAGAGTTGAGGTTTCCAGTAATATGATGACCCAAGACCATAGAGTTGAGGTTTCTAGTAATACGATAACTCAATACCATAGAGTTCAGGTTCTCAATGTGTCCAAAAGAAGCTTTCACCTGAGCGAGCATTGCCACACAAATGTAATTGCCGTATTTCGGAAGTCCAGATTCAATATAGAACGGTACGATTTTCCCCGCAACGCACAACCTCCAAGCGGCTTTGAGAACATAATCCAGTAATTCATCCCCAGCTTACAATTAGAAAGGTTGGCAAGTATACTTGGAATGCATACAGGAATGCAGATTTATAATTTCTTTGTTTTTTTCATTTTCACGGAGTTGCCAAAGACTTCAACCTCATCCAATTAATTGTCTGCATTTGGAGAATCTGTAACACATTGAGATGTCTATATATTTCACAGCCTGCCTGCGAGTTTGATTTACTGTTGTAATCAATGTATTTTTCCACTTGCAAAAAACATGCTTGAATGTCATGTTATGTTATGTTATGTTAGCCAGATTTATATAGCGCACAGCTGCCCCAGCAAATTAGTAATCAAATGCGGATTCTATATACCTTAAGTGCTAAAAACCTTTTTTTTTTTTTTTTAAAAGATCAGGTGAAAGATTATTTTTTTTCCCATTTCCTCATTTCTTTTGTTTTGTATAAAAGGCTGGCAATCCATTTCCTGAAAATGTCTAATGTTTAATAGGTAGTGTTTTTCTTCTTTGAGTCCATTTGCGCTCAAGGTTGTCTATCTTAAACAAGCTAATGCATACATGATCTTTTCTTACAAGACAAATTTAAAATTAGATGGGGTGACGCTAATTCAATTTAAATGTGGCTTTATTTTCTGCCTTGTGTGATTTGTAAGAACAGCCCAGCCATTGGGAGTGTTCCAAGATAGCCTTGTATGCAGTGCAGGAAATAAAGGGGATCCAGCCGGATCCCAGATCCAACTGGTAACTGGGATCTGGCTGGCCCCAGTGAAATATGCTCAATGTGTCCACATGTCATCAGATGAGACTGGGACGCATTCAGCAGCGCCCGCATATTGTCTGCATTCTGGCTCCAGCAGCAACCGACAAACGCTGACAGGGCTTCTTATTTTCACCTCCAGCTGTGGTCAAACAAAAGTCTTGATGTAAAAGGCCCATCAGCCCTCCTTTTGTTTGAGTAGCATCCTTGCTGGGAGCTATCTGTAGCTTAACACCTAGAGGCCAGTGCAATGGAGGGAAGCGAAGGCGCACAGCTTCACAAGTACTCAAGAGCAACTATGATTGGAGGAAGGATTTTGACTTTGATCAACCCCTGCGTATAAGAATATCAGACGTATGGTCAGGTCAGATGTATGAGTAGTTACACAAATAGAAAGTTAAATAGCACCAATTAATTTTTTAAAATTTCAATATTTTATTGTGCTGCTCATAACAATACAGGGTGTTAGAGCGCTTTACATCGCACACGTTATAGAGATAGTAAATCATTAATGTGTATTAATCAATGTACAGGATGTGTTAGATAAAACAATGAGGATCACAAAGTGTAGGAGTTACATATCATCCATACAGATATACATTTTATGTTAAGAGTGCATGGTCGGGAGAAACACACAGTCAGGATTTAAAATGTAGCTCATTGGTTGGGGTTGACTGAACGAATAAGACTTTATTACTAGTCAAGGAACCCTTTCACTGGAGCCGTAGAATAATTACAGATTAAAAAAATGGTTCTCAACCCATGCCTTGCAGATTACATGCAACTCCTTGTTGCTAGTTAGTAGTTCACTAAGCTAGATTAAAAGGATGACAATCTATGAACTGCAAGTAACAAAAGGATATCTGTGTCAAATGCAGTAGCCCAATTACCTATCTACATGAAATACAAATATGAGTTTTGCATGTTGCACAATATGCTTTCAAGCAGGCCCAGTAACCCTCTATGCTGCTTTATGAGTCAAAACTGTGAGCAGATAAAACCCAGTTCTCCCTAGCAAGTACATTAACCACCAGACTTATCTTACCATTATCCCCCTAAAATGTGCTGGCCACAGAAAGATCTCTGCAGCAGGGGGCTTAACCACATGAGATATTTCAAAATACAGCCTCATTGTGACCAATTAGGTAAGCCAGAGCACATTTTGGGGGCTTATTTACAAGCCCCTTGCACTGCAGGTACATCACTTTTTCCCATATTAAAAGTGACACACTGGCAGCGCAAGGAGATTGTAAATAAGCCCCTTAGTCCCTGATTTCAACTATAGGTGCTATTTATTGCTCCTGATAAATAACAATACAACTGGGTATGTTATTTATTGGGTATGATAAATACCACCTATTACCACCTATTACGAGTTTGTGGGAACTAACATGCATATTTAATGCACCAAAATCTACATCATACGTGAAATATCACATGCCCTGGTTAAATTTCGACTGGTCTGACCTGCTGAAATTTAACAAAGGTTTGTATGTTTTTTTTATGTTTACAGTGTGTGGTTTTTCTTTTCTGCTTCATTTATAAGCTGTGAAGGTTAGTGGTGAGTTGCAGAGCAAAGGGGCTGGACTCTAGCTGACATCAACCCAGTACTCATGGACTCTGGTCAATGGAGGAAGTTTGGGTCAATGTAGGTCCTTTGCTGCCACATCTTGTTTGCTGCATTTGACACAAACACATGGCCCTTGCAGAGTTCTTCCCTAGCTCTCCTACCCCTGTGAATGGGTGGTGTGGAAGATTCTTTCCACAAACTAGGAGAAAATCCAGGAGTGGCCCGCGCAGGTAAGAGTGTGGGGTGGACTCGACAGACAACGACAAGGTAAAATTAATTATTTATCTAGTTTTCCCTCTATCGGTCGAGCGCCCCCCCCCCACCCCCCTCCCAACCCCGCCACAGCGCCCCACTGCTCTTACTTGCACGGGCTGCTTCTGAGAAAACCACTTGCCACATCATTTCAGTAATTCTTCAATCATTCAGGAAGCTGAGCATTTCACTCAAACATTTTGAGAAACAAGTTTCACAACAATATACTAACTATAGATGTCCAGTCCCAAATGCAGTGCATCATTTGTAGAAATATAAGTGTCAGGACCCGAGACATTTCAGGCCACTGTGGTTGTCACTAACCACTGTCCCTGTCAGCATTGTCAAATACTAAGCATCACAAAATACCAGTCTGATGTTTTGGATTATTTCAAGTCACCGCAGGCTGAAAGGATGGCCTGGGCACGCTGGTTTTATTGTGCTTTGTGAAGTACGTTGAATATTTGATTGATGATCACTGCCCAAACATAGGCCGACAGCGCCACTATGAGGGAAACTGTCTTAGATAAGTGCCAGGGTTTAGGAATAAATGCGGATGCTGTGCACCTGCAAACACCTGCACAAATTAAGCTCTACCTAAATGAACCCATTTCTTAAATCGATGCTTATATATTTGTCACAAGTTTAGTCCTGCTGTTGAGATTGTCCAAGCTTTGTCCAAACCGTTGCAATAGATGCCTAAATACCATTTTAAACCACCCCTCCGCTCATAGCTAGAAAAGTAGATTTTGAAACTCCGTGTGGCTCACTCTCTTCAACCATCACTACAGATTTTATGGCTCTTCACATTACAAACGCATATGTCCAAGCACACTTACATATTCGTCTGTACCCATGTACAAACATACCCCCACAAATGCACACAAAATCTCTACCTGTTTTAACAATCGCTGAGGAATATGGGGTGAACATTTTCTGATTTTAAAAGGGAATATTATAGTTAAGAAGATCATCATTTTCTAATGAAATAGGAGGGGTCTGTTTTTGCTTTAGAAGCATGTGGTTGTGGTCTGAGGCAGACTTGTTACTCATTCTCTCACTTCCCATTTCTCATTCACTCACTCATTCAATGTAGCTCCCTAAAATGGAAATAGTTCACAAATCTCCTAGCTCAACTCTGTTATGTTTGTTATCTGAATTTAAATAAATGTTAATTAGTCTGTTCCCTCTCTACGGCCTCATAGCATGACTAAGGCAACATTGAAGGAATCCCCAATCACAGGCCCAGTGCAAAATTTTAAAATTCTGACTGCAACTAATGGGCTAAAATAGTATTCTCTAAGAACTAGCCACTAGACAACATGGTTGGCTAAGTAAGTGCTATGATCCAGTGGACCAGTTGGAAGTAGGCCACTATCTTAAGCTTTGGTGAACTGTACTAATGAAAATCTGAACATTGTCCCTTTTCTGTCTCCTGTCTGTTTGTGTGTTGTTCTATTGTTTAATAGGCCAAGCAGGTCATGGGTTTAAAAGGACTGTTCCACAGAAATCCAAAGCAAGCATCTCTCGACAGTCATGCTGTTGGACAGCTTCATCGGAAGCACTCCTTTAGCAGCCACATCCTGCGGCGGACTGCCAGCGCTCCCACCAAAGGCCAGTTGAAGAACAAAAGGGGCTTTCCAGAAATAGCCATTGACACCAAAGACAACAGCTCGGAAGGAGCCAGCGAAGACCGAGAATTGGACGACTCGTCACTGCCTCGCTTCGATACAGAGCCGGAAAGTGCCTCCCCGGCGCCATCTCCCCGGGACAGTGTCAATGGGGAGCGGACCCTGCAGGGCAAGAGTTTGAAAGGTAAGGCTCATTGTTGTGGCAAAGTTAAAGGTCATAGCCGCTTTCAAGCAGGTCCCACTTTCAGTGAGCCAATCCGGAGGTCAGAGAGGGTTCGCCTCCGGGAGCCCCCAAGCGAAAAACCTGGTGTCTTTGCCCGCTGCGCCATGAATGGCTCGGGTCGGATTGGAATGGCCACCAACTGTATGAAATGCATGATTGGTTCCAAGGAGAGCCCAGACCTTGAGTGCAAATGGAGCGAGAGTGCAAGCTGGCCGATTGCAAAAGATATTCCACAGCGTGAGCAGTATAGCAATAAGGCAGGGGAGGAAAGTCTAGAGTTGAAGTGTTATAGTGTGACAGTGCAGCCCCGGCGGCAGCCTCCAGACTTATTACCTTTCAGAAGCTGCGACAACACAGAAGACTTGCCAAGGACTGCCCAGTCTTGTATGGCCCCGGGGAAGAAAAATGGTGACTCCACGTGCCCCGGGGTGAAAGGCCACCCCCGACCAAAGTGGCAGTGCCAGTCTGGTGGCAAGTATGGGAGTACTGTCAACCTGGTCGCCGCCAGCAGCGGCTCCATATCGTCCACCTCCAGCAGTCTCGAGAGCCTCGGGAGTCCGGAGTTCTCCAAGCGCTGGCCCGAAGCCTCTCGAAGGCCAGCAAGTACCCTCCAGAGAGAGATGAATGCATTGTTTGCTCAAAAGATGGAGGAAATTCGAAGTAAATCCCCCATATTCTTCGCTGGTAAGGGCAGACTTACCCCATTCAATTTCCATTTTTAGAATCCATCAGCTCCATGCTATAGCAGACCCACATTAAGTCACTCTTAACAACCTTTTCTAAAAGGCAGATACGGGGCCCTTTATAATATCCCGTGCTGTCAAATCCATGCAGATCTGATATGCAGTCCCATTCGAATAACAACAATGGGACCAAAACCTAAAACTTTTTGTTCAATCATAAGGTTTAAAAGATTAACTCAATGTGGTCCTGTTAGAGGTTTGCACATCCTAGTATATTTTTGTATCAATTGTGGCATGCTTACAGCAGTGCTTTTATTGTGCTCTTCGATCATTTTAGTCCATCCGTCATGTAGACCATCTCCCAGTTCACCTTGTGTATGTGTTGTGGATTTAAATCTATGTGCTTGACTGTGAATGAGGCTGGTTACTGGTGACAATAATGCTTTCATGAATGACCGAGAGCTTGATTCAGTGTTTGGCGGAGAAGATACTCTGTCACTAAACACAGGAGATATACCCTACACCGTATTACATGTGCACTACAGTCTGTGGCACTTATACAGCAGACAGCATATCTGCCACAGTTTGACAGCATATCCCACCCATCAAATTCTAAATAAGATCCTGAATTTTGATTCAATTAAACCATTCCCACCACCAGTGAGGCAGTCAGGTGGATGGAGCTGCATGAAGGTCACTGTAAACAGCTATCACATAAGGCCAAAAGTCTATTTTCGGATATCTTTGCCAAAGACATATCCCCTCTCTTCCCCTCCCTCACTCAGCCCATCAAATCCTTGGCTCTTTAATACTGTCTCAATCTGACATTACATTCATGATGCTCTACGTGTTGCACGTGTCATGTTTGAGACGACCTGCCCCAATAAAAATACCTTCCCTGTCCCACTATTTCACACCTTGAAGGTAGGTTTGTGCACATCTAAATACCTATAAATAACAAGCACGAGCAAAGTCAATAGGTCCTTCGTTTAAAAGACGCTGTCAAACCTTTTGGCGTTGCCAATAATGGCCAAAAGTCAAGGCCAGCATGATTATGCTGGCACACATGCATCACCACATATGCGAAGGCACATGCTATGTTGTAGCGGTCATTTGACCTTCGGCCCAACGGAGAGAATATATACTGGTACATGCTTGTGCATATGTCATGATACAGCATAATGTTTTTCTTTTTTAGTATGCCGTTCCAGCCTGGCAGTCAAAAATCAATAGACATATAAATAGTGCACAAAAGGGCTTTCAGTGAAAACAATGGTCCTAAAGAAAATTGAAGCTGCTGAGTCCTACTGAAAAGTTTTGTTTTAAATTACATTAAAAAAAATGGAAAGCAGTTGAAGAAGCACCAGAGAGGCCAGGGGAATAAGGGGAGCAAGCCAAAACTGTCCATGAGTGGGGGTGTACGTGTCAGGGCAGTGGTGAAACATAAAACTCAAAGGGAGAATAAACAAAGCTGAGTTGGACAAGGAGAGGTGGGGGAAGCAACAGACGAGTTTTAAGGGAGGGGTGGCCAAACAGAGAGCATGCAAGGAGATGAAGCACATAGGGGAGATGGGGAGAGGGCTAGTTGGTCTGCTGAAAACAACAGAAAAGTAGTCTAGTGAATGTAAATAGAAGGATGCAAGCCATTCATCAAAACTATGGCTGAGCAGCTATGTCCCAGGGAAGGGGCAAACACAAGGAGTGGAAGGAAAACCATCGAATAAGAAGTAAGCAAATGAGTTTGATAAGAAAGTCAACCAGAGATCAATGGGTTGACCCAAAACCCACTGTAAATATTGATATTGTTCACAATAGGCCATTCTAAAACAAACAGTTAAAGCTGCCTGCAGGTGAGACCAAAAAATGTTGAGAGGGAATGCTGATTAGCTGACCTCAAGAACTGCACATAGGTAAAACCATCATTGGGATAAAATAACAACTTACCCTGCCTCATCGATATCCATAAGGTCATGAGTTTATTATTAATCAGACTATACCACGAGTTTTAATATTTATTTACTTATCACATCCCTCTCACTATCATTAAAGACTGAGTAATGCCACCCAACAACATGGCTTCGCCATGGCTGGTTCTCCAGCATTTGAACCCAGTGCTAAACATTCACATCAAGCAAAGGGCACAACATTCACCAGAACATCAAATCTCAAAGACATCATCAAATAAACACACAAAAGAACAAGGCCACAGAAATGGCATGTGTACACTTTACAAATATGGATGCTGTAGCACCATAAAATATAATAACATATTTTGGGACAATATAACCTGTTTTAATGCAATTGGTTGTCAACCTATTGTCAGACTTCGATGTCCACTGTGAATTTTAGTAGCTTTTTAATAGGATTTAAATGTATGTAGAGAGAGGTCAAAAGGTGAAATCTTTAACAGTGTGGGTGTCTAATTTTGTTTAATCAATATTCCACCCAACCCCCACTCTAGTGGTAATTTGTAAACTCCCATTTAAGAGCTGTATAGGCATGTGACAGAGAAATATATTATTCTCCCATTAATGTGGCCTTAAATAGTCTACATAAATGCAAACTCAGGGAATTCTAAATGGAGGGCTACGCGGAGGAATCCATATTGGCTCCCAAGAAGAGCAAATCATTGAGTCATGGTGCTTGCACCTGGACTAAATCCATGTCTGTTTTGCTCTTCATCTGCAAAAGGCGGTGGTTAAAGGAGTATGCGTCGACGAGCAAGCTCTGGTCTCAGGAATGCGTTTGTGTGAAGTAGAACCCATGTAACCCAAATCTGGCACATTGAACCTAGAATTTAAGGTTGGCCATCCTGCTTTAGGGAACACTTGCAGAACGGCTTCTAACTTTTTAATTTTGAGATAGAAAGGCCTGCGAGTTCTTGATTTGTAAGTCTCAGTTAGACACAGAACATCACAGTAAATCACAGTTTCTCACATAAAGAGCTCTTACACTGCCAGGAACATGGAGCAGCCAAGAACTTTGCATCAACAGATCTGAGGACAGAGCTTAGCTAACAGTTAGAGAATTTGGCTTTTATATAGGAATGATGTCGGCCAATCAGTACATTACTGTAGGTTAATAGTCTGCCACTAACGTCTGGGTGAAATCTGCCGTCATATCTTTGCATCCTAGAAGGACCACTCAGCCCTTTATGCTTCTGAGCATGATAAAATGAGTACTTTTGATTTGAGTAACAGTAATACTGGGTGCTGGGTTATATACTATGTACAAATGTTTGTGCTCAATGGCAGTAAAAATAAGGACCCAAGTGTAAGCAATTTGTGCAGCATTGACCAGTTGTGCAAGACTATATAATGGCCAGGGAGGCATGGTCCAAGAATATCATAACTAAATATCGTCTGACAGAATTGTTGTGTCCAAAATGTCATCTACACGAATAAACCTCTTTAAAGCTAATGAAAGAAAACCATGAACCAATGAGATGATATTTTTATAAACAATAAATAGAACACTATGGGCCCGATTTGGAAAGGGCCTCCACTCTCACAGCGCGGGTCTGCACCCATGGCGCGGGTCCACACTTGCGGCGGGACCGCCGCATTGCAGTCACTCAGTGCAGAGGTCCCACCACGAGTGTGGGGCATCCCACCATGACCATGGGGTCTTTGCCAAAAAGTGCGGAGGCCCTTTGTGAATCGGCCCCTATGTTTCTGTCAGATGATAGTTTTGCTAAAGAAATTCCGCCATACCAATGCATTTGTACGCAGCGTGCCATCCAGCCTCTGTATTTATATGTAGTGCTATTTAGGCCTCCCGCCAACAAAATCTATAAGCTTCAGCTGATACTGAACCAAGCTGCCAGAGTTATTTTCCAACAACCGAGACACAGCCATACTAAGCCACTGATGAAGCAGCTCCCATTGGCTGCCCATGGCCCAGCGATTGATGTTTAAGACAGGCTGTATGATCTTGAAAGCAATTCACAAGGGCCCCAAATTTATCTCTATGAAGATGCAACCGTACCTTCCAAATGCAACCTCAGATCAGCACAAATTAATCTGTTGATGATTCCAAGAATCTGATAGAGACTTTTAGCCGCAGATTACTTAACGTAGAATTATCCCCAGGCGTGAGACTGGACCCGGAAAACTTTCTTTGCCCCAGCATCTCTGCGCGCCGGGGGGCGGTACCACGCGATTCTGCCCCGGCGTCGTCCGCGGGCGTGACGTCAGTGAGGTCACATAAGCTCCACCCCGGTGCGCTGACATCAGTTTCCTTCTTTTCCACGTGCAACGCGGATCCAGATCGTGTCCCTGTCCTGTTTTCAGGCCTATTTTTCACGCTTTTGCGTGGGGGAACAGTGTGCGAATGCCTTCGGGCTTTAAAGCGTGCTCGTCTTGCACGCTTCAGATGTCGGTGACGGACACTCATCCTATTTGTATGTGGTGTTTTGGCGAACACCATAATTCCACGGACTGCGACGCTTGCCAGCATTTGAAGCCTAAGTCCCGGCGGGAGCGCCGGATGAGGCTCCTCTCAGCCCGGTTGTCCAGATCTGGGTCGTCTCCGCGTCCGTCCCCCGTGGAAGGGTCCAAGAATCGCCGCTTCCGATTCCGGCATCGCCCATCACCGGGGCACCTAGGGCATCGCTTGCCCATCGGTAAGTCTCTTAGCTTGTCTCCGAGGCCTGGTCCCCGCTCTGCGGAGGGCACGGGTTCTCCGCAGGACATGCGGCCTCATTTGTCGCCACCTTACCCACCGTTTCCTGGCACCGGGGCGACTAGGGCCCAAATGGAGGCCTATGCTGCGGCTCTGCAGGCTTCCTTGGCCCCTCCTCCTCCTCTTCCTGGGACGTCCGTGGATCCCTTGCCATGTGCCGACGGGTTCGGCTTCAGGCTCTGAAGGTGTGGTGTCGTCGGGGTGCGGTCCTACGGGGTTCCCCTCTTTGGCCCACGGCGCCTCTGCCTCACTGCAAACCCTCGAGTGGGTCCCTGTGGTGTCGTGGGAGGTCGCCGGGACTCGTGGCTCGCCCCCGAGTCACCCTCAGTCTTCTGGGCAGGCGGCGGCCTTGCCAGAAGCTGAGCTGACGCCGCTCAGGTGTCGATAGCTGTCGACCCTGGTGGCGCCACGGGTGCTGACTAGGGGCTGGAGCGTGTCCCCGGGTCCCTTTCGTCTCTCCACGCAGGCAGCTGCTTCGTCGATGGTCTTTTCGGTGCCGTTCTTTCGCCAACTCGGAGCCGGCCCCACTCCATTCTCCTAGGGTGCAAGTGGCGCCGTCCCCTACGGCGCGGTCAACCTCACGCCGGTGCCTGTGGCAGACTCCACGGCGCTGTGCCGGCATCGGGTCATCAACTCATCTCCGGAGGCCCCCTCCTCCCCGAAGGTTCGTCAACTTTTTGTCTCTTCTTCCCCGGAGACGGGCCGTTGCGTCGTGGCTTTTTCCCCGACTTCCTCCAGGGAGGTCTCCTCACCGTCCCCGTGGCCACAGCCTTCCACAGAGGCACCTCAGGTCCCCCACTCGTCCGTCAATCTTCCACCATTCCGGGGCTGGCCATTTCTTCCTCCAGCTGGATTCGGGGATGGCCGGCTTAGTTTACAGCCGTCGCCCACGGAGGAATTGCTCTCCCCCCCACAACACCCTACGGAGGCGTGTGCGGCCTTTGCCCAGGCCATTTCCACAGCCGCTGACATTTTGCACATGGGCGACCCTGCCACCCCATTTGCAACGGACCATTTGCTGGAGGTTCTCCATCAGGGCTCTGGTAGACGGGAGCTGCTTTTTCCCTTCGAAGCTTCGCTCCATAATTCTCTTCTGGGGGCCTGGGGGCATCCTGCCACGGGAGATCCGGTGCCCCAGTCGCTCCTCCACCGCCACCGTCCTGCTCCACACGACCCTGTCTGCCTTTCTTTCCACCCTTCTACTCAGGGCCCTCTTCTGCAGACTGCTTTTCCTTCCTTACCTTTGGTGTTGTTTCCTCTGTCACGGAAGGCCCGATGGTTAGATTCCTGAGGGCGGAACCTCTTTCCATCTTCTAGTGCTGCTTTGCGAGCACTCAACACGCTTTGTGTGTTGGCCAGGGCTACTTCCAGCTTGTGGGATTCCGTGGAGTCCCTTCTGTCTTCTGCCTCTCCGGAAGGTGTTCATGCTGATCTGCGACGCCATTTAATGGATGGTCAGGAGCTGGCCGCGTTTATTCTTCGTTCGCCCCTGGATGTTTCTGATGCTCTCGACCGCACCATGAGTTCAGTAGCTCTCCGTCGCCATGCTTGGCTGCGGGATAGCATTTTTCCTGAGAATGTGAGGGAGCGTCTCGTTGACCTGCCCTTTGATGGGGTGCTTTTGTTTAACACCCATGCGGATGCTGCCATTCAGCGGCTCCTTGCGGGACTCCGTCCTCCTCCTCCTTCTCCCCCTCCGTAACTTGGCTTCGGGTCCTTAAATTGACCCCTTTGTGCTGTTGGCTGCTGGTACAGCCCCTTTGGACTTTGTGGTACTTTGGTTATGGTCCACCCATATGTGTCCTCAGGTTGGGCCTTCAATGTGTTTTTTGATTGGCTGATTGTCAAGCCGGATGTGGTTCTATCTGCAGGTCCTTTTTGTTCTGTCCTCTGCTGCGGGATTGTTTCCCTAAGAGGTGTTCCCATGTTTTCTTGGGACGTATCATACCCTGCCTTTATGTTCTGGTCCTCTGCTGCGGGGTGTTTTTCCCCTAAGAGGTGTTCCCATGTTTTAGTGGGACGTGTCATACCCTATGTGGGGTACTTGTAGCTATTGCATAGCTCTGTCCTGCGCTGGGATGGTATGGTCGCACCTTTTTCGGGTTCCCTGCCTTTCTTGGCATCATTGTCTGCTGCTGGTGCGGTCTCTTATACCTTGTCCGGGCGCAGCTTGCGCTGCTCCAGCTTCTGTCGTTCTTGGTGTTCCCTCCATTGCTTGACAGTTTGGCATGCTGTCTGCGGTGTCGTGTTGTGGCGTTTCCGCCTTCCTGTCCGGCGTTTTAGCCTGGTCCTCTGTCTGGTGTTCCGGGGGGCTGGGTTTCTCCTGGCTTTCCTGTGTTCTGGTTGAAGGCTTGGTCCGTCCTCCGTGTCTCTCCCTTTTGCTCTTATGAGTGGTCCCATTTCTCTTCGTGGGTCGGTGTGTGTCTATTGAATGCTCCTCCTTTGGGGCTTGTTCTGCATTTTCCTGGCCTCTGCCCTCGGCCTGAGCCTGGCTTGTTCTGGGTGCGCTGCTCCATGGTGCTGTCCGCTGCCGGCTGTGCACGCCTGCTTGTGCTGGTCCACCTCCGTGGCCCTTGTTGTGCTCCCTTGTGCCCATGCCTCTTGTTCTGCTGGGGCTTTGCGCACCTTTGCCTTTCTTCTTATGCCTGCGTTCCTTGGCTGTGGAGCCGTTCCTGCCTTGCCAGCTTCCTTGCGGCTGATGCCTGTTCAGCTGTCCTCTGTCGCTGTGTGTTTTCCTACGGCAGGCTCTGCCTCCGGTTCTACCTCCTCTCCCTGGAGTTGGGGTCGTTCTTTCCTTCTGGGTGCTCCTGTGCAGCTGTCTGTCCCTACAAGGGTTTGTGGCCGTTGCACCTTGAATGGGCTTGGAATCTCCTGGTCTTCCCTTTGCCTTGCTGGGGCCCTGTGTTTCTTCCTGCTGGGGAGGTTCTCTCGCAGGCCCTCCTCCCCTTTGGGTATGGCTTGGGTATCTATTCTACGTTAAGGAATCTGCGGCTAGTAGTCTCTATCAGATGTACAAGTTACTTACCTTTGGTAATGATGTATCTGGAAGAGACGATTCTAGCCGCAGATTCCTTCACGGCCCGCCCTTCCTCCTCGTTCTGCGAGAACCTTTCCTGTGGTTTTCTGGACTCGCCTCCCTCCGTGTGGCTGATCTCCTGTGGGTGTCCACTTCGCTTCTGCTCGGACAGGCTACTTGGTTCTGCTTGATTGTTCCACCCCTTCCCTTATGATACATGGTCGGTTGGTTCATGTGTGCTTCTGCATCCCTCCACCCTGCCTTTTCTCCGGTGTAGGGGCCTGCTTTTACTCTTCTGCGTTTACTTGCTTGAGGTTTCTGCTTCCTTTGCAGTCCTCTGAGTTGCTTTTTTTTTACCTGTACCTCGGCCTTTTCGCTCCTTTCAGGGGATACGGCCCTCCTTGGTGGTGTCTCCTGGGGGTGATTTGCTGTTCCTCCTTTGTTCCGGGCTTGTTGCCCTTCACTGTTGTGGATGGTGGTTGCAGTCTCTCTCTTTTTCTCTCTCTCTCTCTTCTGCTGTGCCCTTTTTCACATGCTTCTACCTCCTGGGAGGATGTCGCCTTAGCTTGCAACGGTGTTCCTCAGAGCGGTGCTCTGCTCTTTCGCTGCTATGGCTTTCACCGCTATGGTCTTTTGTGCTTTAGTGCTTGGCACTTTTCCAACTGGCGCTGTTCCTCACCTTTCGTTTCTCTCTTTTCTGTTTCACTGGTTTTTCGCACACTGTTCCCATACTCTCCACAGTTTTGTTTGTGATGGCTCCGCGTTGTGGCGCGGAAAAGTTCTCTGAAGAAAACTGATGTCAGTGCGCTGGGGTGGGGCTTATGTGACGTCGCTGATGTCTCGCCCGCGAACGACGTCTGGGCGGAGTCGCGTGGTACTTTAAGCGTAAAAGAATGGGTGGTTCAGGATTTTCTATGCTGGGCCCCCAATTCTGGAATTCCTTGCCGATTGAGATGAGGCACAGGATGGACTATATGAACTTCAGGAAAAAAACAGAAAACTTGGCTTTTCCCTCAGGCCTATTAGTAGTCTCTATCTCTGGGGTGTCTCTCATCTTAGCGCAAAGAGACCTTTGGTGTACGTGTACTCAACAAATTCCCTATAATATAACACATATAACATAACAAAATAGGAAAACTGTGCTAGCAGACGCTCCATAAAACATTGTCTCTTTATAATTATTACATTTTTTCATTGGAGGGCCAGGGTTCTATGTTCCCTATGCACAGCTCTCACAAGCAGATAGGCTGCCATTTCCTGGAGAGAAGAATAAATTGTCAGTGTGTGTTCAGCTAGCAGCAACCACTGGCAACCCACATTTGGCCTTTTGTTTTCACCTGTCTATAAATCCCTTATTACTGGGTTGTGCCCTAATTCATAACACTCCCAGAGACAGATAAGAGAACTGACACCCGGGGGATGAAATTATGCAGACAGCACCACACTTTTTGACTCAGTTTGGCGATCCTGAATAAAAACACTCAACAAGCCAACAGTCTTGGCCCTGCCCTACATCACCTCAGCTTTGAACACCTTTGTCTTTCTTCAACCCACAGGCGAATAGTAACATTACGAGTGGAGGACGCGCTGATTACTGCACCTTTAGAAATCCAATATCTCTGGGCTTACAAGTTGGGCACTTTAAAAGGGGGCATTGCATGCGAATTTTGGTGCTTTACTTACCAAAATCCACTTATACCAGTACTTACCAGGCATTTTACCCCTGTAAATTTCAGAAGTGGGGTGCAGTAACTACCACAATCTTGCGATTCCAATCCCCTGTCAAAGTGTTTGTGAAAAAATGGACTGCTCGTAGTGAGGATCTCGGGTATGGAATGATACACAGGGTTTCCTAGTTACCAATCTAAATGTTGGATCTGGCCAGATTCATTTTGAAAGATGCTTTCTTTGAAAAATGCACACAGAGAGGTGGATGCTTCAAACTAAGAGGATCTCACTTGGGCTCAGCTACAACTCAAATAGGTAGGTAATTGGAAGTGATAGGTTGGCTATCCTTTATGAGGAAGAGGCTTGGAAATATGTAACTTTGATCCAATAATTAGAGATTTCACAAATAACTGATAAGGTAGCGAATTCTACCGTACAAAAAAAGCTGGTCTGAGGTGCTGGGATTTGACGTGTTATTAAGCACGAGGCACAGCTGAGTGCTCCAACTCTTTCAGGAGTCATCTTAGTGCTCCATCATAGACCAGCCAAAGGCATAAGACAAGCTTGAGAATTCGCTACCCTATCAATTCTTTGGGAATTGCATGGAAGCGATTTGCTAAACGCATCAACAATATTTAACAATTTGCTACTGTGAGTTTTTTGTCTAAATACATAAATCTTGAAGAAATGAGAGTAACATAGGCTGCTATTAACTAGTTAGCCAGGCACAGTTGAAATATGTTTGCATCCACTTTATGTAAATTCAGTAATATGAAGTTATACATAGGTGATTCAAGATTTGATTTCAATAATTTCTTGAATCATTGTTCCTTTTGCGAGCCGTACAAAAATGTGTGGCAGTGGCTATTCTGCACATGTGTTTTATATTTCTAGACCGATTTACAGTAATACCTGGTTGCCATTTATTTTCTATTGTGTGCAGACTAGGCCTAAAGGCCATCTAAAGAGAGCTCAGAAAGAGATTGCACCCCAGAAATTATTTAAATGGAATGAGACACACTTCCAGGGTCCTGGACAGTAGCACTCGAAGTGAGATCAAGTTTTAGCCAAGTCTCCTTAATCAGGAGAGGCTCTGTGCAGCAAAGACCACATCACTGCTGACTTTAATTCTTAGGGTTCCCCACAGGATGCTAATCAATGACCTAATATGGATGGCAATCCTGAAAGAGAAATCCTCCCGTGTCAGTGACATTTGAACCCGCCTTGTAATGTGCTTTGGTAACAGCCATGGCCCATGCAGGTAAGAGCGGTGGGGGCAGGTGGGGGGGGGGGGGGGGGAGATTTTGACAGGCGACGACGAGGGAAAATGAAATAAATAATTAATTTGACCTTGTCATCATCTGTCGAAATCCACCCCACACCCCACCCAGCCCCATCGCTCATACCTGCACACAGGGCCGGACTGGCCGTAGCGGGCACCGGGCAATCCCCCGGTGCGCCGCATTGGTGGGGGCCGGTTTTGGGCCCCAGGGGGCCGTTTTTGTTACCGGGCCGTTTATGCAGCATAGCTGCAAAATCGGCCCTGTAACGAAATCGGCCGAAAACCGGCCCTGGCAAAGAGCTCGGCGACCCCCCCCCCAACCCCCTCCCCCCCCCCCCGCCAAGCACTTTGCCAGGGCCGGTTTTGGTTCCCAGTCCGGCCCTGCACAGGCCGTGGCTGTTTGGTAATACAGCATACTCTTCCAACTCAAAATCAGCTCTCAAAATGGCAGCTATCTTTATTTTCTGAAAAGACTTCAAGGCCTGTGTATATATGACACCCGGCCCTCATCTTGTTTGAAATCCAGCAGCGAACGAGGAGTAAATGATGGGGAGGTTGATGCTGTAGCAAGCACATTATAAATGGACCCACCCACTCACTACATTAATATTCACACGATTAAATAATAAGTTGTTACATGACATTATGAAAAACTCTTCGCTCAAACACCTATTCAACAAAGTAACTGTCATGCGTTTCTGAAGAAGATGAGGCATATCCATACATGTCAAATGGCCCCAGGTTATCTGTGACACCTTCAGCCCTTCCTGGCTTTAAAAGCGAAATCGCTTTGTGTTTTGGCTATTGTAATGGCATTTTATGTCTTTATGGGTGTTGCTTTATTAGAACCGTTGTGCAAATTCTCATATTTTTTCCTCGCTTATTGTCCATAATTCTTAAAAATGCAGAAATGACACTTGGTACTTGGGGGCATCTGTACAAGGAAATGTCGGAGCATGGCGCCGTGCCAAATTTAACAGCGCCACGCTCCAACATTTCCAATACGCAGGGATGCGCCATATTTATAACAATACAGTGCACCTTGGTGTTTTCCATAGCGCAGGTGCTGAAATTAGCTGCCCAGCACCAACGTAGGCCCCCTTGCACCATAGTGCAAGGTTGTCTGCATTGCAGGGAATTAATGTTGATGTTGCAAGAAGGAAGGTGTCCCTTACTGCACTTAAACAATTAATAATGGTGATTTGTTACTTATATATGTGCTGCAAAATGCAGCACACATAGAAGTAGCAAATCATCATTATTTGATGATTGTTTATGTGCAGGAAGGGACACCTTCCTTCCTGCACATAAACAATCATTCATGGCGATTTGCTCTGCAGCACACATAGAAAATGCAAAAACGAGAAGAAATAAAAGGATTTCTTCTCGTATCACCATTCTAATGCCTGCTCTTGCATGGCGTTCATTTTTGGCGCTGTCTCAGATTTACGCCTCCTTGTAAATCTGGGGTAGCGGCAAAAAGCAATGGGTGTTACGGTGGATTGTCCACAGCAACACCCATTGCACGCCCCTTTCACGCAGATCAGGGCCATCTTAACAGCATTATAGACCCCCAGGCAAAGCAGTGCACTGGGCCCTGCCTACACAACCACTCACAGGAATAAAAATGTTGTGGCGTCCCCGTGTAACTGCCCAGTATGCCCATGCATTGAGACGGCACTGATGCAGATATTTGAAAGGGTACCATATTTACAAAGCGGCGTTAAGCATTGTAATTGTAAATATGGAGCAGGCACTGTGCCACAGGAACGTCGTTAAAAGTGACATTCCTGTGGTGCAATGCCCTTGTATATATGCCCCTACAAGTCTCCGCTTTTGTGCGGTATGCATAGGCACATCGAACATTCACAAATTACCTAAATATACTTGTGGCAAGAGGAAAAAATGTTACACTTTAAATTTGAGAATTTTCATGAGAAATATCTGCTCCAAAGCAAGTTCTAGCAGGCAAAATTATATGATAGGCATATACATAAGTAAAACAGGACATAAAAGAGGCTATCATTCGCTCAAAAAGGGGAATCAGTGGGACATTATGGTAGCCTAATTAAAACTATGCACACCCCTCGTTGTTAGTCCTAGTATGCACAGTGCTGTTGACTCAGAAACTTGAACTGGCTGAATGTGTCGCTTATGGTATAGGGCTTCTTGGCATCCAGGTATGTATCCGCAGGGATCGTTTTTTGTGTTTTACCCATAAACAGTTTCATTAAGTTTAAGAGTATTTTTAAATGATGAAAGTCAAGGTAGTATCATTTAGAATTCTAATATGCAAATAAAGCAAGCTATAATAATAAAACAAAGATACTTATAAACATATCTTAAATTATTTTCTGATTCCCAACTCCATAATAATTCAGAATAACATTAGGCACTTGATAGATGTATTTAATAAACATCTAGAAATGAGTCAGCACTTAGAGTAATCTAATAAAATCGAATTAACTGAGGCAATACAAGCAGAAAAGCAACAACGCCAGACACGCAAGAGACTCTTCAGGTGATGGGTGGATTACAAACTAGATGGGTGAGGCACATCAACTAACCCTATTCACATTTTTAAGTGGGTGGGAATTCCTTTGCCCTTCATTGAATTCCATGATTTATGAGCCAGCATCATATCCCGAAAAAATCTGGGTGAATTAGCATTGCATTCAAGAGGGCCTGTTCACAAGGGCATTTTGGAGTGAGTAAAGTAGTACCCCAGTAGTGTTTTTTTACTTACTCTTATACTGTTATGTGAATTGGTCCAAAAACATGTAAAATTAGAAGAAAATGGAAATATTCCAGCAATATTCATGTACAAATAGTACAACTAGAAATGAATGTTCCCTCTTTGCTCATTTACCAAGAGGGAGTTGGATGTTTCGTGGCCCATTCACAAATGAATGTAAGAGTATTCAGTAGTACTATTTTTCCGTACTCATAAATGTTTTTCTGAATCAGCCCCAATGTTTTCAGGTCAGAGGTAGATGAAAGAGTTTGTTAGGGAGGGATTCATGATTTAAAAAAATGGAAGATGGGAGCACTCATTTGTGCTAGAGTGGAAAAACCATCAAGCTCCACGTATTTTGTCAGAGGATGACTGGCCTATAGGAACTCAGGAGGTCTCCTGTATGGGCGGAGCCTGTGGCAGACTCCTGGGGCTGTGAAAGAGTCACTTACGCAACAGAGGCAAAAGCCTCTCTAGATACCTCTTCATTTTCATAATGGCCGCTCCCTGCTGCATTGCCCGATGGTAGAGTTCTCCGAACTCCCTTCCAAATGAATGGCAAAATGAATACCGTGGCACCGCATTCCAGGATAATAACTGGAGGTGCCATTTAGCACTAACATCCCACATTCAACTCAGAGAAAGTAAAATCACTGAATTACATCTTCAGGAGCTTGCCGTAAAGGAGCGACTTCCTCACTACATTATGCTACAACATGTTTTTATTTCAAAATCAAATCGATTTGGTATTCCTTCCTGCACCAAAAGCAATCCTGCTTACAACGCAGGCATCCTTGCCCCATGGTGCAAGGGTTCTTCAGTTGGTGCTAGGCTGCTCATTGTCAGCTCTGGGAAATGACAGGAATGCGCCATATATTATGTACGGCACATTCCTGCCCTTCCCCTTTCAGGTAACGCAGTAAGGTGACTGCTAGCTGCCCTGCGCTGCGTGATATCTTTGTAAATATGCCCCTGAATGAACAACTGGATGTACCAGAATGGTCAGTAGAATATAGTGCAAATTTTAGCCTCTAAAAAACCCGCTGCCAAAATATCTCCCAGACTCATGAATGAAAGAGATTTTGGCAATGGATGTTCGCCAGCTGTTTTGAATACTTAAAAACGTTCTTACTTACAACCATCGTGTCCTGGGCTGGAGGATGGACGTACCCCTTTTTTCTATACAGTACAAGATGCCCTTCCTTCCTGTGTCCTGGTTTACAACTCGATAATGGTGGTGCAGTGATGTTCAGGTACACCTAGAACAGTGAATCCTTCATTTGAACATTAAGTATTTAGCACTGAACTCTCGGCAAAGATGTAAGATATTCTGGTGTTAAGCACACTACTGAATTTGCTCATATCTCTGAGATAGCGGTCTTGTTTAGGCCTGGGCAGTGAACTCTGCTCCGTTCTCGGAGTTTGCAGAGTTTTCCACACTGCACTCTCCGCTCAGCGAACCAGTGCAGAGTTTTTTCCTTGCTTGCGCTTGCCAGCATTAAGTTGGCGAGCAAGGAAAATCCAATGCTAGACCACCTCCCAGCGAGATTTCTCGACATGGGCTGTCGCGGAGGATCGCAACTGCTCACGTTAATAAACCATCTGTTAGCGTTGAGTGACCTGCCAGTCGAGTAGGAAATATGCTCACACGGCAGAAAGAAGCAGTGCCCTCTTGCTCTGTACATGGTGCCGTTCAGGTGGGCAACTAGAGACAAATTTCGGGGGGGGCTGAAAGAGATTTCGGGGGGGGGGGCTAAGTCTTCCAGCCATAGGCAGAGTGGCTGTAAGAAGGGGTGAAAACACAACAAAAGCCTCATTATCGAGTAAATGGTATTTTAAAGACCTGTGAAGTAATCGGGACCGGCTGCAATTAGACGGACGCCAGCCCGCGAGGCTTTCTCAGCCGGGCTGACACACATGACGGGGGGGCTGAAGCCCGGTGAGCCCAATGGGTGTTGCGCGCCTGGTGCCGTTCACGTTGATTTTCCAGCGCAGGACAAACGCCGAGCGCTAAATATCAGCACAAACTGCGCGACCAAGTGCACTACGCTGCTTACGGAACTCCGTGTAGCATGCCAGAGTTTTTTGGTCACTTTGCGGAGTTCCGCATACCCACGAACTCCTGCTAGGCCTAGTCATCTTCCCCTCGGGGGGGCAGCGGCCATTACTCTGGCTTGGTGCATTCTGCTTGTTTTTTTTTTTTTACTGTTCTGCGTTTACATATCCCTTTCAAGCTTGTGAAAGTCACATTGGAAAAGATTGATTTCTGCTCCAACTTTATATGAATTAATATTTGAGTGTTCCTTGGTGCTCATACAACCCATTCATATAGCAGCTGCTTTCTTTTTCTGAAAATTAAATGGTTTCTTGATATATCCTTGCATGCCACCAGAAGGAGCACTTGAGCATTTAATTCCCTCCAGCCCAGCCCTTCTGACTTCTTAGTATCATTGGGCCCAACCAGTCAGGAAATCTCGCTGTGTCCCTCCTGGCTAGTGGACTTTTGTACGGAACAGCGAGCCACTGGGTGGGTGGGGAGGAAGCGTCTGATTGTGGGCTGAGGGATAGCCCTCCCCGCCTCACTACATCGCAAGCTACCTTGCAAGGTTAGGATGGCTGAATTTTACTAAAACTAAAAGAGGTTTCTAAAAAAACATAAATGAAAGGTCTGCACTTAAATGAAACCTCCTACGGTGAAAAAATATACCTCAAGGTAATTGGATACTTATTAGGTCGGGGTGAAATTTCAATTACACTGATATGATTTGCAGAATTTTCGGCATTTCACAATATGCTTTTTGACATGAAATCCCCCAAAATTACACCATTTCGCAACGTAGCGTAATTAGAGATCAATTGGGTAGAAATCCTACTGTGGGAGACGAGTACCCGAACACCGGAGACGCACAAAACATGAGTGGTTCTTGTTTGCGGCACTTTCGTTTGTTGTGCTATTTTTTAGTGCAAAGTGTGTCCTAATGTCTAAAACTGACACAAAAATACACCCCACACTAAAATATAGCTCAAAATTCCATATTTGCGTTATGCATATTTTTTCTGAAAATGTGTGCAATTGTTCGTAGGGAAATGTATCGAATTTCGTACCCCCCTAAAATTAAATAAAGAAAGGAGTCATATTAATGTCAAATAAGGGTTACATGAAATGAATATTTTTTTTAACACTGCAGGCTGCAGCCTTGTGACAATCCCAGTGCCCCTTGGGATGAATACTGATGGAGCACACTAGCAAAAATTGGACCCAGGTCAGGCCCAGGTGAGGGAGCCTGCTGGGAGGGATATATAGTGATTTACGTTATGGGGCTCGCCCCCGCCACCCTTCCTCGCATCAGGCCACTGTGATGGCCGTTAATGGGCTCATAGCTCAATGTGTGTGATCAATACGGCCTGACACGAATGGATTCCGTGTGAAAGTGAAGATTGTGACTCTGACATCGTTGTCGAAGCGCCGTAATTCAAAGCAGCCTCGTCGCCAGCTGTTCACTTGGAAGAAGAAAGCCCAATAAATCATAAGCAAACTATAACACGCGAGAAAAACACCCACCCCGTCCAGAAAAAAACACTGAAAGAATCTGCTTTTCTTGCTTATCGAGCCACAACGTCAAGTTGTCATGGGAGCTGCAATAACTGTCTCGGAAGGGCTCGTACACTTGAAATATGGCGCGGGGGGAGCTCTGGTCTTGTGAAGAGATGCGCAGTCTTTGTCTTCGGCACTCGGACTCCTCGTAAACGCCCTCTGTTTACACCAGTAGCCGCATCCGCGGCCCGGGATGTACGTTTGGGATAGTCCGGCTTGGCATCTCCCACTTTTTAGAAATAGGATTTTGGCTCACCCCAATAAAAGCGTTTCATTAGTCGACGTAGCTCCGTCCCTGTTACGCTTGCAGCATCGCGCCTTGTAAATTGGCAGCTGTTTATATTGTTTACGATTTCTGCTCACTTACTCCTAAACTCACCCCAGTGTTTGCACCGTTATGGACAGTGCTAACCTCCACGTGTTTTTTAACAGAATCCGTGGGAGAGATTGTGAGAGGGACACGGTCACTTGGTTCAGGGTGGTCCCGGATGTGACGTATTGAAGGGTTAAATCCTGCTTGCTCAGGCTTTAGGCCTGACTTGATGGATATCAGCCCAGGATCACACTTTGAGTCAAAGGGGGAACTGCAAATAGATCTCAGGTATGGATGTGGATGAATTTCAGAACCACGATAATCTAGCCTCCTGCACTCAAATGAGTATGGTCTGTCAATTTAAAACCATGAATATGTCAGTAATGCATGTCATCGCTCATTCTCACACTGCACAGTCTTAAGAACATCCCTATTATTTAAATATCAAATCATTTGCTAAAGTGTGTGCCTTAGACGAAGGACTTCAGAGCACAATACTTATTGTGAACAATATACTGTGTGAGTGGGGTTTGTTCCCCCTAGAGGCGGGTACAGCCCACCATCCTGTAAGCTTTGACAGTTAATAAAGTTCACAATTGTACACACCTAAAAGTATTGAGTTAAATCACAGTATAAATGCAGAACAATACCTAAGTTGTTCACTGTACTGACGACCAAGAAAATACTATAAATTACAATTCTTCTTCTTCAATGTTGATCCTGTTTCTTTATTTGACTATGTTCTCCATATTTTCAGAGTCCATGGTGGTGGCATTTTCAGAGTATATGTTAGTGGTATTTTCAGAGTCCATATTGGTGGTAGTTTCAGAGTCAACGTTGGTGCAATTTTCAGAGCCATTGAAGACGGTGGATGGCATTTGACACAGAGCAAGATTTGCACAGACCTTAGAGTGTTCTTGCTGCTGCATTCTGTGCCCTTTGCAACCTCAAGACCTCCGATTTGTTGGACCCTTGATAGAGGGAACAGGCATAATCGAGTCTCGACATAACCGTCGCCTGAATGATGACCTGACGCGTAGATGCGTAAAAAAAAACAGCAAGGGTCTAAGCCCCCGTAAGAGGCCAAAACAGGTCCCTGCCGTTTTTTTTGTTTGGTCTCGATAATTTAAAGAAGAGTCCAACCAGACCCCTAAGTTTTTTACTGCCTGTTTTGGGGAAGGGGGTGTACCTAAGCTGGCTGGCCACCAGAGCTCACTCCATCGACCATGGTCCTTACCTACTAACAGTACCTCTCAGAATTTTCAGTCATGTTGATAGTATTTTGAGAGTCCATGTTGGTGGTATTTTCCGAGCCTGTGTTGATGGTATTTTCAGAGTCCATATTGGCTGCATTTTCAGAGTTCATGTTGGTAGTTCATTTAGCATGAGTTGACATTGTATGCTGTTTTGCCCCTTATGGGCGTGCATGTTCAGGGCTTTTTCATGTTAGCTGAGCGATAGACGTGAAGAGCATCAAACAAGTTATCGGATCTGTCATCAGGAACTTGCATCGAGATCTCTGCATGCTTGTACAGAAGCTGATAGATTGGGAGGGGCTCATCGTTAGTCATCATAAAAAAATGCATTCTGGTCGCTGAATGAAATTAACGTTCATCATATAACGTCCAAATAACACTGCTCCCTCTGGGACACCCTGAATGAAGCTCTGTTACAGGTAATGTGTTACTAAGTGCTGGGTAAACTCAAACTCAATCCCTTAACAGCAAATCAAGACAAAGCTACGGGTTAGAGTGAAGAGCACATAAATAAATGTAGTTATTCACAGCTATTAAATACTCCTTAATAATATACAGACAATTGTTACTCGGTGCACTTGAAGTTGAAAGAAATCCAGTGGCGGCCGGCACAGATCTAGGGTGGCGAGGTGGGGGGGGGAGGGTTTAAAAAGATTTAAAAAAAGAAAAACACACTTAACTCCTTCCGAGCTCTCCCACTTCGTCTCTCCTCTGCGTTGGGCCGAAGTGGCTGAACAGGAAGCACATCCAGGCTCCCCTCTGCCAATCACGACGCTGCAATGCAGCGTTGTGATTGGCTTCCCTAAGCCAATCTCAACACTGCAATGCACTGTTGTGGAGAACATGCTAAGTGCGCATGACTGTTTGGCAAAGCATCATGCGAACTTCAGTGTGCCCACCACTCCTCCCCCTGCCCTGCTCTGTGAGCAGAGCAGACCCGCCAAGGTACTGCTGCAGGACAAAAAAAATGATAATAACATCAAGTTATTATCAATTATTTTTCCTTTCTTTCACTGCTTCAAAACAGTGGGGTAACGCTCCTCTGCCTTAGCGGAGGAGCCGCCACTGAAGAAATCACATTGTCACCGAGTGCTGTATTCAAGTTAGAGGAGAGCAGTTTTGGACATCTAGTGCTATGCCGGGTAGTCCTGTGTCCGTATCTGTGTCCACCTTTGAGGTCGTGCCTCTCGCATATGTTACCTAGGCCTCACAGAGTGTCCACACTTGGGTTATGATACATAGGGCCTTATTTAGAAGCGGCGGACAGGTTACTCTATCAAAACATGATGGCTATCCCCTTCACTCTGCCACAATGCCATAGGTTATCATACACAACACATCTTCCATGTTTGTGATGGAGTATCCCATACGCCAAACTCTAAGTTAGGCCTATAATCATAACGTGAGTGATGTTCTAAATATACCATCAAACCTTCCGGGCTTTGAGCCAGCCCTCTATCCTTTGGTCTGATGTTGGCTCATTCCCCTTTTTTTCTGCCCACTACACTATAAAGCATGGGGCAATGGGTCAGCCCACTTCACCCGCTGACTAATTTCATGAGTGACGCCATTGTGCTTCTTCGTATGGAGCGCATCGGTTGACAAACTAGTTCCCTCAAGTAGCAGGGGCTACTATGGCAATGTATGGTTTATGAGACCAAAAATATTTTAGCTTATTTGTTGTCTTGATGTTTTTTGATTACTTGAGAACCCAGCAGCTTTCCCAACAATAAACTTCAGTAAAGTTTTGCAAAAGCGATAACAAAACAAAATAAACATTAGCAAGCTAAAAGGCTAGTGGCCAACTCTTGCTTTAATGGCTTTGCCAATGCATTTCTCTTTGGTGTGTGCGGGTGGACTACCATCCCCGGTTACTTGTCAACTGTTCCATAGGGAATTTGACAAATAGAACTTCTCACTCTCGAATTTTCCTACCGAGTTTTTGTTTTATGCTCCTTGTGTTTTTTTGTTTACTGACTGAATCAGTTAATAAATGTTTTATGTGCCAGGCTTCTTTAATTTTAATATTAATAATAATAACAATATATTTTTTAAAGATTCTTTTGCCATCAATCTATTAAACTTTTTTTCTTTTGAATATACAGAATACAATTTACACTAGCTTCTAACACAAAACAAAAAGCGCATAACTCTTTACGTTTTTCGTGCCAGGCTTCACGTCATCTAAATAGCACTGCATACAATTCAGTGTTCAAGGCATGCATAGAGATTTCTATCATGGAACTTATTGAACATCATGATCATAGCAAAGCCATTTATGGCACATGCTTTCCTCAAGGGCATGGAATACCAGCGAGCTTCCTTAAGGAGAATTTCATTATACGATTTTGAACATTAGTGTTCAGCTATCGCAATGTAATCAAAGTGCAGGTGCAAAAATATCAGCTCTTCGTCTTGTAATATTAAAACTGTGGTTTGTCATGTCTCATCCAAAAGATGTGCTCGAAAGTCGAAGCAGAACAATCCTATTGTGGTCTCTGCAGTGGCATCTCTAGAAGTTTTTATTTTAGGGTGGGGGGGGGGGGGACAGTTGGCCGCAAATACAACTAATGGGTCCATCTGATGTCAGATTTCTTAAGAGGTGGATGCAGTCACATTAAGGTGTGAATATTTGAGACTGTGCTTCTCTGCTTCAACTCATTAAAGTTGATACCTGTAGTTTCCACATCAAGAAGTGTGTGTGTGATCGTGTGTGTGTGGTGTGTGTGGTGTGTGTGTGTGTTTGTGCGTGCGTGCGTGTGTATGTGTGTGATGGAGGGATAGCGCGAGAGAGAATGTGTAAAATTGTAACTCAGCCTCATTCAACAGGGATGTTAGCATTGGATCACATCCTTGGGAGATCTCGTTTGTGAATCTTGCTTTTCAGAATGTCCACCAGAGCAAAAACTTTTCTACCTGAAGGTTTATCATTTGGACCTGGAAAATCCCGCATTAGTTTATGTATTTTTTGTTTGCTTTTATTTTTTAAATAAAATAGCATAAATTAGCCTCAATCGAATGAAATCTTTTTTTGCTCTGGCCAGACATACATATTATGGGGAGCATATCATAGTTTGTGTTCATTGGTGTCTTTTCTCCTCTGTTCTTGCTTTACCTAATTAAAGTTAATCCTCTGTTCTATCCTGTTCTCCCGCACTCTCTGCTTCTCTAGTTAAGAACTGAAAGGACAAGCGAGTTAAGGTAAATGGCTTCACCGATGGACTCTTGGTTGATGCAAGAACAAGTTTATGCTTTCACCTGTGCTTTTGGGTGGGGATGTCAAATTTCCAGAAATGTTGAAGGCATGGAAAAATATTCAGAGGAAAAAAAAGAAAAGTTTAGTTAATATTCCCACATTTTCAGTGTGAATCTGCTTATCAAAATAAATGTAACACAAGGTTGTCTTGATTCACAATTAAATATTTTATATAAAAGTCCACCTTTGTTAACTTTTCCCCAAATTTCCGAGTTATTCATATTAATCCTCTTTAAAAAACAATTCTGGGAATTCCCACGTTCTTTGGACTCCAGTTGTTGCCTTTTCTGTGGCCTGCCTGTGTGTTGTGTACAGTGTTTGTAGCCCCTTTTTCTGAGCATGTAAAAATTTAGCTCAAGTACTTTGGCATGACTATATTGTGCAGCAGCATTCAAGCCTATGGCATGCTGATGTCTGGGCGACAGACCAATGGAATGTCTTTCTGGAAGGCTAGTATTTTAGTTTCCTAAGCATGTAGCTGTATGGCCTCTATCTTTCCGCCAAGTCGTTTGGTAACACAAAGTCAAGTAGTCTCCACAGGGTCCAACGTTTTCTTTTCTATCAATGCCTTCGAGATGCGTGTGTTGGGAGGTCCTCCGTGAACTGATGGCAGTGCATTGGACTTCCAAGCAGGAGACCTCCTTTGGCTTCCATTGTCCTTTCTCTGTTTTACTCTATCATGGTGTGTGCAATAATTCGACTATATAATTACAGTGAGGTCATTGGTGCCTAGAGACCACCTCCAACCCTTAGCTAAGGGAACTGTAAAGGCGGAGATCCAGAAGCAACCGGATCAGTGGGGTGCGTTGTTTCTTCCACTCTGTGCTTTAATGCAGATGTAAGTTTGACATTCCCAGCATTTCTTTCATTGATCCAAAAATAACCCACGCCTTTGAAATCGTCACCCAAATCAATAAGTATATTTGTCTTGTCAGTCTCTCTTAGAACCACTGGACTTGTAGGATGAAATGAAGTTGAATCTTACTACTTCGCAAAATATTTTTCTGAATTACTAAATCCATCAGCTATGTCAACAGCGAAATTGGTTCCATTTTCGTTTTTAAAAAAGGAGGAAGGGAGGGACCTTGCATGGCTGTGAGAACACTCCCAATGCCACGCGTAGCGTGCTCACACTGCTCAGCTGCGTTTGCTATGGTTATCCAATGCTGTCTACTTAGCACTGATTTCTGTGCTGTCAGAAGTCCCTGACAGGAATTGTCAACGCCACTCAGTACAGTGGTGAAACTGATTTCCCTCCAGTCTGATGTTCCCTCTATGCTGGTGGAGATATCCAGCCGAAGGAATTGTTGTGAGGTCGTTGAAACCAAATTACACCTCCAGGGAAGTCGCATGACCTCCTACTTGTTTGCAAAGTCCAAGATTCGACAATTAAATCTGGCTTTGCAGACGTAAGTATTCACTTTGCCCTCCCCTAATCGCGACGCCAATTGAGGTGTGGTGATATCACAGTATGTGAGATGAACATTCAGGAAAGTTCAATAAAATTATAATAAAGATGCCTGACTTTAGGCAAGATCTGTTGAAATCTTAAAAGGATTCTATGACATTACCCTTGAACTCCACTGCACCCTGCTAACCTCCACTGGGAAGGGCTGCTTAGAGTTTCCCTTTAATTACAGTTTTTGTTTTAAACCTGTTTGTAGATTGTGAATGTGAGGGCTGTCTGAACTGTGCTCCTGCTGATATGTAGATGTTCAGAGGGTATAAACACCCTGATGTGCCTTGTGCTTCACAGAATCCACCAACAATTTGTTGACCTACTGGTCTGGGGACACACTAGCAGGTTATATTATGGTCCTATCTGGATCAGTGTTCAGCTCAAAGTAGGTGAATTTAGTTAGAGCTATTAGTCAGCATGTGCATGTTAATGTCAAATCCACTGTAATGTAATCATTTCTTTGCTGCTTTTTAATCATCATTTTTGTTCCATTTTTAGGTATCCACCAGTATTCCATCCACAAATCGGTCTCCTCATTATGTAGTCTAGAAACAATCGCCGAGGAGCCCACTACTGCCAAGGGAAAAATGTGTACTGGTACATGCCTTGCTTCTCATGTCTCCCCTGTCTGGGATTCTCAACAGGGCTCTCCACCAGCTCATATGAAAGAACCTAGAGTCGAATGTAATAGCCCATATGGCCAGCTTGGAGATCCCGTCATCTTTGCTTCAGTGGTTGAAGTCAAGTCTCCGAACAAAGCTAACTTTGAAATGTCCACCAAAGTGGACTGCAATAACAGTGTAGAAAGATGTCTTACTGACCAAAACGGCAATGTGCTACCATGTAGTGATGGAAAAGAGGACTGTGATTCACTTGTTTACCTCCACGTAAGCCAGGACACTTTAGCACCAAATTGTACTGCATTGAATTCTTCTGCCAGCTGCAAAGTGAAAGAGCTAGCAAATAAGGAACTGTTAAGAGTAAAAAATATGTCTCTGCCATCTAGGGAGAAGTCGAACGCTATGCATGAAAAACCTTTTCAAAATGGTGTGAAACTGAACACAGAAGCAGTTAAAACGTCTCTAATTATCCCGCCTGTGAACACTCCTCCAGTGCATCCCTCTGTATCTCAGGTTGTGCCACGTGTGCTAGTGAGAAGGTCTAAAAGTGAAGGGCATGTGACTTCAGCCAGAATAGTGGAGGATGAGTGCAAGTCCCCTGTGGCAGAAGTATACTATGATGCCACAGTCAATGATCGAATCTGGAGTAAGTTGGATGCCGGTAACCACAGGGACAGCATGTCTTCCTCTTCCAGCATGTCATCCAATGACACAGTGATTGACATTTCATTACCCAATCTGGCCCAGAAGAGTCTCCCAGACCTTGATAGCAACCACCTAGACAACTTTGAGAGCATTCTTGTTAAAAACAGCATGCGACCACGATCAGCTACAACATCAGGAGAAGAAATGGCTATGGTTTCCAAGAGCAAATCCAACCCCAACTTGAAGTGTAGCCAGCAAAATGATGATGAACTCCGCTCAAGACCTCTGGCCAAAGAGCCAGAGGGACCAATGCCACCAATGATGACAAGGAGACACACATGGAGCAGGCTCTACATGGAGAGTCTTAAGCAGTCTTCTTCTAGGGGCAAAGTGGAGGAAGACAAAGCTGCAGCCAGTCAGACCAAGTCCAAAAGTCTTGGGGATCTAACATCAGATGATATCTCATGCAATTTTGAAAGCAAGTATCGCAGCATAAGCAGAAGCTTTTTGCCTCGCACATTGCGGGCACAGCGTCAACCGGCCCACATGAGGACCTCTGCAAAATCCCAAGATGACCTAACCGAACAGCTCAGAAAACTAACTAGTTTCCAGCAGGAGAATGACATCACTTCACCAACTGGATTTGAGCCTGTCGAATCAGAGGCAGATGGGCTGTGCCTTCTTAGAAGAACTTCATCTCGGAGCCAAAGCCGTGTGCGGTATATTGCCAACAGAGCCAAGCAGGCACAAGAGAGGCAGAGGCTGCAGAGCATGGGCCACTTTAATAGCACTCCCATTGAGGAGAGGGGCATCCCAGAGGGAGCATGCTCAGTGTCAAAAGGGACCTGCACAGATTCCGTATCAACCGCTACATTTGGTGTTCAAATGAAAAGCCAAGAGAATCTGACTCGTGACACAGATGTGTTCTTCATGCTCAAACTATAACACAGTCAAGGGCTGATCAATATTTGCAGAGACCTGCTCATCCAGGATCTCACTGGCCATCCCACAAAATGGTCTATTTTGCCTAGAGGTCTTGCCAGGATATGTAGAGTTTAGCTTAGCTTTAATTAGGCAATCATTTTGTGGACTAGCCTCTTTTAATTTCTAGCATTTCCTGTTTCAAATAACAGTCAAATGTTTAAAAATAAAAGTTTGGTGTCCCCATACTCCACTCCACTCCATTTCCTCCTGTTTATTTGAGGGAATAAGATCCTTATCTGAGACATCGTTAAATTTAAATTATACCTCTGATATTTATGAAATTACAGACTTTTGGGTTATGTGAACTTCACAAATATTCTCAAAATGTCACATCATGCAGTTAGCCTGCAGGATACTGGTTCATGCAAAAAATCCTTGCTAAGAGACAATTTGTGCTCAAAGCAGTCTCTTGCTGTTTTTTGTCTGATATTGTTTAGGTGAGACATGCACTTGTCTGAAGAAAATCACAAGAGATACTGGACAAGCAAATTTTCTTCAAATCTAGAGAAATGTTGGAGAATACAATTGTTCAATTTCACACGCCCCTACTCTTAACCTCACCTTGTAATGCAGATGTGATGTCTCATGAGAAAAACAATATTACCTATCATTTAGAGGAGAAAAAAGGTCAAGGAAGCCAACGGACTAAATAGAACTTTTCAATTTCAGTGTCAAGGTTGCTAGAAGGATCTACTGGTTATCAAAATAAGCTGTCTCACTTGCTAACATTATTTGACATACTCTACTCTAACCTAAACTGCACATAACCTGGAAGAAAAGTAGCAAGAAAAACATCCAAGCAAGCACAGATGGTCTCTTTTGACATATTACTATCTACAAACTGTACCTCGAGATCAGAAAGAGCTTCTCTGTAAAGTTTTTAAGTTGCCAGTACTTGAAAAGATGGACTTGAGTCATTGATTTGACTCGTTCCTGTGACGTTAAACCTGGCATCATTTTTTTCTCCTATTATTATGAGCTCCCCCCTTCTAATGGACTTTAAAGCACAAAGGTTCTGCATAAAGTCTGAATACAGAGCCACCAATGGACTTCTTTTTTTGTGCGCAATAAGAGCTTGAAAAGGGATAAAAACTGGAAAAAACCATTGCATGTGTTGAACTTGGAATGCCAACAATAGAACTGTTATCGTTCCATTTGAAATGCTTAACGGGGGTAAAATAAACACCCCCTCCATTTTTGTAGTGTCTACCATCACTGCAATCGATGCCATGGTGTCTCCTAAATACTTTATGTATGAACTTTGTATATGTGGTATTTTAATAATGCTGCTGTACATAGCACTTTCAGAGTAAATAATTTACTTTGTTTTGCACTGCCATGCAAGATTTTCAATATACTGAATGTTTTAAAGAAAAAATATATATTTAAATTTTTAGACAGAGTGCATATTAACATTGAAAACAATTTTAAAAAGAATAACCATTTTTAAAACCTTTAATTTTTTTATTTTGTTCTCGAGGATTTTCAGTTGTTTCATTACTCTTGAGACACATTTTGGGAGGGCTAGGGTGGGAGGGCTGGGGAAATGTTTCTAACTGAATGCGAATCTGAAAAGGCTCATCCATTTCAAATCATGTAGATTCCCATGACATGTTTTTTTTTGTATTTGTTTGTAAAGATTATTTTCTGTATATGGAGGCATTTTTAAACTATTTGTACTGTAAAAGCATCTGACACTAATCTAAATAAAAGTATTTAACCTTTGAAAAGGGATGCTGCTTGAATGAAACCTACATTTAAGTGTTTACACCTAGAGCACTGGTGGGATCCCTGGACCTTTTAAAATTAAATGGCTCATTGTACAGAGATCATATATGTGGGATGACAGACACCGATATCTTACTTTACAGACTCTTATGCAAATAGATTTTCCGAATTACGATCATCAAAACATTTGAGCTGCTTTCATATCTAACCATACATTAAACATAATTAGCCTATTTAGAGTTTGGCAGGTATGTGACATCCGCTAAAAAGTGCAGGATTATCCGGCCACCCTATTTAGAGTGTATAGACATCCCTGCACACTATATGGGGTGGATGTGACATCCAGGATTGGTTTTTATAGTTGTCCCGCATCCCCCAGACTCTAAATACAAATGTCCGCAGTGCTTAATTTGTAAAATAAGGAGTGCCGGTGCCTTAGGCACTGCTCAGAATCCCGGTGGGTATTATTAAATGTCAGTGCACCAAATACAAAGGCTGTGTAGTCCTGAATCCAATTCAGTCTTCTTTAATCCATTTTAGACACCAACTGACTCTCATTTAATTTTTGCAGGTTCCTGCTTTCTCCCTTGGTGAAATATTTTCCATCTTCCTCTCCCTCCTCCTTTCCAGTTTGTGTGTTTTTCCCCTGCACGTGATGGAGCACTGGGTTTTACAACGTAATCTCTTGGGGAAGTTGTCAAAGATTTTTCCCCATTGGTTGTATGGGCCTTTATTAGCTGACATGCAGCACTGAAAGAGAGGAAACATAAACAGTAAATTTCTAACTTGTGATGCCAATGTGACTCACTGAACAAAGCTAAAGTGTTTTATTTTGGATTACCAATCAATCCAGTATATACGCAGACCAAAAATAAATTCAATATATGCAAAACTGTGAAAGGTAAGCTGAAATATGTCAGTAAGTTAAGGCTCAACAGAAAGACATTGATTTGCGATAATCACAATTGTATGAACCCAGATTAAAACAAACAGATGTTCATTAAAAAAAACTTCCCTTCTCTCTTCTAAACATAGATCGGATATAGGATCATCCTTTAAGGGTTTTGAACTTGGGACCATGAGAAACAGAAGGTGTAGCATGATCAGGCTTCAATAGAAGTCTAAAAGGAAAGAGGGTTAAGTTTTTAGCATAACGCTTCATACTTGCAAGAATAAGGCAAGCAGATAGGTCTGTACCTCTCTAAGTCTAAAGGGAATCTCTCCTAACACTAACTGTGAGAACACCAATTTAAAAGTAACAGGATATTCAGAGCATTCTTATCTCTTTCACACTACCAGGGATCAATCTGGTCACTACTTGAGTACATCTGCAACCTCACTCCAGGTTCACATCGCATCGAACTGAAACTTCGATTCTCAACCTTGAACATCTTGCCAGCATGATGAACAGAAGGCCTCTTTCAACCATTGTTTCTCCACGTTCACTGCCAAGTACCCCTTCCGGCCTCTCTAACAGCTGTCTAATACAGACAAAAAGTCTTTCTCTAGCTTAATGAATATCATTATAATAACCCTGCAAGGAAAGGAGAAAACATGCTGGCCAAGCAAAATGCATTTCAACTGAGGCCTGTAGTCAGGCTAATTTAACTAAGTATTTCATATGCACTTTTAATACACAGGCCCATAGCCAGGAGTGTACGTTTTGGGGGGCCGGACACCCAATAATGACAAGACAAAAAACAGACATCCTGAGGGTGCATTCAATCACTTATATGTGTGGAGAGAATGGGGCAATAAGTATAGGCCTTAACACATACTATGAATTATTGGCGTTATGCTACTCAAATAAATAGAGTGTTTTCAAATAATGGTACCTTATGAAGCGGAATTAGCAGAATTGACCAGTGATTGAACTTATAGGTGTGTGAAGTTGGCAGACTTGCAGGTTTAAGTGCTTTCTTTTTTTAGTGCAATGGTAGGTTTCTTGTATTTATTATTTAAAAGCAAATTTCGCTATTTCTGCCCTGTGCATGTGCGAATTTCTGCAGCAGCAAATCATCATTGGCTGAGATCCTAAACTTTGCTTTGGGCAAAAGTCTGGCGAACTCTAGCCACATTAGAGAAGAGAGGAGTTTGGCATTTTACATGTCAGTTTAAAAAAAAGGGCACTTGCAATATGTCATGTTTGTGACAAAGTAACCATCCACCAAACTCTAAATCAGGGCCTTTGTTACAACATAGGCATGGCCCATCAGAGTTAGAAGAATGTTGTTCTAAAGAGGCTGTAAAACAGGCAAACATGAGTGTAGGTGGGTCACTGAAAGAGGCTGGGATGGGTCCATCTGAGGCCTGCGGCTTGGATGGGAACATTAGTTGAGACTCAAGCAAAAGAACACGAGTGGGCTGGGGGCCCCCACCACAAGACTCTGCTCTTGAGTAGTGAATTCACAGTTAAGGTCAGTGCTCTTGCTCTATGCTAGCCTCTTAGTATCAATTTTTTCTTGCTTGCATGATGCCTTTCATTTGAAGATTCCAACTTCAACACAACTAAAGACCCTTCTCTCATTCTTATGCAGCTACTCCTTGCTTCGACTCTTCAAGGTGGTACCCATCAGGCAGCTAACTTTACTTGTACAGACACATATAATTTTGCATGGTGAATGTAGAAAGAGTGAGTGCCTGCCACCTGTACTGGTAATATAAAAAATGGGCGATGAGAGCTACAAAGGCCATTGTCAGATGTCATTGTATCAGGCAGTTTGATTGGCTGCCAAGTTGTAATCCAAATTAGAAATCCATCACCTCTGTAAAAGAGTCACCACTTCTCAAGATATCAGGTGTAATTTTCTGTGACAATACCAACTCGTTATAGCAAGACTGTCATACCTTTAAAAAAAAAGCAACAGTACTTCATATAAAGAGAGCATACTAACAGGTAACATGGGATGGAGGAGTGCCGTTGTTAAGAGAATTGCCAAAAAGCACTTTTGGAAAGGGGTCATCGGTGACACTTTAATAGAACTTCAAGAATTTATTTGGAAGGGGATTTTTGGGTAGTGACCTACAGCCTTTATCAGAAATTGAGTGCATTTTTTCATTTGAAAGAGCGCTCGGTCACTAACATTGCTCAAAACCTGATAAACCTTTATTTCAGCCCGAAGACTCTCATATCTTATCTACAATTGCTCTCTCGCTCTCTCATATTCCTCCTTTAAGCTCACTCTTATTTCTCTGCTCTATCAACTTTCCTCTTAAACACTGTATACTCTGCTTCTCTCGTCCTTTCTCTGCTTTCCGCTGTAGGTGTCAGTCAGTCAGTCAGTCAGTCAAAAAGGCTTTATTTCGATAAAAATTATCATAAAAGCATCACAATTAAAAAATTTACAGAGAAATTTGATTATAAATTCATCTAAAAATATACCTTTTCAGTAAAAAAAAAATACATCATCATATTTAAAAGGAATTAAACAAGTATTTTTAGCCTTTTACTTCTTATGGCCCATGCCCATGATAAAAATTTTGACAGAACACAAGCATAAAAAGGGCGGGAGTCAGACTTTAAAATGCGCAATGCTTCAGCATGGTGCCTGGTTCCCAACAAGCGACACAAATGCTTTAGCCATCTGCTTCTTGGGTGAGCATACTCCTTACATTCAAATAGAAAGTGTGCCACAGTCTCTTCTCTGAACGTGCAAAATGGGCAAAGATCAGTGGACTGATCTTTGGATTTCCACCGAGAAGTAAACGCGCGAAGAGGAAGAGAACCAGTTCTAAATTTGAAGTAGAGGGACCTATCGAAGGGTCTT
Source organism: Triturus cristatus (assembly GCF_964204655.1). Classification (NCBI taxonomy): domain Eukaryota; kingdom Metazoa; phylum Chordata; class Amphibia; order Caudata; family Salamandridae; genus Triturus; species Triturus cristatus. The sequence goes on along the minus strand of NC_140580.1, from coordinate 873,306,913 downwards.
TCGATGATATCTAGGTATGGTTCCCGGAATGGTAAGTCCTTGAATTTCAGGAAGTCCTCCGTGAGGCTGCCCAAGGCATTATTAGTATTCCGCTGGGTCGCGATCCAATTCCAAAATAATTTCTTCAAAAATGCTTTAGGAGGAGAAGACCTATTCTCCCAGGCTTCGCTTAGACCCAGATCACATAAAAGGGCTTTCAAGTCTCTCAGCCATTTTATCTTGTGCCACCCGGGGGATGACATTACTTCGGAAAGGCCCTTTGCATATTTTGCCAATTCAGGGACCCTCCACAACCTGGCCCATAAGAGTAGTGGGCGAAGTTTTGCTAGATCGCTAATGGGTTGGCGACCCAAATCTAACAACAACGGGATCATTGGAGTGCCCTGAGGAAGTGACATAATCGCTCTATAGAACTTTCTCTCAGATCTTGTTAACTCACTAATATTATATGAGCCCCAGAGTTCGGCCCCATAGAGAGCAGAACTGACTCCCCTAGCAGCATAGATTTCAATGACAGGGGCAATAGGTCTAGATGCACAGGCGCGCTGCTCTTTCAAAAGTGCCCCTGTTACCCTCTTGTGTGCTAGTAACATTTTGCTTAGATGGGGAGCCCACTGCATATTATGTGACAATCGGATTCCCAGGTAGTCGAATACATCCACCCTCCCCAAGGGTATGGCGTTCAATTGTGGGGAACGAACAGATTTTTTTTTTTTTTGGGGGGTTCATCACCAGGAACTTGGTTTTTTCAGTATTGATAATCAAGCCCCTTTGTACACAAAAATGCTGGAAGTTGTTAAGCAATTTTTGGAGGCCCATCGGGGATTTAGACAGTAAGAGCGTGTCATCCGCAAAGAGGAGGGTCGGTATGCACTCACCCGCCAGGGAAGGTTCGTCTGAAGGATCTTTCAGCAGATGCTCGACCACTCCATTGACATATAGTGAAAAAAGGGTGGGAGCAAGAACACATCCCTGACGGACCCCTCTCTCAACCGGAATTCTACTAGTCTTCTCGCCTTCTGATCCCCATCTAATCTGAGCAAAAGTGTCTTCATGGAGTCTTACAATTAATCGTAAAATATAATGGGGTAACCCCATGTCACCAAGCACTCTCCAAAGAATCACCCTAGGGACGAGGTCAAAGGCAGTCTTCAGGTCAATAAACGCAAGATAAAGACTGCCTTTGCCTATGACCACCACCTTCCAATATATTAAGAGAAGTCTAAATGCTTGTTCTATTGTGCCAGTACCTGCTCTAAAGCCTGCCTGGTAGTCGGAAAGGATGTTATTATCACTAATCCATTGTGATATTCTAAGCAACAATACTTTACCGACCACCTTTTGGGTTACGTCCAGCAGGCTTATGGGTCTATAGTTAGCTGGGTCGTCCCTCGCCCCTTTTTTAAAGATGGGTACGACCTCAGCCCCTTTCCAGGATGAGGGGATTCGAGCACCCTTGGAAATTGCAATGAGCAAGCAGTGAATAAATTTAGCCCATTTCGGGACATCAGAACGTAACAGATCCCCGGGGATACCGTCTGGCCCCGCCGCCTTTTGGGGCTTAATAGTACTAATGGCATACTCTATTTCTTTTATGGAGAAGGTGGAATCAGAGTCTACTAGGTCTAGCTCCCAATCCTTTTGTGCTAAAATAATATCAATTGTATCAGTAGCATACTCAGCTCTTCTTGTTAGGGGGTTGCAATTTCCTGAAGTCACCTTCCTTTCCTGGTCATCCTTGGGAGTGCCAATAATAGTGTTGTTAGAAGGGGAAGAGTACAGCTTAGCAAAGTGGTTGACCCAGACTTGACTAGAGATATTACAAGTTATAAAGTCAGAGTCTGGTCTTTTTTTTTTCCTGATTATGTCCCAGAAGCGCCTTGGATCTTTCCCATGGCTTGCCTCTTTTAGAGAGCACCAAAAATCTTCTTCCCAGTCTTTAGCACTAACTAATAGTTGTTTATATTTATTTCTAGCTCGTTGTATAGCTACTTGGGATTTACTTCTTATAGCCCCAATCAAGAGAGTTTTTGCGTGCCTACAAGCCGATGTGTACCATTCGCTTGTCGCTCTTGGATTTCGAGTTACCACATTATTGGAAGAGGACTCCCTTTTCAGGAATACATTCCCAATTATCGTGAGTGTTTCCTCGAAAACAGATGTAGCTTTTCCAGGATTTGACGAAGCCAAATCAAAACTGTCCAACTTCGTCTGTGAGGCTAAAAGGACAGTATTTATAATATTGAGTTTGGTCTCGTCTACTGATACTATATTCCACTTTAGTCGTCTCCCACATGTGGAGACTGAAATGTTCTGGGTTAGTTTGGAAGGGTTTTTAATTAAATTACTAATCCAAGGATTTTTAAGGGATAGGGAAAGTGAGTTGTGGTCGCTTTCAACTGAGGGTAAAACTACCATATCCTGTACCAAACCCCAAAGTTTAAAATCTAACAAGATATAGTCGATCCTTGAAGTGTGATTAATTCTGTTATATGTAGCGGCACCCATGGTGTCTGAGATTGTGCGGCCATTTGTGGCTCGTAAGCCAAACTCCAACGAAAGGGCATTGAGCTGGATCGCACATTGAGACCATTTTTTGATCGGGGGGATTGTTAGAGCAGGAATTCCCCATCTAGCATCGTCCTCTCCCAAGTCAAAGGAGTCACCCAGCTGTAATGGCTCATAGGTGCAGTTAAAATCACCCGCCACCAGGACTTGAGCACCAGCTGTATATTCTCTAAGCTCCGTTTCTAGGATTGCCACTATCGGGGACATAGACCCATGTTTGGTACCTCTAACATATATGTTATACAGGTCAAGCTTTAGGCCTCTACTGGGGCCTCTCAAGGATATTCCTAGGATATCAGGGCTATTGATTTGCTTAGGTTTTATATTGCAATTTAAGTCGATGCTTACCCAGATAAGAAGGCCTCCCGAAGGACGACCCTTCCCGTTTCTAGGTGGCACTGCTGGAACAAAATGCGTAGTATAGCCAACTCGATATAGGGGTTCCAGACTCCAAGTCTCTTGGAATAAGCAGATCTCATGGTTCCCCACTAGAACATTCCAGTCAGGGATGCTCAGTTTCCTTTGGATGCCAGCTAAGTTCCAGCTAAGAATCTTAAGGCTACCCATAGGATCGTGGGCAGTCTTAATAACAGTGCCCAAGTGGTCAATAGAGGACGGGAATACGGCTGGTTGACTAGGTTCAGCAGGAAAAGAAAACTGGGCATCAATAAGCCCTGGATGAGAAGAAGGGGAGGAACATAGAGCTACAGGTTGCAAGATTACTTGATTATTCGTTTGGGAAACCAGAGGTTTATAACAATTATCAGAGTTTTCCTTAATTGTAGGTCTTTCAAGAGGTTGTAAAATTTTGGTGCTAGATTGATTAATGCCCTCAAGTCCATATCCTAATCGCAGTGGTGGTCAATCCACTGCTTCTAGACAACTGAATCTATTGGTAACTGGAACACCTTTCCAGCCTACAGGGGGGGGCTATATTTCTAGCTTCCTGTACATACCAATCGTCCCATTCCCTTCTACTGTCACACGTACTGATATGGGGCCGGTTGCTAGCCAGGTTATCAATATACCTATTTATAGGAGGGTAAAAGAAAGAGAGCCTTTTTATTTCTATGCCATCAGTCTTATCCCACATACCCCTATGGCAAATATAGTCAACCGTACGTGGGTCATCAAAATTGACTATAACACAATCTCCCCGGATCGATTTCATCTCATTACCTAGCCAGGGTACCCTACGCACCATTAGAATCTTGCTACGACAGTGTGCTGGGAGCGGTCTATTGGTGGTAAGCCAATGGAGTACCTTATTTTTTAAGGACAGTGTCGGTTCCTCAGTGTTTGGATTTAGCTTAGGGACCCCGGTCATAATTGCAACATATGGGCCTGCTTCAGGTGGTAGATGGATATGGAGCCCTCTAATATCTATACTCTCGGTATTAGGGAGCAAGGGGCCTACTTGTTTAGCAGGTGCAGATTCCATGGTAGTAATGGTAGGATGGACAGCAAGTTCACATGGCTGATTGCCATTTTTCAATAGAGCAGGGGGTGACTTTAGACTTAAATTGGGGCCAATAGGGGTAATACTAGGCGCTTTCGGCCCTTCCGTTAAGTTTGTATTGGCTATTTTTGGTTGGCCTGGATGGGCTGGGACAACCTTCGTCTGGATCATAAGGGATGCATTCAGGGAAGCTATTTGCTTTTCTATGATAGAGAGTGAAAGTTGTAAGGGCTGCAGATGAACCTTAATAAGTTCACCCAGCCGAAGTAGTAATTGATTATTTATCTCACAAACTTTACAACCCTCACCAGAGCTATCCAACCCGCTAGAATTATTAAGGATCGCAGAGCAGGGAGTCGTATCAGCTACAGCTTTGCTAGAAGTGCTCTGAGGTAGTGCACTCTTAGTGGGCTTAAGAGCAGTTGGAATTTTTTTAGTAAGTTTATATTTGTTCACTACCTTGGCCTTCTTCCGTTTGGGAACAGCGCCCTCCCTCTTCCCTCTTGACTGCTCAATAGTCGATACCTCCTGTCTTGGGCTCATAATTGGTTGCAGTATCTTCTCAGGCATCTCGCTTAGTTGTGTGTCCGAGAGTGCCAGTGATACTGAGAGATCAACCACGTTTGGGACACCGTGTAATTCCACTGGGACTTCAATTAGGGGCCTGATTTCCCCGTGGCTAGTAGGTGTTTTGGCTAATGCCAGAAGGCCTAGGGAGGAACGTCTAGCTAAGGCCAGATCCTGGGACACCCTGCGTTCCAACAGAGACATACCCTGATTGATTGCCTCGTTAGCCCTAGTAATATATTGGTCAATTGGGCCAATTGCGTTTGTAACCCCTGGTATGGTTTTAGTCTTGCTACCTCTAGTCATCATAACAGTACTAGTGTGCTCAAACACTCCCACACAATCAATTTCAAATATATCAAATGATCAACAGTGGGACACAAGAGTTCCAACAGCAAATATAAAGGGGGTGGCCCAGTCCAGTCTTACCCGGTCTTGAACGGGCTTAAACGGGCCCGCCCTTTGCCCGGGCTTAGCCCGGCGTCGCCCGCGCGCGTCCCGCGACGCGGAGGAAGCCGTGATCTTTTAAGCGCCTCCGGGCGCGTTGGCGGTGTCAGCGGCCGCAAGGGAGTCTGGGGGCTGTAGTCTCCCCCCGCTCTCGTCCGCGATGTGAAATGGCGGCGGCGGGGGAGACACGCAGCAAAAGGGAGCCCAGGAGCTGCGGCGGCGATGGCAGAATGCAGAGCAACAAGAGATTACCCCAACAGGTAGGCAGGTGTCTCCAAATTAGGCTTCCCGCTCCCCCGAGGGAGCCGTGATCTTTTAAGCGCCTCCGGGCGCGTTGGCGGCGTCAGCGGCCGCAAGGGAGTCTGGGGGCTGTAGTTAGTCTCCCCCCGCTCTCGTCCGCGATGTGAAGTGGCGGCGGCGGGGGAGACACGCAGCAGAAGGGAGCCCAGGAGCTGCGGCGGCGATGGCAGAATGCAGAGCAACAAGAGATTACCCCAACAGGTAGGCAGGTGTCTCCAAATTAGGCAGGTGTCTCTTTTCCTTCCACTCACTCATGTTCTCCCCCACCTCCCTAATTTCCACTGCATCACTCTTTTTCTCCCATTCTTTCACCAAATCTCTCAATCATACTCTTTCTCCATCTTGTACATCGCTTACACACCCCACACTTCACCTTCCACTTTCTCTCCCTCTTTTAATTAGTCCTATTTAGACACATTGTTCCTCCTCTGTATATATATTTATGCTTTCCCGTTCCTTCTTTCTTATATGTATTCTCTTTCTCTGTGTTTAGCACGCTCTTTCTTGTGCTTTGCTATCTCCCTGTATCTATTTATCCCTCACTTGCTTTCTCCCCTTGTGTCTTCTTTCCCTCTCCTGCTTTTCCCTAGCACCGCTTCTGTCTCACTCATTCTTCTTCTCTAACTACATCCCTCTCTCCATGTGACCCTCTTCTCATAGTATGCTCCACCTGTATTTCTATTACTATTATTCTTAATTTAAGCCGAGCTTTAGCTGTAAGAAGTCACAGTGATTGAGAGAATTAAACTGATATTATTAGAAAGGGCGTTCCTGAAATCTTAGAGGCATATTTACAAGCCCCAACTGCCACAGGAACATAACTTTTTATGACGTTCCTGTGGAGAACGTCACTTTTTATGACGTTGCTGTGGCGATAAACCCTTCGTCTTATTAACAAAGCAGCGTTAAGCCACTTAACGTGGCTTAACGCCAGCTTGAAAATAAGGCTCCCTTTCACGCTACACTTAGCGTGAAAGGGACATGCAATGGGTGTTGCGGTGGGCGTTCTGCCGCAACGCCCATTGATTTTGATGCTGCCCTCTATTTATAAGGATGGCGTAAATAGGAGGCAGCGGCAGAATTAAGACCAGGGAAACAAGGTTTTAACATGGCAAAAAGAGAAGAAATGCTACATTTCTCCTCGTTTATGCTGTTTCAATGTGTGCTGCATTGTGCAGCACACATAGAAACAGCAAATCGCCATGAATGATTGTTCATGTGCAGGAAGGTGTCCCTTCTTGCACAATAACAATCATTAAAAAAAGTGACGATTTGCAACTTCAATGTGTGCTACACAATGCAGCACATATAAAAGTTACAATTCACCATTGTTTATGTGCAGGAAGGGATACCTTCTTGCACATAAACAATTATTCCCCCAATGCTGACACCCTTGCACTATGGTGCAAGGGTGCATACTTTGGCGCTAGGCAGCTAGACTTAGCGCCAGCACTAGGCGAAATGCAGGGGTGCGCAGTGCCGGACTGGCCGTAGTGGGCACCGGGCATTTTCCGGGTGAGCTGCAATGGTGGGGGCTGGTTTTTGACCCATGGGGGCCTTTTATGTTACTGGGGGCTAGTTATGCAGCAGCACCCCACTGCCCCCTCCACCCACCCCCGGGGACGGTCGAGAGGGTGTGCCAGGGCTGGTTTCTTTTCCCAGTCTGGCCGTGCGACCCATTCTTGTGAATGTGGCGCATCCCTGCTTTTTCAGAATGGCGGAGGATGGCGTTAGCTTAAGCCCACACTTTGCCATTCCCTTGTAAATATGCCCCACAATTTCACAAAACTTCACAGAAACACAACATTTCATTGGAGTTCCCTCTTCTACACAGCCCTAGACCTGGTGTCTTATGAAAGTGTGATCTGGTGGGAAGGCACTGGACTCATAAACTGTAGCTCTTCAATATATTAGGAGTATTCAAATATGGCATATGCATTGAAACACACCTGTATCAGTTATCAAATGTTGCAGGACCACCTTCTATTTCTTTCTTTACTTTTCTAAGTTGAGGTACACAAATCCTCAAAAGGATTGCTAAAAAGGACAAAAACTGCGGAAAAGAAGCAGTAAGACCTGCAGAGGTTGGCAAGAACAAGCGGACCCATTTAGCACTTCTTTACCCAGGAAAAAGGATGAAAGCGCATAACATGGCAAGGACAGAGTTAACTAGGCACTCGTTATTTATCCAAAGTAGTGGCAATATAGCCAACTCTGCAGCTTTCAGATACTCAGTTTAGGGAGAAATCGAAGCAGAATCTCCATCGTAGATTTCCCATTACAGGACTTTTCAACCATGTGAGATATCTTTACTTTAAAAAAATGCCAACCCTGAAAAGAATATCAGCCCTCTTGAGAGATCTCAATATTCTTTTAATAAATGTATGACATTCCCTGATTAGAAGTTGTAAACAATTCCACAGTGGCTTTCTTGGGAGAGGTACCCTGTCCCATTGGAGGTAGAACTGTCCTGCTGAGAAGGGTCAGTGTTAGAGAAGTATTAATACTCTCCTGTTGTAAGTGTGGGAGGGCCTGCTAATAAGATCAGGCAATGTGTCATTAAAGACAGTTCTGCAGAGATGTGCTGTGACGGTTCCACTAAAGTTTAGCAGTCCTGTTGCAAAGCACTTGTACTGTCCCATTAAAAATATAGTAGCCCTTTCGGCAAGTGCTGCATTGCTTAATAGAGATATGCCACCCTTACTGAGAAATGCCAGTACTATTTAATGAAAAGTATAGCAACCCTGCAGAGATGTTTGTACTATGTCCAATTAAAAATAGGCCTAATACGAAGTGCTGGTAATAATTCAATAAAAGCTCAGTGGCCTCTGTGAGGAGTGTTGGTATTGCACATCTTTTCAGAAGTTCTTGTGTTTTTTCAAAGAAAGTGTAGTTTGAAATTGTATTGATCTATTGCTAAGTACCATGGATTGAGTTTTGTCTCCCTATGGTATACTATCAATTAATGCTTCACAACATGGATCTCTCCATTTTAATCCACAATCTAGTGACAGTAGGTCTACATGAAGTGGCCTTATTCCGGTTTTTCTTCTTTCTTTCTAGTTAGAATCAGGTATTTGTGATTCCACCAATACATTCTGAACAGTCACCACTCTCTGTAAGTTGTCTCTGTAAGTTCTCTTCCAGCATCTAACTGCTGGAGCATTTATTGAATCTTTCAGTGTGGACTACCTTTCTTACGCTGATGACACTCAACATATCCTGTGCTTTGACCTGCCTCTGTCTCCATTTCAGCACACTCCTCACTCCTCCTTATCTGGATTTGAGGTGTTGATGACTAGTAACTTACCGAGGCTCAATACCAACAAGGCGGGCATAAGAGTTTGGGGCAGAAGAGGCTGTAAAACCAAGCCTTTTGGCCCAGTGAAATGGGTACGTCCTCCTCAGCAGTCCCCAAGGTTAATGACTCTGACGTTCGCTCTGATGAGTTGCTGTTGTTGGGGAACAAGTGAGCTCTGTATCCCCTCATGTTTTCAGCCAATGTGGTTGCTGGAAAAGAGTTTTCCTTTCACCCTTCAGCATCTGCATGCTCTGGTTGATGGGAGCAGAAATTCTACTTATAGGTGGCTATGCTGGGGCTTTCCTTCTTAGGTTGGTATTTACCCTTCATATAGGTCTCTGAAGTTTCCAAGCTTCCTGTTGAGCAGTGGATCAATCTGAAGCCATAAATGTTGCCATCCGGCCTTTTATTAAAAGTGTTCTAAATGTATTCATGCCAAACGTTCTCAGCATGGCACCCCCGCCGCTTTGGTTTGGCTCGGGCGTTTGCTGATGATCTTATGTTTCAACAAGCACCCTGCGCTTGGTGGTGTGGCCTTTTCTCTTCTTGCCCCACGGCTTTAGAATGGTCTTCTGTTGGCTGTTCAGCAAATTGCTAATCATGGAAAGATGTAAAGGGGCTTGAGTTCCATCTTTACAGTTAGCTGCATTTCTAAAGCACTCCTAGCACATTGATTCATTGATTTTATCATTTAAATATCATAATCACAAGTTCTCATTCAAACGTTTCACAGCACCAGTCTAGGTTTGTGTTTTTATCATTGTTTTCTAAATTGGGTCTACATTTATCATTCTATGGGCTTCTGAAAGGGAGGAGGAGAAATACTGAACATGCTTAACACAAAATATTCACAGATATGTTGAGTTACATCGCAAGTTCATATGTACATAGATGCTCACCAATTATTTGGCGTTCTATATATCAGTTAAAAGGACATCCTAAAAGCAATATATTTGTCATAAACATAAACGGATTATTTAAAACAAAAGGTGTATTTTTAAAAGAACCAATACATTTCATTAAAACAAGCACTGCCATAGCCAAAAGGTCTCTCCGTTAAGATCTATTGGCTATCCTAATGTTTTTTATACATGCCATTGATAGAACATCACAGTTGTTGCACAGCATAGCTTAAAAAAAGACACAATGGCATGATTATTGTTAGGCAGTAGCATGTTTTCAATACAAATGCATGCGCATACAAATGTACATTATTTTTTTTATTTATTGATGTAAGATGGATCAGTACATTTTTTTAAACTAGCCTGAAAGTGCTGTTTTAAAACATGGAATTGAAGCACTTTAAAAAAACTTAAAATGGATGAGGGGTGGGGTGGAAGGTGAAATAACATGTTAGATCAAGGAGAAGCAACACAACAGGCGAGCAGGGGAGAAGCAACATGAAAGAGAGAACACCGGCGAATGAGAGCAATGTAGACACGGAGACAGAAGCACATCGGTAAGCGAAAGCAACACAAAGGTGCCGATCACGATCCGGTAAAAAATTCCCCCGTGCGACTCGTATCCGGTCTTTTTACCGTACGAATCGTACAAGTGCCGTACGAACTGGCAATCACGATTCGCATGGTAAAAAGTCCATACGAACCGCATTGGGAATATTTCCCCACACGTCCTCGGGTCGGAAAATGTGTCCGACGCGTCCTCGGACGATTTACCGTACAAACGTGAAAAGTCAAGTCCGACCGAGGAATCACGATCCATCCCGTGCGTCCGAGGTTACAACCGTATGGAAAAAACACCGTCCGCACCGAACTCCTACAGCAACCATGGAGACATGTGCCCGCATACGCGCCCAACACTCCCCCCAGCCCCCGTACGTCCGACACGTACCCCCCGTGTATGTACACCCCCACCCGTCTAGGTACACCCCAGTACGTCCGAGTCCTACCCCCACACCTGTACGTGTCATACCCCCGTGTACCCACACCCCAGTACGTGTCGTACCACCGTCTATGTACACCCCAGTACGTTCCAGTCGTACCCCCACCCCAGTACGTGTCGTACCACCGTCTATGTACACCCCAGTACGTTCCAGTCCTACCCCCACCCCAGTACGTGTCGTACCACCGTCTATGTACACCCCAGTACGTTCCAGTCGTACCCCCACCCCAGTACGTGTCGTACCACCGTCTATGTACACCCCAGTACGTTCCAGTCGTACCCCCACCCCAGTACGTGTCGTACCCCCGTGTACCCACACCCCAGTACGTGTCGTGCCACCGTCTATGTACACCCCAGTACGTTCCAGTCCTACCCCCACCCCAGTACGTGTCGTACCACCGTCTATGTACACCCCAGTACGTTCCAGTCCTACCCCCACCCCAGTACGTGTCGTACCACCGTGTATGTACACCCCAGTACGTTCCAGTCGTACCCCCACCCCAGTACGTGTCGTACCCCCATGTACCCACACCCCAGTACGTGTCGTGCCACCGTCTATGTACACCCCAGTACGTTCCAGTCCTACCCCCACCCCAGTACGTGTCGTACCACCGTCTATGTACACCCCAGTACGTTCCAGTCCTACCCCCACCCCAGTACGTGTAGTACCACCGTCTATGTACACCCCAGTACGTTCCAGTCGTACCCCCACCCCAGTACGTGTCGTACCCCCGTGTACCCCCACCCCAGTACGTGTCGTACCCCCGTGTACCCACACCCCAGTACGTGTCGTGCCACCGTCTATGTACACCCCAGTACGTTCCAGTCCTACCCCCACCCCAGTACGTGTCGTACCACCGTCTATGTACACCCCAGTACGTTCCAGTCCTACCCCCACCCCAGTACGTGTCGTACCACCGTCTATGTACACCCCAGTACGTTCCAGTCGTACCCCCACCCCAGTACGTGTAGTACCACCGTCTATGTACACCCCAGTACGTTCCAGTCGTACCCCCACCCCAGTACGTGTCGTACCCCCGTGTACCCCCACCCCAGTACGTGTCGTACCCCCGTGTACCCACACCCCAGTACGTGTCGTGCCACCGTCTATGTACACCCCAGTACGTTCCAGTCCTACCCCCACCCCAGTACATGTCGTACCACCGTCTATGTACACCCCAGTACGTTCCAGTCCTACCCCCACCCCAGTACGTGTAGTACCACCGTCTATGTACACCCCAGTACGTTCCAGTCGTACCCCCACCCCAGTACGTGTAGTACCACCGTCTATGTACACCCCAGTACGTTCCAGTCGTACCCCCACCCCAGTACGTGTCGTACCCCCGTGTACCCCCACCCCAGTACGTGTCGTACCCCCGTGTACCCACACCCCAGTACGTGTCGTACCCCCGTGTACCCACACCCCAGTACGTGTCGTGCCACCGTCTATGTACACCCCAGTACGTTCCAGTCCTACCCCCACCCCAGTACGTGTCGTACCCCCGTGTACCCCCACCCCAGTACGTGTCGTACCACCGTCTATGTACACCCCAGTACGTTCCAGTCCTACCCCCACCCCAGTACATGTCGTACCCCCGTGTACCCCCACCCCAGTACGTGTCGTGCCACCGTCTATGTACACCCCAGTACGTTCCAGTCCTACCCCCACCCCAGTACGTGTCGTACCACCGTCTATGTACACCCCAGTACGTTCCAGTCCTACCCCCACCCCAGTACATGTCGTACCACCGTCTATGTACACCCCAGTACGTTCCGGTCCTACCCCCAACACAACCTCCTAAGTACGGAGCGCACCCCAGGCCCCAACATCACCACCGCATGTACGAGTCGTACCAACCCACACACAAGGACAGCACCGTACAACCAAATGGCCCATGTACACACCGTACACACGCTCAAAACGCACGTACACAACCAGGACAAAACAAAACAACACAAGAATACACCATTCGAATGGCACAAAGCCACTAAACATTTCCAACAAACACTAAAACAACACATTCACTGACCTGCAACTGCCAAAAACAAACAGAGGCCAAATACACCACCACTCCTTATAACCAACCCACCCAAGATTCAAACACAGCCACACCCACCAATGGACCAATAAAAAGGGCCCACACACACAAACCATGAGCCTTTGCAACAGACTCACTGCTGCCAGACACCACAGAACCACACTACAAGCTACACCACACCTTACACTTGCACACCTTCACACAACCACCCTCACAAACACCCCCTCATCACATTCACACACACACACACACAACCATCCACACACCCCCCAACATCCACACCCCCCCCCCACCATCCCCACCCACACCCCTCACCTTTCCCACCACCAAGAATCCAAAGTTCAGTAACCGAGAATTGGAGGTCCTTGTTGATCAAATCCTCAGAGTCGAGCCACAGATCTTTGGAACATTGGTCAGAAGCACCAGCCTGGCAGCAAAAACTGCCATGTGGCAGACCATCGTCGATGCTGTGAATGCTGTTGCGGACACCAGACGGACCAAGCAGGAATGCCAGAACAGGTGGTACGATCTGCGGAGGAGGGTCCGAGCCAAGAGGCAGGATGAACACGACCAGGCCAACGCCACCGGAGGAGGGCCCTCCCGCAGACCCGTACAGTACCATCCCTGGGAGGAGAGGGTGATGGCCATACTGCCGGTGGAGGCAGTCGAAGGATTAGAAGGACTCCGAGACCCGGGTGAGTACACAAACAACGCACCTCACAAGGGGGGAACGGCATCCACAACCAAAATCACCAACAGGCACGCAACCACCACAAGCCATCGCATGACTCAACCACACTCCATGAGCACGCACATGCCACTGCTGCCACCATGCCCCATGCACCCAGCTGGACAATGTCAAGTCACAGGCCACAGAAGACAACAACACATGACACGGTAACCCGGATGGCGGGAGGCTGGGCCCAAAAAAGCACATAGTGCAACTCAGAAGCAGACAACAATTCACTCTACCCATATGGCCTAGGTCACAGCCAGACAAACAGTGTGTCCCAACACAGGAATGACTTGCCAGCAAATGGCGGACGCCTTGCATCAACACATGGGGGTGAAGGCACTGTTTTGCACATGACAGCAGCTAATGAACAGCCAACATTGTGAAAGAGTGGCAGCACACACCAGCACAGCAGCAGCGCACAGACACAGACACTACACCCAATGGGTGCCTGGAGATCAGAAACAAACTCACATCAACAATCCAAGGGCCACTCAAAGATCTGCTAACAGTGTGTGCCCAGGAAGCTGGGCCGAGGTGACAGAGGGTGACACACGGAGGGAGGGAGAGGGGGACAGAGAGGGAGGGAGACGGACAGAGGGAGGAGGCTGACACACGGAGGGAGGGAGAGGGGGACTGAGAGGGAGGGAGAGGGGGACAGAGATGGAGGGAGAGGGGGACAGAGATGGAGGGAGAGGGGGACAGAGATGGAGGGAGAGGGGGACAGAGAGGGAGGGAGAGGGGGACAGAGATGGAGGGAGAGGGGGACAGAGATGGAGGGAGAGGGGGACACAGAGGGAGGGAGAGGGGGACAGAGAGGGAGGGAGAGGGGGACAGAGATGGAGGGAGAGGGGGACAGAGATGGAGGGAGAGGGGGACAGAGAGGGAGGGAGAGGGGGACAGAGATGGAGGGAGAGGGGGACAGAGATGGAGGGAGAGGGGGACACAGAGGGAGGGAGAGGGGGACACAGAGGGAGCGAGACACAGGGAGAGCCAATCAGCCGTGTTGCGTGTGTGAATGTCTGCTCGTCAGCAGGTAGACTGCGTGCATGTAGACAAGGGTGGCCAGTGCCAGAAGCCCCCCTCTTCACCATGGCAAAACACATGGCCATGTCACAACCTGTTCACGAGCACAAGGACAGCTACCTGGATCATATAAGTGTGTGGATCCACTCCATGTGCACATGTACAGTGCATGGCTCGCCACACCTGCCCACTCCACTGCTGACTGCAGTCACACTTGACGCAGCAAGTAAGACTGTGCCACACATAGTTAAAGGGGCCAAAGTGGTGCCCAAGGGACACACCCATGCACAAGTGCACTGTGAGTGGAATGCAAGACCAATCCTAATTCCAAGAGGAAATGTGCCAACTTTGAAAATGATGAAACATGGATGTTGCATGGACAAAAATTAACATTGTCTCTCTCACACACAGGTCAACGTCGTGGTGCACCCCCCAACACTGGGGGGGAACACTCACAGGACCTGGATCTGCAGGAGCCCGATCCCACCGGCAGCGACCACTCTCACCACTCTGCGGACGACCCCGACCAACCTGGCCCCTCTGGTGTCCAACCACCTGCAGCACCTGCGTCAGGTACAACTGTGCCAACCACCACCCCCACTCCTGCCACATCCCAGGAGACACCCAGGATCCCTGCCCCAACACCACAATGCAGCCAGGCTCGCCAGGAGGGACACGGTGTCCCGGGCACCCAGGAGGAGGCAGGCGACAACGCCAATGCCACCCCTCAGGGGTCCCGGAGACCCCATGTGCCCACAAGTGCAGGCCAGGTGCAAGTGGGCAGGGGTGGTGGGAGTGGAGGACGGCGGAGGCGCGAGCCTGACCAGTTGGCTGGGGATCTGGTATTTTCCCATGTCCGTAACATCCTGGACTCATACCGGCAGGACACCATGGGCATGGCCCAGGTTGTGTCCGTCCTCGAGGGGATCAAGGCCCAGCAGGCCCAGCAACATGCGGAGCTAATTGCCTGTCTACTGGTACACCAACGGAGGATGGAGGACAGACAGGCTGAGCAAGTGACGGCATTCCAGGGGATTCACGCTACACTCCGTCGGATGGCCGACACCATGGCCGACCCTCCCTGTGCCAGAAGGCGGAGAACATCACCACCCACAGGGAGGGATCAGGAGGAGGAAACATCCGACGGAGCATCCCAGACGTCGTCACGGCCTGCTGCTGAGGTTCCCCGCAGGAGGCCGGGTCGTCCACGGAAAGGACCGTGAGGGTGGCTGCTACATCACCATCTCCCAGGACACCTGGCCTGGCACCTGGCCCACTGGAGCAACAGCATCACAGCATCAAGAGACATTCTCTGCCACATGGCCCTGCTGGTCACTGGCTGACCAATGTTGACAAAGACTGTGGCATGGACTCTGAGGATTTCCAATGGCAAGGACACCAACTCCCCTACTGAACTTTGGATTCCATAATCCCGGAAAGCCCCTCACTTTGTCCCCCCCCCCCAATAATAAATCACACTATGAAGAGTAGATGCCTGCTGGTAGCATTATTACCTAACATGTGTCTTGTAAAGTCTAAACATGCCTGAGTCATCTTTTCTCTTCAACCATCCACACCCTGGGGCCTGAGTCTGGCACAGGACACATGGGTCACAGTGTATTAGGCAAGACAGACATGGAGCACCATACACACCCGTGATGGGCACAACCAGCTGAGGGGGTGGCCGAACAACCGTGCTGACACACACATTGAGTACACCAACAGTCATGCGCAGAGGTCAGGGATCCAGTCCAGTGTCCTGGGGGGCACCCAGGTATGTGTAGACAGGTGGCAGAACCATGTCCTGCAAGCTTGAGTCCGGTGGATGCAGAGAATGGGGGCCTGGCCAACGTTGGATGCATGGGGATGGCACATGTCACAATACCCACGCAGTCATGGACATCATGCCCAATACACAGTCTCAGCCCACACACACAGCTTGCATCTTGCCACTCGACACATTGACACATAGCCACAATCAGGGAATACCATGCCAGACATGCAGGATGCACCGTGCCAACACACCAGCATTGACTGAGAAGAGGCACCTTGGAGGCATAGGGACACCTTTATTAGTCATGTATTCGGGATTGCAGAGGCAACTCAAAGTACACATGAACACATCATGTGGAGTGACATGTGGGTCCAACACTGGCACCCCCCTTCTGCAGCACAAATGCGTGATAGCCATGGAACTGGCACACAAGCGTCGGCTAACAGCTAAATACCCACAGCTGCACACGGAGAGCCTGCCATACACCATAGATCCGCTGATGTGGAAGTCCCACACCATGTCAAGCCAATGCGAACCGTATGTGTCCGAGGGCAGTGTCACACACATTGATGCCATCATCACAATCCACTATCCCATCACTGATGACTGTCAACCAGGCAGACCATCTATTCAGGTGTACACAGCTGCATGTCGTGTCCCATGGGGATGCGACATGGCTGCAGAGGAACAACACATCGACAGGGGCAGTGTGCATACATCGTGAACAACTGCCACAACCAATACACCCCAGATGCATCCCTTACCCCATGGAGACTTCCAAACGTGTCCGTGCCTGTAACGCTGAGTCAGCCCACGATGTCATGTCCATGAGGAATAGCAGTGGCACAACAATGCAACCAGCAAACGGCATGCGCAGGTACCTGGGGAAGAGAGACACACAAGGAGTCAGCCACAAATAACACAGCCACTTGCATGTGCATTTACTCGACACATGTATGGATGACAACATGCTAGGTCATCATTGTGACTGGGGAAATACTACCATCACTGCCACCATCACTCCAGTGACATACCCACACACACCTCTGACTCACGTGCCATACATGCAGGTGGAGACACACATCACAACGCATGCCACACGGGGACCAATGCGTGCACACTCAGACACTGGTACTCACCACTAAGCAAAGAAGTCGCGTATGAGCCGAGTCCGGATGTCCTCTTGCGGCTCCACATCCTCCACATCACTAGCCCCATTGCCAAGCCCTTCGTCCTCCACGGGTGGATGGTCCTCGTCATGTTGATTCAGGATGAGTGGCACAGCTCTTTCAACTGCAATGTTGTGCAGCATGCAGCAGACCATGAAGATCTTGCAGACCTTCGCCGGGGCATAAGGGAGTGCACCGCCGGTCTTGTGGAGGCACCGGAATCGGCTCTTCAGCATGCCAAACGTCCTCTCTATCACTCGCCTTGTCCGGCCATGGGCGGTGTTGTAGCGGAGCTGGGCCGGCGTGATGGGGTTGCGGAGAGGTGTCAGCAGCCAAGGCATGTTGGGATAGCCAGCGTCCCCTACATGGGAAGCACATGGTCATCGTTAGAAGTGGTGAAGCGGTCGTGCTGGTAGGCTATACAGAATACAGGACAGACAGACTGTACCCACCAACAACACATGCCCGTTCGTTGCGCAGCTGCATCATCATATCAGGCATCCCGCTACGCCTCATGATGTAGGCATCGTGTGCTGATCCTGGAAAACGAGCACAGACATGTGAAATCACCATGTTGGACAGACACACCACAAGGGCATTGATGGAGTGGTAGTGCTTCCGATTGCGGTACGCCACCTCCCGTGCGTGTGGTGGTACCAAAGCTACATGTGTCCCATCTATGGACCCAATGACATGGGGCATCCCTCCCAGGGCATAGAATCCACGCTTGACCTCAGTCATCTGTTCAGGGGTTGGGAACTTGATGAAGTCATCCAGGTGAATCAACATGGCCTCCAAGAAATCATGCAGCACACCGCTGAACATGCTCTGGGACATGCCACCAACATGAGCTATGGTATTTTGGAAGGTACCCGTGGCAAGAAAATGTAGGGCAGCCATTACCTTCAGCTGGGGTGTCAGTGCCGTAGGATACCTGTGCTGCGGTTGCAGGTGTGGTGCCAGTCTCGCCGTCAGCTCCAGAATCAACGGTTGGGTGAAGCGGTAGAGCCGGATCCTGTCATTCTCCTGCATGGCAGCCAAGTCTGGAATTCTTCGGGCAAGAGGCGGCGCTCTGCAGTAATTTGGAAGTGACAAGGAAGAGTGAGTGCACTACGACAACAACTCATGTCTACTGAGCACATGTAAATCTGGCAATACACACATGCTACATAGGGAGTCAGGTATGTGCTACATGGGCAGGACACGTATGGATGCAAGGTGACACTCCTTCCAAGACCCAGCTACACACGGAGATTGAGAACCTCCCCATGCCACGCCATGGGAATAGCTGTGTCCCAGTGCAAGTGAACAGCCAGACGCAAGACAGGAGTGACATACACCCACACATCAGCAGAAGTAGGATGCCGATTGCAGAGACTGGTAGCGGAACACCGGAGCCACAGGTCACATGACATTACACTAGGCCTGCCCACACACCTTGCCATGAAGGTGCACATGTCATGACTCACCACACATTCCTTGTGAGGATGCTGACATGGCCTTGTCACGCTACTCCGTGTCCCATGCATACATGTGCACCTCACATCCGATAACACATGTGGCATGGTGTGCGGAACAGTGTGCAATGACAATCTACACACAGACACGTGTTGGTTGCTGCAACGGCTGCAGCTTTTGAGGGTGCTACAACATCAACCTGATGGAAATCCCGCACACATAAATGACATAGTCACATTGTGCACTGTGGGTAGTGACAAATCATGTGTCATAACCCCTGTACCGGGCATCATGGGACACTTCCGTGTGTTGGTGTCCGTGCCATGCCAGTGACGCTCACCCCAAGTGCGCAGTACGACATGCACACATGTCAAAGGAGTCAAGGGCATGCCTGGCACACATTGCACCGTCACACAGTACACCTATACACATCTCATCATACATCTGGTGCCTTCTCCACTCAGGAGTCATGTTCCACATCACAGCCTGTCACACCTGTGCCCCACACATGTAGTAATGCACAGACGATGCCTTGATGTCCATTCCTGGACAAGTATGTCCATCCATGGACAAGTATGTCCATCCATGGACAAGTATGTCCATCCATGGACAAGTATGTCCGCCCTATTCCTACCTGTGTGTCGCCTATCACCACTGTGATGTGTAAAAACCGCCGTACTGCTGCTAAGAGGGCCTGTGTATGTTCCCAAATCACTGTGGGAGTGCTGCCGTATGTGTACCCATCGTGATGGCGAGCGTACAGGCATTTGTACGGTCCGTACCACTACGAGTACGCATACGCGTGCAGACCCATAGTGATAGTGAGCGTAGATGCGTGTGTACGGTCCGTACCACTACTAGTACGCATACGCGTGCAGACCCATAGTGATAGTGAGCGTAGATGCGTGTGTACGGTCCGTACCACTACGAGTACGCATACTCGAGGACACCCATAGTGATAGGGCCGTACACACGCATCTACGCTCACTATCACTATGGGTCTGCACGCGTATGCGTACTCGTAGTGGTACGGGCCGTACACACGCATCTACGCTCACTATCACTATGGGTCTGCACGCGTATGCGTACTCGTAGTGGTACGGGCCGTACACACGCATCTACGCTCACTATCACTATGGGTCTGCACGCGTATGCGTACTCGTAGTGGTACGGGCCGTACACACGCATCTACGCTCACTATCACTATGGGTCTGCACGCGTATGCGTACTCGTAGTGATAGTGAGCGTACATGCGAGTGTACGGCCCGTACCACTACGAGTACGCATACGCGAGGACACCCATAGTGATAGTGAACGTAGGCATGCATGTACGGGCCGTTGCAATGCATTTGGGGTGCCCTAGGGCCCCGAAACGCACCGTACCTGTGTGTGATGCTCCAAATTACATAGGGGACAAGTATTAAGGCCTACATGCATGCTGGTTGTCATGGAGACCAAGTTCAAATTTCGAATTTGTTCTGGAAGGTGCACAGCAGAAGTCAGTTGGAATTCTTCTACTTTGTTGCAATGTGTTTGTGGGGCTGACATCATGCAGGAGAATGAAACCGATAGAGAACCCACAGACTGCTAGGTTTGAAGGGATTGGTGGAAACATAGGATGCAAATGTGAGTGACCAATCACTCTGTACTCCTGTGCATGAGACTGGGCAGAAGGGCACATATAAGGCAGCCAGGTCCCATGAGGGAGTACTTGCCTGCACATCTTTGCATTCGTCGACCCAGCTGCTGCTACTGATTCCCTGGAACCATGTCAAGGGCTGTGGAGAGGACACAGCCATTCACCCTGGAGGAGAACATGGCTCTGCTGGATGTGATCCTCCCACAGTACTCCATGCTGTATGGGCGACCAGGGTATCAGGTGAGTGCATAGGCCACTGGCACAGACTGTCCCTATGTTGTGACTGTGACTTCAGGCATTGTGTCCTGGTGTGACACACATGCCATGTACTGTAGGGGGGGTCCCAGGGGGGGGGGGTGCCTGATGTCTCCCAGCAGTGCCCTGAGACAGGAGGGGTGTGTGCCTATCACTAACAGCAGTGCCCTGAGACAGGAGGGGTGGATGCAGAGTCCTCCCAGCAGTGCCCTGAGACAGGAGGGGTGGGGGCCTATCACTGACAGCAGTGCCCTGAGACAGGAGGGGTGGATGCAGAGTCCTCCCAGCAGTGCCCTGAGACAGGAGGGGTGGGGGCCTATCACTAACAGCAGTGCCCTGAGACAGGAGGGGTGGGTGTGGAGTCCTCACAGCAGTGCCCTGAGACAGGAGGGGTGGGTGTGATGCACAGTGTGAGCCTTGATCATTGATTGTGACATTGCCATCATTCCACCTGTGTACCCACTATGGCACGTACTGCTTTTTCCCTCACCAGGGGATGATGTCCCTATGACAAAGGTGCAATGCGTTGACTGCATGACATGCCTTGTTGTAACCAGCTAATTTGTACTCATATGTCTCTCTGTGACATGTGGCTGGTGTATTGATGTGGTGTCACTTGTTCTTCCTCACAGGTAGGCGCCACTGCCAAGGAGCAGATCTGGCTGACCGCCGTCAGTGCCGTGAGGGGTGTGAATGGTCGGAGGCGGAGCCTGCCCCAGGTGAGGAAACGCTGGCAGGATATCCGGTGCTGGACGCGGAGGATTGCACGGCTCCTGCTGGGGGACTCACCTGAGAGCCACAAGAACCGCGGCCGCCGCCGTCTGAGCCACCTCCACAGGCGTGTGCTGCCGGTGGTCTTTCCAGACCTGGAGAGGCGCTTACAGGCGATGCAGCAGCCGGAAGGGGGTAGGTACATGTGTGTTTGTTGTGTGTCACCGGCATTTGTAAGGGCACAGTAGCATGAATTGACTGGCAGGGTTTAAAGGTGCTGTGCAGATCCTGTTTGCCCCAGTATAGCGCTGCGCCCCTGCCACCCTTCCCCTCCTTGCAATGTGTTCCCTGGTCTGTGTGTAGTCACTCCTTCACAAGGTAATGTAGGCTGGCGCTTTGTCCACGAGAACAATGACTGTAGCATCATGTGTGGGGGTGGTGTGTAACAGGTTGTGGGACCTTGCCTGTGCACTGTCAAGTTCACTGCATGTGGGTTCCATGTCAGTTGGCACTGATGCTGACTCCAGACATGGGAGTTGGTCTCTCATGTGTCATGCCTTACAGCGCGCATGTCCTATGTAGTGGCCTGTGACATGATGTGCATGAGTGTGCGATACGCATAGTGCAGGGATGGTGACGTGTGTTGCAGTCATTACCATTCAGTAGCATGTAGTTGCGTGCCCACTACTGTCCCCTGGGGCACCTTTTCCTTAGTGGTGTATGTGTCATCATAAACGTGGACACTCTCAGTGTCTACAGCGTAGGTTGTGCTCTGTGCCATTGTCCCCTGTCACCATGTATATAGACGTGCTATTTTGTACAGGTGTCCACTGTGCAGCCTGACCTGATTGTCCTTCTTCATACTCACAGTTGCCAGTGCCTGTGTGTCTTGTTATACTCATCTGAGGATGGGCACTGGTACCTCATTATTTGTACAGGCGCACCTTGGCTGTTTGGCGTCCAATCTTGCATTTTGCCTGCCCCTGTGTTTATCACCCAGACTATGAGATGTTGGTGCCACCTGTGTCTCAACAATTTGCCTCGTGTAGGGGTTTGTTGGGGCGGGCAATGCCTATGTGTCAAATCCTGATTTCTACTTGCTGGGTCTGGGCAGTGTGTGATGTTTGTCTGGACACACACGCAAGGTGCAGTGACCGAGTCATGTTGGGCATGTTTTCAGCATTACCTATGCAGCATGTGTCTCAAGTTCATGGATATGGTCCCTGGTCATCGGTATTTTCACCGACGCTGTGTGGTGCAGATGCAGTGCTGGATTGTCCCCAGGGCCTTGGTGCTATGTCAGACTACGTTTCCTGTCTTTAGCTATTGTCTCATGCTCTCCATGGTGTTTCAGTGGCATGGTGGCTCAACCAACTGTGTGTTTCATGCCCTACATCGGTACCTTGTTTAGTAGATGTTAGGGATCTTCCTTTTCAGGCTATGCAGTGTTACCTATGTAGATTGGACTCATGTGACTGATGTGTACAGCTGTCTGATTAATTTCTGTCTCTCCACCCTGCCCACAGCATCGTCGGGGGACACAGAGGGAGACATGGACACAGGCAAGGCGGAGGGACCGAGCACCAGTGCCAGCCGTGACATCGGGGCTGGCACATCGAGTGGGACAGAGGTGGAGGATAGTGCGGCCGAGGACCTGTCGACTGGCACGTCAGAATACGAAGCTGACAGGTCCGAGGAGGATGTCTCCGAGTGGGCGGTGGCTGCACCAGCAGCTGACAGCGGAACAACACCTCGCACCGCCCCCTCAGTTCCCATCAGCCGCCTCCCACTTGCTCGTGTCCCTTCCTAGCGTGCCCGGTCACCGCATGTCTCCTTCCGGCCAGGCACCGCACCCCCTGCCCCTGTCTCCACTGCTGCCGCCAATGCTGAGTCTGTGGACATCCAGCGGCAACTGCAGGTTGGTCAGGCTGCGATCCTTAATGTCCTCCATGCCCACGGCAAAACCCTCACCAACATCGAGGCATTCTTGGAGGGCATTCATTCATCGCAGGCTGACCAACGCAACTTGCTGAGGTCCATAGACTCCACACTGACTGCAGCAGTGGGTCTCCTGCAGCGCGACCTCCCCCCACCTACCCCTGCCCCATCCACACTTCCCACTCCCATGCCTGTCCCACGTACACCCAGACGTCGGCATGCACCCACATCAACAGACACAGGCACCACACCAGCAGGGAAGGTCCACCGCACTCCTCCTGACACGCACACACAGGGTGAGGTAGGCACACCCACTGGGTCGGGGGGCAAACGTGTGACACGCAGCCATAGTGGGAGTCCGCATTCCACCCAGTCCACTCCCTCCAAATCCCCTCCCCTCAGCTCTCCTGGCCACATCTCCCCCAAGGACTCCTTCATGGCCGCTCTGTCCCTGAGCCCCACAGTTACACCACCACGCAAGCGGTCAAGGAAGTCCTCGGTCAGGGTGGTTGAGTCTCCCCCCCTGTCTCCACCCTCCCCCGGTGGCGCTGCGACCCATCCCTCTGACCCCCCCCCCCCCTCCTTGGGGCCTGAGGTCCCTTCGGGTGCAGGGGACTCCCTGGAGGACCTTGCAAAGGTGTGTAGTGCCATCCTGGCCTCCGCCTTTGGCACTGACCCACCCCCTGTGGTGGAGTCCTCCATCCCTGCACCCACAACACCGCCCCTTTGCCCTGGTGTCCCTGCGGTGCCTGGTGCTTCCCCCCCCCCTGATGCCCTCACCAGTGTGGAAGACGATGCCATTTGACTGTGCAGGCAAGGTAGGGGACACGCATCCCACTGTGTCCCCCATCCAGCTGGGAATCATTGACTGCCCTATGGGCTTTGTGAATATTGAACTGCCTGCGATCCACGGACATTGTGCTCATGCTGAATAAAGCTTAATTTTGTTTTCATTATCACACTACTGCTATGCTGGTATTGGTGTTGGTGGGGCTGCTACATGGTTTTGGGTGGTGTTTAAGGGTTTGGGTGTGTGGGATATGTAGTAGTGTGCTGCTCATTGGGGGGACCCTGGGATCTGTGTGCCATCACAAGGTGTTGGCTAACTTTCTTTGTTCATGTAAGCAGTTACTGCATGGTGCACTTGTCCCAGGGTGTATTCCTTCCTCTGTGTACCCAGCTTTCTTCCCTGCAGGGTGTTCCCAATGTTTAGCGCAGAGCTGTGTCTACATGAGCTGTGTGTGTGACGGAGCCCTTCTACTTTGGCCATGCATGCAGGGCCATGTCTCCACCTGCAACAATCGTGGCATCCTTGGTGATCACTGTACTTGTGTGTGGAGTCTGTTGACATGAGTTCATGGGGACATGTTCCCTTGTAGGCAGTATGCATGTGGATAATTCTGGCCTCACACACATGTGTTACACCCCTCCTGTCTCAGGGCACTGCTGGGTGGACTCTGCACACACACCTCCTATTTTAGGATATGTACGCTTGGAACATACACGGTGGGGGTACGCTCCATGCATTGGAGGTGAGGGTTCGAGTCGTACTTACACTGTTGGGGTGTGGGGTACGCTCCTTGCATACGCGGGTGAGGGTACGGGTCGTACTTACACTGTTGGGGTGGGGGGTACGCTCCTTGCATACGCGGGTGAGGGTACGGGTCGTACTTACACTGTTGGGGTGGGGGGTACGCTCCTTGCATACGCGGGTGAGGGTACGGGTCGTACTTACACTGTTGGGGTGGGGGGTAGGCTCCTTGCATACGCGGGTGAGGGTACGGGTCGTACTTACACTGTTGGGGTGGGGGGTACGCTCCTTGCATACGCGGGTGAGGGTACGGGTCGTACTTACACTGTTGGGGTGGGGGTACGGTCCGTGAGTCCGCGGGTGGGGGTAGGAGTCGTACTTACACTGGTGGGGGTGGGGGTGGGGGTACGGTCCGTACGTCCGCGGGTGAGGGTTCGAGTCATACTTACACTGTTGGCATGGGGGGTACGCTCCATGCATACGCGGGTGGGGGTACGGGTCGTACTTACACTGTTGGGGTGGGGGGTACGCTCCTTGCATACGCGGGTGGGGGTACGGGTCGTACTTACACTGTTGGGGTGGGGGGTACGCTCCTTGCATACGCGGGTGAGGGTACGGGTCGTACTTACACTGTTGGGGTGTGGGGTACGCTCCTTGCATACGCGGGTGAGGGTACGGATCGTACTTACACTGTTGGGGTGGGGGTACGCTCCATGCATACGCGGGTGGGGGTACGGGTCGTACTTACACTGTTGGCATGGGGGGTACGCTCCATGCATACGCGGGTGGGGGTACGGGTCGTACTTACACTGTTGGGGTGGGGGGTACGCTCCTTGCATACGCGGGTGAGGGTACGGGTCGTACTTACACTGTTGGGGTGGGGGGTACGCTCCTTGCATACGCGGGTGGGGGTACGGGTCGTACTTACACTGTTGGGGTGGGGGGTACGCTCCTTGCATACGCGGGTGAGGGTACGGGTCGTACTTACACTGTTGGGGTGGGGGTACGCTCCATGCATACGCGGGTGGGGGTACGGGTCGTACTTTCACTGTTGGGGTGGGGGGTACGCTCCTTGCATACGGGGTGGGGGTAGGGTCCGTACATATCCGTCCCCACGCTATGTGATGCTTGTGCGGGCCGTACCCAGGCCTTTGCCACGTGGGTACGATCCGTCCCGCCATTGTTGGGGTGACGTGTGTGTGGGCGTGGTACGACTCGTACCCACGCTCTTCAGGCGTGGGTACGGGACGTACCTGTCTGGTTGTGTTGCCGGTTCGCGTGGTGACGGACTTCCGTTGTGGCGGTCGCTGGCTTATCAGGACACGCCCCCACCCCCTCGTGGTGACCAGGGCATGGGAGTCAGGTATGTCCAGGCCATGTGTGGTGTGTGACTTATGTGGTTGCTTTGTGGCCTGCCCTGGTCCTGCCACCCCCACCCCACCCCACTTTCCCCCCTCCCTTAGTTATTCTGACCTTCTGCGGCGTCTGCGTCGTAACCTGTAGAGGAGGTGGACTGCTATGAGGGCAGGGATGACCCGTAGGTTCGGGTCCATGTCTGTCCGTCGCGTACTGGTACTCCTTGATCGCGTCGTCCTGTCGCGTACGGGTCCTCCTTGATCGCGTCGTCCTGTCGCATACGGGTCCTCCTTGGTCGCGTCGTCCTGTGTGTCCGTCGCGTACTGGTCCTCCTTGTTCGCGTCGTCCTGTCTGTCCGTCGCGTACTGGTGGTCCTTGTTCGCGTCGTCCTGATTTCCCGGCAGTTTTTGGGTGCCGGAAAATATTCACCGTGCGGGATGACGTCGGTGCGAATCGTAATTCCTGGGTCGTGAATGGCTGGCTGCGAGCGTCCCGACGTCAGGTCGGCGCTTTCCCGGATGGCATTGGTAGGGTTTTTTTGTTCGGTCGGGCTTTTTTACGAATCGTACGGTGATGGTGTACCCGTGCGAATCGTAATTCCTTGTTTGTATAAATTGACGACCGGGTACGCGTCGGACGGAGATTATGCTCCGTCCGACGGTTCGTACCCGGTTTTTACCGGATCGTGATCGGCACCAAAGTGTGTGTTAGGAGAGAGAATCACATAAGCAGAGAGAGCAATCGGGGAAGAAAAGCACACAAAGGAAACATCCAGATAATACATGCACTGTCATGCAGTGCTTAAACAAAAAGAAAAAGTGTTTGCTTGAAAGCAAATAGAGGGACCCAAGAAGCCAGCCAATCGCAGGGCCCAATTCACAGAACTAACTTAAGACAAAATCCTAAACTTACTACCATTTCGGTATTCACAGAAGTTAGGAGTCCTAACTTTAGGACTCCTAAATGCCTTCTGTGAATACCGAAAGTCTTAAAATTAGGATTTTTCTCAGTTTAGAAATAGTATAGTTAGGACTCCTAACTTTAGGACTCCTAAATGCCTTCTGTGAATACCGAAAGTCTTAAAATTAGGATTTTTCTCAATTTAGTAGTAGTAAAGTTAGGACTCCTAACTTTAGAACTCCTAAATGCCTTCTGTGAATACCGAAAGTCCTAAAATTAGGATTTTTCTCAATTTAGTAGTAGTAAAGTTAGGACTCCTAACTTTAGGACCGAAAGCCTTAAAATTAGGATTGTTCTCAGTTTAGTAGTAGAAAAGTTAGGAGTCCTAACTTTAGGACTCCTAAACTGAGAAAAATCCTAATTTTAAGACTTTCGGTATTCACAGAAGGCATTTAGGAGTCCTAAAGTTAGGACTCCTAACTTCTGTGAATGCCGAAGTGAGTAAGTGTCTTCTGTGAATACCAAAATGAGTAAGTGCCTTCTGTGAATACCAAAATGGTAGTTAGTATAGGATTTTGTCTTAAGTTAGTTCTGTGAATCGGGCCCAAAGAGATGGGAAAGAGGCAATGTTCCATGGGAGGGACAAACACATCAAATAAAAAGTAGCCAAATGAGAGTGATCCAATGGTAAGCAATTGACAGCGCCAAACCCCTGCATGTTCCTGGTAAACCCACAGTAAGTCTTTCGCAACTAGACAGCTTGCGCTGTCTGGTATGCTTGATCGAAAAAGCACAGTGGATGCAAAATAATAAATATCACCATGTATGACCTGCTGATATTTATCACAGAACTCAAAATTGTGTTATGTCCCTTAACAGGGGTTACGCACATATCACAATTAACTGGGCCACTCATAATGAAGGCCCCTTGTAATGATTTGGTAGCAGGCATTTTAATCTACCAAGCAATATTTCACATCAGGCTATCTCTGAAGAGGCTGTAGACTGGAGCAGTGCCAGTCAAACGAAAGACTGATTCTGGCCCGGTCCTACTTGATTATCAAAGGAATTATACAATGTGGCAATTGCTAGATTTTCTCCTTGGACATGGCTCCTAAAAGATGGTAGGATCAGGACAATGGAAGCCACACGAGGTATGTATGCCATTAGAAATTTCATGAAAGGTTCACTGGTTTGTGAGCACCATGACTAAATATCCCACACAGTATTATTATTCTGTTGACACTGAAACTCTTGTTTATCACGCCTGATCGGAAAGGTGAGAGGGAAATAAAGACTGTGCAAATTTAATTTGCAGCCTTTCAGCTGGAAATGCCAATTAGTGTTAGTACTTCATGATTCACAGTACCGAGAACCTTCTGTGGGGAGTCAGTGCTTGAAATGGAAATGTTGAAGTGCAGGTACTCCTTGTTCCAGAGTACATTTTTGCTGCTTAGAAGTGCCGGAACTCTCCCGTTAAAATGATTGTAGCTGTGCTGAGAAGTGCCAGTAATATCCCTTCCAAAATACTAAGTACATGCTAATCCCTGCTCATTTAAAGCATCGGGGAAGTGCTATTAAAGGCATTGCAGTATCAAATTAAAGGAGTTTGCAGAGTAATGGTCTTCTGAGAAAAGTGGATTTTGCCCCAGTGAAAGTATAACAGTCATGCTTTTAAAATGATAAAATCCCAACGTGGAAGCATGAGTACTGTCCCTTTAAAACCTAATAGCAGCCCTGCTGGGAAGTGAAGCTAGCATCCCAAGCTGCCCATCAGTGTGCCCGATATCTACAGAGGAAGAAAAGGTGGGGGAAGCGGTGTAGTGGTGGACATGGCATACATTTGCAATATTTGGCCTCTCCAGTTTAGATTGCCAGCAAGTAACATACATTCCAACATGTAAATAACACTACATGTTAATCCTTCTAAGCTCTGTACGGGCCTGAGACTTAAACAAGCATTTGCAATGCAATAGGTCTCGCATTTACGCGAGTTTGAGCTATTGACATTGCAAATGACAATGCTTTTTATTTTTGTTTTTGTTTAAAAACAAAAATAAAAGGTAGTCATTTACAATGCCAATAGCTTAAACTCGCGTAAATGAGAGACCTATTGCATTGCAAATGCTTGTTAATACTGTGACCACTGGGTGGCATAGATGTGAAATGGCCGAGTATGACCTAGTTCTCTTTTCAGCCAAGAGTACTTGAGGAGCACGGGCGTTGTGTCAATAATTGCGCTGTTAAAAGCAAAGCGATCCTCATCATCATCACCTTTGTATAATGCGCACTAGCCCAGCAGTCATTTAGCCCTACTCAGTGACCTTTTGGCGCCGACCGCAATTTCAGTCCTGATAATGACATGTGTGTAGTTTACTGTACTCAACCCTACGGGGCATAAATAAAAGTGAGAAAGACCGCTCAAGGTCTTCTTCACCCGCACAGCAGTTTGTGGTGCTTGGTGTCTGTTATTGTTGTAGAGTCTGCTGGTATTCACGGGGCAGACTGCACAACATTTGGTGATGAAGGAGGGCCACCTCACGGTCCCCAACTTTCCCCTACAGCCCGGATCGGCAAGTCACCGTAACAGTCCTAGCGAACCCCCATTAACGCAATTGTCGCTAGCCGCATCTGTGCTTCTG
The DNA here is from genome assembly GCF_964204655.1 of Triturus cristatus. Lineage (NCBI taxonomy): Eukaryota > Metazoa > Chordata > Amphibia > Caudata > Salamandridae > Triturus > Triturus cristatus. The sequence continues at coordinate 873,277,198 of NC_140580.1, read as the reverse complement.
CCTCCACTGCACTGAAGGACTTTGTGTGTGAGCTAAGGTACAGTGACCCAGAGTAAAGTGGGAAGGGGGATGTAGTGAGCCACCCGGCCACTACGTCAGGACCCTGACATCCGGATGTTCTGCACTCAACCTGCAGGGCCGGGCACAGCCAAGTGTATAAAAAACAGGGAGTCAACCCGCACGTGGTCTTCGCCCACACAACAGTTTGTGGTATTTGATGTCTGTTCTTGTTGTGGGGTCTGGTGGTATTCACGGGGCAGTCTGCACAACAATGTGGTCTTAGTCCAAACGCCAGGAGTGCCTGAAGGGTCACCTGTGCCCATTTTGTAATTTACCTGATGAAATAAGTTTTGGATGAAAAAAGTGTTCCAGTGCTGTTCTGTGATCATCCGTTGAGTGTGTGGGGTGGTTCTAGTAGGTGACAATTGGAGTGCACAGCATTCCACCTTGCAGATGGGGTGGCTCAGCAGTCGTTATTTAAAAAAGAACCGTCGTGTTTATCAAATGATACCGGCAAATACTCAACGTAAAGCGCTTCGACGCCTCAGTGAGCGCTGTATAAATCCAATTGCAATTCAGTAGAGGTCGCCCACGCACTAAAGCACACGCACACCCTTGTTCGATACAAATCATTTCTTCAGTCCATGCACACTTTTAGCCAGTGTTCACTTTTTCCAACGCTTCACTATCAAAACCATGCCATTTCCGAACATTTTTGCTGCTGTCGCTATTAAATAAAGTCGCTTGAGCAAAAGGGAAGCTTTTACAATTTAACCACGTATCGCTCGTTTTCTACAAAGAAAGACATTAATCTCACTAAAACGTATTAGGCATAGCTGTGACCAGCCCAGAGTGACAGTCAGAAAATTAAATATGCCAGTTAACAACCTCTGCGGATTTTCTACAGGTTTGCTAAGCAGAAAAATTCTGAGGTAAGGGGGAATTCCGGTGGTCGCAACCGCCTAAGATTCGGAGCACGCACGCGCCACAGCGAGACATCTGGTTTCAATTATCGCGCCCGTGTCTGGGCACGATAATTGAAACCACGTGCCAGCCGTGCGGGTAACCGACACCAATAGGCCATGGGCGGAGCAATGCGCCCACCTTTGGCCAATTGTGTTCTGTCTTTATTAAAAAGATGCACGCAAAGGCCAATAGCGTGAGCCAAAACAAAAAGCACACGTGCGATTCTTAGGTTAGTTTTCAAAATCCCCTACATGAGTCTTCGCCAGAACAGCTCATGCGCTGTTACTGGCTCGAACTAAAAAGGTGAATAGCTATGTATTCAGGTTTAACAACTGGCATGGATACAGATGTATGACTTTAAAAAAGCTTTCCAGAAGTACTCTTGGAGAAAGTTTGTGAATTAATGTTTTGAATGCCAAAATATAGTCATGTATTTTTCACATGTAATAAAAGCTAGAAAGTGCAAACACACATGCTAACACCTCGCCCTGGTAAAGAATATATTCCTGGCGTTGACAAGAGTAAATCTCTCCAGGATAGAAAATTGTCTGAATTTGGGTTCAAACATGTACATTTGTGGATGTTCAAAAATGTCATTGACATTCCACCCACAGGAACTTTGCTCACAAGGATTTAAGAGTCCACATTTCTGTGAGGTAGAAAATTTGCATTGTGCTTGTTAAAAATATATATGCACATGCAAGTAAATTTTACAAGCCCAAACTGAGATCTGGTTAAAGACCCATATTCTCCCTGAAATAAGAAATATGGCACATGGCGATAAAGTGAATGGACCAGAATCAAAGAATGAAGTGCAATGGAGAGGCCACTATTAGAACTCAAGTAGTCAACCTAAATATTGCAACATGCTTGTATCATCCTAAAGCATGTGATGTTACAAATTTATAAACAAACTACTTCATCATATCTGAACATAATTGTCTATTATTTATAAAATACTCAGAGCTCTATTTTGTGTCACGATTTTTTTATTCAGATCAATGCCCATAGCTCCCTTGCCTTTCTGCTTTCGTTGGTCAAATGTGTGACATGAACTACACCTGTGAGTATCATAAATTGTTCTCTGCTGCTTGCAGGAACAGGTAAGAAATGAAGCTGCACAGCTAAAATGCAGAAACGAAAATAGGTATTTATCCCAAGAAAGTTTGCCAAGTTCATTTGAGGAGCCAAACATTAAAAATAGGTACACGTTAATGTGTCCCAACCCCACCCCCCATCATTGACATATTGTTTGTTCCTCTGCTGTAAGTGTTTAAAAAATCTTAATAAAGAAATTAATTTAAATAAAATAATAATTATAAAGTACACATTATTGAACACTTTAATAAACATGTAAGGAAATAAATAATTATTAAAAAATAAATGAATCAATTATCATTAATAAATAAAATACAAAATCTTCCCACCCAAGCCATCAATCAACCCCACAATCCGAATTTAGATTTAATTAACAATTTAGAAATGTATTCCGTATGTAAACAAATAACATTGAAAATGTCAAATTCATGAATGAAAATGAATTCATATATTATTAAAAAACACTATTATCCCAAGCTCCCAATAAACAAAACAGACCAAAAGAAAAATGTTACATTGCTATAATACTACTTAAAAAAAATTGTTTGCAATGTTACATAATGAAATAAAATAATAAACAATAAATCTCATCCCATCTGCCTCATTAGAAAGTAACTCACAAATTCTGTTATCTAGATCTATCCACTTTCTACCTGTTTCCCCCATTCAACATAATTCAACTACTTGTCTGAGGTTTATCCCTATTAAACCAACCCACGCTACCCTCAACCATCAGCAGCTTGTAGCAACTGACAAGCATTTCCCAGCAATCCAACCCTTATTCCACAACTGAAAGTCCAGTGCACCGGTACATTGCTTTCCCACCTGATGAAGTCATTTGATGATGGGAGAACTTTAATTGAGACCATTCTGAAATATAATATCTATGAAGTGTGGAAGTGGTAATTTGTTACTAATGTTACTAATTCTGTTCTATGGACGAGAGGCTGAAGTATTAGCGAGCTTCTCCCTATCAGTGTGCATCCATAGTTTGAGGGGGAGGATGAAAATAAAGTTCAGAGTACACGTAATGTTTGATTTTGCAGCAATGACCTCTTGAGAGCCTTCAGACACCTAATAGGAGTGTTTTACATGGTGCACTGTTTTTCCTAATAACCATGAGCCATATCAGCAAGGCCGGCGATAATTATCGCTCAGCGCGCTTAGCGCGAGGATAATTATCACCGGCTAACGCAGAATTTTATCGCTGAGATAGCGTGCTATCAGCAACACTTATCTCAAAAGCGATAAAATTCCAGGCGCAAGCTGCCAAATGTGCGATTATCGCTGGAAATGCAGCGATAATCGCACAACATTTGGCGATAGCTTGCTGATAGGGCAGGGCAGACTCAGCCATGATATCCACCTTCCATTGGATATCATGGCTAAGTCAAACTAAAAGCAGGTGTAAGGAAAGTAGCGATAACCGCGGTTAGCGCTACTTTTCTTATCGCTATGCTTGTTAGCGTGCCCATTGATAATTGGAGAAATGTCGGTTAGCAACATTTCTCCAGTTATTTTGGGAAGGAACGCCCACTTTGCATCTCATTAGAGATGCAAAGCTGGGCGTTGTTGTGACGGGCGCTAAGTCAGCAAAACACGCGATAGCGTGTCTTTGCTGATAAGGCGATTAAATTATCGCCGCTTTCCGCCCGAAAACGGACGCAAAAGTGGAGATAATTTCATAGCGCCACCTTGATGATATGCCCCCATGTATTTAAAAAAAATATTGGGGCAGGTCTGGAGTTAAGCTTTTGAGTGGCATCATAGGGAACACTTGATCAAACTACAATCTGAATATAAGACACTGCCTGGGATGGAAAGGTCTGCTTTCCACTCTTGAACTAGTCGTGATCCCTAGAAAAGCAGTTTGCAGACGTTGAGTTAGTCTTTCTAAGCAGCTGTTACATAAACGCCAAAAGGTGACATTTCCATAACTATCTCCCTCTCCCCACCTCAATTTTCTCAGTTGATATGAATGATGTGAAAGCATGAAAGACTGCAAGTCTTGAATCAATGGGAAAAATGAATCCCCAAAATATTCTGCTGCTGCTTTATGCTAAAGTCTGGGAGATTATGGTTTTTCTTTTTCAGGGCATAGAATCTAGACACTAGTTGAAACAGCTGTACTATAAAATTCAGTAAGTTTAATAGAAAACGTCAGATTCTTCTAAATGTAAATATCACAAGTTGGATTATACATGAGAATGGATAGTGATGCACTCACCCCTTGTAGGAATTGTAGCTTTACACCTTCTTTGAAACTTTCATCAGCTTAACATAGCTCATTGTAGAGGAGTACTGTGTCAAACATTTAGGATGTTATCTTAATATGTAAATGAGTTTAATTTAATTTGGGCTGATTTAGAATTGTGTTCCTCGAATATGAATTTACCTTAAAAAAACAAAGACAAGAGGCATTTGGCAAAACAGGAACAGTTGGTTTAATTTAACACTGAGGTTGGTAGTACAATACAGAAAAGGCTCTGAGGACTGAATCAAATTACAATTGTGAGTGAATTTATATACATTTCTTGGAGCATCATAAACCAATTCATAGATCCTATTTAGGGAGAGGAATGTGGGCCTAGTGATGGATCCAGCCATAAATTACTCCCACCTGAAAACAAATGCAGGTCACCTTGCGTGGACACAATGAGGGCCAGTGGGTAACGTATCCAGATGTCCAACATGGGGAACGCATGATCGCTGCATGTGCTGTGTGTGCTGTGTTCGGATTGGCTGAGTGTTCCTAACTTCATGTGGCATCTAACTTTAGGATGTTTTGGGAACACGCGCCCCTCCGACCATGTGCGTTTTATTAGACTATTGTGGTGTGGCTGCCTATCGGCTGGATTAATCTGGGTTTTTCCTATTTGTGCGTTTGTTCTGCTGGTTACATGCCATTCCACCTCTGATCTCTCAATCAGTTGCCTCAGGCCTAGGTTGGAGGGACTGCCTGACCACGTATTTCTGACTCGGGTTTGATAGAATGGTCATCTCGGAGATTTCAACAGTGATTCCTTTTTGTTTATATGCACACATGTATCATTTTATACATCAACATCAATAATAACATTCCCCACTCTAGTTGAATTTTCAACTTCATATTTTACCCCATACTTCATGACAGTCACAATTATTAGGGGCTTGTCACGTTTCAGATTTGACTATTACTATTTCCCTATTAACTTGCATTCTACCCAATTCGAGAACTGCATTTTTACAGCAGGAAACCACCACATTTAAGAAATCCCACAAAAACAGTGCAAAAATGATATCAGGCAGGAATGATATGCACAGTCCTTTCACCCACCGGGGAAGCCATGAAAAACAACTGATGTACCAGTCCTGATCAGGGGCACCTCCCTCTGTACTCATATTGGTTTGTAAATGATGCCGTGCTTGTATGGCGAGTGTCAGAGTCCCATTGTTCATGGGATAAACTTGCAACAGAACAAACTGATCTTGGCACACATCCCTCCCTCCATTGCAGGCATTAAGTCCAAAACATATTGATGTTGCATCACCATGAGGCAGATCGCTCTTAGTTCTTCCTTGATTGCATTAATGCCGAGCTTAGTACTATTCATCATTTTCATCATTTCAAACCTGGTTATTTGCAACCAGCAGGCGTTTGCATTTGTCTGCATGGCGAACAAGGGTGTGGACCCTCCACCATTTACATGTCTATCAGAAAATAGTCTGAATTCTTCCAGAATGCCCACGAGCTGAGTCCAGACAAAATATTCATCAGTTTTTTTCTCTCGAGCCTGATGCAACAGACTAGCTTTCTTCTGTAGCGGATGTTGGTACAACTCTGACAGATTTTCGGCAGCAATGACCAGGGTAGAGGTGTGCATGGTGATCAGGGAAGACAGGCCCAGTTATCCAGGGACGAGCTGGGTGTAGGCAAACGTGCCACACTGCCATCAACATGGAAGTGCCCCATTGTATGTCCGTTACATTCAGTATTGTGCCACTGTTCTAATTTGTGCAGAGTAGAATGGTTCCTTTGCCTCCGAAGCACAGGGAATACAGTGTAAGTTTCTGTACAGCTAGGGGATGCCCCTTCCCTTCCAACCATGTATACCTACCTATCTCAGTATCCCATATTTCCTAACTTGGGTTATCTTTGCTGGTGATTAACTCTACCCTATGAGACTCATTTCCCTTTGTATCATTGAGGTGGGTGTCCCTACGCTGGAACTCAATGTCCGATGTCCAATTGTTATTAAAAAAGACTGCCCCAGACACTCTAAGCCCCACCCTGGGACCAAAGATGGAAGTGGGAGTGGACATGATGGGGCACTGGTGGGGTGGCTTTGCTACCTCCAAGATTCTCTTTTCTGGAAACTGTTGGGGCCAAACAGTATCCTTCCCTATGGTACCCTGCCTGCACATCCTATCTGGCTCTGTTTGAATCTTGCTAGGATCAGTGAAGAGGTACAGTGCTGTGGGATTGGTCTTGTAATGTGTCATATTCACTACTACTCTATGGGGTTCTTCTCTGTTTGGTTGTATCTTGGCCCTAATCCAACATAAGTACAGGTGGAGAAGGCATTTTGTTTTTTCAGGGGCTATCTCTTGGGACAAGTAAAGCCTGTCTGCGCCTACTGCATGTGGTATCAGTGAAGAGACGTAACATGATTTTTTTTTTTTAGCTAACATTTTAAACTTCTAATATCCTACCTTCCCTAGGGAGGGAGTGCAGGGCTTTCCTTTTGATCTACACATGTGTGGGGTGATGTATAAAGAGGGGGCGTGCCGTAATTAGGTATTGGTGATCACAGCGTTCTCTGGGGTTACATGAATACCCCTCTAGTCCCAGCACACTGTCTACAATGGGACCTTCTCTAATGGCGCCAGGTGTTTTGACTATGGCCTTTTTCTAGAGGGTTCTTTTTGGGCTAGCATTGGGCTTCTTTTTGCTGGTATCTTGGGTGTTTCCCTAGGTTCTCATGTGATTTGGTTGTTTCTATTGCTGTGTACCAGAGGGGCTCGGAGCACTGTCCCGTGGCCCCCATGTGTTTCTAATCTGACAGTGTCTGAGATTGGACTTTTATCTCCCCTAGAATGTGTGTGTAAGTCCTTGTGCGTGCTAGCTTGATCGCAAGACCGGATAAGGTGGTGAGCCTATTTCTGAATACCTCACCCAAAGTTGTGATGGATTTTATCAGACTCTCTGCTTCCTAGCACCCCCTCTCCTTTCGGCTTTGTCTTTACAGGATTTTTTGTTCTGCTGTCCCTGGCTGTGGTCAGGGACTTCCAACTGGCGACACGCTACCTTCGTTATTTTGCAGGGACATGACCCGATGAGCAGGCTTTACGTGTTTGGAGAACTTTGAGGGAAAGGAAGAGGCAGAATATTTTCTAATGGAGAGTCTGGTGTGAGGCCAGAACTCGTTGAATTTTGCCCGGTACAGGTAATGGACTGGGATGACTGACTGTTCTGGTGTACATCCCTACTGACTCTGTGCCATGCTGTGCTTTTTGCGATCGGTCTGAATTTTTTGCATTTGCCATGGACGTCATGGGGTCTTCATCATCCCAAGTGTGTGGGAAGCCTGACTCCTGGCACTGGAATATCTTTTTTTTATCAGAACTGAGAAATGCCTCCATTGGATTGGAGGCTCTTGACTGCAGTTGGGGCCACGTGCCATGAGGGAATTTTCAGTCCCGGGCCAGAGACCAGAGACCAGAGAGTGGGATCTGTTTGATATTGTCATTGGAACCCAACCCAATTGGACTTGGGTGGGGAGCTGGGGCGCCTGCTCTTATGCACTGTATGGTTACCTGCCCTGCCCCCTCATCAGACTGCCATCCCTCGGGTCATAGCCAGCCACCCTGAGAGATCTGCATTAGAGTGGGGCCTAAGCTCCTGCAGGCACCCGAATGACAGACTCTAGTGTGGATTCCTGATCGATATGACTTACTGCAGAGCTGAGTTTTCCAAACGTAATTAAAGACTTGGAAATCCTAATGTTGTTTTGCTAGTCTTTATTTTGAAATATGTTTTGAGGTGTTTGAACTTACTGCGTAGGTGGGTTTTGCGATTGTATAAAGGTATTGACTCCCCAGACATTTACCCATCTGCTGCGGTCCTTGTTGAACTGGGGTCCCTGTCTGTTGCTGTTGTTGCCACGTATTTGACGAGGCACCTGCTCCTTGCTGTGGTGGTGCAGTAGCTTCCTGACCTCCCTGCGACTGAGTGTAAGGTGCATTAGGATTACCTTGGACTTGGTTTTGAGGATGGGGATTTAATGGGGACTGGCCCAGATTTATCAATTTCTGCCTGAGATATGCTTTTAAGCGGCATCAGTCGGACATGTGGCCCATTCAGTGGTGATAATAACATTCTCTGAGGTCTGGCTGCTGACAACCTCCATGACCTCTACAGTTATAACTAGGTTGAAACCCTGTGGGGTTTTTTATTGGAGACCCCTTCAAGACTAGAGCCATTTGAACTTCTGTAGGAAATGCTGCCCCTCGAGAGCGATCTTTTTCAAATTGTGTTGGACCAACTTGGCGGTGTCTCTCTAAGCTTGCTCATGTACCTTCCCAATCGACTGCTTGTGAGGGTTCGTGTGGATGCCCAGGGTCCCTCCACATGTGGTTGGCGGGTACATTTCCATGAGGTATTTTCTATTTTCTCCATATGCCGATTTTTCCCGTGGTGGTTACTCACCTGGTTCCAGCATTTGGCAGTAGGAAGGGGGCCTCATTCATGAGGAACGCACCACATAGTGCCAGGCAACCACATCTGTGCTACCTCTTTATGCAAGAAGGTGCCATGGTGGCGATAGGGGCTAAGCCAAGTAATATCTGAGGTACGTGTGTCTTGTCTGTTGCCGCCATTGCCTCCATGCACCTTTGCCCTGCTTCTCACCCAGTCTCAGGGGACCCAGCAGGCATGCGTGTGTCATGGTTCCAACTCCCTTCCTCCCTGTATACCCTGTTGGTTATCAATGTCCTCGTTCTTTTGGCTGGTCCAACTAGGAGGTGGTGTGTGCGACATTCCTACTGCCGGGCTAAACCCCATAGTTCAAAGAAATTCCTTATGTGCTCCAAAGACTGTCTCAGTGAAGGGAATCAGATTGGCTGGGACTGTCCTGGCCTGTGTACATGCAGTGTGGGACTGCTTCGCTGGTCTAGATTCTAGGGAAGAAGCTCCAAGGGAGGAGCAGGTTATAGTCCAGTTGTCTGCAACCTGAATGGTCATTTTTAGCTACATTGTTAGGTCTTGCCCTAATATATTAGTCGGGGATGAGGGAAAGTATAACAGCTGTTCCCTTATCCTATTCCCCCCAATCTCAAGCTTGAGTGGTTCTGTGGTGGGGATCCCGTCCAGAGTACTACAGACTCCTTGGATAGTTGCACTGTGTTTGATATGGGAACTGCCCCTCCTCAAAGATGGACCATAGTTCTAACAGTCCCTCTCTTTTGGTCTTCTCTTGCCCTAGGTATTTGGTCCGATTACTGATTACAACAACTTCTTCGAGCTCAATACTATATATATGGATGCACCAGAATAGACATTTCACAAACACAAACAAGACATGCATATGAAGGGTTACAACCTGAAAGTGCAATTGTTAGCTCAAAAACTTGTGAATTCTGCAGAAGAATAGCAGATATGGAAAAACTATTATCAGAATTAGCAGCACCTTCAAATGCACATTGAGTCATTAACAAAACACAACATTGAAGACAAAATTGCAGTTGCAACAATTTGCCAATACCACAACATTAATAGTGCAGCAAGTAATAACAGCAATGAAGATAAAGAGAGAAAAAACTGACAGGGAAAAAATGATGACTTTGTAAAAAACAAAATACCATATCCCGCTCCTTAGCGCATGCCACCCGATGACGAGGGGAGGCTTTTCACGGTACACAAGACTAAGGGAGCCCAATAGTCAGCCAGTATCAGCCCCAGGACAAAGATAACAACAATTTATGTGGAAATGAGGAACCGCTTGTCACCCACAGGCCCTTCTTGGCCAAGCTCAAGCTACACCTAATCTCCAAGGTCCAAATTTTCCCTAATGTCTAAATCACCACCTATATCACATCCAGGGGTCATACGTGCCATCTGTATCACACCCAGCAGTCCAAGCGAATATCATCTCTCACTTCTTTCAGATACCAACAGTGTTAAGAAACCAGTAGCACTGAGAAACCCCTTTTAGACTAAACAAATAAGATCACGATGCTGACCCTATATCACACCCAGGGCCTATGCGTACCATCTGTATCACGCCCAGCGGTCGAAGGGGTGAGGCCTCGCCCCTGATTCACGTCCAGGGCACAAGAGTACCATCTGTATCATGCCCAGTGGTCCAAGCAACTAACAACCTTCACCTTTCCTAGTGTGCTGACTATCCAACAAACGTGATCTCAGCGAGATCGCCTCTGAGGCCGCCTTGTGACCACTCTGTTCGGACACATAAAAAAAGGCAATATGTCAGATTTCTGTCAGTGGCAGGGATATCATGTTTAAGTTTGCGCTTCTGCCTTGTTTGCCAAATGCCAAATGCTAGGGTTAAGGATCAGATGTAGTCTCTTACCCACTGACAGCAGAACTTTCAATTAATTGTAGTATCTGCTTACCTTCCTTGCTGAGCAGATGTGAATCCATCAGAGCGGGGTTCTTTCCTTCAGCTGCTGTCATCTGGCTCGTTAAAATCTTGCTCGCATAAGAATTTACCTTGAAAAAAAAAAAGACAAGAGACGTTTAGCAAAACAGGAATAGTTGGTTTAATTAAACACTATGACTGGGAGTACAGCTTATAGAAATGGATCTGAGGACTGACTCAAAGTACAATCATTTTGAGTGCCTTAATATACATTTTTGGAGCATCATAAAGCAATTTGTAGATCCTGTTTAGGGAGAGGAATGTGGGCCTAGTCATGGAGCCATAAATTACTTCCACCTGATGACAAATGCAGGTGGGTCTTGACCTTACGTGGACACAATGAGGGCCAGTGATTGACGTGTCCACACATGGGTAATGCGTGATCACTGCATGTGCTGTGTGTGCTGTGTTCTGAATAGCTAGGTATTCCTGACTTCATGTGGCATCTAACTTTATGATGTTTTGGGAACACGTGCCCCTCCGGCCATGTGCGTTTTGCCAATCTCCCCAGACCAATGTGGCATCACTTCCTAGCTGTGGGACTAATCTGGGTTTTTCCTGTTTGCGCATTTGTTCTGCTATTACGTGCCACCCCACCTGTGAACCTTCAGTCAGCTGTCTCAGGCGTATGTCACTGGGCCTGCCTGACCACATATTTCTGACTCGGGTTGATGGAGAGGTCATCTCGGGTGATTTCGACAACAGTAATTCGATATCAATTTTATGCAGACATGTATCATTGTATACATCGACATCAATATTGACAGTTGGACAGTAATAAAAAACAACTTTTTTTCTCTAGGAAGCACTGAAATCTGGAGGAGAATCGCCTTGCGAAGTTTGCATCACCATAACCCTGTAGGAGAGGGTATGGTGGATATTCTTGAAGATTCTCTTCCTGGATTACAGTACTTCAATCAGACATCGTAGGATTTTCTTTTATCGTGTATTTTTAGATCAAGTCCATTGTGAGTAGATTTATCTCATGAAAATATTCAGAAAATTTGGCTTGGTCCAGACTTCTTGGGTGCAGTATCAACACCCGTATGGTTGTTTGGCAGATGTAATTAGATGTAGTTAAGTAGAACAGAAGGTCATAATTTGGGTTTCGCAACTCTAATCCATAAACACCCAATGTTATAAACATAATCCTGTTGATGAATAAAAAAATAGACTGCATTTGAGAATGTTATGTACTTGATAGCCATGCAAGAAGGCAATCGATGATAGACCGATGATAGTGGATTCTATCACTTATAAAGTTGCTTGTATGGGTTTATTTCTCAATGGAAATTTAACCCCTTGTGTGCCACACCCTTTCCCCGCCCTGTGCCGGGCGTTGCATTAGCGGGCGGGGTTCATGACAAGCTGGACTCGTCATGGGCACAGCGCAACCGCGGCCCATGACGAGTCCAGCTCGTCATGGGCACAGAAGGGGTTAAACAAGCATGAGCAAAGCCATCTGGTCTTGGCGTCTGGAGAGCTATTGTTTTTATCAATGCACTGTAATAAACATCTGAAGTATATGCCAGAGCTCTCCAGTTTCCGTGTTGCATGAGTGACTAGCTTTGCCAGGCCAGCAGATGTTTGGAAGGGAGGGAGTCAGGGAGATTATAGAAGTGGGAGGGTCAACTCAAGGTACAACAGGAATATTCATCTGGCTGTAAATTGAGCTCTGTGCGTGCTGCTTCAGTTCTTGCAATGCACCAGTACTCTGATCCTGAGCCCTTTCGGCTGCTGATTTTTGAAGCTGAGAAAGAAACCTTGAGTATTTTTCCAATAAACCATGCTGTTCAGAATTTGCATTCAGTCTTGTTCAAAAGCATATATGTATATTTTAGAGAAATGTAATTACTTATCTGATTATTAACACAACATTAAGATGTGTTTGCTGTTTTTGTGCCATGTTACAGGCACACACGTATGTTTTCACATTGCTAATCGAGTACTGCCACCAGGGCCGTAGCGGGCACCGGGCAATCCCCCGGTGCGCCGCATGGGTGGGGGCCGGTTTTGGGGCCCTGGGGGCCGTTTTTATTACAGGGCCGTTTTTGCAGCATAGCTGCAAAATTGGCCCTGTAACAAAATCAGCCGAAAACCGGCTCTGGCAAAGAGCTCGGCGGCACCCCCAAGACCCGAGGGGGCGGCCGAGCACTTTGCCAGGGCCGGTTTTGGTTCTCAGTCCGGCCCTGACTGGCACCAGGGGCATAGTTTCACGGGGGATGTTTAGGGTGTCAGACCCCCCTAATAAATGTATTGTGAGGGGTCTGTTAGATTTCATCTAAGATTTTTACATGCACACACAAACTAAAACACACCCACACACACTCTCTCTTTCTCCTCTCTGTTTTGAAGTTCTTAAAAAATGGGTTATTTTACCAAATATTTTGTCTTAAGTACCACTAGCAATCCACACTGCTCTCCCTTTGCACTGCCTCTAAAGCATTCTTATTTCCTGCTTCTCAGATAATGTATATTAACAAGATATGCCAGCTTGCTTGTTGGAAAATGTGAAGCTCACACCCCACGCTATACCCCTGGCCGGCATTCATTTCCACTTATTTATGAAAATAGTGGTACAGGGCAGCACAGCAAATCATCTGTGCTGCCCTGCCTCACTGGGAAAGGGCAGAAATGTGCTGTATTTGTACAATATGGCACAAGCATGTCCTTTCCCCTTGCACCGTTTTGGCAGCCTAGCGCCAATGCAGGAACGCCTGAACTGTGGTGCAAGGGTGTCTCTGTTGCATGCAGGATAATTTTTGTGGAGGAAGGGGCACCTTCCCGCACAAAAACAATCCAGAGAGGCTTTTTTCCTCTTTCTATGTGTGCTGCAGAATGCATGACATGAAGAAAGATGAAAAATGAGGAGAAATAAAGATATTTCTCCTCGATACTCCTCACCCGGGGAAGTGTAAGATTTTTGGCACATTCCCAGGTTTACAAGTCCTTGTAAATATGTGAATGTGTCAATAACCGTGGGAGTTACCACTCACACGGAAGGGGGCCCCTGAAGCTAGTGACAGACAGAGAAGACAGGGGGAAGAACCAAATTGCAATTAAGAAATACCCTCTCTGCCTGTAAATTCTTTTAGAAGGTGCTGGAAGTCAGTGATATACTAAAACACTCCTAAAACACTGGCCTTCCCAATTATAATGCAGAATACATTGTATGGTGCAAATATCACATTTATTTATATTATTTTATCAAAATTGTAAAAAGAGATGATAAAGATAAATATCAAAAAATTCTAAGCGCATCCTGAATCGCACACACACAATCTTTCAAACCAAACAAGCAAAACACATACTCATACATCCCATCACATCAAGATTCATTAAATAACAATGCACATTCTTGGACAATAACAATAATCCTCCCATAAATAAGGAGAGAGCACATAAGGTTTAGTAATACAAAACAGATGAGTTAAGTAACAGTAGACACCAGGAAATCAATTCCTCAATATGTAATGCAGTTCATAATCTGGTTTCTTCTCAGGAGGGAAGGTAGAAACAAGGAAGACACATAAAGCTCCAGCGCTGTATTTGCACCATACAATGTATTCTGCATTTTAATTGGGAAGGCCAGTGTTTTAGGAGTGCTTTAGTATATCAGTGACTTCCAGCACCTTCTAAAAGAATTTACAGGCAGAGAGGTTTTTTCTTGATTGCAATAACCATGGGAGTTGCATGGAAACACCTACCGCAATGCCCTTGTAATGCCTCTCATGCACAGATTAAGGGAACGCCGCGATTTGCGCTGCATTGCCTCACTCCAGATTTTTTAAGCCATTCAAAGCCATGCAAAGTGGGTTTGCATGGCTTCATAAATCTGACTTAGAGGCTTGCATCACGCATGTAGCACGTGGTGCTAATGTGACACAATCCTCTGATAAATATGCCCCTCTGTGCTTATTGCAGTTGTTTTATCATACAGGACCAGTCTGGTATATCAACTGAACTAAATCTTCTTGACAGCTGAACTCTGTGATCGGTGCAGAGAAATACACGAATGAGCCAGGAATAGAGGGAGCTGAGCATAGAGAAGCACACAGAGTAGAGAGAAGAATTGTGCCATGGGCGAGATAGAGGGGTAAAAACAAACGGGAACCGCAACATTTTGTGCTGGTGTGCAGAGAAGCACACAGTGCTTCAGAGCAACACGGGGAGTGGGTAGAAGATAGACCTATACAAGTGAGACCACTGCAAAAGACATGCACTAAGCACACAGGGTAGAGAGAGCAATATCGGCGCGGGTGAGGGAGGTGTGCAAAACCAGACAGTGAACCTTAACTTTTCACGCTGGGGTGCAGGCAAGCACACAGTGCTTCATAGCGGCATTTTGCTTCACAAAAATGAAACAAGACAGACGAAAACGATTTAGTAAATGAGTGAGGTAAGTTAAACATGGGCACCCATGTGGAGTGCTCAAAGACAAAGAAAAAAGTAGCTCCTAAAGAGCTGTGGATGGACACATGTACTTGGTCCATGCTCTGGGGGAAGGCTTAATGCAAAAAGAGGCATGGCGCATGCATGCCATGGACAAACAGGGACAAAGCATATGAGAGCGACGATGAAACGAGCAAATATAGTTATGAAGTTCATAAATTGAACATAACACAACTCTTTGAGACAGTGCATGCTGAGAACTAAAAATGAATTTGTAAAACACTTATAATTAATTAAGAACAAAACAAAATGAAGCACTTAAAATGAATTGGAACCTATTTGTGTTGTGAGATTATTTTCTAAAATATAATACGTGTACAGGGTCGGACTGGGAACCCAAAGCAGCCCTGGCAATTTTGACAGACCAGCCCCTCCCCTGGGGGCGTTGGGGGAGTTGCACATGTGAAGCACTGCTGCTTTTGCCCCACTGCAAAACTGGTCCCCAGTATCAAAAACGGCCCCCACATAAAGCAAACAGGCGCCCACCCATCCAGACTCCTGGGGAAAGGCCCGATGCCCGCTACAGCCAGTCCGACCCTGTACATGTGTTTGTACCTATCGCTAGTTATCAATTTGAAATCGATTGGCAGTTCCTCCTTGGCCCTCACAATACATGTTTTTAGGAGTGAACATTCCTTCATGGTAAACGGAACAGTTCGTCGTTCACCTTACGGGGTCTGCCTTTAGTCCTCCAAAGATTAACGCTCTAGCCCATCCCTCTCAGCCAGCATGAGCACATATAACTTTCCACCTGAGACTGCATCCTCGACGGCAGGATGGACATCCTCTTCTCCGCTGCGAGACAATCTTGTTGTGGTCTATGAGGGGATATGTGGACGGGGACAGCTTCTCCTGACATAGACCAAACATTCAGGAAATTACCCCCTCCCACTTCACTTGTGAGGTTCTGCAACAGTGTTCTTGCCTCCCTCCATGCCATTCTCCTACTAATCAAGGGATATAAGCAAAAGGCCCAGGCGTGCTGTACAACAGTGTCAGCACAGAAGCACCATGATTTAAAATTAGGGCCTGACTGGCTCCACGTGCCCACAACTGACTTGGCACTCTCCCTACTATGGCACACTCACAGACAGGAAACATTAGATGGGGTAAATACTCTTGGATCAATAGCCCTCTCATACTGTGATGCCCTCTTTCTTTTAGGGACTTGGACCTATAACTGGGCTACTTTTGACTTTGCTGAAGGCGAAGGAACCAGGACTGAATTCCAAAGATTACTATTCGCCTTGCTTCATCCTGCACCTCATTCCCAGTGCAAGTCTTGCTTCCAAACATAGAGGACCAGCAGATATGTGGTTTCTGTTAGGAAACATCGACCAATCAGCATCTGACAACCCAAGCACTCACTAATAAGCAACCCAGTGGGGAGATCAAGGTGTCAGTCTCTCAGTGGTCAGCACACTGCCACAGTCATTGCTTCAGGCTGGGCTCTTCCCTGCTCACCCAATTAAACTCCTCTGCCCACCATGACGTGAGTCGAGTCAACGTGCTCTCAAAGGGCATAGATTAGGGCACTTTTTGGCTGACAAGTGTCTATTTTGCAAATACCACTCATTGCTAAATTTGTTCACGAATTTTAGATCAGAGTATTTATTTATTAATGTATGTATTTTGGTTGTGGCTTACATACCGATAATAGCAAGGTAAAATAAGACGCAGGCAATAATAATATTACACAACAAGAAAAACACATCTGGGTAAAAATGCAAGTGCAAAATGTTCCCCCATAATAAACTAATACTAATTCAGCACGACGAGGAAATTGTGTCTGTGTTTCAGTGGTTCATTCATTACATCAAATAATAATTTGGCATTTTTGCATGGTTTGTTAAATATAATTGAAAAGAAATCTCTCATAGAAAGATGAGTCTTAGAAGCCTTGGTATTCAGAAGCAATCCTAAAATGGCATTACTTTCACATCCAGAAAGTGAAACAGAAAAGCAGTAGTGGTGATGAGTTTT
Source organism: Triturus cristatus (assembly GCF_964204655.1). NCBI lineage: Eukaryota > Metazoa > Chordata > Amphibia > Caudata > Salamandridae > Triturus > Triturus cristatus. The sequence goes on along the minus strand of NC_140580.1, from coordinate 873,260,060 downwards.
GCTGAATGGATTCTGCTAAATGTACACTGATTTATCAAGGTGTGATTTGTCCAAAAAGACATCTTAGAATCAGTTTCTTGGACTGGGATTTTGAATAATGGAAAGGTGTGGTTATTGTAAATGTTAAAAGTTTGTGCAGTGTCAGAATTACACAAAAATCCTCCTGACGATGTCAATGGCTACACCTGTGCAAAACATGCTTGTTTAATGTGATGGTAGGCAAGTGTTTTATAGTGCAAGTACAAGCCAGCACGAGATTTGTACTCAAGCCCCAACCTACAGTACACACTAATGCGAAGAAAAGTGTCATATGGTAAACCACGTATAATGTATAATTTTGTGAAAGATATATGTTATACAAGGGAATATCCTGCAATAGTCTCCTTCGCCCTAATTTGCACCTTCTTTCATTTGACATAACGATTTGACATAAAGAGGGGGGCGTGGCTAGCGTCCGTCTATGCAAGATTGGGGCTCCATGCTAAGCTCTGCCAAGCCCATTGCATCGCCAACGTTATTTCCGGGCGAAAGGCTCTCTCCACCGCTCTCCCGCGAGGAGCTAGGCCTCGAAATGCTGGTGCACTTTTCTAGGACCCTCTGAGGTTCTGAGATCCCGGGGAACGGACCTATCAGCATCCTCGCCGAGACCCTCACGGACAAAAGATGGCGGGGCCCGTCCCTTCAGATGGAGAACAAGTGCGAAGCATATAAGTGCAGCCACCCAAGAATACTCCAAGGGCTACAGTGTCTCCATTAGTGCATTGGCCCCACTGGTATCAAACTGTGCCCACCACGAGGGTTTCCACCATGATGAGACCTTATATCATTGATCTTCACTTGTGCAGTGCGCTGTGACTTGCTTTCCCCACGCGGCCCCTGTCGGCCCAACGAGCGACCCAAGTGGACCCTAGGCCTCAGACTCAGTGCTCAGACTGCGCCCACTGGCCCAAAGTGTACTCAATTTTTTTTTCATAACAAGTTTTATTCATTTATAGAGGTACAAGAAGGGCAAATCTCAATTACAAACATTACAGATGGCAATTGATGTAGAAAGTACCATGTTTTTAAAAACCATAACATATTGGCCTGTTGAACATCAGACCTGTGAACTGAACGATAGCACCTAATCCCACTGAATACCCGCAACCGCATGCATTTAGATGTATGTGTATCGACCTTCAAGATTGCCTGTCTGAGGCTTACTGGTAGATCATACATATTATTAGGGGATCTATGGAGGGTCTGGTTGTGGTAGAGGGGGTAGATCAATACCTCGTTATGTCGCCCAGCCAGACGAAATCTTTCTATGTTTTTGCGGGCAACCCTGTGCCTGGAAGACTGCGATTTTGGCACCCAATGCATCTATCCATGGATTTTTCCAACCCTCCATACTTGGCGGAGCAGCGCCTTCCACAGCTGGACTATGTCTCTTTTGGCCAAAGTTAGCTCCAGGAACAGCAGTTGTTGTGTGTGGCCAATGTCCTCCGTACTGTGGAGTAATAGCAGTCACGGGGGAATATTTTTTTAAAAGTCACGCAACGCAGAGATATGGCTCTCTCCTTTCCTTTCCCTTATGCCATCATTAAGTTCAGCTGCCGTGCGCCATGCACACACCTTAGCGCCCCAGTGCAAGGGTGTGTGCATGAGTGTAGCATAGGTTTTGTACTGGAAGGGTACCCTTCCTGTACAAAATACTATGCTAGGCACAATGCAAAGCTTTTCCGACTTTGCATACGTGCTGCACTGTGCAGCATGCATGGAAAGTGGGAAAAGCACAGCAAAATGAATGCATTTCTCCTGTTAGCACCTCCTTTGAAGGGGCGTTACCTTTTGGCGCAAAACCATGTTTACACATCTTTGTAAATATGGAGTTGCGTCTAAAGGCATTGGTGGTTGCATGGGAACGCCCATGTACCACCCATGTAACGCACCCTCGGGGCAAAGTAATGCAAACCAGTGCTGAGCGCTGCTTTACGCTACTTACAGGGTACTTTCCAGTGGAAAAAAATAATTTGCGCTAGTTTGCGTCACTTGTGTGGCGCTAAACCAGCGCAAAAGGTACGACAATCTCCCCCTAGGTGTACTCAATTTGACTAGAGCTTCCACCACGGTGAAACTTTAATCTGATGACCTATGCTGATGGTGTGCTGCACGCTCTGACCTTCTCTCTCCACTCACATCCCTTAGACCTCATACTCAATACTCAGTCTGCACCCGCTGCCCCACAAATGTGCTCCATTTGATGCGTAAATGAGAACAGTGAGTAAACAGCATGCCAGGTGTCGAGCCGCATGTAAGCTTGTAAACCAGTGAAATCCTTGTAAATTTGTAGACTCCACCATGGTGAGGCCTTTACTTGTACTGGGACTGAACTGCTCCTCAGGCTCAAACTCCTGCCCCATTGGGTCCAAGATGACTTAGATCAAAGCACATACAGGTATAACGCTCACCAATAAGAGAACCCACGTTTAGAGTGCTTTTAGCACAATGCACTCATAGTATCTCGACTAAAATGCTGATGAATATGTGTTGGATGGATATGTGATGGTTTGGTGACCTGATGTGATCTGATCTCATAAGCAACCCCGACAGTGAATTCATCTAGTATGTGCTAGGAGGAGTGATCTATATGTAAATCACACTGAAGAGGTAGCACTGATATAGTAGGCATTGTGTTGTGCTGTCATGACAAATCCTTACATAATCCCAGTGCGTGACGGCCTAGTACAGCGATTCATTTTGTTTAACCAACTGGACCGGCACACACTCCTATCAGCCTGGAAAGCTTACATCCCTTGCCTCTCACAATCATATATCTGATTAACTGGACACTACTGACCATCACAGTACTCATACAACACTATCACTGACTCAATACTTCCCTTACTTGCTCTCTAGAAAGTCATTTTGGCACGCTGCAAACATGACAGACCAGAGTGATCATAAGACCTTCAGAGATAAGGAAAGCAAAAGTAGTCTGAAAAGGTCTAAACATGAAGACTTCAACACTGAATCACCTAATAAAGACAAACATGACAGTCAGTCCACTCTGGAAGTGATTCCTAAAAAACTGAATGATGTCCACGACATTGCTCAAAGCACAAAAATCAACACAAACATGTTGCAAGCAGAAGTAGCTGCAATCAGAAGAGACCTCAAGGAACTACATTTGAGAGTGTTGAACGGCGAAATCCGAATAAGCATGACAGAAGTTCACCTCACGGTGCGATCCAAACACCTACTCAAGAATGACAACGTTCTCTCAACTCTCAAGCGCGAAATCACTGAATTGGAAGACATCAATAGGAGGGGAAACCTCAGATGTTTTGGACTACTAGAAGGAACAGAAGACAGAGCCCCTTCTACGATTCTTTTCTTGAAACATGATTCTGACGATCCTGGGAGTCACATTTAACATTTAACAAGGATTTCGAACTCAAGCATGCCCTCCTGTAATGCCAAAAACATGTCTACCCCCGGGCACTAGTTCTTCGACCCATGTGTTACCAACATACAGAACTTATACTATCACTTATCACATTTGAAGAAAACTAAATCAACACTGGCAGGGGAAAGGATCACCATCTACCAGGATTACGCCAGATACACGGTCTTCAGAAGGAAAGGCTGTTTAGCTCTTAAGAAACCATTGATTGACAGAGCAATCCAGCATTCTTTTATAGGTCCATCCAAATTCAAAATCAACTATCATGGAAAGATTCATATATTCTCGCACCCCAGTGACTTAAGAGTTTTCCTAGACAACACTGTGGAAACAAATTATGGAAGACTCCCTGAGCGGTCACAGTTGAAACTGTTATACAATGTATTACCACCCAGATACCTAGATTCTCATATATTGTTTTGAACCTTAAGTCTTGCACTCTACAATGTGATATAGTGTTTTATATGGGATAATCTATGGCGTTCTATAATGTTTCATAACGTGTCCTATAATGTTTCGTAATGCTTTATGGTCTTCATTAGGCGTACGCACAATAATCCTTTGTAGCTCCTTATAATGTGCCTACATAAGGTTTCTTTATAACGTGCCTATACAACGTCTATACAATGTTTTGACCCTTAGGTTCAGCGTCCTCAGATTTTGCATTTCAACAATGTATTCTACAAGGCATCCTACAATTGCATTCTACACTCTACAATGTGATTTGGGTCATCTCATATGCTGATGACACCCAGCTCTTGTTCACTTGCAGGAAGGGAGAGGCCTTTAGCGGCGGCAGAATTAAGGACTGCCTGAGTGCAGTCTTTGCATGGTTCCAGCGGCACAGCCTGAAATGCAACTCAGACAAATCTGAGCTGCTCTTTTTCGGCTGTGCCCCTGATCCGGGCTGGAAGTCATGGTGGCCCCAGGACATGTCCCCCCCAGTGAAGCCATCTTCCCAGGTAAAAAATCTCGGAGTGGTGTTTGACGATGTTCTATCTTTTCGTCCACACATCCTGGGATTAGCAGGGAAATGTTTCAGCATCCTTAAGATGCTTAAGAAATTTCTTCCCCTACTTTCACTGCAGTATCGTAGGAAGGTAGTCCAGGCGCTTGTGGGCTCCCGCCTGGATTATGCAAATGCTCTTTTTGCAGGCCTACCTAAGTATTTGTTATCCAAACTGCAGATTGTCCAGAACTCGGCGGCCAGAGCTATTTATGGGTTGCCTAGGAGAGCTAGTGCCTCTGCGCTTTTGGCTAGGCTGCACTGGCTCCCAATTTCGGGGAGAATTAGATTCAAGCTCCTCTCTCTGGCATTCAAGACCCTTCATGCGATTGGCCCTCACTACCTGAGGAAGCGTATCGTCTTCTATGTGCCGCTGAGGCTGCTGAGGTCAGCGGACCTGGCTAAAACGGAGGTGCCGGTGGTCAAACGTGTCCGGATGGGAGGCCGCTCCTTCCAGTATGTGACAGCCTGCCTGTGGAACGAGCTCCCACTTTCCCTTCGGAAAGCGAATAATCTTCTGGCTTTCAGGAAGGAGTTGAAAACTCTGCTTTTTACTAAGTAACCTAGTGTGACGGTAGTAGGTCTTTCCCTTTGGTTTCGTGTTTCTCTGGGTCACTTTGCCAAAGCGCCGGGACACCCTTCTGGGGTAGCCGTGCGCTCAAAAAGTGCGGAGTAACATAACATAACATAACATTTGGGGTGTTATATGAGATACTCTATGGTATCTTATAATGTTTCACATTGATTTTGTGGTTCCTCATAAAATGCCTGTATAGTAATGCTTTATAGTTCTTTCTAATGTGTCTATATAATGTCTCTTGTGACTTCTAACAAGTCAGTAACACCTTACCTCCAGCCTGATGACTGATCAACCAACCATATACCTGGTCACAGACTGACTACTAGGGTACACCAGAACCCCTATGGTTCTCTGCAGTAGAGCCTCTTATTCTCGTTATAGTATAACCAGACCAGTGATTACATTACATATACCCGCTTACGATTGTAATTTGTCTAGACAAGTCTACTGTGTTAAGTTGTTGAATGCTCTCTCTATGCATTTGTCGCCTGACAGGGCCTTGTTTATTTCCTACCAACCAGCCATTGTTGCGGTGGGTTCATACCCTCCTTATTGTTCTACTAGTTGCCTCTTGTAAGTGATACCCACTGCCCTATCCGCTACACCTGGTCTTTTTGCGACTCTCTGTCTGTTGGAGAACAATTGGTTCCCCCATGCCCCCTCACTCATTTCTAGACACTACTTCAGATTTTTTGTTTCGTCCCGACCCTGAGTCATGTGATCGCCACAAACCCCCACTGGCTGTACCAACATTATTGGCCACTCATAATGCCATGCTCACTATGGATCTTCAGTATACCAATGGCTGACCAAAACACCACTTTGCTTAAAGTGTTTTCCCTTAATACCAAAGCACTCAACCACCCCATAAAAGGTAGAAAATGTACTGACTACTGTCACTCTCTTAAGAGTGGCTTGGTCTTTCTACAAGAAACCAAAATTAGATATCCCTTTCACTGTGCATGGGGTGGGTGTTGGACATTGCCTGCTCTCCTGCAACCTCCCCCCAAAAATGGGGTTATGACATGGATTTCCAAGAATTATGCCCTCTCAATTATCTCATCAGAACCAGATGATGAAGGCACATGGCTCAAAATATGCCTACAGAATATCACTACAGAATTACATGCAGGGAACATATATGCCCCCACCATACACGACCCCAAATTTCGGGACAGCCTTTCTTCTAAACTCACACTTTTTCCCCTGAATGTACAGATTGTTCTTGGTGGTGACTTTAAACTCCTGATGGACCGTCTTTTGGATAGACAATCTGCCTTTAGATACAGAATCTCCAGATCCCACAAAGCACTGCCTGCCCTTTGTACAGCCCATATACTAACAGATGTTTGGAGACTCCACAACCCCACTGCCAGTGATTTTACATTTTTCTCTCCCCCACACAGAACCTTCTCCAGAATCAACTAACTCTTAGTCGATTCTTCTCTTCTTCAACATACCTATTCAACCGCCATAGAACCCATCACAATTTTAGATCATGCAGCCATCTCAATAACTCTACAACTCTCTCCCATCCCTCCGAAAGCGAAGGCATGGCGTATGAACTTAGAGATCCTGGAAGACTCGGACATAGTCAAGGAGCTCCATAATGAGCTATCTCAATTAATTCAGATAAATAAAGATTCTACATCTTCCCCAATAATTCTCTGGGACTCCCTGAAATGTTACAGTATAGGCCAAAATATAACCCAAATGTCCCGGATAAACAAACTAATTAAGTCCTACCTAGATCAAGTAACATCTGAAAGAAAAGCTGAAGAACTGAGTCATAATAAAACTAATGATCCTGCTACCATGACTATACTAAAACATCTTAAATATGAATTAAACTCTATAATCAGTAAACACGCATACTTATGGGTACGTGCCAAAAGGGCAAAAAAATATTCTTCTTGAATAGAGCTGGAAAATCCTTGGTGATCTACCTAAAGTTCAGGTGCAACTCTAACCTTATCTAGACGATCAAGGATAACAAGGTAAGATGCAAACATCAACAGAAGAGATACTTAAGGTATTCAAGCGTTTTTACACTAAGCTATACACCCTCTCTGTCAATGCTCCCAAAAATGCCTGCTTCGAATTCCTCCCCAATGTACCAGTTAAACAAATCTTTAACAGTGAACAAATGAGACTAGCCAAACCAATTACCAGAGATCAACCCTATCATTAAAAGCATTCCACCTGGTATAGCACAGGGAGCTGAAGGTCTTTCCAATAAATTTTATAACACCTTTGCACCTATAATCATTGACACATTAGACTCGGCCCACTCTCACTTCTCAACTTCCTGCTCTGTATCAGGTATTGCCTCCGAAGCCACCATTGTGTTGATACCCAAGGACAGATTATAAGAACTTTAGGAATATATCCCTCATAAACATGGAGGTAAAGATATATGCAAAAATCCTTGCAAACCGCTTTACCCCCCTGATTCTCAAACTAGTTCATCCTACCCAATCCGGCTGTACAAAGGACGCCTGGCCAGCAACAATATTAGCCTCTTATCTCATGTCGTCGAGAAAGCCTCCAGCCAGACTCTCCCCACCCCCAGCAACGGCTATAGCCTTAGACCTGGAGAAGGCTTTTGATAAAGTCTCATGGCCATACCTTGAAGTCGTTCTCTCGATACACAACGTAGGGAAAGAGTTTATCATGATGAGCATGGCCTTATACTCAAAACCCTCAACTAGAATGAGAGTAAATGGGGCTCTACCCCGATCCTTTATACTACAACAGGGACTTTGCCAAGGCTGCCTTTTATCGCCTTTAGTATTCCTATTCGCCATTGACCCTCTCCTACAAATGCTAAATGAATCATCTGACATCCCCGACATCTCATTCAAGGAAGTCCCATATAAAACAGCTGCATATGCAGACAACATTTTAATACTTACAGAATCCCCTGCCCCTGCCATCACTGCGATACTAAATAGAATTGGCCTCTTCTCTTACTTCTCACAAAACCGAGATCCTTTCCCTGAATGTTCACTACAACCCCTCAATATCAGACTACTCCAACTTTTAATGGAAATCCAATATCAAATATCTTGGTAAATGGTTTTGTAATGATCTTTTTGAATTTATCTCCATAAGTGAACACAAACCGTCAATGAAAAAGGACCTTTTTTGGTCACCTAAACATATTTCTTTGTGAGATAGATTTGAAACCATCAAGATGATGGTATCACTGGTGATTAATAGCCTAGCTAGTATGCTCCCTGTACACCTTTCCCCAGGTTTCTTCCTCAAGATTGATAAGGTTGTCTCAAACTTTCTTTGGAAGAATAAAAAGCCCAGAATTAGTCTTAAAAAGCTGAGAACACCCCCCAAACTAGGAGGTTGCTGTTTCCCAAACTGGTATACCTACCAAACTGCAAACTTAGCAGCCCAAGGTGCACCATGGTTCGAAACTAACCAATTTAAAAACCCATATGGCTTTAGTTGGAGTCCTCAATCTGCTATCCTTTTACATTACTGACCACCCTGACAATGACACACCACCCTTACTGCCGATCCCGACAAATCTTTAAAGACACTATATCTTCCATATTGACCTTCGACACAGCACTAGCGATAAATATACACAGGGCCAGATGTACGATCTGCCAAATTGCGCCTCACAAATTGCGTCACATTTGCGCATTGCAATTTGCGAGACGCTATTAGGCATGTACTACAGTGTGTTTAACACTGTTTGCGATTCCCAATGGGGTCGCAAATTGAGAGGCTCATGAATATTAATGAGCCTCTCGCAATTTGTGAGCCCATTGGTAATGACAGGCCCTCCCAGGGATGGTGGCCTACTGGGCTCAGCAGACCACCATGTCTGGGACTGCTTTTAAATAAAGCAGCTTTATTTTTTTAATGCAGCCCGTTTTCCTTAAAGGAAAACAGGATGCATTTAAAAAAAAAGAACAGAAACGTTTTCGTTTAATTTTTTTAGGGCAGGCAGTGGTCCCTGGGACCACTGCCTACCCTTAAAAAACATATTGCAAGCATTTGCAAAGGGAAAGGGGTTCCCTGGATACTCCTTCCCATTTACGAATGCATTACCACCTACTTGAAGTAGGTGGTAATTTGCGAGAGTTTTGCGACCGCAATTGCGGTTGCAAAACATTGGTACATAGATTTGCGGTCGCTATTAGGAAGGGAACGCTCCTTCCTGAAAGCGAGTCGCATAACAGTATTTTGTTAGTCACAATTTATTTGCGAGTCGCAAAATACAGTTTGTACATGGGCCAATGCTTTTTAGTGTGCACAAACGGGTCTAAGACCAGTTTGCGCATGCTAAAAAGCGTCGTACATCTGGCCCACAATTCCTTTCTCACATCACTATGGAACAATAAAAAACGAAGAAATCCCTAACTCATTAACCATTACTCCGATATAGTCAGCCAAAGGCATCTTAACAATATCAGATCTTTACATAAACACCGAACCACTCTCATTTGCTTCCCTAAAAGTCAAGTTCAACCTCTCAAATATGGACTTTTATGACTTCTTACAAATGAAGGCAAAAATATCCAAGCTAGGTCCCCTCCACAATTCATCTCTGCTACGAAAATTACCATTGATACTCTTGGGTGGTCATACTGCTTCTACATTTTACAAACTACTCACTACTACTATGACCCCATGCCAGCCCCCACTACCACACAAATGGTCTCTTCACTTTTCCCCCAAAGAGCTGTGATGAGACCTGGTCCAAAATCGGATCAAACCTACTCAAGCATAAACTAATTCCTTCACTAAACCAAACCAAATGTTTCGCCGCACACTTCCTCTATTGGACCCCAGCTAAATTATACAGATTAAAGCTCACAGCCTCCGATACATGCTGGACATGCAACTCGTCACCTGGTGATGAAGAACATATGTTCTCTTACCCACATCTGTCTTCCAAATTGGCGAGACATCTCCTCCCAATTATAAAAAGATTTTAAGACCACCATTCCACTATCTTTCCCACTTATCATCTTGGGTCAACACTTTTCAGACCCTCCAATTGATCTCCTTGAATCAGACCTTACCTTACTTGATCTTCTACTCGCCATTGCCATCAAAGTACTACTGATCGACTGGAAATCCAGCAACAATGTATCATACCATACCTGTTGGGCTTGGGTTACCTACCTAAGGAGCACACATATAACTGAATCCCTCAATAAAAGTCACCCTATAACCTCCCAGCGCATATGGGACACTATAGATCTCTTCAACCGCAATCTATCTTCATAATGGGAAACCCACCAATACCTATATCTACCTACCATTTGACCTCAATCTTTGATTGCACCTAAAGAGTAATAACTACTCTATTGTCTCACATGACTCCCTTTCATGACCTCCTTCCCCTCCTCTGTCCCTCCCCGTCTTTCACCCTTTACTCTGCCTACATTTATAATGACATGTATGTTACATATACACTCTTTAGGCACACTTCACAAGACCCATCCACATCTCTAACCCTTCATACACATTGATCTCTCCTGATCCTACACAATTTTTATTCTCTTTCTTATCATACACCTTCCCACAAACCATCTATCCAAACCGACACAATAATCCTTTGTACAGTTTTAAGCACTACATGCTCTGTGTTACCTGATGACAATGCTCCTGTGTATTTCATTTGTGTACATCTCGATAATTGTACCCATACTTCCTATTCATTTTTCTGTTGCTTCTCTGCATTGTTCCTCTTTATTAAAAATGGCAATAAAATATTTAGAACAAAAAAGGGTTTAACATAAAGCTAGAGCACGTTAATTCAGTAGGTCTGGCTTTGTGCCAAATCCTAGAGGTTTTGCACTAATGCCGCTATTTTGCACCACCGTTGCATACTCTACCCGTGAGTTAGCACTCAACAATCCAAACGGTTTTTGAACCTTCCCTGGCATCAACGTTTGGCTATGGAATAAAGAGTAGACGGGTGCACCTATTGCACTGCTTACATTGCAATGCAATGCTTGGCATTGAGCAAGCATCTGTACTTAGCCTGGGCCCAAATGTGGACCACGACTGTAGCTTTTTATTTTGCAGACAAGCAGTGCAGTTGACTTTCTCACCTACAGCTGAGCTTCCATCAAAAGTGTCACTGCTCCAATCATAATTTAGGAGCTATGCTGAAAATGTAAGAGGACCTATCTATGGGCTTGCCCTGGAGTCATGTCTTTAGTGATGTATCTCGTTAATGGCTGCAAGGCGTGCCCAGAGATCAATCCTCTTCCATCCAGGTGTCACAGACAGAGATCTGTCTGTCCTGTACAAGTGTCACAGATGAAGATCGGTCCTATTTTATACAAGTCTTTCAGGAAGAGATCGGTCCGCTTCAAAACAAGTGTCACAGACAGGAGGTCCGTTCTCATCCGTACAAGTGTGATAGACATGTCTCTTCCATACAAGCTTCACAGATGGAGATCAGTCTCTTCCATACAATTGTTACAGATGAAGATCTGTTTCTGCCATACATGCATCACAGAGGGAGATTGGTCCTCTACAGTACAAGTGTCACAGACGAAGATAGGTCCTCTTCTATCTAAGTCTTACAGACAGTGATCGATGGTTGTATGACGTTACAATGCATGCTTTTACCCCGCATGCCGTTATAACGAAATGTTTTACCGCTACTTGCTGTTGGGGTGCGTTGGAGTTTGAAATAGTATAATTTACTATTCCAACTCCAGTCTGTGCATCAGTATGGAAGGTGTTGGAGTTAAATCCGACACCTTATACCCCCTACAGCAAGCCATTTTCGTTGTAATGGCAGGCGGGGTAAAAGCATGTGTTGTAATGCATGTGTTGTAACAGTTGTTTACCGAGATTGGTACTCTTCAAAACAAGTGTCATAGACAGGAGGTCCATCCTCTTCGTACAAGTGTGGTAGACGGAGACATGTCTCTTTCATACATGCATTACCAGGGGTGTAGCCCAGGCCCCCGCAGCCCCCACGGTGCGGGGGGGCCCCAAGCTCCAGGGGGCCCTCTCGGCACTGCACTCTGGCCAGAGAGCTCCTGATTGAACCTGGACGGGGCCCCTCTTCGTACCGTGCAGTGAGGCCCCCTCAACTTTTGTTACGCCAGTGTGCATTACAGATGGAGATTAGTCTCTTCCATACATGTGTCACAGATGGAGATCGGTCCACTTCAGTACAAGTGTCACAGACGGAGATTGGTGCTCTTCTGTACAAGTGTCACAGACGAAGATTGGTCTTCTTCAGTACAAGTGTCCCAGAGGGAGATTGGTTCTCTTCTGTTCAAGTGTCACAGATGGAGATCGGTCCACTTCGGTATAAATGTCACAAACAGAGATTGGTCTTCTTCTGTGCAAGTGTCACAGATGGAGATCGGTCCACTTCAGTACAAGTGTCCCAGACGGAGATTGGTGCTCTTCTGTACAAGTTTCAAAAACATGAGAGATGATGTCACAGATGGAGACAAGTCTATTCCGTTCAAGCCTTACACATGGAGATCAATCCTCTTCCATATAAGTGTCACAGACGGAGATCAGTCCTCTAACATACAAGGGCCACAGGTAGAGCTCTGCCCTTTTCCGTACAAGTGTCAAAGACAGAGGTTGGCCCTAGAGAGATCAGTCCTCTTCTATATAAGTGTCACAGATGGAGATCAGTCCTTTTTGTGTGCATGTCACAAGTGTCACAGGCCGATAGCAGTCCTCTTTCATGCCGTGTCACAAACGGCTCCCTCAAAGTTACCCATGTTTACCTTTATTGTTGTTCACAGCACTTGTTCCTTAGCAGTGTGTAATAACAAAAAATGACTTTTGACTTTTACGGATATTAGCGCCAACTATGGTCTCAAAAAAACATTCTGAACTTGGGAACTGTAGGAAACTGATCAAAGGTCCAGCAAACATCCACGATGCATATACTTCATTCCAAAGGTGGCAGATGTGTAGCTAGTGTAGCTATCAGTGGTGCAGCAGGTGCAGTAGTACCGGGGCTCAGGGCTGTGAGATGCCTTCTTTACCACAATTATGGGCGTTTTTACTACTCAGCATAGGACTAGGGGGCCTATTTTCTATACTTTCATGAGGGCCCATGGCAACCTTGCTAGACCTCTGAGCGGTGGGCTTGATTTGTTACAACTCTCGAAGCTGCCACAAATGGAATTCAGATCTTACAGAGCCTCCAAGTACGCCTTGCCTCCTAACCAATCACAGCGTGGTTGCCATGCACACCTGTACTCTGCAGACGGATAGAAAATGTTCAAACTGAGCTGTGCATAGTTTCTAAGTTTCAGCCAGAAGAATCGTCATATAGAATAATGAGAGGAAACGAAATGAAACCCAACCATTGAGATTTTTATCAGACAGCACTCCAAAAACAAACAACAGACAGAACAAATTAAAATAAAAAACAAAAAAAATCTGTCTTTGAAATTCTCATTTCTCACCCAGGCATTTAATATTATGAATGGGTCGAATATGGAAACTTGTCAAAAAAGCAGGTGAGTGGGAAAGGTTGAAAGGGACCTGTAAGGCTCAGTTTTCGAAAAGACGAGATACAGATAAAGACCCTGCCTCTGGACCAAGGTAGCTATGGCAACAGTCGCCAGGGCAATCCCGACTCCTGGAACTTCGCAAGACAGCGGCGAGCCTCAATTGGTGCCTCTCGGATGACAGCGCCGGTCCCGGCTTGTCACTAAGACAAAGATAATGTCATTTAAATTCCCAAGGCATTCTGTCCAACTCCAAAATAAACCCTTCTCTTCCATCAACCCCCTTACAATAACGACAAGCCGAGAATTATCTATTGGAAAATACAGGGAGGAGAGCACCCGGCCTAGCTTGTGATGCTTTCGGATTGCTCTGATCCCCCACCGCTGCCGCCTCTCTGTCCTGTTAACTGTGTTCATCAAATGGCAATGCTTTTTATAAAATGCTAATTGTTACGCCAGAAGCTCTCCAAATGGACATAGAAAGCGCTAACACTTTGGTGCGAGGATGTTGACTGAATCATCATACGGTGGCTTCAGGGTTCAACTTACTGCTGAAACGTCATGCGCGAGCCCCAGCATCTTGTGTGAATTACAGGGTCATAGGTTGTAGTCCCAGCCTGGTGATGAATGCCATGTAGCGCGTCGAGAAGTGGTTGGCGTAACTACGGGGTCATAGGTTGACGTACCAGCGTGATGATGAATGAATGCCGTGTAGCGCGGTGAGAGGTGTTTAACGTGTCTAGTCATAAGTGAAAAGTGTTTTGGGATTGGGGGCTTTTCTTTGTTACCCTTGCGTGTTGACATTGGCTGAGCGGCTTCTCCTCTTTCCCCAGCGTGTACACACTTCTTTAACTTCATGTTTGCAGGTTTCTAACCCCGGCCGTACAGCTGCTACCCAGGAGCCGTGGTGCAGGCCGCAGACAGCCAATAGCCGAGTACTGCATCGTTGCGCCCTGAGCAGGCACCATTTTTTCCCTCCCAACCTCAGTCTAAAGTGCCAGTTGCCTTTTGACAATGCTTGTGTTGTTGGTGGTTGGTCTAATTGTCTCTTCTGGGGTGGAAGTACCAGGGGATACCGAAGCTTGTAGTCACCCTTTCCATTGCTGTGGATTGGCTAGTCTGCTGTGTATTATCTGTCCGATTGGACTATCTCAGAAAAATCTATAGGGGTCTTGCCAGATAGATTTTTCTGATATAGACCACTTCAGATCTGATCAATCCAATCACAACGTCTCATTTGTATTCAGTAATCATAACTGTACTGCCCCACAATTTTACAAGACTATTGCCCTCGTTATGTGTGAGCCGAGGATTCGGGCGATATTTATCACACCTGGTAAACAAAAATCCCCTGGTGATTGGTATTTAATAAATATCGACAGTTATGAATTTCCCCATAGCAATCGGGAATAAAATGTGGGATTAATGGTTTCTGTACATAAAACTGCATGTGCCTTTCATTGCTGGGCATTTAACCACTGTGAATTTTACCTGGGTTTGGCTGTCGAAATGGACCTGGGGAAAATTGGGAGGGTGAACACCCCAGAAGGTTTCTCTACATTACTCGTAATTCCGTAATTCCAATATGTAAGGTGACAATAGTCACCGCATATATTGGAATTCACTGGTCCACTCATAATGATCGTCAGTGTGTGCAAATCACCAGCATTTAAATGTGCAGGAATGTCAAATTTGCAGTGAAAAGGGGAAATCCTATCACAAGAGGAGTAAGGGATGAAAATGGAACTTGCCAACCCCCAAGTGGGCAAGGTTCACAAAATTATTGTAGGTCACTGGTCACATGACCCAGTTTTGATTAAAACTTGGAAAGAATTGCAGTTAGGGAGTGCGTCGGGCTAATCCAGTTGTGAAATGTACCCCTACCCCTCAATGCCAAGCATTACAAACAGTATGCCAGCAATCGAATTTTGCAATGGGTGCCTTCTGTCAGCAATGTGGTTATTATTTAATGAAGTGGTAAAACCCTATCGATTTAATAAAGGTACTCTGGGTAGGTCAAAACAACCTTCTGAGTGGGTTTCTGCTCATTGCATGGTACAAGCAGCAGGCAATCACCAGAGACGGTGGGCACTACATTGAAGAACTACCAACAATTCAAAAGTAAAGGATACTACACAATACATTTCCCAAACCAATTAAAAAAATAGGGAAACATTTAATGAGCAAAAAGACTCCAACATCATTAAAATAGATTGAGGGGAACAGGAGATATACATTTTCAAAGTTTTAGGGCAAAAAGTGTCAAGAAAAGTAAAGTTCAAATCAAAAGTTCAGTGTGTTAATGACCAGGAATTGTCTCTGCTTGTGGCTGAGCTGGGGAAGTAGGTGCAATACAAGGACACCCTCAATGGAGCAGATAGACCAAGTGGGTCATCCGACTCTAAATCTTTAACTTCATATTTAACGCCTGAAATAGAAGTCAAAATCTTCCAGCGGGTTAAGGCCCAAAGCTGAGGCCAACATTGGTCTTTTGAAGGCAGATATATTGTTGTCAAGCTTCTGCTGAAGCTGTTGGGTTTTTTTCACCAAAAGCTTCAAGTGGGAAAAATGTGTATTTAGCAGCTACTAAAGTAACTTCTCTGACTGGATAAATATGCTGCCTCGCCCTAATGTTTTACCTTTGGGCTTAGTCACTTTTTTTGGAAGTGAAAATCCTCCAGTAAGGCAGGGCTCAACGAGGCTGGATATCTTCACTTGTGCTGAATAACTTTCTGTGTAAGAAAAACTCAGAGTGGGGCGCACCTAGCTTTCCTGCGCACCTTGGGTGAACAAGCCTTCAGAGGTGGGAAATAAGAATGAGTCACAGTTTTTCCCCGCTGTTGGAGAAGTTCCTTCTGGTCAATCCTGCATCCCCTACCTGCTCAGGGTGGCTACTAAGTACCATGTCTTGTCCCAAGCAGGTTTCCTGCCAGGACTAGTCCTCTGTGGCCAGCAGGGTCCTCTTGGAGTCAAGAGACTTTCTGCTTTTTTTTGTCCATGTGGCAGGAAAACTAGAGTCCAACAACCTGACCGTTGGAGAACAGCATTAGTCCATGGGCAGCAGCAGGATTCATGAGTCCTTGCATTCTTGAGCGATCCCTCTTCTTCCAACAGGGGTTCTGCTTCAGAAGGAGTCTCCAGAAGTCCAAGACACTTTTGAGGATGTGATGGTTGAGGTATAAGTTTATCCTTTGCTGTAGCCAGTTATTGAAGAAATTTTACCACCTAAACTTAAACATTTTCAATTAGCCCCTCCACCTTTTTTGCAACGTTTCCTCTATACCTTACAGTAAAATGACCATTACCCAGGAGCCCCAATTTAAAGATGGCAGAACCCAGCTGCCACTAGGCAAATCTGTCTCCCCTATTTAGAAGAGTTCTCTTCCCATCTGACAGGGGCAAAACTGGTCAGTCTACCCCCTCCTGTGACTGGAGCTAGGATATCTGGGAGAGTCCTGGGAGTGAATATGAGAAGCACTCTTTGGCATCTTCAAGTGAAAAAAGGTAGTGCTAAAGCAGCCTTTTGCTCTCTCACCTGTTCCTGTCCACACCTAGGGGCATATTACCAAGGTGCGGCGATAATATTATCGCAACTTTAGAGCCCGTTTTTGGCCGAAAAGCGGCGATAATATTATCGCATTATCAACAAGGACACGCTAGCGTGTGTATCCATGCATTAGCGCCCCTTGTCAGCACGCCTCCCATCACATCGCTAATGAGATGCAAAGGAGGCGTGCCTGACCAGACTCCCTTGGGTAAATATCGCTAACCCAGCTTCCTCATATTATCAACGAGGGTTAGCGATATTTAAAATCACGTTAAGTATGCCTTAACACAGGAATTTAACGTCTGTTAAATTCCTGACTAAGGCATACCTAATATGGGGGGTGGATTGTGTGGCTAAGACCACAGGCCCAATCACCAAGGATATCGCCGTTTTCCATGGAACATCGCTGGAAAACCAGCGATGTTCCATGGAAAACATCGCTATCACTGGAATAATTATCGCCATTGCGCAATGTGCTGTTAATACAGCGCTAGCATGGCGATAATTATCTGCGATAGCCAGCGATAAAATTCCTCACGCTAAGAGCGGCCAGCCATAATTATCGCTGCCGCTTGTTGATATGCCCACAAGAGAGCTAACTCCTGCTATGTTTTAGAATGTAACACCCGTTTGCTACTCCTGGGCTCAGGGGCAGTCTAATGGCCTTTAGGCATGAGGTGTTAACACTCCCAGCCAAGTATGTGTATTCCATCTCTTGTGGCATAATAAGTGTCAGTATTGGTTTTAAGCCAGTTCTGGTTCAGGCAGCCTAAAGTACACTTTTACAAAGCTTGTTTCTAACCTAAGTTAGCAAAAATCTGATTTTACAGTAAAATCAGAGTTGACAAATTACATAGGAAAACATTTTGAAGTATTTTTCTAGCATATAGTCAAGCAGAACTAGGAAATAAAAATTGTAATCCCATCTAAGCCTGTTCAGGAAAAAGAAAGCGAAGGGCTACATAGTGAATGAAACTTTGGGTTTTATTTCACTGTCAGGGTGCACTAACGCCAATAAGAATTGTGTTCCATTTTTACATATTTGCAACCTGCCCATTGGGCTTACAAGGCACACTTTAGGCATGACTTATGATTACATATAAATAGGCTTTTACAACATTGCAAAGGCCCAGTTCCATGCCATGTGCAACTGCAGTGCACTTAACCTGCAGCACAGCCAGAGCACAGTGGTGATCCTGGCAAACATATTTTTTGTCACCTTTGTGGGTTATGTAAATACGCACTGAAGCCTATATATAGTATTTAATCTCACATGCAATTAAACAGGGGAACAAGAACATATTTTTACAAAGCAGTTCCAGTTTCACCACCCTCAACATATCATACCTATCAAATAAATACTCAGGGGTTCATGTAGGGAAAGTTGTCCACCCTACTTCATAGACCTGAAGAAATAGAGCTTGATGTAGATTTTAACAGACTAACCCTTGCTCCTCTATCATAGTGGCACTGATGTGTCTGTAAGGCTGGTAGCTGGTCATCCACTATATTTATGTTTGAGCTGACAGACCACCATCTGTTATGTCAGAGGAACGACCATCAACTGTCCCACATCTTCTGCATCAGAAATCACTCCGTCAGTGTGGTATGGCGGACATCTGTCTGCCATATGCATAGTTGTCCACCATCGGAGTGAGATGGAGGAACCCTACGGATGAAGGACAGTATTATGTAACAGGGTTTCTGACAGTGGGGGAATGTGGCCGGACACATTTGTCAACATACACCTGCTCGAAATCAACTCAGCAACAAGATCTGCAGCTCCCACTACAAAAGATACTCATCCAGCCCCACAAAATGCTTACCACTCATACCACGAAGCACAGCAGAGCCCTTTCCAAACAAATGTATTAAGAACCTGGAAGAAGACAATCTTGAATCACAGAAAATTGACTGACTGTGAGGGTGAGTGAAATAATTAGGGTACAGTTCCAGTTGTTTGGAGCACTGGTCCAGAAATAAGCAAGAAGCAGAAAAGGGAAATGTGAGCCAGAATTGTGGATAAGTTGAACTCTATCTCCAACACCTGACACTGAAAGGAGAACATCTGCAAGTGGTTGAATGACTGATGAGGAAGAGTCTGTTCCCTGTCTTCCAGGGCCCACCAAGATGCCCTGGCAACTGGTGATGGGTCCCCTGGGCCCCTCAACCTTGTGCCCTGGGGGAGAAGGTGGTGCCCATACTTCACATTCAAGGCATCTTGGGAATTGCAGGTAAACTAGAGACTAGAACGCACAAACACTAGCTCTCTTCCACAAACAAATTCCCCCACTCTGAACTCTGGCACCCGTAATACCTAAGGAAAATCTCTCAAATAATGGCATCCTACCATTTCCTCAGTCTGTCACAGTATTCACCTTAACACAAATCATATTGGAAATGAATATAACAGGTCTGACCTTGCTTTTGGACAACAAATCACACCCTCTCCCATGCAACTGCAATATCCATCCAGTTACTCATCGGACTGTAAGATCCACCCATTCTTCTCAAATTCACATAGCACATACTAAATCTCTGAAGCCACTACAATGCCATATCAAAACACCCAGTACTGCAAGGCAAAACAAATGAATCTTTGGTACTAGGACATAACTGTTGTGGGTTATAAAGTATCATGTCCCTGTGTTTTGGGAATGTATTTTTTAATATTTTACTTTGCCTATTGAACTAACACACATGCCTCAGATGATAGTTGAAAACAAAGTCAAGAAATGGAAAAGTGGTGTCACTGTGACACTGAGCCATCTTGTCAGCTAAGTAACACACTAATGTGACACACATGATCCTCACCCATTACTATGAATATGTTGGTGCTTACAAATTGCGAAGACTACTCAGTTTTGAAAACCAACACACATCCATCATCCCATTTACATCGAAGTGAAAAAACAGCGATGCATATATAAGTCGACTAAATGCACTGCAAAGTGGCCAGTGTCTGCTGACAAGAGTAGTCAAGCACCTCACTCCGCTGTTGCACAATATACCTCTGGTAACAATAGATAGTAAGTTGATGGATACCATTGTGTGATGATGGCCAAAGATTGTTTCGCTGTGTTTCTTAAAATGAAAAAAGAACATAAAGGGCCTATTCACAATGGTAACTATATGTGGGATATTTACAAGAAATGGTGGTCTGCTATTTTGCTGCAGCGGAGTGCCAAAAATGTTAGTACCAAGGTGCGAAAGTTTCTAACACCATGTTAGCATAGTATGTACAATATGGCGCTCCATGGTGTTAGGAAGAGGCTGGCGTCAGAAAAACTGATGCTGATCTCTGCACTGAGTCCCTAAAAAAATGGACGCTAACGTAGAAAAAGTGATGTTCAACCTATTAGAGGCCAGAAAAACAGACGCCAGCCATCCTAGCATCTCTTTTGTGTGCCTAGTGGGAAAAAAAAACTTTAAAACGCGGATAAGAGAAAAAAATATACACTTACCTCAAAGCAGCTATGGAGCAGCCAGGAGTGAGCACAGCACAGGACAACAACCCTACCAACCTCAATACCAGCCAGGATGACCAGCCAGATTCCCAGGGCAAGAGGAAGTGCAAGTTATGTTGGGATAAGAATGAGATCTTAATAACGGAGGTGACGGAGCACCAAAACCAGCTCTTCATCAGCTCCAAAGTGTTGTTGGGACGGAAAAATACCATATGGCAGTACACAGTGGACAAAATAAAAAGCGTTGCTGAAGTCAAGAGGACAGTGATGGACTGTAAGCAGTTCTGGCGTAATGCTAAGTGCAAAACTAAGGAGTAACTGGCAAAAAATCTACATGCAGCATTGCATACCGAAAGTAGTAGTCTAACGTCCCAGGATTAGCTAGATCCCTTGGAGGAGCAGGTGTTCACAGTCATCTCTGAGGAGTTGGTGGTTGGAGCTGTGGGACAAGACAGGGCTGACTATGAGAAACTACATCAGCAACAGGGTAAGTCCCAACAAGGGCTAATGTGGGTAACTACGTAATGTCGTGCAGACCAGGCAGCTATGTCTCAACACTCTGCGGCACTGTCTGCAGGCCAAACGGTAGGCGCCTGACTAATCTATGGCTAGTAATGACATCAATGGATGGCTCATGGGCATTTTGATCATATGTGGCTGTAGGACATTGTCTCAAGCCTTCTAACTTTGCTATCCTATGTCAAAATGAAAGGGCAGCAATGTGCCCTTTCTACACGATACAATGTATTCCTGTCTTAACTACCTGCACTGGCATATAAACAGCAATCTTTCACCAAAGTGGGTACCTCCACACCATGGTTCAAGGGTACCTGCATTGGTGCTAGTCCAGCTGAATGCACACCAGCATAAAGGAAAGCACAGGGATGGATTGTATTGTCGCAAACACAGGGCAAGCCTGCACTTTCCTATTCACACAGCTTGGTGCAGCAAGATGGTTTCTTGCGCTGCGCTGCACCACATGTCTATGAAATATGCCCCTCTCACCTCGGCCAATGAACATTAATGTAGCCTCAAAATCTCTAGCATACAATTGGTATTTCACAGGTGGAACAACACACCTGAGCAGTGGGGAATATGTGGGCCATGCTCAGTGCCTACACATACGGACATTGCAAGAGTTACGTCCATGCTCCCCTATATTAAACTACAAGGTACACTTCAGCTGTCCTAGCATGCAGGTTCAGACCACACAGGTGTCAGTTGCCATGGTAGGGACCACCTGACCTCCTCTCATCTCTCATTTACATATATATGACAGGGTGTGGGGGTGAATGCAAGTTATGTACACCAGCCAACCATGGGCCATATTTAAAGTGAAAAGGCGCAGGGCATCGATGCAAACAATTCTGCAGCGTTGAGCTGCATCATTTCACAAATGTATGGATGGGCTGTATTTACTGGAATAGGGGCCACCCCTGTGCTCACCACTGCAAAAAGAACAGCCATGCGCCAATGCATGCACCCTTGCACCACGGTGCCAGAGTGTCTGTTTTGGTGCTTGGTTGTTTTTATCAGGGCAAGTGTAAGGGAAAACACATGGGGTGCACCATATCATTGTGAAATCTGTGCTTTCCTGTGTTTGTGGAATGACGCAGGGTGGCGCGGCTAAAGTGCTTGCACTGCCATGTTGTGACATTTCCATTTGAACATGCCCCTCGGTTGGTACATGTCAACATTCCCAACACTACTACCATCTGCGGTGCTGCCTGACATGTCACTCGGAGTGACGTCTCCACATACCCCACCTAACAATCAACAGGCACCACCTGCCACCCCAACAAGACCACTGGACTCAGAGGATCCACAGATTACCTTCCAACATACTAAGGTAGGAGTCCAGTGGGAGGTGGCAGAGCAGGTGCGGGAAGGGATGGAGAGTGTGACAGCCACCCTAGAGGGGTTCCATAGGTGCCTCAGTCCCAATAGGAACAGCACTGCTGCCGTTAGAGGCATCTATTCTGAGCAGCCTCCAGCAGTCCCTGGCTGACATCGTTGATGTCATGAGGCAGAGGCATCAACAACCATATTGGAGTCCATGGAGCGGAAGCATGACTCCCACTTTGCTGCCATGACTGCCTACTACCGTGACATTGCTGCTGTTTTGCAAAAACAGCAGATCCTCCTCGTTGCTGTGCTACCTCATGTGATGGCACAGATGAATGCTGCTGCCGCCACTGGTTCCACATCTTCTGCCCCTGATGCGTGTGTGCCTCCCTTGGCTGCCGAATCTACAACACCACACTCATTGGAGGCACCACAAACACCAGAGGAGGAAAATGTGGACGGTGCCTCTTTCCAGCGAAGAAGTCTGCTGTAGCATGCATCTGTGCCACATACCCAGTTTCTCCTTAGCCCTGTGCTGATTAACATGCCAGGGAACATATGCTGTCACTATCCTCATTTTGACTTTGCACTGTTCACCTTGACCATTTGTAGACTGTCAATGTGGTCATTCTCCTTAATGACAATTTGATCATCCTCCTGACTGAAGTACTCCTCTCCTCGACATGTCCCATGACATGTTCCCCACATGGGCTCTGTATGGACATCCACTTGCTCTAAACATCTTTTGGGGTCAGTATCAGGTTGACCATTGGCCATTCTGGGAGGCATCTAAGGTTTGTCCACATTAGCAACAACACATGATAGTGACTGGTGCCAGCACCACCACCCCCTTGCAATTGCACCCATTCTGAGATGTCCTAAGTGATTGGGCATAACATAAGCCCAAATCTCCTTGTCCTGGTAATTACCAGGCCTTTTCCCCCATTAAGCATGCTCTGTGAGGCCTTGCAGAGGTAGGCTATGGTGGGCAAGACTGGTTACTGTATCGTAATTTATAGGGTGCCCACCCTAAGGTTTTGTTACGCCTCTAACCACAGATAAGACTTCATCTATAATTCTGTGGTTTTAAATGGGATGAAACAATTTAGATGATCTGTATGGCAGCCACGTGATCTACTTTGCATACATTCTGTAATTATAACTCCTTATATTCCAGACTACCAGCAATTGCAAGCAAATATTTTTGCTTGAAGTATGGCTTGTACCTAAGTCACCACTGCCCTGTATGTTTGCCTCATAATCTCTTCCCACCAGTGGGAACTAAGGACAAAGGAAAAATAAATGGACACTTACTTCAACTGTGGTCTTAATCCAATGGACATTTTTGGCACATTCTACCCTCAACCCCCAACTCACCTTTGGTTGCAGGTATTCTGACAGACATTCTTAAGCAAGAATAGACTAAGGGCCTCATTACGATATTGGGCAGAAAGCCTCCTCCCGACAGTTGGAATCTCCTCGACCGTGTCGGAGCCCTTCCGACTGACTCGGTCGGTGTGCATTCCGACCAACCGATTACGATGTGTACGGTCAGAATATAATCCACACGGTTATTCCAAATTGGTACAGAGTGGCTCTCGGAGTATCCGTGTTGAATGGAAGCGCATCATGCACCCCGAAGGACAGCGTTTCTGCCCTAGGGATTACAATGCCGATTTCCAACAGCCTTTCCGTGTCAGCCTGTTCCACATGAAAAGGCTGTCAGAAAGTAACTTTTGGGGCCCCTGGCAGGGCCTCCTAGGCTCCACGGCCTCCAGTTGATGGCCGAGGGGGTACCTAAGGGACCCCCCTGTAAAATCCTTCACTGTGTAGCAGGCACCATGGGGTGCCTGCAACAGGGTGCAGGGTTTTGCGCAAACATCCCATTTCCCCATAGGCGCCTGTCTTACAGCCTGTTGTCGGGTGAAACTCGAGCTCCCATTAGGAACAATTGGACTCCGACTGAACGGTGTTCGGTCGCATCGTAATCCGTCGGTCCAAACTGCCGGCCGCAAGTCGGTCGGTCCCGATTCCGAGACGGGGTTGGGTGGAGGCTTTCTGCCCGATATCGTAATGAAGCCCAAAGATGTTCACAGGAGAACCTTGAAGTTGATGGTACTGCATCGATTTATGACCCACCTGGAACTCTATGCCCTGCAAAAATGCTTCATGCAATGCTCAGTGATAGAGAACGCATATTAACAATAGCTGTGCAGACCACAGTGCCTCTGATGATTTAGATTCACCTTCATCTGGGAGCATTTTTAAATGGTTATCACAGCATCAGACAGTACTTTCTTGTGTCTTTTCGCAAAATCTGGTAAGCTCTTATCACGAGGAAACTTTACCTACAGGAATATCACAGGTTTGTTTCTGTGACCTGTGCTCAATTCAATGCCTGTATTTGAAAGTCTATTACACCTTCCAATAATGGGGGTGGGTACCAAGCATTAGGTGCTCGTTGCTATGAGGTGATATCCTTGAAGCGTTGTATTGTGATGTCTCATTTGGCTTATTTTTGCTTAATAAGCATGCTCAGGCTTCAAATAGGTGTGTGAGGGGTTTCTTCCTCGACTAGTGGCTAATGGTGTGACACAGATAAATTGTGTGTTGTCATCTGGGGTCAAAGGATGTGAAATGTCATCTCTGCTTCCGCTGACATTTTAGTGAATCCACATCCACCAACCTAGGGCAATTATCACTTTCTTCTGTTCTCAGTGATAATCAACTAATTCATCATTCATCATAATTTACCACAGAGACAGACTCTGTTCACAAGTTGCTTGCTACTCATGTAGATTTAAAATTAATCAGAGAAAACAAAGGGCCTGGTTCCGAGTCCGGTGGTCTTCGATCGCTAGGCTTGCGGTGGCACAGTGATGGCGGTCCTGTGTCTGCCTCATTACAAGGCGGCTTTTAGGACCGGCCACTGCTGCGCCAGAGAACTGCTGTTACCTGGTGGTGGGCAGCGCAGAGGGTCTATATGATATGCAAAGCTGGACCGCCATGGTCCACAGAGCATATTATGACTTTCCCCTCCATGAGCCTTTTCATGGTGTGCTCACTGACATGAAAAGGCTCACAGAGGGGAAAACAAGGGTGCCATAGAGGGCCCCCATGCCCCCGCCACCATAGGGGTGCATTCAAGGGGGCACTACATGTGCCCCCCTGTCTGCTTGCACCTCCAGTTCCAGCATGGCATGGAGTTCAAAGTCCATGTCGTGCTGTAACATTTTTGCCGTTCCCATTGTGGTGCCCTTTTCAGGGCCCAGCCGTGGGAACCGCAAAAGGACTGTCCACCTGGACAAGTTCAACTCGTAATCAGGTCAGCGATTTTGTGGGGGGCTGGCGCAGGAGCATCAAAGTCATAATCAGCCTTTTTCTAGCTTAAAATAATACATTTTACATATTAGTCCAAACATTGTACTTATGATCTCATCTTTATGTTTTGGTCATACTATTTTTGGTCATGTGTCATAGTCAGGATTAGAACCCAGTCATGCAGGTAGCAAGGTCAAAATTAGTACATTAGAACATGATAACAATATATACATTTTGCTGTATTGGAAAAAAGATGCATGCTGCTAGTTTCCGCACTCCACTCTCCAACCATAGAAAAGGTGCTTCAAACATAAAGCAGAATGGATTTTTAAGAGGAGAAATATTCACATTGTTAATACATCGGTCAGAAAGTAGGGCTGTCTTGCTAAGCATGGACAGTTAGAATTTTATTTTTACCAAAGAAGAAATTCTGTCTGTTGTGCTTTTCCACTTACATTACCAAAAACAAACACAATGAAGCTACAGAATACAGAAATACAGAGAACTATTGGTATTTCTCCTGCTTGCACCCTCTCAGAAAAGTATGTTCAGAGTTTTCCTCTCCCGATTGAATGAACTTTTTCAAAGTTCACAAATATCATGCTGTATGTCTGGAAGCCTCTGTTAGCCACAGTTTCAATTTGCAAGACTGGGAAAGCCATGTGACTTCCCTCAATGAGGGTATTCTTCCCCAACTCTCTGGCATCCAACATGAACTTATACACACAATACCAATCCACATTGGGGGAAACCAGCACTTCAGTTCAGTGGTACATTTTGTTTCTTTTTTCGTCCAAGGAGAGAATTGATTTCTCCTCACTAACTTTGGAGTATTCCGTTCCTCTTCCAATGCTGGAAAAGCAAAGCTCTGATCATATCCAAGGTTGAAAGGTGGGTGTGAACATTTACAAACGTACATCTTGTCGGCGTATATTACATATTATTGACATAAATAAAATCGACATACAAAAATATCATTAAAAAAATAGAGATCACCAATACCATTATTGTGTGCATAAAACACAAAAGTGCAAATAAGGACAACAAAATTAATGCATTAAAATATATCTAAGATACCTAAATATCGAAAGTGAAGTTATAGGAATACAAATCTTATGATAACAATAAAACATGAGAAATATGACCAAAACCACCCAAAAGAATATTGTCCCACAAAATATTGAAAAGAATTGACAAAAAATATTGATATTGATTTATTTAAATAAATATAAATACATACATATAAATAATACATACATGAATGGCAAGAACATAATGAATGTTTACCACATAGGGTACAAACATAAATCTATATTCTAACTTAACAACCATTGAAATTAAACTTACAAACAGTTAACAAATAGAAATACTTTCCCAATTAAAAAAGAGCATAAAAAGAAAACAAGAATGTGCCACTAAGTAATGCTGAAGAAACCACCACTTCTGAAAAGCATCACTCTGCCTGATTGAAGCTACAACCTGAAAGTCTCAACATTCGCAAGAAATATAGCCCCTACACTTACAAAGTAAGTACTGAATTATAACATAACTTAAACTTACTTACAAAAATAACTTTAACTATTTCAAAACATATGTTACTTGAGTAGGAAATCCCTTAAAAAACAAGAGACAAGAGGCGTTTGGCAAAACAGGAACAGTTTGTTTAGTTAAACATATTGACTGGGAGAACAGTTACAGGCATTGGGTCAGAGGACTGTCTCAATTTACATTCAGTTAGCATCCTTCTTAAATACAATTTTCATCCAGTTGTAAAGTTCTTGGGTGCGCCATATATGGTGAGGACTATTGGTTGCTGACTTTGAGTCATAAATTAATGGTCAAATGTTTACTTCAGGTGGGCCTTGATCTTGCGTTGATACAATGTGACCGGTGGGTAATGTGTCCATATGTCCAACACGGGGAGCACATGATCACTGCGTGTGCTGATTGGCTATATGTTCCTAACTCATGTGGCATCTGACTTTATGGTGCTTTAGAAGTGTGCATACCCCCTTCGGCCATGTGTGCTTTATTGGGGTCATTCTCCCTTGACCATGGTAATGTCACTGCACCTATCTGTGGGATTGATCTTGGGTTTCCTGTTCATGCTTTTATCTGGTAGCTATGCACCACCCCACCTGTGACCTATAAATCAGTAACCCTAGGGCCTGGGTTTCAGAGCTTGCCTGACTATATATTTGTGAGTCAGGGTTGATGTGGAGTTCACGACAGACGATTTTGTTAATAGGAACGTGATTTCATTTTCATAAATGAATGTATTGTTTTCCATATTAGCACATTGTTTTCCATATTAACACATGCACAAATCAATAACAATAACCAAAGAAATATATGTCCGAAACACAGGTTCCAAGGCTGCTAAAAACTGACACCAAACAATGTAAAAAGTAAGGCAAGTCACAAAACTATTAAAACATTACATTACAAATAATAAAAAAAAAGAAATTTAACCACTAAAATGAATGAATGACAAATGTTTATTTCAATTAGTAATAGCTATAAAAAATGTTCAAACAAAAACATATAGCCATGAAAAAGATTTCTATTTCTCCTCAGTACATTTTTAAAAAGAACAGTTTCCATATACGACAGAACAAACCAACTAAACATAAAATCAAAAATGTATGTACATAATGTAACACATGTTGTAAAAATGTATCAATATTTTTAAATCGCAAATAATATGCATAAAAATAACATGTATTTTAATAATTCTGCAATCCACAGATATAATGCAATAAACTGCATCTAAAATTACACAAAAGGGGAAACTACTAATAAGTTATAAGGGTTACACCCATAATAAATAAAACACTTGTAGATAAAGGATACTTTGGAAATGCCCTTAATATTATTCCAATGCTTTTTATAGCAGAGACCCCATACAAAATATATTGTAGAATGTGTAAAGGAATACAATCACCCTCCAAACATGACTGATAATCAAGTTAAAAAGTATCCCTCATGTCTTTAGAGTAGGGAGCACAAGCTCAAAACAACCAACAGGAACAATACTAAAAATGTAACTCCCCAAGTTCCTGAAGAAGTAACTGGACAAAATATTGATAAGTAAAAAGATGAATCTATACAGATACGCCAAGAGCACCGAGAACATATGACGAACTACAAATCCTCAAAAAGTTACAAATAACACATAATAAGCAATATTTCTTATTCAATGGTAATAATAATATTGACATAAGAATCAATGTCCATTCAACTAAATATAACTTATTAATCCTAACAAAGTGCAACACATGGATGATGGACGAGACATTTATATCTTTCTCACCACAATTTACCCAAATATACACTATCAATTCATTTGCAATACCATAATGCAAATGTCCCTATAATATAAGCACTGCTGACAAACAAGCAAAGTCCAGCCTTTAACAAACTCTTAACACTCAAATAAAACAAAATTAAATACAATCCCCAAAAAATCATTATTGATTTTGAACAAGCTATGATTTCTACAGTCCTAAATGTTACCCCACACAGCAATAAAAGGGTGCTACTATCACTTCACATTATGTGGAACCACCTATATCTACACTTAGGGACTGATTACGATCTCATTAGGAAAGCATTCCCACTGAATCGGTTCCGGAATGCTTTCCTAAAGACTTGGATCGGGGGAGTCAGATTGAGCGATTTGAATGCATCTGGATACGATTCGGTCGGATTCACATTGAATTCAATGGGAGTCCATGTACCCAATGTGAACACAGGCTCCCATTGGAAAAAGGAGTGCGTGGGAAAAAGCGTGCCCCCTGTGGCGGGCACCCCATGGTGCCCGCCACAATGTGTAATTCTTGGAAAGGGAGGACCCATGGGTACCCTCCCACGACTGATTCAGAGGGCCCCGGGTAAAAGGAGGCCTGCTATAGGCCCCCAAAGCCCAATTCCAAAAGCCGCTTTGTCTTATCAAAACCAAGTCAGTTTGGCTGTCCGAATCGGTCATCGTACTCGCTCGTTCGGAAACCGTCACCTTTGAGCTGCACGATTCGGCTCCAAACGAGTCGGACTGCCTGAATCGCATTTGGAAATGATTCCGTCCGCCCGTACGGCTTCCTCGCATCGTTCTTGGTCGTCTAGAAAGGTGGATGATTCTGTCGAAAACATAGGCTCCGAATCGGATTTGCTTCATCCGAATCCCGTTTGGAGCCTTTCCTAATGACATTGTAATCTGCCCCTTTGTATAGAATATGCCACAAATGCAGAATTCACATATGAAGTTAATTTTTTTAATAATATTACCCTCCGTCCCTATCACAGAAGTAACCTGACACTACATAATGCTAATTGAATCGCCATACTACCAAAAAACAGAAAATGATGTGTCACCTATTTAAAAGATAATAGGGGCCCAATTATGACTTTTGGCAGTGCAGGCACGGGTAGCACACCGCTGCTGAACCACCGCACTGCCAAGAGTCGCTGCCGCCCTCCCGCCAGATAGCAACTCAAAAGTGGTCTGGCGACCAGGGGGGCGGGGTGGCAGTTCCCGCTTAGGTGCCTTTGAAAAAGGCACTGACATGGGAATACCACACAAGGTTCCTGCATGGCATGGACTCGAAAGTCCTTGTGTGCATGCACACAGAGGGGCACATGCTGCACCCAACTGTGTGCAACCACAAACAGAGTAGGCCCAGGGGGCCCTGTATTGCCCTCTTTGTTTCCTCTCCGCCAATGTGCACATGGAGTAAGAACCTCCATGACACTGCCGGCGGCGAGGAAACTCGTAATATGGTTGGTGGGAACAGGCAGTCCTGTCAAACATATTGCGCCCACTGAACCGCTGTGCCACCTCCAGGGAACGGTGGTTCCCTGGCGGTGGTCCCATGGCGGTCTGACTGCCCAAGTCATGATGCGGCAGTCGGACCGCCAGTGCGGTGGTGGCTGGATCGCCACGCATGCACAAGTCTGGCGGTTTTTGGACGGCTAGACACGTAATTGGGCCCTTAGGGTCATCACCTGCACTGATCAGGACATAGGCACCAACCCAAATTTCACGTCCCATGGTGGAATGTCTATGACAGTACCATTGCTCAAGAAGCAAAAATAATGCAGTGGAAGGTCAGTGCAATTCCTTTCAAGGAACACTGCGAAAGAGCCACCAAACTCTCTATCAATGCCCAGAAATGCTCAAAATGAAACAAAGTTACAAATAACTAAGGGCCCAATTACAACTTTGGCAGTTAAGGAACTGTAGTTGCTTTCTGTCAGTCTGACCGCCCACATATCTGGTGATCCGAACTCTGAATTACAACGCAGGTGGGGAGACCGCCTCCAGACAGCCGGCACTGCCAAGATCCAAGTTCCCGCAGCAGTGGGGACATCGGTGGTCAATGTTTGTGGTGCCGGCATGGACACTGCCAAGGGAATTGTGACCTGCCTTTCTGTCGACCTTTAAATGACAGAGACACCACTAGAAAAAGGTTGGCAGAAAGGCAGGTAAAGGGCCACACAAAGGGCTCCAGGGTGAATAAGCCCATGTGGACTGTGGCCGGGGCCCATGTGGTGCCCCCCTATGCCTGCACTGTTTGCCATGCACGACATTATGCATGGAAACAGTGTGCCTGACTTGCAGGAGGTGCAGTAGTGCAGCCAGGATGGGCTTCAGGCTCTCTCCTAGAGACGAAGCATGTCACCGCTGTGTCTGTGCCACCGACACACCACCGGCCCCGTGGTGATGTCGTAATGCAGTGGTCTGGATGCCGCCAACATGGCGGCATGTTCCTAATCACAGCTGACAGACTTGTAATCAGGCCTTAAGTCTTGAATCACCCCAAACAAAAAAAAGCCACATATCCAGACAAACTAAACAAATCCACCAAATACTAGCTACCAAGGCCTATCCTACTTTGAAGCAATAGCCAGAAAACTACTTTAAAAAAATCACGAGGAAAGAAATCAAACTAAAACCTGATTTAAATAAATTAACAATTGCATAAATAGTAGATTATTAACAAGTTTGTTATCACTTTGACAAAACATATAAAAGAATAGAAAAATGATTTCAGAATGATAATAAATTACAATAATAATTTTTTATAAAAATGTTCAACAAATAAAATAATTAACATACAATAAAATAAAGCACACATAGATCAGAAATAGTTCATAATAAAATACAACAGTGCACATAATTGCAAAATAGCAAACTATGACCAAACATAATATAATAAAAACTTCTGTCCCAACAAATTTATAACATTAAAAATAGAATTACTCATTATGTTGTACCTGTAGTCCTTTGTAATCATACTAGCATTCAAAACAAAATATAATACATCCTAAACCTGTAACAAAATATAGCCCTAAAAATGAAAAAACTAAAATAATCAATATAATCTATCTGAAATTAACAAATAAAATCCAGGAAATCAATGTAAAATCCTAAAAACATTTAAAAGGCAAAAGTTGGTGCAAGAAAATGGCCCACAAGAAGGACAAATAAAAAACATTTGGGTAAAAAAATATAACTATTCTGCCCCTCCGCCACTAGGCCAGACGTTCATAGATAAACTTACACAGCTTTGGGGGGACCTTCCCAGTGGCTTGACGATTCTGGGTGGGGATTGGAAGGGCACCATGGCTCCCCTTGACAGATGGCGGGCTCAGCCGCCGGCGGTAGCCCACCCTAGGTCCAAGCTAAATATACTGGCACACACACTGGGCTGGGCAGATACTTGGCAGGTGCTTCATCCCTCTGAGGCAGGGTTCACACATGCGTAGTTGGTTCATCCCACTCTCTCACGCCTGGATTATATATTTCTTCCGCATTGTTACCTTCACAGAGTGACACACGCCTGTATACTGCCCAGGGGTCTCTCCGATCACTCGCCCATTCAACTTAGACTCCACCTGCAAATTACCCGGCCCCCTTATCGGTGGCGCATGTCCCCATGGCTTCTTCGTGACGATGACTACCGAGAGATGCTGCACCATGCTATTGTGGAATATCTCAGCCTCAACGTGGGTACCAACCAATCCCTGGTCACTCTCTGGGAAGCTCTTAAACCTACGATCAGAGGGGCCGACATCACCTACTGCTCCAGGGAAAAATGACGACGTTGGGCGCAGGTACGGGAGTTAGAAGACCGTCAGATGCATCTACAGTCCCAGCTGGTACAGAGTGCCGATTCCAGCACCCGTCCGAACTTACTGCACGTCCAACAACAGCTCCACCAGCTGCATACGTACAGTGCTAAAGAGGCTTGGTTGGTGACCCAATAAAGGATCTATCAGTGGGACGACAATTCCAGTCAGATGCTCCATAGGCTGTGCCAGGTTCGGACGTCCCTGACACAAGTTCCCCTCCTGCGGTCCCTCGATGGCACTTTATGAGCCTCCCCTGAGGCGGTCATCCAGACATTCGCTGGCTACTACGCGGCCCTCTACGAGGAGCCTGAAGTTATAGCTGAGCCCCTTATTGACGCCTTTTTTTCCGATATTCCTCCCCGTCGCTTACCCGATGATGTGCGTGATGAACTGGATAGGCCAATCACTCTGGATGAGTTGCTGGCGGCGCTGTCCAATACACATCCCGGCCAGGCGCCAGGCCCCAACGGTTTTCCCTGTGAGTTTTTGTGCCCACATGTACAGGCCCTGGGGACCCACCTACTAGGAGTGATACACGAAGCCTTGGAGCAGCGGGTCCTGCATCCTGACAGGTGACATGCCAAAATAGTGGTTTTTCTTAAACCCGGCCGTCCTCCGGAAGACCTGAGTTCATACCATCCTATCTCCTTATTCAATTTTGAGCCCAAAGTACTCGGGAAGCTCCTAGCCGATCGCCTCCATACCTGCATTCATGATCTGGTACACTCGGACCAGTCCGTATTTATGCTGTAGTGCTCCACACGGCACAATATCAGGCGGGTCCACAATGCCATAGCGGAAGCCCCTCCTTTGGGCCTGCCCACGGCGCTCATGCTGGCAGACATCGACAAGGCGTCGACTCTCTGAGTTGGACTCATCTATTCAAGCTCCTAGTAGCCGTTAACCTGGGGCCCCGATTCCTGGCATATGTGAAGTTACTGTATACAGATCTCATGGCCTCGGTTCGCACAGGTGGTTGCTGCTCGGCCCCCTTCCCGATTTGCAGGGGCACGTGACAGGGGTGTCCCCTGTCCCCTCTTTTGTTCGCCTTTATAGAACTTGCATTAAGTATTCCCAGTCCAAACTTTAACCACATTGGGGATAGTGTTGGACTTTGGAAGAGATATATTTACTATTCCTACTCTAAGCGTAGCCACATTTGTGAAGTGTTGGATTTTAGTTTGTTCAGATTTACTATTCCTACTCCAAGCATAACCACATTGGAGAACATGTTTGACTTTGAGGGCTAGATTTAATATACTTACTCCAATCTAAACAACATTGGGCAAAGTGCTGGACTTTATAAGAGTTATATTTACTATTCCCACTCCAAACCTAACCACATTGGGGGACGTGTTGGACTTTGAGGAGATTAGGGGCATATGTACAAAGGAATGGTGGAGCATGGCGTTAAGTACAAAATAATAACACCAAGCTCCGTTGTTTTGAAAACACAGGGATGAGCTGTATTCACAAAGATATGGCACAGCCCTGAATATTCCCTAGCGATGGCACTAAATTAAGCTGCCTAGTGCCAATGCAGGCACCCTTGCACTATAGTGCAAATGTGCCTTCATTGATGGAATGTTTGTTCATGTGCAGGAAGGGACACTTTCCTGCTCATAAACAATTAATCATGCAATGCAGCACATTTAGAAACAGCAAAAAGTAGGAGAAAGAAGCATTTCTCCTTGTTTCGCCATGTTAAGACCAGGTTTTCCTCGGTCTTATTTTTGGCACTACCTCCTATTTACTCCTCTCTTGTAAATAGGGGGCAGCATCAAAATCAATGGGTGTAGCGGTGGACCCCCCACCGCAATACCCATTGCCCAACCCATTCACGTTAAGGGGTTGATTTCAATGTCGTCAGGAAAGCCTCCAAACGGCATTCAATTTAGTTGAATCTGATTCGGAAGCCCTAGTTCCGGTATCGGTCACCTTTCCGGAAGACCGAGTACGATGCAAGGGAGCTGTCCGGGCTGTCCAAATTGGTTCTGAATGGGATTCAGGCAGCCTGAGTCATTCAGAGCCGAATCGCACAGCTTAATGGAGATGGTTTCCGAACGAGGGAGTACGATGATCGTTTGGGACAGCCATTCCGCTTCGGTTTGGCTGAGATGAAAGAGCTGTCGGAATTGGAATTCGGGGGCCCGTAGCAGGCCCCCCTTCACCCACGGGCCTCTGAATTGAGCCATGGGGGTAACCATAGGTCTCCCCTACTCATGCATGCACAGTGTGGCAGGCACCTTAGGGTACCCGCCACAGGGAGCACGACTTTCCAGTGTGGCAGGCACCTTAGGGTACCCGCCAGAGGGGGCTCAACTTTCCCCAACCACCCCTTTTTTTCAATGGGAGGCTGTGTTTACGTTCGGAACACAGGCTCCCTTTGAAGTTAATGGGAGTCCGACCGAATCATGTCCGGATGCATGCGGATGCATCCAAATCGCTCTGTTGGACTCCCCCGATCCGAGTAGATCGGAAAGCATTCCAGAACCAATTCGGTGGGAATGCTTTCCTAACGACATTGTAATCAACCCCTAAGTACAGCATGAAAGGGTATTTACAAGGCCGCGTTAAGCCGCATTAAGTGGCATAACGAGCCCTTGCAAATAAGGCAAAGCCTCTATCCCCAGAGGAATGTCCTTAAAAGTGCTGTTCCTGTGGCGAAAGGGGCTTGTAAATATGCCCCTACATTTACTATTAGTCTTCCAACTGTAACTACATTTGGGAAAGTGTTGGACTTTTGGACATGGTGATTATATTTACTATTCCCACTCCAACTGTAACCATATTCAGGATTGTGTTGGACTTTGGAGGTATTACATTTACTATTCCCATTCCAAAGTCAATCACATTGGGGAATATTTTACACTTTGGTGAAGCTATGTTTAAGATTCATACTCTAATCTTAACCATATTCTATCAAAACAAAAATGCAGAAAAAAAAATTGTTATACTACAAACTAACCTAATTTCCTAAACTTAGAAACATCCATGGCACCTACACTTACAAGTACTTTTCATAAAAAACAATGAAACCAACCAAATGAATTAAAGAAAATAAATTAACAAATGCAAAACATAGATATATATGTATTTTTTTTTTTAAAAAGCAACAAATTTAATAGTTTAAATTTGAAAAATTCATAAAAATAAAGTTTTGAAAAAGAAGATTCCAAAAATACAATGTGTAGTGAAAAAAATCACATTTTAAACAAACGTATACCATTTCTTTATAAAAAATAAAGTCAATAATCAATTGCAAAAAGTTAAAAATAAAATAAACTAAAAAAATAAAAAATAAATATTTTAAAATGACACTCATTTTAAATTATTATAAACACAAAAAAATAAATACACAAAAAATAAAACAAAATGCAAAATTCTAAAAATAACATTAAAACCCCAGCGGAAACTCTTTAAAAATGTCCTACTTAGTTCCACTACTAACCATAGAACCGACTCCTAATACATTTCAAATCAAAAAAATAAACATAACTAAAAATTGATGACTGACAATATTTTTGATGCAATATTAAGGACATACACCACTTCTGGGTGTTCACAAACCTGCTGGGCACACACTGGATTGATTACTACCAACCTCTAGGGCCCGATTCACAAAGGTAAACTGAAACAAAATTCTAACTGTACGACTTTTGGTATTCACAAAGGGCATTTGCGAATTGTAAAATTAGACTTTTGTCTTGGTTATTGGTCTTAAGCTTAACTGAGACCAGGACTTTTGGTCTCAGTTAAACTTAAGACCAAAACTTAAGATCAATGGAAACAAAAGTCTAACTGTACGACTCATAAATGCCCTTTGTGAATACCATTTGAACCAAGAATGACTTATAAAACCTCAATCCAGTGGGTACCCAGGTAATGTCAGTACTGGGAGGAGCAAGAAAGATTCATTCTGAAAACAGAATCTTTCCAAATACTAAACATTTGGGACAGGAATCTAACTATCCTAAGTATATTAAGCAATATTGTGGCACTTAGGCTAAATTCAGCAATATCTGCTGCTACTGCTCACACTGTTGAACTCTGACAATGTAAATACTAGAAGTAATGACACTAACAACGATAATGGCTAAAGACAAATATTTCCCTGATTTCCTTCTTGTACTCTTCTACACAGAATTCTTTAAACTCAGTTTATTTTTAATATATTACATTGAATTGGTTAGTTACACTGATTTATTCTCTAGTTCTATTTACATCAATTTTGATGGTGGTAAAGCGACTTTGTGCACATCTAATACCCACTTACATGTCTGTTGGGGTCCACTATGTGGTCCACTTCTTCTCCCTGCCTGTATTTACTTTCACACTGTGGACTAGATTTAAAGTTTGGCAGACAGGGTACTGAGCCACAAATGTAACGGAATTCTGTATGCCAAACTCTTGGTCTGACCGCTTTATTTAGAGACAAGCAGACCGTCAGATGTCTGCTAACCGACCCCCCGTTGGCTCATTCAATGGAATGCTTCCTCGGACGTCCTGACAGAGTAGTGGCTGTTGGAAGAAGGGCACACACTTCCCACCCTATTTTGGGTGGATAGTGTGGGACAGAAAAAAATAATGACCCGCACATCCAGTGAAAGAAATCCCTGGGTGTGGGAGTATTTATTAATTTGCTGTTCAATAACATAGTTCCACTCTGGGAGTCTGTTCTTAAAAAACAAGCACTTTAAAAAAATGAAGTTGGTGAATGCCCATCAAAATGGTTGCCTTCCACCCCACTTTTTGTAACTTAACAGCAAGCACCATGACGGCTGTTCCTATCAAGGTACAGAGATCACAAATGGGCCAGAGGTGATCTCCAAATTTGGTGGACAGTAGTGCATCAGGATGGTGGACATAACACTCTCCACGACCCTGATGAACTGCACTCAGTCTTTCAAGTTTAAATCTGGTCCTTTGTTTCCTCCACCTGGTCCTTTCCAAGGAATGTTTTTGATTTTGTTATTGCATTTCTGCCTGCACTTCCAGCCCTTCTGCCTGAAGGTAACTCCTTTGGAGCAATTCACAAAGGTAACTTACACTTGTGATTAATTTATACATGTAATTTACTATTACACTTTTGTGTAACTTTACTACTTTGGTCTATTCACAAATATTAGAGTGAAAAGTTACTCAAAAGTGTAAACTTACATGTCTCCACCCCCAGAATAATGGGCTGGAGACAAATTTACAAGTGTGTTATTACAGTAAAAAAGAAACAGTAGTGAGTTCAGCACCACACAGGGCCAGCCACTGGTACGGCAACACCCTCCCATACAAAATAATGGAGGTTGGACTTAATCTAAAACCCCATGGCAAATAATGTTAAAATACATTAATGTATTTAAAACAGCTAAACATTATATATATATATACATATATATATATATATATATATATATATATATATATATATATATATATATATATATATATTGGAATAAATATTTCTCTTTGACACATTGTCCCACGGTGTCAGCACCTGTTTTTGCATACCTTGAATCAGGATTGGTATAATCTATATATATATATATATACACACACACACATATACACATACATATGTGTGTATATATATATAATGTGTGTATATATACATTATATATGTACACATATCTTATATATATATGTAAACATAAGATTAGCATAAGTTAACCTTACGAAAAATGAAGTAATTTTTTTATTTCAGCTTCAGAAAACTATATTTAATAAACAATTAAATATCTTATTCAAAACTAAGTTAATAAAGCTGTGGATTTACATGTACATTTTACTATTTAAAAAAACTTTCAGGCACATGCATCAAGCTCCCAAAAAATGCCAAAGATAGCGATTAGCTAAAATAGACCATTTGCGATCGCAAAGTACCCTGCAGCAATGCATGAACACAAATATAGCGAAAACCAATGTTTTCGCAATATTAAACAATCGCTATTTTTTCTGAGAATAAATGAGCAAATCTTTAATTGCATACACCAAATAGCCAGTCGCAATTAAAGAATCGCAAATAAATGCATGAAAAATCGCTATTTGCGATTTTACAGAAAATCGCAAATTGCTAAGTGCAAAATAAAAAGGATCACAACCAGGTGGTAATAATGAGTGCAAATCAGATACAGCTGAAAGTCAACAGAAACTTACCTAAACATACATAGAATGAGCCTGAACATTTCACAATGGCAGGGATTTACCTGATGGCGAGGAGGATGAGGCTCCATGCTGCAGCACACAGAAGGAGGAGAATACAGGAGCGCATCTTCAGTGTCCGCATTACTTTGCTAGGACAGACAGAAGATGAGATATACGACAAGTATAGGCTCAATGAAGAAATGATCCGTGATCTAATCAATGAATTGGATCCCATTCTGCAGTGACAGAGACGTAGGACCAATGCCATACCCACACATGTGCAGGTCCTATGCTGTCTGCACCTACTGGCGTCAGGCAGTTTCCAGGGGGTTATAGCAGTAGCTGGAGGTGTGTCTCAAAGCGCACTTTCAAGAATCTTCAAAGCATTCTTTGATGCCATGATGTCCCAGATCAACTCACACATTAGCTTCCCCACAACGGCACATGACCTCACCAAGACTAAACAGGAATTTTACCAGATAGCCCGCTACAAGTTTTAGGTTGCATTGATTGCACCCATGTGGCAATATGCCCCCCCTGCAGGAAATTAATACATAAATAGGAATAGAAAATGTTATCATTCCCTTAACATACAGGTAGTATGCAATGCCAAAAACATAATAACTGACATTGTGGCACAATACCCAGGGAGTGCACATGATTCCTATATATTTCGCCAGAGTGGCATACTGTAACATCCCTGTAAGTATTTCTTCTCCTTTCATTGACTGTCCCTTCCCTCTATGTTCTAGAATGTATATGCTGGTTTTGTATTCTACCCGACTTTGTCATCGAGCGTGAACCACTCCTCTGCGGGTCCGTATAAAGGAGTTATTTATACATTAAAAGGATTCCAGCAAATACGTCTCAGAGGTTGTTTGTCTACCGCCACATAATTTGGTACCAGGAGTGGTGTAGAAACAACACCTCTCGTCTTCCAACTTCACCCAGATTCTTCGTTGCTGCTTCGTGATCCTCATCCTTAAAAGAAATAACTTCACATGGTTCCCGTTTCGTTAAAGGACCCGTAAAGGACCAGCTACGCGCTGGGGGTACGCACCGTACATACACGGGTGGGGGTACGACTCGAACGTACACAGGTGTACATACACAGGGGGTTCGACACGTACAAGGGTGTACATACACGGGGGGTTCGACACGTACAAGGGTGTACATACACGGGTGGGGGTACGACTCGAACGTACACAGGTGTACATACACGGGGGGGTTCGACACGTACAAGGGTGTACATACACGGGGGTTCGACACGTACAAGGGTGTACATACACGGGTGGGGGTACGACTCGAACGTACACGGGTGTACATACACGGGGGGTTCGACACGTACAAGGGTGTACACGGGGGGATTTGACACGTACAAGGGTGTACATACACGGGTGGGGGTACGACTCGAACGTACACGGGTGTACATACACGGGGGGGTTCGACACGTACAAGGGTGTACATACACGGGGGTTCGACACGTACAAGGGTGTACATACACGGGTGGGGGTATGACTCGAACCTACGCGGGCTGGGGGGGGTCGGCACATACGTACGGGGGCTGGGGGGGGTCGGCACGTACGTACGGGGGCTGGGGGGGGTCGGCGTGTACGTATGGGGGCTGGGGGGGTCGGCGCGTACGTACGGGGGCTGGGGGGGGTCGGCGCGTACGTGCGGGGGCTGGGGGGGTCGGCGCGTACGTACGGGGGCTGGGGGGGGTCGGCGCGGACGTACGGGGGCTGGGGGGGGTCGGCACATACGTACGGGGGCTGGGGGGGTCGGCGCGTACGTACGGGGGCTGGGGGGGGTCGGCGCGTACGTACGGGGGCTGGGGGGGGTCGGCGCGTACCGGGTCACCTACTCTGGTCGTCTCGCGCCATACTTCGCTTTTCCGGCACTTTTTGGGTGCCGTGAAAATATTGCCGTCCGGACTGCTGTCGGTTCGAATCGTAATTCCTGGGTCGTGAAACGCTGCCTGAAAGCGTCCCGACGTCACGTCGCAGCATTCCCAGATCACATTCGTATGTATATTTTCGTCGGTCGGTGTTTTTTACGATTCGTACGGAAATGGTGTTTCCATGCGAATCGTAATTCCATGTTTGTAAAGTTTTACTACCGGGTACGAGTCGGACGGAGAAAACGCTCCGACCGACGGTTCGTACCCGGTTTTTACCGGATCGTAATCGGCACCAAAGTGTTAAGAAAGGAGAATCTTCCTTTACTTCTCCTTACAAGATTAGGAAAGTTGGTATTAGTTCTTGTCTGCTTCAGGATGGGAGATGGTGGAACAAGAGCAGACTTGTTCCCATATCAGAAGAACAAGCCATGATTCATGTTCAAACGGATGTTACCTCTGATCATGATGATTATATTTTGTTTGAAACTCCAGTTGTTACTTTCAATGTATCCATTCCTCTTTCTCAAGATGAAACAAACACCACATCTGTTTCCCTGTCTCAGAATGGTACTGGTAACGTTTGTTCCCCATCCAATTCTCTCTGCTGTAATTCCTTCTTAGCCTCCAGGAGAATTTGTAAACTACCTGCTCATTTTAAGGATTTTGTTATGTCATGATTTTATAGAGTTTAAGGAAAAAAAAAGATGTATTTATATTGTGTTTCACATGTTTAATCTTATTTCTCATAGTATGTTTTCTTCGTTTTACTTTGCTAATTTTTGTATCTTCATTTTTGTAAAAAGGGAAGATGTGTAACATCCCTGTAAGTATTTCTTCTCCTTTCATTGACTGTCCCTTCCCTCTATGTTCTAGAATGTATATGCTGGTTTTGTATTCTACCCGACTTTGTCATCGAGCGTGAACCG
Source organism: Triturus cristatus (assembly GCF_964204655.1). Taxonomy (NCBI): domain Eukaryota; kingdom Metazoa; phylum Chordata; class Amphibia; order Caudata; family Salamandridae; genus Triturus; species Triturus cristatus. The sequence continues at coordinate 873,218,274 of NC_140580.1, read as the reverse complement.
CTCCTCTGCGGGTCCGTATAAAGGAGTTATTTATACATTAAAAGGATTCCAGCAAATACGTCTCAGAGGTTGTTTGTCTACCGCCACACATACACACTCGTCTTGTCAGGGGTGAATTTGGAGAGGGACATCTGCTAGGTAAACATGTATGATTAATGCTCCCAGACATTGTTCGTATACAAATGTAATACTGCCACTGACCCTTTGCTTACTTCCATGTAGGTGACAGCGCATACGCCTTGCGTAATTACATAATGACGCCGTACCTCAATCCTACAACTGCCAATGAACAGAGGTATAATGCTGCGCATATATTGACAAGGAACATCATTGAGCGCACGTTTGGGCTGTTGAAGAGCCGCTTCAGATGCCTCCATAAAACCGGTGGTGCCTTACAATACAACCCTGAATAATGCTGCAAGATAGATAGTAGAAGCATGTGCCATGCTACACAATATTGCCACAAAGGGAGGCATAGCAATTGAGGTGTCTGAAAGCGACTCGGAAGACGACAACCAGCAAGGGCCATACAGCCGTGCAGCACATGGGGCAAGCGCAGCAGAAGGCCGCAGGAGACGCATGGAAATAACACAAAATTATTTCTGAGGTGAGTAATGAGGAGACAAAGCACGGATATTGCTGTTACAGTATGTTTATCTTAAAAATAATGACTTGAGTGTTGAAGAACACAACTTATGTGCCCAGTAGTACAGGAATAGCAGTAATGTACATAAATGTTTTAAAATCATATTATGACTTGAAAGTCAGTCAAAAGTGTTGTGTCCGTCAATGGTTACCTCACCATATCTGCATGTCAGTGTACATGGCAGTCTATCGCTTCCTCCCACGCACACCCAGACGCTTTTCAGATGCTAGATCTTCATCCCTCATGTTGGCAGCGGAGAGGGAACTGCTGCGTGTATTGCGCCTTCCTGCAGTGGTAACAGGCATAGACAGACTGCTCATGTTTGAGGCCTCCTCACTACCCTCCACCAGCATGACAATATTTGACTCAATTGGGGCAGCTTGCATCATTTCCACTGCATTGGTCACCTGGCCCAGTGCCTTTGCCACATCCCCACTCTAATGGGACATCTCAGTTTGCATGGTCACAGACCTACGCGCCAGCAGTGCAGTGGCTGCGGCCACCCTATTATTGGATTTAGCATACACGTTCATGCGCTGCATCAGTTGGCGATGGTGTCTCATCTGTGACACATGTCCCTCCTTCATCACCCTGGTCAGTTCTTTCACGCAATCCGTCAGTTCTGCTATATTGTCTGCCATCTTTCCAATTTGTGCCTGCACCAAACGTGTGTTTTTCGCCAGCAGGCGCTGCACCCGGAGCATCTGTCCCTCAAGACCACCCCAAGCATCATTAGGTTGGTCCTCCAGCTGTGTGATACATGACCTCGCTCTATGCCGCCGGCATCGGGCAGTGCTACTGCGGAGCTGTGTTTGAGGAGTCGGCGTGGGTGTCTCTTGTGCCTGGCTGGCCACTGGTGTTACATGTGCCCCATCCTCAGATTCCATTGTCGCCAGTGGTGGGACAGTTGCCCTGCGTGTGGTAGGGGCACGTGATTGGTTTTGTGGCACCACAGGTGTGTCCGTCGCTTCTACTGCACTAGTCTCCTGTGTGTCAGGGAAGTCACTGTCTTCTGCATCTTCATGTTCTGCATCTGTGAGTTAAACAGTGCAAAACAGCAGTAATTTCTGTTAGTGATGTCATGTCACAGAAATCATGATTTCCCTATGAATAAATATGTAGCTATTACACTCATTTTGAGTTGGTTTATTCCTATTTGTGTGTTTGCCATAGTACCTGCCTGACCTGCCTGCTTCTCCATAATGCACTTTGATTTTTAACCAAAATGTGTACTGGATTTTCATTATGGACTCGTGTGCTGTACTGAGCTGATGTAATACCTTTCAAATTAATGACATTTGGCCACATGCATGCATCTTACCTTCAGATGTGTTTCCCGCTCCAGAGGTGTCTAGCTGCGTCACCCCAACAACAGCTTCAGGCTGGAGTGTCGACTCCACCATGTCCTCCGTGTGTGTGTTGGCAGTCTGTGTCGGGGTTCCTCCTCCTGTCTTCCTGGCTTCCTTAAGCCAGTCGGCAATGCGTTCCTTTGCACAACTGCGCAAGTCGTACCATCTTTTCTTTAAATCGTCGATGGTACGGTGTATGACCCCAACAGAGTTCAATTTATTTTGGATCAGGATTCATATTTTCCTTTTCTCCTGCTCTGCCACTTTCAATGATAATTTTGCAAACAGCTTGTCAGGGCTGTTTACCACACCCTCAATTAGTGTGTCTAATTCCTTATCAGAAAACTTGTTTTTCCTCTTCCCGGCACTTTGGCTGTTCTCTCCTGTTGCTGTATCCATTTTGTGAAATGGCCAGGTGTTGTTCTGAATGTACCTTTCACTCCTGTTCAGCTCCTGCAGTCAGCTCCCTCCTCTCACTATGACTGTGCACTGAATGAGGCTTGGGCTGCTGACTTCCTGGTAGTGTTTCATCAAGATGCATAAAATGTGCGATCCCGCTATTAGCGATTCCGCAATTTGCGAAATAGCAAATAGTCAGTTCGCAATTTGAGATCTCGGTATTTGCGATTGCGATTTATTGTGAATCGCTAATCTTTCGTTGTATTTTTGATGCATCGATTTTTGCGATTCCTTATTTGCGATTCCTTATTTCTCGCAAATAAAAAATCGCAAATTTTCACATTGATGCATGTGCCTGTATATTTCACTAATTTATTATAAAATTCAATAAGCTTTTTACATGGTTCCTATACTTTACCATCGCGAGATCTCCACCGCAACTGTGAAGTGTCTCTATTGTAAAAGCACAGCGAAAATGATAACGTTTATTCTAGCTCAAAAAAATTAGAAAAATTATTTTTGTGTTACATATTAATGTAAATGAATTTTATATATTTATTTGAATATTAAATAAAAAGTGCTACAGTGATATTAACCTTATTTTGAACTAAATCTTCAATTAACTGAAATATTTGATATTAAATAAAAATAATGTTTCCGAAGTTTAAATTAAAAAATATATTTGAATCTAAAGTAACAAAATAATATATATATTAAAGAATTATTAAAAGTGATGCATAGAATTCATTAAAAGTAAAATTATTACATTTCAGTAAAAATGAATGAAAAATTAATTTACACATTCAAAAAAGATAGTTAAATATTTTATATTTAAATAATAAGCTTCATTTTAGATTGTTTAACATTAAAGTATATTGTTTAATGAATTTAAATCATTTAATTTAATTTAGCATTATTTCCTATAGGATTTTATTTTAAGTCTTTAATTCCATTATTTTCCACGGGAGGCAATACCAGTGATTGGCCATGTGTGGAGCTGGACTCTGAGATGGAGTGAGTTAGTATATTTGGTAAAAGTAACTTTTGAAGTTGTGACTAGCAATGGGCTTACTCTTTTGTGGGTGGGTGCATGTTACCATCTAAATTCCTCCCTAACCCTTGCTAAACTGATCCTTAATCTGCCCTTAATCTTACCCATTTGGGGGCCGATTCCAATCCTGGAAAAAGGCTGTACGAATCATTGTACGGAGCGTTTTCTCCGTACGACTCGTACCTGGTAAACATTCCTTACAACCTAGGAAGCCTCTTTCTGTACGAATCGTACAAAAGACCGTACGGGTAAAGAAAACCAACGATTCAGATCCGGAACAGACTGTACGCGACGTCCGGACGTATTTAAGCAGCGGTTTCCGGCCCAGCAAGTACGATACATCCCTACGGCACTCCGTACAGCTCTTTTCTTACGGGAGCCAAAAACCTATAAGATGGAGCCCATACATTACCACCAGGGTCTGGTCACTTGGGGGGACAACCCCTGCGTACCGCAACAACGGAAGTGGACGTGTACGGTGCGTTTCACACGTACCCGTACGGCACCAGTACAATAGTAATATGAGGCGTACACACGCAATGAATGCAGGGGTACGGTGCGTTTCACACGTACCCGTACGGCACCAGTACAATAGTGATACGAGGCGTACACACGCAATGAATGCGGGGGTACGGTGCGTTTCACACGTACCCATACGGCACCAGTACAATAGCGATACGAGGCGTACACACGCAATGAATGCGGGGGTACGGTGCGTTTCACACATACCCGTACGGCACCAGTACAATAGTGATATGAGGCGTACACACGCAATGAATGTGGGGGTACGGTGCATTTCACACGTACCCGTACGGCACCAGTACAATAGTGATACGAGGCATACACACGCAATGAATGCGGGGGCACGGTGCGTTTCACACGTACAGGTACGGCACCAGTACAATAGTGATACGAGGCGTACACACGCAATGAATGCGGGGGTACGGTGCGTTTCACCCGTACCCGTACGGCACCAGGACAATAGTAATACGAGGCGTACACATGGAGTGAATGCGGGAGTACGGCGCATTTCACACGTACAGGTACGGCACCAGTACAATAGTGATACGTGGCGTACACACACAATGAATGCGGGTGTACCTTGCGTTTCACACGCTTACAATGGTGATGCGAGGCGTAAACACGCCAGGAATGGAGGGCTACGAGTCGCACAAGGATGTCCATCAAGTACTTGTCATTACATACATTCATGTGCAGGCCCTAGGTGTGGCAGCCAGTGATATTGAACAGGTCATCTCATCTAGTTGCACAATTGATGTGTGATGACCTGTGGACACATGTCATGTGTGATGGGGCACTATGTGGCACACATCACCTTGACACTTGCCACATGTGTGTCTGTAGTCCAACTGTGTCATGCACAGCAGCAGTGGGATGGCACAGTCATCAACACCCGCACCTGTCTCCTGATGCCAGGGACAGGGACACTCTATCAACTGACATGTCACGATCAGCATGCCCCTATGTGACTATGTCAGGTGTGTGTCATGTGTTCCCATGAGCTTGCTGTTAGTGTCCCGTCACGGCTGTAGGGTCTGTGTGCATCGGACATCATATTTTCCCAGGCATACATGTCTGCGTCGTCTCAATGGCGGTGTTTTTTTGTTGTCACGTGTACCCCTTCATCGCAATGTGTTTGATATGTACATTTGACATTCCATGTGACCTGTGTGTGTGCCTTGCAGTCAGCTGTCTGGATGAGATGACATCCTTCCAACGCAGCTATGTGGATGTGTGTCACTCTGGTGATATCTCTGGCTGTTCACTCAGACTGGCCCCCAGCTCATTTCAGGGCATGTCATGTAGACTTGACAATCAACAGGTGTATCTGGCTTTTCGTAGGAGTGCCAGCAAGCTGGCATATGTGTCCTGGATGTATTGCACACACCAGACTGCAGTTTAGCATGTGCTATGTTCATTGACATTGATGTTGGCAGACTCTCAATCTTCATTATTCCAAACAATGTCCTGCAGGGCACCGCCTGTCCCAAGACCAATGCCAGACTTGGCTGCCATGAGGGAACGTGCCTGCATCCGACGTTACAGATTCACTCAACAGTTGATTGAGGACTTGACTAACAAGATGGCACCACACCTCCAACCGCGACACAGGTATCCTACTGCGCTGACCCCCAAGATGAAGGTGATGGCAGCCCTGCATTTTTTTGCCACAGGTACGTTTCAATTGACCATAGCTGATGTTGGTGGGATGTCACAGACAATGTTCAGCCATGTCCTGTGTGATGTTTTGGCAGCCATGTTGGAGCACCTTGATGAATTCATCAAATGTCCTACTCCTGAGGAGTTGACAGATGTCAAGGGTGATTTCTATGCCCTGGGAAGGATGCCCCATGTCATTGGGTCCATTGATGGGACACATGTGGCTTTGGTACCACCACAGGCACAGGAGCAAGCCTATCGCAACCGAAAACATTACCACTCAATAAATGCCCTTGTGGTGTGTCTTGCTTACATGCTGATTTCCCATGTCTGTGCAAGTTTTCCAGTATCAGCACACGATGCCTACATCATGAAGCGTAGCAGGGTGCCACAAATGATGCTGCGGCTGCACAACGAACGAGCATGTCTTGTTGGTGGGTATACTCTGTTTGTCCTGTGTGTTGCGGTATATTTGGCTCTTACGGCATCTCCTGACCCACTTATTTACATGATGTTTCCATGTAGGGGACTCTGGATATCCCAACATGCCATGGCTACTGACATCTCTCCGCAACCCAAGAACAGCTGCAGATCACCGGTACAACAATGCACACGGGCAGACCAGGCGAGTGATTGAGAGGACGTTTGGCCTCCTGAAGAGCCGATTCTGGTGCCTTGACAAGACAGGCGGGTCCCTCCCATATGCACCGGAGAAGGTCTGCAAAATCTTCATCGTGTGCTGCATGCTGCACAACATGGCAGTTGAGAATGCAGTGCCACTCATCCTGGATCCGGATGAGCAGGAACATCCACCCGTGGAGGATCAAGGGCTTGGTCATGATGCAAGTGATGAGGAGGAAGAGGAGGATGATATCCGGAGTCAGCTCATACGCAACTTCTTCTCATAATGGTGAGTCACTGGATATGAGTGTGCAAGCTTGTAGCATTGAGTGGCATGTTTTGCAATGTGTGTGTCCAGCTGACTGAATGCAAAGTGACTTTGATGTGTGTTCTGATGTGTCACTCGAGTGATGATGTCATGCCACACAGTTTTGCGGAGAGACTTTCTTTGAAATTTGCATGTGTCCAACATTGTTCATGTTTCGTAACTGACCATGTGTGCGGCGAGAATTGTTTTAGGTGACTTCTTGTTTGTCTGTCATTCCCAGGTTTTTGCGCCTGTTGTCTGCTCGTGTCATCTTTGTCCTCCTGCTATTCCTCATGAGGATTGCAACGTGTGCTGAATCAGCGTTCCATGCACGGACATGTGGAAATGTCAGTTTGGGTCAGGATTGCAGCAAGGCTTTTTGGTGGTGGTACGGGTTGGGCATGTGTGGGGACTGCTTCTGTGCATGTTGTGGTACCATGCATATATGTTTTCTCACCATGGAGCATATAACATGTAGCATCACTCCCATGACATGATAGTCACCCTTCTTGACAGTCATCTGTAGTGGAGTGTGGAGTCTGATGAAGGCATCAATGTGTGTAAACCTTGCCTCTGAAACGTTGCGGATGCTACGGGTGGACATAGTGTGGGACATCACAACAACAGACTCTATGGGTAATTGCTGCCTCTCCGTGTGCAGCAGGATGTGTTTGGCTCATCCCCTTAACTTGTGTGCCAGTTCATTGGGATTTACAACATCCGTGTTGTGAAGGGGGGGTCCAGCGTATGTCCCACATGTTATGTCAACTGACCTGTGAGTCTGTTCATATGGATGCATTTCCCTTTGTGTGAGTTTGTGTAATAAAGGTGTTCACCACAATCCAAAGTGCCTCATCTCTGTCACTGCAGATCTCTTGCCAGTTTGCATGCGTCATCTAAGGCATAATTGTCAAAGATTGAGCATATGAGTGTATGTGTACTTCGGCAACATGCATGCAGTTCTTCATGGCTAATAATCTCTATTGTGCATGAGGTACCTGGGTGTGTATGTATTTGTGCAGATTGCTCCCCACAACGGGACGTCAACGCCTGCTGACGGTGTGTCTCCTGTGCTCCTCCGCATTTTGTTGCCTGATCCTGTGGCCGTTATTTTTGGTGATTGTTCCTGCATTTTCTCGGAGTGACCCATGAGTAACCTGACATTCCTTCCTTTACATACACATGTTGCACTGTGCCTTTCTGACCTCCTTGTTTTTGTGTGCTACTTTTTGCCTAGTTTCTCAACCCTTCCGCCTGCTGCTGCCTCACCTGCGGCACCGCCCCACCAAGTACCCTGATTCTGCAACCCACATGCCTCCAAAATGCTCCTCCCTTCCCCCCTCCACCCATTCTTAATGCAGCCAGCAGCTTGTCTGTGTCACTGTTGCGCCAACGCCGTGCCAAAGGCAGGACCGTCTGCACCTTCATCGTGCACAGTGCACAACCCTCTGGTCCTTGCATGACCCACGTCACACAACAGGCTCATGCTGAAGCCACCCTCCAAGCATCACCCGCAGGGATGGCACCAACAATCCCGGAAGATGAATTGCAATTTATTCACAAGTACACCCTCAGAGTCACAAATCCTGTTTCAGACCATCCCCCTGCCAACCCTCAGATTAACACTCATCTACAGATCTCCAGGCCTACATCCACAATTCCGCTAAGCCATCAACACTTACATCTGCACGCACGCCCTCCCCTCCACAGGCTACATGTGGCTGGGGGCCAGTAACTTCTTGCTGAAGGAGAACCACACCACCATCCATCATTGGTCCATCAACATTTGCATCCACGTCTCTGACAAGCAACACACTGCCCCACACCCCGCTACCGATCCCCCAAAGATGCTTGATGTAAGTCACCAGAGACAAGCTGTGTGGGACACTCGAACCAACACTACCGCCACACCCTGCAACCTCACACACTGGATCAGCAACTGATCCAACAATCTTGCCACATTGACAGACTTTCCTGTGAAGCACAACAACAGTTAAGCCACCTGGGACAAGGCAGACCTACTGGACTCATACAGATATAGTCGGACTCTTGTGCAAACCTTGCAACACAAAGAACCATCAGTTACCTTACAGCCCTGGAAAACGCCACACACAGCCATCACCAAATCATCAGCAAGGACAAGTGGAGATCCTTCAGATAGGGCAGAGGCACCAAAACACAAGACATCAAGGAGCTCATCAGCATTGTGAGTGAACTGACAGCAGCTCTCCATCCAAAAGACACCCCACCCTTGCAAGGCAGATCAAATCCCTTGCAACTTTCTACCACTGCAAGCTCATGGACATACACGACAGCCTTGGCACACAGAGGCAGACAGCATTATTATCCGCGGGACAAACCCCCCTCAGGTTCTGGACTCCCGTCAGCAGCAAATACACCACCTGGCTCATGTGCACCATCCACTCTGGCTCTCCATCAGGCCCCTTCCCACACAACATCTCAACCACATCATTCCCCATCCTTGAAGCCCACGTCCAGCACGTCATGAATGTCTCCTTTGAGTTTGCCATATTCCATGGGAGCTAGAGGCATGCAGAGACCCAGGCCCTTCTTAAACAACGGACGGCAGTACCGCAGGATCTCCTGGAACATCACCCTGCTTCCCTACCCAGCAAATGTCATCAGGAAGAAACTCAACGAGCATCTGACAAACTTCCTCCATGCAAACAGCTCCAGGCAACCGGCACCAGACCATCTTCCACAGTAATCACACCCCTGCAACCGTCATCATTGCCACCACCAACGACAACTTTGCCCTGCTCAACAATGGTGAGACCACCCCCCTTGACCTCTCAACGGCATTCTACACCATCTGCTACCACACTGTCAGCTCACACATCTCCAACATTGGTATCCAGAGGAGGGCCCAGGAAAAATCAACAAGTAGCTCACCAGCAAGGCCCAGGGAGTCGGCCTCCACCCTTCAGCATGTAGTACACTGGGGTCATCTGGCTCATGCCCCAGGGCTCATCTCTCAGCGTGACGATCTTCAATGTCTCCATGACCCCCCTCTCCACCATCACATGCGCACACGACCTCATCATCATCTCGTATGCCATTGACACCCTGCTGTTCCTCACCCTCACCAAAGACCCAGCCATTGCCAGATCCAACCTTCAAGAAGGCATGAGATCTGTTGACGAATGGCTGAACATCAGCCACCTGAGGCTGGACTTGGACAGGACTGAGGTCATCATCTGAGGATTGTCCCATTACGGCTGGGTCAACTCCTTGTGTCCCACCGGCCTGGGCACCGCACCAGCACCCAGTGGCCAGGCACGCAAGCTGGTGTTCATCATGGACTCATCGCTCACAATTACCATGCAACTCAACACCATCTGTACCTCATGCTGCAACACCCTCAGCATGCTGCAAATGATCCACAGATAGATCCACTCCAAGGCAAGACAGACCATCCCCCAGGTCCACGACACCAGCTGGGTCAACTACAGCACCGCCCTCTACGGAGGAACAACAGCAAAACTGCAGGAGAACTTGTCCACATCCAGGGTGCATCCGCACACCTCATCTTCAACATCCCCCGCCCAGCCACATCACCGTCCACCTGAGATAGCTACAATGGCTCACTGTCTGCTGCAGGATAACCTTCAGACTCCTCAACCACACTCAGGAGGCAGTCCACAACCCCAGACCCAAAACCGACCTTGGACGTCTGTCATCCAACACCCCGTTGGCCCAACTCTATGCAGCCAACCTTGCCCTGGCCACCATTCATCACATCCATAGAACAACTGCATGCAGGAGATAGTTCTCCCACCTCGCCAAACAGACCTGCGACTCCCTCCCCGGGCACTTCCACATGACCCATGACCTATGCGCCTTCATGATACTCTTCCAAATTGGTCTATCCGAGCAGTATTGCAAGCCCCCCCTCAGCAGCTTGAGGCCATCACGGGTGAGTATTGGGCTCCATGTCTGTATTTGATGATACATTGTGACCCATGTGTGTCCTTGACCGGACTCAGATCCCAGTGTATGGATGGCTTGAGTTAGTTCCACACTCAGGCATACTTTGGCATATCCCCACATGTATGTTGTGGACTCATGCTAAATGACTGCAACATAAAATGTCAATTCTTTTTTGTATTATAGGTCTGGGGCGTGATTTGTGCGGTAAACACCCAAAATATCGATTCCAAAATATCGACTGCCCAGAATATCGAAGTTAAAATATAGAGTGGACAGAATATCGACTCATCAAAATATAGATAGGTCAGAATATCGAAATTGGGGTACAAAATATCGATTACCAAAATATAGACTTTAAAAATATCGAATACTATAATATCGAATTTTAAAATATGTAGGTAGTATAAGTGTTAAAATTATGTATTATTTTTGTAATGTATGTTTAATTTATTTCAACAAATGAATGTTATGTAATTTAATTATGGCGTAATTTAATTCCGTAGCGGGTTGTGGGTTTATAGGGGAATAGGGTGGGAAGTAATTTAATTATGGTTAATTATATGTTAATTATATTTATTTGTTTTGATAATTAATTAATTGATAATTAATTATTAATTGGTAATTTATTTTTATTAATTGGTAATTAATTTATATTAATTGATTAATTGATAACTATGTTAATTGTATTTGTTATTATTAGGAGCGGGTTGTGGGTTTGTAGGGGAATTGGGTGGGAAGTAAATTAATTGCAATAAAGTAAATAATTAATTTTTTATTTATGTGTATTGATAATTAATTGATAATTAATTAATAATTGGTAATTAATTTGTATTAATGGGTAAATAATTTGTATGAATTGCTAAATAATTTTTATTATTTGCAAAATTATTTTTATTAATTGATTAATTGATAATAATGTTAATTGTATTTTTTATTATTGGGAGTGGGTTGTGGGTTTATAGGGGAATTGGGTGGGAAGTAAATTAATTGTAATAAAGTAAATATTACGTTTTTTATTTATGTGTATTGATAATTGATAATTAATTTTTAATTGGTAATTAATTATTATTAATTGGTAATACATTTTTATCAATTGATAATTAATATTTTTAAATGGTACTTAATTGTTATTAATTGGTAATTATTTTTAATTATCTTTTTATCGGTATTGATAATTAATGTAATCTTATTTTAAATGTAAATCATTACTTTCCCTACTTTTGCACTCTCAGGAGTGGGAATAGTATTTTTTACCCTCTGCTATCCAACTCTTTCCCTACTGGTGCACTCATTGGAGTGGGAATAGTAATTTTTACCCTCCTGCTATCCAACGCTTTCCCTACTGTTGCACTCTTTGGAGTGGGAATAGCAATTTTTACCCTCCCGCTATCCAACACTTTCCCTACTGTTGCACTCACTGGAGTGGGAATAGTAATTTTTACGCTCTCAGTATCCAACAAAATCTCGACTTTTTAAAATTACTTATATTATGTTTACATTTTAAGCTTTTTTATATTATATTATGTATGTTTTATTTAATTGTTTTTAATATTTAATTAATGTTATACTATTTTTAATACATTTAAAAAATTCGATATTTTGGCTAACTATATTTTGACAGTCTATATTTTGGAATCGATATTTTAGTACTTACCTGTTTGTAGATAGGGAGTCGATATTCTGTCCCTCTATATTTTGGTGTCGATTTTTTGTGTAGTCGATATTTTGTCCCTCGATATTTAGTCACTGAACCGATTTGTGCAAAGAAAAGGGTGCAATACAGGGACCATAGAATCCAAAGTTCACAGGGGGAGATGGGATACTTGGCATTTGAAGTCAGCAGAGTCAAGACCACAGTGTTTGGCATCATTGGTCAGACTGTGACCAGCAAGTCCATGTGGCAGATAATGTCAGTCAATGAGGTGATGCTGTCACACATGAAGGCCAGGTGCCAGGCCAGGTGACCTGGGAGATGTGGATGGGCTGCTGCCTCTCACGGTCTTTTCCGTGGACGACCCACCTTCCTTGGGGGACCCTCAGATGCAGGCCTTGACGATGCTTGGGACGCTCCGTCGGACGAATCCTCCTCCTCCTCCCTCCCTGTGGCTGGTGGTGGTCTTCGCCTGGTGGCACAGGGAGGGTTGCTCATGTTGTCAGCGATCCGACGGAGTGAATGGCTTATGTCCCTTTGCACCGCCAGGAGCTCAACCAGTCTTGCCTCCATCCGTCCTTGGTGTTCTTGTTGATTGGCGTGTTGCTCAGCCTGCTGGTTCTTCATCTCTGTGATGGTCCCCTTTATCTCTGTGAGGGTCCCCACTACCTGGCTGAACTCCCTGGTGTCACGCCGGTATGCGTCCATGATGTTGTGTATGTGTGACATACCAGTTCTTTCAGCTGGCTGGTCAGGTTCTCGCCTCTGCCTGCCTACACTCCCACCACCCCTGCCCACACGAGCCTGGGCTGCCGTTGTGGGCACATTGGGTCTACGGGACCTCTGAGGGATGGCAGTGGCGGTGTTGTCTGCCTCCTCCTGGGTGCCCGGCGCACCTTGTCCCTCCTGGTCAGACTGGCTCAGTTGTTCACTGCGGGCACGGCTCCTCTGTGTCTCCTGGGATGTGGCAGGAATAGGGGTGGTGGTTGGCACAGATGTTCCTGAACCAGGTGCTGCAGGGGCTTGTACACCAGAGGGTCCAGGTCGGTCAGGGTCATCCGTGGAGTGTTGAGAGGCATCGCTGCCGGTGGGATCAGGTTCCTCCCGAGCCTGGGACTGTGATTCTTCACCCCCATTGATGGGGGGAGATTCATCACGTTGCCCTGTGTGTGAGAGACAGACAATGTTAATGCTGTTTCATGCAACATCCATGTTTCATACACATTCAAGTTGGCACTGTTCCTCCAGGTAGTTGTATGTGCCTAGCATTCTCCTCAATGTTCACTTGTGGATGGGTATGTTGCGGGGGACAGATTGATATGTTCTCCTGAGTCTTTGACATGTATATTTTTGGCTTGGATGCTTCTTCGGCTATGTATTGGTCTTGTTGTGTTACATGTCCATTGTGACAGTGGGTAAATCCGTTGCCTGTACCGGGGGTGTCTGCTTGTGTAAGGGGTGTGTGTGACAGGGCCTGCTGGTGGGTGTAGTGTGATTTGGCACTGGGGCTCCCAGGTGATGTAGCTGTCCCCCATGGAGCATGCTGCCATGCCAGTGAGTGTGAGTTCCTGTCCTAGATATCTGACCTCGTTGTCTTGGTGCTTGTGTTTGCACTGGTCACAGGAGGGCCTTGTGCTGCCTACACCAGGGCCAAGTGTCAGCTATCTTGTCAGTACTTTTCCAGTCCCTGTGCATTGCGCATGGTGCATCGGTATGTACCTGGGCCATATGGGATGAGGGCAATTGTGTCTGATTTGGAGTTCAACAATGCATTTTGTGACACCCACCCTCCCAGCATACCGGACATCCATTCTTGGGTTAGTGCTTCGTGTAGCATGGGACATAGCATGGCCTTGCTTTCTCAATGGGGCATACACATGTTAGTGGCATTAGCGTTGTTTTTGACTGTGGTTCTGGCCGGTGAGGGCTTGGGGGTAGTTGCGTGCATTTTGTGTAGTTGGGGTGTGGATGCCATTACCCCCATGTTACATAAGTTGTTTGTGTACTCACCAGGCTCTGGAAGTCCTTGAAGTCCATGTACTCCCACCGGCAGAAGCAGGGCCATCACCTTCACCTCCCAGGGATGGAAATGTACTGGTCTGTGGGGCCCACCACCTCCAGTGATGTTGCTCTGGGCGTAGTCGTCATTCATTTTTCGCTTGACTGACCTCCGCAGATCGTACCACCTGGCTTGGCATTCAGTCCTGGTCCTTCTGATGGGTGCAACAGCATTCACCCTATCGACGATCCTCTGCCACAGGCGTGATTTTTCACCTATGCTGGTCTGTCTGACCAATGTTCCAAACAGCTGTGGCTCGACTCTGATGACTTCATTGAGAAGGATCTCCAGCTCTTCCCTTGTGAACTTTGGATTCTTGTCTGTGGGCATGGTGTGGGGTGAGGGTGTGGATGGTTGTGGGTCTGAATGTGAAGGTGTGGGTCTGAATGTGAAGAGGGGGTATGTGTGAAGGAGGTTGTGTGAAGGTGTATATGTTAAGGTGGATGGGTGCAGGTGTTGGTGTGTGCTCTCTGCAGTGAGTCTGTTGCAAAGGCTCATGGTTTGTGTGTGTGGGCCCTTTTTATTGGTCCATTTGTGGGTGGGCCTCAGTTTGAATTTTTGGTGGGTGTGTTATAAGGGGTGGTTGTGAGTTTGCCCCTCTGTTTGCCTGTTTGGATGTGGCCAGGTCTGTCATTTCCATGTTTTGTGCACTGTAGACGTGTTTTGTGGTGTTGTGCGAGTCGAATAGACCCTCCTTGTGCTGTTTTACAGTGTCCGTGGTTCAGTACGACTCGTTTCGTTGTATTTGCTTCTGTTTTTTGTGTGCCTGACTCGGTCATATGCGATGTTCTCCGCGGTACAAGTCGTACTCCGACACGTTCCCATGGGTGCGAGTCGTACAGGGGTACGAGTCGTACAGGCATACACCCCCATGCGTTGTGTATGTACGGTGCATACCCCAACATTGCGTATGTACGGTGCGTACATACGCGATGTTGTTGTAAGGTGTGTACATATGCATGGGGGGGGCCTGTACGACTCGTACCCCTGTACGACTCACAACCCGGGAACAACTTGTCCCGGGATACGAGTCGTAGAAAGTTCGCTTCGTAGCGGGTAAAGTCATTCCCCATGTACGGGACGTTTTCCATACGATTCGTAAATCGGAAAGCCGGTCCGGATCGTACTTGTACGGTCGGACTGTATTTTTACGATTCGTACGGAAAAGTGTTCGGGTCCGTCTCGTACAACTTTTCCCGATACGATTCATATGGATCGGGCCGATCCGTATGTATTTTTCCCATACGAATCGTACTTCACAGGTCGAACGGGACTTGTACGATTCGTACGGAAATAATTATGGATACGAGTCGTACGGAAAAAAATATACAGGATTGGAATCGACCCCTTAGTAGTAAGTAGGCCCTTTTTTACAGCCACTCCCCTGTTTGCTCCTGCATCATAATGTCCTGTTTGGAATAATTTCCGACTGATCCATTTTGATGGAAATTACTCCAAACAGGAGTTCCAAATCTGGTATCTGAGAAGGAGAAAGAGCTAGACTTGTCCAAGGTGAATCTATTAGAGGAGACAGGTTTTCTGTTTTTTTAAAGAATTTGAGGCTGGAGCTGGTGGCTCTGCTATGTTAGGAGAGCTTGTTCCAGGCTTTAGGGGCAATGTTATAAATGGCAAAACCTCTGGCTTTCTTCAGGGAGGACTTGGCTGAGCAAGTTGGGCTGGATTGCTCCCATTGGAGCAGGTTCACCGTTGATTTGCATATGACTGTATCCAAACCGAGGAGACATAGTGTGTGAAATAATGATGGACTGGTATGTGGCCTAAGAAATTACCTGTGGCGGAGATTAATTCAAGTATACCTGGCTGATGAGCCCTAACTTAGGCGTAACCGGTCCTGGGTTGCTTTATTCTGAATCAGGGAGATCCTGGCCTGGCAGTTCGGGCTGGATTGTTACCTGTGGAGCAGGGTCAAGACTGATTTGCGTATAGCTAGGTCCAAACTGAGGAGTCATAGTATGCAAAATAGCGATGGACTCGGATGTGGTTTGAGTAATTACCAGTGACTGAGACTAACTCAAGCATTCCATCCATCACTTTTTGTATTCTTTAAGTTGCTGACTTTGAGGCAGTTCCTGCTCATCCGATCTGCCACCATGGACACGCAACTGACAGAGCTTTCTTGGGTGGTGAGAGTATTTTATGATAGAGAGAGGATGATCTGTGTGTCATCAGTGTAGGAGGTGATGCTTAATCCATAGAAGTATATGGTGCTGGTGAGGGGTCCGTGTAGATTTTGAACAGGATTGGCTAAGAGAGGAGCCTTGGAGTACTCTGCAAACCAGATTGGATAGCATTGTACAAGTAAGGTGCTAGGCTGACAAAATGGGAGCATTCGGAAAGAAAGGAGCTGATCCATTGTAACATGAAGATGTTGTATGGGGTTGGACACTGTGTTGAATGCTGCAAAGATGTCTAGTAGAATGAGATCTGCTGTATTGCCTTTGTCCATGATAAAGTGGATATTGTTGGTGATTGCGATGAAGGCTTCCTTGATGCTGTGATTAGGCTTAAAGCCAGACTGTGAAGTGTCTAAGTGGTGGTTTTTGTTGAGGTGCTTGCCTGGTATGTGCTGATGAGCTTCTCCAGAACGTTGGCTGGGCAAGGGAGGAGAGAGGTGGGCCTAAAGTTGGCCATGATCAGGGCATCTGCCAAAGGTTTCTTGGGAAGTGGTAGGATGATAGTGTGTTTCTAGGAGTCCGAATAAGTGGTTGTGGATGGATATTTGTGGAGTATCGGTGTGGGAGCTGTGAAGATAGGGCCGAGACCTTTGGCAAAGATGTAGTGCTGGCATAGGCCCAAGGGGCCTTCTGAGTGGATGGAATGCATAGGGTTAGTGTTTTGCTTGGTTATGACAGATGTCCAGCAGTTCAGGTGGACGTCTATGGTGTTGCTGTCTTCAAAGGAGCGGTCAGGTTGGGGGGAGGGGCAAAGCTGTTGTTAATAGGTTTTGATAGAAGTAGTTTGATAGTTGAGTGCATAGTTCCTAGGGGGAGGTTATAGCTGTGGAGCTGGCAAGGGGGACGTGAACTCTTTCACAATAGCAAAGATTTCTGTGGTGGAGTTCGAGCACTCTGTGAGGCCTAGGAGTTTGGTGGTTTTGAGGGGCTGGTGATCCAGATGGCCGATTTGTTGGAGTCTGTCAGTGTTATCATCAGAGTGGCTCCACTGTGGCTCCCTTATATAGGTTACCAACAGAAGCTCTAAGCCATCAACGTCCTAGTCCTGTCATGACTGTAGAAGACAAGTAGTTTTAGGACCACCACTTTACTTATTCCACAGGTTTTATACAATGTTATGGAGCAGCTGTACAACTACAACACCTATGTCTAAATAACCATATCACCCCAGCACTTCAAGTACAGGACTCAATACCCATGACCACACTCGTCTCCTTACAGACATCACAACATGCCAACAGGGACATCTATGACACTTTATCATCCTTCACTCAAGCAAAACTTCATAGATATTCACAAAATAGAATGCCCTGCAGTATAGACCGCCACCCCACTGACCATCGTGCCCTTCAAGACATCACAAATCTGTGGATACCCTTCCTCTGTGTCCAAGCAGCTTGATTCTGCAATTTCTTTCCATAAAAGGTCAGAAATATTCAAGCTGCCTTGAATTCTGTAAGAAGTAAAGACCTGATGTTTCAGTAACAGATGACTCTATCTCTATCCATTCAAAAATGTGTCTCAATCTTCCACACACAGGCATTAGGAAATGGCACTCATTTTGCCATGTCGAACCACAGCGACATGATTGCAGAGACATTGTGATAACAATCCTCTGGACATCACAATTAGCACCAAAACATTTCCCAACTAGCAACCCACACCCTTTCAGTCATATACTATCATCCTGTGTAGGCCAAAATGATTATTTCTCTCACTCCTCTACTCTCCATGCTTACGTTAAGCTCGATGATTAAGTGACGCGAAAAGAGCACCTATCTGCTCAACACACACATCACCAAAACACTTCCCAAATTGGCCACACAGAACATCAACACACTTCTAACCAAGCACAATGTCCAAAGTAGTGTGCTACCCATCCACTAAAAGTGATACAGTGCCTCAGGAAGAGAATGGGGCACTAAAACATGAGCTGCATGCAATGCAATGCCAAACAGTCACTAACACCACATCTTTGTGTTATCATCAGAATCTTATGTAAGGCTGCTGTAACTATGTAGATAACTTCTCTAACAAGGGATCTCTGAAATATTAATGACTACAAATATTAAAGTTCAAAGACTTGACTAGTGTTCTGGGAGTGGTCTCTTGACAGTAAAGGAAAGTTAAATTCTGATGTAAGCCCCTTTCCTTATGGGAAGAAGGTTGGTAGTATCTATTAAGAGAATGAATGACGTTTTAATGCATGTTGTGCCAACCACAGGTTTGAATGATGGAAGAGTTAGAGGTCTATTTTGGCTCTTCAAGGGAAATGTTTAGAGGCAGGTTGGAAGAAATATTATTTTCCCTAGCTATAAGTTTGGGGGACCGAAGGAACTGACAGGCAAACGTGGTGTGTCTATGAAGCACAATTCAGATCAAGGAGTAACTTATGGTTTCAGAAGGTCAGTCAACACATGGCTGATGCTGGTCTAGTAAATGAGTTTCCTTCCTGGCTTCCATCCTTTTCCTCTAGGTCTGGCTCCCACCCCCATGATGAGAAGGAGCCGCTTCAGTTAAGAAATCTGTGATTACAGGTCCACCTTTATTACAGTTTTTTTTAATCCAAACACGTACCACCAAATATGTGATATTTCTTCAGAAAAACATACTAGTGTCTCACATCTGCTTAAAGTTTTTTAGAACTTGATAGACATTTAAAGACTTTTTCTGTGCTCGTCTGCCAGGGTTCACATTGTGATCCAGAACAGATGCTAATGGCATTTGTGTCTAGGGGGCTGCCATAAATAGAGCGTCCTTATAAACCATTCATGGAGGCATTCATTGAGGACAGTGGTTTTTGCTGGAAATTTGTGTTCCCCCGAGCTCTAAAAAACTAAGAGAACGAGAGAAAAGAGTCTAAGAGGGTGCCTTGGGTCATTTGCAATTTTTTGGGCAGATGTCTGATTACAGCTCTGCATCAAGTCACCCCCAAGTGTGCTCGCAGATTGGCTGAATGTGATGCAAGTTTAGAGTGGATGACTGTAGAAGTGTATGTACCTTAAAGTTGACATTCAGGTGGTTTAATATGGGAAAAAATGACTTACGGGTGGCGCAAGGGGCTTGTAAATAAGCCCCTCATGTGATGTGTAGTCAATATGCATGGATGAAATTCCCTTTTCCCATCTGTGGTTAGCAGCTGCATAACCATGGGGCATTCCAATGTTTCTGCATTGCCCCTTGTCCTAGATTGGAAAAATAGAGAATATTATTAAAATTCTCTGCAAAGCAAGAATTCCTCATTTCGGGCATCGAGGAATGTAAGCAATGAGGAATTCTTGTGCAAATCGTCGCTGTCAGAGGCTGGAGATTGTAATACACTTAATGGTAATAACATTACATTAATTACAGTGGCTAGCCCCGACAGTGCAAAGAAACCTTCCCAACAGGGGAAGTTGTGTTTGGCTCCTATCTGCCAGGAGGGCCCTGCAGGCGGGCACTGCACACAGACTTCCCTGCTGGAAGAAGTTGCTTTGAAGTGCATTGTCAAGAGTCCACACATTGGGGATATGTAACAAAAAGTGATGCAACACAGCGCACCAAGTCACCTTGCTATGCTGCGCTGGGTGACAGGGAAAGGGCAGGAATGCGCTGTACTTAACAATATACGGCACGTTCCTGTCATTTCCCAGCAGTGGCACACAATGTGCTGCCTAGCACCAACGCATGCACCCTGCGTTTTAAGCAGGATTGTTTTTGTACGGGAATGGGCACCTTCTTGCACAAAACCAATCCCCTGTGGCATTTTCCTCTTTCTGTATGTGCTGTAGAAGGTAGCACACAATGAAAGAGGAAAAACAAGGATAAATAAACATATTCCTCCTCGTTAAGCTTCACCTGGGGAGGCATAGCAGTTGTGGCACATTCCCAGGTCTATCACTTATGGTATATCAGGTAATGCATTAAAATCCATGGGTGTTTCGTTGGAGCATCTAAGCACCACCTATGGAACGCCTCCCTGGAACAGAGTAATGCAATGAAGAAATTTGTGCTGGGTTGCTTTACTCCAGATTTATCAAGTCACTCAGTAACATTTAGTGGATGCATCGTGCATGCACTCCGTTGCGTGGTGCAAGTGTGACGCAACTACTTGATAATTAGGGCCCAATGTATTTACCTTCAAGCAGTAAGCATTAAGGTGCATTTGTCCTGACCCACCCAGTGCTAGAAAAAGCATCTTTTTCATATTTTTCATCAGATCAGTCCCAATACAGCTCCAAGGGTGAAAAAATTGGTCAAATTCCAGTAATTTGCTTACTGCACTGGAATTTCTACTTCACATCACGGGACATTTGTCCAACGTGGCTTCCTCATGTTGGTCCTCTGTCCTGTGGTGATTAAGTACAATTAACTGAGCAACACATAGATGCATGAGCTTCTACATGTGGTTTTCTCCTGCTCCATCCACTGAACAGTATAGACATCAACAAGCATAAGAAGCCATGCCGGCTACCATAATTAACAAGCAAGAAGGTGACATCTTGTCATTGGACAGTAAGTGGGCATCATGGACACCCTATCACAGAGTTTCTGTGAGTTTGAAGATCACTGTCCTTACACAGCGGGGCATAATAATGTATTTTGTCACTATACTCAGGGTTCTCCATTAAGTTTTGAGAAACCCAGCTTTTATAAACCCCCAGACCGAGATTAAAGAAAGTTATTCACCATACTAGTCCGTTATATGTGTCCACTGGTCGCTAGACCTTTAAAGTTAGAGGTAGGGGCAGGTACCAAACAATGTTCTATGCCTGGTTTCTCATTGACTTGATGGGCATGCCCTATATCTCTATAGTGAGGTAGGGGGGTCATCTGAATGGAAATGGGGTGTCCTCTGAATGAGGCACTATGATAATGTATGAGATCATTGTGTCTGGATCTCCGTGTGTGAGTTTGGAGAGGTGTTAATTTCTCCTCATACTAGGTCCGCGTCAACCTAGGAACTGAGTTTTCATCTGAATGAATCTGCTGAAATTTAAGATGCGCGTAGCACTCCATCTTCTGTTTAATAAAACATTTGGTATAGCAAGATCAGGACAACAGTTTGTTGGTTGAAATAATAATTCCTCAACTATTGTCCATCAGGATTTATAAAGCACGGCAAAACACCCTTGAGGGTCTCAAGGCACTGGTGTTGCCGGCTGCTTTCAAAAAAGGGGCAAAAGCAGGAGAAATCACTCAGAAAAAATGGGGAAGTGGAAGGAGAAGGCAGTAAGAAACGAGGCAAAATGAGAAAAACGCACTCAGAAAAACAGGGGGAAAGGAAAGAGAAAGCAGTAAAAATTAGGCAAAAGCAGGAAAAGGTACTTAGCAAAACTGTGATGAAGCGATGCAGCAGCACGGGAGAGCTGGGCTTGGTACCTGCTCAATAGGTTTGCATTGTCAAGCTATCATAAGAAACAAGCACTCACAAAGGCAATAGCAAACACAGGCATGCACAAAAGCTCATTTAGAGATGGGCAAGCCAAAAAAATGAACAGGTAGAGCCAAGCCAGAGCTGAGCCAAGGCTGTGGCTCGGAGGTTAAAACCTGTGCACAAGTCGAGCCCTGAAAATGTTTGCTATGTAAATCATGCAATAAAATTCACGTAAAATATGATAAAATCTCTTCAAAATTCAATATTTGTTCATCATTTGGAATCTTTGACATTGATACGTCACATTATAGCACTGCACTGAGAAGTGTTTTTTAAAAGTGATAGATTTCAGACATGAACCTTTAAATGAATTAAGAAGGCAAGCCAGTTGTCATGTTAGATCAGTACATGGCCTAGATTATATTAGAGCAACATTACAGTCTATTAAATCAAGCACAATTGCTTTTTGTACAACTGGCAATGTGACCTCACATATTTGAAAGGGGTTTCATATGCAATGATAAAGAAAAACAAGTTTTGGTGAAATAAAATATTTGTCTAAGATCACACAAGTTTAGCAGGGAAGGTGAGATTTGGCCAGGTTGTCAGGTTTTGGTTTCTGCAAATCAGCCAGTAAATAGATATCTATTTGTCTTTCATTATGTTAGGACTTTGTTTTTACCTCTCTTAGGGGCATATCAGCAACAACCGGCGATAATTATCGTTAAGCGCACTTAGCGCTAGGATAATTATCGCCGGCTAGCATGGATTTTTATCGCTGAGATAGTGATAAAAATCCTAGCGCTAACTGCCAAACGTGAGATTATCGCTGGAAACCCAGCGATAATCCCATGAAGTTTGGCGATAGCTTGCTGATAGGGCCTCACATACTTAGCCATAATATCCACCTTCCATAGGATATCATGGCTAAATCAGTTTCAAAGCAGGCGTAAGGAAAGTAGCGATAACAGAGGTTATCGCCACTTTTCTTGTTGCTATGCTGCTTTGCGTGAGGCTTGATAATAGGAGAAATGTCGCTTAGCGACATTTCTCCCGTTATCCTGGGGAGGAACGCCCACTTTGCATCTCATTAGAGATGCAAAGATGGGCGTTAGGAATTCATGCGCTAAGGCAAGGTTTCTCGCGATAGCGTGACCTAGCTAATATAGCGATAAAATTATCGCTGCTTTTCGGCCGCAAAAGCGCCGATAATTTTGTATCGCCGCCTTGTAGATATGCCCCTTAATTTTTCTGCAGTTTTAATATAGCGCGAATTTAGAGCACTTTACATGAGCACCAGTTACATTCATTGTTTATAGGCAAGGTGAGATTAAGTGACCTGATACCAAGGTCTAGATTTACTAAATTCTCAAGCAGCACAGTGCAGTAGCTGTAAATGATGCGCTGCACTGCATGAGAAGAAGAGAGCAGGAGAGCACCAAATGTATTGAAATATGGCACTCTCCTCCCCCTCTCACTAGATCCGGCGCTGAGAACAGTTGCTGTGTGCCACGGAGACACCTTTGTGCCATGGTGCGAGGGTGTCTCCGTGAGTCTAGCATAGGTTTTGTACCGGAAGGGTACCCTTCCAGTACAAAAAACTATGCATAGACTGTCTTTAACCCTTTTTCCATTTTATATGTGTGCTGTAAAGTGCAGCACACATGCAAAGTCGGAAAAGGAAGGAGAAATGAAAGCATTTCTCCTTCCTTGCGCCGACCTCAAAAGGGCACAGTTTTCTTGCGCTAAATCCTGTCCACTATTTTTAGTAAATTGGGGTTAGCATCAGAAACCTTGAGTGGTTGCATGGGAATGCCCATGTACAACCCATGGTACACCCCTTGGCACTCGCTGCTTTTGTGTTACTTTCACTTTATTTCCAGTGCTAAGCAAGATTAGTGATTGAAAGTAAATTGGCAAAAAAAGATGTGTTGATTTGAGTCACTTTTGTGACGCAAACACATGGAAAAATCATAGTAAGTCACCCACAGAGACTCAAACCTGATTCCCCAATCACAAAGTCAACAGATCTGGTCCTAAGGGCACATCCTGGGTGGTGAGAGGGAGGGAAGCAGGCAGAAGCCACATAAAAGTTGGGCTCGAGGTTCCAACGGAACCTTTTGCTGAGCCAGAGCCAGGCTTCAGGCTAGAGCCTGGCTCGAGTTTTCACTGTCTCACCCACTAAGCTGGTTGCATGTGTTGCATGCAGAAATGAATTCCCCACATTAAAGCTAGATATAATGGCTTTGACAATGCTACAGAGAAAGTCGCAAAAATATTGTTTTCTGTACTGAATGGTTTTAGAAGATGAAGACTTGATTGTAGCAAATAAGGTGAAGATGGAGTAAGTGTTTCAGATGTAAAACAATGCCTCAATTATTCCAATGGAAGCACTTCCTAGAAGGCGGAATGATGCAACAAACAGCCAATAGCCTGCAGAGAAACAGGAAAAACTCCTCTGGCCAAAGTCGAAGCACGTTCTATGTATATTTTATAGACTTGTTAACAATAGGTCTTGGAGACCACTGTTCTTTCAACAGAGACTTTCATAGGAGCACCTTACTGGAGACTTCACTGCCAGGGCCAAGCTCGCGACACACTCTGGGCCACATACCTGGCATATGGCAGTGATCTGCAGGCACTCACACAACCATTCCAAGAACTCAGGTAGATTTATTAGCAATATGCTCTCACCGTGCACCCTGTGATTAAAAGCTATACCACTCGGCGCCATACCACGCCATACTCCCAGGAGCATGAGTCCAACAAGGTACCCTGACATTCTTGGGGGCATATTATCAATCACGGCGTTAAAATTATCTCTGCTTTAGCGGCAGAAAACGGCCGCTAAAGCGGCGATAATGGGCTTGATAATATGCCGCAGAGAATTCCAATAGAAGCCAATGTTGACACCAGAACATGGGCTTCTATGGGAATTCTCAATGGCATATTATCAAGCCCATTGTCGCGGCGATAATTTTAACGCCGTTTCTTGATAATATGCCCCATGGAAAGTCACTTACATGGAAAATGACCTGCTGGGTACTAACATTCAGTGGACCTGAGTGACCCGCTCACATGCAGAGATACTGACCCGTCGATATACAAGAACAGGACCCTGGAAATACATGCATGTGAATGGCTTGTGACAAAGAACATGTCCTGCAAGTATGTAGAGAAAGTGACCTACTGGCTACAGAGCACATTCCTTCCACCGTTTTGTATCTCGTTTGAAATTACAAAACAGGACCAACCATATGCAAATCACCTTTGGTCCTCCTCCAATGGGAACAGTTCCGTCTGAACATGATCAAAGGACCACAGACTGATTCGGTTCCTGATTGGCCTTATCGATAAGGTGCAGCTAGAATGTCTACGGTACAAAGCGCAAGTGACTCACATTCTGTCATTGCCACACGCCACAAAGTGCTTCTGTACCATACAAATGATAGATGACATACAAATAACATACTATAACAGGTGGCGCTTCAACTTTAGTTTTGTCATGTCACATGGGGATCGAAAAGATGAGGACTGGCATCCTGGCTGAATGAAGAAGGCGGGTATACATATTAAAGCTTATTTAAAAATTGCGAATGTAAGAGGCTGTCATATTATTCACACCTACTTCACCATCATAATTTCAGGGTTCACGGCATTGCCGCTGTGCTTTTTCCATTCCTCGTGCCTGGTTTTCAACACATTATCAACGCTGATGGCAGAGCAACGCGCAGTGAATGTCACTGATGTGAGGCTTTTGTTCTAGCGATTAAATAATGTTTATTCCGAGCTTATTGGCGCCTCTCCAGTCAGCTCTCTCAATAGGCCTGACATTCTATAGCTCTATTTTTGAACATGGATTTTGCAAAATGGAAAATGGAACCGACCTGTGATGACAACTTGCAAAGAAACATAACAAGAAGCCCGTTGTACTGCAGCTGTCTGCAAAAAAACACTGAAATAGCTTCAAGCTCTATGTACGCAGAGTAATTACAAAGTATACTAATTCTAGATTTCATACTCTTATATCAAAGTTTTATATCGACCTAAACTTATATCGACCCCACAATATAATTTGCTAAGGTTTCGTCAAGGTGAGTAGATGTGAAGCCCTTCCCTGTGTGTTTTAGGGGTGGGAGTAACTGGTGTAATTCTCTCCAGTGTAATTACACCTAATTACCACAAAAGTACTTGTATCCTTGCGTAATTGTGCCATCCAGGTTTTAGCGAAATTTTCTTAGTGCAAAATAGAACCTCATGGCCAAATTGGGTTCGAGGGTGTATTTTGTGCGAATAAAATCACACGATTTGCTACAGAACACAAACAGCAGTAGCCAGCAGCCGCTCTCTCTCTCTGAGGGGCATATTTACAAGGGCTTTATCTCCGCTTTTTTGGCTTAAAAAGCCAAAAAAGCAGAGATAAAACTATCACACTATTTACAAGAGGGTGCTAACATGCATAATCGCATGTTAGCACCCTTTTACCCAACGCCTCCCTTTGCATCTCTAATGAGATGCAAAGTGGGCGTCACTGGGCGTACCCCAGATGGACAACCTTGTAAATATCGCTGATGTTCACATTGCAATATTTACAAGGCTGCCCCAGCATTTTAGCACACATTAGTTTTTTGAGAATACAGATGTTTTCTCCAAAAACTAACGTCTGCTAAACTACAGACTTACCTATCCCCAACATTGGAGTGGATTATGCTGATATGACCCTGTGGGTCGTATCAGCAAGGTTATCGCCGTTTTGCAGGGAACATCGCTGGGAAACCAGCGATGTTCCGTGCAAAAGGGTGATAACGTTGCTATCTCTGGAATTTTTATCGCCCTGGAGTAACGCATTGTTAATAACTCGCTACCAGGGCGATACATTGCAGAGATAGCCTGCGATAATATATTTATTGTTAATATGCCCCTTAGTTCATTGTTCCTGTGCTCCTGTGGTAGGATTTTTGCCCCATAGTATTCTTAATTGCTCAAACTGGTGTAATCGCATAATTTCAGTAACTTTGTATCACAAGAGTAATGCATGATTATTTAATTTAGTTTGATTCAGAGGTCGTTGCAGGCAGGGGGCCGTGGAGTACAAGCCCCAGTCAGACTTGCGGCAGGAAGGCTGCCATCAGCATTTTTGCCCCTTGAGGCGCTTGAGAACCTTGCTTTTTGCTCCTGCAGCGTAAGAAGGAGGTCATTGCAGGCCGAGGGACGCAGACTACAAGCTACAGTCAGATTTATGACAGGGAGGCAGCCTTCGCATTCTCCCAGCCAGAGGTGTTTGATAAGCATGCTTTGTGCTCCCGCAGCGCAGGAATGAGGTCGTTGCAGGTAGAGGGCCGCACACTACAAGCCCCAGTCAGACTTGCGACACAGAGGCCACCCTAAGCATTTTAGCACCCGGAGGTGCCTGAGAAGTCTGCTTTGTGCTCCCACAGTGCACGTAGCACATGGGAGACACCCGGGTGCGTGCCAGGGCGAAAAGCAGGCCATCCATCTGCGGCCATCCGGACGAGGCTGGACTGGGCCACACCTCTTGGTTTGGGACTTCTGACGTGGTATGAGTAATTGGCCTTTTGTGGATTCCAAGGGGATGGCTGTCAATACATAATAAGGTTGTTGTTTGCAATCATTCACGCCTTGCTCTAGTCTCCCCTTTGTTTTGGTCTTCTTCCATAAGATGCAGTGTTTAGAACATGATTTATTCTCTCTCAACCCTGGTAGGATATTTTGATACATGGGGAAGAAGAGTTTCTCTGTGAATAAGGGAGGGGAAAAGGGTCTGGGTTCTACCCGCCCTATTACTGCTTATCTCACCATGGTGATGGGTGCTATTTCCACTGAACTCAACCTGGCAGAAAACCGCATTGATGCAGTGCAGAAACTGATCACTAATCCTTTCCCATTACCTGGAGGTCAACTTGTGGTACCTCCCATAAAACCTAACACGACCCCGGATGTTACTGCACAAAAAGACATTGCACCATCGAAAGTGCAGAAGCAGAATAAAGGAAGAGCCAAAAACTCTCGTATAGCGCAAGACGATATGCGCATCATCCACCTTGGTTCATCGAGTTCCGCTACCTTTATTGACAACAATCCACCACCCTCTAAAAGGAAGAGGGGAGAGGAGAAAGCAAATAGGTCTCCGCCAAATGCTCATGCTAACCTGGATCCCCCTCAGACAGACAGGGATGGGGCATCGTCATCTCTATGCCCTACTCAACCAGTAATAAATAATACTATCAACCCTACTACCATGGCCAACACACTCGCAGCCTTTCAAGTATGTTGTCAGATACTAGTTGCAGGACTGGAGACCCTGCTGAAATTCGTTCAGCAGGTCATGGTGGGCCAATCTAAATCTCTGACTGGCAAAATCCAATCTCTGATTGAGGTACTCAATAAAGTTTCATCAGGTAACACAGGGGACCATCGTGCAGCCGTTCTACTGTCTCAAGTAATTCAACTTAACAATGGCAATGACCCTCTAGGACAAATTAAGTCCTATAAAAGCTTTAGCATCCCACTTACAAGAATCCATCTGATCCCCCACCTTAGGACCCTTCACCCTTATACCCAGACTCAGTATGTTTCATCATCATCATCACCAAGGAGTCAACTGGCCAAGCTACACCTGCCCCCGGAATGCAAGTTGTATGTGATCATCCTGGAGGGGGGCTCCTCCTTTAGAGTGTGATGCCCAAGAGGACAGCCAAAACCTCATAAATAAAGCTGGACACGGGTGTAGGCAAAGTGCAGGGTGCCAGATTGACTTAGTGGGTACAATCATCATGGCTTGCAGGGTGAGATAGGTGGGTTCCACACCCAAATGTGTGAGGGGGGATTGTGTGGAATGAATTTTAAAGATTTGTTCATTTCCTGCTGTCACGTTTGGCGTCTCAAATCAGCAATCCAAAATGTGCGCCCTGCCTTTAGGTTTTTTCTACCATCTACCTCCCATTAGGCCTATCAGACATTGATTGACGGTCGATGTCCCCCAGTCCTAATGGCCCCCTTAGCCACCTAGAAACTGTTCCTGGACCCCCTAGTCTCCCCCAGGGGGCATCACAGTCAAGTACGGATCAAATCTCAGCCGAAACACCTTTGAACTATCAGTTTCTATCATGGGACATTGCAGGGATACGTCATAAATTGAGTAATGAGAATTGGATATCTTTCATCCAAGACTTTGACATAAGTTGTTGCCAAGAGACCTGGACCATCAACCCTATCCATGTTGAGGGCTTTGAATCTTTTTCGTTCTCCCGCCATACCGTCAGCTGCAGGAAGGAGGCAAAGTGGGCCTGATTGTTCGCATTTCTATTGCTAATAGGAATTTGAATGTCAAGGTCTTACTTTCCAAACCCTGTTATCAGATTTTATAGTTCTCTAAGTCAAACTCAGTTAAAATATTATTATTCAATTTTTATTATTATTTTTTCATTGGAAAACCAGCTGGCATTATAGATGAAATGGAGACCACGGTAGCTAAATTAACGCTCAGTGAAAAAATAACATGTCTCACTTATGTGGGCAGGCGCAGTGGCGGCTCCTTTGCAATGGCAAAGGAGCATCACCCCACTGCCTGGCTCAAAGCCAACAAATGTAAAATAAAATGATGCTCTTGCATCGTTTTATTTTACATTTGCCAGCTCTTAGCCAACAGTGTTGGGAGAGGCGGGGCCAAGGCATGGGAGGGGGGAGGAGGACTGCTACGAGCACTCCACTCCCTAAGTGCGCATATGTGTTTTGGCCGGCCATCTCAGGCCGACCAAAACACACATGCGCACTTAGGGTTTCTCCAGCCCAACTGCATTGAGCATCCAGGCTGGAGAAACCCCAGAGACTCCCTGGTATGAGGGTGGAGTCTTTCCTGCGTGCTCAGATCAATCCCTGTGCTGCTCTGCATCACAGGATTTGAATGGGAGTCTGGGTCCCAGGGTCTGCTGGGAATCAGGAAGACAGGAAAGCGGAGAGGC
This sequence comes from Triturus cristatus, assembly GCF_964204655.1. NCBI lineage: Eukaryota > Metazoa > Chordata > Amphibia > Caudata > Salamandridae > Triturus > Triturus cristatus. Next base: position 873,188,526 of record NC_140580.1, on the reverse strand, counting down.
GGCGAACGCGATGTGATGCGGCCGGTGGCAAAAGGGGAAAAAGGGATTTTAAAAATATTTTTTATATTGTATTCCCCCACCCCCACGCGATGAGTCCAGCATGACCCCACGCGCCCCACCACCCTTTGTTAATTGCAGCCACCGCTGGGTAGGTGACTTTAACAATGTCAAATGCATTCACAGTGGTAATCATGTTTGCAGAATCACGGCTGGGCAGGGCGAAAATATTAGCCATTTTATGCACTCAGCATATGGGGAAGGCCTGAACTGGATAGTACTTACTTATAACTTGTCTTTTTCGTCGAACTTACATGGTTCAAGCTTTACTAATTCCCCCATATTTGTTGGTAAAAGCAGTGTAATCAATTGTATTTTACACTCGGCAGACCTGGTCTCTAAACTGGGGAGTTATGAGATACACCCTTAACCTTTTAGTGATCATTAGCCAATCATCATCAGTCTGTTGAGATCAGAGCAAAAGTGTATGTTAAAAGGGAACAAACGTTGGGGATCATGTTAATCACACTTTGAGAAAGGACAGACATGCCTCATTGTTTGCCCATCACAGTTCTATGGTATGTACTGAAAACATAAACAGAAATGCGCCCCTGGTCCCACCTTTCTCTCAGTCCTATCATGACGGAGCTTAGCCGGTTACAGGATTCATTTAGGGGTATATTCACAAGAACGTGTGATAACTACCGCAAGAGTAGCTTAACACAACTCTCAACATTGCAGCCTATCGTGGGAAAATAACCCTGTGTCAACGTGGAATTCATAACAAGGCAGCCCCATGCGATAGTTTGCCAAAACCGCGGCCAATGTCCGCGATACAACCACCTCGACGGAGATAAAAACACAAACCCCAACGCGAAAAAACCTACGATGGGCCAAAGCGTGATAAGAAAACAGTGACAACCTGCGTGAGGGCAGCAATATTCACACGTAATGCGGGAAAAAGCACAAGAACAGCATACGGAAAATGCCACAGAACAAAATACATCAACAGCAGAGTACCACGGATGCACCCTGACCGACTGCAGAGGACAACATGTAAACCACAACATCCAAGCATCGTGGAAGAACAGAACCGACCGGCACACCGCATGAAAGAGACCAGTGGTAGACAAATCAGAGCCGCAGGAGCAACTCACCCACCATGCAGCATACACACATAAGCAGAAGTGCACCTCGACATTGACAACATCCCGGTACAAACAGCAACCCCTCCACAACTGAACACAGGACACAACTGGTTCCACAAATGTGCACATCCTGGCAAATCACACCTGAAACCGCAGGAAAATGTAACATGACAATGTACAAGTACAACCTGTAACCTGCAAGTATGTTTTAATCACACATGCAGTGCAATTAGACATCTTCTTTTGTCCCATGATTGCCATGGATGGCTACAATGTGACGTGCTCATGAGAAGTAAGTGTCAATGATGGTGTTCCTACGGGCCGTTCCTGCCGCAGCTGCAATGGGATGTGGGCCACCTGCCCCATCATCACCATCATCGTCAGGTACCTCTGGAACTGGGATCCATGGGACATAGGTGCGAACACAGATGTTGTGCAACACACAGCATGCAACGATCATCTTGCACACGATGTCCGGGCTGTACAGGAGCTTTCCACTTGCACGTGATTTCAACACGCCAAATGTGCGTTCAAAGATGCCCCTGGTGTGTATGTGGGCCGAACTGTACTGCCTCCGGGCAGGTGTGTTCGGGTCTCGGAGGGGTGTCATCATCAAAGGGCAGAGCGCATATCCTTGATCACCTGTGACAGTGCAGGGAGAAAAGAGTCATTATCTGGTTCGGCAGGATGTGATGGCAGGTCCACTAATACAGTGACGCCTGTGCTGGATGTGTGGGGTGAGTGTAAGCCAGCCCTCAGGGACTAGCTGGTGCTGGCAACCTTTCCAACAGTCATCAGGCACTCAGAAATGCAATGTCAGAACTACAAGGGGGAATGACTCGACCCAGGCCAGACACCAAATCCATACCTGTCCATTGCTGATGACAACCCCCAGGCCACAGGCTCAGAGTCAGACACCAACGATGTACCGCCGGAGTATGACGGTCACTCATGGCGCACAGGGTTAGTGGCACCACGTGTCGCAGGCCTGCGATGTGGGATTATGCCTCACTGATCGAAGGGAGTCTTGTGCTGTGGCCACTGCCACGGACTTGGGGTCACTGCCATTCAGGACTCAGGACACTGTTCCACATGTGGGACCTACTGGGCCGAAGAGGACGCGGGTGGAGAATGTAAATTAGTAAGGAGTGATGTGAACCAGCGTCGGGAGGGCCAGCTAGGGTCTGCGGAGACTGCAAAGGTCGCAGGACTCGGGTTTGGTGCTTGCACTGGCACGTGTTGGGCCCTCTTTGACACACGACGGTGTCAGCAGGTGAGCAGTGCGGCACTGGGGTGGGCAGGCCTGGTCTGTACATTAGCATCCTGGGGTGCAGCTGGCGCACAGGATCGCAGGCCCCGCTGCTCACGGCGTCGGGCTCGTGGCAGGCCACGAGGCACCTCACTGTCAGTTACGTTGGCCTTCCAGGGAGTTAACCATGCTCTGTGCAACGGGGTTTGTCACCACACCCCTGCGCAGCCCTGGCGTACTCAGGGCCAACCCACTACGCTCACGCACACGGGGGGACACAGCGTGCGACACTTCCGCTATCTGTCCCACGGCCTGGGGTGACATTGTTTGCGTCCACTGCTCACTACTCTCCAGTCACCAGCAGTTGTGGTCTGCATGGACATATCAGTTGTTTGCATTCCTATGTCTGTCCTGCACATCCACGCCTCTGTTTTGGGTGCAGGGGTAGCCCAGGATGACCATGGAGTGGTGTAATCATGTCTGGTCGGTGGTCATGTAGTTTGACATGTTGTATGTGGTTTGGCCACGTGTGCATTCCCACAGTTGTGCTTTGTGTGTTGGTGGCTTTGGAGTGTGTGATGTGTTTATTTGGCACTTACCAACAAGCCGTCCCGTTCCATATGTGCCATCCTGGAAGCGCTAGTTGATGATGGACTGTCAGAAGATGAAGGAATCATACACACGGCCTGGGTAGTTGGCGACGACATTGTTGAAGAGTCCCCGGTGGACCACTATTGCCTGCATATTGATGGAATGCTGATGCTTTTGGTTGCGGTAGTGGTGTGCAGTATCCGCAGGGGGCACAAGTGGGACATGTGTGCAGTCGATTGCCCCCAACACGGCCAGGAATCTGGCTATGGCGTAGAAGCCTTGCTTTGTCTCCAGCTGTTTCTGCGCAGTGTTGGGGAAGTGAAGGTACTACGATATGAAGCTGAGGATTGCATCCAGGACAGGTGTGATGAACTTTGATAGGGCTGTCTGTGAGACCCCTCCGACTCTGGCAGTTGTTGGTTGGAAGGTACCAGAGGCCAACAGGTGCAGCACAGTCAGCAGCTTTGTCTGCGGAGGGATGTTGGTTCTCCGCTGTGTTGGGACCGTCAGCCTGTGGGTGATATGGGTCATGATGCGGAGGATGGTTGCCCTTTTAAACCTGTAGTGGGCAATGACTTCCTCGGGCGTTAGGTCTGTGAGAGTGGTGCGTTTTCGGAAGGTCTGCTGTCTCACTCTGCGCTGCCTCTGTGGTGGTCTGGGGGGGGGTCCGGGTCCTGGGGGGTCCGGGTCCTGGGGGGGGTGGCGGTCCTGGGGATGGTGGTGCTGGGTGTTGTGGCCCTGTTGGGGCTCCGAGCTGCATGATGAGTAGCTCCATTGCGTCGTTTGTTCTTCAGGTGTGGCTGTGTGCGGGGCTCTATTGCAGGTAGTCGTCCGTCTTTACACCTGCTTGAGGCAGGTGTTAAATACCTGCGGCTACCGCGGCTTATCGCCTGTTTTTGGTTCGCTTCGCAGATCTGTCAGTTCGTTGTGAAAGTGGTGCTGTGCTTTTTTGTGTGATTTTGCATGGGAACGCCTACTCTGCATCTTATTAGGGCTAGCTGGTGGTGTCTGCCGTGGTGATACATTTTGAGGCAGTTATCACAGGAATACTGGCGATGCCTGCTGTTTGCACCAGCTTGTGAATTGGGTGTTAGATCTATCTCCACTCTTGATGCGTTAAGGTGCAGATAAATCGGAGATAAGGCCTTGTGAATATGCCCCTTGGTGTTTCAAAAAATGTGATAGCCTGGGTGCAAAATTAATGCTTACAAGATATAGCAAACTGGTTTGGATGCTTCTGTCACATTCCATATCCGAAAATAAATTGAACTTCATTCCAGTTTTTGAATTAGTATTATATATCCTTCCAAGCACCAGTTATTCAAGGTTTTGTAGGCACATTTGTGAAGCCTTGTTTGGTTAGGAAAACCCGTCTTGTAAGATACAGAAGGAAGTCAGATGGTGGTGACTGGGGTAGCACAAACCCCTTTAGGAATCAACACTATGGATGGATTTACCAACAGACTTTGATATGTTATCAAAGCAAACATAAGGATATGATTGCTGGAGCGCTGAAACGTTTCAGACACTCACCCCCAGTCACAGATCTGGGTTGAATCTATCATAGTTTTTTAACTGACATTGCCACCCCAGTTCAGACCCAATTATATGCAAATCAGTCTTGACCATGTTCCTCATGGGAACAGTCCAGCCCGAACTGCCAAACCAGGTGTTCCCTGGACCGGAAACAAGCATTGTGGGACCGGTTTCGCGGTAACACCCCTCATCAGCCAGGCTAGCATAAATCCAGTGGCAAAGTGAGCAAGGGACCCACGTCTGGGCATACCCTGCCAAATTTGTGTAAATCCGTTCAGCCGTTTGGGCTGTAGCTGTGTCTAATTTTCCCATACAAAATGAATGGGGAAAATGCATTTTGCCCCCCCCCCCTTTTCCATTGCCTCCACTTGACGGATCACCCTGAAATTTTTGAGTTAGAAGCTGCTAAAGATGAACATTTATTTTTGGAAAGTTTCATGAAGATTCGTCAAATTGTGTCAAAGTTATAAGCAAACCAAAATTATATATTATATAGATGTGAACAAGACTGCCGTTGGGCAGTCGAAACGCGTCAGGCTGGGCACTTGCTTACAATGAAATATGCACTTGCACATTTAAATCTGCAATAAGAAAAATAAACTTTTCTCCACGTTGTGGTCCGTACCTGTTTTGCTGTTGCAGACAGGAAAAGACGAGCCACTCCGGTATGAGAGTAAAAATTAACGGGTTTATTCAGAACAAAATACGTGTTTCGACCTATCTCGGGGTCTTGGTCACAAGACCATTTGCCAGTTCCACACATATTTAAAGACACAGTGACCAGCATGACGCAGCATGCTATAGTTGACATAAATGAAAGACTTGGTGATGTTTCACAAATTAAAATTGTAATTGCAATGTTTATGATTTCCTGACTCCTAAGCCTAGTAAGGTTTCAAGTAATACAAATTCAAAACGACACATTACACATTTTGTACTTAGATAGGATGTACACCCAAATGCCACACTGTTATGTTTGCATCAGTTACCTTGGGTTTAGTACCCTTATACATAATAGGTTAACATGTGTTATTCTGAAAATACTTCCATTTATATTTTGTGTTTGATACACAATAGTATTCAAGGAGGATGGAAAGCAATTATAGCTTTAGTACCCCTGTCTAGTCCTGGTGGTGTGTCTCGGGACCAGTCAATCGTGACTACTTATTGTGCACAAAGTGGTCTTGATCTCTCATCGGTGCCCACCTAATTACGGTGCCGTAGTCCAGTAAAGCTGTTAAGACATGTGATTTAAGTGGTCAAAAGGTGCAACCTACTTCTACCCAAATCGTGCTAATGGAGAGATGACGGTTCAGGAGAACGTCCTTCAATCTCCTGTGCTGTCAACAATTTCATGGTGGCTACTCTCCTTCTCTAGTGCCCGACTGATCTGTTGAGAGAAACAAAAAACATAAGATAGTAAATAAACAATATTTCCTAAACCTCCATCCATAGACTCGTATTTCAGCAGAAATTGTAATGCAACAACATTTATGGTATCCCTAATATTTGTCATTATTAAAATATACTTGTGGCTTGGTTAGGGTATGTCACTTAGGTACAGATTAGGCGGAGTACAACATAAACATTTCTCACCAAAACACTTGGGGAACAAAAAAAACAATATATCTCACTAGGTGGAACTAATGGAGTTGGGTATCGGAAAGCAATCAGTATTTACAAATGTACAAACAGTTCCTCATCATTGTTCATCCCCGTGGGGAACATGCCTGCCTGCCTCTAGGATGAATCGTGATTCGAGTCTGCGTAAGGCTTGAACTCAGTTCCCTCCTCTTGGGTGTCTTGGTATTGTCTCTAGACCAAAATATTTGCCCTTTGTCCAGTCACCATTGTGGGCCTCATCAAAATGTTTAGCCGTGCTATAGCTAAAGTCTCAATATGTTATGGCTCTCCAGTGCTCAAGGATTCTTTTCTTTACTGGGAATGTTGTCGATCCGACATACCACTTCCCACAGGGACATGTGATGGCATATACTATGAATTTGGTCCCACAGTTCATGGGTCTAGGGATTTTCCTTTTTTTTTAGAACTCTGTAGTGTGACTTCCTTTACATTTTCGCTATGACTGCAGGCTTTGCATTTACTGCATTTGTAGAAACCACCACTTTGTTCCAACCAAGTCTTTTTACTGGTTCATAGGTGGCTATTGACTAGTATGTCCTTAAGGGACAGGTTTTTTCTGTAGGTGACCGATGGTGTCTGCTCTAGCTTCTTCTCAAGTAACGGGTCTTGTGTTAGAATATGCCCCCTTTTCTTTAGCACATTCCTCAGGTTACCTGCTTGTATATTATAAGTAGTTATAAAACGTACTGGTGTTCCTGCTTCATCTAGTCTGCCTTGGACTTAGGGTGGTTGGAATAAAGCATTGTTGCGGTCGATGGTATCTGCTTTCATTACACTTTTGCGTAGCATTCTAGTGGGGTACCCCCTATATCTGAATCTCTTAACCATGTTGTTTTTGGTTCTCTCGTATGAGGCTTTGGTGCTACAATTACGTTTGGCTCCAAGGAGCTCACTGTAGGGGATGCCCCATCTAAAATTAGGGGGATGACAACTAGCCGCATGAAGGATCGAGTTCCCTGCAGTCTTCTTCCTGTAAAGATCTGTGGTTAGCTTGCCATCACTTATGGTCAATCTGATGTCAAGGAAATCGATAGTGTCTTGGCTATGCTGCATTGTAAATTTCAAATTCATATTGTTACAGTTTAATTTGTTTACAATTTCACGAAGATCAAACTCCTCGCCTTCCCACACAAAAAACACATCGTATATATCCCAAGAAGCTTTTTTTCCTTTGGCCAATGCGCTCCGATGAGGGTCAGATTTTCTTGGGAGAGAGTGATCTGATTGGCTGCCAGCAACATGAGAGAAATGTTGATGGCAGCCATTGTAGGACTAGGGTACACAGCCCCTGTCCTGAAGTTAAAGTAAAATTATATTATAAGGGGGCAGGGTAGAGATACCTCCTCCCCTAGACCCTGGGGGCGGAACCAGAGGGACCCCACCCTGAGGCAAAAATAATCCACAGTTTTTGCCGTGATACCGTAGAACTTCTGCAAGACCATGGCAAAACCAAAAACAAATGGTGGCCGTAATTTTTAAAAAATATATGGGGAGGAGGACGTGAGTAGAGCCTCCCCTCCCGAGCCTATTTTGGGCCCCTTGGATCCTATCACCCAGCAGGTATAATCATTATGGGGAGGGTGGCATGTGATCCCCCTCCCCAAGTCTTGAAAGCTCTGAGGACCCTATCTCCGGGGCCGATTACTTTAAAAAAAAGGAAGGTGGCCACGCAGCCCCTCCTTCCGAGCCATTGAAAACCCCTAGGACCTCATCCCCGGGGACACTAAATAAATATAATGGGGAGAGGGGCTGTGGACCCCCCCTCCCCATGCCTCCAAATGCCCCAGGGACCCCATCATCTGGGGCTGTATTGTATTTTAACAGGGAGGGGACAAAAGGCTCAAGGGACAGAGTAGTTTCCCTGCCTGCACTAGCATGGGGAGGAAAACATGCGTTTGCTCCTGTCTGGCAGGAGCATGTTCAAATTTACCACCAAACTGGGGAAAACATGTAAGTCTGCTCCCAGCCAGTGAGAGATTTACAAATGCTCCAGTCGACTGGGCGGAGACTTGTGTTCTGTTTCACGGCTTGCACTGATCCATGCAGGGAAACTGAATACACATTGCTCCCACCAGGAGGGAGCAAGCATAAATAGCTGCTCCTTCTGAGCGGGAGAAATACAAGCTCCCTCACCATGGTGGGAGCTGTCTGGGGCTGCCGGGGGACCTAGGACTTCCTCCCTCAGTTCCCAACGTATCCATGGGTTCCCTGAGTAGGCACCGGGGCACTCTCCTTTCGACCGGGATGGGGTCCCCATGGCAGAGAAAGCTTAAAAAAGTGGACCACGCAGCCCCACTCCCCTTTTAAACAAAAAATGTCCTGGGGTATTGGGTCCCCAGGATTTTTCTAGGCTCAGGGAGGGTGGCCAAGCAGCCCCCTCCTCTTTTGTGTTACATTTGGCCCTGGGGGATGCGGTCTCCGGACCTGTAAAGAGTTGGGGGGGGCACTCCACACCACTCCTCTATATGTCAGTCCACTCTATGCCACTCCACTCAATGCTATTTCACTGTACGCCAGTCCAATCTGCCACACTCCACACTATGCCATTGAACTGTACACCACTCCACTGTACGCTATTCCACAATATGCCGCTCCACTGTACCACACTCCAGTCTATGCCACTCCTCTCTATACTATTATACAGAACGCAACTCCACTGTATGCCACTCCACTTTATGGTATTCCACTCTATGAAACTTCACTGTAGGCCACTCCACTGCACACTGCTGTAATATAAGGTATTCCACTGTACACCACTCCACTCTACACCACTCTAGTCTACCCCACTTTCCTCTACACCACTCTACTCTATGCCACTCCTCTTTACATCGCTTTCTTCTGTGCCACTCCAGTCTATGCCTCGACACTCTATGGTACTCCCCTCAACGCTACTCCACTCTACACTATTCCACTGTATGCAACTCCCATTCTCACCACTACAATATATGTTATTTCAATCATACAAACTTATCTAGATATTAAAAGCAAAACAGAAAATTTGGCCAATTCCAAACACAAATATTTGTTTATCTTCAATACGGTAGCTATAAATAAATAATATCTATTTAAATAATTTGTGTAGGGCAATAAATACTGCCAGTATCATATGAGAGTGATCTAGTTAAACATTCTAATTTAATATTGACACTCATTGACATCAGTGGTCACTTCTTTTGAATCATACAATAAGTTATATTAATGTCACTATGTGCACCTGTGCTAAAATATTTACTCACCATTAATTTAGTATTCCTCAACTGGTTTTTAGCTCTTTCTATCTTTTTTTTTAACACCAAGATCAAATTAACTAGATCAGGATGAAACCTTTATACTCAGTGCGTTCTTCCGGATTGGTGCTCTAAATTAACATTTCAAGTCAGTACCTCCACCTCCAGATCTCATACGTAATCAAAATGATGTTTCCTGTTGAATGAATCATTTATGGTCAGATAAAGGCACTCATGATTCTTTATTACTGCCTCCAAACAATATCCATCAGTACAAAAGGGGGTTTGCCCTACTAATCCGCCTGCACCTGGGCAATAAGAACCATACGAACAAAAAGAATGATGGGGCGAAATAGATCCAATAAACAATTTATGTGACTGACGGAGACTTAAATTAATCCATCAGTGAGAAACTGAATTCTCTTGTACAACAATTATCTTATTTAAGAAGGCACTCACACAGGTTTGTAAGTCCAATGTATATCACTATAGATCAATTTTTTTGTATATGTATATATGTATATTCCTTGTTATAAACATATCAAAAAATCAACATTTAACATACAATACATTGATAAACAAATCCAAAATATACACAGTTAATACATTTACATATCACAGCACAGCATCCTGACTGCCCTAATTTTTGTACAGCTGCGAACAAACATTTAACTCAAATCAAAAAGGACAGCCCTCTTATCAACACCTATCAGGGTACTTATGCATCTAAACCCTGTTTTTATTATTCAATGGTGTTGAACACTCTAAATAGAATGCTTGTGGCCAGAACATCATGGCGCAAGTATTCTAAACCTGAAAGAGAAACACCACATTATCCTCCTCCTCATAAACAATAAATAAAGAAAAAAGAAAGCAGAAAAGAAAGAGAAAAAGAAAAGAAAAAGCAGAAAGAAGAATAAACATTTTAACGATACTTGGCAGGAACAAAACGTTGGTGGCAACTCCTGCGTAAACCCACCATAGTAGGAAGAGAAGAAGAAACATCATTTTGGCTACACAGAGGATTTTGATTGATTCTCTCAGTGACCTTTACAACTCTAGATGCATTCCACCAGTTCTTTGAATTAACTCTTACAGCATTTACATACTTTGTCAACAGTGAAAGGTTCAGAGTATTTTGAGCTCCCCTTTTTACTATGGACTGGAATCTTAATACGTACAATATCACCAACAACAATTGGTTGAGAAACAGATCTTTTCCTTGAGTCAAAATACAGTTTTTGGCGAGATTGGGCTTGAGTCACATTATGTGTCACAAACTCATCCACATCACACACAGAATCCATTTTTACCCATTTGGACATCCATCCTGGACAAACTTTTGAGCAAGGTTTCCTTCCTCGTAGTGGTTCGTAAGGGGAAACTTTTGTCGAAGAGTGCGGTGTGGTGCAATAGAACCATAACATGGATCTCACAGCATTCTGTACATTGCACCTTCCACCCAAAGCCCACTGCACACAGTTGTTAAGTACTCTATTCATACGCTCCACCAAACCATTGGTCTGTCGGTGATAGAGCGCACTTTTGGAATGTGTAATACCAACTTGGCGCAAAAGACAATCAAACTCCTGGCTAACAAATTGTACCCCATTGTCGCTTACAATAGTGGAGGGGAACCCTTCTCGCAAGAAAATATCTTTCAAGAAGTCAATAACATTTCTTGAATTAGGTTCATTGATAAAACGTATTTCTGGCCATTTTGAATAATAATCAATGGCCACAATAGCAAATCTGGAATTAGCAGGAAGCATATTGAAAGGTCCAACTAGGTCAATCCCAATCTTTTCCCAAGGCCTATTAGGTAACTCGATGGGTTGAAGAGGTGGTGTACGAACTTTCAAACTCTTCTCCGAGTTAGAACAGACAACACACTCCCCAACAAACATGTCAACATCTTTGTCCATTTGTGGCCACCAGAAGTGTTCATATAATCTTCTCTTAGTAAATGTCCTGCCTAAATGACCTTCATGTGCACCTAAGATCAACCTAGTTCTTAGCACGTCAGGAGGAACCAGTCTATCACCAAGTACAAGCAGACCATCCTCAACAGAAAGTTCCAGAGAAACTTTAACAAACGTCTGCAGAAAAAAATGAGCATTTTTCTCCCTCGGCCAACTCCCTTTCACACAGTTAATAACTTCACAAAGTAAAACATCTTTGGATAGTAGATCCCTCCACTCTGTTTCACTAACAGCACACATTTCATCCAGTACCAGAGAAGCAACACAACACTCCTCGTCATCATCAGCAACAATTTCATTGTCACACTCAACAGGATGCCTAGAAAAATAATCTGCTCTTACATTCTTATTTCCGGGAATATAAGTGACCTCAAAATCATATTGTAACAGTTTAGTTGACAAACGTGCAATCCTCGGGGTATGTTCCTTCAGTCTATCACCAGAGAGAATAGATACTAGCGGACTGTGATCCGTGCGCAATTTGAAATGTTTTCTCCAAATGTACAGACTAAATTTTCTTAAAGCCCACCAGCACGCCAATAACTCTCTCTCAATAACAGCAAAATTAAATTCCGAACCACGTAATACCCTAGAGGCATAACCTAAAGTGTGCTCATTGCCGCTGATGTTTTGGGTAAGGACAACACCCAAGCCGCTGGCATCCACTGTGATAGTACATGTAACGTTTGGGTCAAAAGGTTTGAGTATCTTGGGACTAACTAGCTGATGCTTTATCCACTCAAAAACATAATTGCAAAGATTATCCCAGAGGAAAGGAACACTTTTCTTAAGCATATTGGAAAGGGGTTGAACTCTGGAAGCATAGTCTGGTATAAATCGTGAGTAAAACTCACACAGGCCAATAAATGACTTGAATCCTATCTTGTCCTTGGGAGTAGGACATTCCACTATAGCTTTTACAAGGCCTGGCCTTGGTCCAACACCCTGTTCGGAAAGGACATGACCTAAATACTCCACCTTTTGTACTCTGAAAACCAATTTTTCTTTTTCTAAAACAACACCCGCATCACGCAGAGCCTCCAACACACAAAACATAGTGTCATCTTGTGACTCGCACTTTTCATCGTGAACTAAAATGTCGTCTTGGAAAACAACCACACCTTTAATATTTTTAAGCAAATTTGACATGATTCTCTGGAAAACTGCTGCCGCAGAGGCCAGCCCAAACAGCAAGCGGCAGTATTGGAAAGTCCCAATAGGGGAAACGAAAGCAGTTAGATGCCTAGATGACAGATCCAGAACCACCTGGTGATAAGCTGACGCCAAGTCCAGCTTACTAAACCACTTAGAACCATTGATTAATGATAGCATGTCAGGAATCTTTGGGAGGGGATGAGAATCGATCCAAATATTTTTATTAAGACTGCGTAAGTCTATGCAAACACGAAGCTTACCATTTTTCTTTTTAGCAACTACCAAAGGAGAAAGCCAAAGAGACGATTCAATAGGTTCGATAATTCCTTTCTTACAAAGACCATTAAGCTCTTGTTCTAACTGATCCCTCACACTAAATGGAACATTTCTGAGTCTGTGCTTAACTGGTATAGCATTGTCCTTGACCTTGATAAGATGGGTAAAACCTTTAACCTGTCCAAGACCATCACCAAATACGGTTGGAAAACGTTCTGACAATATATCTATAAAATCATCCAAATGAAGGATAGAAACTTGGTCCTTAGTTCCGGGTCTAAGTATCAATTTGAAAAGTCGCTGGTGGAACCATCCAAGGATGTTTGAACCCTTGATGGCTACATAAACTTTTCCAAAAATTTTCCTTCCCCTAAATTCTAGAATGTCCTCAAAGTATCCTGCCAGTTCAATGGTCCTCCCTTTGTATGAAACTGGAGATCTATCTGGAGGTTGTAATGAACGAGACCCCCCACGTCTTTACATTTTTCTTGTGTTAACATTGTTATTCTTGCACTCGAATCAACTAACAAGCAAACCCTCTTAGTAGCAATTTCCACATCCACATAAGGATCCACACACTCAGAAAATACGTTAGAATCAGTATTCATATCTCCGACCACAACAACCATGTCCCTTAAATCATCCTGTATTTTGCTGAAATCATCAGACTTGGATTCAGACACAGAAACATTCGCAACAGAAGAAGAAGTACTAGTGACCTATTTAGCATCTTGAGGAAAATAAAAACTTCTCCTCCCGTTCTGACAAACTTATGAGAAATGTCCCAGTCTACCATGCGTTCTACAAATGACATTTATAGCAGGACAAGGACGTCCTGATTTAAAATGAGGGAAGTTGCCACATTTAAAACAAATGTTCGTCTGTTTGAAAAACTTATTTTCATTATGTGTAAAAGTGTTATTTTTAACCTCTTTGGACCTTACAACATTGACAGAATCTTCTTTGATGGATGTAGATAAAGATTTCTCATCTAGCTCCTTCACAGAAAACTTGGAAAGTTCGATGCTTTTTGCAATGCGAATAGTCTCTTGCAGTGTGGGATTACCTAAGGAGAGGAGTTTCTGTTGAATACTTTTGTCAGAGCACTTACAAATATACTGGTCTCTTATCAATTGATCTCTAAACCCCTCAAACTGACATTCTGCACTCAAAATACGCAGTGCGGAAATGAAATCTTCTACTTTTTCACCAAGTTTCTGTTCTCTCTTAAAAAACTTGTGCCTCTCGACAACCAGACCGGGTTGAACGTCAAATCGTAACTCCAATTTTTTAACTGTTTCTACAAATTCATCAATCTCCTCATCATCAGCAGCACAAACTAAAGGGGGTAAATGTTTAAAGATATCTCTCCCTTCGAACCCCAAAACATTTAACAAGAGACATTTTTTCTCTCAGCTCTGTAGCGTGAACCACCTATGGCACCAATGTAGGTTATGAAAGCATCATACCATTTTTTCCATGCGATGGGTTGCTCACCAGGTGTCACAAGAAAAGGTGGAGGTGGAGAAACAGACTGCATATTAAATGTACAACTTTTCAGTGTAACACTGTGAAACAAGAATAATTTTCACAAACTTCCTCCAAGATGTGTACACAATTAGTGGAGTGCGTATCACCGTGAATTAAGAGAAGTGTGTGCTTGGTATGCTCATCACCGTTGATAAATGAATAAAGCGCTTGGTGTGCGCATCACCATGTTAAAAAAACTAATCACTGCTGAAGTAAAACAATGTAGAAGTGCTTGCTTGGTGTACACATCACCATTGATAAGTGAATAAAACTCATGCGGTTGGTGTGCGCATCACCGTGTTGAAAAACCATTCACTGCTGAAGTAATACAATGTAGAGATGCGCGCTTAGTGAACACATTTCCGTTGATAAATAAATAAAACTCATGCGCCTGGTGTGCTTATCACCATGTTGTAAAACTATTAACCGCTGAAGTAAAACAATTTTGAAAAGCTAACTGTTCAATATTATACTGCAAGTCTGATGTTGAAAAGAATAGTTGTAAGGAAGATACCTGAAAAAAAAGGTGTGCGTGTCACCGATAACAAGCACGCAGGAACTTCACTTTTAATAACGTGTTGAAACAAGCACTTGAAATGGTGTGCGTGTCACCAATTCCAAACGCTTAGAATATCAATGAAGAATGAATGACGAGCACAAACGTACTTCCCGGTAAAAGGATGGCGTATAAAGTGTTAAATAAGATGATCCGACGAAGTATTCAAATGATGTCATGCCAGCCACAAGATGGCGTCGACGTTGAACATAAACTTAAACGTCATTAATTCTTAAGATGTTGGATTTTTTGTTTTTGACTCGCTACGCAACGTTGCGTGAAACATCAAAGATGGCGTATGTACGGACGACGAAACGCCAACCTTCTATGATGCGCTGTGACGGGCCGTGACGTGAGGGTAGACTCGATACCCTCTTTCTGCCACTGCTACAGAGAAATTTAAATAAGAAGAGCACAGTACCTCATTTGATTCAGCTCTGGCGGAAATTCTTACGACCGATCATCAAACAAGACAACGTGATGCCAGGATCTTTTTGAAGCGCCGATTTGCTGATGAAGCCTGGATTTTCTCACTTCCTTCGTGGGTTCTGCAGACACCTGAATGCTCAGTCACAGTAACTGTCACCTTTCGAAACCAAACACTCTAAATAGAATGCTTGTGGCCAGAACATCATGGCGCAAGTATTCTAAACCTGGAAGAGAAACACTACAGAAATTCACATACATACAGTACAAAAGAGGGCCGTTTTTATACGGAGATATTCTTGCAACATGAACTGGTAGTGTAAACTTATGGGTCTGAACTGTCTGAGAAAATGGAAGTAGGTTGTTGTTAATACCCAAGTTAGGGATCAATTAAAAAGGGCCCTGGCCAATACCTTGCTCCTTGGAGTCAACATAAATAACAAGCTGTAGTTAACCAGATAACCAGATATCTTTGGTCACCCTTTTCATAAATTTGAATTAAGTAACAGTCCTCTTCGAAATCCGGGTAAGGTGTCCACAGCAAAAGTCTCCATATATTATACGGGGAATAGAGGCCCATCCATGAGACCTACTGATTTGGAGGATATCATTGATCTAATAAGGTTCACAGAGAGAAGGGGGAACTAACGAACTTGCAGCTTTCAAAGCTCTTCATCAAGAAGCAGATGTGATCTGTGTGAAAAAGCAAGCAGAAGATTTACATGAGAAGAACAAATAACCTGAAAATAGGAAAACATTTTTGTTATTGCTCAAAGTAATACCTTAAGCTTTTATGTTTTCTTATAGTCCTTCCACGCCTTTAGAGACTAGAAGTCAGAACCTTTTACTATTATTATCTTTCATTGTTTCATACACTATGTCTCAATTAGCAATGCTAATTAAATTATTTTAGCGGGTTCTTCAATATATCATGTATTAATGTCTTGAGGCGTCTGGTCTTTTTGATATTGAATAGACTGGAGTAGGCCCAAACAAGTTAAGTCCTAATCTACCTAATTCATGTCACTAGTGCATGTTGCTGTTCAGTTCTGGGCACTTACCCGTAACCTGGTCCCAGTTTTCCTCTGTGCGTTGTATGGGGGAAAGCTCAATGTCACCACACTCCAGAATATGTGGTAAGCAGGTGCCCTTAAGAAGCTGCTACCTTCTCAGGAGGAAAAAGTCAAAGGCAAAAAAAAGTCTAAACCTTCTTGCAGGCCGAAGTCTTCAAAGGATTGAAGAACACCAGGAATTCAGAATCCAATAGTGGAATTCTTCAGGATTAAGGAGTTAGGACTAGCAACGCACCGTCAAACCAGACTGAAGCATTGACAGTAAAAAGAAATGACATTAAACATTACACAACAGGAAACACAAATGATTAGGAAACGTAGATTGGAATCAAGGAAGAAACAGCCATGATGCAAAAGGAAAAGAAACAGGAACAAAAACTCAAATCGGGGTCGCTGTGGAGCAGCTTTAAAAGGCAACTGCGAATCTTGAGGCAGGTCATTGCCATTTTGGAGCTGGAAGAGGAAGGAGTGGCAGCTAGGGGCACCGAAGCATACAGGAAGGCAGCCTCAGGTGAGTGAAACTAACAGCCTGCAGCTTTGGGCTTCATGTGGCATTTCCAGAGACTCGGGAACTGCAGGACCACACAAGGTGCCACAGCTCTCAGGGGCCCAGGTAGCCAAGACACTGTGATTGTAACAGTCACTTGGTGTTGTGCCGTGCAGTCTAACCAGTATCTAGTTTATTTGTTCATCTAGCACAAAGAACAAGCTTCCAGAAAGACCCATTTAACTCAGACAAGTGGAGGATTTATATATGGTACCCACATCATAGTTCCACTTCGTATTCCAACAGAAACAACATTTGCCTGACAGTCAGACACCAAAGGTATCAGAGCTAAGACTCAATGCTTGCAAATAATCAACAGCATCATATTAAATCTACACAGAGTAAGCATCACTTGCATACTTTTGTTTTTACTCCCAGCAATAGTGAACCTGAAAGATGGATGACTGTTGTGATACATAAATATGTATATTCATTACCCTGCTTCGGAGCCCCAGCAGCGAGTTTCCATTTCCAACTGATTTTTGTCCTAGATGTTGCTAGTTTCATTAACATTGTCTTCATGTAGGTCACTTTTATCACACTTAAGTTGCAAAACAATTTAAAGAATTAAAGTGATAGGGATATAGGACACACCATGTGCAGTCCAACAGATGGACTCATATATGTAAAACTCCTGCCCCATATATGATCTGATGTTTCTTGGCTGTGGTAATACCAAGGGCAATGCATACATTGAATAATATTGCAGCACTAACACATCACTACTAATGACCTCTTTCCCGTAAACCCTGTCTCCCTTACCACTGTAACATAAGGAGGTAAAAGCTTCTACACCCTTTTTCTTGAATCAGAAAGGGAAAGGGAAACCCATGCACTCTCAACTTCTGGCCCTCCGCCCATCACTGGCCCTAAAGAAGTATTCTCTATGGTTGTATGATGGTACAACGCATGCCTCAACAACACATGCCTGAACCACGCAGTCTCAACCATGACCGCATCTTATTCATGCACGCCTTTACCACACATGCGTTTACCACGCAACTTTGTGATAAATACATTCTTGGTATAGGGGCATGTGTGGTAAAGATCACACCCCTGCCCCCAGCCCTGAAAACTGTCCCTTTTACCACGCCGAGCCCTAAAAATTGACCCCACATCCCAAAAACCACCCCAACCCCTCCTACCCTGAGGCCCAAAAACTGTCCTCTACAAATGTAAACTACCCTGACCCAGCCTCACCCCCTTGATGCCTAAAACTGTCCCTTTTTCCTGCCCGCCCCACCTCAGCCCTAAAAACTGGCCCAATGCCCTAAAAACTACCTGACCCCAGCCCCCACCCTGAGCCCTGAAAACTGACCCCTACCCCTGAAAACTGCCCCGACTCCCCTGCCCGGAGCCCTAAAACCCAGCCCCCGGCCCTATAAACAACCAGACCCGCTGGAGCACTAAAAACAACCCGTATCCTGAACAATTACTCCGCCACCCCCCCAAAACCCAGGCCCAGCCCCACTTACCTGACCGCATCCTCTCCCGTTCCTGCCCGCCCATTCCAGCATCTAGACCGTGCACTGCCTTAACCACGCATATGTGTGGTTAAGGCTTATGCGTGGTTTTGGCAAGCATGGTTCAACTTGCGGGGAAACGGCACGCTTGGCTAAGCACGCGTTGTTAAGGCCGTTTTCCATTCTCTAGGGCTCACAGCCCTGTTACCATTACATCATATCACTGCTGCATTACATTTTTTAAATACATTTATAGAATCTGCGGTGTTCCCATATAAGACCTTGTCGAAAGTAATCAAGCATCCAATATGTTCCTTCCCTTTCCGGTCCTGACCTGCAATGTTTTCTCGACCCTCTCAGCCTTAAGTCCCATAGTGGCCTCTCTCTCACACTGTCTCTCTCTTTCTCTTGGGTGTAAACCCCATGCTTTTTTGACATTTTCTTAACTTTCTCCCTCTCCCTGAAACTCACCACTGCAGTTTGTTCTGAAAAACCCACAAAGCTCACGTTCAACTATAGACTTAACTATGAAAGTTCGCAGTAGCCCAATTCCTTTCTATCATTACTACATGAAAATCGTACCTGCTACCTCATGGTTTCTCCCTTCTCTCCCACCTGCTACTGCATAACCACTGATACTCTATTTACCCTCCCGCTCAGATCAAGAACTAAAACCGAAATGTAAAAATTGCTCCATCTTCTAAAGCGCGCTAATCACCCTGACCACTGGTGTCCTCTCTTCCATCCAGCCTTCAAGCTCGTTCTTCTTGGTCCCATCTCTGCAGTGCTTAGTTTGTAAAAAACATAAATGCCAGGACTCTCTCAGGAGGCCACTGCAGCTTGCACCACACATTGCCAAAGCCATGCTGCCAATTATAGTAACAACACAACAACTAACCATCACACTCCTACAAGTGTGACAGTTCCAACTATTCCAGGCCCCCAAAGCAATAAGAATGGCTTTGTCAGCAGGTAATAGTCATTTTTAATCTATAGTCAATTAATAATTGACTGTTGTTGTGGTAATATCTCTAAATTAGCCAGACAGCACCACCTTGTGGCAGACTGTCACAAGCACTGGTGTTGGCAATTAAGTGCCGGTGCCGAGCACTGGAAGCCACTGGCTCAAAGTAAGCACTGCGTATTGGGCATGCATTTAGACTAACTTGACACAGTTCCTTGGGCTTCCCCACGCTCATGTCACAAATGAAAGATTGCGCCAGCCCTTCCTCTGCCAGAGCATTACAAAACGATTCGGGCAGTTCCCAGTGCTCTGCTGTCCCTCCTGCCAGTGCCGTGCCCTCACTTACTCCTACTTCCTAATTAAGGGAAAAATGTGCAGTAACGATGGCGACCTGGAGCTGGAGTGGGAACAAAAAGCAGCCCTGGCATGTTTTGTCAGACGAGAGCCTCTGTACTGCATGGAGCGAGCGAGCGCAGCAATCAACAATGAGCACTGCAAGGTGGGTTTGGAAGGGCTCTCCCCCAAGATATTTCTGAAAAAATGCAAATATGGTGTGTTTTGCCACACATCTCTCATTATCGAACCTTGTCCGATCATTGAATGGACATTAGAGACAGGGCTGCACAGCTATACGAATGAATAGCTGAAGGGTGAGGAGTGGGTGAATGAATTCATTCAAGAATGAGTGACAATGAATAAAGACTTTTAGCTCGTGGAACAAATGGTCTCAATGCACTTACCAAGGGTGGGTGCTCTAGTTTTCGTTTTAGCTTCAACACTAAAACATCACCCTCCGCAAACACTATTACCACGAATCCTTATGAAACATACATAACTTGGATGTATTTAACCTGGTGCTCCAAAGTGTCTCAAAGAATTAAGCACAAAGCATTACGCTTTGATCTAGAATGGGAGAGAGAAATGAGATAACAGTGTAGTGGTTGAATTGCACGAAAACCATGCATCAATCACAGCTTCCACTTGATCACACAATGTGTGATCATCGTCAATTCCTTTTTTCAGTGTCTCCTTTTCTTTCATCATCACATGAGAGCACCTTAAAATACAACAGTTCGGGTTGAGCACTGCACAAAGCAAAATACTCTAATGGCTCTCCATCTATATTAACATCCTAGGCCACACATAGGCGACAAAAGACAGCTTTCATCTTCGTTCACTAATAGCATCTCCCGAGGGTGCTGGTGGGAGCATGAATGTTTTAAGTTCATGATTAGAATGTGTCACTTCTAACAATGTAATTCAATGCAATGGTATAATTTAATATATGTTTTGAAATGCTTGCAGTGATAACATGATAAGAAATACACTGTTTTGAATTTTGAAAAGTCTTTATCCGATGTGCACTGGACTCTTTAGACCAAGCAAACAGCCCCTTTACCCCATCACCCTTAAACTCCTGAAGGTCATCGATACTTGTCCGAGCCTGCAGGAGACAAGAACCACCTAAATGAAAAAACAAATGGCTTTGAAGCATGCTTTAGAAACATTTGTTTGGTATTGTTTATCTACAAGTCTTGTAGGGAAAAAAAGCACCTGGCCAGCTCCTAGCAACAAAACCGTACCATCACCAGCAATAAACTAGCTCCAACCCTGCCAGTTCACGAGGAAAACACCTATGAGGCCCTTGCCCCACCGGAACGTCACATAGTTACGAGACAGCACTAATCCTTTTTTTTGGCCTAATGCTGCCTCGTAAATATCGTTCCCTTTAATGCCGTTTTCTGTGTTAAAGGGGCGTGCAATGGATGTTGCTGAGGGCATTCCCAGCAACATCCAAGGCTTTTTGGCACTGCCCCAGATTTATGAGAAATCGTATATCTGAGGCAGCGCCAAAAACGTACTCCTCCCCATGGAGGTAAAAGGGAGGCACCACGAGGAGAAATAGCTTAATTTCTCCTCGTTTTTTTTCCAGTCTGCAGCACACAAAGAAAGAGGAAAAAACCTATTCTGATTGTTTCCCTTCCTGCATAAACAAAATCATCCCTACAATGGAGGCACCCTTGTGCCACGGTGCAAAGGTGACTGCTTTGGTGCATGGCAGCCCATTGTGTACCAGCGCATCTCATAGATACGGCACATTCCTGCCCTTTTCTTTGCCAAAGGGCAGTGCAGCAGAAAGGCCTGCAGCAAAACCTCACAAATTAGACCCTTAGTGCTCTAAGTGCCAGTCCAGGCCTGACCTCAGCCTTAACGTAAGCAAATAAAAATGGATCACCATTCCCTGGATAGGAGATAAAAGACTTAATCAAGAGATGTAGAGGGCCCCTCAAACTCTCAGGCTCTGGTGCCAGTCAACCTGTGCACTAATGATTGTTATGCTCCGAAAAAAGGCTTCCAGGGATTTACTATGTGAGCTGACTAAATGTGGAGCAGGACCACTGGAAATATGCGGCTGAGGAGGACCTAATTATGCTGCAAGGTTGACTGAATTATGCTTCAAGAAAAAACAAAGATTTTAGCGTATAATCCAACACATTCTGAGATAATATTGTTTTTCGATTTTTAACACACATCATTTTTTTCTGGGCCAACGTTTCACCTGATTACTAGCAGTTTAACATGCCACTACAGCAATTACCCTCTGAAAGGTGATCAATGAAACTTTGCAAACTTGTGACACAGCTTGGCAGCCCAAATAGCACTTTTAAGTAACATTTGAGATAGTATAATATTTTTTGGTTGTTATGTGCAAATTATGCAGCAGTTGGTGGATTATGTGGTAAATGCATGAGATCCAATTGTATGCAGAAAATGCAAGTGCTGCAGAATTTCAGTGTGCCTATAAATAGAAGTTTCTGTTAATATCCTAGGCCCAGATTTACCAAAAAGTAAGGCAATGCAATACAGCAAGACACTTGCTGCACTGCACTGCATGACAGCGAGAGAGTGGGAATGCGCTTTATCTCTACTTGGATAGGGCGCATTCCTGCTCTGTTTCTGTCCTGGCCCACTGAGTCCTGCCCAGCACCAACGCAGGCACCCTAGCACCATGGTGCGTTACAGATAGAATTGTTTTTGGGGAGTAAGGGATACCTTCCCTCATAAAAAAAATCCTCTGGGGGATATTGCCCTTTGCATGCGTGCAGCAGGATGCAGCATGCATACTAAGAGGAAGTAACATGGGGAAATATATATATTTCTCCTAACGCCTCTGTTGGGAAGGAGTGGCATTTTGACTCATTCTCAGGTTTATAGTTCTTTACACATCTGAGAATGTGCCAAAATCCATGGGTGGATGCATGGGAAAATCCATGCTTCGTTCATGGCATGCCTTCCCAATGCAGAGTAACGCAAGGCAGCGATTTGTACTATCTTGTGTTACTCTAGATTTTCTAAGCCACACAGAGCAATGCAAGGCGGCCTTCCTTGGCTCAGTAAATCTCATTAAAGGGCTTATGTGGCCTTGCGTCCCCTTGCATGACACAAGGGCAACACAAGCCCTTTGTAAATCTGGGCTCTAGTCTTTTGCTCCAGGAGACTCTTTGCAGGGTGCGGGGTGATGAAGTTCTACATCAATGAAGAAGTTCAGCTGCAAATGGATGTAAAACAAGTTTATTTAAGACAAACACTCCAGTGCTGCTGGCCATCATCAGTGCCCAATCCAGCTATTTATTTTTCGCTTGATGGAGCAAGGACTCGTAGAAAAGAGACTTGCTTGAAGACAGTCCTCTCATATAACTCATAACGTCGTACTAATTGTGTATTGTGTAATTAATATGCACTACATTCCATTTAGAGAGAAGAGGAGAAGCTTGTGTACGTGTCGTATTAACAAGTAACTCGAGTGAAATCTAAAATGGTTGGTAATGCGGGAAACTGTAATGCGCATGCGTCAAGTGCATCTACGCAGTATGACAAGCTGTCGCTTAGAGGGAATTCTCTACACCTGCGCAGATGCTTCTAAAATGGCCACTTGAAAGCTCACATGCTAAGCATCTGCTTTGTGGAAACTAAACAAAGCTATTTTACTAATTGCTAATGCGGGGAGAACATTTATAAGTAAATGAGAATAGAGTAGAGATAGGTGGTATACAGTGAAATCATTTTATTTTGAAACTAAAATACATTTTCTTGACTTTTCCTATTAGTTCGTATTCAGGCCTTTGAAAGAGACCAAAGTCTATATCCCATGTGACCGTTACACAGGGGCAGTCTAAGTGAGCCAGAAGCCGCGATGTAATCCTTGAATGCCATCCAAGAAAGAAACAACAACATACCCTGGGAACCAGCACGATGTCATATGAAAGGAAGAAAATGTATACGAAATGTATACTTTGTGTTTGATAAAGATGTGAATATGGGTGGGAATAAAGATTTTGAATAGAAAATTAAGGGGCGG
The DNA here is from genome assembly GCF_964204655.1 of Triturus cristatus. Classification (NCBI taxonomy): domain Eukaryota; kingdom Metazoa; phylum Chordata; class Amphibia; order Caudata; family Salamandridae; genus Triturus; species Triturus cristatus. The sequence goes on along the minus strand of NC_140580.1, from coordinate 873,164,802 downwards.
GATCCTTGGACAATGAACTAAAAAAAATATTGGAAATCGTACATGGTGTGATGATCATCCCTTTTGCCTGTCCAACCAGAGTTAGGAGTTCTATGAAATTGAAACATTAATGGGTGGTACATGGCATTAGAAAGGTATAATTGAGGTAGTTTAGTTAGTTAGCAAAGAGAGAGACGGGAATGCTGCAGAGCTCGGGATGCTGTTGAAGGGAAGAGCGGATGCTGAAGAAGAATCGAGTTGCAGAATTATTAATTTAAGCCAAATATTAGAAGAAGAGCGCGGAAGAATCAAGGAGGAAGATAGTGTCAGAGAGGGGTGCGACGCAGGCGTAAGATCTAGAAGAGGTCACCTTATCCTGTCCTGAATCTTGTCCTGAAGTCTTTGTCTCCTGACCTTTCCCGGGGGACCCTTCCCAACTCCTAGGCTAAGGGTTCGGTTTTCACACCATCCTAGGTAATTATAATGATCTGTAGATTTAAAATTGTGCTGCTCTCTCTATCCTCGCCTTTCTAAGTATCGTCATTAAAATCTTATTAATTTGAATCTTTTCTTCCATTAGAGACGGAGACTGTACTGTACTTTGAGTTTGGCACACATGAATTTAATTTAGATAAACATTTAAAATTTTCCCGAGTCTGTGGTTATTTCATTGCAGAGAAAGTAGATTATATTCATGTCATTTCACCATCAACTAGTTCAACTAATGGTCCATTGACCAGAGGAAAGAACTTTTTGATCCATGAAAGATTGGTTAGAAATGTCAGATAACTAATCTTAGAAAGACAAATATAAAATTTGATCCCAGTGGATTTAACTGGCCTGTGTGTGAGTGTGTGTTTATGGGCCCAAGGTGAGTATGAGGTATTAGAGTATCTGAGGCTGGTTTACCGCTGGATCACTCTTTCATACCATAACATTTCTATCCTAAGATTCTGCTAATGACATCATACAAGGTTCTATAACAAAGAATGTATAACAAAGTGACTTGTGTTAAATCCTTGACTCCCCCAGAGTTGTGCATAACTTTTAGGTGGGGAAGGTTGGTAAGAATGACACTAATTAGCATATATCACAGGAAGAGTTGTTATACCATTTTTGTTGAAATTAATGCAAAATACATTAACTAACACTAACACCTCAGTAAAGTAGTCACCTGGCTTACAGCAAAAGCAGTGGAATTTTTGGGGTGGTGCCTTGCCTTGAGTAAGATGGCCCTGTTTTAGATCAGCTCTGTTGAATTCGATGCATCCTATGAGCAGCAGGTAACACCAAAGACACTTTCCGCTGGGAAGTATGAAGCATTAGACTCGTTTGTGAATATATGAAGTTACAACGCATGCTTTTACAACGCATGCTTTTACAACGGAGTCTTTACATCGCAACTACCATTACATTGCATGATTTTACAACGCATGCCATTACAACGCATAGCATTACAACGCATACCATTACAATGCATGATACTTTTAGGGCAACAGTAGGGTAAGTGTTGGATAGTGGAGGGGTAAAAATTACTATTCCCACTCCAGGGAGTGCAACATTAGGGAAAGTGTTGGATAGTTTGGGGTAAAAATTACTATTCCCATGTACCCCAAAACCCATACCCACCCTAATATTAAAAAAATCTCCATCACTTACCTTATAATGTGTTGTAATCGCATGCGTTGTAATGGTATGCGTTGTAATGGCATGCGTTGTAGTGACATGCGTTGTAATGGCATGCGATGTAAATGCAGTTGCGTTGTTAACAGTTGTGTTGTAAAGGTAGGTCGTTGTAATGACTGTGTTGTAATGGATGTTTCTCCTCGTTTGTCTATTGGCACTGACTACAGAAGCTTTCCTTTGTATTTCATTTATTGGTAGGTACATGGGAGCATCAACCATTTTGGATTAAGCTGCTCCCCAAATGCTCTAAGATAATCAGCCTTAAGAGTCATTTATAGAGTGGCTGCTGACAGATTCCTGGGGTGAGAACAAAGGGTACCACCTATTGGCCAGAATAATGTTCATGGTGCTTATGTAATCAGGAACTTTTGACTCCACTCTGGCATGATTCACTATGAGTGGCAGACCTTCTGATACCATAAGTAGCAAGTAAAGCAGCAAGCAGCATACTCTTGGATGACCTTCAATTGAAAATCTGACTTGGGTGCCTTCCGTATTTGTCCATGTCAACAGGAAAACTAACAGACAGCTTCTCTTTTTGAAGTCCTCTAGGAAAAATGAGCACCCAACATGCAGCAGCGATCTGGTCCTGATACTTTGACATCCGCTTTGAAAGCAAAAATGGTGGAATTTAAAATGATTAAACTCTTGTGGAAAACAGTGGGACAGGCAACAATGGACACTAGCAAAGAACTTAAGCACAACATGCTGACCTAGCCACTTTTAGAATTTAATTCTACTCGGCAGAACAAAGGAAAGCCATTCACAATCAAGTTAATCTGTTAATGGTGCCTGGCTGCGTGACAGAAATCTAGAATCTTAAAGATAATGTAAGCAAACTGGAGGAATAATAGTGTATTTTGTGGTGTACCTGAATGAGACTAGGGGTATAATATACAGGATTTCTTAAAGATGTGGCTCTGGAACTTATTTTCCATCAAATTTGACATGCCCTTGGAATTTCAACAGATGCAATGAATGCACAATCAACTAGTGGCCATTAAAGACTCACCAAGGTCCATAATCACATGCTTGTTGCTTCATATTCATGCCCAACAGTTACCAGGGAGCTATAATTCATGGTCCCATCCAATATAGAGGGCACACGATTTCTATTTCAGCAGACATTTCACTGGAAACTGACATGGGGTGCAAACACTTTCTGGCTCTCTGACCTTTACTGAAGAAAAAGGATATCAGATATATGCTGCTGGATCATGCAGTCGTGTTCATCACGATTGACTGCAAAACCATAGAGTATGGACCAGATGAGCTGGAAAAATTCTTGTAGAAAATGGATTCCCACATTATGGAGGTGACCCCTACACAAGTGAATAAAAGCATTATCTCCTATCGAACTCCAGCAATGAGTGACTTGGTAGACACTAGAAATCACAAGATAATTTCATACAAACAGAATTAAAGGGTGCAAATTTAGGAAACAGTCCGGCCTCACAACTGTGGAGAGAGACAAATTACAATCTCATTTAAAGGATAAGGCTGCGGGCATTGCTCATTGATTTTCTGGTGATCCACATTCCTAGACGTGCGGAATGTTCTCCAAATGCCCATAATAGGAGGACTACACTCCTTTGTCCTTGTTTCTCACACTATTTTTCCCAAATTGTTATATATTCTTCATACCTGCCTGTTAAGTCTGATGAAGTGGATCAAGAATGAATTATCAGCCAATCACAGTTAGTAGTGATTAGCACTACTCTTCATCCATACGACTAAGGTTCTACAGCTAGTAACTTCTCCTTTCTATCACACCCTGTTTGGTCCAGCAACAGTTGTTTGAGTTATTACACTTTGTGGGATTCTCATACACAATTGGAGAAGCCACATGCAACTACTGTATCTTGCATACCAGCTTTCCCGGCTAAGGTCTATAGAGCCCCTTATGATTGCCATCGAAAAGTCTATCTTCCCAGTTTGAGCAACTCTTTGGTTCATGATTGTGCTAAAAATAGACTGCTGGTTTGGATCGAGGCATGGCCACCACCCCACATACTTGATCACTTAGTGATCTCAACATGCTTTTTTTGAATGTTGAAAGCTTACACAGCTATGTCAAACAGAAAAAATCCTTTTCTATTTGGCAACTAGGAAACCGGATGTTGCTTTTACCAGGGAAAGCATTTGTCAAGCACAGACTCTCAAAAGGTTCTGCGGGACTGAGTCAGGAAAAAAATCTATACTCCAGGGCAATACTATAGAAAAGGAGTAATGGCGCTACCTATACATAAGAAACTAGTGGCCGCATCAGCAAATCTTACTCTGATCCATAGGGAAGATATGTTTTCGTTAAACTGGCCATTTCAGCCTCTCGGGTCATATTACGGTCAGTATATGTTCAGAATACTAATAAATTTGCCTACATTATTGATGTGAGTAGGCTCCTGATAGTCTTTGATTTCATTAAAGTTATTATGAGCGTCTGGAATATTGTTCAAGACCGAATAATAGACAGATCTGTTCCCCCAGAGAGAAGCCGAAACAATGACCGACACCGAATACAGGACATGGTCTTGGATCAGGCCGTCAGTGACAGATGGCATCTTCTTAATCCAAGGGAAAAAGCATATATATTTATGTCCTATGTTCATGGGACAGAGACGAGGATTGACAACTTCCTACTGTCAGCTTTGAACCTTGGTTGCATTTGAATACACTTATTGTGATCCAATGAACTATGATCTGATGGTCTGTCTGAGTTTGTCTGAGTATGTAGTTGTGTGGTTTGTTTGATAGAATGTGTCTGTGAGACTCATGATGTTTACTGATTATTGTGATGTTTAGCTTTTTATACCTTTTTGTATCTTGTTGATTGAAAAATGAAAATAAATATAGAATATTTTTCTACCAAACTGCATATATCATGATATGGGGGGTCTTCTGGCTGTTAGCACTATGTTTTGTACAATGGTGACTTGTTAGCACCAACTTAAATAGGTTTTGGGCAGAGTGTGGTTGTTTGTCTTGCTATTAATTTTCTTGTTTCCACTGCTCCCTCTGCCAGCTATCAGATTCAGGGCCCCCTTCCGTGTGAGTGGTCAGTTTTCACTGCCCCTTCATCGCCAGGAAAACCCTGGCAGCAAGAAGTAGCGAGAGCTGCCAAATGCTCCCTTCGCCATGGGAGAGGACTCCCATGGCGAGGGGAGCTTTTTCTATTTTATTTTCGAAAAGATATTACCGTATTGGGATTTTCTTTTTTAAAATAAAAGAAGAAAAGTTTGGTGCAAGGCTTCGTCACTTTGGAACCCTGCATCAAACTGTCTAACATGGTGGATTCAAATCTAGCGCTGGCAGAGCAAATTGTTTCTTCTTTTGTATAATGGCATGATTTCAAATACATAGAGCAAGGTTCAGCACATCCACCAGCGATGGAATCTTTCTTACACACACAGAGCAGGCGCTGCAAGTTCAACAGCAGGGCAAGTTTCTCTCCCTTGCAGGGCAGTCACAAGTCAAGAGCTGAGGGTGCATTATGGACCAAGCCCCACAATTTTGTTGTTCCCTCTCTCTGCTGCAAGAGTAGGTTACAGATTTTAAAGCAAGAATGTCTTTTTATTAAGAGAAGGCTGATAAAATGGCGGTACTGCCAGGTAGCACCAGATGATGGAGCAAGCGAGTTCTCTCATAAATGTGATTTAATGGAAACATGGACTGGGCCCTGCACGTTGTTCTTTTAATAGGCCTGCCCACATATACTCAATGATTACAGCAAAGAGAACAGCAGGGCAAACTTTTCCTAGAGACACACTATACCCAAATGAATGGTTTATTTTTCAATGAGCCATGGATCAATGAAATGGTAGTACTATTTATCAGGCGCGGCCGGTCCAGGTAAGAGCAATGGGGCAGTGGGGTCAGGGGATGCCGACAGACAACGGAATAGGGAAAGGAAAAGAAACAAATAAATAAAAACACTGTCGACTTCCCCCTCCTACCCGCTCCGCCCCACCTCCCTACTGCCCCACCGTTCTTACCTGGACTGGCCACAACTGCTATTTATATAATCAATTGGGAGTTCAATTCGAGCTGCAATTGATTACAAACTTAGAGTGAACAATTACTATAATGGCAATGGTCAAGTCTGATCCTCATGTCACTGTTTCAGCAATAGTGACAGATCCTCGGCTGATCCTGAGCGAGCCTTCATTTGAGGTTTACTAGCAGCAGAGTGGATGGTGACAGGCTAATTTAGGCATTGAGTGATTGAGGTCCTCACTACCTATATGTTTGTATCAGGTATTGATTTATTTATTATTTAATTGGGATCTTTTTAATGCACTGTGTGTATCCTTTCTGTTACTTCAGAGAACAAGAGGGGAATAGACATACTTAACATTCGGAAGACAAAGTGCTTTACTGGGTTATGTGTCTCAGCAGATAGGATTAGTGCCCAGAGCTAATAATCTGCAGATGCGAACAGGAAGGTCCAGAAATAAGCCCAGATGGCTCACCACAGAGGTGCAGAAAAAAAGACAGGAGGTGGCAGATTGCATCAGAAGAAGCCAACCTTCTTCTTGGCTGCCCAAGTAGAAAGCAAATCAAGCAAATCGTGTGGAATTTAGAAAGGTATGGAAGGAAAAAATGGAACTTCCATTAGTGTATGATGGGTGAGCATGTGTAGTGCAATCCTCATTAAAGAAAATGAGGCTCATTTATACCATGCAGGTGGTCCACCAAACATCCAGGTCAGTAGAGCCATGGCTCGTCTCCCTGAGAGAGGACTGACTACCTCCTATATCTAGATTGGTGGGATTTCTCTACCTGCAGTTTATCCGTGGGCCTGGCAAATGTGTGTATGATGGAACAACACGGGGAAATACTCTGAATGCCTTTACCACACATTTTTTAACCCGTATTTTTTTAGATCGCATATGCTTTTACAACGTATGCCTTTACCACGCATTGTTTATATATATATATATATATATATATTGATATACATATACAAACTTACCTTAAATGCGTGATAAAGGCATACGTTGTAAAAGCATATGCATTTTAAAAATATGCATGGTAAAAAATGCGTGGTAAAGGTACAACAGGGTAAAACCCTCGTTGTAAAGGTTGTTTCCCTTGACAAATGCACTGAAGGCAGAACAGTTTGTAGAGCAGTCATTATGTTTATTTGACCCAAAATGGAACGTGTTTTGCTTTACTGAAACAAAGGTGGAAAGCAGGAGTAAAACGCAAATTCTGTGGTACTGATGCACAGGAAGTTTCCGCACAGTACGTGAGAGCCATTGCTTGTTTTTCCAGCCAATGCCTAGTGGGGCTGACTGTGGAGACTCCTCTGAACCCCCACAGTTTACTCTCCAGAGAAAAGACTGAAACTTGCATGCACTTTCCACTGTAGTAGAAATAAAACTAAACCATCTTATGGCTGATTTTGTGGAAGAGGTGTGGCGCAGCGGCCAGGGTGCCTGACTGCCGACCACGGGGTTCATGGTGCGATACCCGGTGCCCGCGACAGGTTAGCCCAGCACCATGTGACTCTGGGAAATAGCTTGCTTCATCTTCCCGATTGCCACCAGTGCCGGGCCACCTCTCAGGAGGTAGCTGTGCGCTTTTACAAATGCTGGTATTCAGAAACAAATGTTTTAGTCTGCAATCTGATGAGGGCAAGTTCTTATTTCACCAGATCAAACGCAGCCTACAGCGCAGTCATCTTGAAGGGCAGAGTACTGTTTCTTTTCCTTAAGGCTCAATCTCAAATGATGTGGGAAAAGCCATCGGTGTGTTTCTAGATATCTTTGTAATTAACAATGAAATATGCTTTCTATGATTGGTGATAGCCATGATAGACCACTAATTCAGAAATGACCCAAGGAGTAGGCAAATTGGGCAATTGCCGAGGGCCCCTACGTTCCAGGAGGCATACTGAGAAAGTAAACTTTCTCTTTATATCACCTCTATTTCTGTATCTCTTCCTCTCTCCTTCTCTCTGCATACCTGTACCCCTTGCTCTGATTCTGTTTGCACAGGGTCATCTTAAGGATTTTGGGGGCCCCAGAATAGGCACATTTCAACTGCTTTTCAGTGACCCCCCCATTTCTGAATGTTCACTTGCCATCTTGCATGCTTGAATTAGTTACAAAATGGGTAAAAAATGAAAAACTGTTCTGAATAGGAGCCCCCAAAATATGTCTTAGCCCAGGGTCCCAAAAATTATTGGGATGACACTGACCGCTATAGGACAACAGTTCTGAAGATTCTATAGTTCCAGAGCTGCTTTCATGAGTGAGGTTAGGACTAACTTTCCTAGATATTCTGGTTGCAAAGCCCCTTTGTTCCGATCAATAATCAATTAAGTTTTGCCTGGTCCAATGAAAGTGGCCATATTATTAGCCACCAATGCAGGAATCATCAGCAGCGGCACCTCCATTAACATGTAGGAGAATCACCCCACCTGCTGTGCAGCAGGTGAACACAGAGTAATAAAATGACCATTACCATTTTATTATTCTGTGTGCCACCGGCCACACTAGCGCAATTGTGATGGTGGGGCGAGGCAGGTTCTTGCAGATTGGAGGATGACATCTGGAGGTGCTCAGTGTGCATGTCAGATTGGCCGACTGTCTACAGCCGGCCTATCCGACATGTGCACTTCAGAGGCAGCAATCCCAGTGCTGTAATAAAGCCAGGGGATTGCATGCACAGGCCCCCAGCATCAAAATGAGTGCTGGGTTAGCCAGCTCCGATCAATCCTGGATCTGCTCTCATGCTGAAAACAGCATGAGAGCAGCTCCAGGACTGGTTGGATTAGCATGCAGAAAGTTAACCACCTTCCTTTTCTTACCTACTCATTGTCCAGGAGTGGAGACAATGGCCAGCAGTATCTCAATGAGTTTTTCAGTGCCGCGCCCCACTGATTTTTAAAGGTACTAGCCACCCCTTGAAATCATAATCTGTACATGTTACTTTGATTTTTTCTCAAAGGATTACAGTCTTGGCCATCCCTATCTCCTGAAAGTAAACAAGTATTGGCAAATCCAATATGTCTCTCCTATGCAAGAGCTATTGGCTTTGCCAATATGATTTAGCCATGTTGTATACCAGCGTGGCTGCTGTTCAGCATGGCTGAAAGTTAGTGGGAAAAGGAGAGTGGAGTGGAGTGCTGTAAACTGGAGAACAGTGGCATGTCATGGAGTGGCGTAGAATGGGGTAGAGTGGTGTAGAGTAAAGTTGAGTGGAGTGGAGTGAAGTTGAGTTTTATGGAGTGGCATAAAGTAGAGTGGCATAGGGTGTTGTGGAGTCTGGTGGAGGGAGTGGAGTGTCATAGAGTGGAAGGACGTAGAGTGGAGTTGAGTTGTGTGGCATAGAGTGGAGTAGAGTGTCAGAGTGGAGAAGAGTGTTGTAGAGTGGAGTGGAATAGAATGTTGTGGAGTAGTGTAAAGCAGAGTGGAGTAGCATAGAGGGTGTTGCGTAGAGTCAAGAAGAGTGTTGTAGAGTAGAGTGAAGTAGAGCAGAGATTGTTGTAGAGTGGAGTAGTGTAGGTGAGTGGAATGGCATATAGTGGAGTAGAGTATTGCAGAGTTGAGTGGCATTTAGTGGAGTGGAATAGAGTGTCAGAGTGGAGTGGCGTAGAGTGGTGGAGTAGCATGTTGTAGAATAGAGTGGAGTACAGTGGCATAAAGTTGCATAGAGGGAGTTGTGTAGAGCGTCGCAGAGTTGAGTAGTGTTGTAGAGTGGCATAGAGAGGATTACAGTGTTGTAGAGTGAAGTGACATATAGTTGGTTGGAGTGTCATAGAGAGGTGTAGAGTTTAATGGAGTAGAGCACAATAGAGTGGAGTGCCCTATAGTGAAGTGGCATAAAGTATAGTGGTGCAGAGTAGATTGACATAGAGTGCATGGGCGTTGAGTTCATTGGCTTTGAGTAAAGTGGTGTAGAGTCCATTGGGATAGAGTGCAGAAACATAGAGTAGAGTGGTGCAAACTAGATTGCAATAGTGCAGAGTGCAATGGCTTAGAGTAGAGTGGCATAGAGTGCAGTGGCGTAGCGTGCAATGGTAGATTGTTTCAGAGTAGGGTGAAGTGGCGTAGAGTGGAGGAGTACAGGGTAGAGTGGAATGGTGCAGGGTAGAGTGGGGTGGTGTAGAGCAGAGTGGCATAGAGTGCAGTGGCATAGAGTAGAGTGGTGTAGAGTGCAGTGGCGTGGAGCGGAGTGCAGTGGTGCAGAATAGATTAGAATGGCGTAGAGTGGAGTGATGCAGAGTAGAGTGGCTTAGAGTGTAGTGGCATAGAGCACATTGATGTAGAGTACATTAGAGTGGCATAAAGTTGAGTAGTCCAGAGTAGTGTGGCATAGAGTAGAGTGTCAAAGAGTGCAGTGACGTAGGGTGCAGTAATGTAGAGTGCATTGGCTTAGAGTACAGTGATGCAGAGTACAGTGATTCAGTGGCACAGAGTGCCGTGGTGCATGGTAGAGTGCACTTGTATAGAGTAGAGTGGTGCAGATTATAGTAGAGAGGTGTAGAGTGAAGTGACATAGAGTGCAGTGATGCACAGTAGATTAGAGTGGCATAGAGTGGATTGGTGTAGAGTGCAGTAACATAGGGTATGGTAACATACAGAGTATTGACGTTGAGTGCATTGGCATAGAGTGCAGTAGAGTGGCGTAGAGTAGAGTGGTGCAGAGGAGAGTGCAGTGGCTCAGAGTAGAGTGGCATAGATTCAGTGGCAGAGGGTGCAGTGTTGCAGAGCAGGGTGCTGTAGAGTGCAATTGTGTAGAGTACAGTGGGCAGAGTGGTGCAGAGTAAAGTGACGTAGAGTGCAATGGAGTAGAATAGTGTGGTGTACAGTGCAGTGGCATAGAGTAGAGTGGTGTAGAGTAGAGAGTTGTTGAGTGAAATAGCAAAGAATTGAGTGGTTCAGAGTAGAGTGCAGTGACGCAGAGTGAAGTGGAGTGGCATAGCGTGGAGTGGTGTAGAGTGTAGTGTTGTGGAGTGGTGCAGAGTAGAGTGGAGTGGGGAATAAGTGGAGTATGCATGGTGCGGAAGCACACAGCCATTACAGACAACAATAAAAAAAAAATTAAAACAGTTTTAATTGAAAAATAAGGTTATGATCAGCACTTACAATAAGTCATAGGTCTCAGTGGTATCACACACTGTCAAAACTGGCAGTTACATAGCATAATGACACAATAAGGTACATGTGGCAGGACAAGAGGTTCAAGGATCTTACAAATCAGGGCGATAACGATTCGTCAAGGGCGGGAATAGTTGGCGGTTCACAGATATTTCCTCAATATACATTCCATTTAGACCAGATCGCTATCCATTTTTGGGGACAGCCACGTGCTACATATACAGTCTTCTCTCTTACCATACACCAGCCCATATTTGCCTTCCAGGCGCTCAGTGTTGGTGGCGCCGCAGCTCTCCAAAGACGGGCGATGTTCCGTTTGGCTATCATCTGGGCAAGAGTGGCCCAGAGTTTGCCCTTGGTGTTAAGGTCTGTGGGCTCACATATGTTTAGTAGGCATCTTTTGGCTTCAGGGTGAATGTTCATTCCCCAGACTGTGCCCATACATTCATGCACCTTCCCCCAGTATGCCTGGATTAGCGCACACTCCCAAATAATGTGCATAAATGAGCCTTCTGAGCCACATTGTCTTTTACACAACCCCTCCCCGACTCTTCCCATCAACACCAGCCTAGGGCCGGAGATATAAATTTAGTGTAGGATTTTCAACTGAACAAGTCTTAATTTGGAGGAGATAGCGACCTCCTTAGGGGAGGTCAACGCCTCCTGCCCATTCTTCATCGTCCAGCTCAAGGTCATCTCGCCCCCATTTCTCTCTTAGTAAAATTAAGGGATCAGGAGTGTTGTGAATGAGCTTTTTGTACGTGAGGGAAATGATTTTGTCTGGCAAGTGCCTACCCTCTAAAGGGGAGGACTCTGGTGGGGAGGACCCCATGGGGATGTTGGCCTGGAGGGAGTGTCTGACCTGCAAGTATCTGTAATGTTCTGAGTCCGCTAACTCGTGTGTTCGTTGGAGTGATGCAAATGTGACCATCCCATTTGTGCACCATAGGTCCCCGATGCGGGAGAGCCCATTCAGGTCCCACTTGTCAAAACCCTTAGTCAGCCCAAGTGTACCCAACTGTTTGGAATCCCACAGTGGAGTGGCGAGCGTGAGCTTTTTGGACCTTCCTAAGCTTTGGTTGACTGTGTGCCAGAGCTGTAGTGAGTGTTGTGTGGGTCCAGTTAACGGAAATTTGTTGGGCCTGGAGTAGAGTACCCTTGTGAAGCTGCCACCTGGGAGTACCCATTTGTCCATCCTATAACCCGGGTCATCCCTACCATGGTAGATACAATGATTTATGGCTGAGAGATGTGCCGCCCAATAGTAGTTTTTAATGTCAGGGAGTCCAATGCCTCCGTCATACCAGCCGAGCGTGAGCTTATGGAGCGCTATACACGGATTACCATTCCACAATAGATCCCTTTTGGTGCTTTCAATGTCTTTCAAAAACTTGGGTGGAACTATGTCAGGGTAGTTCTGAAGGGCATAGAGGAAGCGTGGCAGTGCTATCATTTTGAAAAGCGCTGCCCGGCCCAGTAGTGACAGTGACAGCGCCTTCCAGGTATTGGTGTCTTGTTTGAACCTCTGTAAGGGGGGGAGGAGGTTAAGCTCATATCGGAGTTTGACATTGGTAGTGATGAAAATACGGAGATATTTAAATCCGTCCATGGCTGTAAGAATGGGGCAGTCCCTCGGCAGCAGGGGGGATCTCCATGAAGCACATACAACAGCGACTTGCGCCAGTTAATTCTATAGCCAGAGTTTCTCCCGGAGTTCGTGAAAATATCTAGGACCACTCGTAGCGACTTTTGGGGAGAGGCGAGATATAGGAGGATGTCGTCAGCATAGAGTGAGATTCGGTCCTCCCACCCCTCAGACCACTTAAGGCCCATGATGAAGGGGTCCTGATGTATCCATTCCGCCAGTGTCTCGAGGGCGAAGAGGAGCGGCGAGAGGGGACACCCCTGCCGCATCCCTCTGCCTAGAGTGAATACCTCTGAGACTTTATTGTTCACAACGACTTGGGCCATTGGTTCTGCATAAAGGAGCCTCACCCATCCAATAAAGTGGGGGCCAAAGCCCAACTTCTTGAGTACCGCCATCAGATATGCCCATTCAAAGGTATCGAACGGCATAGCGGCGTCTAGCGAGACCACTATCGTGTCTTCCTGAATGGTGGCCTGCCGTCCCAATACCCCATGTAGTCTTCGTAGACTGAGAGCAGTGTTACGGTGTGGCATGAAGCCCGATTGGTCGGGGTGGACCAGTTTGTCTACAATCTGTCTCAATCGGTTCGCCAATAGTTTGGCCAGGATTTTTGGCTCCGCATTGAGGAGGGAAATAGGCCTATAGGAGGAGGATTCGTCTTTCGGTTTCCCTTCCTTATGTATGGTTAACAGAGTGGGGATACGTTGGTCACGGGGGAGTAAGCCAAGTTCTTTGCATTCTTCAAACATTTTCCTGAGATAAGGGGCTAGCTTATCAGGTTTGAGTTTGTAAAGCTCTATGGGCAGCCCTTTGGGGCCCAGGGCTTTCCCAGGAGGAAGATCTCTTATTGCTGTAGCAAGTTCGTCGTCTGTCAACGCACTGTCCAAAGCTTCTCTATCGGAATCAGTGAGGACCGGCAGCCAGATATCCAACAAAAGTGCGGAGGAGTCCTCCTCCGGTAGTTCCAAACCACTCCGATACACCTGTTTAAAATGGGTAGCGAACTCTAGCACTATATCGCGGGGTTCCGTAAGGACAGTACCAGCACTACTCTTGAGCTCCGGCACCAGCCTTTTTGCCTTCTCTTTCTTGTCTAGCCAAGCGATTAGCTTGCCAGCTTTGTCTCCTTGGTCGTGTAGATGAACATCCCTGTCTCTAGCGAGCGTTTTGGCTGCTTCCGTAGTAACTTCTTTATATTCAGCCACCTTGAGCTGTAGGTTATGCAGCGTGGCCTGATCCTCCCCGTCTTTCGTCGCCTCCTCGAGGTGGAGGAGGTCGTGCTCTATTCGAACTGCCTCTATCTCTCTTTCTTTGCGCAGTTCAGCTATGGCCGAGAGGGTGTGACCCCTAGCGACCGTCTTAAAAGCCACTCAAAGGGTGGTAGGGGAGTCTACTGTTCCTTCGTTTTCTTGGAAGTAGCGGTCAAACGTGCGAATGAGCGTGGTTTGGACTTCGGGGTTGCGGAGATACCGCGGGTTGCTAGGTGCTACACAAACGACCCTTTTGTGTCCAATTGTCAGATACACCCACAAGGGGGGAGTGATCGGAGATGCCTCTTGCCAGATGACAAATTTCTTGTATGGTCATGGTTTGGTGTACGGGCATAAGGACATAATCAATCCTGGAGAAGGTGTGGTGCGGTCCCGAAAAGAACGTGTATTGCCAGAGGCCAGAGGTCCGTGAGAGCCAGTTGCTCCCCCGGTGATATCTCGTGGTGGGCATCGGTCATAGTGTCCAGATACAACAGCGCTGAAGTCCCCACCCAGCCCTAGCTGTCCTTCAGGAAGGAAGACTATAAATGCCCCGAGGTCCTTGTAGGACTGGGTCTGAAGACCTGGTGGAATATAGACTTTTAGTAGTGTGAGAGTTTGCCCCACCCATTGTCCCGAGACTGCAGCATAGCGCCCCAGGGGGTCGGTTCATGTGTGTTTTATGGTGAGTGGAAAAGTGTGTTTAAGGAGGATGCCCACCCCTCGTCAGCCGGTGGTAAAGCCGGCGTGCGCCACCATTGTGTAACCTCATCTGTTTAGCACCTTACAGATGTTGCCAATGAGGTGTGTCTCTTGGAGTAAGGCAATATTTGGAGCTTGACGTTTTATGTACTGGAGAACAATACTTCACTTTACCTTGTTCCCAACCCGTTAACGTTCCAACTAAGGAGCTTTAAACTCTTGTTCCACTGCACACTCATCGTTACATATGTAATTTCTACCACAGTACTGAAACGTATGACCCAGCCAAGGTAGAGAAATGTCATTTGTGCGTGACCAGAAACTTCCCCCCTCACCTCCCCCCTTCCCCCAACAACCCTGAAAGATACACAGAGTGAAACAAAACATCTTACCCCCTTGACACCAACTCCCCCTCCCTGCTACCCTGCTACGTAGGTGTAAAACTACCCACAACCCCAACAAGCAGAGCGCCTATCGCCCCAGGAACAGATCAACAGTTGCGGGGGAAACTGGACTAGCACTGACTCCGGCCGCCAGGGGCCTGCCCCACCCATCCATGGAAAGTGTCATTGTGTGAACCCATCAGTCTCGCATGGCCAAACCCTTATGGCGTACCCCTCACCCCAGTGCAGCTTAGAAAGGTCTTATACATTACGGTTTTCTGAGGCAGATCTCGCCGTTCGACACCATTGGTAGGATCTTTTAGTCTCTGTTAGTCGTCTGCGTCTCCGGTCTGTTGGATCTTGATCTCCAATGGAGTCCTACCTGCCACCAACCAAGCCCGGCGATTGGGCACATGTGTCTCCCCAGTTGTCTCGCCCGGTCGCTTCTGATCACCGGGTGGATGCCTTGTCCAGTCATGTTTGCACCTCTGCTGGGGTGGTGAAGAACAACGATTTCCCATCTGCAATGATTTTCAGCTTTGCGGGGAAGAACATCATGTATTTGATTCCTCTATCCTGTAGCGCCCTCTTGATTGTGTCGTGGTCTCTGTAGTTGAGGATATTTGCTATGATAGTCCTATGAGCCACCACGGGCTATGGTCGCGGGATCGGCGCCCGGTGCGCTCTCTCAATCGTAAAGAGGGAGGAGAGTCCTTCGGCTTAAGATGATTGAGGATTAGATCTTCAAGGAAGTGGTCAACACTCGGTCCTTCTGATCCTTCCAGAACCCCCACCACTCTTATGTTGTTGCGGCGAGCCCGCCCCTCCTGGTCTTCGAGTTACAATAGACAATAGACATCTGAGACTTTGGAAATGATACATCGACGATGTATTATTGATCTGGGAAGGGACAGAAATAGAATCCAAAAGCTTCATCAACTGGTTGAACCTTCAAGACCCTTTTCTAAAATTCACTTATACTATGAGTAGGTCGCAGTTAGTCTTCCTGGACCTTAACATCATAGCCACAGATGGCATGCTGAACACAACCACTCATTTTAAACCTACAGCCAGGAACTGTCTACTAATCTATGACAGCTTCCACCCCAGACAACTGAAAGAAAACCTGCCTTTCGGCCAATTTTTGTGACTGAGATGCAACTGCACAGCAAAAGAAGACTATAACAAGCAAGCCAAGGATCTCCCAAAAAACGAATCTCCAAAGCCAAGAAAAGAGCTGCCAACAATCACAGAGAGGCACTTCTAGAACCAAGGAACAAACAAGAGGTGACAACTGACAAAACCTACAACATCGCATCTGATAAAGTAACCAAAATCATAAAAAAACATTGCCGAACGCTGAACAGTGGAAACCTCGACATTCCGAAGCCAATGTTTAGCCACAGGAAAGGTAGAAACTTAAGGGATTACCTAGTTCACATTCGCCCCAGGAATGAACAAAAAAGGAATGGACAAAGAACCCTACAAACCTTGCCTAATGAACACTACCCATGCAGTAACTGCAGTGTTTGCCACCTGACTAAAGCCACAAAGAAAGTTGAATTCAACAATAAAATGATTTGGGAAATTCGTAATTTCACCAATTGCAATACAACAGAGGTGGTATACATGATCACATGTACCTGCAACCTACACTACATAGGGATGACCATAAGAAAAGCAAGCACAAGGATTGTAGAACACCGTAGTACTTTTTCGGATACAACGGACTCAGACAGCGAGGGTTCCCCATACAGTAATCCACCACAGGGACATATCACTGAACGGTCTGGCCCAGAAAATCGTTTTTTAGGGAACCGCCGTGGCAATTATCGCCCAAGGTACCAAAATCGGTTCCAGAACCGATCTCAGGGCTTCCACCAGAGGGGTCAATATCAGGACCCAGTACAACCTCAAAGGTACATCCAAACCCGTCAACAACAGTATTGGAGAACTTGAACACTATCCCTGTATTCAATTTATCCACACACGCTATGGACCATACCTCTGTCACACTCCTCACGAAGGGTTTATCATTTGTTCCATCCACAAGGATAAACAAATTTGAGCTTTTCCAAGATATACATGCCTTTTTCCGTAAAATAAGACTAAAAAAGTTCTATCTGGATAAATGTTCGAACAATCACGATGAAAATCGATCGGGATTAAAACCCCCCTCGAGCTTCACCCCAGGTTTGGATATGTTAGGCACGGAAGTCCACCTCTTTGAGAAAGCTGTCATCAGAAAAATTGAGAAATCCATTAAGTTTGTTCCTGCTCCTCCCTTTAACACCTCTAGGGAGGAAAACTCTGCTCTTATGTCCCTTAAAAATGACAATAGTCTTACCATCAAACCATGTGACAAGGGCGGTGGCATTGTCCTTTTTGACACCGAAAGATACAAGGAAAAGATGCTTGAGTTACTGGGCTCCTCTAGGCATTACCGTAAAACTATGCTTAATCCCGAACCTAGGATCAAAAGACGTATCCTGCAGGAGGTAGAACGAGGAGTAGAGAGGGGCGACATCTGTATGTCTGAAGCCCTCTTTTTAACACCTACCCATACCCGTATTCCTATCATCTACGGTCTACTCAAGACTCATAAAGATCAATTTGATCCACCGCTAAGACCGATCGTCTCTACGATTGGTTCCGCCACGGAGCCTTTATCTAAATATCTTGATAAGTTCCTTCAGCCCCTGGTGGGCAACCTGTTATCTTACGTGAAAGACACAGGACATTTCATTTCAAAAATTGAGGGTCTTGATTACAGCTACGAACGGGAGATTCTAGTAACTCTTGATGTTGAATCCTTGTACTCTAATATTCCCCAGACAGAGGCATGTAGAGTAGTCAGCAACATCATCAACTCTGATTTATCTCTATTCAATAAGACTTTTATGATCAAAAGCTTAGAAATTGTCTTGGAAGAGAACTTCTTTGAATTTGACGGGCAGATATACCAGCAAGTGCAAGGTGTTAGCATGGGGGCAGCCTGCGCACCAAGCATTGCTTGCCTATATATGGGCGACTATGAGAAATCTAACTTCTTCAATGAGGTTGCACCATTTTTTGAGAATGTACGACATTGGTCGCGATACATTGACGATGTTTTTTTCATTTGGACGGGAGACCAGGACTCCTTAAGGGAGTACATTGAATGGCTAAATGCGGCCGACTGCAACATCAGGTTCACTGCCCATTTTAGCACTTCAAAGCTCGAATGCCTTGATGTCTGGGTGGGTCACCATGAATTCTAGGCCTGGGCGAAGCACTACGCTACGCTCGCGTAGTTTGCGAAGTTCGCGCTACTTCGCACTACGCAAACTGCACGTAGCACAGTGCGAACACGCGTAGCGTAGTTTTGCGTAGTGCTGCGGTCATTTTTTGCTTGCTCGCGGTCCTCAACATCACGTTGGCGACCGCGAGCAAGCAAAATGACATCCCGGCGAGACTTTTTCCTTGTTCGCGATCAGCAACATCAAGTTGGCGATCGCGCGCATGGAAAATAAACCTCCCGGCGAGATTCCCAACGCGAGGTTTCTCATTGTGAGGGGTCGCGTATGCTCGCGACCACTCGCGATGAGAAACTACCAGTTCGCGTTGAGAAAGCTGCCGCTCGAGTAAAAATCTACTCGAGCAGCAGAAAACTACAGTTCGCACTGTGCAAGATCCCATTTTCAATGATTGCACAGTGCCGGTTGCTTGTCCGCACTGTGCAATCATTGAAAACAACATCTTGCACAGTGCGAACATGTTACTACGCAGTTCGCGAAGTGCTACGCGTAGCTCGCGTAGTGCGAACTTCACTTTGCGTAGCTTCGCGAAGTGCTACTTCGCGAACTACGCCCACCCTTAATGAATTCAAGCTTTCGGTGTCCCTCTACACAAAACCAACTGCCAGAAATACCCTTCTTCACTTCGAAAGTTTACATCCCAGAAGTCAGAAGGATGGTATTCCTTTCAGTCAGTTTCTGCGTTTACGCAGGAATTGTACCTCCATCAAGGATTACCTCCACAATGCTGAGACCATGAAACAGAAATTCATTGACAGAGGGTATCCCACTAGGCTGGTCAGAAACGCGATGAAAAGAGCACGTTTCTACAATCGAGACTCCATGTTTCAAAGTAAATGTCAGAAATCGGAGGATAAACTTGTCTGTGTCACCAGACATTCTCGTTTCAATAATAGGATCAGACAGATTATAAACTCTGAGTGGCACCTTTTGAATCTGGGCGAACAATCATTGGCCCTGCCCAAACCAGTTTTTGCCTTCCGCAGAAACAAGAACCTCAGAAATTTACTGGTTAAAGCGAAGATCCCTGACCAGAGAACATGGCTGCAAAAGTCGATTGAAGGAACATCACCGGTGAGGGGCAACCATAAATGTGGCACATGCCATGCCTGTGCCAATGCCATTGTTGATACTTCATTCTGCGTGAATGGCTTCACTGCTGTCCTTAAAGAGATGACCAACTGCAAGACATCTAATTGTATCTATGCGATCCAATGTCCCTGCCCGCTTACCTATGTCGGTGAAACCTCGAGAGAGGTTAGAATTCGTATTGGTGAGCACAAATCTAACATCAGACGGCTCAAACATGCGGCTCCTCTGGTGGGCCACTGTCTTTTTTACTGTTTTCTTCTTCCTTTATCTTTTTTTTTGTTCTTCCATTTTTTTAACCGATCTCCATTCTTTCAACTATTGCTCTGGTGCCTGTTTATCACTTTCTAATTTAAATGGTTTTAAATAAATACATTTATTCATTTATCCTCAAGGGTCTGACACCCATGTTGGAGTTTATTACTCTCTGGTCGCTATATGGCATACATTTTTGTGTCTTTGTATATATCCCTGTTTCATCTTTTTGTTCTTTTGTATTATATTTTCATGTCTATATTTACTCTTATTTTTCAACAGGTCCCATTTTGTGGGGGTTTGTTTTTCTTACGCCCTGAAGAAGGTGGTACTCCTGAGTTGGAGTTGTCTCACCGAAATGCGCGTCGGGGTTGTTTAGTTGGGCCCTCTCCATTCCCATTGATTATGTACTCTAGATAAGTGTTTTTCGACATTTATCCTGAATAACCATCAGAATATCGTGGGATTACCGATGTTACTGCTTTGAGTTGGGTCCACAAGAATCTTTTGGTCTTATGTTGGATGAATTATGTAATGTTGTATGAATGTGAGCTGTTTGAATTTGAGTGTATGTAGTTCTGCTAAAAAAATATTCCTTCACCTTTTCCCCTGTTTTGGGAACCTGTTTTTTGTATTCATCTCTGTGGTATATTCCTTTTTGTATAAAATTCAGATATTTACTGTGTGTGTTTAACACCTTTATCCATTTATATATTTTGTTATAATGTACTTTGTGTTTTGTTTATTGTGACCATTTTTGTATAAAAAATCAACAAATTTTATTTATGTATTATAAAAAGTGACACTAACAAATGAAATAAATAAAAGAGTTGTACTATTTAGTTTGGTGTTCTCAAGTGTTTGTATGCCATATTACTTCAATCTGATTTGGGTGTCATTCTCTGTTTATTTTATATATGATACACTGTACATCACTAAATTGTAAGGGTAGAGTTTACTTTGTTGTTGCTTGGGAACACCGTAGTAATATCAGGTGCAAAAGGAATACCACCAAAATGACATCACATTTCATATAGAAACAACACACTCCAAATGATATGAAATGGATCAACCTCGAACACATGAAGAACATTGACAACCTTGAACAACGTCTCCTGGAAAAGGAGCAACGCTGGGTGTTCAAGCTCCGCACTGACAGCCAAGGTCTTAATGATACCATCCCGTGGGGACAGTTTTCCAAATGGACCAATAACTAGGTCGCTGCATACTGTCACCACCTTCATCTAGTGACCAAAACACCTAGCATGAACAGTGCTGTACCACCTCATATAGTTTCTCCTGGTCTTCGAGTTTGAGGGCCATCTGGTGGTGTTGATGCGTGAGCTGCTGGATCCGTTCATCAATTTTCTTCATGGAGGTTTGAAGCTCATGGGCGTTTGTCTCATTTGCCTTGACTCTGGCTGCGGTTTTGTTCATGTCGGCCCTCATCAGGTTCATTTCTATGGTGACCTTGTCGATTTTAGTCTCCAGTGTAGCCCCCAGTACCTGGATGGCTGCCATTATGGAGCTGAGGGAGGGCTCGTTGTCCCCTGTCTCTCCGCCCCGGGCACCGTCTTCGGGAGGAGCCTGCTTTGGGATCACGTATTTGTCCAATTTGTTCATCTGCACCACTGCACCACCCTTGGGCTTCATGTTGGGTGCGTGCGTGCCGTGGGCCGCTGGCCGGTGGGGAGTTTCAGTGCGCTTTGACCCCGTGATGCAGATCTCAGGTACGGTCTGTTCCCCTGTTTGTCAGTGGTGCAATAGCTGCCAGCTCTTTGGCCCTGCCAGGCGGCCTCAGGTTCCTGCTCTCCTTAAATGAAGCACCACCTTTCTGCAACTGCTCCTGAGCGTAAGGATTGAGCACTCTGGGGGGGGGAAGACCCCCCGCACGTCACCGGGGCACCACCTTTTGTATCTCAGCGAAAGGCTCCCACCGTCGCTGACTGGCCGCGCACTAGACCATCCTCTAGCGCTTTACAAGTACAGCGTCCTGCACGGGCGTAGCGGCCCTGTGTGCCCAGCGAGATTTCTCTATCCCCATTGTGGGTGGTGCGCACGGTCCCCAAAATAAGTCTCACCCTCGTTGAAATGAGTAGCAGGGGCCGCGGTGAAGATCAGCTTTTGTCGCTACTTCTGATTATGCTGGCGACGCTGCGCCCTGGAATCTCCCCCACGCCTCCATGAGCCAATGTCAGTCCATCCGTGGGGGAAGGGGAGATGAAACGAAGGTCCGTTGTCCCAGTCCCGCTTCCTAAGTAAGGCAGGGAGCAACCGCGCGGAGCGGCGTGCAGGCCTCCAACTGCTGCCCTGCCCCGAGGTCACTACAACATGGCGGGAGATATCCAGGGACGTCTGGGCCTCACATTTCCGCCCTGTACCATGACCGCCGAGGCCCGGACAGACCTTGTGGCATATGGTGGCAAGTTGCCGGTCGTGGCTAATGGAGGGGGGTGGAGGGGGACCCCGAGATAAGGCCGGAAGCTTACCGGTCCGTACCTCCAAAGGGCAGTCGGCCGCCCCGGCTCTGCAGAGGGTGGGTCTGCAGCCTAGGCAGGGCCACTGCACAGGCCCCTCCCATTTCCCCTCATACAGATTTGGGGCATGCGAACAGGCAGCAGTTCTCCTTTTAGGATCGGGTTTTTTGTAGCGATCCAGTCAGGTGGCGTTCCGATGGCGTTGTCAATGTTTCGGGCCACAACTACAGGATTTTGGGCCGGATTTTAGGCTCGGCCCCAGCGGGCTCTCAGGCGGCCATCTTCGCCAGCGCCAGGCCACGCCCCCCACAGACACCAATTTGAATTGAAATGACCATTTGATTTGCTCAGGCATACAGTTTTACTACACAAAAGTATACCGTACGCAAACAATAATGTGTGGAAATGTCACCTAATGTATCGATTTATTTTGTTCGTATTATAGTATTTGTTTCCACCACACTTCAGTATTGCCAAAAAATGTGTTTCACTTGTTCTTTCCATATTCTTAAATATCTGCACAGTTCATTTACAGACATTTAATTTTGTTTAGTGCTAGAAAAGTACTGCACAACCAGAGTACCCAGCTAGAAAAAAATAACATCCTACAACCTTTCTGTATCACATGGGTACCTAGCAGGATTGTCACATAAATCCTCTCACTTTGAAGTCAGAGAAAGAACAGTAAAAACCAGCTCCCTGTAAGATTTAACCCGTTTACCGCGGCGATAAATTTGCCGCAGTGCGGGGCATTCCATTATGTGGGCGGGGCTGCGTCGGCCAACGGACCTGCGCAGCACTACCGAGGTAGTGCTCGTGATGGCCGTTGGCCGACGGGCGCACTTAAAGGGTGAAAGCCCTGCTTACAGAAATTCAGTATTGGTGGAAGAATACAATAAATAGGATTTGGGAATGGACAAACTCAAGTTGGATTGCCTAAAACAAATAAAGCCATTAAATGGAAAGTAAGTAAATTTGAGTTGCAAACCACAAAGGGAATGGTAATCAATGGGAGGGATACATTCCCAGGGAAACTTTCTGAATGTCTTCAAGATATCGTTAGCAAACCAAACAGTTGCGCTGTCTGGAAGGTTTCGACCTAAAAACAGTGATCTTTGTAGAGGGCTTTCGCTCAATGGCCAAATCTGTGTTAGTGTCAAGGATTAGTCTTGGAGTTTTGGATAAGCTATTCAATAACTCAAAGCTTCTGGTTTGTCAGTGTTTTATTTATTTTTCTCACTTGCAGAGCGCATGGCGACCTGGAGGCATCCCAGCGCTGAGTAAGAGGCAGAATCATGTCAACACAGGAAAAGCACCTTAAAGACTAGACTATTTAAAAAGCCAAGTTTTAACCCCTTCTGTGCCCATGACGAGCTGGACTCGTCATGGAGCACGGTCGCGCTGTGCCCATGACGAGTCCAGCTCGTCATGAACCCCGCCCGCTAATGCAACGCCCGGCACAGGGCGGGGAAAGGGCGTGGCACACAAGGGGTTAATCACTTTCCAGAAGTGTAGCTAGTTTTCTGTCCCTCAAATAGCTAATGGCAAAAGAGTTCCAAAGCTTTGCTACATTAGAGCCGAAGGAGCGACCACCTGTCCTAGCTTTCTTGATAGCTGGGATGAAAGCTAGGTGTAGGTTTGAGGACCAAAGTGATCTGTTTGGAGTGTAGGGAGTAACAAGTTGTTCCAGGATAGGCAGACAGTGGCCTTGTAGAGCTGGGTGTGCAATGCACAATGATTTAAATTCCACTCTTTGGGCAATGAGAAGCCAGTGGAGGTCTCTCAGGCCTATCCTAACTGACTGTGATCTCAGAAGCCCAAGCAATGTGGGTGTAGCTGCATTCTGCACAACCTGCAGTTTCTGGAGAATTCATTTTGAGGCCCTCAGACATAAGGAGTTACCATAGTCCAAAGGAGACAGGACCAAAGCTTGAACCACGACTCATCTCGAGGCCTGGGGAGTAATAGGTAAAATCTTGCAAAGCAATCGTAGCACTCCAAAACAGCTGGCTGACGTTGTTATGTCCTGGGAGTCCATGGTCAAAGTGTCTTCAAGCCACACCCCTAAACTTTTTATGACAGACTTAAGAGTTGGAGGGATACCTAGGCCAGTAGGCCAGCCCAGACCTTGTTGGAAATTGGAATTGTTCCCAGGGAACATTAATTCTGTTTTTGCTCCATTGAGCTTCAAGCAAGACTTGTTTAGCCAGCTAGCTACCAGCTCCAGAGAGGGACCCAAATTAGATGTTAAAGTCTCCAAAGGCTGAAGATGTATTTTGAACAGCGTGGATCTAAGTAAGGACCCCTGCAGGACCCCACATGCTCCCGGCAGGATATCCGAGAGGCAGTCTCTGTGAAAGACTTGAAATGTTTATTCCTTTAAGAAGGACCCAACCTACTCCAGGGCTTTTCTCTTGATACTGGCCCTACCAAACCTATCTAGCTGTATAGAGTGGTCAACAGTATCAAAGGTCGCACTAAGATCCAGGAGCAAAATGGTCACTGTTCCCAACTGACCCTTCCTCTTTTTTGCTTCTTCCACTACTGCTAAAAGAGAAGTCTCTGTACTATGCTTGAGATGAAAGATGAAAGCAAGTTTGTGTTTGATTTAAAATTGATTTGTCTTCTAAAAACATTGACAGACATCTATTCACTGACTTTTCCACATCTTTGTTAAACCGGGGGGCAAGGATATTGGTTAAAAATTGTCCAAACAGGATGGGTCAAGATTAGGTTTCTTTAGGTCGGCTCTGACCATTGCATGTTTGCATGGTAAAGGAACTATGCCTGTTTCCAGTGACAGATTGACTGATTCTTACAGAATCGGGTAAATAATTTCTGTCTCTAGGATTCTTATTGGTGCCAGGTCCAGAGGGGATCCAAATTTAATTTTCTCAAAAAAGACAGTAAACTCCTCTAAGAAGAGAGGAGGGAATTGTGAAAGGTTGGCAAGACATCCATTCTTACTATCTTTCCATGGACTGGAATTATTGCTTTTGTAGTCCTTTTGAAATGATTGATACATTTTTTTCAATTTAGAGTTAAAATGATCAGCTAAAGTGCTTCACTTATCGCTGGATGGCTCAGACGCCATTGCATTCTTAGAAGACACTAGCAAGGACTTTTTGATTCTTTTTTTTTTTTGGTCCTCGTTCTGCCAATTAACTTGTAGGCGATACTCCATTTCTCTTACTGAGGGCCGGATAGTAATAGAGTCTTTCCACACAAGAAATCTAGCTGCTTCCACTCCTACCCCTCACACACGTGGCATGAGCGGGACCAGAACCAACAGCTATTTATTGACTTAATCATTGGACCCCTTTCCTCTGACACCAATCAACCATCATGGCCCATACTTTCTCTTGACGTCTAGGGTCACATGCCATATTCAGTTGGCTTATACGTATGATACTATTTTTACAATCAGAGAAAAGGGGTGGAACAGCCGATTTCCAAGCTTTACAGATCTCTTGTCTGCCCATTAAAATAACATAAAAAATGAATCTAGCGGCCCTTTTATTTGAAGCCAAAATACTATCTTGGCCTAGTCCAAAAAATATAAGTACCGGTGTTACTTCTATCTGGATTCCTGTAACATCCACCAAAAAAACACATATGTCAATCCAAAATTTAGTAATCAATGGGCAAGTTAAAAACATATGGCAGTCATTCGCTAAAGGGTCTTGGCATCTTGAACATACATACTGAATTCTGGATAATTTCGTCAACTTCGCAGGGGACCAATAAACCTGATAAAGAGTAAAAAGATGATTACGCTTAAGATACGCAGGTTTCACTGTCTCTCGGAGCAACGCAAAGGAGCCCAGCCTCGCCTCGGTCAGATTAATATTTTCCAGATCATTTCGCCAAAGCTTTAGGATATCCTGATTCATGTCATCCTCTGCTTCAATCAAAGTACGGTACCACAAAGCCACTTCTTTATTAATTTTCCCCATTTTCATAGATTGAATTAGCCAGGCATCATCCTCCTGCTCCTCCCAATATTGCCTATCCCACCAAGCAGAGAGTTGGTAATATTTGACTCTAGTTAATTGTCCATGAGTACATAGAATCAAAGATTCTCAAGTAATCAGATCCGCTCCTGTTTTTAAGTCTCCCCACCGAGAGATACCCGCCTGCTTCAATGGTAGGCTGAGCAAGTCATCCAGACATTCTGGAGTGCCTGGAGAACCCCAAATCGGCGAATAGTCAGAATAATAAGATACACCCAATTTATTTCGTATATAAACCCAATTCTTCACAGCCTGTAACAAGATCTTAAGTCTAACCTTTAAAAAAAGAATTGGGGTCCCCAAACTTAAAAAGAAACTGCTCCTGTTCATCCCCCAAATCACTAAGCATTGCTCCATAAATGGTACTAAATGCAGAATTGTCTAGCTTATTTAGTAGCATCCTAAAGTTCTTGAAATGAAACACTTGAGCATAAACCCATAAATCTGGCAAAGCAAGTCCCCCCTTCTCCAACTTTCTCCTCAACCTTTTCCACGATATACGGGAACCTTTTGACGCCCATACAAAACTTCCAATCTTGCCCTGTAACTTTGCTACCTCATTCGTATCAAATTGAAGAGGTATATTATTAAAAAGAAAAGTAATTTTTGAGAGCACAATCATTTTAATCAAATTGACCCTACCATATAAATTAAGGGGGAGATTTGCCCATCTAGTCAACAATTTCCTAACCTCCTGACTTATCTTCCTCCAATTAACAGTAGGAACATCAACTAACTTTTGAGTAATTATAATACCGAGGTATCGCATCTGAAGTTTCATCCCAGGGGTCTGAGACGATTGATTCCACTCCATAAATTCCATTTTATCCCTATTTACACTATACCCGAGACCTTCCCAAACAACTCTGCTTTAGCCAACAAACTGGGGATAGAAACCTTGGGCTTCTGTGTATAGAGTTAAATCGTCAGCATATAGTGCTAGCTTAGCCTCGAAGCTCTTATATCTAAATGGGAGAATGGTAGAATCTTGTCTAATTATTGTCGCAAAAGGTTCAATGTAAATATTAAATAACAAGGGGGACAACGGGCATCCCTGCCTTGTACCCCGCATAATACTGAACCAATCAGTTAATTCCCCATTAACTAGAACTCTAGCTCTGGGTACGCTATAGAGTGACTGAACTGCTTTTATTAAATTCTTAGGAAATCCCAAAATTCTAAGAGACTCCCAGAGGTACGGCCAGTGGACTTGATCGAACGCTTTAGCAGCGTCAACTGCCACCAAAGTAACTGGAAGGTGAAAGCATTCTGCTAGATCCACTATACCCAGCATTGTACATGTGAGTTCATTAAGCTGCCTTCCAGGAATGAACCCCCTCTGATCACTATGAATGACACTTTTTATAATCTTAGCAACCCCGTAAACACCTTATAATCTGTGTTCAGAAGGGATATAGGCCTATAAGATTCAGCTACCAACGGGTCCTTATTTGGTTTTAAGATTAGAACTATTGTAGCCTCCGCCCAGGATGCCGGGGGTTCCTCCCCATCTCTCAGTATATTATCAAAGAGGTTTTAAGGATTGATATTATATTGTCCTCTAGAGATAAGTACAATTCTATTGGAAGACCATCTGGCCCAGCCGCCTTTCCTCTTGCCATCTTCCTCATCTGTGCACGGATTTCTTCTTCTCTTATTCCAGAAGCTAAATATTCGTTCAGATGTTCATCTAGGAAAGGAAGCTCAACATTTCCCAGAAAATCCTTAATCCTTTCCAACCCGGGCCCAATCTCCTCTTTATATAATTTAGCCATATATCCCCACACTTCGGCTCCAATTTTTACATTAGTATCTAATATCTGACCAGTAGAGATCTCTTTTAAGCTGCTTATTTGATTTCGAACGTTATCAGATTTGGCCTTCCAAGTCAGAAGCCTGCCACTCTTCTCCCCATACAAAAAAATCTGGAGTTTACTCACCTTCCATCTGTTTATTAAAATGTTGTCCATGTGACCCTTATATTCTAATTGGAGACTCTCCAGTTCCTTAGTAAGGAGTGGTACCTTACAAAAGGACTATAAAGAGGCCCTCTGTAATTTCAGTTCCTTAATTTGAATATTTTTCAGAAGATCGTTCTCTCTCTTCCTGGAGCTGCGACTCTTCCCAATCATAATAGATGTAGCCTCAGCCCTTAAAAATGCCTTAAACGCATCCCAAATAACCTGAATTTTCGCTGAACCCATATTATCTTTAAAAAATGTCATAGCCTCTTCACTCATCTTTAATTGGACAGCCTCATCCAACAAAATTGTCTGGTCCAGAGTCCATCTTGTTACACCCCTCTTTACTTGAAATCTCAGGGAGAGGCATACCGCAGAGTGATCGGAGAGGGTAGCAGGCTGATGCTTGACCCTTTCAACCTCCTCACATAAACATTGATCGATTAAAAAGTAATCGATGCGGAAGTGATGGCCATATTTTTTGCTATAAAAGGTGTATCCCTTCTCATCACCCATTTTAGCTCTCCAAACATCTACTGAATTTAGTTCTTGTATCAATGTTTTAAGTGTAGCCATTGAGTGTAAAGGGGTGTTATATTTTATTTTTGTAGTTCTATCCAACTCTGGTCTTTGGACTAAATTAAAATCGCCTCCAATGATCACTGGAATATTAATTGACAAAAGAGCAGCCTCCATTTTAATTAAGGGATCTGGGTTATCCTGGTTTGGACCGTAGTAAGTAACACATACAATCGCCCTGTTCTGGATTTTAATGTTAGCTAATATCCACCTCCCCGAAGAGTCTGTCAAATGACTTTCCAGTCACTATTTGATCTTATAATTATAGCGACTCCTCTTGTACTACCCCTCTGATTTGAGCTAATGATATCCTGAACCCAAGCCCATTTTTTAAACATATTTAAACATTCACTCTCTTCTAAATGTGTCTCCTGTAAAAGGATAACATTAGCCTCGGATTTTTTAAGGAACTCCATAATACGGGCCAATTTTTTCATGGCACTCACCCCATTCACATTCCATGAGATGAGATGCACCAAATTCTTACTCATTAACTAGTTGAAGAGACTCCTGCCCTCCCAATCCATAATATGAAAAAATCATTACCTCAAGATATACAAAAAAGGCCAAGAATTTCACCAAAAGAATACAAACACTACATGGCTGTTTTAGGACACTACTTTTTTCTCTTTTCTACCACATGCTCCCAACACCCTGTGACCTCCCACCCACGCCCCCAGGGAACCCCTCCAGCTATCTCTTAAGGCGTGAGCGCCTACGAGATACCCCATGCTAACGAAACAAGTCCAGGTGCTGAACCCAAAGTTAACGCTCACATATCCACATATCCACATATTTACAGAAATAACACTGTTGCTATACTGCCTTGTTACCATAAAGTAAACCATTCAGCTACTAGTTACATGTATCCTTAGCACCTTATCAGTGTTTTATCAATGCCGCCAAACCTCGGCTCCATACTATCTACAATTATTTACAAAATATCTTACTTCAAGGTGACCTGACGTAGATCTACACTCTATTCTGCTGCCCCCATCTGCTTTAATAGGGTATCTACTTCCTCCGGCTCATGAAAGTTATACATTTTATTTTTCCACATGATCTTCAACATAGCAGGAAATTTCATATGTACTTACGCACCCCTGAGCCTGAGTTCATTCATTTTTTAGCCTAAAAGCCACTGCCGCTCCGCTGTTCTTTTGCCCATATCAGATCTTATTAAGTACGTAGAATCTCCAAATGTCAATGACCATTCTTTTAATGCCCTGGCTAAGACAAGCTCCTTAATTGAGTAAGTAAGAAAATTGACAAGTATCTTCCTCTGGGCTTTCCTCCCTGGCTGTAGCCTATAGGGATCTTTATGCACTCTTTGGAGCTCCTTTCCCCAGTCTATGTCCGCTCTATCTGGAAATAGCTCACCCAACAACCGACAGACGAAACCATTTAAATCTGCCCCTTCAGCACTTTCATTAATTCCCAGGAGCCGTATATTATTTCTCCTAGCCTGGAGCTCGAGCCTTTCCATTTCCTGCTGTAATTCCTTGTTTCCTTGTTTAAGCTTCTCGATCTCTCTAGCATTAGAAGCAGTGGTCTCTCCCAGAGCCTTCACCTCCTCTTCCAAGTTCTCAGTTCGTTTAGCTAGTCCGTCAATCTTCTGCTCGATGATCTCCCTTCTATTGTGGATCTCCTTTTGATTGCTTTCAGAGGTCTCGAATTTAGCTAGAATTTCTTGTCTCAAACTATTCAGAAAGCCCACTAGCTGACTGCCAGAGGTCCCTGAAGCGTCTCCCTCTTGTACAACATGCGAAACAGCAGGACTCATAGCTCCGCTCAGAACTGCTCCATTGAACTCATCTGTGTCATTTTCATACCCCTTCTGAAATGGCTCCATTGGATTCTCCTGGGCCTCCGTAAGTGGAGAAAAACGATTCTCAAGTCTCAATGGAATACCCTGAGGATTAGGGGATACTATTTTTCCCGGAGGATTTGGTAAGCTCTTATTACCTCCAACAGCTCTGTCAACTGATTGAGACCCTGCAACCTGCTCCATTATTTTGAAATATGACCTAAGGGAGGGTAGTGGTTTAGATGATGGCTGCAGTTTTCTTGACCTACACTTTTTTATTGAAACTTTTTTAGTGTTCTTTTTAAGAGGGGTCTTAGGGGTCACCACCCGCGGAGGATCACTCCCCTTATCTTTAGCTGTAGTTTTCTTGGTCTTGTCAGGATCTGATCGAAGCTGATACCTATTCCTTACTGGCGAAGAGGTAGCTCTTTTCGTATTATTATTCTCAGAGCACGATTTTAAGTCGTCTGAGGATATATGGTCTGGTGTGGTTACCTTAGCTCCGCCCATCAGACGAACTTGTAAGATGATATATATTAGATACTGAGACTCGGGGATGGGGCTCACTCTCCATCCAATCCTCGCCACCTGTAAAGTTAATTTTAACCCCATCCCTCCTCTGTATTGGCCCTACTGGAAGAGAAATTAACCTTCGAGATTTGCCCACAACAAACTCAGGCTGTCAAAAACACTCTCGGCTCTTCAGAGAATCCCAATTTACCAGCTCTAAACGTAAGAGTATGTTGCTCTCAAAATCCTTATTACCTTTTTTATACAGCCGGTTAACAAAAATACCGCGCTTACCTACGTACAGTAGCTCAGTTGTACGATATCTCTTCCAGCTCTCGCCGCACGACTCCAACTCCCTAAAGGGACGTGGCCACATCACTCAGCGGCCGGGGTAAAGGGAGTAGAATTCGGACCCATAAAACCTTACCGTAATGCAGCTATAGTAGTAACCAGCAATCAAGATATCACACTGTAGAAGGCTGTAAAGAGGCTGTATACTGCTGCAATCCGCGCTTCAAATGTTTTTTTTGTTGTTGTTTCCCGCTGCAGCCTCAAAAGAGAAACTATCGGCTCGCTACATTCCTCGAACTCACAGCGCCCAGCCACAAAAACGCACAAACGCACATATGCCGGTCGTCGTCATTTCACAGCCGATTTTCTGGTTCTAAACCCCGGGCTCGCCTAGTCTTGCACAGGGTGTCTCCCAACTGGCGTTAGCCAGCTGGCATGTTCCCCGACCACGTGATGTGAGGACCTTTTGATTCTGAGCAATTCTTTGGGGGAGTTTACTTCATTATTCATTTTATTTTCAAAGTAGGATGCCTAGGATTGTCGAACTTCAGTGTGATAGGTCCTTACTTTCTCACAATATAGTAATTTTTTGTCTTCATTTTTTGTCTTCATCAAAGTCTTTCCTCCATGTCCCTTCTGCAATTTTGCAATCTTTATTTAGGATTCTAAGGTTTGAGGAATAGCGTGGGGTCGATTTATTTTTCGGTTTTTGGGTCATAGTCTTCTTAGGGATAGTTTGGTCTAGAGATTCTGTCAACCATTTCGTATTCACGTTGTTAGCAATTTGGAAGTCTGAATCAAGACAAGGTGTGGATGTATTCAAAATGCCTGTCCAACTATCCCAATTTCAATTAGACCATAACTGATCTTTAACTCCCTTACATCTCTGGGGAGGGTGCGGTCAGGTACCTTGAGGATTATAAGGATTAGATAATGATCTGTTCAAGAAAGTGGTACCAGGATGAGGACCTGTAACAAGGAATTGTTAGTGAATATAGGATCCAAAAGGTGGCCTCCTATATGTGTGGTACCCCTAACCTTTTGTTCCAATTGGATTGCTGCCAGGTCATATCTAAGACCTACTACTCGGGTATCACTCACTTTCTCTAATGCAGGTTTAGGTTCCCCAGAATTGTAATGTGGCTATACTTAATAGTCAGATTTGACACTGCTTCCGGAAAAGTTTGAATGTATTGACTAAGGGGCATATGTATCAACATCTCCATTTGCGATTCTCAAATAGCGATTTTTTGAGAATCGCTATTTGAGAATTGCAATAGGGATTTGCGATTTCTTAAATGCTTATGCAAACTTAAGATATTGCAAATTTAGCGATTCCTTAAGATTGCGAGGCTGAAATGCCTATTTGAGAATTGCAAAACGGGATGTCCATAGCAATGAATGGGAAGTCCTTCTCAATTTGCGATTCGCTATTTGCTAATCGAAAATTGAGAATATTTTCAAAGGTGCAAGGGTGTCATGATGACACCCTGATGCACCCCTGAAATCAGCATGTGTGCACATATGGCGCACATACATGCCCTAAGGGCATGTATGTGCACCACATGGCACTTTGAAATATGCAAATAAGTGCATATTTGAAAGAAATCGCAATTTACCACCAACTTGAAGTTAGTGGTAATTTGCGATTTCTTAAGGAGAAATCGCACTACTTGGGTGCGTGTTACATTGCATTTAAGAAATCGCAATTTGCGATTTCTTAAATGCTTATGCAAACTTAAGATATTGCAAATTTAGCGATTCCTTAAGATTGCGAGGCTGAAATGCCTCATACATCTTATTTTGCGATTTTGTATTCGCAAACGCTGTCTTTTTGCGATTCGCAGCGTTTGCGAATACAAATCGTTTGATACATATGCCCCCAGGAGGGCCTACAGGGTGATAGATTAGCACTCCTGCAAATGTAGATGTGCAAGACATTGAGATAGCAAAATCAAGACTTTCACTCTCAGGGATTGTGTGGGAATCGGTCCAGTAGCTCAGACTAGCCTTCAAAATGATGGCCAGACCTCCGCCTTTTTTATTTTGTCTATCCTTACGTACTGTATGGTAATTTGGGGGCAGGGCTTGAACAAAGTCTGTGCCCGATTCCCCATGAAGTCAGGTCTCAGTAAGGAAGAGTGCTGCTGGTTTAGCATCTTCCAAAAAGGAAGAAATATCCAGTTTATGGCATGGGGAGATCTGCAGACTAACAAATGCATATTACCTCCCATTTTGAGTAAGGATTTACAGGTTCGCACTTCAGCAAACAAACTGTAGTCACAGTACTTACAAATTTTGTCCCCCTTATACAAATCCATAGCTTGCCGGCAGCCCTCTCTAGGACTTCCTCTTAATTTAAGCAAGGAGGGGCCGATTCAAAGTAAAGTTAGGACTACTAACTTTATTACTTCTAAATGCCTTCTGTGAAAACCAAAAGTAGTAAGTTTAGGATTTTGTCTCAAGTTAGTAGTAGTGACCTTTACTACTACTAAATGCTTTCTGTGAATACCAAAAGTAGTAAGTTTAGGATTTAGTCTCAGAATAGTTCTGTGAATCGGCCCCTCCTTGCTTAAATTAAGAGGAAGTCCTAGAGAGGGCTGCCGGCAAGCTATGGATTTGTATGAGGTGGACAAAAGTTGTAAGTACTGTGATTAGTTATGTGTATCGCCCCATAGTCTCTGGAATATAATCTTGTAAAGGAGGCTGATGAAGAAGTTTCCCTGGCCCTGTTCGGTCACGGATGGGCGCAGACAGGCTTGCCTTTGGTGCATCCACTGCACGTCCACTGTACCACCATATTTTTATTCCTACAGAGTCAACCACTAGAGCACTGACCAATGTTAGCGACTCTATGGTTATCTCTGTGGTACTAGTGTGCAAAACAGTTCCCCTTCCCAGTTCTCTTTCCACCTTCCAAAAACCAATTCCCCAGCAAGTTAAAAAAATATTACAATTAAAAAGGTACTTTTTTAAAAAGCTACATCACTGTATAGTGTAATTATATTTTAAAAAAACAGCGATTTCGGAAAAATGTATCGGGCTGTTGCACAGCTGAGTCACATGCAGCCTCTTACCAACCATGCAGTAAAGGTAAGGTGCTATAAATGAGGTGGTTTCTTTTTTGGGAGAAGATATTTTTATAGCTCCACCAAGATGATTTTTGATTTGAAAGGTCATGCTTTAATGTGTTTTTATTCCTTTTTTCAACCTTTTAATTGAGGACATGTATGGTGACTGAGATGGGAAAAATTCCTGAATAAGTGGGATAGATCTCTGTGGGACCACATTATAAAGTTAAGTAATAGTACTGCATTTGTTAGTTGTTCACTCTGATATACTTGCATTTGGTATGAGTAAGCACCTAGCTGTTTCTTTAAGTAATGTAAGTCTAAGGATTCAATTAATCACAGAGAAGTCTCTGTCGTTCATGAATTTCTTTACTCCAGACTGCGCAGTCTACTCATTTGATTAGAGCAAAAAATAATGTGATGAGTTGTTTGAATTTTATTTATGAGCTGAAGATATTGACTTAAAAAATTGCTAATAAATGTACCAAAGCAATTTAAAAAATGTAGCAGAAATTTTTACATTTTGGACAACACTCCTAAGAGGTTTGTGATCCAAGGTGTTGTTTAACCATCAAGGGGTTTTACTTATTTCATTTAGATGACCCGATGTGCTGCCTATAGAATTGAGAGACGTTATTACACCTTTGTGCCACATTTTAAAGCAAATACAGCTACCTTTCAAGAGCTCTTTAATTTAGGGTTATTTTAAATATACAACAATCAGATAGTACCCACTGCCTTCTGACACAAAGCCTTATTTCATCAGTTATACCATCACATAATTTTTGATAATTTAATGAAATATACTTTCCCAAACATTTTAAATTCAAATCTCATTGTAAGGAAATTAAACACATGCATTCTAAAATGTGCTTTTCTTTTGTAGCACATTGTCACTACATAGTATATTTAACCAGATATAAATAAAAAAATAAAGTGCATTGTGTAACAGTGTGACATTTTGCTGACATGGTTCTATGTTTACAATGTTTATTTTCTCACACTAGGGAGGATCCATTAATCGATATTGCATCAACGGTGGGCCTGCATGGGTGAGCTTGTCAGGTGTGCTAGTCAATCCTCTAAGAGCAGCACTGTCATTGTGAAAGTGTTTTTATTTTGCCAGCACTGAAAGAAAGAAAAAATCCTGTGTTTCACATTTTTAATAGTTTAGTGAAGATAAATACCCTGCAAATGCATTCAATGCTGTGAATTATGGGAAATAATTCTCAGCAGACTACTTTTCTGTGAAATGAAAGCTTTGAAATCACTGACAAACATTCTGTATGAAAGCTGAACCATGAAGTGATCTTGCATATATATATTCACTAAAAAAACAAAGGTTAGATGGACATTATAGTTAGATGAAAATGTCAGTTAAAATATGCAACAAACTCACTGAAATTCACCAGTTATAGTTAATTCACTATAACTCATGCCCGCACCATGCACAGTGTTTTCATCAATGATATATTTCAGATGTTGCTGTGATGTTATCAGTAATGTTGTAGATCATGTCATGAGTGATATAATAGGTGGGGTAATTAGCAGTGCATGGCAAGGTCACGAGTTATAGTAATATTACTACTATAGTAAAATAATTATTATAACTCGCGTACCTCAATGAACAGTGAATTCAACTCAATACCATAGTACGTTAACCCCTCCGCTGCTAGGCCTTTTCCCCCCTGTGCTAAGCCTTTTTTTGGCTATTTGTGGTAGTTCATGCTTAGGCCCCTGTAACTTTTTGACCAGATAAGGTATCCATGCCAGATTTGTGTCCTTTTCTTCCAACATCACGGGGATCCTAAAGGTACCCAGGGTTTGTGGATTCCCTGGAGGGGACCGAGAAATTAGAGAAAATACAGCTAAATTACCTATCACAAAACAACCTGGTTTTGCAAGGGGTTCCACCTGGGTTTCCCCCGGGTGTCTAGTTTTCAGAGATGTGTGGGTTTGGTAGTTTCCCAAGATGGCCGCTGAGCCCGGGGCCAAAAACGCAGGTGACCCCCTTGCAAAACCAGGTTATTTTGTGAAGGTAATTTTGGTCTTCTCAATACATTTTGGGCCCTTGCCTGTCGCGGGTACTTGACCCACCCATGCAAGTGAGGTACCATTTTTATCGGGAGACTTGTGGGAACGCTGGGTGGTAGGATATTTGTGGATCCATGCAGATCTCAGAACTTTCCCACACAGAAATTTGAGAAAAATTTGATTTTTTCAGCTAAATTTGAGGTTTGCAGGGGATTCTGGGTAGGAAAACGTTGGGAGGTCCACGCAAGCCATACCTCGCTGGACTCGCCCGGGTGTTTAGTTTTCAGAAATGTGTGGGTTTGGTAGGTTTCGTGTTGGACCTGGCACCATTGGCGTGGGTCTCCCTTCCATTTGTTTTGCTGTTGCCTCCAGTGTTTTTGGTATGTTTTTGCTGGTCAAGATGCTTTGGGCACTTTGCCACTGCTATTCAGTGCCAATGTGCAAGTGCTCCCTATTGTAAATTGTTGTAATGGATTAGTGACTCCACGGTTGGCTATTTGATTTACTTGTCAGACCCTAGTACAGTACACCATGTGTGCCCAGGGCCTGTAAATCAAATGCTGCTGGTGGGCTTGCAGCACTGGTTGTGCCACCCACAGAAGCAGCTTGTAAAATGTGGCTCAGGCCTGCCATTGCAGAGCCTGTGTGCAGTCTGGGACTGCCATGTCGACTTGGCAAGTGCACCCACTTGCCAGTCCCTAAACCTTCCCTTTCCTACATGTCAGTCACCCCTAAGGTAGGCCCAAGGGCAGGATGCATTGTATGTGAAAGGTAGGACATGCCCTGATGTGTGTGGCATGTCCTGATAGTGAATTACAGCCAATTTCGTTTTTCACTATTGCAAGGCTACCTGTTCTCATAGGCCACAATGGGCAGTTTGATTATAACATCTTATAATCCTAACTGACCCAGGAAACAAGGTAGAAAAACAAGTTTAGTATGCCTGAACTCAGAATGTTAAAATACATCTTTTAGTGTAGGTGATTTTTAAATTCTGTGTTTGAAAATACCACTTTTAGAAAGTAGGTATTTTCTTGCCTAACCATCCAGTGTGCCTCTGCTAGGTTTGTGTATTCCATGTCTGGTTTGTGAGTGACAGGGGCTGGAGAGGGCTTTGGCTCCAGCAGTGTGATGGGTCAGGGCTTGGCTGAATAGGACCTGCATTGAATAGAGAGTAGGGGGAGGAGATTTCCTCTCACTTGCCTGAGCCTTCATAGAATAGAGAGTACGGGGAGGAGACTTCCCTTCAGCTACCTGGGCCAGGTTTGCTTTCAACAATACTGTGCTCCACCTCCTGCCAGGAAGCTGCACCAGGGACGACAGAACTGGTTTTGGCTGGGCACAGACACCCTCTGCCTTCAAAGGACAAAGGATTTTGCAGTATAAATATTGGGGAACAGACCCCAGACCTTTAGATCACTTCTGGGAATCAAGACGAACCCTTTGCCAAGGAGAGAAACCAAGGAAGCTGAAGGAGGAGACTTCCCCTGTGCTGTTTGCTGTTCGGGGTTGGCCTGTAGTGTAGAGAAAAGGAACTTTATGTGTACTTTTACTATCTTGAGGTAGATCTCCAAGGGCTTGAAGCTGAGCTTGCCTCCTGTTCTGAAGTCTCAGGGACACAACGACTTCACCACCAGCTCCCCCTGAATTTCCTTGCTGGGGATTCTACCTGCAGTGAGGTGCCTGCTGTTGTTTTGGGCCCTCTGGAGACTGCGTATCACTAGGAGCTGGAAGCGTGATGCAACAAGGACGAAGCGTGTTGCCGCCAAAGCAGTTGCCATCGCATCGCCGCAGAAGCGTGCCGCAGCTATTTGCCGTCGCATCGCCAAAGAAGCGTGTCGCATCACCAGAGAAGTGTGTCGCCACCGCAGAGGTTGCCGTCACATCACTGGAAAAGCGTGTCGCAAGGTCTGTCGCAGCTCAAGAAACCATCGATTTTGCCGCACGGCCGTCGGGCGTGCACGCAACGCATCCACGTTGTTGCATCGCATCAAAGACGCCATTTCGTCGCATTGTACCGGATCATCGCATCACATCGAGGTGCCATCTTGTCGCATCGTACCGGATCACCGTAAGAAACAGACGCTTCGCCTCCTCTCCGGTAAGGAAGAGACGCATCGCCTCCCCTGCGCTGCAGTAGGGAACAGATGCGCCGCCTCCCACGAGGCAAGAAACTGATGCATAGCCTTCCCTGCAACCCTTTTGGTTGTATTGTGTGACGCATCCAAGGTACTTTGAGAGTAAAGTGTCGCTTTTACCATCTACATTGAACTAAGCTATTTCTACAATCTGAAAGTCATATTCTTATTACTGTATTGTGGATTTTTGTCATTTGGTCTTAAGTCTAGATAAAGATTACTTCTTTTTCTAAACTGGTGTGGTGTCCATTTGTAGGGTCTTCACTGTATTACTGTATGTGTTCACAAATGCTTTACACACTGCCTCTGAGATAAGCCTGTCTGCTCATTCCAAGCTACCGAGGGGGTGAGCAGGGGTTATTTTAGGAGTGTATCTCCCTTTGCCTCACTAGAACCAACGGTCCCTATTTGGACAAAGGTGCAAGCCATTGCCAACTAGAGACCCCTATTTCTAACATTAGTGGTCAGCGGTGAGGATTTGGACTTGCATTTGTGACTCATATACAGTGATTGGTGTACACTACTAGTGAGTGAGGACCATAACGCGACCACATACATTTTGGTAGAATATTTTCCTTGGGACTTCTATTTTTGCTAAAAAACTGCCAATGCTTGTTAGCATGAGCAAAGCAGCATTCAAAGCATCTATGGATCTACAATTTGAAGAACGGCGATAACATTATCGCCGCTTTAGTGGCAGGAAACTGCCGCTAAAGCAGCGATAAGGGGCTTGATAATAGGCCCTTGAGAATTCCAATAGAAGCCCAGGTTCTAGTGTGAAGGACATCAAACCTGGGCTTCTATTGTAATTCTCAAGGGCATGTTATCAAGCCCCTTATCGCCGCTTTAGCGGCAGTTTCCTGCCGCTAAAGTGGTGATAATGTTATTGCCATTCTTGATAATATGGCCCTTACAGTCTCTGTGAAAGACCTCACCAAGAAGGAAGAGTTCCAAAAGGCGGTGAGGGCCTGGTTGGAAGCTGGAAATGCTACTAAGCATCCTGAAGAGCCTAAGGGAGGAGGCAGAGAATACACATGGGCAGATAGAAGGGCCATTGGGCCTGACCGGGGAGAATGCACCTTCCAGGACAGGCAGCAGTGTTTCTTCAAAGGGCCTGTCCCCAGAAGAGCTGGAGGACAGGGAGAAGGATAGAATGCACAGGATGGAGCTAGCCAAGCTCAAACTGGGTGGTCACTGTATTACCGTATGTGTTCACAAATGCTTTACACACTGCCTCTGAGATAAGCCTGTCTGCTCATGCCAAGATGCCAAGGGGCTGAGCAGGCGTTATTTTAGGAGTGTATCCCCCTTTTCCTGACTAGAAGCAAGGGTCCCTATTTGGACAAAGGTGTAAGCCATTTACAACTAGAGACCCCCATTTCTAACATTTCCCAAGATGGCAGCTGAGCCCGCGGCCAAACACCCAGGTGACCGCCTTGCAAAACCAGGCTGTTTTGTGATAGATAATTTTGATGTCTCCTCAATACGTTTTGCGCCCTTGCATGTCGCAGGTATTTGACCCACCCAGGCAAGTGAGATATCATTTTTATCAGAAGACCTGGGGATTTGTGTCAGCCTAGTGATCCCACAACTTTCCCACACAGAAATTTGAGAAACATTTGATTTTTTCATCAAAATGTGAGGTTTGCAGGGGATACTGGGTAGGGAAACGTTGGGGGATCCACACAAGTCATACCTCCCTGGACTCCCCAGGGTGTCAAGTTTTAAGAAATGTGTAGGTTTGGTAGGTTTCCCTAGATGGTTGCTGAGCCCGGGGGCAAAAACTCAGGTGCCCCCCCTTGCAAAACCAGGTTGTTTTGTAATAGGTAATTTTGATGTCTCCACAATACATTTTGGGCCCCTGCCTGTCGCAGGTACTTGACCCACCCACACAAGTGAGATACCATTTTTATCAGGAGACTTTGGAGAATGGGGATGGGTGGAAGTTTGTGGTCCCCTGCAGATTCCAGAACCTTCCATCACAGAAATGTGGGGAAAATGTGTTTTTTCCCCCAACATTTGAGGTTTGCAAGGGATTTTGGGTAAGAGAGTCTGGTGAGAGCCACACAAGTCACCCCATCCTGGATTCCCCTGGGTGTCTAGTTTTCAAAAATGTATAGGTTTGCTAGGTTTCCCTTGGTGCTGGCAGAGCTAGGTTTCAAAATCTACAGCTAGGCACTTAGCAAAAAAGGGTCAGTTTTCACTGTAAAAATGTGGTGTGTCCACGTCGCGTTTTGGGCCATTTCCTGTCGGGGGCACTAGGCCTATCCATATAAGTGAGGTACCATTTTTCTCTGAAGACTTTGGAGAATGCGAAGTGGGTAGAATTTTGTGGATCCACATAAATTCCAGGACTTTCCATCACAGAGATGTGAGGAAAATGTGTTTTTAGGACACATTTGGAGGTTTGCAAGGGTTTCTGGGTAAGAGAACCTGGTGAGAGCCACACAAGTCACCCCATCCTGGATTGCCCTGGGTGTCTAGTTTTCACAAATGTATAGGTTTGCTAGGTTTCCCTAGGTGCCGGCAGAGCTAGGGTTCAAAATCTACAGCTAGGCACTTTGCAAAACAGGGTCAGTTTTCACTGTAAAAATGTGGTGTGTCCACTTTGCGTTTTGCGCCATTTCCTGTCATGGGCACTAGGTTTACCGACACAAATGAGGTACTATTTATATCGAACGACTTTGGAGAATGCGGGGTGGGTGGAATTTCGTGGATCCATGCAGATTCAAGAACTTTCCATCACAGAAATGTGAGGAAAATGTGTGTTTTTTTACAATGTTTGAGGTTTGCAAGGGATTCTGGGTAACAGAACCTGGTGGGAGCCAGACAAGTCACCCATTCTGGGTTCCCCTGGGTGTCTACTTTTAAAAAATGTATAGGTTTGCTAGTTTATCCTATCTGCTGGCAGAGCTATGGTTCAAAAATGACAGTTAGGCACTTTGCAAAAACGCATCAGTTTTCTCTGAAAAAATGTGGTGCGTCCACATTGTGTTTTGGGCCGTTTCCTGTTGCGGGCACTAGGCCTACCCACACAAGTGAGGTACCTTTTTTCTCTGAAGGCTTTGGGGAATGCGTGGAGGTTGGAATTTTGTGGATCAACGCAGATCCCAGAACTTTCCACCACAGAGATGTGAGGAAATTGTGTTTTTTTTAACTAAGTTTGAGGTTTGCAAAACATTTGGGGTAACAAAACCTAGTGAGAGACACACAAGTTAACCCCATCCTGCATTCACCTTTGTGTTTATTTTTCAAAAATATACATGTTTGCTATGTTTCTCTAGGTGCCCGCTGCACTAGGTACCAAAATCCGCAGGTAGACACACTCTGAAAAAAAGCCAGTGCCTAGTGCGCTTTTTGCCGCCCTTCGAAGGGGGAAATCAGGGGATAGTGTTCCGATATGCCCCCAAGAGGGGCAGAAAGACTGTGGATATTCTTTTGGGGGATGGGGCATTGGGATGCCCATTCTGGGCAGCCCCCACCCTGAACTTGGCTATTGGGCAGCCCCCACCCCTACCTATATAAAAAAATCCTTGGCACTTAGTGAGCTTTCTGCCCCCCGGGGGCAGATCAGGGGCGATTGCCCCATCTGCCTCCTGGGGGGCAGAAAATATTTTGTTTTCTTTGGGGTGGTAGGGTGGGGGCATTTGCATGCCCATTCTGGGCAGCCCCCACCCCGGGCCTATAAAAAAAGAATCCCTGGCATCTAGGGTGCTTTCTGCCCTCACCCGGGGGGCAGATTGGGGATTACTGCATCCATCTACCCCCCAGGGGGCAGAAAGACTGAAATTTTAGGGGGGAGGGGTGGGGGTCATTGGCCTGCCCTTCTTGGGCAACCCCCACCCCTAAATTCATTGGGGGAAAAACACTGGTGTCTAATGGTCTTCCTGCCCTCCTGTGGGGGGGCAGATTGGGGGCTACTGACCCCATCTGTTCCCCAGGGGGGCAGAAAGACTGTACTTAAAAAAAAATCCCTGTACTGTAGTTTTGTGGCGTGAGGCATGGGGGCATTGGCATGCCCATATTGGGCAGCCCCCACCCCTAATTCAAATTAGAAAAAAAATCCCTGGTGTCTATCAATCAATCAATCAAGGGTTTGTAAAGCGCACTACTCACCCATGAGGGTCTCAAGGTGCTAGGGGTGGGGGCAGCTCCGAATCAGTCGCAGCTTCGGATCAGTCGAAGAGCCAGGTCTTGATGTCCTTCCTGGACATTTGCAGGGTTGGGGAGCGTCTGATGTTCATGGGGAGCTGGTTTCAGGTCTTGGCTGCGATGTAGGAGAAGGCTCGCCCACCTGTTCTGGTTCTGCGGATGCGGGGGACCTCCGCCAGGGAGAGGTTGACAGAGCTGAGGTTCCTTTTGGGTACGTGGAAGGAAACTCTCTCATTGAGGTATTTGGGTCTGCTGTTGTTGAGGGATTTGTAGGCGTGGGTGAGGAGCTTGAAAGTGACCTTCTTCTCAACCGGAAGCCAGTGGAGGTCTCGCAGGTGTTGGGTCATGTGTTCGTGACACGGACTTCCGAGGATGAGTCTGGCGGCGGCGTTCTGGATGGTCTGGAGTCTGTGTAGTAGAGCTCTGTTGATTCCGACATATAATGCGCTGCCATAGTCCAATCTGCTTGTTATGAGCACGTGGGTGACGGTCTTTTTACAGTTGGGGGCAGATTGGGGGATACCGCTCCCATCTGCTCCCCAGGGGGGGCAGAAAGACTGTCATTTTGCGGCAGGGGTGGTGGGGGCATTGGCATGCCCATATTGGGCAGCCCCCGCCCCTAATTGAATTTAGAAAAAAAATCCCTGGTATCTAGTGGGCTTCCTACCCCCCCGGGGGGGCAGATTGGGGGCTACTGCCCCATCGCAGAAAGACTGACTTTGCCATGTGCGAGCACGGCCAGGGACACTGGTGCATCGGACGGCTTCCGGCCATCTGACGCACCGAAGGGTTTAATTATAACTCACGATTTCTTCATTCACGGCTTCTACCATTTTATATCATCTCAATTATACTATCTAAAATATTAATATTGACAAAAGCAGTTATGACATTGCAAATCAAATCTTTTGTAAGAACACAGTGCATGGTAGTGTGGTGAGTAGCTAATGTAGTGTAGCTACCAAGTTGAAAACACAGCGTATAGACATACGCAAGCTATAATTAGGGTTCCCAGTTTTTCATTTTTACTGATTTTTACAGATAAACAAAGACAGAAAACAATATATTTTCCTGCCTGTGTTTATATTTAAATGCAGAAAAATGTGGAAAATAGGCCGTGTTTGGATCATTTTTACTGCTGTTAAT
Organism: Triturus cristatus; assembly: GCF_964204655.1. NCBI lineage: Eukaryota > Metazoa > Chordata > Amphibia > Caudata > Salamandridae > Triturus > Triturus cristatus. The sequence continues at coordinate 873,121,228 of NC_140580.1, read as the reverse complement.
AACGAGTGCCAGGTCAGTATCTGTACAGATTGAGAGGTGGGGAGATGAAAAACGCAGTAGATTTCTTAATTAAGCTTAATTACGTGCCAATCTACAGTTACTTATGCTATTCTAAAATGCAAGTGTTTTCAGATAACGCTATTGCACTGTGTATCACTGAAACCATTAGGACATTCAAATGAGAGTATAGATTTATCATTTAAATAAAAGTGACAAAATAACTATTGCAGCTTCATTTATACAAAAAAAACAAAAAGAAAAGAGTATGAATACAGAAAAGATGAGTAAAAAATAAATATTGATGAATACAGATGGAAACGTTGAAAAAATATTTACCATAAAAGCGGAAGCCCTAGTTATAATACTTTGAAGGTGTTGCGTTAACTATAAATTAAAGGTTATGCATATGTTTTGACATTTTAGGTTTTGTGTAGTTTAAGTTTGGCTTGTAGATAAATAATAATTAATGTCATACTAGTTGAAAGGTGGTGTGTACATTATATACATTTACGGTATAACCATATAATTTTTAAGATTTCTATAGAAGGAATAATTAAAGTTTTCCTAATAGTTTTGTCATTGAATTTCTTTTATTTTAATGTAAAAAATAAAATTGAATTTGTAGAGTTTACTGTGTTATTAGGCAAAGTCTGGTACATTACTGTGGAGGAGAGCGTCTTAAAGTGTCCTGTCCTAGAATGTAGTGTAGTAGAGTGGAGTGGAGTATAGTGGAATGTGGTAGAGTGGAGTGGCGTACAGTGAAATAGCATACGCTGAAGTGGTGTGGAGTGGAGTGGCATAGAGTAGAGTGTTGTACAGTGCAGTGAGGTACAGTGGAGTGGCATATAGTGGAGTGGGGGAACTGAAATAACATAGAGTGGAATGTTGCAGAGTGAAATGGCATACAGTGGAGTTGAGTAAAGTAAAATGGCGTACAGTGGAGTGGCGAAGAGTGGAATGGCGTAGAGTGTGCTGTGGTAGAGTGCAATAGCGTACAGTGGAGCATCATAGAGTGCAGTTGCATAGAGTGGAGTGGCGTACAGTGGAGTGAGGTACAGTGCAGTGTCATGCAATACAATATTGTAGAGTGTGAAGTAATAAAGTAATAAAGTACAACGTATTGCAGTGAAGTGGTGTGAAGTGGAGCGTCACATAGTAAAGTGGCATGGAGTGGAATAGCAAAGAGAGGAGTACCGTATAGTAGAGTTGCATACAGAGGCATAGTGTAGAGTGGTTTAGTGTTGAGTTTATTGGTGTACAGTGCAGTGGCATGTAATGCAGTGTGTTGAGTGTAGAACAGTAGAGTGGATTGACAGAGAATTTGGTGGCTTAGAGTATAGTGCCATAGAATGGAGTGTAAAATGTGTAATAATGTATGACGTATTGTAGTGGAGTGGGGTACAATTGAATACCATATGTCACATTTGCATACAGTGGAGTGGCATAGAGAGGCATGCCGTACAGTAGAGCTGCATACAGTGGAATAGTATAGAGTGGATCATCGTAGAGTGCACTGATGTATAGTGTAGTGGTGTACAGTGGAGTGTGTTAAAGTAGATTGGCATATAATGTAGTGGTGAGAGTTGAGTTGCTTACAGTGGAATACCATAGAGAGGAGTGGCATAGAGGTAAAAAGTGTAGATTGCAGTGGCGCAGACTGGAGTGGCATAGAGTGGAGTAGTGTAGAGTAGAGTGGCATTTAATGGACTGACATAGAATGGAGTGGGGTAGAGTAGCATAAAGTGCAGTGACATACAGTGTAGTGGCGAAAAGTGGAATACCATGGCATACAGTGGTGTAGCATAGAGTGGTGAAGCATAGAGTGGAATAGGATAGAGAGGAGTGCCGTGCAGTGGAGTTGCATACAGTGGAAAAGAGTAGAGTGAATTGACATAGAGTGTAGTGGTGTACAGTGTAGTTGCATAAAGTAAAGTGGGTGAGAGTGGATTGGTGTATAGTGGAATAGGATAGAGGGAAGTGGCGTATCGTGGAGTAGCACAGAGTAGACTGGCATACAGTGGAGTCTTCTCAAAGTGACTGGCATAGAATGGAGTGAGGTACAGTGTAATGGCGCACAGTGAAATAGCGAAGCGTGGAGTGGCATAGAGAGGAGTGGTATGGAGGGTAGCGAGGTGCACTGGAGTGTCATACAGTGGAATATTGTATACTGGAAGAGTAGTAGAGTAGAGTGGCATAGAGTGGAATGACGTAAAGTGGAATAGCAGACAGTGGAGTGCCATACAGTAGAGTAACGTACAGCAAAGGGGCGTATAGTGGAGTGAGGTACTGTGAAGTGGCATACAGTGAAATAGCTTAGATTGAAGTGTCATAGAGTGGCGTGGCGTACATTGTTGTGGTGTAGAGTGGAGTGCTGTAGAGTGGTATACCGTACAGTGGCATGTTGTTGAGTGGAGTGGGGTAGAGTGTTGTGGGGTAGGCTGTAGTAGCGTACAGTGTAATAACAAACTGTGGAGTAGCATAGAGTGGAATGTTCTAGAGTTCGGTGGTATACAGTTGAATAGCATAGAGTGTAGTGATGTAGAGTGGAGCGGCATAGAGTGGAGTGGATTACAGTGGCATAGCATACAATGGAATGGTGTAGAGTGGAATAAAATTGAATGTTACAGTGTAGTGACACTGAGGGGAGCAGCATATTATGGAATAGCATAGAGTAGAGTAGAGTGGAGTAGATTAGAGTGCCGTACAGTTGAATAGTATAGCGTGTAGTATGGCAGAGTGGATTGGTGTAGAGTAGAATGGCGTAGAGAGTAATGCTGTCGAATGGAGTGATGTACAGTGTAATAGCGTACAGTGGATTGCCGTTTAGTGGAATGGCTTATAGTGGAGTACCAGAGAGTAGAGTGTTGCACAGTGCAGTAGTGTACAGAAGTATCGCGTACAGTGCAGAGGTGTTCACTGAAGTGGCGTACTGTGGAGTCGCAAAGTATGTAATAGCGTAGAGTGCAGTAGTGTTGCAGAGTGGAGTTGCGTACTATGGAGTAGCATAGAGTGGAAGGATTTAGAGTGCATTGGTTTACACTGGAGTGTCCTAAAATGTAGTAGCGGAGAGTTTAATGTCATACAATGTAGTGGTGTATAGTAGATTGGCGCAGAGTGGAGTGGGGTACACTGGAGTGGAGTGGTGTACAGTGGGTTAGCGTAGAGTTGCGTGCTGTATAGTGGAAAGGCATAGTGTGGTGGCGTACAGTGGTGTGTGGTAATTGAAACAGACTTATCATGAAAGTATGTTAACAGATGTAGATGTAATGTGGCAGGAAAATATATTGTGTGGTGTAAATGGTAAGTTTTGGTAGTGCGTGTGAATAGAATAAGCAGTTTTAAATTTATCATTTTTAAAATACTTAGATATATATTGTGCTGTGGTATACCGCAATATAATTGTGGTATACCATGGTATATGCTCATGATAAAGCAATATGTGATTACCTAATGGTTGTGTTTGCCAAATGTAAAAAGGCAGCCATGTCATTTTAAGTACAGTTTCTCTCCGTTCTGCATTTTGCTGTGTTCTGGGCTGTGGTCTTAGATTTAGGTAAACATTATGTTTCATTGTTGTTCTCTACCTAGTACCCCTTTATTAAAGGGTAAATAGGTAGAGAAATGTATTTATACATTATACATTTTTACAGCAGTTTAGGGAGAACTGTGCCTTTTTTTCAATTTCATTAAGTAGCGCTGCAATTTGTAGGTATTACTGTGGTACTCCATAGACTTTTTAACAAACATTTATATATGCTAAAAATGGAAAATATACTGTAATACAATATATTTGTGAAATATAGGGCACTACAGTGTATTTTTTAACATTTTTATAACATTTATTTTTGGTCCCGCTGTACTCCTGAAGCAATACCGGGGTACTCCATAAATCTTTTAACAAAAATATAGAAACATATAAATATTTTTCTTTATTTTATTACCACTTTAATAAAGTGGTACTAGGTATGGGAAAAATACCAAACTTAATGCTTACCTACATCTAAGAGCAAAACGCAGAACACAGGCAAAATGTACCTAAAAACAACATGGCTGCATTTAACTTTTGTAAAGACAGTCATTAGCCAATCACATAATAGCTTGTCATCTCTGTGTATCGTGGTACTTCTGTGAAATACTAAATACCGCAAAATTTGACAAAAATACTGCAACAAATATCACTAAGTTAAAATGTCTATAACTTTAAAAATACTTACCAGTAGTACCCAAAAAGGATCATCTACACACCATAATGTCTAATCCTGCCAAATGTCATGTAAATCTATTCAGGAGTTTTTGTGCAACGTTCAATAAAATAGACTATGGAAAATGCATTGGTGAAAAAACACGTTTTGGGATCCCCTTTTTTCTTTGTAGCCCCTTGCCCAATCACCGTGAAACTTTGTATCATCCACCAATGTAGAAATAAAAATAGGTCTGCAAAGTTATCAGTGGTGAAAAATCTGAGGAATTCCCATCTTTGGTAACCCTAACTATAACTACCACCACTCAGTTTGATTGATATATTATATTTAGGACCAACGTTTCCATAGGAAAAGCACTCTGTGTTTGCCAATAACTTTAGCGCTGCTTGATGGATCTTCATGACATTGTCACAAAACCTCCCCTCTTTGGTTCAGCTGCTGTGTTGAAAGTTTCAAGGTGATCCGTCAAGCGGGGGCGAGAAAAATAGAGGGTCCTAAAACGTGTTTTCTGTCTATGGGGATTTTTCATTTTTTGAACATGACTACAGCCTGAGCTGCTGAATGGAGTTACAGCACATTTGGAGGAAAGCTAGATGTTGGTCCAGAAATTGTCCTTTTTGCAATTTGGTGTAAATCCATTCAGTAGTTTTTGAGATATTTAACTTTCAAAAATATAGATATCTGGGGATGCAAGTCCTTCCAGTGGACTTGCTGATCCTACTAAAATTTGATTGGCTGCAAACACTTCAACCAGGAAGTGTTGGCAGCCATCTTGGGACTTGGCTTGAGGCTGATTCCAAGAAAAAAAATATAAAATAAAGAAAAGGAATACCCTGACCCCAAGAAATGGAGGGGGCGTCCCTCAGGTAACCAGCTGGGATTAAAACATTTTTTTATTTTTTTTGCCACAAATTCGACGGTGGATCTGCAAATCCATGGCAAAATAAAAAGAAATACCGCCAGGCTCCTGTGTGTCTTTTATATCAAGCCTGTGTGGGCCAAATCCCAGGTGCATGTTAAAAATAAAGGAAGGGGGTGCATGGGGCCCCTCACCCTAGGGTTTAATTAAACTCCAGGGACCACCACCTCCCCAGAGTTTTTGTTTTGATTTATGCGCACTATACGACAGGATACGTCTAGCACCTACCACCTGCCACTAATCAGGTATTACCAGCACTAACTAGCAGGATAAAGTCGCTGCACTATACACGGTATGATGCGTATAATACTTGACATTCGCCACAGACACTATGATCTATGTCCACAGGCAGACCACAAGACCCTAGTTTCCAGGGCAACACATAGCATACGAGCTTGCAGCGTACCACATATAGGAACGTTCCATCATAGGGACCAATATGCTGTCGTCGCCCCACAATGGTGGGGGAATGTATGCACAGACTAACCCATTGCATGGGACTAAGACGCACTGAGCAGGAAAGGTGCGACATTTTATTCTATACTATATAGACCAGAATGCACCACACACAGTACTCAAGACGAACACATAACTATAGTGAGATCAGCAACATAGGATTCCTACTCTACTTACATTAGGAGGAGACAATATGCAAATATGGGGTGTCTCAACATGCAATATGTAAAATTCACAGGTGCCAGGTTTGCATGATCATACAGATTCAGTCATTTTGCATTCTCCAACATGGCATTTGTTTACTGCTTTGTATAATGGTTTTGATTGAAGGACCACAGTCCCCTTTCTATGCACATGACTATTGAAAAAATGTATGTAAGCCTTTACTCACTGTGTAACCGTTGTGTGAAGAAGCCCCTTAAGGGTGAAATGCGTCACGGCAGGTTTATGAAATAATAAACCCCCTCTCCGATGAACCTTGGATTTGGTGATTTGATTTGCTCTGAGAGATCGATTGGAACTCCGTTTGTTTTTGCATATTGAAATACCAGCTCACTCTGCCTGCATTGCGCCACCCCTCTAAGGGCTACATTCTTCAAAAGGAGTAACTCGATTTATATATATATATATATATATATATATATCAATTACATGAAGAAAAAACGCTGCACTCCTCTTGGATTTATCAGCTCAGTTTTAATGATCTTTTTCCTCTTCCCCACCTACGCGTTTCGAACTTACACAGTTCCTGATCACGGTAGTAACATAAGTCCTATGTTTGTTTCACCTATTTATACCTTGGCTACACATTATCCCACAATGAGGCATTGTGGGTTAGGTAGTTTATTTACTTAAGTCAAGCACGATTCCGTGCTTTTAGTCCATATTTGCGATGCTGTCTGGCATAGGCGTATCGCATGAGTTTATTAAGGGCTTTTATATCAATACCTGAGTGGTTGTCCGTGAGCGGTTAATAAGTGATTTAAGATTCTCACACCGAGTGACACTCATTGCGTCATCGCTTATCTAAGCGCATCTCGGGCTCTCTATGGAGCAACCGCTTACACTATATTAACTAAGTGTCAAACCAATCACGGCTGAGTGCCCTGAATAGCTCCAAAATTAACCTGATGTTTCACACCATGCCAAGCAGCAGGGCAAGCAGTGGACAGAAACTATTATTGACCATGATTATACCAATGTATTTCTTATTTATTTTTTTTCCTTTTCATTCCATCACATTTTGCCAATCAATTCTAATATTCATATTTTTCAGCCATGTGGAGAGCAAAAAAGACAACTTTTAGAATCGAATCCCATTTGTACATATTCAAAGTACCATATATCAAGTCTGTTTTTTTACAGATGTACATACATCTCTTCATCTCCATTGAGCCCCAATGGGTCGTTTTAAAGCGGATTATTAATTTCGACTTCAAGCGTCTCAACTTCTGAGTACGATTGCCTCCTCTTTCATGTTCACAAATCGTCGCTAAGCCTGAGTATCTAATATCTTGCCAGGTTTTTCCACTGTGACTTTGCAGATGTGTAGCTATGGCATAAGTTATGTCTTTGTTTTGGGTCACTCTAATATGTTCTAATATACGCTTTTTCAATGGACAGATAGTAGAGCCTATATAGCGTTTGCCACAAAGACATTCAATAAGATAGACTACAAACTGCGATTCACATGTAATAGTGTCTTTGATTTCAAATGTTTTTCCTCTTGGATCTTTGATGACTTTGAGATTTTTTCCTACTTTACGCGCTTTACAAGTCTGACATTTTGTGAATCCCTTTTGTCGTTTTTGAAGCCAGGTTTCTGGTTTTTTAAGTTCAAAGTGACTGTTGACTAATGTGTCACAAAGTGATGGTACCTTTCTATATGAAATTAGTGGTCGATCTCCTATTGTGGAACCAATGTCTGTATCTTTTTTGATCACATTCCAGTATTTCATCAGGATTTTGCGAATTTGAAAACTTTCCTTAGAATAAGTCAAAATTAGTCGTGGCATTTCATCGTTTTTATTTGTTTTCTCATGTTTATTTTTCATGATGAGAGTTTGGGCTCTTGTTTTCTGTCTTGCTTTGGCCTCTCCACGCACGATATCACCATGTTTATAACCACGTGTCGCAAAGTGTGTCTTTGTTTCCAGAAACTTGCTTTCCATTTCTTCTGGCTCAGAACAGTTCCTTTTCATCCGCAGGAACTCTCCATACGGAATGTTTTGCTTTAGAGACTGTGGATGGAAACTTGTTCCATGGAGAAGGCTATTAGTTGATGTTTTTTTTCGAAAGACTGTTGTGTGTATTTTGTTTGATTTTATATATACCTTGGTGTCCAAGAACTCAATTTCTCTTTGTTGTATGTTATATGTGAACTTCAGGCCAACGTCATTTTGATTAAGGACTGCTATGTATTCCACAAGTTTGTCTTTTGGCCCCCTCCACAACAGGAAAAGATCGTCGATGAAACGCAGCCAAAGGGCCACGTTCGTGGTATATGGGCTGTTTTCTTCTCTCCAAGCTATATGCCTCTCCCACCAACCCATGGTGAGATTAGCATAGCTTGGAGAAAAGGAAACTCCCATAGCAGTACCGCATTTCTGGGAATAAAACTGTTTATTAAACAGAAATACATTATTTGTCAGGCACAGTTCGATCATTTCCATCAACATGTTCGTGTGTTGTAACTCCCCAATTGGCCTTTGTTTCAAAAAGTACGCTATGGCTGACAAGCCTATGTTGTGATTGATTCATGTATATAAGGACACAACATCAATTGTTACTAATAGATAGTCTGATTGCCATTCAGTTTCCATTAGGATTCTCAGAAAATCTCCCGTATCTTTAATAAAAGAACTTAAAGTCGGGACAATTGGTGCCAAAAAATGATCAACATAGCGAGCTATGTTTTCATAAAGGGAGCCGCAACTTGAGATTATAGGACGAGCATGGGGTTTTTGTAGAGTTTTATGAATCTTTGGCTAGAAGTATATTGTTGGAGTTATTGGATTGGTTATTGTTAAGAAATTCTTCTCATCTTGGCTAAGCAATCCTTTCTCATGCCATTCAGATATTCGATTATGTATGTCTATAGTCATTTTTGGAATGGGATTGGAGGTCAGCAATGTGTAGTTGGTTTCATTTCTCAATTGACGATGTGCTTCCTCAATGTAATCTACTTTATCAAGAATTACAATATTACCACCTTTATCAGCTAGTTTGATTTCTATTGCACTGTTGGTTTTTAGTGCTTGCATAGCTAGTCGTTCTTTCATGGATAGATTTTCTTTCTTACCAGGTTTAGTGTTTTCCATGGCTTCTAGTTCTGCCACAACTAGGTCATGGAAGTTGTCAATCCGGTTACCAGGGTGAAGTGCTGGACAAAATTTAGATTTACTTTTGAAACTGGTGCGTGGACGAGTATCTGTTTGGATTCCCATTTCTTCTAATAATTGTGCGTCCGTCAGATGTGTCTCATCAATTTCATGAGCCAATTCATAAGCAGTTCTGAGCCCAATTGTTTCTGCAATAGTATACCTTTCCGTTGGTACTGAGGGATCAAAAACTTCTATTGTTGCATCCTGTGTTGACCTTGAGGACATTTTTGCAAATAATTTTTTCAGTTTTAGTTTTCGGATGTACTTGTACATGTCTATCTTGGTTTCGACTTCGTCTTGATGTTTTTCAGGACAGAATGTCAGTCCTTTGTTTAACAGGGTTCGCTCAGCTTGAGATAAATTATAATGGGACAGATTAATTATTAGATTGGGTTCCACTTTTTTGTCCATGATGTAATCTACTTTCTCACCACTGTCCGGTTGCGAAGATGATATTTTTGCTTTTCTGCCTCTTCTTGTTTTTCGCCGTGGTCTTGGTTTCCAAATTGACCTCTTCTTTGTCCCCTTGTACGTCCTCTGCCCCGTCCTCTTACTCTTGTCTTTGGGTTTTGTTGGTCCTGGTACAGTAGTTTCATTTCCTCTAAAAAAGAAAGCTTTTTTGTTGTTGTTGTGGAAGGTCGATGTTCACCTTCGCTTAAATCTGGCTCTGTCTCACTTGGGGTGGTGTATGGAGACTCTCGTACAGTTGATTTCTTATTATCTGATTGTTGTTTGAGAGCTTCAAATCTTTTGCCGAATGTGAAGATTGTTCCGTTTTCATAGTCAGACTCATCTCTTCTGAATTTCCGTTGTTTTCTCTCTTGAATTTCATTTTCATGTTTATCTAGATTTTTTTCCATTATTAACCGTAATTTATTTACGATTTCGTCATCTTGCCCTGATACTTTTATTTGTTGCTCCATTTCCTCTATTTTTATATGTAGTTCTTCCACATTCTTTTTAGCATATTTTATGATGATGAGTATCATCGTACGAGAGCACTCCATGTTGTTTTTCCCCCATTCATCTAGCATTTCCGGGCTGGTATCGGGGTGGTTAGGTAGAGTGAAAATACGTAGACCTCGAGGTACGAGTCCGTATTCAACATACTTTTCCAGTGTAATTATTTCCCAACTGCGTGATATTTATTTGCGGAGCAGTTTTTCCAGTTGGACAAATAGTTGTTTCAAGGTAACCATTACGGGATTTGTCGTTGCTGTCCTTGCATTAGATGTTGGGGCATTAGGCAACAATTTAGTGAACATGCTTTCAGCTTTTTCCATTCGTTTGGCTGCTCTTTGTTCCATGTTGTTTTACTAAATTAAGATTTGATTGAAATTGGATGGTTGTTTATAATTCAATGCCAATTAAACAATACTCTGTTCAGTCTGACTTATATTACTTGCTGCGGGGGGTAGGTAATTTTTGAGGGGTTTTGACTCACCCCCAAGGTCACTGAGTTACATCCAAGATAGTGTATCACGACTGAATTAGTCTTTCCTTGCATTAGATTAAGTAATCACTTCGAGCAATCACACTCGCTTCAGCACAACAAAACAGTGTTCTCAAACAGGCAGGAATGCACTCACCTGGGAGACTCCCGAGCGTAACGGTGTCCTCCGACGCCTTACGCCGGCGCTCTACCAGTTTCTACCTGGAGATTTCTTCTGTTTGTTTCCTGTTGAAATGCGGTCCGTTGAATGAAACATTTGCTTGTTTTTTCAGTTCAGTGGCGTCTTGTTTTTCCCTTGAATAGTTCAGTTAGAGGCCAGCGAGCAATGCAAAGCGAAGAGATGTTCCAGCTTTCAAAATTATTTCCACAATTATTTCCACAACGGACCGTCGGTGCTGGGCTCTCCCCCGTACCACAATGTGAATACAGCAAAACGTCCCTGCGGGAGGAGCTCTTAGTAGCTGGTGCCGACGGCGAGGTAAGGACAACCTCGCAATTTTATCAATTACATGAAGTAAGAACGCCGCACTCCTCTTGGATTTATCAGCTCAGTTTTAATGACCTTTTTCCTCTTCCCCACCTACGCGTTTCGAACTTACACAGTTCCTGATCACGGTAGTAACATAAGTCCTATGTTTGTTTCACCTATTTATACCTTGGCTCCACATTTTCCCACAATGAGGCATTGTGGGTTAGGTAGTTTATTTACTTAAGTCAAGCACGATTCTGTGCTTTTAGTCCATATTTGCGATGCTGTCTGGCATAGGCATATCGCATTAGTTTATTAAGGGCTTTTATATCAATACCTGAGTGGTTGTCCGTGAGCGGTTAAGAAGTGATTTAAGATTCTCACACCGAGTGACACTCATTGCGTCGTCGCTTATCTAAGCGCATCTCGGGCTCTCTATGGAGCAACGCTTACACTTTATTGACTAAGTGTCAAACCAATCACGTACAAGCCAATCATATATATATATATTTTTTTTTTCCACTGAAAAAACCATAGGTTTCAGGGGTGTTATAGTTAGATGGACATTTCACTCGTACAAAACCATAGAAATTCCCCCGGTATAGTTAGTTCAGCTAACTATAACTCGCGCCCCCGCAATGCACTGCTGATGACGTCACATATTACATCACTCCTGACATGGTCAGTGACATCACTGATGACATCTCAAATGATATCACTGATGACATCACTGATGACATCATCCAGTGTCTGTGTGTTTCTGTAAAGTTTAAATATGTTTATTATATATAGGGAAAGGCATATTGAAGAATGAGTGGGTGTATAAGTGTGTGAATGGATAATTTTGTTGGTGCATGACTGACTCTAAAAGTGAGTGTTTAAACGTATCTTACTGAATGCATGGGTTAGTGACTAAACTGTGTGAATGTCTGCATCTGTCTGTCTGTTAGTGTGTAAGCGGCTGCATGGGTTTGCAAATAGCTACATGGGTTATAGATTGGTTGTCTGAGTATCTGTATGGGTGCCTGAGTGTTTGTGTGGGTGGGGTGTGTGTGACTCTGTGCATAAATGTGTGAGTGGGTGATTCACTGGGTGCATGGTTTCAAGAGTGCATCGCTGATGGACTGTATGGGTGGGTGAGTGTGTGTATGTTTGTGTTAGTGAGTGAATGTATATTTCAGTGGTACATGTGCGAATAGCTACATATGTGAAAGGTAGTATATATGTGTGCTGGAGTACACAAATGGCTATAAGTGAGAGTGTGTGATTGTGAGAGTGAGAGTGGCTGTATGGATGAGTGTGTGTTTGTATCATTGATTGTATAAGAGCTTAAGAATGTGCTAGTATTTGTATGAGTAATTGAGCTGGTGTGTGTATAACTGTATAGGTGAGTAAATGGCAGTGTGATTAATTATTTGCATGACTGAGTAGGTGTGTGAGTACCTCTGTCGATGAGTGGTGGTGTGTGAGTGTCTATATAGGTGTATGAGTGCATATGATAGTCCTGTACTGAGTGACCATAAGTATGAGTTACTGTACGGGTGAGTGAGTGGATGGGTGTGTAGACCTAAGAATGAGTAAGTGGGTATGTAGTTATTGGTGTTGGAGTGCCTATGGTTTTGAGAATGGCAGTCTATAATTTAGAGTGGGTATATCAAAGCTTATATTAGGGTGTGAGAAGATGCATCAAATTATCACAGGGATGATGTCATCAGTGATGTCATTTAAGATGTCATCAGTTATGTCATCAGTGATGTCACTGACCATGTCATGAGTGATGTAATATGTGACGTCATCAGCAATGCATTGCGGGGGCGCAAGTTATAGTTAGCTCAACTAACTATAACGGGGGAATTTCTATGGTTTTGTACAAGTGAAATGTCCAGCTAACTATAACACCCCTGAAACCTATGGTTTTTTCAGTGAATTTCTAAGGTTTTTAAAATGCTAATTCCTAACTATAACATGTCTGAAACCTATGGTTGTTTCAGTGAATTTCAAAGGTTTTTTAAATGCTAATTCTTAAGTATAACATGTCTGAAACTTATGGTTTTTTCAGTTAATTTCAAAGGATTTTTAAATGATATTTTTAAATTTATTTCATGTTCAAATTTTTTTTATATTCTTTAACTACATTTTTTGAATCTACTTATTTTATATATATTTTTTTAAATGACACTACACATTTTTTTTAAATATTTTTTTTAAAAATAAATATATATTTTTTTTATTATTTTATATTCTTTTAAATATACGTATATTATTTTATTTATTTTTTTGTTATTTTTTTTGGGAGTCGCGCACCCAACGCGTTAGAATCGTGCATCCGACGCATAGAAGTCGTGCACCAAATGCGCTGGAGTTGCACACCCTACAGGTTAGTAGTCGTGCATCCAACGCGTGCACACCAGGGGCCGAGCTGGATGCGCGACTCCTAATTTTACCGTAAAAAAAAAAAGCCCCTATCACTAATTTGTATTATCCCCAGGGACCCCATCCCCTGGGGCTTATAAAAAACATTGTGGGCCCCCCCATGGTCCCAGCCGGCTCCCCGCGTCCTTCGGGAGCCGGCATTGCTTTTCCACATGGGGAGCTGCTGACATGCAGCTTCCCGTGTGGAAAAGCAATATGGTTTGGATTTTGAAAGAGAGAGCAGGTTTCCCTGCTCTCTCTTTCAAAATCCAAACCAAGTTTGCTATGGAAGGGCGGGAGACTCCCGTCCTCTCATAGCAACAACAGTGTCCTGGGGGTGGGCACCCCAGGACACTGCAGGAGGGGGGTGGTGGTCCCCAGGGCCCTCGAGGGCTCCTGGAGGGGGGCCACGCAGACCCCCTCCCTCAATACATAAAGCCCCGGTGGGTGGTGGTCCCTGGGGCTTGGGGGGGCCATTGAGCCCCCCCCACAAATTGTACTGGGAGGGGCTTTCGAGCCCCTCCCAATTTATTTTGTAGCCCCGGGGGGTGGCGATCCTCGTGGCTGGGGGGCCTCTCTGGGTCCCCTTTAAATTTCATAATTTTGCCCCCGGGATTTGGCCCCCCCGGGGGCTAATTATAAAAAAAGCTCAGTTTTAGTTTTTATTTTTTTACGGCAGGATCCGCGCACCCTGCGCCCACTTTCCGTTTAAAAAAAAAAAAAAAGAATTGGGGGGCCCTGGGAGTCCTTCTGGGACCCCCGAAGCAGGTCTAGAGGGTCATGGTATTTCTACCCTGCCCCCTTTATACGTTTTGCACACTTATTCCACAAACTTCTTCAGCCTCACTTCTACCGAGGCATAACATGGCTGCCAACAGTTCCTGGTTTCGAATGTTGACAACCACTTGACAGCCAATTAGCATTCAGCGCGTGATCAGGAGGGTGCGCTCAGGGTGCGCTCAGGGTGCGCGGATCCAGCGCGGCCATAGATATATAGGTATTTTTAACTGTAATTTTCTCAGGAACTACTGAACAGATTTACACCATTTAAGCAAAAGGCACGAGTCTGAACTGAGGACTACCTCTTTGCCATATTTTGTGTAATTCCGTTCAGCAGTTCGGGCTGTAGCTGCGGCTAAAGGTCCTATGGGAAATTGCATGGGGAAAACATGTTTTGGGACCCCCCTTTTTTCTCGGCTCCCGCTACACGAATCATCGCGAGACTTTCAGGATAGGAGAGGACCGGAGCTGGCCAAAAGATTTATAAATTTCGCGAAGATCCAAAGTTATTGGGAATAGAATGTTGCGGATTTCCAGTTTCCTGTTTGTTTAGCATATGCAGTGACCATTCATAAATCTCAAGGTTTAAGTGTAGACAGTGCTTTGGTAAATATTGGAAGTTCTGTGTTTAAAGAGGGGATGGCATATGTTGCATTGTCTCGAGTAGGAACGTTATCCGGATTGTATTTGAATGATTTTGATGAGCAAAAGGTTAGTGCAGATGTAAATTGTGTAAAAGAGTACAATAGGTTAAAAAGACTCTATGCTCCTAGCTTAGGTGAATATCCTATTTATGAAAAAGTTTAATACGTCCAAAACGAAAATATGATAAACATTTTAGTGAGGTTGCAAAGAAAATAAGATTTGAAAAGAATGATGAGTCCGGAAAGAAAATAGAAGGGAACACGGCTGCTAATATTGCAGGATATCAGTTAGAAAATAGTTCAGGTATCAACTGCTATGCTAATGTAATCGTGAACGTTGTCTTTTTTTTATAGAAAATCTACAGCATGCAATTATGGAAAATCAAGAAAAAAGATTTTGTCCTTTGTTACATTACATTTTTGAAAAGTTGAAAACTCATGAAACGAAAATCCATACTGCTTGTGATGTGTGGAATCTTCTGGATATATGTTCTGGTTCTTCACAATTTACACAGAATGTACAGCAAGATGCTCAGGAATTTCTTATGTTTATGCTTGCAGTATTAGAAGATAAAGGTATACAAATTGAAAATCTGTTTGGACTACGTTACAGATGGGATCATAGGTGTGACAGCTGTTCATTTTCATCTACAAGTAAAATAGACACTGAACGATTCATATATTCGACAATACCAGATTTGAAAACAGTGTCTTTCAACGATTTAGTGAAATCATCTAATCAAGATATGGAATGTACTCAGTGCAAATCGGAAATGTTGTCAACATTATTTATAGAAAGATGTGGACAATATATTATTTTAATGCTGCAACGTTGTAGAGCAGATGGAACAAAATTGGAAACCAAAATTAAAAATGTTGTGGCAGGTCAAGTATCAATTTCAGGAAGAACTTTTAAAACAGTGGCTATTGTTTTCCACGATGGACCTACTTCAACATCTGGACACTATACTGTGTATTTAAAATGCAATAAAGGATGGACACTATGTAATGATGCACATTTACAGTTCACATTTCGGTTGCCTAATGAATTACCAAATTCATATTTAACATTTTTGATGCCAAGATTCTGAGAGGATATCAACTTGAATTACTGACTATATTTTGGATATTTCTACTACAAATGATTTTAGACACATAATTCGCCCTATTGGAAACATGTGAATATGATTTTAGAAGTCTATCTTGGATATCCTCATTGCAAATGTTTTCAGAAACATCATTCGGCCTATTGGGAAGATGTGAATATGAATTTAAAAGTTTACTTTGGATATACTCAATGGAAATATTTTCAGAAACATCATTTGGCCAATTGGGAAGATGTTGATAATTACGAATTCAATTATTGATTCTGTTCTTTAATATTGCATTTGGAAAATTGTTTTCGAAAGAAGGTGGTCATATATTTGATCTTTGTATTATATACTAGGTTACTAAGGATGTTCATTTGTGAAAATGATACAAAGTTGAGTTTGTTATAGATATTTTGAAGAAAAATATGTTTTTTTTTAACAATCACTGTAATTTGATGATCAACATTGAAATCACTGTGTATGGTGAAATTCAATAGAATCTGAAGACAGCAAAAAAAGGCAAATTGAATATGTGATGTAAATGTATACTTATGTTGTGTTGCAAAAGCTATAAAATTGTATGTAATAACAGAATTATTTTCTTCTCTTTTACAGACCCTACTGCTAAAGTTTAAAATATTTTACATTTACATTACAAAAACAAAGAAGTGAAAAAATGTTACTATTAATTTCATATCTACTTGAAAACAGGTAAGATTAATTTACCCAGGTACTACTCATGCAGTCTATCAAAGACACTGTCACTACCCGTGCACAACTCCAGTCATCCAGCTAGTACCATATACTAATCCAATCTCTCCGCTAATACCCAAGCACTTATAAATTCACTATGCACTCTCCTTGCAGTACTGTAATCATCCAGTCACTGCTCACGTACTCATACAATGGCTCAAGCACTAACACAAGCACTGCTACAATTCTCTGTGCACTATTCATACAGACATCTAACCAGCTACATACTACTGATTCACTCCTCTAAATACCCTGGTAGTACCCATGCACTCTAGCAATCACCCTGTCAGTGCCCATGCACTTCTCCAATCACCTATCTAGCACAATGTACTTATCCAATCACTTTGCTAATACCGAAGCACTTATAAATACACCATGCACTCTCTTTACAGCACTGTAATCATCCAGATACTAGTCACATACTTATGCTATGGTGCAGACACTAACAAGCAGTGCTACAATTCTCTGTGCAGTATCCATGCAGACCTCTAACCAGCTACATACTACTGAGTCACTCCTCTAAATACTCTGGTAGTACCCATGCAGTCTAGCAATTCTCCTGTCACTCACCATGCACTTCTCCAATCACCCATGTAGCAGTATGTACTTATCCAATCACTCTGCCAATACTCAAGCACTTATTAATACACCATGCACTCTCTTTACAGCACTGTAGTCATCCAGTCACTGCTCACATACTCATACAATGGCCCAGGCACTAACACAAGCACTGCTACAATCCTCTGTGCACTTTCCATGCAGACCTCTAACCAGCTATATACTACTGATACACTCCTCTAAATACTCTGGTAGTACCCATGCACTCTAGCAACCCTCCTGTCAGTCCCCATGCACATCTCCAATCACCCATTGAGCACTATCTACTTATTGAATCACTCCGCCAATACTCAAGCACTTATTAATACACCATGCACTCTCTTTACAGCACTGTAGTCATCCAGTCACTGGTTACATGCTCATACAATGGCCCAGGCACTAACACAAGTACTGCTACAATCCTCTATGCACTATCCATGCAGACCTCTAACCAGGTACATACTATTGATACACTCCTGTAATTACTTAGTTAGTACCCATGCAGTCTAGTAATCCCCTGTCAGTCCCAATGCACTTCTCCAATCACCCATCTAGCAGTATGTACTTCTATAATCACTTTGCCAATACACACTCTCCTTGCAGTACTCTAATCATCTACTCAGTACCCATGTACTCATGCAAAGACCCAGCCACAAACACATGGACTGCTGCAATCGTCTATGCACTACTCATACAGTCCTCTAACCACTTATACACTTCTCATTCGCTCCTTCAAATCCCCTAGTATCACTCTTATAGCCCAGCAATCACCCTTTCACTTCCCATGCACTCCTCCACTCACCCAGCCACTACCATGTAGAAATTTAAACACTCTGCCAATACCCAAACACTTATAAATTCACCACACAGTCTCCTTGCAGTACTCTAATCATCTACTCAGTACCCATGTACTCATGCAACGACCCAGTCAAAAGCAGATGCACTGCTGCAATTGTCTATCTACTACTCATGCAGTACTCTAACCACTTACACACTTCTTATCCGCTCCTTCAAATCCCCTGGTACTACCCATGTACATATGAAATCACACAGGCACTACTTATACACTACTCTATTCACCCATGCACTACTGATACATTTTTGGAATTATCCAGACACTACATATACACTATGCTTTTACTCCTACCATCATCTAGGCACTACCCATACAGTCCTTTGATCACCCAGGCACTATTCTTGCACTAATACAAGCACCCACACATTAATAAAGCACTTAGAAAATCACTCAAATTCTATCCATCTACTCCTTCAATCAATCACGGATCAATTCATACAACACTCAGAATATTTTTCTTCTTTAAACCAAATAGGCGGTTCTAAAAAGAACCATTTTTTTCTTCTTTTGTTGTTTTCTTAATTTTGTGTATGTTTTTAACAATTTTTTTAACATTTGTTTGTTTATTTTATTCAAAAACTGAAATAAAACAGAGCCAACAAAAAAAAACATGGCAAAAAAAAGGCAATTTTACAGCATTGCATGAAACAAAATTTAAAAAAATTAACAATGGAGATTCTGGACTGCAATCAGGATTGCATCCATCGACTGCTCTCCAATGCAAAGTGCCTTTCTGCATTTAATGCAGACCTGCTCTACACGAGCGAAATCTCGATGAATAGTGGCAGGTGTTGTGCCACTTAAAGAAGTACTAGGCCCATCGCGTCTTTCTTTCTCCTGTTGCCGTCTTAGTTGTTCTCGGGCAAGTCGTATTGGATGAATTGTTTGAAGATGTTTTATCATCGACGATGTGCCACATGAATTTTTTTTTGTGATCCACGTGAAATTACTTGTTCACAAATTGAGCAAGTGACTTCCAAACAGAACAACGTCCAATCTGTTTCACCTCTTCAATCTGATCAAATTTAATCTTCAAAAATTCAATTCCATCTCTATTTGGATAACTAACAAAGTCAACAACTTGCCCCTTGCTCCATTTATTAAACCTTTCGCAACATCTAAATTACGCCGTAATATTACCAGACAGTTTACAGATACATATAAGGTTTTTTCCAAACCAGCAGTCTTAGATATTGATTTTTCCAAAGAGTCTAATTTTAACTGTAGTTTCTCTGAAAAAAGAATAGTTACTCCTTCATGTTCTATTTAATCAATAGCTACCATTTTCATTATCGGTTCATCCTCCAGCTTCAACAGTTCTTCATTGAATGTAGAGCATTCTTTCAGTGTTGGTATAAGGCAAATTATAGATTTCTTTTCTGCAGTTCTTCGGTAGATTGCTTCAGGTGCAATATTTTCTTTTGGAAACAAGTTTCTTAGTAGCCGACTTTCTAAAGCATTTTTTCCATCCTTTGTTAAGACACCAATTCTAATATTTTGAAGAATGTTTCCATAATCTTCATCATTTGCTTGTCGCATGCTCTTAATAAGGTACTTATATTCAAAATAAGTCCAAATGTTCACATTTCCAATACTTCCCAAAGATTTTTTAGTGTCTACAGGAAGAAGGGTTTTAAAAACCGGTTGGCCTTTCACAGGTGTTAGTTGTAGTAGTTCACCAAATACAATTACATGTTTTCCTCCAAATAAAACATCGTAATTTGTTTTTAAAATCTTTTGCATCCTCAAATGTACAAACGCAAGCATTAAGTTTGAGACCATGCTTACTTCATCAATTACCAGAAGTTTCATTTTCTTCAGTACTCTTGAAAATTCGAAACACGCTTTTCCAGATAGCTTGTGATATTCTAACTTATTTTCATGTTCTACTGGTAACATAAGTAGACGATGTAATGTAATCCCTTTAATGTTGTGTGCCACTAACCCAGTTGGAGCAGTTACAACACAAGACAAATGTGAATCCATTATTTCATTTAGATAACTTGACAAACATTTAATCAAGAAACTTCTCCCCGTCCCAGCTTGTCCACTGATGTACATAAGAATAGGTCTAAATGATGTTCATTGGCAGTCATTCTTTTCATGCAGTAATCCATGTTGTATCTGTTGTGTAACTTGGTGATATATTTCTTTCTGTTCAGTATTCAGACGTTCCTCTAAATTTTCCAAATCAATATTCTCCTGTTGTGCTTGCTGCATCACCGTTTCCACTTCACTCATTGGTATTGCCGCTTCATTTTCAAGTATAGCTTCTCCTAGTGGATCTTGACTTTGTGATAATTTGAAAAAATTGTACATTCAATGCTATCTTTACTAGGCCTGGGCGGTCAATTCCGTTCCGCTTGCAGAATTTGGGTAATTTGGGCAATTTCGCGTTCCGCGGAGAACGCGGAATTGCCAAAAACTCCGCGATCTGCGGCTTCACGGAATTCTTTGCTTGTTCGCGCTTTCAAAATGCGTGTTCGCGAGATATTTCCCCCTGAGCACGCAAACAGTGTTCGCAAACAGGAAAAAAGCATCGCGAACGGGTGGAACACGCAATTCCGTGTGTTCGCGGAATTTCTGTGTGCACGCAGAGATTTTTTACCGTTTTGCGGAGCTTTGCGTAGCTTTGACTGCGCAAATTCCGCCCCCCCTATTCTTTACATGTATTGAAATACTCTTTATAGCATTCACAATCTCCAAGTAATTCCATTTCAGTCCGCCAAGGTTTGAAGAGTTGCAGAAGAGCTAAATAGAAACAATCCCTTTATCTGGAGTATCGCAACTTAGTTTCTTGTGATTAATCAAATTTCCTTTGCCATGTTTTACCAAACATCCTTCAGATCCAATTACAGCGTATTTTCTTTCATTTATATTTTCTATAACTTTTTTTTTAACTATAATGTTGCAGTATTTCATATATACATATGTTTTCCAGGTATGGACTTCTATTTGGATAGTACGTATCCAACATATTTGTTTTCAGAATATCTGTACTTTCCGGTTCATTCAGTGCCAAGTATTCAATTTCTTGTACAGATTTCAAAACTCGATTTCGTGTTGCAGCAAGACCTAGACTTATCCAGATGATTCCTCTTGACTTTGAATATAAACTTGCAGATGTCAATCGATCTGAACATTCGTAGGATCCAATTTCTCGATGTGAAAGCATCTTCAAGCTGAAGCTGTACAATTGTTTGCTAAGTGTCGTCTCCTGTGAAATGTTCTCCCACATTTCTTTCAATTCTGTCTTCTCAGATTTCGTAATATTTGACGTGACATAGCTAGCAATAGCAATTGAGTTATCTGCAACATATTGTATGTCCATATTTGCATTCCACATCTTCAAAATCACCGGATTGTAATCATTAATGTACTTCGATTCTTCTGTTCTTTTTATATTATAAGTATTTTTGGGTGATTTTCGAGTGATAGTATGCCTCACTGCTGACATAAAACTGTTCACTCTTCCTTTGGAAATTACTAGACGTGGGAAGCCAAATCGACATTTTGTGTAAAATGTATCCTTTGACTTATGTTTCCGTCTGCAATATTTCCACATCGATGACTTTGAAACCGTAAAACTTGCTGTCTTAAGATATTTTCTCCTCCTGTTTTCGGAATCGCATAGGTAACATAGTCTTCAATAAAAGATAAAACAGTCTCATCCAAATCAGTTCCAAATTTAGGTGCATCCTTGATCCATAAAAGCATATGTATATGAGCAGCATCTCGAGATTGGTATTCCTTTCTCCAAAAACAATCAATAACTTCGCCAATAGGTGGATTTTTTTATTACAGATGAGACATCATAGCTTCAAACCTATGATTAAAATATCTGCAAACATTTACAGGATCCAGGGAGCACAGTTCTCTTCAATTCAATATTTTCTATATTTGAATTTGCTTCTCGTAGAAAATCCAGTAAATCATCCCATGCGTATTCAGCACAGCTAAGTGTAACAAACCATGTTGGGGTTCCTAAGTTTCTTAACATACATTTTAATTCCCAATGACATCGATACCAATATTCATTAGTGCCACGTTGACATGCCATCAAATTAATTAACTGTGATTCTAGATGTTCGTCTCTTTCTTCAACTTTGTCCATAAATTCCTTTGCAGAAACATGTGAAAGATGCGTTCCTGTTTTTAATATATGGTTGACTGCATATGAAAGTGCAGGCAGATCACTCTCAAATAAAAGATGAAACAAATATGGAATACACTGGCAAAATCTTGGTTCTTCTGAGTATAGTTGTAAAGTACGATATTCTGAAGCAGGAATCTGAACTGGTCGTTCATCATATCGTCCACCTTTTCCAGTAGGGAACAGCTGTGGAAAACAACGAGCTTCCAAACTTTTTTTCCCACACACTCATGGGAGTTCCTTTTGCTTTTTTCATCTGGAACAGTTCAATAGTATCTCCTATCAGTTCTTTTGAATGTAGAGGGTGTATAGTATAATGTTCATAAATTTCTTCTTTTCTTGAGTTCTCCACTTTTTCTATTTGTCCACTTGAAATGTGTGTTTCATCTTCTAAACTCATTTCTTCTTCTTCTACATTTACATTTTTATAGTAAATATTGTTTTGCACCAGATATAATGTAGCCTTTTGGACTTTCATGACATCTACTAACTCTTGCCATATTTTCCGACCCTTTGTGGGTGCACCATTAACAAGAATGACCACAGATTCAGTATCCTCTCTTTCTACACCAACAGTTTCAATCATTTTCTTAAAATCTAAAGGTAAATACACAACTCTTCCTTTTAAACCTGTTTGGAGATCTGTTGGAGGCAGCATACCTGTTTTAGGCTCCATACGAATTATAGCCTGAAACGGGTGCACAGATTGAATGAGGATAGCCTCATATGCATTTAAATCTTTAAGTTCTGGAGGTATAGCTACTAATTCTAAGTCTTTATGGACAGCTCAAGCTGGCATTGTATTCTCTTCTAATTTATTGTACAGTACCTAACTCAAAACGATCTTCCACAAACAGATAAGCAGCAAATTCTCTCCATTTATCACTGTTTTCCTTTTCACTTTTTAAAAACACATCTACATTCCTAGTTTTAATTTTATAGTGAGTACATCGGTAACAAATACAAACATAGTTGGGATTTTCAACAGAAACTACTTTAAACTTTGTTATTTCTTTTTCAAACTTCACATCAGTAGTATCTTCCATCTCTTCTTCAACACCTACTCTTATCAAACTCTCACTTTCTCTACACTCCTCTTGACCAGCAAAGAAATGTAACTCTATATCATCACAAACTTTTTTTACATCCAACACTGAACCATGCAAGAGAGCTGTATTAATTTCATTTAGACATAATGCAGGACTTTTCATGTAGTATAATCTTCTAACAAACTTCCACATTTCGGAATGATGTAAATGACTGTGACACACTTTCCTAGAAAGACAAGCCGGAGAATGACCTTGCAACCCTTTATTTTTTCTCCCTTTGCAAGGATCCAGTCCATGTAATATCTTAATCTTCTGTTTCACAGTTTTTCTTCCATATTCTCTTAAGAAATTTAGTAAAATATCCCATGTAAAGACTGGAGCCTGGGTACGTCTCCCTTGAACTTCCTCAGTTATTACTTTCTCAACATTTCTAGGAACTATCTTTTCTTTTTCAATTGGACAACCATTTTTCAGTTCGTAACAACGACCACAGGTATCAACTGCATGCACTAATGTATTTTGTTGAAAATAGCTTTCTTCATTAAAAAAAGGTTCCGTACAAGAAGTATGCTTCCATTCCCCGGAAAATATTTTACAAAAATAAGTTCTATTTACAATTTGCTTTCTTTTACATTTGTCCTTTATACACTTCATTATTTTATTTAAAGTCTTCAATCTTTTTAAAATTAAGATAAACAATTTTCTTTTCAATTCATATGCTTTTTCAATTACACTTAAAATCTCCTTTTTTTGTCTGTAAAATGCTGATCTCTGTTTATATATTTTAAATCTTTTTAGTAAATTTTGGAGTACTCTACTTTTATACAATCTTTTTCGAATTTCTGAAAATTGTCTCTTCCTGCTTCCAACATAATTCTTTTTTTGATAATCCAATTTTCCGGTTTTTTCTACATTTTTCTTTTCCTTTCGTTTTACTGTTCTTGTTCTATGTCTTGCTTCTTTATTTTTAGAATTTGAAACACTCTTTACAAGTTTAAAAAAAAAAATCTTTACTTCTCTTACCAGAAGGCTTTTTAGGTCTCGGCTAGCGAAGGCTGCGCTTGCGCAGTCTCGCTCGCAAGAGATAATGACTTGGAGAAGAGGGGCTTGAACCCGCCCCTCTTCTCCCCTGTTCTCCATTGGCTGGCCTCGTAAATGCTGGCCAGCCACTGGAGAAGAGGTCAGTCACTCCGATTAGGCCCCGTCCTTTTTGGATCGGGGGCGTGTTTTTTGCGAAAAGTCTCAGGGAGGAGACAACAGCAAAACACGCCCCCGAATCCGAAAAGGACGCTCCCTTTCTCCGAGGCATTTCTGCTCTGCCTCGGAGAAAGGCAGTCGTGTGCTCGTCCGCTCCCCCTTCGTCCGGTTGCTGCTCTGGTCTCCTCACCTTTTCAAGGGTCTTTTTGTGTTTTTTTTACCGGCAGGCTTCAGCTCTGCCTCTTCTCTCGCCCTTTCACTGTCTCCCCCGCCGCCCCCTCCTCAGCCTCTTCCTCTGCAGTCTCCGCTGGACCCGACCTCCCTCAGCATTGGTATGCCCAGCGCCCTCTCTCCCCCAGTCCCTCCGCCTCTGCCTCTCTGCCTCCCTCCCTCCTCCTCGCCTCTCTCCCATGACGTCTGATCACATCTCGATGCCTTGAGAAGGATGCCCGTGTTATCACCAGCAACAAACATTGCACCCGATTCCTCAGTTCCAAAGTCAGAAGCTGTGTTTCGTTTGCAGAAAGGAGTTTGACTCAGGCCGTTATCAATCGAACTTAGCGTAACTGGGTCTTCTCTGTGGCTCTTACATATTCTTTCTTCGATTTTATTGGCAGTATTGGTCTTTGATTGTTGCAGTCCACTTTTTATACGCATGAAGCATTATGTTCTGTAGTGTTTCTTTTCTGTCTATTGTTTATATCGGCATCCTTGTTATGATGATAGCTGCCTGTCTGTCTGGCATAGCGGTACCGCCTTCTCCTAGTACCCCGCTTTTCATTGGTGTAAACCATTCCTCTATTTGCCTAGCAGCTCTCTATTGGTAAAAACTCTGGAGAGTTAGAATTCTGCTTCCGGGAGCGCGTTGTGGACGTACAGAAGCCGCCATTGTGGGAGCGGAGGATCAGTTCCTGGATAACGACTCCGCGGTAAGGAACAGGCAGGGGGTATGCAAGTTGTTCGATTTGAGGCTATGTGAAATTATATGTATACGTGTAAAAGTCAGAGAGATTGGGCGATGTGGGGAGGTATTCGGGAAAGTACTTTACAATCGCTTGATAGGCTGTTAAAATCCTCTGTCGGTGTTGGCCTAGGCTTTTACCTCTGTCCGAGTTCTCAGTATCGTAATCCAGTGCCCCCTTTCACCGATCGTAAGTTTAACGGTGAGTGTTAGCCCCTCGCGGTTGTGTCCTCCCATTTGACAACTCTCTCCGACTTCTTTCGTCTGTAGCTGCAATGGTCACATCCGTCCACACTTTCACACAGTAGTTGTGCTCCTGTTCCTCCGTTGCAAAGTTTTAACTACTGTCTCTCTCATAGAATGCTGCTATAACCAATTTCAGTAGAATCGAGCTGCGATTTTCCAAGTTTCTGTGCATGGCTTCAGTACTACTACTGTGTATGCCAGGGAAGCTTGCACTGCTCTGGTCTATTCTGTGAGGATCCCAGCACGGTTAAGAAAGTGTTGAACCCGTCTGTACTTCTACTACCAATATTTGTGCTCGAGGGGGCCTTGCTCTGTTGCCTATGCTGTCCCTCCCTTCTGTAAAAGCTTGCATGCTACTGTTCAGTTGCACCTGTGTGTTCGTGAGAGATTATCAATACTATTTCTTGCGTTGTCGTGTGTGTGTGTCTGCACACATAGCTTACAGTGCTGCATTAGCTGTCCTGATTCTACGTCTAAAGTAAACTTGCATTGCTGAAGTATGATGCAGCGTTGAGTATGCGAGCGAAGCTTGCTTACTCTTCTTCCCGCTGGCCTCTCTTTTGTCGCATCCATAGAAAACGGCAAAATACATCAGTGAGTGAAATTGTACTGCCGCAGTTTGTGCTGTACTTGTTCGGTCTCTGCATCAAGCTACAGTACTGCTTTGCTGTGCCTGATCTGTGTTAGAGAAGCTTCTCGCGCTCCTGTCTGTGCTCTACACGCCCAGTGTCTGATGGAAGCTTGTGCTGTTGTTGGGTCTGTTCTGTCTGCGTGTGAGGTCAGCTAGGCCTAGTGTTGCCCACACTGTACTATTTTCTGTGAGAAGGAAGCTTGCCCTGCGTCACGTGGTGCACGTGTGTGTGTAAGCTTGCACTGCTGGTTACCCCGCTCCTGTTCTTTGTAGGATGGGTTTGTAAAGTGCCAGTTCTGTATCTCCCCTGCTCTTGAGACAGGCCTGCGCTTCTACTGCCTATGCACTATCAGTTTTATTTATGGTGGAAATTGCTCTACCTCATGTGGTGCACACACTGTGTGTGGAAGCTTGCATTGCTGGTTACCCCACTCCTGTTCTTTGCAGGAGTGGGGTGTTAAGTGCCGGTTCTGTATCTCCCCTGCTCTTGAGGCAGGCCTGCGATTCTGCTGTCTATGCACTATTAGTTTTATATTATCAGGCCTAGTTGGCTTGATGTGGAAAATGCTACGATTTTTTTAATATCATTTTGTGTGAGGGCGCATGTGGCCGTGAATACTGTTGTTAGGGCTCCAAGGTATAGACAGATTGACAGTGCGGTTTTGCTTTGTTCAATTATAGGGTGAAATCAGATTAGTAGAAAAATACCGGCTACTACTATGGTGCGCGAGTGCAGCAGGGCAGAAACTGGGGTAGGGCCCTCTTGTGGCGGCCCCTACACTCCCACCTCTCTACTCCTCCCCCCACCCCCTTTTACTTCCTCATCTCCGTCCCCAGGGACCGGGCGCGCAACACCAATTGGACTCAAAGGGCTTCATCCCCCCCCCTCGTGTGTGGCAGCCCGGGATAAGACAGCTTCCCAGTGCCCACACAGCCGCACCCGAGCACTTCACAGGTCTTTGAAAGACCATTTGCATGTTAATGAGGCCTCGCTGGTGTTTCACCCTTTCTAAGAGCCCCTGCAGCTCCACTCTGCCTATTGCTTCAAGATTCAGGCCAGGCCCCCCCCCCCCCCTCCCCCGCAAAAAAAAATTCTTCGCCCCCCCCCTCCCCTCGTAATTGGGCTCTAGTTGCGCCTCTGTGTGCAACCAGACCTCTTGCACGGTCTGGGAGACACAACCTAACACATTGCTTTTATAAGTGTTCCCCTTAACTTAATTGTTTTGTTCGGTGTTGATTTTTTCTTCTCCCTGTCACATAATAATAAAATGCACGATACAACTGAAATGCTTGTGACAGAACATCACCAGTAAAACAGTCCGATGTAATTATTTTTAATTTCACAATATTTATTGCAAGCATATAGTGGATTGGTCAGGAAGCTGCCTGTTTTCTCTTTTTGTTTTTGTGCCGCTTGCTAAATATCCATTGCAACAGCTTGCCAAGTCCAGATACATTGGGTTTGCCAATGCTTGTTTGTAGTGGCTCGGCTTCCGCTTTGCACCCCGTGCGCTGTCTCAGCTGAGGTCTCATAGTGAGACGCGTGAAGTTTGAAATGCCCACTCCTAATTCAGATGTTGCCACTTCCCTAAGAATTGGTGCAAATAATGTTTGCTTCTGTGTTCAAGCATAGCGCCTAAGCGGTGTGAAGCGCTATTTACACTTTGTTCACTTCCCCCGTCATTGTTTACCGGTAGCAATAGAAAGTGCAAAAGTAAAAAGAAATGTGTAACCAATACAAAGAAAGGTGACGTAAAAGCCACTTAAATGTGTTTCCTTCACTTTGGGGGTTATTGATTCATTGGCTGCAAAAGCGTCTTTTAAATTATATCACGACAAGAGACAGCAGGGTGATTCTTATCAACGTGGTTATTTAAAGGACTCTTCTATTTGCCTTCCAAAATTATTTAACTGCACAGAAATGTGAGTTTTTACATGATTAGCATAAAAGAAAGCAAAGTATGTACATGTCGTGAACTAAAATGGTGAAAAATCAGGAATGAATGGAAAATATACAAAACTACAAGTCCCATAATGCCTGTGGTAAAACGAATCCCTCAACGGGAGCCGAGCACTTTTAAATGTTGCACGAGCGGATTTGTCGGGGTAGCTCTCACGCTTTCAAGCATATGAACGTGGTCCCTCGGAGCCTTGCTTCCTGCGCAGGGGTGCGTGCGCCCCCGGAGAGGCAATTCTGTTGCTTGCCCTTTGAAATGCGTCATTGTTTACACTGTAAGTAGATGCTTTTTTTGTTGACAAAGATTACAGACAAATCAACATATGTTTGTGAAGACTTACAGTGCTGAGAAGGAATGACTGCCAATTGAGACTACGAATACCATGATGCAACGCGTGAAATAAAACTAAAGGGGGCTGGACCTGCCCAACCTGAAAAGCGTGTGATCTGCAATTCCTTTGCATCAATTTCTTTTCCTGTGTTGTCATTGGGACATCCTTCGCAGCATTACATTTAAATATAGCACCCAGAAGCGATCCAGTCTATACAGTGCTCTGTGAAACTAGAATTTCGCACTCAGTGCTAACATAGCGCAGCGAGGCACACAGGGAAATCAATGAATTTTCATGCAAAATCACCCCCAGCCTCATGTACCTCTGGCGCTATTACCGGACTGGTGGTCTGAGCTCCTCTTAATGTTTCTGGGCGCTATGTGTGTGGTTGGGGGTTAGGGGTCTGGGTTAGAACAGATAAGGGCATCATTGTAAAGAACAGGAGTGACAAAGAGTGTCTGAACTGTTTTGTTTGTTTACAAATTGTGATGTAGCGCTGGTATGCTGCCTGTCTGCTGTTTCAAAGCGCTTTGAGACACTGCAAGCATGCAGACATGACAAGACAGGGCTCAGAGAATACAGTGATAGTGTAATATGAATGCAGGGGCACGGGCTGTGAGATAATGTTGTCGCCTAGAGCCCCCCCACCCCCGTGGGTTCAAAGGGATCCAGCCAGCAGGATATATTCTGGTTGTCTATCTGTCCACCCCAGCTGTCAACTTGTATTAAATAAACAAGCATTTACAATGCAACGGTCTCGGCATTGTTAAAGTTAGAGCTATGGGCATTGCTCATGACAATGCTGTTTCTTTAAATGTTTTAAAAACAAAAACATAAACAAAAAGAATGTCATGAGCAATGCCAATCTAACTTTACCAATGCCGAGACCATTGCATTGTAAATGCTTGTTCTTTAAGGATCCATGTTGTACTTGATCTAATTGCTCTTTTCGTTTTTTTACATAGGCCTCTTTTCTTCGTTGTCTTTTTCTTTGCTGTTTTCTTGTCATTGTAACTCTTTCTTAAAAGTTATGCAAAATATCTGTAATAAAAGAAAAGTTTTGAAAACAATTTAATATAATTAAAATAATTATATATAAATATTCTAATGTATAACTATAAAATACATACAAAGAAACTACATGAATGATTTGAGCAATGGAACAGTGCTACCTGCATAATTTTAGTGGTGTATGAGTAGTGTGAAACATACTAGTGCACAGCATTAGTAGTACACATGTGATTGTGGAACTGCATGGGTAGAACCTTTATCATTCCATGAATACATGGCTAGTGACTAAAATATTACAATACTACAAGGAGGGTGCCTGAGTGCATTTATAAGTGCTTAGGCATTGGTGGAATGATTGGATAAGTAGATAGTGCTGGATGGGTGATTGGAGAAGTGCATGTACTAACTGGGTAATTACAGGAGTGTATCAATAGTATGTAGCTGGTTAGGGGTCTGCATGGATAGTGCACAGAATATTGTAGCTCTACTTGTGTTAGTGGCTAGCCAATTCCATAAGTACATGGCTAGTAACTGGAATGATTACAGTGCTGCGAACATAATGCATGGTGAATTTATAGGTGCTTTGGTATTGGCGGAGATATAGGATAAGTAGAAAGTGATGGATGGGTTATTGGATAAGTGGATGGGACTGACAGGAGGATTTCTAGACTGCATGAGTACTAACTGGGTATTTAAAAGAGTGAATCAATAGTATGTAGCTGGTTAGAGGTCTGCATGCATAATGCACAGAATATTGTAGCTGTACTTGTGTTAGTGGCTAGGCCATTCCATAAGTACATGACTAGTAACTGGAATGATTACAGTGCTGCAAACAGAGTTCATGGTGAATTTATAAGTGGTTAGGTATTAGCGCACTGAATGGATAAGTGTATGGTGCTGGATGGGTGATTGGAGGAGTGTATGAGTACTAACAGGGCAATGCCTGCTCTGCAAGGACAGTGCTTATGGGATTTAAGTACTGCATGAATCTCTGCTGCTACTTTTAATATTACACCTAGCCAAATACAAAGCAGGAACCATTCATATTTCTCCGCTATAAGTCACACCATATTACTCAAAAACATAAATAGATGTATCTCTACCACAACACTATCTACACCTCATAAATCCACAGAACAAACTTCAATTTTAAACCAATCCGCAAAAGATATGTGGCATATTTCAACTGTACCTCTTTAGAGACTTATAAAAATTAGTCTCATCACTAATACATTAACTCAACATATGCATTACCAATTTCAAATCAAGACCTACAATTATGCGGTATACTACTAATGTACATATCCACACACTGAAACAAACTGCCATAATCAACAATCCCTATTCCAAAACACACATAATATAGCCTTATAGCCCACCGTAGCGGGCTATACTGGTTATTTAAGGCCCACTTCCGCATTAAAGGCCGAGCCGAAGGCGAGAGACTTTAACAAGGCACTGGACTTTAATAGCCGGTATAGCCCTGCTACGAAGGGCTATATTGCTATTAGAACATTCTGCCACTAGAGGGCAGAATGTTCTAACAAATAAAACAAAGGCTTCTCGAAGCTCGAGGGGATTAAAATCCCCTCGAACTCCGAAAGGCCTTTGAAAAACATTGGAATGTTGCTCTGCGGGCCTTTACCGGCCCGTAGAAGCATTGTAGCTGTACTTGTGTTAGTGGCTAGGCCATTCCATATGTGCATGACTAGTAACTGGAATGATTACAGTGCTGCAAACAGAGTGCACGGTGAATTTTTAAGTGCTTAGGTATTAGCGCACTGAATGGATAAGTGTATGGTGCTGGATGGGTGATTGGAAGAGTGTATGAGTACTGACAGGGCAATGCCTGCTCTGCAATGACAGTGCTTATGGGATTTAAGTAATGCATGAATCTCTGCTGCTACTTTACCTCTTTGCAACTACGTTTAATATTACACCTAGCCAAATACAAAGCAGGAACCATTCACATTTCTCTGCTATAAGTCTCACCATATTACTCAAAAACATAAATAGATGTCTCTCTACCACAACACTATCTACACCTCATAAATCCACAGAACAAGTTTCAATTTTAAACCAAGCAGCAAAAATTATGTGGCATATTTCAACTTGTACCTCTTTAAAGACTTATAAAAACTAGTCTCATCACTAATACCTTAACTCAACATATGCATTACCAATTTCAAATCAACACCTAAAATTATGCGGTATACTACTAATGTACATATCCACACACTGAAACAAACTGCCATAATCAACAATCCCCATTCCAAAACACACATAATATAGCCTAATAGCCCGCCGTAGCGGGCTATACCGGTTAATTAAGATCCGCTTCAGCGTTAAAGGCTAGAGCCGAAGGAGAGGGACTTTAACAAGGCACGGAACTTTAATAGCTGGTATAGCCCTGCTACGAAGGGCTATAAGGCTATTAGAACATTCTGCCACTAGAGGGCAGAATGTTATAACAAATCAAACAAAGGCTTCTCGAAGCTCGAGGGGATTAAAATCCCTTCAAGCTCCGAAAGGCCTTTGAAAAACATTGGAATGTTGCTCAGCGGGCCTTTACCGGCCCGTAGGAGCATGGAGCGCTCTATTGTATGCAATGGAGCTCCCAACATTCCAATGTTCTAATACTATATAGAATTTTTATTAAACAACATTTAAATACATTACAAAACACTGAAATAAAAATTTCTTCATTACAAAATATATCTCAAACTTCAAATTTCATGATTTATATTTTATCTTTAAAAACAAATGCACCACATAGTACACCTCATAAATTGAGAACTCACCTTTCAAATTGATTTGTAGATTATGAAGTATCTGGTATTTTCTTGACTCACACCTGCACCGTGCACTGTAAGCGATGGCACCGCGAATCCATACGGCAGTTTAAAAATATATTACAAATAATGTTACCACTTTTTTTTAATAATACACTACTTCTAAAGATAGCACAGACTTGGGAAATCTTACTGTAATAACATATTACCTAATATTTATAACAAATTCACATTTTAATGTCACAGTTAACTTTCTAACCTACCTCCATTCTCCTTAATGCCTGTTTCCATAGTAACAGTTCACGGAACACTCAACTGAACTGACAGGTCACAAGTTCAGCACACAATGTTGCAAATACAAACAGCAAGTGTGCTTGACTTTCCAAAATATGAGCTTATCCTATGTAATGTACCTTAAAAACATTTTTTACTAACCAATAAGAAACATGCTTTTTAAAGACAGAAATATGCACCCTATATTTGACTATATAATGTTCTTAAACAGCCAATCATTTAGCTTCTTTTTTTAAAACTGCATCTTGTCCACCATTTTAGATACCTCTCATTCTACCAACTATCTACTTCGACCACACACATCTTTTCAGTGCATCCAGACTTCCCTTCAAGATGCTTAGAGTGTGGATTGTGGGACACAGCTATGTTTTCTGGTGCAAAAGGTATGCTGAACACAGAGGTATTGACAAAGATCTAGCTTTGCAAAATGTGGACATTAAATGGATTGGGCAAAGAGGATTAAAGTGCCCCCAATTGATGCCTTTGGTTAAAACCTTCTTACATCTCCAACCCCCTGACCTCATGATTGTGTACTGTGGTGGCAGTGACCTAGGCACATTGACTGGGGTAGCTCTGAAAATGCTAATGAAGGACACTTTTGCAGAATTGATGTTGCTTTTCCCCCAAACTGCATACTCTAACATATAACATAGACAGAAATGGAAATGGTCCAATCAATTTTGTCCACAGATTGAGAAAGCTAAAAATAAAGTAAATGAAGCTGTTTCTGCTTTCCTCAGAGACCATAGTATGGGATCCAAATACAGAAACAATCTGCGTTTCAATATGGATGACTTCTACAGGAGTGATGGTGTACATTTCACAGATAAGGGAAACAGAGTCCTTCTGGACAAACTAAGGCTCTGCATCGGCACTTACATGTAGCTACAAAAATCTCCCAATAAACACAAGGGTTCTTTTTAGAGCCACCTAATAACCCAACATATAATTTAGTTTTTGAAAAAATATATTTTTTTTTTCTTGCTTTGAGCCACGCACCCAGCGCGCTCACACGGGGGCCGCGCTGAGAGCCGCGCAACCATCGCTTTCATACGGGGTCCAAGCTGAGAATCGCGCTAGAGTCGCTGCAGCTCCCCGTGTGGAAAAGCAATCAGCTTTGGATTTTGGAAGCGAGAGCAGGTTTCCCTGCTCTCGCTACCAAAATCCAAATCAAGTTTGCTATGACAGAGCGGGAGCCGCGTGGCTCCCGCCCTGTCATAGCAATCAGCAGTGTCCCGGGGTGGGCACCCCGGGACACTGCAGGAGCCGGTCCTGGGGGGTAAAGGTCTCCAGGGCCATCACGAGCTCCAGGATGGTGGCCGCGCTGCCCCTCTCCCAACATGTGTGAAGCCCCGGGGAGGTGGTGGTCCCTGGGGCTGCGAGGGCCCCAGCGGGCCCCTGCTATTATTTTTTAAGAAATGCCCCTGGGACCTAGCCAACCCAGGGACATCATTAAAATAAAACATTGGAACCCGCGCTTCATTGTTTTTTTTAAATTTCAGTGGAATTTGCGACCCCAGCGGGAATTGCGCCATAATTTAAAAAAAACAAAAAGCTTTTTTGGGCCGTGTGGGTCCTTCTGGGACCCCCTGAGCAGGCCTAGGGGGTCAGGGTGTTTCTACCCTGCCACCTTCTCTTGTTTTAGATCTTTGTTTCTCTGTTTTCTGGTAACTCGCTTCTACCGAGCCACAAGATGGCTGCCAACACTTCCTGGTTTGGAGTGTTGACAGCCAATTAGAATGAAGCTCATGGTCATGGCAGCCAATTAGAATGAAGCTCGTGGTCGGGAGGGTTCGCGACTCCAACGCGTCCTTAGATATTGAAACTTTTATTTTTTGAATTTCTCAGCAACTACTGAACGGATTTACACCATTTTAAAAAAATCACTTTCTGAACCAAACACTACCCTTTTGCCAAATATGGGGAAATTCCATTCAGTAGTTTTGGCTGTAGCCTTGCCCAAAGTTTCCTATGGGAAATTGATTTTTTGACTCTTATTTTTGGAATTTCTCAAAAACTACTGACCGGATTTACACCATTTAAAAAGAAAGGTCACTTTCTGAACCAAACTCTACGTTTTTGCCAAATTTGGGGTAATTCCTTTCAGCAGTTTGGGCTGTAGCCCGTCTCAAAATTTCCTATGGAAATTAACATGGAGAAAACGTGTTTTGGGACCCCCCTTTTTTCTCAGCCCCCGCTTGACAAATCACCCCCAAACTTTCAGGATAGGAGCTGACCTGGATAGACTTTTTTGGGGGAGAATTTCACAAAGATTCATCAAATGATGCAAAAGTTATTAGCAAATCAAAAAATACTTTTCCTATGGAAACTAGATTCTTACTATATATATATATATATATTTATCAAGAATTCCCTGTAACCTTCTCCAAGAGACGGGCACAGACACTGTTTTGAATTTCTCTGTTTGCTTATTGTAGTCTTGTCCACGTTTCAGCCAATCCTGGCCTTAATCACATACATGCCGCAAGAGTTAAGCATCCATTTCTAGCCACCACATGGATTATGGGCATAAACAACATAATAGATACATTAAAAAAAAATCATCCAGTTGCAATGAAATAAAACATAGAGATAAAATAATGATATTGCTACGCAATTCATGAATTACACAGTGGTACACATATAAAAAATTGATGGAAAAGAAATAACCACACGATGCCTGTAACAAGAAAGAGGTGTATAATATAAAAGGTTTCACTGTTTAAATCCATGATGTCATTCATAAGAAGAACATGCTCAACCAGAAGATGGTCAAGATAAGTAAACATATAAATATATAAATAAATTCAAAGGGTGTACATCAAGAATAGAAAGGGTAGCATTGATAACATTCAAAATGGAGGTTAATACACTAGATTAGACTCCCAGAAGAAATTCATGTCAATAACAGGATAAATCCATGTCCAAAGATATAACCCTGGGCGGAGCTGGCAGAACGGGACTACGCGTAGGCCCACGGAGTTGGGACCCAACTCCGTGGAACTCCGCTCTTCTCCACCCCCCCTATTAAAAATTAATTAGACATTACTTAGAACAAAAAACACTTACCTGGACATCGTTGCAAAAACTGCGCATGCGCGCACAGCCGTGCATGCAGATTTCTTGCAATGATCACCCAAATTTCGAAAGAGAGATGCGAGGAAGAGAAGGAGGGCAGCCCGGGGACGCCTCAATACAGGTAAATGGTTTTTGGGGGTTTTAAGTAATGTCTAATTAATTTTTAATGGGGTGTGGAGGTGGGGGCTGGCCAACTCCACTCAGCTGCGGAGTGTGCGGAGATTTGCCTACTCCGCGTTCCACGGAGAATGCGGATTAGGCAAATCTCTGCACACTCAGTTGGCGGAGCGGAGTTCACCGCCCACGTCTACAAAGATACGATAGAAAAAGTGCCTAAGAATCAAGTTAAGACAACTACTCATTAAACCCTGCTTGTAAAACACCCAATATTTAAGTTCATGGGGAGACATTTTTATAAGAATAAAACACCTACATGTCATCGCTGTGGTTGAAACAACAATCAAATATATACTCCCTGGGAACCCACTGTTCTTAATACCTCTATGTATATATATGTACATTAAACAACAATTTCTTTATGTTTGGAAAGTAGGTTTTCCAACAGTTGAGGGGGGTCGCCATGGGAGCCTGCTTCTCTCCCAGTTACGCACGCTAACATGTGGGCTGGTGGGAGGAGCGGGTACTCATGGTTGAACACCAAACCTATTGAGAAGAACATGTAGTGTGGTGGTTGTGCTTTAAAGATGATCTGTTTGTAATTTGGAAGGGAGCCATGGAGAGTGCTAATAGATTTGTGGAATGTATTAATTCAAATGCAATGAATTTGGAGTTCACTGTGCACATGAATACACAAACTATTTCATTTTTAGATGTTCAGATCTACATGAAAAACAGCAAACTTGAATCCAGACTACACTGCAAAAGTCCGGCGTGTAATTCCACACTCCATGCATCCAGCATTCATTTGCAACTTTAAACTAATTTGCATCAAGGGGGTGTTTCCATACCACCACCCATGGTTTTTTACTCACAGCCCTGCCTACTACCATTTGTACACATGATTTTGTGTAAAAACATTATACACCCACTAAAGTCAGTTGCAAAGAAGGAGAAAATGTTTATTTTAATCAAATTGTTCTAACTTTGTATGTGTGCTGTACTGTAGAGTACACATGCGAAGCGCAAAAAATGTAAAACTAGGTCTATACATAATATTTTGTTCTGGATGGATACCTTTCAATACACAACATATGCTAAACTCATGCAGGCCCCTTTACACTATGATGCAATGGTGTATGAGTGGCACAAGGCTGTCAAATTGTGCATCACCACTTCAGAAGAGAGCAGCATTCACATACAGATTCCAAATCTGAATAAGTCACAATTAATTTTAATGAGGTAGGTCGCAAATAGCGACTCGATTCGATTGGACCCAATCACAGAGATAATGACCTGCAAGGGTCAGCAGACCACCATGTCTCTGATAGCTTTTGAAACGAAGATTATTATTATTTGTTTTATTTTTTATTTTTAATCGGCTCATATTCCTTCAAATAAACGGGTCTGCACTCCTATCAACTGGGCTTTTGAAAGCGACACTCCCAATATGCCCTTCCAAGTACTGAATCAATATGGAGTCCAAACCCATTTTAGAAGCTGTTAAAATATTACTGATTCCTAAAATGGGTTTAGTAAAGAGCAAAAAACATTTCTGCGGGCTTACACAGCTATTTGGAACGTTTACAACCATAAACACATTTATACAACCTGCTTCATATCTGTACAAGATCAGAGAGTTTGGTGAAGCTGAAGAACCAAAACTACAATTGCTACTTGTTCCCAGGATCTTAGCTTTCCCACTACATTTTGATGAGTGAACCAAAAGACTGGTTCAGTCTTCAAAGACATACTATCCAATGAGCATGTGTTGGGTTCCAATCCAGTTTTATTATCACACACTTCTACAAACCCTAAGCCTAATTCTAAATTCTTCCAATCTTGTAAAGATATCGAAAGACAGAAAGTGAATGTCTTAGATAGCACAACTTAGTCTCAGTTGGAGACCAGGCTTAAAAACCATTCCCCCTGTTACTGCAATTTCCAAAATGCCCACTAGATCACTGATGTGGGTATGGTTCTGATAGCGTGATGAAAAGAAGGCTTTTACCAGCGGTATGACACTGTTGGGTGGCCAAGCCCAGATTTTAATGCAGCATTTATTATCAGTATATATTTTTTAAATGATATAGGTGGGGTTAGACGTAAAAATAATACTTTCTGGACCATTCCCTCTTCTATCCCTTCACTATCCTTTTCAGTCTAAATTGCAGACTAACATGTCCACCGCTGAAATTAATTTTATATTTCCCCAGATTATTTCACCAGAAATTCTTTTTTGTCTCCAGAGTAGCATGCTACTTGCCTAAAAGCGCTTCAACACCTCATCAGGGATAGCAAGCGCTATATAAATTCAAACCTTTTCCCTCTTCTATCCCTCAACTGTCCTTCTCAATCAAAATAACAGACTAACATATCCACCGCTCAAATTCATTTCATATTTCACAATATTAATTCACCACTTATCCTTTATGGTTTCAGGAATATTGTGCTACTTGCCGAAAAAGCACTTTGACGCCTCATAGGGGTAGTAAGCACTATATAAATGCAATTAACATACAAAACAGCAGGACTTTTTCTCAGGCCATGTTTAAAAACTCTCAATTGAAATGAATACTTCTCCTATAATCTGATGTACCAAGGGAAGGTGGTTTCATTTTTTTAATTGTAAAGACACCATAGTAAATGCTAACATGATCTGTGCTGACTGATTGACATGTTCACATATTTTCAAGGCTTGGCGCGTTTCTGGACTCTTAAGAGCCAGAGCCAACCGTTGGATCACCTGTCCCTGTTAATTTGTTAGCTCACCCACCTCTACCTTGCACCACAGTCAGGGCCACTGAAATTATGCGGCAGGAGAGTACCAAATTATGTGGCAGTGTTGAATTGTGTATTGGGAAAATGCACGTTATGCGACGCAATGCGACACATTTTGTGATAGCATTACTTTATTATTTTGTCATTTTCATACATGCTAACACTGTCTGGACAAATGTCTCCTCTCATTAGTACCAATTTAACACCCAAATACACCAATCAGCAACAGAACGGTGACCAGTCAACCTTTGCAAAAGGTCTTCCATTTCATAGCAATGTTGGTAGTCCCATTTTTAGTCACTCTTTTACCATTCAAGTGGGACACAATTTTTTGGGGTTAAAATCTGCAGCTGATACAACAGATGATTGATCATGAGGCACATATGGCAAATCCATTCTCATGTGGAGAAGGTCACAGCTGCAAAATCTTACAATTTCAGTGGCTCTGACCTTAGTATAAGGATGCAAGCATTTTGTGAAGCATAGGTTTTTTACTGGAAAAGGATCCTTCCAAGTACAAAAAATATCCTTGAAGATGTGTCTCACTGTATGTGTACTGTACAGTGCAACACACTTGCAAAGTTTAAAAAATATGGAGACCATTAAAAGTTGTTCCACTGTAACAGCGTCCCTTGAAAAGACACATTTTTTTGCTTTAAAGCCCTGTCTATAAATGTTATTAGATAGGAATTTGCCTCAAAACCCATGGAAGGTTCCATGAAAATGTCCATGTACCAACCATGGTACGTCCCCTTGATAGGTAGGACAATGAAGGGCATAGTGCTACTGTGCATTACTGTGGGCAACTTTCTCACATATGTGTTGAAAACTAAATCCCACCACAACACTGTGAGTTGGGTTTGTGCCACTTTTGTGTTGCAAACTAGTGCGAATGGTTAATGAATCTGGATCAGAATTTCTAAATGGGTACTTGTCAATATTATGCGGAAGATTTTTGTTCTTACTGCAAGCTAATGTAAGGTTACCAACTGACCAACACAGACCAAATGTTGCTGTATTGTGTAAAATCAGAAGGCAATGAAAATGCCAAAGAGAAGGGGCCTATCAAGATTAGAGAAAATGGTTTGCGTCTGGCATTGAGCATGCTAAATTTCTGTAGATATGTTTTGGATTGTAATGAAGGTCTGAACTTGCTCCAACAGCTATCATTCAGTTATGGCTCTTGAAGAGTGCTAAACCATAAAATTTACAAATACCTAAAATTTCACGAGTGACTTTAAATGTAGCTGTGCCAATTCACTCAATTGCACATTAGTGTTTTTATCAAAATGGTAGGTCAATTTTCACTCTCTGTGGCACCTCAGGTGTATCTGCAGTGATGTTCACAGAAGCATGTTTGAATCATGTCTTTAAACTTCATGCCCCTCACCCAACATCTCCCATATAGGCCACACTACATCCAACATCCTTATCAACCATGCAGTCCAAAGGAGTGCCCAGAGTCACAAGGCAAATCAGAATACATCACGGGTTTGTCCAGAGTATTAGGCAATATATAAATATAAGGGGACCAAACAACCGCATCAGTGATCCTGCTCTTTTGCGATCACAAGTGGTGAGGTGTGAATGAGGGCTTCTTAGCAGTAACAAGGTTGGTGTAGCTTGGCCTGGCCAAGGCTGCCTGCCCCATTACCTTGTGAGGATTCCAGAGGAGGTTAAAAAAGTGGGAATAGCATGTGCCACATATGGTTTTAACATGATTTTAGTCAGGGGCATGGCTATCTTTACTGCAGCTAGTGCAAAGGCACCACAGTCCAGACGTGAGAGAGGTCCAGTCTTCTCTGCACTGGCTGCAGTTTATTTTACATCAGAAACACAAAAGGTGATGGGAGGAATGTTTGCAATAAGTCTAACCAGCAGAAATCACTCCAGGTAGCATTCCAACCGATTGTTCTTTTGCCCACTATGCCAACTCAGTTTGGACCCAGCCATACAGAAGTCAGTCGTGACCCTACTCCAATAGTAACAGTCCAGTTGAACTGCAAGGCCAAGTCCTCCCTGAACTAAGGGTGGGCGGAGTTAACAGAGTTGCACTACGTGGAATTCCATGGAGTTGCAAAAAACTCTGTGGAATTCCACTGAGTTTTGCTCCAACCGAGGCACAGTCTCTCTCACTAACTCTTATTTCCACGAGTTGACAGTCTATGCTTCTATGCTTCCCTAGTTCAGGACGTCCCTCCCTTGTGGATGATTCGTCCTCGCTCCCTGCGAGGCCTGGCCTTCACAGCTGCTCTGTGTTAAGGGCTCCCAGACTGCTTCCCTTCCCGAGATTATATTGGACCCCCTATCACTGTCTTTGTCTGCTGCTGTTTTCAATACGATGTGGCACCTGGGAGTTCTGGAGCCTCTCGCCCCTGGGTTTGTTTCCTGGTTTTGGAGGCCTCGTTCCCTGGCTACAGCTGCCAACTCGGTCTTCAAGGCGCACTAGGGATTGTGGGAAACACGCCTTGCAGCTCGTGGTCTCGCTTGTGCCGTGTATATTAAGGCCACCTCAAGAAGCATGCAAAGCAGGAGAGAAGGAAATTGCGGAGGGAGGGGAGGTCCAGAGAAGGGAGACTTCGACAGAGAGGGCACCATCCTGACAGTGTCTGCCATGGACATCCCCACAGCGGATGCCATTGTGCCGTCTTTGCTGCAGCTCAGCCTTACTCGAGCAAAAATTAGTTATTGCTCAGCCGCACAAAAATGAGGAATTTCAGCCATGCCCCAACTCTGTGACTAACTACGCCGAAAACAGTTGCAGCAGCATAAGCAACTAGGATTAGTAATGAGACACTTACTTTTGCAGCAGCTGCTCCCAACGAGCCTGCTCCTGCGCTTATAGCCGCAACGACTCGGACTGTGATGGGCCACCCCGCTGTGCCAATGACATTCCCCTGAAGCAGCTCCGACTGTGGTCCAGGCCTCGAGTCGAGGACCGTGCCAACGCGGCATTTGATTATGGCCTCAGTGCTGCTGGACACGCAGCAGGTTGCAGTGTCTGCTAAGGCACTGTCACTTTTTTTGGCAGACGAGTTGGTGATGACGGCGTTGGTAAATTACGGTACTTAATAGTCCGACGCAATTATGCGCGGTGTGAGCACTCAGTAGAAACGGTCTGCGCAACCTCGCGGCGCGGGTGAATTAGTTACATTGTAACCTCACCTGCCTGAGCCCTGTGCGAGTTGGGCCAGCCCCCCAAACAAGCCTGCAAGTTGCTCGTGCCGGGCGCTGTCAGCTTTCTGTCTGCAGTGTTAATTTACAGCGCTCCTGTTTGTTTTGAGAGCCCAGGACTCGTCAGGCTGACAGAGCCGCGCCCCGGGGAATCGCAATCATGGATTATGCTACATTGTGGCAGTTGGAGTGAGTGAGCTTGCCAGCAGCCTTAACTCTGCTGGGAGCCCCACGCTGGCTGTAGGAGCATTGAACGCACCACGGACGGCGCACTGCCACCCTCAACACTGAGGCAGCACTTTCAGTTACAGCTGAGACCTGCATATGCGTGGCAATGCATTTCAGTGCGGTAATGCAGAATACCACACTGAAATACGTTAGTCTAACACACGATGCGTGATACTTGACAGGGCTGCCGCTGTGTTTTTAAACTTGCTCTACACTTTTGTTAGTAAAGCGCGGTGTAGGGAAGACTGTGGGCTTTTGTTTAAGTATTCATGTTAATCACAGCTCGTGAAGGGGCTGTGATTAACATGAATACTTACACAAAAGCCCACAGTCTTCCCTGCACCGCGCTTCACCAGTGCTTAATTTGTAAAATAATAAGTGCCGGGGCCCAAAAGTACTAAGAAATCGTCCGCCTCCCCTATTCTGCCTTTTTATCTCCTGATCTTGGTCAAAGTATGAAATGTAAAAAAATAAGTCCCAGTGCCAAAAAATGAATGCTGGTGGAAAACACCTGCAACCACTGGCTCAAATGAAGCACTTCTTCAGCCTTTCCTGTGTATTTGGCTGCATAGACACGGGTGTATAGCTCAGTGTGACTCCTGTAGGGGACTGTTCAGGTATGGGGCTGTGTGCTTTGTAATGTAGAACCCTGTGCTCCCGGGCACAGACCACAGGCATCCCTTCTGTGCTGTGCTAGAGTAGTGTGCCTACATAGACCAGGCTTTATAGCTCAGGGGAGCGCCTGTTCCTCTGGAGAGCTGTCTGGGTAGGGGCTGCTTATTACATAGTGTAGAACCCTGTGCTTCCCGACACAGACTGCAGGGCACCTCTCCCGCATGCCCAGGTGAAGAGGTGTACACAGATATCCTGCTGTGCTAGACTGTCTCTTCTCCGGCTGTCCTGTGTACATCGCTGCACATACAGC
Source organism: Triturus cristatus (assembly GCF_964204655.1). NCBI lineage: Eukaryota > Metazoa > Chordata > Amphibia > Caudata > Salamandridae > Triturus > Triturus cristatus. Next base: position 873,078,287 of record NC_140580.1, on the reverse strand, counting down.
GAGGCTCCAGTCCCTGTGCAGAAAGCTGTATGAGCAAGGAGTATTATTGGCACTCATCTGGGTAATGTTGGCCCAAAAGATTGATTTTCTTTGTCCAAACTAAGGCTAACTAAAACCAGTTTAATCTTTTAGCAACTGTCCAGGAGTGAGAACGGAAACAGTGAGGAAAGAGAGAGAGGTAGGGAAATAAAAGGAAAGGAGTGATAGGGAAGGACAGGGCCTCTAGGAGAGGTGAAAGGGAGGTAAAGGCTAATGGACAGGAGAGTTAGAAGGGCAAAATGGAGGGAGAGATAAATGGAATAAGGGGAGAGGGATGAGACAAGGCGATGATAGAAGCAAAGATCACCTGTGTGATTGAAGGATCAGGGAAAACTAGAGAAAAGGAAGGAAAAGTAGGAAAAGAGAAAAAACAAGTAAGGAGACGAGAGGTGAGGACAGAAGAAGAGAAAAGCAAAAAGAAGAGGATGAGGGGAGCAATGGGAAGAGACAGAGACAAAAGGAGAAGCAAGACACATGAAAGAGAAAAGGAGAGAAAAAAGGGTTGGGTTAGAAGGGGGAACAGCCATTACAACGCGGGTTTTACCGCGCGTTGCTATTACATCGCAGGCGTTACAACGCATGGGACGTTACAACGCGTGGTAAAACCACGCATACCATTACATAGCATGCGCTTTTACAACGCATGCGATGTAATGTGGCGGCTATCCAAGTCGTTGTGAGGAAACTCAGGCTGTTTCCTCACAACGACGTGAAGCAAGCAGGAAGGAGGAAGCAGGATCCGACGGCGACGGTGGAGAGGAGAGAGGTAAGGGGGTTTGTGCTTGGGGTGGGAGTTAATTGTTTGGGTTTAGGGTAGTGTAAAAGTAGTGTTCTGTGTGGGGTTTTTTTTAACGTTTTACTTTGTTTTTGTAGTGTAATGTAGTGTATTAGGGTTTAGGGTAGTGTTCTAGTGATTTAGGGTAGTGTTGTAGAGTTTGTGTAGTGTAGTGATTTAGTGTTTTAGGGTTTAGGGTAGTGTAGTAGTGTTTGTGTAGTGTAGTGTTTTTTTGGGTTTAGGCTATTGTCGTTTTTTAGGGTTTAGGGTAGAGTAGTAGTGTTTGCGTAGTGTAGTGTTTTAGGGTTTAGGGTAGTGTAGTGTTTGTGTAGTGTGGTGTTGTAAGGTTTAGGGTACTGTAGTGTTTTAGGGTTTAGGGTAGTGTAGTGTTTGTGTAGTATTTTAAGGGTAAAGGATAGTGTAGTTTTTTAGGGTTTAGGGTAGAGTAGTAGTGCTTGTGTAGTGTTTTACGGTTTAGGGTAGTGTTTGTGTAGTGTTAGGGGGTCGTGTAGTGTAATGTAATTGTAGGGTGAGGACTGGGGCGGGGAAGGGTTGTGTAGGGGTAGGGTAGTCACTTACCTTCCAAACTAACCACGAATATAGCTTTACCACACATGCTTTTGCGTTGTAATGGCATGCGTGGTAAAGGCATATTCGTGGTAATAGTTTGCGATGTAATGGCATGTGATGTCATTGACATCGCGTAGTAATACCCGCGTTGTAATGGCATGCGTGGTATTACTATGCGATGTAATGACATACATTCGGTTAGAAGGAGGCATAGAGTCTTTTGGGGGTCCACTGCCATTGATGTAGTATCTTAAAATAACTATCTTTCAGACGGACCTCCCTTAACCCTCAATCATGTTTTTCTAATGGCTCCTCTGAATCCCCCTCAAAGAATTGTGTCTGTAATTGCACTTTCCCTCCAATTATGAAGTGCATTTGAGGTGGCTTGCAAGAAGAGCTTAGCAATTAGAGTTGCATATAAGCCAGAATCCGTCCCACCATATTCCTTCCAGGTGAGTAGATATTGAAGAATTGGGGACTGTGGTATGTAGATAGGTCATGGGCCCAGTTTTCCACGTATTGGGTGCAGCAGTAGAGCATGTCTCCACTGTAGGATATGTGGGATATTATGAGATTGCACTAAGTCCTGGAAGGTTCTAACTAAAGTATGTCAGTTATCCCTGTCAGCTTGCAGGCTCTCCCCATCGCCCATATAATTTCTTCTCCCCTAATTTCATTCTGACCATTCCGTTACAATGGCATTTTCAGCTGCAGAACTCCATGTACTTCAGGCAGTCTATGGACCCTCAGCCGTTGCAGTCTTGTGCTTTTCTAAACCTAAAGTGTACTTGCCTGTGTAACCAATTCATGTCATGTCATTGCAAATCTGTCTTAAACCCCTTAACGTGGGTTGTATGTGTGGAAATGCACCGTCTTTTCAGTTTTTTAAAGCAAAAGTTTGGAGTGATATTTGGCGCTGTGCACAAGCGCGGTCTGGTTCCTGGCGCACACAGCCATGGCTGCAGCGCACAGAGACCCTACACTGCCGCACACAGAGGAAAAAAATTAGAGGGAACATTGGTTGTGACAGAGGATTTCTTGCATCAGGCCTCTCTGCTATCAGTGAGTGTAGAGGCCGGTGATGTTCTTTTCTATGCAGTTTCCTGATTTGTGACTCGCTCTCTTCTGGCTCTCCATGCCTTCAGGGAAGGTAGCATGCTGCCTCCATGCTGCTCCAGGGCCAATGCATCCCGTGATTGACAGGGACGTGCTCACAAGCCACCAGCCACCTCCACTATTGGTTTGCTTTTAGCAGACAGACTACAAGTCCCTGAGTGCAGTGCGATGCACAAGGAGTCCAGGAAAGGAGACCCTCCCCCACCGTGCCCCCCACAGACTGGTAGAGTAACTGAGCTTTCGTACTCCTTCCACAGATCACCTACCCCCAAGCCACCCTCACCCGGGTAAAGTGCAGCAGGGCCAGCCTCAGGCATTGCTGCAAGCAATCTAGGGGCAGGAATCAGGCCTGGTGCAGAGGGGTACCTCCCTTGTGTGACCCACGATGAGCTGGGCGGTCAGGCGCTCTGCCTGGACATGGCAGGAAGGGAAAGGTAGTGCAACCTCTGCACAGGAAGAACCGGAAGGACGATGTAATGCGACATGCCACAATGATGTCATCATTAGCGTCTGCTTCACACCTCAGCACAGTTGCTCTAGAAGAAAGGCAGAGGATGGACGCAACCAGCATGCCATCAGAGGCTGAATTCCAGGTGGCCTTTGAGACCTTTTGAGTGCGAGGGAGAATGTCTGCAGCACAGGTGGATGCGCAGCGGGATCCACAGGGAGGCCATGAAGAACGGCTCAAGTTTTTGCAGCAATGACTGCCAGTGAGTCCTCCTCTCCTTTTTTAGGGATGAAGCGTGGCTGCATTGATGTTGGATAATGGGGGTGGGGGCTGGGCCAAACTCTGCCAAGCGGCAGACTCAGAGGGGCATATTATCAAGAAACGGCATTAAAATTATCGCCGCTTTAGCGGCAGAAAACTGCCGCTAAAGCGGCGATAATGGGCTTGATAATATGCCCGTGAGAATTCCCATAGATGCCCATGTTCTGGTGTCAACATGGTCTTCTATTGGAATTCTCTGCTGCATATTATCAAGCCCATTATCGCCACTTTAGCAGTAGTTTCTGCCGCTAAAGCGGCGATAATTTTAATGCCGTTTCTTGATAATATGCCCCAGAGTTTTTTGGCGAACTCCGCACTCCCATCGGAGTGTGGAGTTTGGAAAACTTTGCAAACTCCACTGGCGAAGCTGAGTTCACTGTCCACCATTACCCTGAACCACAGCAGAAGAAACTCAAGACTGGTTCATGATTTTGCTAATCATTCTTTTGAAGTGTCTGCCTGGTTTTGTCTCTGTGATGTCTCTTTCTCTAGGAGGGGTTGGGGAAGAGTCATTGCCACAGAGAGTGAGACCGGACCCAGGCAGGCACTGATAATACTCAGAACAGAGGTTATAGCGGAGCAGAGGCGAAAGATTAATTCAATGGTTTTGTGCAGGCTTGTCATGAGGTACAAAAGAGGACAAGGAGCAGTGTGGAAGATGATGGATGAGGCGAAAAGGCAGTAGAAATTAAGGTAAACAGAAGGGTGGAATAAAGGTAGATAAAATGAGGTTGGGGGAGGAGGGCAGCTATGGAGGTGAGATATTAAGGAGAGAAAGAATATAGGATTGAGAATGGGATGTGAAGTAGAGAGTATAACGGAAGAGGAAAGACAATGTTAGAACATGAACAAGAAGATAGGAAAGAGAGATTGGGAAAAAAAGATGGGGCAGTAGAGAAAAGGAGATAAGATATGAATTGGGCTTGGAATGAGAGAAAAGGTACTGGATAGTAAAGCAGACAAGTAGAAAGGACAGAAATCATAGAAAGATGAAAAGAAAAGAAAATTAGGGAGAGGGAATATATGAGTGAAATAAGAAAATGAGGTATTTATGAGAGGATGAGCTATAGAAGTGAGATAGAAAACAGAAATGAAAAAGCAAGCAATGAAGAGAAAAAAAAGAAAGGGGAGTGACGTATAGAAAGGAGAGGAGAAAGGGTAGGAAAGAAAGAAGGAAGGGAATAATGAAAAAAGAACCAAAAGTCGATAGGTAGACCAAGAGGTGACAAACAGGGAGGTCAGAGACAAGGAGGGAAACGATATGGTTGAGTAGGAGCATAGTCAAGATATTGAGTAAGGGTGGAATGAGAGAGAACAGGGGGGCATATCAACAACAACCGGCGATAATTATCGCTAAGCGCACTTAGAGCAAGGATAATTATCGCCGGCTAACGTGGATTTTTTATCGCTGAGATAGCGTGCTATTAGCAACGCTTATCTCAAAAGCGATAAAAATCCTAGAGCTAACTGCCAAACGTGAGATTATCGCTGGAAACCCAGCCATAATCACACGAAGGTTGGCGATAGCTTGCTGATTGGGCCTCACATACTTAGCCATGATATCCACCTTCCATAGGATATCATGAGTAAGTCAGTTTCAAAGCAGGCGTAAGGAAAGTAGCGATAACAGAGGTTATCGCAACTTTTCCTGTCGCTATGCTGCTTTGAGTGAGGCTTGATAATAGGAGAAATGTCGCTTAGCAACATTTCTCCCGTTATCCTGGGGAGGAACGCCCACTTTGCATCTCATTAGAGATGCAAAGATGGGCATTAAGGGAAATGGCGATAAGGCAAGGTTTCACGTGATAGCGTGACCTTGCTGATAAGGCGATAAAACTATCGCCGCTTTTCGTCCAAAAACGGATACAAAAGCGGCGATAATTTTTTATCGCCTGCTTGCTGAAATGCCCCAGGGAGATTAGAGGGTCTGTGAGAGAGAGCAGGGTAGGACGTAGATTGAGCGAAGAGACAGAATGAGAGTGAAGTGGAGCAGAGAGAAAGAAAAATGGAGAGTGCACGAAGGAGCAAGGAGAGAGGAAAAAAAGAAGAAAAAAAAGGGAGGATGGAGATAAGGACAAGCAAGGAGATCAAGTGCAAGTGGACAGGGATATGAAAAGGTGTGAGTAGGAGATATGAGCGGCATCAAGATAGCAAATAGAGAGGTATTATAGGCCGAATTATTAGGGCACAAGATGCAGTGACTCCCAATCCCCGGGTGCAAGAAGCCCACTGCACCCCAGTAATAGCTATCTATTAATACCAACCCAGAGGTGAGAAGGGGGTCATTTTGTTTTGGTTTGCATTAGGGCCCATGACATTCTTACTATTTCGCTGATTTTGGTAGCTTGCACACGTCATAAGTTTGCATATGAAGTTGTTCAGTGCACACATCCTTAGCTGCGGTGCACAGGGCATCCTTATTACCGCACATCGAGTAAAATATTAGAGGGAGCATTGATGCTCTGCTTTCCTGCTCATGCAGCACAGCCCATAGCATAGGTTGATGTGCTGCCTTGCACGAGATATTAGTGAAAATGCCCCAAAAGATAACTTTACCCTGCACGCAAAAACTCCTTGTATGGACAACTTCAATATGACTGCAGGCAACTTAGGCAGAGTGACACTGGTAAAACGAAATGTGGGGATTTCAGACCCATTCAGAAAGACAGCTTCAAGATTACCCTGTATTGTATCAGCAGACACTTTGCGCTATGGTAATGATAGTGCTCACTAAGACTTTCTGTCTTTATTAGCATTTTTTTTCAAAATAACATGTAGACAGTTCTAGACATACTCTTTGCCAGCTTGTCCCCAGCAGAAGAAGCTGATTAATACGTACCAGCAAGCGACCCTCCCCATATACAATATCTCAAACTAGACTAACCCTCGGTAACTATGAGGGTGCACAAGAAGTACAACACCTGTGTATAGTGCAGCTCTTCAAGACAATTAACAATTAACAAATAAAAAATACATGTTTTAAAAAATTCAAGCTGCCTAAGTACCTCATCCAGGCAACCTGTGCTCAATACACACATGCAAGTAAATTTGCTTTTAGGAGCCAGGTCAGTCAAGGGAAAAATTGCTCTCTAGGAAAATGAGAAACAGAAAACGGGCAAATATAAATTACAAGTGATTTTACTGAAAACGGGTAATCCAAAGGCAGAATAACTAATTAAAAAAATTATGTATCAATCCTGTGAGGGTAAAAGAGGAGGCTTTAGTTGCTTTTCATAGTTAAGTAACAATTACAAATATCCAGTGTAGAACTGGGAGCTAAACAAAAAGTCTTCATATCACCCCATATGACTTCGATTGAGTCCTCGCAAGGAGGATTTGGGGTTGCAAAATGTATTATAAAGCACCTAGAAAGAATGTGTTTGTCTTTCTGAAGTGTTGGTCAACTTGATATCTGAAAATCACTCCTTTATCCGCGCGTAATAACAACCCCCTGAGCCTCAGCCGGATGGAGTTGTGCCTCTGTCCCTTATGGCAGTCCAGCCCTCCAGTAATAAATGTATCTTTCTGTAGAGGGACAGCTGCTCGTTTCACAGCTCTAAAGGTGGCCTTGGCGGAACAAACTATGAACCACCACATTGACTAAATGGGATTGGACTTTCTAGAAAGGGCTGTGTGTAGGTATCTCTACCAGTGCTCGGGAAATTGAACACCCACCCCAGCACCTCCGCCTTATGTGGGCTGGAAGAAGAACTTGACAAATCTTCAATTTGCTTCCGCCTCCTCTCCCCACACATACAACCTTCAAAAAAGTATGATCCATGACAGCTCAGACTGATCAAGCTCGTCTCCTCGCAAAAAACAGAACTATGGGGCAGATTTACAAGCCCTTTGCGTCATTTTTGCTCCGTCGTTGCGTCACTGCAACCCATTTACAACGTGACACATCTAGGGAGATGCATCAGGTTGTAATGCCCTGAATCACATTATACCTGCGTCAGGTATAATGTACGCAGGGTGGATGTTCCCACGCACGAAAGCCTCAAAGATGACGCAGTGAAATCTACAAGATTTTACTGTGCCACTTCTAGGACGCCTCTGCGCCAAATCCTTACGCCTGCTTGAAGCACAATGAGGATAGGCCTCAACACGCATTGCTGGAGTTGCATTGTGATTGTGACACGACTCCAGCAATGCGTGACTTTTGCGCCAACATAAACGTCAGAATTTCTGACACATCTGTCAATCCTTGCTCCATCGTGCGTCGTATTGTAAATACCCATGGTGCGCTGTATTGTAAATACGGCGCATCCATGGTGGCGCAAGGGTTTCTCAGGGTGGCGCCAGAAAAGGGATACATCTCTACAGATGCGTCACTTTCTTGTAAATCTGGCCCTATGTTTTTAAGGTTCAGGCGTAAACGAAAAAATGGTTGAGCAACAATTGGCACAATTCATACTGTGCAATTCAGTTTTCAAACCCAGGAAACTTCAGCAAGGTTTTCTTTGCACCGAAACTTTTGAAAACGTCTTAGAAAATATTTAACTAATCCAGACATTGTATTCCTATTTTTGGTTCCTAAAGGACTGTGCTGTGTTTGAAACAGTAACGGAAGCAAGACATTTTCATTAATTCCTCCATTATTTCTTGATCAACTTTAAATAATAAGATACGAGCTATATTATTAAATCCTCCGCTGGTGGCACATATTGGCTGGCACAGCCCCAGTTGACTGCTGGGTGCCAGGCCAATAGACTGTATCCTGTGCCGCGGAGACACAGGTGGGTATTATGTGAAATGGTATTTTAGTGTTTGAACGAGTCGGACATTCCAAAGGACTTCTCGGAGCCCTGCTCTTGCAATAATCTGCTTCTAAACAATGAAATATCTAATGATGCCTGACCACCCGCCTCGTGGCACATCTTCTCAGACAGGAGCACGAGCCTTCTGCTGCAGCCACCTCTACACTAAGCACATACAGTTTTGACATGCCTTATGTATTGATTACAGAATCCTGCGAGCAGATCACTGCCTGCTCTGATTGGTCACTGCGATGGGCTGCAACAATCACCATGGCAACCACTGCTGGTTGTTGGCAGGGCTCAAAGAAGCGCAAAAAAAATGATTTAAAAAGCGTGTGTTTTTTGAAAATTCAGAGTGTTGTGACTCACAAAAGCATCAGGGTGCCCTTTGAAGAGACAAGACAACTCACTAAAAATACACTGCACTCGAATGTGGGACGCGGTGGTAAACACTTTCCAATTGAAAGGGCTGGGAAGTAGGGAGGGGCAACGCCTTCTCAGGTGCTCACTGCTGGCCACCTCAGTAAACCCGATGGTTGCATCTGGGCCATGCAGGCGTCTATTTCATACTGTGTTGCGTGTCCAAATCTTGTAAGGTTTCACAAAAACATGTCTTTGGTGTGACCCCCTTTCACACGAGTCCCCAGGCCCATCCAAACCGCAGTTAAGTTAGGTTCCCACACCGACATACAACTAGGTATCTCTTTACTGGTCTTTTTCCCGCCAATACTCCCTACTCTTGGTCAGCACAGACAATTCCTCGCTTTGCCATATGAAATTCCAAAAGGGAGAAGGAGCAGTAACTTTGAAATGGGAAGGCCCCCCTTCCACCACCCGTCAGAGGTACCTGGTGCCCTTTACTATTACCCATAACTTTAGGGTTCTAATTATAGGGGCTGCGGTTGTCTCTGGGAGACCCACAGCCAGCAACCCATAATAGCCAAAGCATCCCCCGCCTCACTTTCCCCACCCTCTATCGAGTGGAGCCCCCGATCTATACAAGATGGTAGCTCCGCCTCCTCCTTCAGTCCTCTCGGCCTCACCCCTCTGATCTGGGAAGGGCTGGGAGATGTTTTCTTGCAGAGCTCCAGCGGCGTCAGACCTGCCTGCGCTCAGAGGCTGAGGCGCGCAGTGGGTACCTCATTCCAGACAGACCAGACGGTAAGCGGCACCAGTGCGCGCGCGCTGCTTCGCGCTCAGCCGTGCGCGGGACGGAGAGGGGAAGTAAACAGTGAGGTGTGTTGGTGGTGCTGTTTTCTTTCATGTGACCCCACAAAGTCTTTTGTCCGAATTACAAGCTTCAGTTGGCGTCCCTTTACGTATGTACATGTGGTCGTGACATGAGCAAACGGTGGTTTTCGCAGGACTGTTCTCGGTTACTGTGGACATTAGCATCCGCGCGCATTCTACAAACAAGTATATTTTTTATGGCACATTATGTTACATGTGATTAAATGTTTTAACTCAACTGTACACCACATTACCTTTTGTTACATTTCCTTTCTTTACTCTCCGACATGCTGCGTTATGTTCTGCTATGTGAGGTTATGGTGCGCGATGTTATGTTCCGTCACATTATGTGATGCTATGCTAGGTTGTGTTACGTTGGAACACCTTACGTTGCGTTGCTTACATTTCCTTATGATACATTTCTTTCTGTTATGTTACGTTGTTATGTATTATGTTAATCAATGCTATGTTACGCTTCTTTTGGTTCTACCATGTTATGATGAGATGCTATTTGTTATGCTATGGACATGACACCTCTTTATGTTACAATTCCTTTCGTTATATTATGTGTATTGTGCGATGTTATTCTACCCTTTACGTCTGTTTTCTGCCACTTATGCTACGCGATGGTTTGTTAGATTGCACTATGTTATGTAAATGACATTGCTTTATGTTACAGATCTTTTTATTACACCGTGTGGAGTTTCCTTACGTTACCACACGTGATGGTATGTTACGGTGTGCTTCATTTTGTCAAAATAGATGCAAGGGTTGTGTAGCGCCGTAATGTCTTGAAAGGTTTGTACGGCGCCGACCCGGGGGTCCGGTCCACAGGTACTCGCGAAACCCAGGCAGGTATGCATGCATGCGACTCGAAGCATTTTATTACCCTTTGTTAAGGGGCTCGGCGGATGCAGGCTTCCGAGACAAAGACTGGACGGCGCCCCTCTGACTGATACACATCCCCGATCGCACCAACGGATCGATACAGGCATCGAATGTGCTGGATTTAAAAAGCGGTGAAAGCATCCAACAAGACCTGCGATTCTGAGAGGGAGCGCTGCCCTCGCACTGAAAAATCATTTCAAAATCTGAAAAGCAGCTTTCGCCCCACGCGTAACAAGTTTAGGAAACTTCCCTTCCGGGAATACTCGCTTCCGATGCAGATGTAATGAATTCATATGTTGGGGGTACCTGGCTGGAGACCCCGGGGCTACTCTCCACAAAAAAATAAACACAATCACCGCCTGGGCGAGGAGCCACCTTAGTTCACCGCTCCCATGGCTACAGGCAGCATATTTCTGTCTGCGCTATTTTGGTGCCCACGCTGCGCTCGGGTCCGCCTTGGACTCGTTTCCTACAATAACATATGCTGATTTTCACAATGAAGTGCTCGTTGTTTGTTTGACACGCAGCCAACGCGGACATCCGCACTTTTCCCAAGAGTTCGTGAAAAACGTGGATTTTTGTGCGCTGAAAATGGAAATGTCTGGATTAATATTGGGAGGAGGGGAGGGGCTATTACTTATAAGCACTCGCAGTTCATGGTTGATGAGCTAAGAACAGGTAATGTCTCCTAGCCACTGAGATTCAAGCCCACACTTTCTGGTTCCGAATACGTGTCCATTGGTACCCGGGCACCTTGTTCTATTAATACAGTTGAGTTGTAAATGTTTAATTTTCATACCCCTATGTCCCAACACCGCCCTTCCTACTATCATGGGATGGTAGTTGAAAATGAAGACTGTCCCTGCATCTCTCCTAATATCCCATCTCCTGAGTCCACCACCATCCATTTACAAGGGGTGGAGACCCCTCTTTGGAGACGCAGGGGCTACTCCATGTGTCCATAAATGACATCTCTATGTTGGAATTGGTCCAACCATATTGCAAGGATCAGCCAGTCTACGGCGTCCCATGATATTGCTTTTTATGGGAGGCACACTTCTTCTTTCTGTACATCCTGAGAGCCTCTGCACTACCATCTAAGCGGCAGGACCAGATCTGCCTTCTGCAGGTTTACTCTTAATGGGACAAAAAAATGAAAATTCAATTTTCCAGTCTATGTTTAAGTCCATTTCAGGGTCTCCTGAGTCTTAAAAGCCATACTACAAATGTATTTGGTATTCCATATAATTGTGGGACCACCCCATCTTAGTATCCAGAAAGCGTTGCCAGAAATGCAATATTTCATTCTTAAGAATCTTCCTTCTTCAAATTTTCCTCTAAATGACCTATAAGTTAAACATTTAAATTGGTCCTTGACATGCATTAGGGGACTCTCAGAGGTAATTATCGGAGCGAGGTCAAAGGGGACTGAGACCATTTAAATGTCTCCTTCGCCATAGGTGAACTCACGTGTGGGTCAATATTTAAGCTTATTTATGCTGCAACTGGGAGCACCATTTTATGCTGCAGAGACCCTGTTTATACAAGCCCCCCCCCTCCCTAGCTCTGCTTCTCCTCCCAGAGATGGTGTGCTGCTGCACCAATACCCTATAGCCCTCACACTTAAATCAGAAAAAGGCTCAGTCGGGAACAAACCTACTGCAGGGGTCTGTGTTTAACTTCTAATCCAAAGGTTTGATTCTGCACAGCACCACCCCAATCTTTTATCCTTCTACTGATAGAATGTGCACCCGTGATCTTGGTGCTCCTGGTATCTTTTGTTTACAGTGGTGAGAAACCACACCATTGTAGCAGTAGGCACGCTGTCCAAAACCACTTGTTTTATTTTTGGAATTATTACTCCAAACCAGCTCTGTACCCGTATATTATGAGCACCCTTTCCTCAATTTGTGATGAGATAAGCCAGACCTTCAGAAGACTCGAGAAGAAGTGGCACCACGAACAGACACCGGACAACAACGCAGCCCTCAAGAACGCCAGCCACAGGCACCACCAACTCATTTGAACCGCCAAAAGGACCTCCTTCCAGGAAAGCATCGACAGCAACGTACACAACAGCAAAGAACTCTTCAACATCGTGAAGGAACTCGCCAACCCCAGCTCCAGCTCCAACGACATCCCGCCGTCACAAGACCTCTGCAACTCTCTAGCCACCTTCTTCCACCGGAAGATCCTAGACATCCATGACAGCTTCAATACTCAGACCCCCCCCCGACAGCTGCTGACACCCCAGACCCACCGCCCCCCAGCCACACCAGCCTCCTGCTATTCAGGAACCACGTCAACGACGAAGACACCATCAAAACCATGAACACCATCCACTCCGGCTCACCGTCAGACCCCTGCCTTCACCACATCTTCAACAAAGCAAGCTCCATCATCGCACCCCAACTCCGGAAGATCTTCAACAGCTCCTTCGAGACCGCCACATTCCCGGAGAGCTGGAAAGACGCAGAGATCAACGCCCTACTCAAGAAACTCAAGGCAGAACCAAAGGACCTCAAGAATTTCTGGCCAATCTCCCTGCTCCCGTTCCCGGCGAAAGTCACTCTGAAGATCGTCAACAGACAACTGACCCGCTTCTTCGAAGATAACAACACCCTGGACTCGTCCCAATCCGGATTCCGCAGCAACCACAGCACCAAAACCGCCCTCAACGTGGCCACCGATGACATCAGGACACTACCGGATAACGGCGAAACCGCGGCCCTCATCCTCCTAGACCTCTCGGCCGCCTTCAACATTGTCTGCCACCACACCCTACGCACACGCCTCCACAACGTAGGAATCCGCGGCAAAGCCATGGACTGGATCACCTCCTTCCTCACCGACAGAACCCAGAGAGTCCGCCTCCCTCCATTCTGATCTGAAGCCACCAAGATCACCTGCGGCATACCCCAAGGATCATCCCTCAGCCCGACCCTGTTCAACGTCTACATGTCGACACTAGCCAACATTGTCTGATCACAGGACCTCAACATCGTCTCTTACGCCAACGACAGTCAGTTGATCCTCTCCCTCACCAAGGATCCCGCCACCACCAAAACCAACTTCCACGAAGGAATGAAGGCGTTGCCGAATGGATGAAGAACAGTCGCCTGAAACTGAACTCGGACAAGATGGAGGTCCTCATCCTCGGATCCACCCCCTCCGCCTGGGACGACTCCTGGTGGCCGGCCTCGCTGGGAGCGGCGCTGACACTCACCGACCACACACGCATCCTGGGATTCATCCTATACACTTCGCTGTCAATGACCCAGCAAGTCAACACCGTCTCCTTCTCCTGCTTCAACACCCTCCACATGCTTTGCAAGATCTACAAATGGATCCCCACCAGAACCAGAAGGACGGTCACCCAGGCCCTCGTCACCAGCAGGCTGGACTATGGCAACGCCCTCTATGCGGAACCCACGGCCAAACTCCAGAAAAGACTTCAACGCATACAGAATGCCTCCGCATGCCTCGTCCTCGACATCCCCCGCCAGAGCCACATCACTGCCTACCTGAGAGACCTACAGTGGCTCCCCAATCAACAAGAGGATCACCTTCAAGCTCCTCACCAACGCCCACAAAGCACTCTACGACGTCGGACCAACATACCTCAACAAACAACTCACCTTCTACACTCCCAACCGCCAGCTCCGCTCACCTCACCCTCGCCACCATTCCACGCATCCACAGAGCGACCACTGGCGGCAGATCCTTCTCCCACCTCGCCGCCAAGACATGGAACACCCTACCCATCCACCTGCGACAGACCCAGAACCTGCTGACCTTCAAGAGACTTCTCAAACCTGGCTGTTCTAGCAGTAGCAGCCCCCCCCCTTTCCTTAGCACCTTGAGACCCTCGAGGGTGAGTAGTGCGCTCTACAAATGCTTGATTGATTGATTGATACCTTCTACAGTTCCACCTCTCCAGTCACATGCATGTGGAACTAGCGCCATTTTGCAGAGGGGGCGGCCTGATGCTGTACATCCCCAAGAATTAGTGAGTGCCCCCAATCCTGTCTGTAAGGACTGAATTGTGTGCACAACATGGCTGATGCATGGCAGATAATGTGCCCCTTGTCTAGATTGCAAGCTTCTCTGCTTGCATCAGTGGTGGTTGCATGGCTCTGGGGCCAATCTCAAAGCAGAATTTTGCTATGGCATTCAGAGGCAGCTTGATATCAGTATCATTTACTTCCACTAAGGATACCTAAAGAGAAAGAAGACAAAGAAACAACAAGCACTAGCAAAGCCAATAGGTTTCGCCAATGAAAGAGCTATTGGCTTTGCAATGTCCTTTAGCCATGCCTTACAGCAGAGTGGAGCGGAGTAGAGTGGAGTGGCATGGCGTAGAGTGGTGTGGAGGGGCATAATGTGAAGTAGTGTGGTGTGTAGTGGAGTAGAGTGGCATAAAGTGCAGTGACGAGGGTGCAGTGGCATAGAGTGGAGTGAAGCAAAGTGACTTGGAGTGGCGTAGAGTGAAGTGGTGCAAAGTGGAGTAGAGTTGAGCGACATAGAGTGGAGCAGCATAGAGTTGAGTAGCGTAGAGTGGATTGGCATAGAGTGGAGTGGCATAGAGTGGAGTGGCATAGAGTGGAGTGGCATAGAGTTGAGCGGCATAGAGTGGAGTAGCGTAGAGCGGACTAGAATAGAGTAGAGTGGTGGAGAGTAGAGTAGAGGGGCGTATAATGGAACGTGGTAGACTGCAGTGGCGTAGAGGGGAGTGAAACAGATTGGAGTAGAGCAGAGTGGAGTTTCATGGCATGGAGTGGAGTAGAGTGGAATGGAGAAGAGTGGTATAGAGTAGAGTTGCATGGAGTAGGGTGGATTTGTGTGGAGTGGAGTGAGGTAGGGTAGCAAAGAGTGGCTCTGTATGGAGTGGAGTGGTGAAAAGTGGAGTGGGATAGAGTGTCGTACAGTGGAGCGGAGTAGCATAGACTGAAGTGGAGTACAATGGCATACAGTAGTAGGCCTGGGCAGAACTCCGCAAAGTGCCAAAAAAACTCAGCCAAACTCTGTGGAGTTCCGTAAGCGGCAGAGTGCAGTAAGTCGTTCTGCTGGCACTGATTTTTAGCACCAGGAGTTTGTCCCATGCTGTAAAATCAGCACAAATGGCACCATGCACATTGCAAGAGGGTGCTGCTTCTTTCTGCTGCTCCAGCAGATGTTCTACGAGGGGCAGCTTCCTCAACACGAGTGGCAGGTTTCCTAATGCGAGTGATAGCGACCTGCTGCGACCACCCATGTTGAGAAATCCTGCCTGGAGGTGGTCTAGCCTATGAGTTTTCTTGCACATGCTCACTAACTTAACGTTGGCAAGCCGCTTGAGATGGAAAACTCCGCTTCACGCTGCTTTGCCAATATTTTCAGAAGTCTACGTGGAGTGGGAAAATCTCTGCTAACTCCGCTGGCAGAGTTGAATTTGTCGCCCACCCTATACAGTAGAGTGCATTGGCATAGGATAGAGTGGAGTAGCATAGAGTTGAGTAGCGTAGAGTGGATTGGCATAGAGTGGAGTGGCATAGAGTGGAGTGACATAGAGTTGAGCGGCATAGAATGGAGTAGCGTAGAGTGGACTGGAATAGAATAGAGTGGTGGAGAGTAGAGTAGAGGGGCGTATAATGGAACATGGTAGACTGCAGTGGCGTAGAGGGGAGTGGAGCAGATTGGAGTAGAGTAGAGTTGCATGGCATGGAGTGGAGTGGAGTAGGGTGGAATGGAGAAGAGTGGTATAGAGTAGAGTTGCATTGAGTAGAGTGGATTTGTGTGGAGTGGAGTGAGGTAGAGTAGCAAAGAGTGGCTCTGTATGGAGTGGAGTGGTGAAAAGTGGAGTGGCATAGAGTGGCGTACAGTGGAGTGGAGTAGCATAGACTGAAGTGGAGTACAATGGCATACAGTAGTAGGCTTGGGCAGAACTCCGCAAAGTGCCAAAAAAACTCAGCCACACTCTGTGGAGTTCCGTAAGCGGCAGAGTGCAGTAAGTTGTTCTGCTGGCACTGATTTTTAGCACCAGGAGTTTGTCCCATGCTGTAAAATCAGCACAAATGGAACCATGCACATTGCAAGAGGGTGCTGCTTCTTTCTGCTGCTCCAGCAGATATTCTACGAGGGGCAGCTTCCTCAACATGAGCGGCAGGTTTCCTAATGCGAGCGGTAGTGACCTGCTGCGACCACCCATGTTGAGAAATCCTGCCTGGAGGTGGTCTAGCCTATGATTTTTCTTGCACATGCCCACTAACTTAACGTTGGGAAGCCACTTGAGATGGAAAACTCCGCTTCACGCCGCTTTGCCAACATTTTCAGAACTCTACGTGGAGTGGGAAAATCTCTGCTAACTCCACTGGCAGAGTGGAATTTGTCGCCCACCCTATACAGTAGAGTGCATTGGCATAGGGTAGAGTGGATTGGCATAGAGTGCTGTGCGTATACTGTAGTTGCACAGAAAAGAGTGGTGCAGAGCAGAGTACAGTGACGTAGAGTGTAGTGGTGCAAAGTAGTGTGGCGTAGAGGGTAATGGCAAAGAATGCAGCGGTGTATAATACAGTGGAATAGAGTGCAATGGTGTAGAGTACAATGGCCAACAGCGCAGAGGCATAGAGTAGAGTGGTGCAAAGTAGAGTGGCGTAGAGTGGTGCAGAGTAGAATAGAGTGCAGTGATGCAGAGTGAAGAGATGCAGAGTAGAGTAGAGTAGTGCACAGTGCGGTGATGTAGAGGACAGTGGCATAGAGTGGCATGGTGCAGAGTAGAGAAGAACGGTGTAGAATGAAGTGGCATAGAGTACAGTGGCATAGATTGTAGTGGCGTAGGGTGCAGTGGTGCAGAGTAGAGTAGAGTGGCATAGTGTGCAGTGGGGTAGAGTGTAGATGCGTAGAGTAGAGTGGTGCAAAGCAGAGTAGAGTGGCATTGAGTGCAGTAGCAAAGAGTAGAGTGATGCAAAGAAGAGTAGCACAAAGTGCACTGGCATGAATTAGAGTGGTGCATATTAGAGTACAGTGGCATCGAGTGCAGTGCTATAGACTGTTGTGGTGCAGAGTAGAGTGGCATATAGGGTAATGGCAAAGAATGCAGTAGCATAGAATACAGTGGCATAGAGTGCAGTGGTGTAGAGTGCAAAGCCATTCAGTGAAGAGGCATAGAGTAGAGTGGTGCAGAGTAGAGTGCAGTAGTGTACAGCGGAGTGATGAAAAGTACAGTAGAGTGATGTAGTGTGGAGTGGTGTAGAGTGCAGTGGCATAGAGTAGTGTGGTGCAGAGTAGAATAGAGTGCAGTGATGTTGAGTAAAGTGGTGCAGAGTAGATTAGAGTGGTGCACAGTGCAGTGGCATAGTGTGAAGTGGCATAGAGTGGTGTGGTGCAGAGTAGAGAAGAGTGGCGTGGAATGCAGTGGCATAGAGTACAGTGGCATAGAGTGTAATGACAGAGTGCAGTGGTGTAGAGTAGAGTAGAGTGGCATAGTGTGTAGTGGTGCATAATGCAGTGGTATACAGGGCAGTGCCATAGAGCAGAGGGGTGCAGAGAAGAGTGGCATAGAGTGCAGTGGCATGGAGTAGAGAGGTACAGACTAGAGAGTAGAGTAGAGGGGTGTAAAGTACAATGGAATACAGTAGAATGTGCAGAGTAGAATAGAGAAGTGTAGAGTGCAGCGACGTAGAGTAGAGTAGTGCAGAGTAGAGTATAGTGGTGTACAGTGTTGTGGCGTAAAGTGTAGTGGCGCAGGGTAGAGTAGCGTGGTGTAGAGTGCAGTGTCAGATTGGAGTGGCGTAGATTGCAGTGACAGAGTGCAGTGGTGTAGAGTAGAGTGGTATACAGTGCAGTGGAATAGAGTTAAGTGGTGCAGAGTGCAGTGACGTAAAGTGGAGTGGCGAAAGGTAGGGTAGAGTGGCGTAGAGTGCAGTGGGAAGAGAAGTTTGGTGCATATTTGAATAGCTTGCAGTGATGTAGAATAAAGTGGTGCAGAGTAGAGTTGAGTGGTGCACAGTGAAGTGGCGTAGAGCGCAGAGGCATAGAGTGGCATTGTGCAGACTAGAGAAGAGTGACGTAGAATACAGTGGCATAGAATACAGAGGCATAGAGTGTAGTGGCGCAGAGTGCAGTGGTTTAGAGTAGAATGGCATAGTGTGCAGTGGCATAGAGCACAGTTGCATAGAGTAGAGTGGTGCAGAGTAGAGTAGCATAGAGTGCAGTCGCATATAGTGTATGGACATAGAGTAGAGTGATGCAGAGTAGAGTAGAGTGACATAGGGTGCAATGATGCAGAGTCCAGTGACATACAGTGCAGTGGTTTAGAGTTAAGTGATGCAGAGAAGAGTGGCATAGAGCAGTGCCATAGGGTGGCATGGGGCAAAGTAGAGAAGAGTGACGCAGAATGCAGTGGCACAGAGTACAGTGGCCTAGAGTGCAGTGGTGCACAGTAGAGTAGAGTGGCATAGTGTGCAGTTGCATAGATTACAGTTTCATACCGTAGAGTGGTTCAGAGTAGAGTAGCATAGAGTGCAGTGGCTTAGAGTGCATTGGCATAGAGTAGAGGGATGCAGAGTAGAGTAGCATGACGTAGAGTGCAGAAGGGCAGAGTGCAGTAACATACATACAGTGGTGCAGAGTACAGTTGTTTAGAGAAGAGTGGCATAGAGTGCAGTGACATGGAGTAGAGTGGTGCAGACTAGAGTAGAGCAGTGTAAAGTACAGTAGCGTACAATAGAAAGTGCAGAGTAGTGTAGTGTAGAGTGCTGTGCAGTGACGTAGAGTGGAGTGGTGTATAGTGGAGTGGCGTAGAGTGCAATTGCGTATAGTGCAGAGGCCTGGAGTAAAGTTGTGCAGAGTATAGTGGTGACGAGTGCAGCGACATATAGTGTAGTGGTAGAGTGTAGAATAGAGTGGTGTAGAGTACAGTGGCATAGATTGGAATAGAGTAGGGTGCAGTGACATTGAGTGCAGTGGTGTAGAATAGGGTGGTATACATTGTAGTGGCATAGAGTGCAGTGGTGTAGAGTTAAGAGGTGCAGAGTGCAGTGGCATAGAGTAGAGTGGCACAGAGTAAAGTGCCAGAGAGTCCAATAACGTACAGTGGAACTGTGCAGAGTAGATAGAGTGGTGTAAATTGAAGTGGAGAAGAGTGCAGTGGCATAGAGTACAGTGATTTAGAGTAGTGGTGCAGGTTCGAGCAGAATGGCATAGAGTTCATTGGCTTAGAGTGGAGTGGTATAGAGAGCAGTGGCGTAGAGTTCAGTGCCCTTGAGGATTGCAGACAAAGGCCTATGGCAGAGCCTTAGTTCAAGTTCTACGAGGTCCTTAATCTCTGAAGAGATGCCAGTCTCATAGGCTTTGTCAATGTTTCACAAAGGCACTTTACTGGTAATGCAGCAGAAACAATGTTTTACACAGTAAATGATATTTTGGCGGCAAGTAATAATGTTGTGGTGTTCTTTATTTGAAAGGCATTCAAAATCACAGTTACACTTTACAGTACAAAGATGTGTGTATTCTGTGCCACAACGAAGGACCAATTTACTGTCAGAGATGAGCTGATTTGCTCACATTGTTGGGCAGGGGGTTGGGAAGGAAAATAAGTCATATGGAAGAGGGCAGGTGGGAGGGAATGGAAGCTACATGGAGACGGACATAGGAGAAGGACTGGCAGCGCAAGCACTCATGGAGTGCTTAAACCCTCCCCAAAATTGAGCTCCAAAACAGGAGCAGTGGAAGGACACAAGTGCTTGGTCCATGCTTCAGGGGAGGGCCAAAGACAAGAAGAGGATATGACGCAAGCTTATCAACGAGAACAAAGGAAACAAGATTGTCGCTGAAGCTAACAAATGGTAAGCTATGGGCGGGATGTAAGCCCTACTCTATGTAAACAATATGTCTCGCAAAGACAGTGCATGTGCTGTCTAGGTGAAACCTAAAGAAAGGTCAATCAGAAGATAAAACATTGAGGGAAAATGTGGAAAGAGCTAGGACAAAGCTGGTACAGTTTTTTTGACCATATTTGTTGCCAGGGTAACCAGTAGTCAGGCAAAAATGTTTTGTTGACAGCCCAAGTTGTATAAGGATTTTGTACTGTAGTTAAAATTGAGTAAAATCATTCACTAGTATGTTTGCTTATAAGCAAAGATCTTTCCTCAGATACAGTCATATTTTCAGTAGCTTCACATTAGTTAAGTTGATCAAAATCGGTTTGTGGAACTTCTCATTATATATGCAGCAAACTAGTTTAAAAAGTGCTTGCCTTGCTTCAAACTTTGGGGAATATTTAGGAGAATTGTGGCGCAGGGTAGTTACCATGCTGCGCTGCCCTGCATCACAAGGAAAGGGCAGAATGTCTCATATTTATCAATACGGAACATTCCTGACCTTTTCCCCCTGCACTTGTGCCGTTCCGGCAGCCTAGAACCAACGCAGGCACCCTTACACCATGGTTGAGGGGTTTCTGTGCTGTAGGCAGGATTGATTTTGTGCAGGAAGGGGCACCTTCCTGCACAAAAACAATCCATAGAGGCGTTTTCCTCATTCTATACATAGAAAGAGGAAAAACAAGTTGAAATAAAGATATTTCTCCTCGTTACACCTCACCTGGAGAGGTGTATCTCTTCGGTGCATTCCCAGGTTTACTAGTGCACTCGAATTGCATACTGTAATCAACAACCTGACTCCTGGAATCCCATAAACATTTAAGGTAAATAAAAATGCTTATGTTTGCATATATTATATTTTTCCTACTATGCCAGTCTAGGATCGGAACAAGATGTCCTACCTATTCCAATGATCGTTGAAAGCAGAGCTTCCTGTTTTAAGGACCCCACGCTTCTGCATCTGGGTCTATGATTTCTTAAAATTACATGGAAATCTCAGTATACACTACTTTTAAATTACAAATATGTGATGCTAGATATCGGCTAAGAATGTCATTTGTGAAGTAGTCCATGTATTTTTTTCAATGATATAAGCTTACGAATATTTTTAAATGCAACGATCCTCAAAGCACAATGTCCAAATTCACCATATCTGTGAGCCTGCAAACCTCAATTGAAGCTTGTGGACTTTATAATTTTTAAAAAACTTAGTTTGAAATGTAGACTCTTGATTATCATTGCTTAATGCATTACTCTTACTAGAAACCATTCAAACCATTCAACAATTCTACACCACAATGGCCATGTGCTATGTGGGCTTAATGACTACTTGTGTGTCGTGCATCATGGAGGTTGGTTGTAGACCAGACTCATTGACCAGGACCTGAGGTCAAGCCGCTGCAGGTAGCCAATTCTCGCTGTGCAAGACCATCAGCTGCCTGCACCACTGCGTCACTCTTCTCTGCACCATGCCACCCTATGCCATTCTACTCTATTCCACTGCACTCTACTCCACTGCACAGTATGCCACTCACATTTTGTCTGCACATTCAACATGTAAATATATACAGTCAGTAAAATATTCTAACACGTACACCATGATACGTACACACCATCAACATAACAGGCCAACACATGCACCATCATACACCAACACACCCGCTGACGTATGTCCTCCTAAACATCGTACCCAATATACACACACTCATATTCCAAAATAAGCAAGATCATACATACATTCAACAAACTATACACCAACATGGTGACAATGCTTTAAACTCAACTCAACTCAACATGGTGACCATCATATACAAACATATTCATTATCATAAGTCCACACAACTTATATCTTATGCCAACATATCAACCATCATTCATCCCCACTACCAACATCATAAATCCACACAACCACCATCATCCGGACTATTATCAAGCACTATCATATGTCCGCACAAAAACCAATGTTATATGCCAAAAGGCAAAATAAAACAAAAACAATGAAATGCCTTAAAAGAACTAAAATTGAAATGGACTTAAGGTTGACTAATATATATTAAAAATGACTTTGTATTAAAAAATAACAAGTCATGAAATTCATGACTTGGGTGATAGCGTGACCTTGTGTGACAGCACTTCACGTCTGTTGACCATCCTGCTGACATAAGTCCACAAGCATTGGCAAAGCCAACAGGTGGAACTCAACTTTTAAAGGAGATACCTATTGGCTTATTTTGCTTTTCTTTTGTTATTTAATGATGTTGTGTTGTCAGTGTTCTTACTTATTGGTAATAATTTTGTGAGGAAATAAATATCACATTTGGTGTACAGCCAGGCCCTGCAACCAACCCCACGTGGGCTGCTACTGCGCACTGCACATGATCTTTGGCCATGAATACCAGAGGGAGAACCGAGGGTGCTCCACCTAGACTACAGTGGGTGCCTACCCGTATTTGTATTCCATATATGGCAATGTCTAGCCTGCCCTGCAGCCAGCATTATGCGGCTGGTCAAACCTGCTGGGCCTGGTCTTTGGCTGTGGGCAGAGGGGTGGCCACAAGCTCTAGTCCTATGACCAGTCCAAGCTATACACTATCAGAGGACATGTGTAGTCATGAGTGACTACCTGATGGGTTAGGTGCAGGGTCTGAACAAGGAACAGTAGACACGTCATGCGCCCAATAAAATTGATAGTCAACCATCACATTGTATGTAGCATGGGATGGACGCAAGACCTGGCCTACAGCAGGAGAATATATTCATTAGCAGCTATTCTTCACCTATTGCACACTGACTTTGCTTGTAATATACTGTTAAAAAAGAAACAAATTGATACAAATAAATACTATGATGTTTAACCCCTTCGACGTGCATGACGGAGCGGTTCCGTCATGCACGTCGGTTGCGCTGTGCGCATGACGGAACCGCTCCGTCATGGCCCCTCCCGCGCACGGAACCTTCAGCGTGGCGCGGAAATCCGCGCCGCGCTGAAGGGGTTAAAATAGTTCAAATTTATTTACAATTAAATGTGATTCTAGAAAGAGGCATTTTTTGAAAATGTTCAATCTAACTTGTTGAGCAATATAGGTACAAAAAACAAAGGAGGAACAAATGAACAAGGGTGAAACTATTTGCTGTGGTCCTTCAGCTGCATCCGCTGAATTTTGCTGTTTTGCTCTTACACCAAACAAGAGTTTTGTACTCACTATAACAGAGTGCAATTTCTACCATATTTGAATCAACTTCCTGCTGTAACTCGGCCAGATTGGTAGTAGGTCTTTGGCTATTAATAGCCGTTCTTTTTCAGGCCTCCTCTTCACCATCACGCCTATAGGACTTGAATACTTGCCAACTTTTCTCCAATGCAGCTCTTGATTACACACCTTGCAGACCAACTTTCATGCATTACATATTTTTCATGGAGGGGATGAGTATAAAATACTCCTATATCCAAGACTCATTTGATTATTCATCCTCTGTTCAGAGTCTTTTGTAGGTATCACCTTAAAAAAGGTTGCTGCTGCTGGTACTGTAGGCTGGCTGCTCTCTCCAGATGTCTCCTTTTGAGGCACTACCTCTGGCTCTACTGCACTAAATGCCATGATGATCGCAAAGTTTTCCGAGTTGGCGCGTAGGCTACTTCACAAAGCAAAATGGCCTTCATTCTCAAAGACAAGGCATTTCTCTTTCCCCATCCAGAACTATTTCTATCATTCAAAGAATATTATTAAAATAAAAAATCCAATGAGATGTATCCTTACCTGAAATTTACAAAGCTTGTGAGTTCATAAATGGATATCCACAAGCTAAGTAAATTTGTTTCAAAGGCCACTATTTTATGCATTGGAGATCTGTGAATCTGAGAATGGATCCACAAATCTCAGAAAACGTTTTTATTTTTTAAAATTTAGGCAAGAGGGTATGTCCTTACAGGTTCCTCCTTATAGCCTGGGGCTCAGGGTGTCTTTAAACTAACCTTTATGTGGCCTTTTTTTCAGGACACAAGGACTATCCTGTCCTGAAATGGTTGCCACCAAAAAAACATTTCTCTTGCAGTAGGCAATCAGATTTTTTGATAGCAGATTGATCTTTGAATATGTATAAATAAAAGGCACAACAGGAAAAAAATGCACCTTCTTCAAATCAGAATGGTTTTTTAAAATTGCTGGATTTGCATGTTATTTACAAATCTCAAACAGCAGAAATATTACAACAGTATTACTGCAGACCCCAGCGAGCTCCAAAACTACCGTCCCATCTCGCTGCTCCCATTTCTCACCAAGGTCCTGGAGAAAGCCATCAACCTCCAACTCACCAAACACCTGAAGAGAAACAACCTGCTGGACCTCTCCCACTCAGGATTCAGAGCCAATCACAGCATAGTGACTGCCCTGATCACCACAACAGATGACATCCGCACCCTACTCAACACAGGAGAATCAGTCGCCTGGATCCTACACAACCTCTCCGCAGCTTTCAGCACCATCTCCCAGCAAACACTCATTGATAGACTGAGCCAGATCGGAATCAGAGACTGCGTGCTCAGAGGGATGGCATCTTTTCTCACGCGGCACACCCAGAAAATCCATCTCCTCCCCATCACCTTTCACCCCAAGCACACCGCCTGTGGAGTCCCCCAAGAATCATCCCTCAGCCCAACCCACTTCAACGTCTACATGACACCGCACACAGACATCATCAGAACCCACAACATCATCTTCTACACCAACGACACACAACTTGTCTTTTCGCTTGCAGCGGACCCCACCACAACAAAGACCAATTTCCACAACTGTATGAAGAATGTCTCGGACTGGATGAAGAGCAACTGCCTGAAGTTCAATACCGACAAAACCAGAGTACTGGTCTACAGCAGGCACACCTACCTCTAGAATGACTTCTGGTGGCCGTCAGAACTCGGACCAACCCCCACTCTGAGAAACCACGCCCGCCACCTCAGCATCATCCTGGAAAGCGAACTCTCCATGAAATTCCAGGTCAACACTGTCTCCTCAGCCTGCTTCCACATTCTCTGCAGGCTCTGCAGCAGCCAGACTGATTCTCAACCTGCCCAAGAGAACCCATATCACCCAGCATTTGAAAGACCTCCGCTGGCTCCCCATCCAGAAAAGATGCCAATTCAAGCTACTTAGCCACGCCTACAAAGCTCTCTATGACCAAGGTGCTGCCTAAATGAACCGCCAACTGAATGTTATCCACCACCCAGGAACCTCCAGTGTGCTCGTCTTGCCTTCACACAGATACTACGTATCCGCCGCTGTCACACCAAAGGGCGCACCTTCTCCCACCTCGCAGCCAAGTCTTAGAACGCCCTTCCCCTCCAACTTCGCACATCACCATCACTGATAGAATTCAGGAAGGGTCTCAAGACCTGGCTCTTCAACTAATTCCCGCAGCAAAGCACCTGGATACCCTTAGGAATGATAATTTGTGCTTTATAAGTACCATTTGATTGATTGGTTGTTTGATTAACCTTTTGAAGCCCACACAGGGATTTTTTTAAACATTGCTGGTCAAAAACGACTGAAAGGATTTATGCCAAACAAAAACAGATCACATAAGTCTGAGCAAAGTTCTACTTTCATGTCAAGTAGACATGAAAGTAGAGGTTTAGGTTGTAGATAGGAGCAAAATTGATTACGAGAAATGAAATGGGAGAAATTTCTTTCTCCCTGCTTAACTTTTTTTTGCAATCAGATCTGCACAAATCCGGACACATCAAAACTTAGCTGACTGAGTAAATAGATTGCCAGGTTTTATGCAAATCCGTCCACGGGATTAAACGTTTTTGGCAGATCAACATGCCTTTTCAATGGAAACACTATCTAAACAATAACTATCGAGCAGAAACAACCAGCGTGATGTATCTATATCTATCTATATCCAGAAATAACTAAATATAAATACATATATGTGTGTATGTATTTATGTATGTACATATACACAGGTTAAGTGACATCATTGTTGCAAATCAGAACTTAAAACTATCCTAAATTCAACAGTTATACACCATTACAGACACAATAGTTTGCAGGTCTATGGACTGGTTTTCACAAGGCAACAAAAGAGAAGCCACCTGATTAAAGCTTTTTATTCAATCAATCAGCATTTGTAAAGCACAGCACTGCCACCCTTAGGGGTAACTTGGCGCTGTGTCCCAGTCGAAGTGCCAGGTGTTGAGTCTCTATCTGAAGTCTGCCATCGAGGGGGCTGTACTTAGCTGGAGGGGAAGGTTGCTCCAGGGCTTGGCAGCGATGTAGGAGAAGGAGTGGCCACCGCTGTGGGTGGTGTGTGCGAGGGCAAGTGAAGAGGATCACAGGTGTCTAGAGGGATGGTGGAAGTTCAGTTGGTGGTTGATGTAGGCAGGTCCTAGGTCATGGAGGGCTTTGCAGGAAGGCATGAGAATCTTGAACTGGCATCTCTTCTGGATGGGAAGCCAGTGATGAAGATGATCGCATTTTATAGCACACACAGCTACTCCAAGGAGTGTCCCGGCGTGAAAGAAGCTAGATAAGAATGTGATAAAGAGGCTTAATCTTGTGGAAAGAGCCATGTTTTAAGTTTCTTCTTAAACAATATGGCATCATTAATGGTCTGCAAATCCAGAGGGAGCAATGCCGTAGTCCAGGCGGCTGGTGATGAGGGCCGGCATGATGGTCTTTCTGGTGTTGGTTGGGATCCATCTGAAGATTTGCAGAGCATGTGGAGCATGTGAAAGCAGGAGGAGGTGAATGCTTTGACTTGTCATTTCATGGTCAGTTGGCTGTCAAGGAAGATGCTGAGGTTGCATTCATGGTCGGTCGGTGTGTTTTAGGTCTGATTTCTGCAGGCCACCAGCTTTGGTCCCAAGCGGAGGTGTCTTTCCCGAAGATCAGAACTTCGGTTTTTTAAGAGTTGAGCAGGAGGAAGTTGTCTCTCATCCATTTGGCTACATTGGCCATGATGTTGCAGAAGTTGGTTTTGGTGGTGGCGAGGTCTTCGGTGAGCTAGAGGATCAGCTGAGTGTCGTCTGTGTAGAGGATTATGTTGAATCCATGGGATCTGATAACATCTGCGAGAGGGGTCATGTAGATGTTGAACAGGGTGAGGCTGAGGGGTGATCCTTGTGGTACGCCGCATATGATCTTTTTTGAGGGTGAAGGGAGGCAGTCAGATGCTCTGTGTGCATCCTGTAAGAAAAGAAGCAATCCTCTTGAGGGCGTCTTGCTGTATGGCTATGTTGTAGAGTCTGTTGATGAGGGTGTTGTGAAAGACGGTGTTGAATGCTGCAGTGAGGTCGAGGAGGATCAGTGCACAGTTTCTCCACGGTCAAAGAGTGTTGTGATGTCATCTTTGGTGGCAATCAGTTCGGTCTCAGTGCTGTGGTTGGCATGGAATCCTGATTGTGACTCATCCAGTAGGTGGTTTTGTTCCAGGAATTAAATGAGCTGCTGATTGATGGCTTTCTTGAGTACTTTCGCTTGGTAGGGGAGCCCAGAGATCGGCCAGTAATTTTTGAGATGCTCAGTTTTGTGTAAATCTGTTTTTTGCTATAAGAGAAAGCATAAGTGCTTACATGAGGTAAATGCATCTTTTTGAGCCTGATTTAACTTACGTTTCCACTGTATGTATCTTCAAGAAATTAGGAATACTAAAACAGCTAATTTTGCTAGATGTGTGCCAATATGCTTATTCCTTCTCTTTATTTTCTACCTGTGCTGCAGAATGTGCAGGAAGGTGTACCTTCCTGCACAGAAACAATCCTAATTGTAATGCAAGCACCCCTGCAGCATGGCAAAAGGGTGCCTATGCTGGAGTTAGGTAGCATCTCAGTAAATATGGCACATTCCTTCTCTCTCCATTTGACAATTTGTCTTGCTGTGTTGAGTCAAATGTTAGAAAATCAGGACCCAGTTCTTTATACTTTTCTGGGAAACTTCAGTGAGAACATGGGATTAAGTGCCACACATGCAAGTGTGGGGCTGGTGATACAAACTGTACTGAACAATTGACAAAAAGAGATGCCATGTCTCCTTAGAGCTTAGTGAAGATGTGCAAAATGTTAGGTTTATTAGCAAAACTGTGTGAAGTTTGTTGAATTGTAAAGTTTATGGGCTCTGTAGATTTTCTCAGGTGGGATTTAAACTTTGCACAGCTCTTTTACTAGTGGAAGAAACTTCAGAAAAAAATGTTTTTGTGCGAGTATTCTACTGCAAAAAGCTGATTTTCCCACTTTTTTCCCCCAAACATCTTATATGTTTCTAGATTATTTATCCATTTCTATTGGGACTTCATTGGCTCAAGAGCTTCATGTAGTTTGCAAGCTTTAAAAGCGACATCACAAACTAGGTAGGAGCAAAATTGCCCAACCTTCAAACCTAGCAAAAGGTTTTATTTCGGGGCTGAACACACATGTATGTGTGTAGTCACATTGTATCTCTGTCTCCTTCACACCAACAAATATCCCTGACTCAGCCCACTTCACTCCATCCACCATTACTTATATAGCTTCTTTCATCTTAGCGGTTACATTTGTTTAAAAAAAACAAATCTTTTTATTAACAAAAGCTCGAGAGACCTAATCATACGGAGACAATATTATGAGTACGATAGTTGCCACATACAGAGAAACAAAGTCAACACATTCTTGGATTAGGCAGGCCCCCTTGTTACCCCTCAGTGTGTTACTATTTTGCCTCCCACAGCCCTATGTATCTTTTCCATGGCATCCATACCCTTTCCCATTTCTTAACACACCCCCTACTCTGTGGAGGTGCCAGCGCCGCCCAGTTTTTGGCAATGTTGCGCTTTGCCACCCCCGCCAACAATGCCAGCCATATACCCATATATCTGGACCAGTCTACATCGCCTTTAATCATTAGGAGAAGCCATTTTGGGTCTAGAGGAACAGGATCCCCCACCACCCCCGACATGACTTCCGTAACCTTCCGCCACAATTTGGAAACCTCGGGACATCCCCATAATATGAGGCCTCTCCTCACCCTCTAATGCACAGCGCGGACAGGGCCCGACCCCAGGAGAATAGGTTAGTATGTGGATAGTAGGTGCGATGAAGAATCTTAAGCTGCACCAGTCTAAATCTAACGTGCATGGCCACTTCTCCAGGGCTCTTAAGCGTCTCCTGCCAGTCCTCATCATCCAGATCCCCCAGGTCACCGGCCCAGGCTTCCCTAAGAGAGATCAAGGAATCCGGGAGGTTTTTAAGCAATTTGCGGTAGGTCGGGAGGTGGGTTTCCCCTGTATGGGGTCCAGCAGTAACCAGTCTTCGAGCTGGGAGTATTCTGGTATGGAAACGGGCAGTGCATGTAGAAGCCGCAGATGCGTGTATCACTGCGAATTGTGCATATCGTACTCTTTCTACAGGTAGTCAAACGTGCAGGGTGAGTCCCCCTTCCATACGTCGCCCAGATATTCAATGCCAATCAAGCGCCAGCCCCTGAGCCCCGACAACACAGCCACCTTCCTGAGAGGATCACCCGTCCAAAGCGGGGTTCTGCTCGTCAACCTCCTGGCCCAGCCCAGTAGTTTATTGGCTTCTCTCCAACATTGGATCACCATTTTTGTATGTTCCGGCCAGTCCGGACCCGTCTGCCAGGAGTACAAAAGGTATTCGCAGTTGCCCTGCGGCATCATTGCCCTATCCACTCTGTAGGCTAGCTCTTCCATCCCTACATAGACCCAGTCGTAAATCACCTCCATCTGGGAGGCCCAATAGTACAACCTTACATCCGGAACTGCAATCCCTCCATCGAAGACTACCCTATGTAGCTTATGTAGGGCAATTCTCGGCGACCCTCCAGCCCACAACAGAGTCCGCACTTCTTATGCTCTGCGCTTTAAAATAGTCTGTGGTATTTGAAAGGGAGTGTTCTGTAGTATTTAAAGAAGCCGCGGTAGCATCAACATCTTGTAGAGAGCCGCCCGTCCGAGTGAGAGGGGAAGCGTGCGCCAGTGACTATCATCGGCGGTTAGACGACTCATTTGAGGCCCTAGGTTTCTCGCCAGAAATTCTTTCTGATCCCTGGTAATGTAAAGCCCCAAGTATTTAAAACCATCCACCACCACCGTGGCCGCGCACCGCTGCAGGACCCTGGGGAAGGGGGGCCCGAGAGAGAAAAGATCACTGACTTTAGCCAGTTAATATTGTATCCTGAATAGCTACCAAGCAACTCAAAAATATGAAGGACCCGCGCTATGGAGTAGTAGGGCCGTGCCAGGTATAGTATAATATAATTGGCGTACAATGAAATACGCTCTTCCCAATCTTCCGGCACCTGCAATCCCCAAATCTCAGGATCTCTCCTGACCCAATGAGCCAGGTGCTCCAACGCCAGGGCAAACAGGAGAGGGCACCCCTGCCGAGTGCCACTCCTCACGCTGCAGGTCCCTGTATAGGAGTCTGACCCAGCTGCAGAAGGATGGGCCAAAGCCCAGCCGCTGAAGGACCATAAATAGATATGGCCATTCAAAACTGTCGAAGGCCATTGAGGCATCCAGCGACATCAACGCCGTCTGCTGAGATACATTACCTCCAGTCATATGCAGCACCCCATATAGCCTCCCCAGGTTGTATCTAGTGCTTCTACCAGGCATAAACTCTGACTGGTCCACATGTACCAGGTCCTTAATTACTGACAGCACCCTGTCTGCTAAGACCTTTGCCAGGACCTTGGCCTTCATGCTGATAAGGGAAATAGTCCTATAAGAACTGCACTGATCAGCCGGCTTACCGTCCTTATAAATCACCATGATCGTGGCTGCCATTTGGTCCGCCGGCAGTCGACCCACCTCCTGCACCTCCAGTAACATGTCTAAGAGCGAGGGGAGTATGGTCATTGCCTGCTTTTTGTAAATTTCTACCGGGAGCCCATTGGGTCTGGGTGCCTTTCCCAACCTAAGCGAACCCAATGCTTTACTCAACTTTTCTACCGTAAGGTCTGCTTCCAGGTCATCATATGCTTCAGGGGGCACCATTGGCAGGTTAAAATCCTTGAGAAATTCGTCACAATCTGTCACCAACCTCGTGTTTACCGGGGCGTGGACGCGCTCAAAGTGCATCGCGAATGCCTCTGCGATGTCAGAACTGGTAGACTGAAGCACTCCCTCTGTGTCTTGGATCCCCACCACCCAGGACCTGTCTCTGTCGCGCCTCTCCAGCCGCGCCAGGAGTTTAAGGGCTTTATCCCCGACATCATATAGGCGGTGCTGGGTGGCTAGCACATATGCCCGTGCCTCACCTTCTGCTAGGGCCCGAAGATCCCTCTGTTTCAGCGCCAATCGGTGACGTGCCTCCGCGCATGATGCCATCTCAGCCTCGCCCTCCATCTGACTAATCTCTTGCTCAATTTGTCTACACTGTAGGTCTCTTCCTTTTTCTGTGCCCCTATTAACGCCTGCTCCAGCCCCCTCAGCACCGTCATGTATGCCTCCCAGAGTGTGATATGCGATTGTACCGTCCCTTGTTTTCCTTAAAGTACAGCGCGGTTGTGGATCTCGCAGGCGCCAAGGATCTATTCGTGGGAAGGCTGCCTTGTCAATAATCGGGCCTTTAAGAGAGACACACACAGGTGCATGATCAGAGATCCCCCTCGCCATGTGATGGGCGTTGGAGAAATCCCCCACCCTGTCCATGTGAGTTAACAGATGGTCCAGTCTAGAGAAGGACCCGTGTCTGGCCGAGTAAAAAGAATAATGCCTCAGTTAAGGGTTGTGAGCCCGCCACAGGTCCACCAGGCCCAGTGCACCGGTGAAGTCTGCAAGGCCATGTTTCCCCTGTGTGCCAGTTCGAGGGCCAGCCCTATCCATTTGCGGGTTCATTACTGCGTTTGTGTCTCCTCCGAGAAGTAAAGTGCCTATGGGGAGGTCAGTTATGAGCGAACTGAGCTGTGGAAGGATCACCGAGTGAAGCCCCGGCGGTACGTAACATGAGCCGAAGACTAACAAGCGTCCCTCCCATTTGCCTGCTGCAGCGGCAAAACACCCAGCAGTATCTGTCCAGGTGTACGTAATCACCAGGGGGACCGCTTTTCGTATTAGTATGCCCACCCTGATGTAAACCCAGAACGTGCTACCATTTTATAGCCAAACCGATCTAGGGCTTTACATCGGCTTCCCCTCAAATGCGATTCCTGAATATGAACGACATCAGGGGAATGCCTCTTAAGGTACTGCATCACTAGCGTGCGCTTAATCTTATTGTCCAGCCCATTCACATTCCAGGACCAAAACTTCATAGTAGCCGGGGCACCCATTGGTAGTGTGTCAAGCTGTTGTCGAGGGAGTCTCCCTGCTCCCCAACCAGATTCTCTGTAACAACCCTCATTATCTGCTGGCTATGTAGATCTCAAGCATTACTTCCCCCCCTGTAAACAAGAACAAACAACAATCCCAACAACCCCCCCCCCTCCCTGTATCCCTGCTTGGTGAGTCCCCAACCTCCCACCACCCAAACATGCAGAGTGCCTGTCGCCCTGAAAAACCCCATAAACCCATTTGTGAGGGGTAGTGATCCAGCCTCCAGCGTGAAGAGAGATCTGTCTACTTACTGGAATTCTCAGCCCCCCAACTACGCCCCGCTAGGCCTATGCATACGAAATTCTCCTGCTGCGTCACTATCTCACTAAACAGATCAAATAACAAACGTATGCAGTCCTTATGTCCCACCAGCAAGAGCCCAAGGTGCAGGCCCCAATGTCCGGGTAGCATCATGAATTCTACACCCTCTATATCAGCAATACCCCCTCAGACAGGGCCGCGTCTCAGCCCACGGAAGGGCGTCTCAATGAATACTCATCTGTCCGCTGTCGTCGGATCTAGCCGCTGGGTGAGCCCCCGGTCCGTCACCGATCGCGTGTGCCCTCCTTTGTGGCTCACTGCGCGCCAGCCCTCCAGCCATTCACTCACCTCTTCCGGCTTGTTGAAGAAGTAGGCTTTTCCGTTGTCCAGGATTTTGAGGCGGGCGGGAAGAGCATCATGTACTTCACGTCCTGTTCTCTAAGGGCACGTTTCACCCCATTGAAGGAGCGTCGTTGGTGTTGTATATGCAGCATGAAGTCTGGAAAGAACCGGATCATAGCATTCTCGTACCTGAGGTCGCCATGCATCCGTGCCGCCTGTAGTATGGCATTTCGATCCATGAAGTTCAGGATCCGGGCGATGGTGGTGCGTGGGGGGCCCCCGGTCTGGGCTTTCCCCCAGCACTCTGTGGGCCCGCTCTATTGAGAAGAACTGCGAAAGACGTTTCGGCTTTAGATGATTCAGAATTAAGTCTTCCAGAAAGAGGTCCACTGCTTGCCCTCCATGCCTTCCAGCACCCCCACCACCCAGATATTGTTGCGCCAGGCCCTTCCTTCTAGGTCCTCGAGCCGGGCGTATATGTCCGCCTGATACTTCGTGAGGGTCATCACCTGCTCTTCCAGGCGTTTCGTTGTGGCTTGGATGCCCCCAATGTCCGCCTCTGCCGTGGCCACCTTGTCGGACATCTTGCGTAAATCAGCCCGCAGGAGATTGACCACTTCCGTAACTGAGTCAAGTTTCGGCTCCAGGGTGCCTTTCAATTCGCAAATTGCCCTCATCATGTCCTTCAGGGTCGGATCAGGGCCCTGCTCACCCCCGTCGTCATGTGAGTCCCTTCCGACCGCTCCATCGTCACGCCCCATGGCTACCGTGTATTTATCGATGTGGTTCGCCTGCCCGGGCCCAGTCCCCTTGGTGCTGCCCATGACGTAGTCCGTGGAGGAAAGGGGTCGGTTCCCACCTAGCTGGGCCAGTTCCACTTTAGCTGGCACTGTCTACGGGAGGGGGGTTCCCGCCCTGGCCTTACCACTGATGTGGGTAGTACTCAGTCCCAATCGTGGCCCGGCCTCCTGAAGGACCTCACTGGTGCCACTGCGCTAAACTGGGGCCCACCACTGCCAGCGGGCGGCTGTTGTCCCCACACTCCACCAGTCTCACAATCGGGCCGCTGCACCGTCAGTCTCAAAGCACTCCCAAGGGCTGAGGCCACGCAGCACCAAAGGCCGCGCTCACATCACCAGTCAAAGGGGGGGGGGGACACGATCCGCACCCCCAGTATGCCTCAGAGCCTCAAAGCCAACTCTACCTCACTGAACAGGCCTCCGCTACAGCGGGCGGGTGGCCCTCGTCACGGAGAATGGCCCAGGGACTACCACACAGCACGGCCGCACCTGCACTGACCTGGGACGGCCGCCTGGATGTATCGTGGTCGGCCTCTCCAGCTCCGCTGGGGCAAGCATCTTCGCCGCGGGACACCGCTGTCGCACTACCAGCCGGGCACGAGCAGCAGTATCTTCTCGCACTCGTGGACGGGTTTACAGCGGCGGCTCCTCCTACCTTCTTTGTCGGGTCACCATCTGGCCGGCCCACTCTTCAATCTTCCGAGTGCTTTGCCGCTCAATCACTGCTGATCACCTCCAGATTCTCGGCGTTATGCTGGCGCTGCCGCCTCTCTGACTGCTCTCCACGCGGAATCAGCTCTCCAAGCCAGGATTATGACGGATGTTTGGGGCAATACTGCTGGTTGCTAGCGCAGCAAACTCAGCCTGCGGCCATCTTCAGCGGCTGCTAGCCACACACCCCCAGCAGTTACATTTCTAAGGAAAAACTGTACGGCTCTAGCACAAGCGCAATCTGCACAATATCTATTCATGTGCTTTGAATATTTTGGCTTGATTTTTGATGAGTTGATTTTTTAGATGTAGAAATAAAGGGAAAATATGCTGCAAATTGCTCCACCTTATAATTGCATCACACTCAAATTCTTGGGAACTAAATAAATTATCAGATAGATCTCATGTCAGGGTCGGACTGGCCGTAGCGGGCACTGGGCAATCCCCTGGTGTGCCGCATGGGTGGGGGCCAGTTTTGGGCCCCTGGGGGCCGTTTTTGTTACAGGGCCATTTTTGCAGCATAGCTGCGAAATCGGCCCTGTAACAAAATTGGGTGCCAGCGTCAACTTACATCTCTTAACGAATATGGGATGGTTTAACAGCTAAGATTAGCAGAACAAAAATTATATCTTTAGGGAGTAACATATAGTAATTAATTTGGAAGCTATGAAAGAATACAGTGGAGTCAGTAAACTCCTATGTCTACCTGGGGTTTCATTTGGATCAATCAATCAGGGTTGGTAAAGCGCAACTACTCACCCTTGAGGGTCTCAAGGCACTGGGGGGGAGTGGCGGTGGCTCCATAGTGTGCCGGGGTCATCGGAAGAGCCAGATCTTCCTGAACGGGAGCAAAATGGGAGATTGCCAGAGGTGGATGGGTAAGGTGTTCCAGGCTTTGGCTGTGAGGTTGGCAAAGGACTTTCTTCCGTTTTAGTCTTGTTGATACAAGGGACGAGGATAGGTGCCCAACACATGCACAATACTAATTTTCACAAAAAACAAAGACCATGACCGTCACGAAAGCATTAAAATAGCTTTCCCAATTTTACGGAGGGCATGCGATCAAGCACCCAATAATAGCTTTTCATGCAAAATTGACTCCTCGATTGGATTACTACTCGATCAGTTTGAATGAAATGCCTTCAGGAAATGTTCTGCCTAAGAGGCTTATTAAAAATATCAAACTACAAACATACAGAGTTATTAATGGGATCTTATTTTCAGCCTAACCAAGAGTATATTGACTCTAATCTAGAGGTAACAATAAAACAAACATGTTTGAGATTGTGCTTGTTATATATCCAATAGAAAAAGTGTAAAGGCTCTTGGAATTCTAAATCAAGTTCTCTTACCTGTAGACTTCAATTTTCAAAATAGTCTCTGCATCATATTGTCTGTCTCTGCCCCATTCTGAGTGATGTCCGTAGCAAATATTTGTTACCTTCTTTCAGGTAGCTATCTTTGCATACTTTAAAAGAGTCTATCACAGCTTACTTTCAGTTACAATTGAATTCCTTTTTCAGGAAACTGACACGATTTCTGGACATAACTTATGATAAACTAAAAGCAAATGACATATCTATTTAGTGTGCAAAAATAATAGCATACAGTTTTATGAGCCGTAAAACGGCACAGCATTTTTTTATTTTGTGTTATTATCCTAATGTAAGATAATCAATAATTGAGTGATATCTAATTTTATCTTCTTCACCTTTTATGTTGTTTAAAATATAGTATATTGTAATGAATGTTTTTTCAATTTTACCAGGTAAAATGTTACTTCGTACTTACTGCAATATGTCATGCACTGTTATCATGAAAGTGCTCAAAAATCGACTTATTTTTCAGGGTTACCACAGCTTTGAAGGAAAACTGATCCCCAAGCTCCACTAAACCGACAGCTGGTCACTAGGAAAGGTAATTATCGCTGTTGCCTTTTTCGTTGTAAGTCAAATGGATGAGTTACCCAGCACCACCCACAGACAGAGGTTGCCTCTGGGGGTTCATGGCAGCAGAAGATGTGTCATCCAACCCAGTTTTATGTGCATTTTGGTTTTTAACCTCTCCCACTGAAAACCTCTCCCACTGAAAATGTCCCAGCGAGCAAAGGGGGGAAATGGGACTGAGTGTGCTGCTCATAGACAACAGAGGACAATTAGAGATTTTTGTTAAGGAACATATAGTCTAGTATAGTATAGCAAAGTATAGTATAGTATAGTATAGTATAGTATAGCAAAGTATAGTATAGTATAGTATAGTATAGTATAGTATAGTATAGTATAGTATAGTATAGTATGCCCAAATGCCCAAAGGCACATTGGTATTGCAAATCACTAAGGAGTTCTGCAACAATGTACAAGATCACAAAATACAGAGGTGACGATAAGGGGTATTTTATTCCTTATAATATTTGGTTGCTTCATCACATTTCCACTAACCCTTTTTTGAAACCTTAGAATCCTGCGTTTTTTTATCCAAGAGCATCTTTTAATACACTTTTATCCTAGCACAGCCTACTTTAGTGTATTATTACAGAACAATAGCCATTTTAGAATTGCAAATGAGTAGTGATACCACAACTAGATTATAATAGGAGAAAGAGATTTCGTTTTTATACAGTTTTATACAGTTATAAAAGGCCACTTTCACCTGTATATTATATAAATATTTGCATGTTGAGTGGTTCTGTGAAGACATACATTCATGAGGCCTTTATGAGATCAAGGAACACTGAGCTGACTTGCAAGATCATTTCCATTTATAATCCGGGGTATTTTATCTCATATAATCTTAGGGTGCTGGCATCCCCAACAGACCTCTTAAATCGTCTCAAGCTTGATGTGAATGGCTTAAAAAAATAGGATTAGATTCACCACGCATGCCTCGCGTGTGATCCCTTCTACTTGAGAGTAAAGTAGTGAAATCAGCAGAACCCTTGATTCTCGGAATTATGTCTGTGTAGTTTTCAAGTTTTGCAGAGTGAATCTCCCAAAATGAACGAAAAAAGGGAAGCATGAGTAGAGCTTCACAGAAGTGGTGAACCATTCCCTCTGCCAGTTATGACTACAAGAGGCAACAGGTGCGCCGCCACAGATGGGTAGCCATCTCCATCTCCTGCTTCAAACCCCTAGCACTTCTCTCAAGCACCAGTGACCTAGCCAGGCCTAAGAGGTAAGTCTACCAGCATTTCCCACTGCTGGATGCTGCGCCTTTGATGGATGGACGCCATGCTTGTCACCGCTAACAGGCAAAGTTTAGGTGAAGTCTTTCAACTATGTCTACCTTAAAGGCACATTCTGACATCAGAACACAACTCTAGTAAGAAAAAGACAATTCTCCTTTTTATAAGCTTATGACAAACTCCCACTTTTTACATGAACCTAAATGAACGTTATTTAAAGATTAGGTAGAAGATTCCACGTTGTAGTTTCACATAACATAGTCATAGCAATGGCATTGAATAGTGTAGCATTGTATATCTCGGAGAGAGAAGGCGCTTTACTGGACGAATGTTAGTTTTGAAAAGTTTGAAAGTACAAAATGTTTGTATGCCTGTATCTATAAGCCTAGCTCACAAAGATTTTGCTGTGACTTACTGTTGATACTTATGGCCAGCTTTTCCTGAATTCCAGGCGTAAACCATAAGTACGCTAGAAGTACTCCATACTTGCCCACCTACTTTGCCCATAGAAATTATGAGTAATCCAGACAAAAGTAAGTTACTTATAATTAAATTAAAATCTGCGAGTCTGGCCCTACCCTACATAAGAGAAAAAACACACATACACATTTGCTATTGTGCCAGTACGTGATATCAGCTGCTACTGTATGGCATGAATGGCTCACACACACACTAGGGGGCAGATTTACAATAACTGGCGCATCCCTGCATATCAGCAGGGATGCGCCAGTTATTGTGCGTCACGGCTCCGCCACCATGGATGCGCCGCAATTACAACGTGGCGCACCATGGGGCAAAAATGGACAGATGCGTGACGCATCTGCTGCCGTAAAGGCGGTGCATTGCTGGAGTTGCGTCACTAGTGCGACGCAGCTCCAGCAAGGCTCGGGGGTGCCCTATCTTTAAAATGCTGCGTCAATCCTTACGCCTGCTTCAAGCAGGCGCAGGGTTTTGACGCAGCATGGCCTTAAAAGTGGCTGCGTGAAATCTTGTTTCACTCAGCCACTTTTAGGAGGCGTTCCTGCGCCGGAACCCCCCCCTGCGCCGGAACGCCTACATGTGGCGCAGGGCTTTACAACGTGACGCATCTCCCAGATGCGTCACGTTGTAAGTACCCCGCACCATGGCGCTGGCTTTGCGCCGCCGCTGCGTCACAAAAGTGACGCAACGGCGGCAAAGACGAGGCGCAAGGGGCTTGTAAATCTGCCCCTAGGTGTGCGGTTCAACAATGACAGCGTGAGCTACAAGGCTTAGTTAAACAGCGTCTCCTCACTCTATAGTTTCCAAGGAGAGACTCAAAAGGATGAAGTGGAGAGTATAAGAGGAGGGGCAGGGAGACAGCCTGTGCTTTGTCAGATAGTAGAGTCAAAAGGATAGAAAGGAACAAAGTACCAAAGGCGAAGGAGGGACGAGAGGGAAAGTGTGGAGAATTGTGGTGAGGGTGAAAGGGAATGGCGGGCTTGAATGGACCAAAAGGATTTCTTTACTGGGTGGGAGGAGGGGAGTCAAAAGCATTATCTGCAACTGAGAAGCCATGAAGTCAA
Source organism: Triturus cristatus (assembly GCF_964204655.1). Taxonomy (NCBI): domain Eukaryota; kingdom Metazoa; phylum Chordata; class Amphibia; order Caudata; family Salamandridae; genus Triturus; species Triturus cristatus. The sequence goes on along the minus strand of NC_140580.1, from coordinate 873,039,132 downwards.
AAGAGAGGGACATGGCACCGAGATGGGGATGAAAAGATGGGGACGGGCAGCTAAAAAGCAATTAAAAAAGCCACAAGGGTTTTCAAGAGGGAGTAACAGGCACAAGTATGTGAGAAGGGTTGCCGCTCCCAGCCAGACTACCTCTGACCCTGACCACGGAAGTACCAAGAAAGGCAATAAAGGCTGAGTGAAAAAGGAAAAACTTACAATTTCTGTAGGGTGTGATAAATCCACAGAAGATTCTACCAGTGATGCCCCGTCCACCATAGGCAGTAAGATATCTCAGTGACTTGAACACTTGCTGCTGAAACATGCAGTCGTCTGCAGTTCACACATTTGAATCCTGGAAAAGTCAACTTAACCTTCCATCAGTCCAAGATCAATACATCGAGTGCCGTTAAATTAGGTAATAAAACCTGATATCTATAACTCTTTGAAATTGTAGAACTGCTTTATAAATTACAAACATTTATGATAGAGATAGAGGAGTGGAGAAAATTACACGTACAATCTATGAGAGGTGTGCCACATCTATTTGTGCTACATTCCTTAATGTCTGGGGCAGCGTTGCAGACATGGTGCACTGTCCGATTCTGCCCTGCACCAAAGCAGAACCGAAGGTGCTCTGCGTCAGGTCTCAACCTCCTCCCCCCCCCCCCCACCCCTCCCTCCACAGTCTTTTCTTTTTTCTCAAATTGTTTTGGAACCCACGTGGTCTAACATGTTGGGAAATGTACAACTACAACGATGCGACTTAAAAGCCACCACTCGAAGCACTTCTCACAGTTGACCTAAATGAGGCATCTATTAAACACCTTTCGATTAAACCCCACTTATGCTGCAAATACCTCCTGCCCTGAATGTACCCAGGCGACGTCCCCACAGCACTGTGGAGGACTGTCAGAGCCGATCACACCCCAGCGCGCGGTACATACTGGCCACTTAACCTGCAGCCTGTCAGACTGTCACATAGCAGCCCTTTATTCATATACTGACATTGCTCCAAGTTAAAAGACAAACATACCGGCCTCTTAATACTCGATGCCACGTACTGCCTTTTACAGCTGGGATCTAAAGATTATTCCTGACTATTATTAACACTTGAGCATTCGCTCTGCATGGCTGTAAAAGTCCCAGAGTACTTAAAAGTGGGAACCAACCTACCTACCTACCTACCTACCTACCTACCTACCTACCTACCTACCTACCTACCTACCTACCTTCCTTCCTTCCTTCCTTCCTTCCTTCCTTCCTTCCTTCCTTCCTTCCTTCCTTCCTTCCTTCCTTCCTTCCTTCCTTCCTTCCTTCCTTCCTTCCTTCCTTCCTTCCTTCCTTCCTTCCGTTCTTACTCTTTTTCTGCTTCCATTCCCTCCTTTCCTCCACTCACACATCCATCCATGTCTCCTGCTTCTTTTACCATTCTGCCTTCCTTTCATGTTTCCTTTGTGACTTCCTTCCTTCCGCCCCTTCTTCCCAACGTCTGTATCCGCCACTTGCTCATTTCCCTTTCATTCATCCCTCCTTTCCATTCCCCTTACCCTCCCTCCAGCCCCACTTCCTTCATCCCTCCCTCTCTCGGCCCTTCCTTGCCTCCACGCTTCCTCCCTCCTTCCTTCCTCTGACCGCGTCCCTCCGTTCTTTCTTCCGCTCTTCAAGGCATTCACACGTAGAGAAATGTCTGCTTCCGAAGACATTCTAGGACAGGGATGCGTCTCTAAAGTTGATAGATAAGGTAGACTGCCTGTCAACACAGTGGCGTAATGAGGCCTTTTGCCACCCATGTGGTCCCAGACTCCCAGCCTTTGCTGTCCTTAAGAGTGTGTGGAGGGGTTCTGGCGAACAAATCCTGCGTTTGACGCCCCTCGCGGCCGCAGGTAAGGAGGGGAGGCCGCCGCCCCCAAAACTCGTGCCGCCCGCTCCCTTGATACGCCGCTGTCTCAACTGTATCCTAAGAGGAAACAGCGTTATTTTGATATTTTTATTGTTGCTTGAAAACTATCTGATGCACAAGGAAGTTCATGTGCTTTCAAAACAAAAATGATTTTTAAACACAGCGCCCCCTACCAAAGTCAACGGCAGGTGCAGCTGCACCAGCTGCACCACCCTAAAGCCAGTCCTGCTCCCAGCAATAGGACAGCACAAGCATTTCCATAAATGGTTTAAGAGCTAACCTCATACCCATTATATGAGGAAAAGGCTCGATTTAGGCATTGTTGTGTGATTCTTCCCCCAAATTCCAGCAAGCAAAACAAGTTATCAGATTTCTTGCAGATGATTTAAGGTAGAGTAGACTTCTCCCCAGAGACTTTTTGAAACTTTTGGGATCAAATTTGCTAAAACACTGCAGACCCTTATGGGCATATATGAAATATTCAGTACCTTCATGGTGCACCAGGGAAGCCTGGCCTTTCCTAGGAGTAGATCTCATAATTTTTCCACATGCCTTAAGTCAGAAATGACTTCCACTATACCAAGGTCATAATTATTTCATGGGTGAGCCCCTCATGCCAAGAGCAGTGCTAGAAATTTACTGTGGAATGATGCTCCCTCCATCACCACCCCCTTTTGTACCACTTTGTTCGCCATAAGTTGGCAGGGTATGCTCAGACGTGAGTCCCTTGCTCACTTTGCCACTGGATTCAAGCAAGCCTGGCTGAAGACGGCTGAAATGCCAGAAACCGGTCCCAGGAAGCTTGTTTCCGGTCCAGGGAAGACATGGCTTGGCAGTTCGGGCTGGACTGTTCCCATGAGGCACAGGGTCAGACTGATTTGCATATGGCCATGTCTGAACTGGGGTGGCAGAGTGGGCTAAAGAACGGTGATGGATCAAACCCAGATCTGTTGACTGGGTGTGAGTGTTTGATTGGTTCTGATGCTCCGTCCATCACCACCCCCTTTTGTACCGCTTTGTTTGCCATAAGTTGGCAGGGTATGCTCAGACGTGAGTCCCTTGCTCACTTTGCCACTGGATTCAAGCAAGCCTGGCTGAAGACAGCTGAAATGCCAGAAACCGGTCCTAGGAAGCTTGTTTCCGGTCCAGGGAAGACATGGCTTGGCAGTTCGGGCTGGACTGTTCCCATGAGGCACAGGGTCAGACTGATTTGCATATGGCCATGTCTGAACTGGGGCGGCGGAGTGGGCTAAAGAACGGTGATGGATCAAACCCAGATCTGTTGACTGGGTGTGAGTGTTTGATTGGTTCTGATGCTCCCTCCATCACCACCCCCTTTTGTACCACTTTGTTCGCCATAAGTTGGCAGGGTATGCTCAGACGTGAGTCCCTTGCTCACTTTGCCACTGGATTCAAGCAAGCCTGGCTGAAGACGGCTGAAATGCCAGAAACCGGTCCTAGGAAGCTTGTTTCCGGTCCAGGGAAGACATGGCTTGGCAGTTCGGGCTGGACTGTTCCCATGAGGCACAGGGTCAGACTGATTTGCATATGGCCATGTCTGAACTGGGGTGGCAGAGTGGGCTAAAGAACGGTGATGGATCAAACCCAGATCTGTTGACTGGGTGTGAGTGTTTGATTGGTTCTGATGCTCCGTCCATCACCACCCCCTTTTGTACCGCTTTGTTTGCCATAAGTTGGCAGGGTATGCTCAGACGTGAGTCCCTTGCTCACTTTGCCACTGGATTCAAGCAAGTCTGGCTGAAGACGGCTGAAATGCCAGAAACCGGTCCTAGGAAGCTTGTTTCCGGTCCAGGGAAGACATGGCTTGGCAGTTCAGGCTGGACTGTTCCCATGAGGCACAGGGTCAGACTGATTTGCATATGGCCATGTCTGAACTGGGGTGGCAGAGTGGGCTAAAGAACGGTGATGGATCAAACCCAGATCTGTTGACTGGGTGTGAGTGTTTGATTGGTTCTGATGCTCCGTCCATCACCACCCCCTTTTGTACCGCGGTGTCTTAATAGAAGCATGTCAGGGCCTGCAGTTTGCCATAGGTAACACTTCCCATCCATATTTTATTAGTGCCCTTGTCCATAAGGCAAGAATAACCTCCAGTATTCCAGAACAGCAACACACTTGCATGCATAACACACATACACTGACACACACATATTCTCTCTCACAACATTCTCACTATATCTCTTGAACTCATTCGTACATTTGTACTCTGTCACACTCACACACAGACACACTGCTACTCACACTTCCATTAGTCAATCTGCTTTTATTATGTTATAAAAGCTTTCCCTGCTTTTCTGCTATACCTGCCTTGCCTTTTAGTGGAGCTTAAAAATAAATATTCTCTATACACTATTCAAAAATAATAATATATTGCCCTGTAAATGTTTGTTACAAGTGCAATGTGAATGAAAAGTACACTTACGTAAATTGCTGTACAGTTACAGTATTGGAAATGAATGAAGCCACATTCTAACATGTAACTTCACAGCATCCAACTAATCTTATGAAATGCTTGACTTTTTCAGCAGCCATGGATTTTATCCAATAACATTTTACATTTTTGTTTTTTTGAGACCCAACTTACAATGTAAAAAAAAAACTCCAGGAGTGAAGCATTGCGGTGAATGGAAATCCAGGAATGGCTGAAGGTGTCACACAATACTCAATCCATCACCATACCCCAAAGCCTCAGCCCTAGTTTCCCTCCTGGCGCCATCCCACATTCTTAGTCCACTCTCCCCTCTTGCATCAGCCCAGTTGTTGTGATGGAATTAAGTAGGCATCTAGACCTACAGAGAGAGCAGGTATTCTGTGGGTGCCTTTGTAGAAATATGTGTATATTCATTAGAGTTGTGTAATTTTTATATGTGCAGAGTAAAAGGTATGCTGGGTGATGGTGACTAGTGTGAAAGAGTGCAGCATGAGTGGTGCAAGTGTAGTGTGAAAAATATGCTGATTTGATTGTGTGTGAGCTGCATGAATGCAATGTGAGAGGAGGGCCCTTGTGAGTGTCAAGTGAGAGGGGTGCGTACAGATTGAGAGGAGTGAGTGCAGGGTTGTGTGAGTGGTGTAAATGCAGGGTGAGTGATGTGCCTGTGTGTGGTGCAGGGTGAGCAGTGAGAGTAAAGGGTGATCTGTGAGAGTGACCAGTGAGTGCATGGTGATAGGAGTTAGTATAGAGTGAGCGGTGTGTCACTATGAGTTCCGGCAGACTATTCTCTCTGTGTGCAGGCAGGATGAACAGAGTGCCTGCATGAATGCAGGCTGAGAGGTTTGCCCGTCTGAGTGCAGGGTGATAGGAGGAAATGCAGGGTGAGTGGAGTGACTCCAGGGTGAGTTTGCGTGGTGTGAGTGCAGGGTGAGTGCTGTGCCCATGTGAGTGAAGTGTGAGCTGTGTGAGTGACAGGAGTGCCTATGTGAGTGCACAGTGAGCAATGTGACAGTGTGGGTGAGAGGAGTGACTGCTAGGTGAGTGATATGGTACATGAGTTTGGGTGCGGGTGAAAGTGAAGAGTGGGAGAAATGAATACATGGTTAGTGATGTGCTTGTTTGAGTGAGATTGGAGAGTGAGCAGTGACAGGTGAGTGAAGTGTCACATGAGTGCATGGTGGACAGTGTGCTCTTGTAAGTGCAGGGTGAACATGGTGAGTGCCTGGTGAGTGGTGTGAGTGCAGTGTGATCACTGGGAGTTCAGGGTGAGCAGTGTGCTCATGTGACCGCAGGGTAAGTGGAGGGTTAACAGCATGAGTTAATGGCAAGGGGCAAAACTGCAGTGTGATCGCTGTGAGTGCAGGGTGAGTGGTGTGCTTGTGTGAGCGCATGGTAAGAGGAGGATGAACGGTGTGAGTGCAGGGTAACAGCTTGATTACAATCTGATCACTGTGAGTGTAAGGTGAGTGGTGAAATTGACCAGTGAGTGGAGGGTCATGTGCGTGCAGTTTGAGCAGTGTGCTTGTATGAGCGCAAGGTAGGAGGAAGGTGAATGGCATGAGTGCATACTGAGCAGTGTGGGTGCAGTGTAATCACTGTGAGTGCAATGTGAACATGAAAGTGAAGGGTGAATGGTGCGAATGAGGAGGGAGTTGTCTGAATGCAGGATGTATTCCCAGACACCAGGTGTAACTCAGCAATGTATTGATGGATGGCATAGGGTTTCAGATATAAGATAAACTATTGCCATTATAGCATCAATCAGGGATGAAGGGTGGCGGAAATAAATAATGAGCTGATCCAGCAACAAACTCTCAGTCTCCTGATTAGTGTTGCCAGCTGATTAGATTTATACCAGCACTACTGATATTTTTGATGTCTTAGCAATTATTTGTGCATACTTCAAACAGCAAATATAAATAGCAGGGTTGCATTAATGATCCATGACTAATAATTACAGGAAACAAAGACAGAAAAGTCATGTTACAAATGAGTACATACCATTTGATATACAGCATTATTATAGCCTTATAGCCCGCCGTAGCGGGCTATACCGGCTATTAAAGGCCCGCTGCAGCGTTAAAGTCCCGAGCCGAAGGCAAGGGACTTTAACAAAAGCAGCGGGACTCCTGAGATGCCTTTTCACAAAAGGAATTCTCCCAATGCGGCAGTAAAAACAAAATACAAATGTAAGGAAAAGGCAGAGTGTGACCCAGGGGGTACTGAAACCAGTGAAAAAACACAAAGCCTTGTTAACTAGTATACAAAGGAATGTAAATGGTCTTTTAAAGACCAGTGAAAAACTTGAGTGTTGGGGAGCTAAGACTCCAGAAACCACCCAGCCGAGCCCACAGCAGCTTGCATATGCCATTTTGGACACCCCCCTAACTGATGCCCAGGAAGCAAAAAACATCTTTTAGAAAGACATTTTACATAACTGGGCAACTCCAAACCAGAGGTTTTACAAATTGTATTTAGCGTAGATGGATGCGTCCCCTGACCACTTTACTAAAAGAAGAGGTTCTTTCCACATAAACTGCCGGAGACCAGTGTGCCTCTAGCTTATGCAAAAGCTTCACCCCTGAAGAAGAAAGGGAAGGAAAAAACATGTTCTAAGAAATCTAGTGCAAAGTGAAAGGATGAAGGAATCATTGTCACTAATAGTGTGGAGGGTCTAAGCACAACCTTATGTGGGAGGAAGCGTTAAAAAGGGAAAATGCATTGAAGAGCACCAATATATTGACTCAAGCAAATGGCCACCTAAAGGCTAACTTTGATAGTTAGAAATTTCAGCTCTACTGACGTATTACCTCCAAAGTTTCGAAAGGTGCAAATCGAGCCCTCATAGAACAAAAGGAAGATCCCAAGATGGAATTAGAGAATGATTCACTGACCACTTTAGAATTTCATTTTAGGGAGTTGTGAAGCTAGGTCAGCTATAACCAGGACATTAGTACCCCTAAAATCCAGATTGCAGCCCATTGACTCCTCAAAGTCGAGATGGTGGAATCAATCAGAAATCCATCTCTCAAAAAATCCAAACTCTTCCCTGGCTCACAGGAAGCTGCTTGTAAAACCCTATCTAGACACCAAACCTAATAATTCATGCAATGCCAAAAATCGACCTTGAGAGTGGCAGAGTGACAGGGGAGTCGGATGCACTGAGCCACCTCCAGCGAACACCCGTTAGCATGTAGAGCTAGCCTCTCAAGTTCCAAACGAACGGACAGAATTGAATCAGAGATGACTTCAACAGATGAAGAGCCCTCACAGTTGCCCTCACAGTTGAGGTACTTATTGGAATGATGCAGTGAGGAGTGAGGATAGCTGAAGAAGACAAGGAAACAATGGCTGCGTGGCTAACAGAAAGCTTCTAACAAAACTCTCAACCTCTCTGATTAAATCTTCTGAAGGACTTTTGACAACTGTTTGAAAGGGGGGAAGACATAGAGTAGACTCCTCGGCCATGGAAGAGAAAGAGCATCCACCCAGAAGCGCTTCTGCTTGGGGATTGGGAGCAAAAGTCTGGAAGGAGAGCATTCTCCTCATAAGCAACAAGCACTGGCATAGCCAATAGGTCTCGCTTTTGGGACCTTATAAGTATTTAGTTATGCAGCACAATATCCTTGGTGCAACAACAACTGTTGCATGGCAAAACACTTATAAGGTCCCAAAGGCGAGACCTATTGGCTATTTCAATGCTTGTTACTGTTTTTGTGGTACTGCAATATATAGGGATGTTATTTGTCAAAGTTTACAGTTTGGATTAGATCATTGGTGGCACTATTGTTCATAGGATCACGATGTCTCCAGTGACAACTTCTTGCTTGCCAGGTCGTGCCGAGGGGTTCCTTTTCCAGTGGTTCTGTTGTCCTGATTGAGCCGAAGGTCCTGCTGCAGTTGTCTCCTCCCTTTGTGTGTGTGGTTGTGGTTGTGTGTGTGTGGTTGTGTGTGGTTGTGGGTGTGGTTGTGTGTGGTTGTGTGTGGGGCTGTGTGTGGTTGTGTGTGTGGTTGTGGGTGTGTGTGTGGTTGTGGTTGTGTGTGTGTGTGTGTGGTTGTGTGTGTGTGGTTGGTTGTGGTTGGTTTTGTGTGTGGGGTTGTGTGTGTGGTTGTCTGTGTGGTTGTGTGTGTGGTTGTGTGTGTATGTGTTGTTGTGTGTGTGTGTGAGTGTGTGTGATTGTGTGTGTGTGGTTGAGTGTGTGTGTGGTTGTGTGTGTGTGGTTGTGTGTGTTTATGTGTGTGTGGTTGTGTGTGTGTGTGTGTGGTTGTGTGTGCATGTGGTTGTATGTGTGGTTGTGTGTGTGGTTGTGTGTGGTTTTGTGTATGGTTGTGTGTGTTTGGTTGTATGTGTGGTTGTGTGTGTGTGGTTGTGTGTGTGGTTGTGTGTGTGGTTGTGTGTGTGGTTGTGTGTGTGGTTGTGTGTGTGGTTGTGGTTGTGTATGCTTGTGTGTGTGGTTGTGGTTGTGTGTGTGGTTGTGTGTGTGTGGTTGGGTGGTTGTGTGTGTATGTGGTTGTGTGTGTGTGGTTGTGTGTGTGGTTGTGTGTGTGGTTGTGTGTGGTTGTGTGTGTGGTTGTGTGTGTGGTTGTGGTTGTGTGTGTGTGGTTGTGTGTGTGGTTGTGTGGTTGGTTGTGGTTGGTTTTGTGTGTGGGGTTGTGTGTTTGGTTGTCTGTGTGGTTGTGTGTGTGGTTGTGTGTGTATGTGTTGTTGTGTGTGTGTGTGATTGTGTGTGTGTGGTTGAGTGTGTGTGTGGCTGTGTGTGTGTGTGTGTGGTTGTGTGTGTGTTTATGTGTGTGTGGTTGTGTGTGTGTGTGTGGTTGTGTGTGCATGTGGTTGTATGTGGTTGTGTGTGTGGTTGTGTGTGGTTTTGTGTGTGGTTGTGTGTGTAGTTGTGTATGGTTGTGTGTGTGTGGTTGTGTGTGTCTGTGTGGTTGTGTGTGTGGTTGTGTGTGTGGTTGTGGTTGTGTGTGCTTGTGTGTGGTTGTGGTTGTGTGTGTGTGGTTGGGTGGTTATGTGTGTGTGTATGTGGTTGTGTGTGTGTGGTTGTGTGTGTGTGGTTGTGTGTGTGTTGTGTTTGTGGTTGTGTGTGTGGTTGTGTGTGTGGTTGTGTGTGGTTGTGTGTGTGGTTGTGGTTGTGTGTGTGTGTGTGGTTGTGTGTGGTTGTGTGTGTGTGTGTGTGTGGTTGTGTGTGTGGTTGGGTGGTTGTGTGTGGTTGTGTGTGTGTGGTTGTATGTGTGGCTGTGTGTGCGGTTGTGGTTGTGTGTGTGGTTGTGTGTTTGGTTGTGGTTGTGTGTGTGTGCATGGTTGTGTGTGTGTGTGTGTGTGTGTGGTTGTGTGTGTGGTTGTGTGGTTGTGGTTGTGTGTGTGGTTGTGGTTGTGTGTGTGACAGTAATACTAAAAGCATCTCAAAATAAAGGAACACAAACATCGAGTTTGGAGAAAGAGAAAGCACATTGTAAGTCAAACGGGCGCAGCAAAGCATTGACACAACAACAAAAACAAAACAAGATCACTTAGCGAAGACTGAGTGCTGATAATGGATACACACAGCCCATCATCTTAAGAGTTCGATTGCAACCAATGTGTACTCAAACCTGCCCCCTCCTTGTGAGTTGCACCCCATATTTCATGAGTTATAACTGCTGCACCCACCATAGCGCTTTGAGATCTAAAGCGCAATATAGGTCTAATCGACTAAGCAGTCGCCAACATGCTGTGCTTTTAAAGAGAATGTGCCAAAAGTTTCCAGCTTCCTCATCATGTCCTCATGAAAGCGCCAACGAAAGGACTCCCTGAATGGTGTAACAGACATGAAGCAGCCACTGCGATCAGAAATAAACACTGTGAACGTTGTCCAGTTTCACGGTAACATTTCCTTAATGTTCCTTAAGTCACAAAACAGTAATACTAAAAGCATCTCAATATAAAGGTACTCAAACATTGAGTTGGTGGAAAGAGAAAACACGTTGAGGCAGCGATGGAAGATACATTTAAGGTGGGCATGATATTGCCTGACGGAGATGCACCCACTGGGAAAATCCCGAACGCTTGTAAGCGCGAAGGCGGGAGGAGGGGCGGAGGCAGGGAGCAAGCAAGAGGAAAGACAGATGGTGCTGAAGGCTGGCGGTTCGTGCGTGCACGCACGCGTGAACGCAAGCTTGTCGCCAGCCAGCAGCACTTTGAAAACTCACCTACTAAAGTCTCTCTGATCAGCGCATGCGCGCTGACTCAGCGAGACCTAAAAAGGGCTTACCTGAGCAAACCCAGAATGGGATAGAGATGTGGTCTGGTGGATGCAGTGGTATTTGTGTGTCCTGGATGCTTGAGTCCTAATCTTATTTTAATTGACTGATCATGGACAAAAAGACTTTAGCTCTCTCTGGCTTCATTTGTGTCAAAACTGGGAGTGCTTGAAAAAGGCGTATCACACGTGTTTAGTATTGAAAAAGAAAATAACGCAATGGGTAGGACACACGTGTGTGTGTAAGTTACCTACTTCATCCACTTTACAGAAGACAACATTTTAACATAATTGCGAACTAAAAAACGTGCAATAAGTAACTCTTGCAGGAACTTAACAAAGCCTTGCATACTTTTTATTTTGCTTGCTGATTAATTATTCGCTAAATTGTCAGTAGGACCATACTGAAAAAATGAAAGAGGGGCAAGTGCCTGCAGAGTGTGAAGGAGAAGGTACCCCCCAGAGTGCCCAACGGCATGTGCACAATCTTTGCAAACGCATGTGCACGCCTCCTATTTTTGAGAATGGTTAAATGAGCTCAGTTTGAGTTCCAGTAATTACCACGATACGGACTAGTCAAGGCAGGTTGAGAGGTGAGCAACAGGAGGCAAATAACTGTGCACAGGCCACCACCAGGTGCGAGAACAAAAAAGCCGGCCTAGCCATCCAGCGGAGTTAGATCGCATGACATAATACGAATTGGGCGTGTTTCGAAACAGTGAACAAGACTTGCTGCTAATATTCAATGGAGTTGGTTTGATGCCTTGCTCAGAGCCTGCTCACAATGGCCCTTGGCCGCCCGCTAATCACTTTCACACCAATCAGGCCCAGTATCCCCCAGAATCCAAGCGCCGCACCAAGCAAGCACAATAGGGCCCCATGCTCTGCTGGGAAAGATGTCGCATGCAATCAGGCCCGCTTCAGGTCACGCCAGTGGGAATGGGTGGAACGCTGGCCCGCTCTCTAGCAGGCAGGTCCATCTAATTCGACTGGTAAACTTGAATTAACGAAAGTCAATTAGGATTTGAACTCAACCTATTTTCTTGCCTGCCAAGCTAGGAAAGCTAGGAAAGACTATAAGACTTCTGTCTCTAATGCCAAAAAGTCCTGGGAGGAGGAGTACTGGCAGACCTTAAGAGAGGCTTCCCTCAAGCGCAACCCCGGTGTCTTCTGGGACGCAATTAGATTAAAGAATAGACCAGTCCATGAACTCCTGACATATAATATCACTGGTATAGCATGGTACGAGCATTTTTATAAACTATATTCCACTGGTTCGGAGAATGTGGCGAAGTTTCCGCCCGAGGAGCTATTCCGCCTCGTGGACGCCCTGAATATTGACCCTTTCACGGAAAAAGAGGTTCATAGTGCTATCCAGTCCATCGTCCCGCAGAAAGCAGCTGGCCCGGACGGCATTCCTGGAGATGTCCTCAAGCTTGATCCATCTAACTGGGGGAAGCTACTTTCTACCCTTATTAATGCCATCTTAAATGGCGCCCCGGTCCCCGAATCTTGGAAGGGGGCCGAGGTCGTTCCCATTTTCAAAAAGGGTGCCCGTGACGATCCAGCTAATTACCGGCCAATTAGCCTGATCGACTCCTCCCAGAAGGTCATCGGGAAAGTGATATTGGAGAGGATACTAACTTGGGTGGATGATAATGGCATCCTCTCTGATTATCAAGCGGGTTTTAGGGCCGGAACAGGCACTATAGAACAGGTCTTTAGGTTGTTTCTTATCTATTGGAAGGTCGTCCTTCTCGGAAAGGGCAGTCTCTATCTAGCCTTCATAGATTTAAAAACAGCATTTGACCTTGTTCCCCGAGATAATCTTTGGCGTGTCCTGGCCACTATGAACATCCCTTCTTATCTGTTGGCCCTGCTAGTAAAACTCCATGATGGCAATTATGCCCAAGTACGTTGGGGTCCTCAGGGCCAGAAAACTGAGAGAATCCCAGTAAACAGGGGCGTCCGCCAGGGTTGTGTTCTCGCTCCCACCCTTTTCTCACTCTATGTGAATGGGGTGGTGGACCACCTGCGGGAAGTCCCGGCTGATGCACCTTCCCTGGCGGGCGAACGTGTTCCAACCCTCCTGTTTGCTGACGATACTCTCCTTTTGTCTAAGACACCTAAGGGCTTGCAAACCCTTCTTGACAGTTTTCAATCTTTCTGCAACGACAGAGGCCTTATTATTAATACCACCAAAACAAAATACCTAATTTTGAATCCTCCGAAGAAATTAGGTCGGCCTCCAGCCTTAAATGCAGTTCCTCTCGAAAGGGTCAAAGAGTTTGATTATTTGGGCATCCGCATTACAGATACCATGCGCTGGGCATCCCATGTACAAAAGATGCTCTTAACCCACAAGAGGGTCACTGGTGCCCTTCTCAGAGAGCATCGTTCCTCCTCAACTAGGCCTATAGCTCCAGCACTGGATATATACAAGGCAAAGGGCGTGAGCTCAGCACTCTACGGTGCTGAACTATGGGGCTCAAACAATATTGAGGAACTTGCTAAATCCGATTCCAGCTTCTACAAGGAACTGATGGCACTTCCACAGAGTACACCTATAGTGCCTTTATTGTCGGACTTAGGGTGCCATGCGCTGTTAGACCTGGCAAAAGTACACCCTCTACTTCTCTGGGCACGGCTCTGGCGGACCCCGGAGCTAACTAAGTATGCGGAGGGCCTGTCCGAAATACTTTCCATGCCCTCTTGGAATAAGATCAAATGGCTGAAAGATGTTAAGACCCTTCTCTACGATCTTGGTCTTAAAGATGCTTGGATAAACAGAACTTCGCCCCCGAAAGCTGAGTTGAAGAAAATCTACTGGAGTTGGGTTATAGGTAAAAGGAATTCTAGTTCCCAACTAGGTAGATGCACCACTGAGTTCCTTCTTCTCAAAGATGTAGTTTGCTTTGAGCCTTACCTCGATATTATTCAGAAGCCATATGACCGTGCCCTCTATTTTAAATTTAGGGTTGGTACCCTCCCGGTGCGCGAGCTGACCGCTCGCTGGAAATTTCCCTCTCAAACTTCACCTTTTTGTCCTTTCTGTGAAACCAAAATTGAATCTATTGCACACGTGCTTTTCGCATGCCCAGAATATAAATTCCCAAGATCATATTGGCTTAAACCTCTATGCAGAACCTTGGGCACACGTGACCACCTTATAGCGCTGCGTATTCTTAAATCAGACACGCGATCTATGTACGCTTGCGCTCTATCAAAATTTTTAAGGTGGGCCTGGCTCCTAAGAACTAAAGCTCTTGCAGTTCTTGGCTAAGTAGCCTGGCTGTTTCTTTTACTTGCCTGTGTATGTTTTTTTATATTGTCCTATTTATAATGTTTACATGTTTTTTATAGAAAATCTTGTAGATCTTGGGAATATGATGAGTTTATATTTATATGATTCTTATATTGGTGCCACATGTTTGTATATTTTATATTTGTATGTGCTTTTTAAGATATCTTTTTATCGAAATAAAGCTTATTTCAATCAACTGCAATTGCGGCCGCAAACTATTCATACATTCCACTGCAAATAATTCATTTAATTGGGACAAACCTTTTATGCTTCCCCCTCCACTCCCATCTACTGATTTATAAAGGGCAGCAAAGTCCTTTTCTACTTTGTGAACCAGAAAGACATTTCCAGCCCACTGGATATTAAGATTTCCTGTTTACTGTTGAAAAGCATGTATTTCTGCGACTCACAGACCTTTCGACCACAAAACAGAATTGTATATCGTACCAAAAGTAAATTCAATCTAGGGGCTCTCCTGAGACTATCACCAGGGGTCCAATTCTGGCAAGTTTGCGATGTTTGAGAGAGATGGACACATGCCTCGCTTTGACTCCGACAAGACCCAACATGCTATTTAACGTCAACTGCAGGTCAAATCCTCTGGAACAAAAGACTCTGAGCTCATTAAGGGGCATATTATCAAGCACAGCGTTAAAATTATCGCCGCTTTAGCAGCAGAAAACTGCCGCTAAAGCGGCGATAATGGGCTTGATAATATGCCCGTGAGAATTCCAATAGAAGCCCATGTTCACACCAGAACATGGGCTTCTATGGGCATTCTGAAGGGCATATTATCAAGCCCATTTTCGCCGCTTTAGCGGCAGTTTTCTGCCGCTAAAGCGGCAATGACTTCAACGCCGTTTCTTGATAATATGCCCCTAAATTCTTTCATTGAATTAATATTAATATGATCATTTTTAAGATCACTGTTACTACTTCAAATATCATGATCCACTATGTTTTTATTAATATTTCTACTAATGCAATTGCTATCTATATATCACGTATTCTATGCAAATAATTATTCTGTTAAAACGCAATTATTATAATAAAAACTCCTGCCATTACTCTAGATCATTTTTAATACCTTAAGTATATGATCAGTATTTTGTTTATTATCATATCAAATGGAGGACTGTGAGTATTTTTAGTATCTCTCCCATTAATATATTATTAATAATAAAAATAACAAAACTGTATTATTATTATTAATATTACTATTGTCATCATTTATAACAGTAATAAAATTAGCAAAAAGACTACTACTAATAATGGCATTATTATCATTCTTTTTCTTCTTCTAGTAATATTTTTATTATTAATAATAATAATAACAATAATGATAAAATAATTGTTATTTTACATGTTCTATGCTGTTTTTGCCTTTGCGCCCTTCTTCTTACTGTTTTTTGCAGCAGTGGCCCTCGCGTGTTTTGTAGTGTTTCAAGGAACACTGGTTTAATGGTTTCAGCTCTAGCTGATGTTTGGCGAGGTGCTGTATTTTTCGTGTTTTCTTGTTTTTTCTGAAAACCGAGCCGAATGCCAGCAGTGTGCCGCTTCCAAGGGGAGTTAATTGCATGCCCTGTGTCAGGCTGCTGACAAAACCAGATTGAGGAAGAAAAAGAAAAAAAAATAACAGAGGGAGCATTTCTGCTCTTCCTCATTAGCGGTGCCACTTGACAACAGGGCTGTGCTTGTCGGTCTTTTATATCTGTGTGTCAGCTAACATCGGTTTCGGAAATAACTATACAGCCGTTTTAGGCATGAATGAGGGATCTCTCCCTCCATCCCTTTCAGACACTGGCTTTATGGAACTCTCCCTATCTCTACAGATAGTGTATATATATTACCTAATTGCGGCCGGTCGCCAGTAGGTAGTTATAGGTAGGACCTAATTCCCATAGGAAGAACGTTTATGTTTTGTGAATAACTTTGGAACTACTTGACAAATCTTCACAAAATGTTCAAAACGTATACTTTAGTTGGTTTGGCTGCTGTGTTGAACATTTCAGGGTCATCCGTCAAGTGGAAGCCGAGAAAAAGGGAGGTCCCAAAACACATTTTCCCCATGTTAATTTCCATAGGGATTTTTAACATGACTACAGCCCGAACTGCTAGACAGAATGACACCAAATTTGACAGAAAACTAACCCTTGGTCCAAAAAGCACGCTTTTTGTATTTTGGTGTAAATCCATTTAGTAGTTTTGGAGCTATTAAATGGCAAAACATACAGATAGCTGAGGACGCGGATCCTCCCACAGGAATCCATGGATCTGCGCACCAAAGTAAAGACCCCATTGGCTTTTCACAGAAAAGTTGCGGCCACCATTTTCTTTTATCAGGAAACGGCTCAAATTTGGGCTGTAATGTTTATGAAGGGGACAGGGTAGAGCCTCCCTGACCCCATAGGGGAAAGCATAAATTGTTATGTTAAAATTTGTCAAAATATTTTTTGATGTGGTCCCAGACGCGGGGCTCAGCACAGCCCCCGGTTTAAATCTGAGGGGGGATCCATGGAGTTGCAGCAATTGTCAAAAACATTTATATATATACAATCACACACCCACTCAAACAGGCAGTCAAACACTCTGACAGTCACTCTGAGACCCAGAGAAACACTCTCACACCCATTCTCACAGCCAGAGAGACACCCTCACACCCAGTGTGATACCCAGGCTCACACCGAGTGTGATACCCAGGCACACCCTCTGACACCCACTCTCACACCCAGACACTCTTTCACCCAATCTCACACCCAGACACACTCTCACATGCACTCCTAGACAGAGAGTCTCATAGCCACTCACACCCAGACACACACTTATGGTTCCTGCGGTTGAAATGTGGGGCAGTGGAGCTTTTGGGGTCAGGGTATATGGTCTCTGACCCCCTGTGAATAACTAAGATGTGGCTAAAGAGTAAGTAATGGGCAGTAAATGCCCACAAACATATTCTTTGAAGTTTTTTACACACTCAGTCAAACAGGCAGCCAAACACTCTCACAGTCATCCTCACACCAGAATCACACTCTGATACCCACGCTCACACCCAGTCATACACTCTTACTTTTAGCGTTACATCTAGACAGACTCTCTCATATACCCAGATAGTCACTCTCACACTCACTCTCACACCCAGACACTCACACACCCACTCATACATCCAAGACACCCTTTCACACCCACTTTCAGATTAAGAGACGTACTCTCACAGTCAGAGACACACTGCCACATCCAATCTCACACCTAGAGACACCCTCTTACAGCCACTATCACCCCCAGACAGGAACTCTCACACCTACTCACTTACCTATACTGATACTGTCACAGCCATTCACAAACCCACGCAGAGACTCTGACACTGACTTTTACACCCATACAGACACTGTCACACCCATTCACATACCTATACAAACACTCTGACACCCACTGTGATACCCAGTCAGACATTGTCACGCCCATTCACAAACCTATACAGCCACACTTACATCCATACAGACACTCTCACAACCACTCAGATACCCATAAAGACATTTTCACAACCGGTCATATACCCATCAGCCACCGTCAGACCATTCACAAACCCAGAGAGACACTGTCACACCCATTCACAAACCTATACAGAGACTCTCACACCCACACTTAAACCTATAGAGATACTCTCACACCCACTCCCTCAACATGGCTAGGTGCTTAGGAGCTGTCTAAACAGCCCCTTTACATGTTTTTGCCCTTGGTTTTTTAACCCCCTCTCAGAGTGCGAGAGAGAAAATGGCGGCCGCCACTTCCTGGTTTCGACCGATTCGAATGTTTACTAAGATCTAACAGCCAATCAGATTCGCGCTCGCGCACGTCACCGTACGCGTACGGTAAGCTTACCGTAAGCGCACCGTAAGCTGGCTCAGATATATATATTGATTTAAAGGCTATTTTCTCAGGAACTACTGAACAGATTTACACCAGACCTACAAAAGGCACTTCCTTGACCTGAGGACTACCTCTCTGCCAAATTTCAAGTAACTCCGTTCAGCCGTTCGGGCTGTAGCTGTGTCTAAAGGTCCTATGGAAAAATGCATGGGAAAAACACGTTTTGGGACCCCCCTTTTATCTCAGCCCCTGCTTGACGATCCCCCCGAGACTTTCAGGGTAGAAGCGGATCGTAGCCCCCCACCTATTTTGAAAATTTCACGAGGCTTCGTCGACCGGCGCCAAAGTTATTCCAAATAGAATGTTGCGGTTTTCCTATGGAAACAGGGTCCTAACTATAACTACCTACTGGCGACTGCCAGTAGGTAATATATATATATATATATATATATATATATATATATATATATATATATATATATATATATATATATATATATATATATATATATATATATATATATATATATATATATATATATATATATATATATCAAGGTGTATTGAAGAATGAGTGGGTGTATGAGTGTCTGTATGGATGATTTAGTAGGTGTGTGACTGACTGTATAAGTGAGTGATTAAACATGTCTTACTGAATGCATGAGTTAGTGAGTAAACTGTGTGAATGTCTGTATCAGTCTGTCTGTTGGTGTGTAAGTGACTGCATGGGTTGGTGAGTAGCTACATGAGTGTCTATATGGGTTATTGATAGGTTGTGTGAGTATCTGTATGGGTGCCTGTATATCTGTGCAGGTGGGTGGGGGTGTGTGACTCTGTGCATAAATGTGGGTGATTCACTGGGTGTATGGGTTCAAGAGTGCATCTGTGAAGGGCTGTGTGGCTGGGTGAGTGTGTGTATGGGTGTGTTTGTGAATGTTTAGATGTCTCAGTGGTACATGTGTGAGTAACTACATATGTGAAAGGCAGTACATGTGAGTGTTGGACTATATAAATGACTATATGTGAGAGTGAGTGATTGTGAGACTAGCTGTATGGATAAGTGTGTGCTTGTGTCAGTGATTGTATAACAGAGTAAGTATGTGTTAGTATCGGTATGAATACGTGAAGGGGTGTGTGTATAATTGTTTAGGTGAGTAAATGGGAGCGTGATTGATTTTTTGCATGACTGACTATGTGTGTGAGTAACTCTATGGAGAGTGTCTGTATAGGTGTATGAGTGCATATGGTAGTGCTGTATTGATGAGTGACTGCATGTACAAGGGACTGAATGGGTGAATGAGTAGATGTGTGTGTAGACCTAGGAATCAGTGAGTGGGTATGTAGTAACTGGTATCAGTGTGTCTTCGGTTTTGAAAATGGTAGTCTGCATTTTAGAGTGGGTGTATCAAAGGCTATATTAGGGTGTGAGGAGGTGTATCAGATTATCACGTGGATTAAATCATCAGTGATGTCATGTGAGCTTTCATCAGTGATGTCATCAGTAATGTCACTGACCATGTCATGAGTGATGTAATATGTGACGTCATTAGCAGTGCATTGCGGGGGCACGAGTTCTAGTTACCTCTACAAACTATAACGGCCGAATTGCTCTGGTTTTGTATGAGTGAAATATCCAACTAACTAGAACATCCCTGAAACCTATGGTTTTTTCAGTGAATTTTTAAGGTTTTTAAATGCTAATTTTTAAATATAATGTCCCTGAAACCTATGGTTTTTGCAGTGAATTTCAAAGGTTTTTTAAATGCTAATTTCTAATAATAATATCCCTGAAACCTACATTTTTTTCAGTGAATTCCAAAGGTTTTTAAATGCAAATTTCTAACTATAACGACCCTGAAACCTTAGTTTTTTTCTGTGAATTTCAAAGGTTTTTTAAATGATAATTTCTAGCTATGCCTACAGAGGTAGGACATGTGCAGAAAGAGGAAGAAAGGTGCAGAAAGAAGCAAGAGATATGCAGAAAGAGGCAACAAAAGTCCAGAAAGATGCAGAAAGAAGCACGAGATATTCAGAAAGAACCAACAGAGGTGCAGAAAGAGGCCATGTTGCAAAGTTATCCTGTGCCCCCAACTGTTTTTGCTGATGGGTACTGGTGGTAACTGACTCTGACTAACCAGGCCTAGAGCCAGTACTATGCTAAAAGACACTTAGAATACAGTGAAAACACCTACATACACTAAGGTACACTATGGGTTGGGGTACGCCAGTGATTCGCATGACCTCCCCTGTAAGGCCCTAGTACAAAATAGGGCAGGGGGTTAAAACTAACCTCTAAGGCAGAGGTGCAGCAAGATGCTTCTTTAACTAGTAGTCGCGTTTGCAGAGTGGTAGAGAAAGGGTGCTGGGCCTCCGACCAGTGCTCAGGAATTCTGCTGCGTAGGACTTACAGGAGGTACCAGGAGGTCTTCTTGGCCCCCAAAGTCCCTCAGGAGTAAAGTGGACATCATCCCCATCCCGTAGTCTGCCAGGAAGCACGTTTGCAGAGTGATGGAAAAAGGGGGCGTGGCCGTCGAAGACGTTTTAGCAATCCTACTGTGTGGGACTTACTGGAGGTAACAAGAGGGGTAGATGGCCCCCAAGGATATTGGGGGCCATCTACCTCTCCTATTACCTCCCGTAAGTACCACTCAGCAGGATTGCTACGGTTCTCATAATAGGCCACGCCCCCTTTTCCCACCATTGGTGGAGTCCCCTTCACTGCTGTGGGTCCTTAAGGGCCAGCTAGCCTACCTCTTATCTCCAGTAAGCACCACACAGTGGGATTGCTGAGAGGTGGACACAGGCCATGCCCCTTTCTCCCACACTCTGCAACCGCACCTACTGGTGTGCTATTTGTTGGTGGATGAAGCCAACTAGTCCACCAGGTACCTCCAGTAAGCCCCACACAGCTGGATTGCTGAGAGTGGTCCGAGGCTACGCCCCCTTTTTACACCACTCAGCAAACGTGCCACAGGACACAAGAGGACCTCATCACCCCACCAGCAGTGCCACCGAATGTGCAAATGTGCAAAAAATACAATATAATAAACGGATGATAAAAATACAGTAATTGCAGAGGCAGCGTCTAAATATTTTTTTGATTATTTTCTTACAGATACGTTTGAATACTACAACTTACATATTACAAACAGGTATACAAATCTTCACTAGAGTTAAGGCCCTGAGGTGTCTTACAGTCTAACTCTAGTATATACCTTGTTTCAAGTTGTCTAAGGAGAACCCCTCGGTCTCCACCTCTTCTCAGAGGGGGGACTGTGTCTACCACAAAATATTTCAAGACACTGACATCTTTATCGTGAAACTCTCCAAAGTGCCTAGCAACGGGTTAGGCCTGATCACCATTGACTATTGCCCTTATGTGCTGGAGTAGCCTTTTGTGTACCTGCAATCTGGTGCTACCCACGTAGCACAGGCCACAAGGACACTCCAGCACATAAACTGCAAAGTCAGTTTTGCAAGTTAGTTTCTTGTCAATGTGTGCAGGCTCATTCTTAAAAAGTGTTGTATATTCAGTTCGATTAATCCCGTATTTACAGGTTTTGCACGTCGAGCACTTACGAAAGCCCTTGCTGACATTTAACCAAGTACTGCTAGATCTCAACTCAGGGCTACTCTTACCTAGCGAGTTGCTCATAGATCTGGCCTTCCTGAATGTAATACTGGGTGACCTGGTTAAATTGCTCTCCAATATAGGATCATTTTTTACAAGTATACAGTTTTTGTTCACTATCTTTTGGATAGCAAATGCTGGTTGCTGTAAGGATAAGCCTTGATGGTTGTTCAGCTACTGCTGGCAACTCGGTAGCTTTTTGGATTTTGCATATCAGAGCCTGCGATCTCTCCATTTTTCTGGCTTTCCTATGGCTAGATTTATTTCACCAATAGAATAGCCCCTAGCTAAGATTCTCTTATTGTTCTCCTGCGGAGCTTTTGCACACTCCGAGTCAGTGCTGCAAATTCTACGAATTCGCAGCATCTCCCCATATGGGATGCTACGGACTAAATGTGCAGGCTGATGGCTGGTAGCATGTATAATGTGTATAATGTGTTGCCAGATGTAGGTTTCCTAAATAATCTAGTCTCAAGATTATTGTTGACAACCATTATTTCAACGTCCAAAAAGAAAATGGATTCTCTGCTGAGATGCCTGGTAAAATGTAGATTTAAACTGTTAACTGAGCGACTGGCAACCACAAGACTCCAGTGTTTCTCCCAATTTATTTATTCCAACAATCAGACTCAGGTGAGTAAATAAACCAATTGCATTTTGGGACTGGTAGTCTTATAAATTGGGAGAAACACTGGAGTCTTGTGGTTGGCAGTCGCTCAGTATGCAGAGTAGCCTCAGATGAAGGGCAGAGTCCCGAAACGCGTCAGGCTCTGCTGGCGTTGAGTGATGTCTGCTTCTTGCCTTGAATTGAACTTGCTGACTGGGAGTGTGCCCTGCACATTATTTTATTCTGCTCCCATCGGCAGACAAACGCGTTTCGGCCATGCTGGCCTTCGCCAATATCTATATATCTATATATCTATATATATTCCTCCTTTCTTCAAATTTGCCCAGGGAGGTGGTGGTTCCCGGGGGAGGGGGTCCACAACAAACCCCCTTAATTATTCTATTTGTGCCCTGGGGAGGTGGCAGTCTGCAGGGTGTGGGGGAGGCCTCAGGGCTTTCCCTGCCCTTTAAATAAAAAAGAAAATGTGCCCTGGGGAGGTGACGGTCACCGAGGCAGCTTGGGAGGCCCTACAGCTTCCCCTGCATTACTTAAAAAAATAAACAGTGTGCCTCGGGAAGGTGGCATTCCCCAGGGCAGCGGGAAGGGGCACAGAAGCCACCAGCGTTAATATTAAATCTAGCCCCGGGGAGGTGGCGGTCCCCGGGGCTGTGGTGGGGCTGCGCGGCCCCACACCTTTCAATGTATCTAGCACCAGGGAGGTATCAGTCCCCCAGGCTGCAGGGGGCCTGCGCAGGCCCTCTACATCATTATTTAAACTTGCCCCCGGGACCTAGCCCACCCGAAGCTAGATTAAACAAAGTGCGGTGGCCCATGCTTTGTTTTAAAAAAAAATGTTGGCAGGAGTCGGGGATCCAACATGACTCCTGTGGAAATTGTTTTAAAAAATGCTTTTTTTGCCCTGGGTAGTCCCTGTGGGTCCCCCACAAGAGGCCCAGGGGGGTCAGGGTGTTTCTACCCTGCCCCCTTTTCTTTTTCTTAATGTTTTTTCTGGTGACTCGGTTTGAGCGAGTCACAAGATGGGTGCCAACACTTCCTGGTTTGAAGTGTTGGCAGCCAATCAGATCTCAGGCACAAGATCGGGAGGGGTCCGGGATCCACCGTGGCCTCAGTTGTATATCTAAAAAATCTAAGCAATTACTGAATGGATTTACACCAAATCACAAAACGGCACTTCAATGCCAAATTTGGTGTAATTCCATTCGCAGTTCGGGCTGTAGTCGTGTCTAAAGGTCCTATGGGAATTAACATGGGGAAAACACGCTTTTAAGGATTCCGTGGTTCTCGGCCCCCGCTTGACATATCATCCCAAAACTTACAAATTAGCAGCTAAAGTGAGCATCATAACAAGTTGGAACATTTTGTGAAGATTCGTCAAGCTGCCACAAAGTTATTGGCAAAACACACAATCCTTTTCCTATGGAAACTAGGTCTTAACTATAACTACCTACTGTCTACCGCCAGTACGCAACACATATATATGTATGTATGTATGTGTGTATATATATATATATATATATATGTGTGTATTTATATATATATATATATATATATATATATACATATATATGTATATATATATATATATATATATATATATTGCTGCCCAGACGCTTTGTTCACACAAAGTATGAGGTGCACTCACGAGTAGTTTCAATCAGCTTTATTATTCCAAATCCACCATAGCTGACAAACGCGTTTTGGCCGATGCGGCCTTTGTCAATGTCAGCGTGCTCCCCTATTTTCACCCATTATATACATTGTACACATTTCATTGTGACAAAAAGCGGACTTGCGAAAACATTACATTTACGTCATTTCATTCAAATCAAAAACGGACTAGAACCAAATGTTATTATCACAGCAGCCAACTTTGAATGTGCATATTGGCGAATAAAAACTTGTTTTCTGATGATATTATGAATGTGGTCGATAATTTGCAATTCCACATTTCGCAATTCACACTTCATGGTTTTTATTGTCACCACTCCATCCATCACACCCTGAATGGGCCCTTAGCTTGATCACCAATATACATCCATATGACTATTGTACTGTCCTGGATGGACAAATGTCTTACAGTTTTTTAGTTTGGCCGACCTCTCACATCAGCACAAACTTAACCATCCTGGGTTTGCCACCACCTTTTAGCAGGCTAGTTGTTATATACATTTCTTCTTATGTAACATTTATATTTCTTTTCTAGTCCGAAAAATCAATTTCACAAGCCCAGCTGCGATATTTTTCTCAAAAATCATTGTTTCAATTAACAGCACAACACCAGAGGAGGACATTTCATATGTTTACATGTTTTTTGCGATGAATGAGGTTCACTGCTGTTCATTTCATATATACAATATTCATCTCTATCCAACATGTACCCATAATTCCTCTTTACTATTAAGGCCGTACGGGGCTAGTGTTCTTAGTTCTATAATGTACTTTGACTCTAATTGCCATAGGGGTTTTTACTCTGGCACCTCCTCTCTCCTTCGCCTGTACCTGATCTATACAAAAAAGCTTAATAGTTTACTGTCACTCTGATGGTGTACTGCAAAGTGTCTGGCAAATCCTTATTGGTTATCGCCCGCATGTGTTTCAGGACTCTTTTCTTTGCTTGATGTACCGTGCTGCCTACATATAGCAAGTTGCACGGACACATCAGGCAATACACTACAAAATCTGTATTGCGGTTGAAGAGTTTTAAGATTGTTTTCTTAGAGTCTCTTCCTGGCACCTGATATTCCTTTACTTTCACACTTTTCTTGCAGGCCTTGCAATGAAGGCAAGGATAGAAGCATCTTATTTCTAACTTTCCCCTACTTTTGTTGTCAAAGTGACTATGGACTAATAGATCTTTAAGGGATGTGTTCTTCCTATAAGTGATGCTCGGGTGTTGGGGTGAAGATAAACTCCTACAGAATTTGCTTTGAACGCCATCGCAACATAACCTGGCGGTGTTGGACATCACCATTGTGGGGCGTGCCTTTTAGTCATTATTTGCTTGTGGCCTTGATATAGACGGCTCTAATTCTTGATATAATAACATACCGGACAGGAAACAGCTCACTAGCAGGGAATCTTATGATCTTTTAGCTCATGGAAGTGTTTGACTCCACCATCATCTAGTGCCCTGAAGAAGTCCTGCACTAGGACGAAACGCGTCGGCTGTACTATGTGTTGAGTCATTAGAACTGGACTCTGTGTTTTATCTACGTGAAATGAAAATGGATTAAAAAGAAAAAAATTAAGAACTCTCTTTATAACTGTCCTTATTGATCAAGTTCCGTTGTGTGGTGCACCTGTGCTTTTGTTCTGAATTGTTAGGTTCCTGAGGGAACAAGCACTGTGACGGTGGGTGCCATTCAGTGTGCACATAGATCCCAGCAAGTATAGAAGGGACAAGATTGATGGAGTGATAATAGGTTAGGTGCTGGCAGCTATAAGGTTCCACTGTTAGGTCTATTTGTTTATGCTTTCCACAGTGTGTTGCTCCGTTTTTGAATTTTCCAGGCCAGTTTTAATGGTGAAGAACTTTTTAAGCTTGAGTTTGCGAATAAAACAAAATACATCAACTTTTGTACTGGTGTAATTGAAGCTGCTCTCTGGACAGTAGTTTAATCCAAGTGATAATAGTTGTTTTTCTGCCTGGGTTAGCATAATGGACAATAGATTTATGATAGTTTTATCATCTACTGTTATTTTCTGCGCCAATGACTTTTTTTCTTCGGTTTTGTATTTTTTCCTTTTGCACCTTGACCTTCTTCGTTGCGTTCCTTCTTTTTCGGTTGGCCTCTTAATTTGTCAGCCTCAGGGTTTGTCGACATTCTAGGACAAAAAAAATCCACCTCTTCTCCAAGGCTCAGTTTAGTTTTTAGGTCTCGCCTGAGCCAGCGCATACTCTGCTCTGTGAGACATTTAGTTAGTGGGCTTTAAAAAGCCTACCACAACTTTTTGTGTGGCATACTGTGTGTGGTTACGCGCACAGGCACGAGCAGAGGCGCCATCTGGCTTTCCTCTCGCTCTCCCAAGCGCGCACGCCTCGCTCCGCCTCTTTATCTTGCTCACGCTTCAACGCCCCTCCCCCACCACAGAGCACGTCTCGCAGCCGCGGGTCTTGTTGCACCTTCTCTCTGGCTCATCTACCAAGCCTCGGCGCTGCCCAAAGCTAGAGCGATAAAACGCTGTATTCAGTCCCACACCCCCGGGCTACCCTTTGCCGACCAGTGTTTGTGCTTTGAAGCTGTCAAGCCCTCACCAGACTCGGGCATGGTGCAGACAAACTTTCTTTTTGAACCGAAGGAAATAGCCGCCCGAGACACATCAAGGTTCCTGCCCACCCGCCAGTTACTGCTCTTCACTATAATTACATGTCTTCAGGTTGTATTTACCAGAGCCCAGTAGATTGTTTCTGTTTGAAGCCCGGCTCTTTATTGCCTCCATTTTGCTGGCTCGTCATTGTGCGGACGGGGATCAAACGGGCAAGGTGATTGTCAGGTGTGTTCATAGCTCAGACCGAGCTTCTGCCGGTGCTTCCTAGAGTAGATCGACCCCTGCAGACAAATTAGGCCGCTCCTGGTATTATGTTGGTCGATGCTAATCTCGCCCTGTCTGGAGTTCATGTCCGGAAGCTGGTGCCTGGTAATGGCAAACTTGAATGGCCATTTCTCTGTCTGCAGACCCTACCTGGGTCTGATGCGGTCCTTATTGCATTGGACTTCTTTGTGCTTTTGGTGGGCCCCAGATCTCTTTGAATCCTGTCTCTGGTTCATTCAGTCAACTGTGCAACCAACCTTTACGTTAAAAGCATTCTATGCGTTGCATCTGACGCTTCCGTCGAGTACCCATGCTCTTGTTCCTCTCACACATCTTATGCGTTCCCTTTATATAGAACAAACCACTGGTTTGCCAAATGCCATGGGCCCTGATGCAAGTTTAGAAAATGAGTTGCCTTCCTTCTGATCGGGTAGTAAAAGACAGTTGTAATAGGGGTGCTGTGGGCCACTCACCCTGGGTTCCAGTACATGTGCCTCACTTCGTAGCCACAACTTCCATTGCAGATATTTGTCCTACCATTATTTCTGAATTCAGCTGGATATGCTGTTGGGCCAAGGGCAAAGGCTCAGTGAGTACAGGACAATTTCCACCCTACATCTGTAAGCAAAGTATTCATAATGGACTGTAACCTCATAGTTACAAACCAGCTTTGAGGTTAGTGTCTTTTTGAATGGAAACCAACTGGGATTCATGTCCCCAAATGGCAGAGTCAGTCCCTCACTCCTCCCCACCCTCATATTTGAGAGGAAGTGTTGCACATGATGGAGGCCATACTGCGTTCACCTCCAAGGATAAAATCCTCTTTTGAGTTACATTACTGGCAAGTAGCATTTGGGGGCTTTTTGGCTAACATAAGTTCTAATCTGTGCCACCTCCCTTCTTTACAACAGTTGGGTCTTGTGTTGCTCCCTTTGCTAATTTAATTCATCAACACTACGTTTTGATGCAAAATGCACAAATATCACATTCAGAGGATTAGCAGGCCATCACACCGTACTTCAGCATGTTTGGACGAAAGGGGAAGCATGCACAGCCAGCTCTGCTCAGTGCCCCTCTAACCTTCCCTGACTTCCCCAGTCCCACCCCTCGTGCTCCTCTTTTTTCCTCCGCGCCGTATAAAACACTCTTTTCATCTCTGGAGATAATCGAGCGCGGAACATGAAAAAAAACGTAAACTGGTAACTTCTTTGCAGTTTCCATTTGCACCATGCCTGCGGGTGTGCAAAATACGATAATAATTTGAGATTCTACAGTCCTCGTGAAGCAGACGGCATCGGTCAGACCACAAGTGCATTAGCAACTTTATTTGCAGCAAAACGGTGTTCTAAATAACCAGGAGAGGGACTCAGCAAGCAATAATAAACATACATGCGACCACGCACTGAAATCAAAGCCCCTTCTTCAAGTGACAATAATGCTGACATCACATTTAGGATGCGTTCTAAATATTTGATCTAGCGCAGATCTGGCCTCAAGTTGCAACTGCGCACTTTACGGATACATTTTTTATTGTAGCAGGAATATCTCAACATAGAACAGATTTTTTTTTTTAACTGAGTTTTACATAGCACCAGTTGCATTAAATGAGGACACATTGATTTTTGTTAGGCACAGGGAGTTTAAGTGATTTGCCCAGAATCACAGGATGTTCAGCGTCGGTTCGAGACAGCGCATGCGCACCATCTAGAGCCGAGACCTAAAAAGGAGTTAACAATGGCACACATTGGCATAGCCAATAGGTCTCGCCTTTGGGACCTTATAAGTGTTTAGTTATCCAGCACAATATCCTTGGTGCAACAACATCAACTGTTGCATGGCTAAACACTTATAAGGTCCCAAAGGCGAGACCTATTGGCTATGCCAATGCTTGTTTCTATTGCGCTGCTGAAGCTGCCACATTCCGAGCCCGATTCATTTGTTAAGGACTCTGCATCAATGCTGGATAATTCTACAATGTTACCAGGTTTCTGTGTTCCTTTTGTTATATTACTTATTGTCCTGTCATTGAATCTCAGCCTTTTGGCATAGTCAGCCTGATCGCGTGCAAATTTATGAGCCGTGCGAATTTTGATTTTATCTTCATGCTTCTTTAGTCACTCTTTTATTTCATTCCTCGTTGTCAATATATAGTCCGTCATTTCTTATTTACTCAATTCTTCATTGATTTTATCAATTTCCTATAATAGTACCTGGCGATCTATTTCGGCGTATTTGATTAAGATATTTACTATGTTGCTGCTAAATTGCTTTCACCCCATGCCCTGAGCATATTTGGATTCGGGTTATCAAATTAGGCGCAAGGAGAATTCTTAGTCCTCGTGCGACTCTTCCCACTTCCACATATTTCGTCAATGACTTGTGTTCCCACCACTTTGTAATCTCATTTCTCATCATCTATATACATACACAGACATAGTACACATAGTATGCCCTCAGAAATAACAAATGCCCAGTTATTACTAAGGTTAAGGTCCTGATTTAAAGTTTGGCGGACGGGTTACTCCATCACAAACATGATGGATATCAAGTCTACCGTATTACAAGTGCCATTGGATATAAAGCACTTGTAATACGGCAGACAGGATATTCGTCACATTTGTGGCAGAGTAGCCTGTCTCCTACAATCTAAATCAGGCTCTAAATTTTCACTGAAAATGTAACAAAGTTTCAGCAAGTCAAGTTTTGTGTTTTGTGCTGATGTAACCTTTTTGTGTCTGTCTGTTTTCCTTTTAAACACCCATAGGAAACTTTGCTTGCAGCCCAAGCAAAAAAGGCAAAATAGAGCTCCACCAAACTTCACATAAAACTAGTACTTAACTTAGAGCTGCTACTTTTCTTGGTTTTGTGTAAGATAATTTCTTGAGACACAGCATTCGGAAAATGTGTTGGGGGTACTTAAAGGGTTAATTATAGAAATATTTAATCATTGTTTGCATATTTCTGGATCCTCAAATCCTCTGATGATAATAAATTTGAAAATTAAACAACTCCCATTTACCAGAGGAGCATGCCTGTGCCGGATTCTTGAAGTATTTGAGCAATCTGATTGGCTGTAAGAAACTGGACATTTTGTTGAGGAAGTCAATATAATGTGACGGACATGCCTGCCTCGTGAAAAAACGTCATGGCAGACATAAGGGGACATGAGGAGCATCCACTGATTCTAAGGTGGATGTGTAAACGGTATCAGAGGAGCAAAATCTGCCCACAAAAATAAAAGAAACTCCACATTTATAAGCAAGTCCTGCATCCGAATCAGGATCCACAGATTCATCAATCCACTGATAGACCTGCAATGTTTTTGAAATTTATTTTTTCAGAAATTCTTATAGGAAAAAGGTAAAATAACAAAAATTCGCCGTGCAACTATGCCTGGCAAAGGCCATGCAGAGGCGGCCCTGTGTACACCAGGGTGGTTCAGGATTTGGCCACAAGCTAGGTCTGTTCCCACCACAGTTCACTACGCACAGTCTGTTCCCACCACAGTTCATTACGCACAGTCTGAGGCCATGTACTAATGCAAAAAAAACAGATGATGGGTGGAATGCTGAACAAATTAGGCATTCACCCCAAGTCACAGATCTGGGTTAAAGCCAAAGTTTTTTTGCTCAATATGCCATTCCAGGTTGGACCCAACCATATGCAAATCAGTCTTGTCTCTGCTCCCCATGGGAAAAATCCAGCCCAAACTGCCAGGCCAAGTCCTCCCTGGACCAGAAGCAAGCATCCTGGGACCTGTTTCGAGGTATTTACTTATAAAGGAGAGAGAGAGCACTAGATAGCTAGTCCGTATTCGCAGGTTTATTATATGTAATCAAAAGGAGTACTAGCCTATTTTTGAATGACACAGGACTCAGGACTGTATGAAGAAGGGGGGAAACTGTTAAGTTTCTTTATGAAGCCCTCACCCACCAACCTAGTTGGTGGCATGCTACATCATCGGGCCCACCCAGTGACATCAAATGTGTCCCGGGTGTGCTTCTACGCCTGTATTACAGCAGAGCTGGTGTTTTACCGAGTGTGCAGTGTGGGTGTCGTGAAAGTGATAATTAAAAGCTATACAGCGGTCCCAGTTCCCGAGGGGGTAATTTTAATGTCTGGGCCTCTGTTAGCATTAAAAACAAGGCAAATTGATGTGGTGTAGTGTATATTAGGAACTCCTACATCCGAGGTGTGGTCTACATGTTTCAGCCAGGCCTTTCTCTAAAACTGGCTTTCCTCAGGACCGATAATTATGTGAAAGTGCGATCTATACTTTAAGTGAGTATATGATCAAAAAATGTGAAGCACAAGCTAAGGTGCTATAAGTGTGGGAGGGGGATTCCCTCTCCAAGCATTACTGGTCATACAACATGTATGGCAAACAAACATACAGAGGAGAGTCTTAGCATGGTAGCATAAATCACAAAAATATGGTTTGGACTGAGGTGTTGCTGGTTTCCTCATGGTGGGAGTAGCGTCCCCGGAAGGGGGAACATAGAAAAGAGACTACTGGCGCGCAGGGTGGACGCAGTGCGCGTTGTCTGGGGAACCGGGTAATGCTAAGGCACTGTGTTATGGCGCGCGCGTCAGCACGTAGTCAAGGAGATGAAGACACGGGAAACTGAACTTACGGGAGGGTGCACGCGTGCATTGGCGTCGCGCATGGAACCAGAGCGCTGGAGTGCGCTCCTGGACCTGAGCGTTTAGGATTGAATTATATAGAAGCGCATTGGAACTCACAGACAGAATGTGGATGGGAACCATATAATAGAGACATCAATAGATGTATGACAGAGGGCGCAAAGGGGTCATGTCTACATGGGAGACCATTCAATTGGTCAGGGAGATGATGCTAGGTTTTTAAGGAGCACCATGGGATGGAATCATTCAATCCATGATGTTGGGTGGATAAACTGTAAATCCAACGTTGTTCCTTCATGAGAAGTGTCTTTTCGTTGTCGCGTTGGTTGTGATCGTATTGTTCAATCACTGTTCATGTCATGTCATTGGGGGTGTGGCAGTGTTGTAAATAGTGGTCAGTGAGTCAGCTGATGTTCTTTTTGCATCTTATGGTGTTACGATGCTCGACCACTCTGGTTCTGCCCTTTCGTGTCATCATTCCCACATAGCGAAGGCCACATGGGCATGTGATAAGGTAAACTACGTTAGTAGAATTACAATTTGTATGGTGTGACTGTGTCCAGACTTTGCCTGGTTCCAGATTGAGTGTCTTAGAATGTTCAGTCAAGTGGCACACACTACAGTTGTTACATGGGTAGTGTCCTGTGATTTTGGGGGGGCCCCATGTGTTCAGAATGGTATTGGTTGTTGATTTTGGCATTGTCCTTGGACGTGTGGACACTAGTTGGTCTTTAAGGTTGCTCGCACGTTTATATGCAAAACGGAGTTCCTCCCATTCTCTGGGTCCGGAATTGATGATGCGCCAGTGTTTGCGGATGATGCTGGAGACTTGGTTGGATGCCACGTTGTATGTGGTGACGCATGTCATTGGTGGTGGGCCAGTTTCTTTTACCACCGTTTCTAGAAGGGCCTCTATATTCTGGTTACGCTCCCTCTTTTTTGTTTTCTCAATGATTTTCTTCAGGTAGCCTCGTTCCTGTAATCTGGAAGCAAGGGCAGCCGATTGTTTTTTGTATTCTGTGAGCTGGCTGCAGTTCCTGCGTATGCGTAGGAACTGTCCGAAGGGGAGGTTTTCCCTAAGGGGTCTGGGGTGAAAACTGTCGAAGTGTAGTACGAGTTCCTGGCAGTGGGTTTGTAATAGGTAGTGGTTGTGAGGGTACCCTGCTCAGCTGTGATGTTAAGGTCAAGGAATGCCAGTGTCGTGGTACTGGATGTGCTAGTGAACCATAGGTATGGGTCATGGTCATTAAGCCATGCAAGGAATGATGTTAATGTGTCTGGTGTGCCTTCCCAGATCATAAATATGTCGTCAATGTAGCGTCGCCACACTTTGATGTTGGGAGTGTGGGTTGGTAGTGGACAATATGTGTCTCTGCTCAAAGTGATGGACATAGAGTCCCGCTACACTGGGGACAAAAATGCTCCCCATGGATGTGCCATTAACTTGTAAGTAGAAGGCGCCCTCATACTCAAAGTAATTTTCTTTAAGTGAGAGTGTGGCACATTCAAGGATGAACTCTCTGGGAGTGTGATATGTCCATGGTGTGTGCATCAGTATGTCCTGCAGGACCTGGAGTGTTGCATCCTGTGGTAGGCTTGTGTAGAGGTTTTCTATGTCAAGTCCTACCATAAGTTGGGTTGTAGGGTCAAAGTTCAGATCTTTGATAATTTTTAGGAGATGTTTGGTATCTTTTATGTTGGTCGGTGTTTGTTGGACCAGATGGTTAAGGAAGTAGTCACAGTATCTAGACAGTGGTTCTAGGAGGGAATTAATCCCAGATACGATCGGACATCCCGGGGGTGGAATTGTGCCTTTGTGTACTTTGGGGACGGTATAGAAGTATGGTACTTTGGCATTTCTGGTGCACAGAAAATCAGCTTCTTGTTTAGAAATGTGTTGTGCCTCACTGGCGTCCTTTACCAGGGTGTGGATAGTTGCTTGTAGGGTTGTCGTGGGATCATTCCTCAGTTATTTGTAATTGCGTCTGTCACTGAGAAGTCTACGACATTCTTTGTCATAATCTGTGTTGTCTAATAGTACAGTTTCGAGGTATCACCCCTCAGCAGCCACGCTAGCTTGAATCTGATGGCCTAGCGAGCACAGGACCCACACCTGCAGATGCCCTTCCCAATTTGGGCAACAAATGCAAAAAAAACAGATAATGGACGGAACGTTGAACAAGTGAAACATTCACCCCGTCACAGATTTGGGTTAAATCCATTGTTTTTTGCTTGCCATGCCTTACCAGTCTAGACCCAGCCATATGCAAATCAGTCGTGACCCTGCTTCCAATGGAACAGTCCAGCCCGAACTGCCAGTCCAGGCCCTCCCTGGACCAGAAACAAGCAACCTGGTACTGGTTTTGAGGTATCACCACTCATCAGCCAGTCTAGCTTGAGTCCTGTGGCACAGTGAGCACAGGACCCAGGTCTGGGCATACTCTTACCACTTAGGGTGACAAAAGCAAAAAGAACAGATGATAGACGGAATGCTAAACAAATCAAACATTCACCCCCAGTCAAAGACCTGGGTTTCATCCATAATTGTTTTGCTCACCACATCACTCCAGTTTGAACCCAGCCATATTCAAATCAGTCTTGACCCTGCTCCCTATGGGAAGAGTCCAGCCTGAACTGCCAGGCTATGTCCTCCCTAAACCAGAAGCAGCATCCTGGGACTGGTTTTAAGGTATCACCCCTCATCAACCAGAATAGTTTGAATCTGATGGCCTAGCGAGCACAGGACCCACGTCTGTGTATACCATTCCCAATTCGGGAAATAAGTGCAAAAAGAACAGATGATGAACGGAATGCTAAACAAGTCAAACATTCACCCCCAGTCACAGATCTGGGTTAAGTCCATTTTTTTTTTGCTCGCCATCCCATTCTAGTTTGGACCCAGCCATATGCAAATCAGTCGTGACCCTGCTTCCCATGGAACAGTACAGCTCGAACTGCCAGGCCAGATCCTCCCTGGACCAGAAACAAGCACCTTGGTACCGGTTCTAGGGTATCACCACTCATCAGCCAGGCTAGCTTGAGTACAGTGGCAAAGTGACCACAGGCACAGGACCCAGGTATGGGCATACTCTTCCCACTTAGGGTGATAAAAGAACAGATGATGGACGGAATGCTGAACAAATCAAACATTCACCCTCAGTCACAGATCTGAGTTTAATCCATAATTTTTTTTCTCATCACTCCAGTTTGGACCCAGCCATATGCAAATCAGTCATGACCCTGCTTCCCATGGAACAGTCCAGCCCGAACTGCCAGGCCAGGTCCTCACTGGACCAGAAACAAGCATCCTGGTACTGGTTTTAGGGTATCACCAGTCATCAGCCAGGCTTGCTTGAGTCCAGTGGCACAGTGAGCACAGGACCCAGGTCTGGGCATACTCTTCCCACTTAGGGTGACAAAAGCAAAAAGAACAGATGATGGACGGAATGATGAACAAATCAAACATTCACCCCCAGTCATAAATCTGGGTTTAAGCCATCATTTTTTTGCTCCCCACACCGCTCCAGTTTGAACCCAGCCATATTCAAACCAGTCTTGACCCTGCTCGCTATGGGAACAGTCCAGCCTGAACTGCCAGGCCAGGTCGTCCCTGGACCGAAAACAAGCATCCTGAGACCAGTTTCAGAGTATCACCCCTCATCATCCATGCTAGCTTGAATCAGTGATTCTACAGACTGGCTTTTAGAGGCAGAGAACAATGTTTCTCATCTCTAACCCACTACTATTAAGTAAATTTGCATTCATGGATTGTTGTTCCCCTTTGCAACTTGCATTTCCCATTGCTCTTGTATTTTAAATCGTGGATTATTTTGAAAGACCTCTGGCACCACCAAAGTGCTAAACTAATGGCCAGATGTTCCCAACCCCACTGCCAGATTACAACTCTAGACAGAATTGTTTAGCAGCACACAAGTAAGGGTGAGTCCAATGGCCAGTAGTTATTGGGCCACCCTTGTGTCTATTTTTTTTATGTGAATGCTCATTAATATTATCCAGTTAATTTTTTGCAACATTGATCTTGAACTTGGAATGGGTGTGGAGAGAACACCAATGGATATCACCGTTGGTGTAACTCACAATGAGGTTCCCCTTCAGTCCACGAAGTTTCCTATCCAATAATAGGGACTTTGATGACCCTTTCAAGTTGTTGTGAGATTAGAGCTTGTCAACAGCTAACTTGATTCAGTACTGAGGAAAATACTTTTAAATCTAATTCAGCAAAAAATAGCAAATCAGTTTTCCTCACTCAAGTAGCACTTGCAAGGAAAGATGGGTCGGTTTGTAGGGAAATACTATGCAAGTATATGGATGTTATAAAATCAGGAACCTCCACCAACTAGAGGTAGGATGGTAATTAGAATTTAAACATGACTTTGCTTGTGCAATATAAACTTTGCACATCCCTAGTCTGAAGAAGTGTAGACAGTCCCTCCCTGTAGTGAGTACTCCAAACGTAATGTTTACAGGGGATCCCGCTAATCCCATACATAGGACAGAAAGCAATAACTTTACCCAGGCGCCCCATCACAAAATCAATGCTCTACAGTTGCTGGCACACACTGGATACCGTGGGCCTACACTGGGCATGTGACATTCCATACTTATCACAAACAGGGCTGCTATTGAAGTGAGCAGCTGTAAAAAACAACTCTTTGACCTGGCTATCCTCAAGATGATACAGTGTGCTTGTAACTACCCAACATTTTCTGGAAGACTGGGTATTTTGAATGCTACATCCATTTTCATTGAATTTACATCAAAGTTGTTGTACACCATTTCATCCAGCTTACCACCAACATGTTTTCTGCCTACAAACCATATGTGGAGTACCATAGGTGTTTGGTATGTGGGATTCTTCCTTGCCCATAGGTTCCATAGCAGCCAGCCAGTGCTGCAGACAGAACCACTGACTATATAGAATCAAATGTCATGTTGGATGAGACCTCTGTCTGCTGTTACACTGGAGCCATGGTTGCGTTTTGGGCTATGTGCTTCCTCCACACTTCTATCGTACAACACTTGAAATTCATTTGTCAAGCATCTTGCAATATTTGCTAAATGTGTGCTCCCCTTACTGAAGGATTTGCTATCACATTAACATTATTCAGCGTTGATTCCACCTTTCAATCCAATCGTTTCATAGGTGACATGTCTTTTAAAATGAAGGTGGTACATCATGTCGTTTGTCTGAATGGACATATCCATGCAAGAATATCAGAAGGCCCATTTGAGCTCCTTCAATGGGATACTTTTATGCATAAAACAAGACATCTTAGTCATTTCTGGAACTTTCATTCCCTTCCCAAGACTTCTAAATTGGTTTATAAATGGGAGAAACCCGACGTTGAGGTGTGCTCGTGTCCATTGAATTATTCACTGTTCTGTGTCACCTGTACCGCATAATGTGTTCTCCGATAGTCATCATCTTTTTCATTAAAATGTACATCCTTCTGATAATAATGAACCAGAGGACGTTGATCTCTTTTTCCACTCACAATTCTGCTTTTGCCATAGCTTTATCAACAATGCTCTGAGGTTCACATTTCAACTTTAGAACATCCACTGTATTTTTTTCCCTTTCTGGCTGCCTCTTCAGGGACGCCATTCTCATTTTTCTCGGATTTCCAACATTATTGTGATATAGAGGTTGACCAATAATGCCTCTGCTGTCTCTTTTGCTCTTCCTCCAATTTCCTCATTAATTTAATTAATTTCTGTTACGACACTGTGGTCCCCATAAACAAGGTAAAGCAGACATGTAGCAGACTTCCTTTAGTCATGCTTCCCCCACCATCGCATGCTCCACTCTGCAATGACGTGGGTTGCATGTGCCTACATATAGCATTGCAACGTGTCCAAGCGCGGTCTCTTTTGGGAAATCTGGGGGCAGATTTACGAGCCCCGTATGCCACATTTGCTTCGCCGTTGCGTCACTTCTGTGATGCAGCAGCGGCGTAAACCATGCGCCACGTTGCACCCTATTTACAACATGACGCATGTAGGGAGATGCATCACGTTGTAAAACCCTGCGCCACATGAAACCTGCGTCAGGTTTCATGATGGCGTTCCTGTGCAGGAAGGGGGGTCCGTCGCAGCAACGCCTCGGAAAAGTGCCTGAGTGAAACCTACAAGATTTCACTCAGTCACTTTTCTGACACCGCTGCGTCAAAACCATGCGCCTGCTTGAAGCAGGCGTAAGGCGTGACGCACCACGTTGAGGATAGGCCAGGTTGGAACAGTGCTGGAGTTACGTCGCACCCGCAACACAACTCCAGCACTGTGCCAACCTTACGCCGGCAGATGCGACACGCATCTGTTTATCCTTGCGCAATGATGCGCCGCATTCTAAATGTGGCGCATCTGTGGTGGCGCAAGGGTAAACTTGCGTCACACATCTTTCCTGGCGCATCCCTGCTGATTTGCAGGGATGCACCAGGAAACGTAAATCTGCCTCCTGGTGTTTACTGTTCACCTTATTACCTATCTTATTGTAAACAACTATGAATCATATCCCATGGGTTTCTCCCTAGTGTTCAACACTCCCTTGATATGAGGCTACGCATGTGTTATGCACGCTCTCTACATACATTCATACATAGTCATGTGATACTATAGAAGTCCCTGTTTTTAGGGATGGCTCTAGGCAAAATCTTTTAATTTTACAAAATGTATGGATATGATATATTTCCTTACATAGGCTTTCACTTAGACTTCCTTCTTCTATTAGTCTGTTGCTGTGTGGTTCACAGTTTTCTTTCACCCACCAAAGCACTCAGCTTGAGGTAATGTATCAGCCCATTGCTTATTTCACAGTGAGTGAAAACATTCTGCTCTTTCACAAGAAGCACATCCAACTTCAAAGACAGTCTCTTCAGTGCCTCGGATTACTATGGCAATGTGTGCTTTTTAAGACCAAAAAGACCCTTTTCCTTATAGTTAATGTTTTTTTTTTGATTGACGAGGACCCAGAAACTTCCCTAACAATAATGTTTTGCCAAATCTATTTTAAAAAAAAAAAGCAAAATAGGTATGGACAAAGCCAAACGTCTGGCAGCCAGTGCCAATCCTGCTGGCTTTGCCAATGCTTTTTTTATATATAATTTTATATAAGCGCGAACTAGACCCCAGACATCAGTTATCAGAGCACTTTACATGAGCACCAGTTTTGCTACAGAAGGTCGCATTCATTTTATCAGGCACGGGGAGATTAAGTGATTTGCCCAGAATCAAATTATGTTTAGTGCCATTGCCAAGACTCGAACCCGGTTCCCCAGCTTTGAAGTCGACCGCTCTAGCTGTAAGGCTACATCCACTCTCTGCTTGTTTGAATTTGCACTCATTAGGGTCTGTAAAGCAAACCCGTTTTTGGGTCCAGCCTACCAGACAGTGCAAGCAGTCAAGTTGCAACAGACCTATAGTGTGCTTGTCAAGAACTTAGAAGTCCCACCCAATGCTTACCATTGGTTGGATTTATGTCACTCTCATTAGCTTGCTTCTTATTTGATTGATTTTCTTGGATTTATGTCACTCTCATTAGCTTGCTTCTTATTTGATGGCTTTGCTTGTCTAGTTTGGGTTTGTCCTTCACCTGAAGCATAACCTCTTTACTTTCTTCTTAATTGGCTGACTAGTACCTTCCCAGGGCTCACTTTTAGAGAACTACTTTTTATCTTTTGATTAAGAACTCCGTCTGGGTACATGCATTTTTCAGATTTCTCCCTCTTAGGTTTCACGCGATCCTTCCTTTGGAAAATACTCACCACTCTGCTCTGTATTTGCTTTCTCCATCATGGCTGCTCACTTTCTCTTCCATGTACTTCTCCAGCCCACACTGCGCTCCGTGTAGCTGCCGCTGTCATGTGCTTCTCCCCCGCACCAGTGTTATTGTCTTCTGCATGTGCTTCTCCCCACCCCATTTTGGTCTCTACCTCGTGTCCCCATGCAGTCCACATTGCTCCACCACAACACGCTCCACCATCCTTTCTTCCATCCCCCCTCCCAACCCCCAACGTGCAGTTCTTTGTTTAAACATATATTTATGGGGATTGCTGATGACTCTCCATAAAAGTCCTTTCATGCACTTCCAATTTCTTTCGTTTTATCAACCAATCATTGATGAAAAAATACAAGAAAATGGCCTCCGCGTCAATTCCGCAGACGGGCACATGCATAGTGATGCATGCATGTGCCTACAGAATGATGTGACCACCAACCGTGACCACATCCTCAGTTTTTCTTTTTTGGCGATACTGAACAGCATTGGTGAAAAAATTGCTTTTTACCGATGCTGTTCAGCATTGCTAAAAACAATGAGTGCCATAGGCTACTCCTATTGGCTTTGCCGATGTTTGTTTAAGATGGTGACCTGCCTTTCGTCAAAAGGTGGATCTACTTCAGTTTTTGAACCCCAATTTGGATCTTCACGAAAAAAAACATGCATGCCAAAGGATGGTGCTGTCCTGAACAGTCCCCGCCCCCCAAGAAATGAAACGATTGGGTAGGCGAGCTCCCTCCCCAGCCTGAACACTAGCATCTTCCAAAACACTGAAAGCAGAAATTTCCCCCTGCGCAGAGCACTGAACAAGCCCCTTAATAATACTAATGCCAGGCTTGCTAATTACAGCTGCCGATCTTTAATTCCACATTTAGTGCATGACGCGCGAGCAGGATGCTTTTGAAAGTAAAATTCTTGAATGTCTGGGATCGGCGCAGCTGCATGCATGAGTGGTGGGAGGGATGAGTCAGTGCGGCCTACTGTAGCTTCGCACGATCGGCATCATCAAAACAGGTAGGTACACAGATGGAAAATGATGTTGTCTTCATATTTTAATAAAAGATCGGTTGCTTTTCTGCCTTTCAAGCTCATTTTGTAGGTCTTAGAATAATGAAATGCAGGCTTGGATCTGTCGATATTCGAAAGTGTGGCCAGCAGTTTGTAGAAAGGTCTTTGCAGTGGGTCAAATAACCCTGGTCCGGTGATCTGAGTGATGTTTATAGTAAACAATTTGAAGATGGGGTGAGAAGGGACATAACTTAAGGGAGTGAGTGTTTTGGGTGTTACATCCCCCTAAAACGTTTATTTTCTGATGAATAGTTGGGTACGGGTGCTTTCAGTCGAATTTCACCCTGAATGTTCGCATACGCACAGACAAAAACGCACACACACTCTGGGGCATATTTACAAGCAAATGAGGAAGCGCGAAGCTGCGGCAAACTTTGCAGCGCCCCACTCCGCCATTTCCAAAATGCAGGGATGCGCCTTATTTACAACAATAAAGCGTACCCCTGTTTTTTCCCTAGCTATAGGATCAAAATAGCTGCCTAGAGCCAACGCTGACAACCTTGCACCATGATTGCGTTGCAGGGAATGATTGTTTACGTGCAGGATGGTGTCCCTGCCTGCACATAAACAATCAATAATAGAGATTTGTTTCATCTATATGTGCTGCATTTTTCAGCACACATAGAAGTAGCAAATCACCATTATTTAGTGATTGTTTATGTGCAAGAAAGGAAATGTTCCTGCACATCAACAATCATTAATGGCATTATACTCTTTCTATGTGCGCTGTAAAATGCAGAATGCGTTTCCCACTGCGCTGGCACAAAATTTAGCTGCCTATCGCCAATGCAGGCCCCCTTGCACTAGCCTGTGTTGAGCGGAAGATTGTTAATGTGCAGGAAGGTCTCCCTTCCTGCACATTAATAATCTTTAAATGCTGTTTTGTAACTACTATTGTGCTGCTTAATGCAGCAGACATAGAAGTTGTAAAACGTAATTTTTTTTGGTTTTTTTGTTTATGTGCAGGAAGGAGGAACTTTCTGCACAGAAACAATCAATGGCATTTTGCTGTTTCCATGTGTGCTGCACAATGCAGCGCACATGGAAACCGCAAAAACTAGGGGAAATTAAACATTTCTCCTCGTTTCACCAGGTTAAGACCAGGTTTTCCCTGGTCTTAATTTTGGAGCTGCCTCCTATTTATGCCACCCTTGTAAATAGGGGGCAGTGTTAAAATCAATGGGTGTTGTAGCGGAACGCCTACCACAACACCCATTGCCCTCCCCTTTCACGCTAAGTATAGCATGGAAAGGGGGCCTTACTTACAAGGCAGCGTTTAACCATGTCAAGTGGCATTTCGCTGTCTTGTAAATAAGGCAAACCCCCTATAGCCACCGCAACAACACAATAAGTGATGTTGTGGTGGCGATAGAGGCTTGTTAATAAGCCCCAGTGTTTTTCTCAGTTCAATCTGCATTCCCCTTCCTTTCCACTGCCCCTTAAGCCCCGTTTGCACTCCCTGATTGTTGTATAATGTATTTTAACATTATATGCAAGCGTGATTGTTAGAAAGCTGAAGCTCCCCCTCTCCCCATCTTACTAAACATGCTACGCCCCTGGGGGTGAGAACGCAATATGGCTGCCTTTGAGACACCAAAGTATTAAGAAGGGGTCCTCGTTCACCCAGTGCTTATTCTGTAATAGAATATGTGCCAGGCCCAAAGTTTTGCTCTGAAGCCCTGGCTATATAATGCCCAGGCCGCCGAATACTAAGGGTGCATATTCTTGATATTTTCTCATGCCTTTTTAATGCACAACTAGACACTCTCTACCCCATTATCTCTCTCCTTTTGTATCCCTGCTTTCTCCATTTGTAAATGTTTTTCTGTTTTTCTCGTCCTTTTCACCTTTTGGGTTTTGGGCTCTCTCTCCTCCGCTGCATCAAAATT
This sequence comes from Triturus cristatus, assembly GCF_964204655.1. Classification (NCBI taxonomy): domain Eukaryota; kingdom Metazoa; phylum Chordata; class Amphibia; order Caudata; family Salamandridae; genus Triturus; species Triturus cristatus. The sequence continues at coordinate 872,997,191 of NC_140580.1, read as the reverse complement.
TGAAGAGGAAAAATGAGTCCTGGTGCCCAAAAATGAGTACCTGTGGAACTCATCTGCAACCACCGGCTCAAATTTAGGACTGCACTCACTTTAAAAATAGCACGCCCACTTATTTCTAAAGTAGGGTACGCATCAAACAACGCATCTTGCAGCACTAAAAATCTCTCCACCAGGGCATTTCATGCAACTATCAAAGAAATGTCTCAACCCACAATCAAGGTTATCTGACCACCCGCTGAACATCACTTTTAGGGTATTTTGAGCACACATTTAACAAAATCACAGCAGCCATATTCAACCACATACTGAGGGTATCTCAAGACAAGAATATAAAGGTTGCCTGATTACCCCCACATAAGACCTCAGTCAAAGTATCTCATGTACAGAACCCACAATCACATACAACAGAACACTAGCAGGTGAAGGAACATTTCACCCCCAAAACCTTTTCCTCTGCACTTGTTTCTTCACATGCATGCAGCACTTAGTACCTGCTGACCTAAAGTGCCTTGTGTTCACAAAGAATGCACTTCACAAAGTCACATGCTTTGCAACAGCAAAACAGTGTGTTGTAATGTAATAAAGATACTGCGAATAGGAAGACTCATTCCTAGCTCAGCATCTTTTGCAACCCAACCCACAGGACTTCCCAATGAAAGAGGACTTGTAATGGGTGCCCACCCTCTCCTCTGAAAGTTGGTCTGTAGTGCATCAATAATTTGCGACCACAAACCATTGATGTGTTACCGAGACCCGAAAGAGGGTGGTAATCCTTCTCAATGTGGAAGTTGTCCAAGAAGTGAAGCAGAAGAGTGTGGTCCTGAGGAACATTGCTTGTTACCCTCAATATCATCCCCTGCATGCTGGCTTTTTAGTTCCTAAGCAGCCCCTTTAAAAAAAAAAAAAGTCCTTCATTAAATGCAGGGAAGGAGGTCCACCTTTGCTCATAGGTCTATTTACTTGGATTCGTAGCCACCCGTAGCAAGTCGCAGAGGGACTCCGTCTCCCGCTTCATAAGGCTTGAATGTTTGTGACCCCTGCAAATGGTTATTTTGCAATGTGGCTGATTAATACATCAGTGATCGTGGAAAATCAAGTAGGGGGGCTCACAAACCAGTCGGTTCAAAAACACCACCAAGGTTGCAATGACTCCTCAGTAGGTCTTCACCTTTGCTGCAGCTTAATGCCAGCCTACTTGACCTCCTGGTGATTAAAGGAATCCCTGGGCAGTGCCAGATTAAACCCTATGGAGGCCCCAAGGCAGTCGAAATTTTGGGGGGCCCCCCTCGCAACTTTTCTCCTAATACGTTTTTAATTTTACCAACCAGCAATTTTAATAAACCAATTTTATTACACAATACTAAACAATAACAATTATTAATGTTATTAAATAAAAATTAATTGGAAACAATTTAGGAAAGCCTTTTGCAATTTTCTTGCAAGAGCAAATCAATATTATTTTGATCCGCTGTTGCGGGCCCCTAAAAGGAGCGGGGCCCATAGGCCGCTGCCTACTTTGCCTATTTGGTCATCCGTAACTGTCTCTGGGCAGGATACAGCCCAGCAGAACTTCTTCACTCTCACCGATCAGCCGACGACATTACTCTTATTAGGGGACTGCTAACCCTGGACTCCAGGCTGGCTGTGAGACTATGGGATGTGGAAAGCAAGAGTGGGGCAACCGATTTCTCCTGTGTAACACAAATAGCGATGTCCAGCTGTCACCAGTGTTTTAACAAAAGCATCACTTTGTAGGCAGCTACCAGGCAGGCTGTCAAAGGTGCCAAATAAACATGTTCTTTATTAGTTGCAAGTGCATAGGTAGAAGGAATGGCTCACAAGAAGCAGCTTCCATTTTGTCTGTGACCAGTGGAGTAGTTAACCCCCTACTATAGCAGGTTAAGCATTGGCTGCCACTGGGCTGATGAACTGGGTCCCACAAAAATATGAATTAGATATTTATGGACCTCTTCTGCCTGCAGGTCTGCAGACAACATGCTCATAAATGATGCTGCTGTGGAATATCATGTCAGAGTGGCTGGGCAAGGGGATGACAAGTACATTTAAGAAAACAGCTAAATAGAAATGATAAGGATCAGTGAACCTCGGTGATAGCAAATTGAAAAAGGAAGCGTGAGCGAAAGGTGCGAAAGAAAAAGCATGAGAAAAAAGATAGGTAAATACAAAGAGGAAAGAATACACATAAGGAGGGAAGAAGGGCAATAGGAGAGAAGGAAGAGAATATGAAAGATAGGGTGGAAGAGTGAAAGGAAGGAAGGTGAAAGAAGGAGTCCATGGAAGGGTGAAAGGAAGAATAGATGGGAGGGTGAAAGGATTAATGGAAGAGTGAAATGATCAATAGGTTAAACAGTTGATAGCTGGAAGGACGATGAATGGACTAATGCTACAAAGGATGGTGGAAGGAAGAGTAATTGGATGGAGGGGTGGAAGGATGGATGAATAGATGAATGTATATATGGATGGATGGAAAGGTAAAGGCATGGAAAGATGGGTGTATGAATATTTGGAAGAGTGAAAAGATGGCTGTATAGTTAGATGGAAGGAAAAGGAAAGGGTGAAGAGGACTATTCTAAGGAAGACAGGTGTTACTCACTTCACACCAGTGGAGAAGTGTGGCTCAATGATTAGAGCGGCAGACCCTGATGCAGAGGTCTAGCCCGGGACCAAGGTTCAATTCCCCGCCTCGGCGGGTCTTGGGCTCAAAAATTCCACGGACCTGATAATTCTCGCCTCGGTGCCATTCCAATCATGGAGTCCCACTCTGCAACTCTGGGCAATAGCTTGCTTAATCTCCACAACGGCCCCCACAACGCTAAGGATGCCTGGCCTCCACCTTGGGGGTGCCCAGGAGTGGATGCCTCACAGGGAAAGCCAGGATGGGTTCCACAGTGGTATTCGTACAAGCGCCTTGAGACCCTTGCGGGTGAGTAGTGCGCTATACAAGTATCAATTTACAATTTTTTACACCCTCCTGTGATTGAAGATATGGTTGAAGTGAGGGGTGTTTTCATTTTTTGGCAACTCCCTTTGCAGTACCCCCCATTCTCCTCTGGCCCATTGTTACTCTGCCATCAATCACATGTACATCACTTCATTTACATCGTAATACTTATGATGATCAGGGGATAGTGAGCAGGGCACATGTCGAATTCAGGGAAGACAAAGCATATCTCAAGACTGAAAACTACAAATCCTGGGGCCTACCTACCAAAACCTACTAAAAGACAGAACACCAGCCCAAGGTAGGTCCAGTGGAGTCAAGGTGAAGGAAGAGGTCCAGCAGTCCAAAACAAGGATGGGCACCTGGAGCAAAGACTCTACCTGGTGAGCATATTCACCTGCACTAACTAGAGCCCTTTCATTTTCCTTGGGGCACTCTGGATCACAGTGCATATCTCGTCTAGCTGCCATGTTGCAATGACAGCCCCCCATGGTGTCCTGTAATAATTATAGAAATGCTTGGGACCACCTATTAAAGAGGCCATACAGTGTATAGAAAAAAACGCTTTTTTCCCCAATCCTCAATCTCTAACAATCACCAGCAATAAGCATTCTACAGGGATCTTTTGTGTCATCATGTACCAGATGGGTACATTAAGGACCTGAAGCCCAGTTATTTGGATAGTAGATCCAGATATTTCACTATCTGAGCTTGCCCTATTGGTTATGTCTTTAACCGTGAGGCTGCTAGTACCCTCATGCTTCCTGTGTACAAACAAATACTTTCCACGATAGGCGACCCTTTAGTCTGTTTAGTATCCCAAATCCTGACTGTGAGGTACCACTGACCCAAGGGTGCCAGAAAAGCTTGCCCATAGTTGGTCAGTGTTGAGATACTTTACATTATATGGACCAGCTGATGTCTCATACCAGAAAACCTGGAGTGGATGGATACTATGGTGCACTAGTACATAAACAAAAGTCCAATTGTAATATCCACAAGTCCATGTCTATCAGATAAACTGTATTCGGTTCATTTTATATGCATTATATTGGAGGTTGGGTTCAGAAACCCCTCAGAAGCACAAGAAAAGCTCTGCTAGACTTCAAGGGACTGCTATGATTGTGCTTCATGCAATCAAGAAACCTGCCCATATAGCAATATGTGTCCCAACTCAAAGTATATGCTGTAACTTCTGTTTCATTTTACAATTTGCAATGTAAAACATATACAGTCATATCTATGGATTCACAAGTGCATGGCACCTCTGACCTTCTAAAATGCTTCCAATTCTATTTGTTCCACCTTTCTGCCTAAATTATAAAGGCACATCCCTTTAAAAAACTCTGAAAGAGCGTTTTTCTTTTTTAAGTGTCATGTTTTATGCTATGTTGTTTTCGACGCCATCCTTCACCCCATGTCCACTGAACAAAGATGCCCCAGCGGAAACAAGAAAACGAAGGCGGGCGTGGCTATCCATTGCAAGCAACAGCATCCTGAGGCTTGGGGTGGTTCATCAAATCTGTAACGTGGCCTTTTATATTCATAGGAAGACAGAGTTTATAGAATATGTCAGACATCCGAAATACAACAGTGCAATAGAAAATAAACAGCAGCACAGAATGGGAGAAAAGCATCAGAGAAAATCAGGGCTGTGGAGAAGTTAACGTGGCCATAGAGAATAAGTCAAGGCCATATATTATACAACTGGGTCCTACTGGGCAAACCTGGAGTACATAGAATAAGACAAGATCACACAGAATGCAACAAGGTCTTCATAATAGAACATCGCTGTCTACCAATGAGTGAACAGAGCTATACAAATAGACCATACAGAGGGAACCTGGACTGTGCAAAAGTAAACATGACTGTACAAAATAAATCATGGCCATTCATAGCGCAACTGCACTAAGGCGAATAAAACAGGGGCACAGGGAACGACAGGATCATAGAGAATGCTACAGGCCCAACATAATAGAACATGACTCCCTACGAGTGATTGAACGAAGCTATACAAATAGACCATACAGAGGGAAACTGGATAATGCAGAAGCAAAAATAACCACACAAAACAAATCATGGCCATAAATAGCACAACTGCACTAAGGTGAACAGAACTGGGGCACAGAGAAAAAGACAGATTCATAGAGCATGCTACAGGCCCAATATAATAGAACATGGCTGTCTGCAAATGATTGAACGAAATATGGGGCATATTATCAAGAAACGGCTTTAAAATTATCGCCGCTTTAGCGGCTGAAAACTGCCGCTAAAGCGACGATAATGGGCTTGATAATATGCCCTACGAAATTCCAATAGAAGCCCGTGTTCTGGTGTCAACTAGGGGGTATATCAACAACAACCGGCGATAATTATCGCTCAGCGCTCTTAGCGTGAGGATAATTATCGCCGGCTAGCGTGAATTTTTATCGCTGAGATAGCGGGCTATTAGCAACGCTTATCTCAATAGCGATAAAAATCTACACGCTAACAGGCTAACGTGAGATTATCGCTGGAAACCCAGCGATAATCACACATTACCTTGTTGATAGGGACAGGCAAACTTAGCCATGATATCCTCCTTCCATAGGATATCATGGCTAAGTCTGAAAATTAGCAGACGTAAAAAAGCAGCGTTAACCGCGGTTAGCGCTGCTTTTTTTGTCTCTAACAGGGTTAGCGACATTCTTGATAATAGGAGAAATGTCGCTTAGCGACATTTCTCCTATTATTTTACTCTGGAACGCCCCCTTTGCATCTCATTAGAGATGCAAGGGGAAGCGTAGAGTAAAAGGGTGCTAACATGCAAATTTGCGTGTTAGGACCCTGTTGTTGATAGGGTGCTAGTTTTATCTCTGCTTTTTTGGCTTTTAAAGCCAAAAAAGCAGCGATAAAGCCCTTGTTGATATGCCCCATGGGCTTCTATTGCAATTCTCAAGGGCATATTATCAAGCCCATTATCGCCGCTTTAGCGGCAGTTTTCTGCCGCTAAAGCGGCGATAATTTTAACTTCGTGCTTGATAATATGACCCTTAGATGGCAAAACAAAGCCATAGAGAATTGACGTGTCATATAGCGTGCTACGTCTTGCTAATAACAGCCACATATAAGCTCCGAAAAAGAAAAAAACATTGCAAAGCTCTGTAAAAAAACAAATCTTGCCACGTCTTCTGTTTGAGGAGACACACCCCCAAACAATCCTTTTTGAAACTTCCCCTCTCCTTCTTTTCTGAACACAGCCCCATGTGTGTATTTTGGACATCAAACGTGGAACTGATGCTTCGTTCTTTGCAAAGGAATTGAACAGTTCATGCATCTGGATGCCAGTAAATGTATGCAGAAAGATAGGAGGGATGGGGGAAAACTGCACTGCAGAGGATATGAAACTGGCCAAAAATAACTGTGCAGACCCCGAAACGGAAATGCCATCAACTCTCTGAGCGATCTGTATGTTTTTACTGAAAAGCAATATCTGCTAGAGGCGTCCTCTGGTGTAAACAGTACAGTTCTCAGAGAGGTTGGCAATAAAAGCAGCTTTCTGTGTGAAGGGAGCGAGTTCTAGGAATCCTCTTTTCAACTGCTGCAGCTGATCTTAGGTTTGGCGTTAGTAAAGACCTTTTTATTTTACTACAATTACACGTATAACATACTCACTTGTGGGGCGTTCAGCCAGCTCGCTTTATCCATTGGTCTCTTAATGCGTCATTTAGTTTTTGTTCTCCCTCTGCAATCAACAGCTTGGAGCAATTAGTCTGCCACCTTTGGCCTTTGGCTGACTTCTGTGTGAGTGATGGCATTCAACTCTTTTCCAGGGGGCATATTCATACAAAGTAGTTTCCTTAATGTCAGAGGCCACTATGGCAAGGCACGCATTTTGAGATGAAAAAAATAGGTTGATGTTTTTAGGTCGAGCCTATAGCGGCAGCGCGCATGTGCTGCTCGCTTTGCGAGGCATGCAGTATTCAGTATGGAGTGGAAGCTCAGTGGAAGCTCCGCCCACTCTCCGCCCATGTTTTTAATTGGCTGGTGTCATTGTCTTTCGTAAATTCTGTCTTCTGATTGATTATGAGGCTTGCTAGTCCCGCCTTATTATGCCATGTCGTCATTTGTATCCTTCCATGGCTACTGGCCCCTTTACTTCAAGTGTTAGACTGTAAGGTACGTGATATTTAGTGCAATGAGGGGCATATTATCAAGCACAGCGTTAAAATTATCGCCGTTTCAGTGGCAGAAAACTGCTGCTAAAGCGGCGATAATGGGCTTGATAATATGCCACAGAGAATTCTCATAGAAGCCCATGTTCACACCAGAACATGGGCTTCTATGGGAATTCTCAAGGGCATATTATCAAGCCCATTATCGTCGCTTTAGCGGTAGTTTTCTGCCGCTAAAGCGGCGATAATTTTAACACTGTTTCTTGATAATATGCCCCTATATTTTTCCCCTCCCCCGCCCGCACTCCCGCTGTCGGTGCCTTTTTGCCCCCCCTGCTTCCTGCCCGCCCTCCCATTTGCAATGCAATAAGTCTTGCGTAAATACGAGTCCTATTGCATTGCAAATGCTTGTTTACATTGTTACGGGTCCAGCAGCTCAGCCAGCAAGAACGTTTTACCAAAGCTATTATGAAACAAAGCACGTATTATCAAATCCAAAAGATCTGCAGCCAACACCAGAACTAGTTGCTTTGCTAAAGGTTGATTTGTTTGATATTCACAAAGGTAAATACTGTGCCAAACGAGCATTAAACCAATTTACCTTTTTATAACTTCAAAGAATTTCCAAAGGGATTCCTGACAGATGCAAACCCATTTACGGGTGCTGCGATCTCCATCAGAAGTGGGAGATCTCTGAATGCGTTAATCCCACTCAATGAGTGGGAAAGTAGACGTTCCGAGGTATAGATTGGCTTGGAAGTTTGGAAACACCGACAATCATGTAAGGTTGTGGTCATTGACAAACTCCGATACATCTTCTTTCCACCCTGAAAAGGTTCAGACGTGTGCCTCAGCACAGAGTTAGCATAGATCTCTTTCCAGGTTGGGAAGAGGAATAGAACACCTCCAGATGATTGGGGATTGTAATGGAAGTGCTTTATTGATGTATTTTCCCAACAGAGAAACGAAATGCATATGCACAAGGAAATCTCATAAGCCCTGTGCAGAGTAATTCACTATGGATAACTAGGTACAGCAAGAATAGGATATCGCAACAAAGTCTTATGCCTGGAAGCGTGCACTTGGTGCGTTGTTCATGATGTCCACATGGGAATGTTTGCGAATCGAAAAAAGAATGAAAAATATGTTCAGAAATCTCTGCAAATTATTCTTTCAACTACTTTAGTTTTTCTTTGACAGTTTATAAATGATGTTTACATATTCTTCTCCCGAAGAAGCATGTATCAGTTTCATTTTGTGTCTTCACAATTAGCCCTATGAGCTAAGTACAAAGTTTCTGATCTAGTATTGTGCAGATTGTACATTTTAGACTTTTCATTGCAAGAGAAAAGGCATTTTCTTTTATCATTCCACGTCTTGGATGATTCCCTGAAAACAAGATAATTAAGATGGGAGCGAGAACACACATGTGTTTAGCTCTGAGGGCCTTATTACGATTTGGCGGTCCGATCACCGTAGAACCGTGTCCGCCCCTGTCAGCAGCCCACGGCGCTGGCGGTCCAAAGATCGCCATATTATGAGTTCTCTACAGGGCTGGCGGTGTGGAGGCGGGTATCTTGTGGCGGTGGTGAGTACTTTTTCCAAATATATCGATACTTGTGTGTGCATTTCGACTACATATGTGTGGGATTAACACATATGCATGGCATATGTGGAAAAATACCAAATACCCATTATCGGGATTCAGCCCATATGTGGGCACTCCTGCAATGGGTATATGATACAAAAAAGACTCACAAGTATATCACTGCACACAGGGTCGTAATCCTTGGGGTAAAGAGTCTGCTGTGAAGGGGGGACCTGTCGGACTCAGCCTGGAAGAAGAAGAAAGGGGTGAGTATGCACCTCAAATTCTTCGTCACCGCCTCCTCGAAGCAGGCTGTCGGACCGATGCGGATCAGGCAACTCGTAATACGCACAGCGGTGCAGCTTGCCCGTACTACACTATGGTGGCTGCCTTTCTCTGACCATAAAGCCGGTGGTCGGCAGTCTTATGGCGGTCTCGGTGGTCCTGCGGCGGTCTTCCCTCAGCCAATACGTCCAACCCGTAATATGGCAGTCGGACAGCCGAGCTCTCCACGCTCAGACCGCCACCGTCGATACCGCAGTCCATGGGACCGCCAAACTAGTAATAAGGCCTTTAGTGTTAGTGCCATTACGTTAAGAGCTTTAGCAGACTTTCATTTATAATCTTCATCATGAGTTAATCATTTACTTCGATCACTCAATTTTTTTTAACACCAAAATAAATAAATAAACAATCTTCTATTCCAAAGCAGAATCCTAGTTATGTCTAAAAGTAGACAGGCAATCATTAATTCATTATTTACTGACATTTTGAAAATTCATGTTTAATATTTAGTAGCTAGGGGTTTGTCTTCTCAGTCCATTAAACACCCCTCTTTACCAATGCAACATTTTTTCTGTGGTGTCTGGTAATGTTATTAGCCTGTAGGGGGTGAGGCTAGAGCCCAAATATTGCTTCAAAATATTTGAACTACATATCTGCCTTTGAATGACGAATAACTATAATGAAACAACAGTTCTTACAAGTATCTTTTATGCCCGATCATACCTATGAAGGACAAATAGCCTCATACAACCAGTGTTCATATAGTAATGAATAAACAGAATACCATCATAAAAGTCATTGAGAAATTTAATTTCTTCAGCTGTCAATCAAACTCAGGGACAAACAAGAACCTCAAAAAGAAATACAATAATTAGTATAGTGTTACCTCAATGTGATGGCCATCGCAAAATAAAATTATCAACAATAGCACGGTATCTAACAAACAACCATCTAAAAAATATTTTTGTACAATAGACAAAGATTCCTTTACTGCTTTTCGTGCTATGTGCTGACGATGTTTCGGCCCTAAGAAGGGCGCAAGGGTCTCATCAGGACGATTATAATATGGGGTCATCTGTGAAAAATAGTAAAGAACAATCCTCACTGCAACATTTCCCTATTCATTAGGACACTTCAGATAATAATCTCTTGTTCTCCCAGTGTTCTGATATAACACAGATGTCCACCTTCTAAATTGTTCTTAACTCATTTTTACTGATGTCCCCATATTATAATTGTTCTGATGAGACCCTTGCACCCTTCTAAGGGTTGAAACGGCATCGACACATGACAAGCAAACCAGTAAAGGAATCATTGTCTATTATACCAAAAATACATTTAGGTGGTTGTTTGTTAGTAGCAAATCAGCCCATGTGTAACCATGCTTTTGTTGACCATTTTATTTAGTGATGGCCGTCACATTAGGGCTCATTATTTTTATAGTGGTTTCTGTTTATTTATTACTATATGTCATTGATTGCATGAGTTTATTTATCCTCCATATGTATGATCTAGCAGAAATGATACCTGGAAGAACCATTGTTGCATTATAATTGTATGATAGATACCAAGGTTCACATGGGTCTAAGGGTTGCTCCTGTAGTCTTTTAACCCCTTCGCTGTGGCGCGAATTCCGCCGCAGCGCTGGGGGGGTTTGGGGGGGTTGACGGCGCCGCTGTGCTCATGACGGAACCACGCCGTCATGAGTCACGGGTGAGCTGTGCTCATGACGGCGTGGTTCCGTCATGACTCCACCCACTGCGCTAATCGCCCGCACAGGCGGGGAATCAGCGCAGAGTGGGAGGAGCGGCGGCCAACGGCCGCAGCATGACGGAACCACTCCGTCATTAGCACACGGCACCCGTGGCTCATGACGGAGTGGTTCCGTCATGAGCGGGGAAAGGGTTAAACATTTCAATGACAAAGGCACCTCAAAACTGGCCAATACTGACTTTAAAAACAGGGTGTGGACTGACAGAATACATTTGCATTTTTTTTTAAATGCCACTAGCAAACCTATCTGGGTCAGGCACTGTAGAGAATTCAGGAAATTGATACCTTTGGCACCTCTGATAACAGTATTGGCAGTGATGAATAATGTTGATGGCCTCCAAGGGAAAGAACTGCAGGTTTTATGGTACATGCACAAAAATGTCAGTCTACTCTATTTTTAAGATGTTTATATCTGTATCTGTTCTAATTTTTCATGAAGACACTAGTCAACAAGTCCTTGAGACTTTATGCTTGACGATCCTTATCATTTAAATTTCTAATTAAAATAATTACCTAATTGTTTGACATTAAGACTTGAATTATGCTCACTTTTTATTTACTTTTCAGCATTTATTTCATCATTTGACATGGGAAGTCATACACAAGGGAAGTCATACACATGTCACTCAACCCTTTTGTGATCTGCTTTTTAAAGTTTGTAATCTTATTTAATATTTCCTATGGTGACAGTTGACTATTTTTATTGTCCGAATTCCTAGCTAGGAGGATTTCTGATTGATCTGGTGAGCTGGTTTCAGTTTCTTGCATGTGTGTTTGCTTCACTATTCAGAAGATGGCTCAACAGTAAAGGTTGATTTAGGGGGAAATTAATACTGTAATCTCACAAACGAAAAGTAATGTAAAAACAATTAGGAATATTTCACATAATTATCTGAAAATTTGAATTTCATACTTAATGGGCCATTTATAAGAAGATTGTGCTCGCCTCTTTCTATTAAATCATGTTGACTGGGCACTGTTTGACCTTCTAGTATCCCTTTTTCTCACCCTCGGGGCATGCCGGGATGCTCTGACCTTCCTTTTGATATACAATATCCTTACTCAGCCTTCTGACCTGATCTGATTATATTCAGCAATAAAACCTTCCAAAATTGAAACAATATTGGTTAAAAAATAATCCGATTCCTAGAGCTGCACCCTCAATGCAAAGAATGGTTGCTTGACATTTTACAAAGGTGCTGTTGGATGGCCGCAGCATTCAGCTGTTTGCTATCGATTTCTTATTCAAACTGAAAAGAAAATATAAGGCCACCATGTGGGAGAAAAGTTTGTCTTTAATCATAAAACTCTGTATGGATTAATATATGTACGTTCAACATCTCGATTCTTCTGTTGTGTTATTTTTATTCATTTATTTGTCATATTTTAATATGTATGACGTTTTTCTTTTCTTTTAAATAAAACTGTTCACTTTGGAACCAAAATATAAGAAGTCATACAAAAACCATAACACAGCTGACTCAATCAATTGTGAGGTACATTACAGAAATCCTAACAAATTTAGTTATTATCAAAATTGTTCACTTGTTGGAATATTATTCTCCAAATATCAGTTTATTACCAGCGTTGGGAAAACATAGCCTGATCATGGTTCATGGTATTCATTTTTGCCCTGAAATGTACAATTTTGCAGCAGAGTTTATTTGCATATGTTGAAAACTCACTCCCTATGTAAGAAATAGTACTTACATACTCTCTAAAATGCAGTAGCAGCTGCTACTGGATGGGAGTGGTTAGGCAGATTGGCGGGGGATTAAAAATATGAAAAAAAACCACTTACCTGGCTACGGCCAGCCAGCCGGCCACCTCTCCTCCGTCTTCTCTATCTCCAGCCGGCTGCTGCCTTTCCTTTGTCCTCTTCATCTCAAGTTCGGCAGCAGGAAGCACCCGGGCTCCCCGCAGCCAATCATAACACTGCAATGCAGGGTTCCATTGGTCTGAGCGCGGTGGTTCGGCGCTCAGACAGGCAGTGGGAGCCTGGGCATGTTCTCCAATCAGGCTGTAATGCAGCCAGGGTGGAGAACATGCAATGTGCGCATGAGAATTTGTTCGGCCCGAGATGGCCGGCCAAAGTGTCATGCGCACTTACAGTGTGGACACCACTCCTCCACCTGCAATGCTCTGGCATCACAGACCCCAGCTCCGCCCACACATAACCAACTGAGCCACTGAAGTAGAAAAACTAAATTTATAATAATGCAGCGTTATTATCATTTTATTATTCCGTCTTGAACTGCTCGGAGAGCAGTGGGGTGACGCTCTTCAGCCTTAGCGGAGGAGCTGCCGCTTCTAAAATGGATTCTATAGTAAGAGAATCTCAATACGCAGTGATGTTGTAGATTTAAACAAATGTGTACCTCTGCACATCATGGAAAAAGGATGCAAACAATGAATAATTCTTTGTAAACACACAAGTGATTAGTCACTTTAACCAGCCTTGTTGGATGGTCTGAGTGATTTAAACAGTCCATACAATCAGTAATGATGTGCACACTCAGATGTCCAACCCAGAGTGGTAGAAGAGCAAGCCAAAGAATCAAACAGCAACACACAGACATGTGGCTCCAGAGGATGTCGGGGAGCAATGATAGAACAACGATGGATGTAACATTAAGGAAGCAAGAGAGTGAGGGGTAAGGGCACAGTTCGAGGAAAGGTTAATATTAAGGTGGACAGAGAGGGGTTCTTGCGCTAGAACACTCCAGGCAGTAACAAGGAAGATTTCACAAGAAGACACTATTGATCACTTCTCCCTTTACCTTCAGAACCTGGGAGGAGAGACGATGGCCCTCATTTACTATATGTTGATGCACAGCAGCGCAGCAAGCCTTCCTGCTGCACCGCTGCGTGTCAAAATAAAAGGGCAGAAATGCGCCGTATCTACAAGATACGGCGCATTCCTGTCCTTCCCCCTGCGCAGGCGCACAAACAGCAGACTGGGGCCAACGCAGACACCCTTGCGCCACGTTGCAAGGGTGCCAGCGTTGTGGAGATGAATGTTTGTGCAGGAAGGGACACTTTATTGCAAAAAAACAACCATTCATGCCATTTTCCTCTTTCTGTGCTTGCTGCATTCTGCCACTCGGATTCTGTCACATTCCCAGTTTTACAAAACATTGTAAATCTTGGAATGTGTCAGGTTCCATGGATGTTGCGAGGGGACACCCATAGCAATACCCATGGAACGCCCCTTTCAAGTAGATTAAGTCATGAAAGGGCCCATATTTACAAGGCCATAAAAAGTCATGCAAGGTGGCTTTACGTGGCATTGTAAATAGGGTCAAGCCCAATGTGCTGCCGATGCTTCAAAATAAGTGACGCACCAGCGGCGCAATGAGCTTGTAAATTTGGCCCTAAGAAGGCAGGGAAAGGCACCTAACCAAAAAGGTAGGTCCTCCTGGGGAAGAGGAAGTGGGTGTTAAAATGTCTCTGACCGAGACACTTTATAAAGAGGCCAGTTGGGTCCTAAATAGTGTGTTTCATACAGTAACATGCACACATTGATTAGACGAAAGAAACCCCTTACGCATGCTAAAGAGAAATAACACGCATGGAGCTACAAAATGTGAATACATTACATAAGTGAAAATAAGTTTTTCTTAAAGTGCTCTCATTTTCGCTGTGTTCAGTCCACAACAAATGTTTGGCAGAACACACTCTATCTCAAGTTATCCATTTCATCCTAAGACAGCAGCCTGCCAAGGAACTGGGAATGGGCTGCAAAAGATTTCAAGGCAGGGCCTTCAGTACAGTAGCCAATCATACATAACAAAATTGTTGGTTTTTATCTATTGAACATTAGATTGGCAGTTAATGCAGGATAGTATGGAGCGGTACGGAGTGAGTCTGTGGTTGATGGTGCAGTATGCATTGTGTTGTCATTGTGACTTCTGTTTGAGTGTGTGGAATGATATATATGTGAATATGTGATTGATTCGTAAGTTACCAATCACGGTTCTGTGGTTTTGCCTCATTTGGTGTGGCTTGAGAATGCACATCAGGACTTGTGTATTGACCAGCTCTCTTCGGGGCATATTATCAACAAACAGCGATGATTATCGCTAAGCGCGTTTAGCGCGGTTTTTCCTATTGCCGTCCATCGATGGATTTTATCGCCGAGATAGCGCGTTATTATCAACGTTTATCTCCAAGGCGATATTAAACCCAGCGATAGCGGGGAAATGCGGAAATATTGCATGAAATACAGTGATAAAAACTCAGCAATAGGTAAAACCTTGATAATAAGACATGGTGCACTTAGCCTGACAATCCACCTCCCATAGGATAATATAGCTAAGTCAGGAATTTTGCAGACGTTAGATTCCAGCGTTAATGGGGGGCTTAGCGCGATTTTAATTGTGGCTACGCGGGTCCGGGGCATCGTTGTAAATATTGCAAAGCTGCGTTAGCGATGTATTCTCATTAGTGATGCGATGCAAGGCATTAGTAAAACAGGTGCTAGAACAAGGAAACATGTGCTGAAGCCTGTTAGCGTGTCCTTGATAATACTGCGATTAAATTATTGCCGCTTTTCGGCCGATAACGGCCACGAAAGCGGCGATAATGGGCTTGATAATATGCCCCTTCATTTCTACGTAAGCATGCTGAACAGAATGGGACAGTGTTGTATATGTGGCGTGATAGAATGTGAACTGTGGTATCTCGGAGGAAGGAAGTTGCTGAGGTGTGTGATAGTAGAGGTTGATGCTGCGGTAATACAGACAATAGAATTATGTGGGACGTTACTCTCAGCAGTGTTGGATGGGAGATGTGGGGACAAGTGGTGTGATGAAGTGTTGAATAGTTTAGTAGGCTGCAATGTCTTGTGGTTACTGAGGGTATCTGGGGTTGGCAATGAGATCCTGGGGGGTGATAGTAAGATCATGGGTGTGCCGTGTTGTGGGTTGTGGTGGTGGCGGCAGCTATGAGGTGGTAGTGCAGTAGGGGGGAACAGCAACAGGTGGTTTTGTTATCAATGGTCATGACATGATGGCGGTGAGTGTATCGTAGAAAGTGAAATGAAACTGCGCCTATGATGGGAAAACAAGAGGGTTTGATTATCTGGTTTGTAATTTCCACAGGGGCAGAGTTCCAGCTGCAATGGTCCGAACTATGGGCTTCCTGATCTGTGTGATTGGCCTCATTCTCCTGGGTGAACCAAGTCATGTCGGTAAGTATTTGCCAACAGCATGACCGAATGTTTTTGTTTCTATTCTATTGTTCTCTCTCTCTCTCTCTCTCTCTCTCTCTCTCTCTATATATATATATATATATATATTCACTGAGCAAAGCAAAGGTTAAGAGGACCTTTATGAGGAGGGTGTAACACCCAAACACCCCCCTGAAGCCCCTGCCTGGGTTCATGGCCTGTATGTACGGATAAAAACCCCAATAGTGCACCGGCCACTTACCAGCCATCATAAAGCCCCAGACAACAGTGCCATTTTAGGCCTATTTCGATTTATTTCTTTGTCTCCCTTACTTTTTATCAGACAGCAACAGCACTTCTGGGGAAGGCTGTTCATTGGATAGTATTAGCACTTGTGCCTATTCCTTCAACGTGACAACACCAGCACTTCAGTCTACGGTGTATATACATTTAATACGACACTGCCACTTGCTTATATAGGATAGTGCCTACACTTTCGAGTAGGATTGTGAATCGGGGCAGTGCCTGCACTTTTGAGCACGGTTGTGACTCGGAAAGTAACAGCACTTTGGAGCAAGGGAGTTAAGACTGTATCAGAGCATCTGTGCAGGATAGCTACAAGTTTCATTGAACACTACAGCACTTGTGACTGGTGTCTATACGTATGATAGGCGATCACTTATATTATTTTATACAATTATTTTTATGTATCATGCCTAAGCCTTTGCAGAATTTTAAAACCTGAACAAATGTCATTTACTTTTCTGTTTGAAAGGTGGCGCCTCTAGAAGCAGTCCTCTCACTTCTCGGTCATGGGGATGGTCCACAGCAGGGTAAACAGACACTGATCTGCAGGGCAGAAGAAAAAACAAGCATTGGCAAAGCCAATAAAGTTAGCCTCTGTGGAATCCATTGGTTTTGTCAATGTTTTGTTTGACATGTTCACAAAAGCGCGAGCTGTTGTATAGTAAGGCTTAAAGTTTTAAAAAGTGCTATGACGTGGACAACGTTGGCCAATCCTATCACTTTAAAAAAAAACTTTAAGCCATGTTGTACAGCAGATAGCGCAGCTGTGCCACGTGTCTTAAAAATGAAAGTGTCCCCATGTAATGTAAGTGGTGCTCGTGTAAAGACCTCCAATACCTTTGGGTCGAGTTTTAACTACATAAAAGAACCAAAATGTAATTAAATACAAATTAAGAGCCAGGAATGGAGATAAGAAGGACATGAGGGAGGAGGGTGGGGGACAAGAGGGGGGATGTGGGAGGTCGCAGGAGGTGGATTAAGCAGGGGGGTGGAAAACAACAGAGAGCAGGGAGGAGGATGTGGTGGGTTAAAAGCAGGGGGGGTGCATTCAAAACAACAGCAGTTGAAGGGAGTGGTGAGTTCCCAGGCCGGGGAGGAGAGAAGACAGCTGCAGATGCACTATAATGGAGCGCTGGCTAAGTGTCCCTGTGAAATGTAAGTGGTGTTCTTGTAAAGCACTCCAAACCCCTCGGGTCATGTTTGCACTACATAAATGCACCTAAAAAATAAATAAATAAAAATAAAAGTCCCTGAATGGAGAATTAAAGCTTAAAGGCAATCTGTTGCCAGAAGATGGCAAACACATGCACTCGTATGGAGTGCGGAAAGAAAGTAAATAAAGCATACCTCGGAAGTGCGCGGCCAGTGGAAGGACGCTGTCTTTTTGTTGCCTGTCGAGTCCTCTTTTCCATGGCATGGGTTGAGGAACACTTCCTGCTGGCATCCTGGCTGTCTGAGAGATAAGAGCTTGTTAGATGAACGACGAATGTAGGGAAGGATATAGAGGCCTATCTGTGGAGCGGTTTCAAGTCATATGTGAGTGTGTGCGTGTGTGTGTGTGTGTACGCGCTAAGATGTATGTGCACATGCATGATGTATGGATAGAGGAGGAGGTTGTGGAATCTGGGGGCACTGATTGCTTTCCTTGATAATCAGCTTCCCTAACACCCTATACTGAGGGGTGTAGAGTGAGTGAGTGAGTGACTGAGTGAGTGAGTGAGTGCAAGTGAGTACCATGTGACCTACAGATGTAGCCATCTTTAATGACTGAGAAAATAAAGTAAAAGGGGTGGAGAGATGTAGAAACACAACCAGGGACAAAATAAAAGAAAGACTAAGTCAACCAGCTGTCTCTTACCGGACTTGAAGAAGAGGACTTTAATTTGAGATCTTTTCTAATTTGAAGTTTATTTTCTCACCGCAACAAAATCAGGATTGGGTTCCAGGGAGTAGGGTTGTAGGTCTTGCATACTCAAGATATTTTTCCTACATGATCTTTAATACACATGGGCTTTAATAATCAATGAGTTCTAAAAGGGAAGATCTGGAAGTTGGAGAAAGAAGTTAACGTTTTACAAATTTTTCAACTAAAGGGGTTTCAGGTCCCATCAGTGACCGAATTAGAGATGATGTAAAACAAGCAATCACCTTTAGGTTTCCCACCTAAAGGTGAAGCTCTATTTTGTTCAATCAATACCCCATTTACAAGTCTTTGGAGAAAACCAAAATAGGGTGCATTGCAGTATTCAGTTGAACTGTTTTCAAGAGCACTAATAAATTGGTCTCTTTCACTTCTAGTAATGCAGTGTATAGTTTTCATAGGTTTATAAAAATGGAAAGTATATATCTCTTGTGTTGTCACTCACTTGAGTTCACTGCTATTATAGGCAAGATGGTCCCTCATGTTGCTTTAACAGTGATTGCTTCCAGGGATGGCTTTAGGGGAGTGCGACTGGTGCAGCCGCACTGGGTGTTGACCCGTGGAGGGGTGCTGACTTCAGAGGGTGGCGCTGTGTTTAGCAGTAACTTATGATGGAAGAGGTGAGGGGCACTTATGCCCGATGGGAGGGAGAGTATCTGAGAAGGCGGTCATGGGGTGTGGGGCGCCAAAAATGAGTGTCACACTGGGTGCCACCAGCACTAAAGCTGGCCCTGATTGCTTCTTACAAAAGTTGAGAGAAGTGGTGGCCCATCAGAGCCTTTCATGCACTCCATTATATTATAGAGGCCACCTTTCCAGGCCAGGTATTGGTCCTATGATCAGAAGGAAGAACCATGTGCAAATTTAATCTCCATGAAATAAACTCTTGAAGGACTATAAGTGGCAATACAGGCATTGAAAAAAGTCGCAACAGAAAGGCGGTGTGATGTAAGCTGCAAAGTGCCTTAGAAATATTTGTATTAGAAGTATACGTATCCTTCCTCCATCAACAACAATAAGCATGTTTGAGAGCTTCTTTTAACTTTATTGGGAGAGGAAGTGATACATTCTATCTCTAAAAAGTTCAAAGTCACTCTTTTTTGTAAGTGTTTGATGTTTGTGGAGTAGATTACCTCTATGGCAAAAACTGAAAGTCCATAGCTTGCTGTGGGCAAAGTGGAATTCACATTCTTACATTGTGTTAGGTAAAACAAAATCTGAAGTCAAAGGATCCATTCGTATTTGTCCAAATGCAGTCAAAGAGAGACAAGGGAATAGCTCATGTAAGTTTCCTAAAGAAATAATTGGCCATCAACCCATTTTAGAATGCTGGAGGTGATGATGTATACATATTGCAATCTATGGTATCCTTTACTTCACGGATTCTATTGTTGGACATTTATTGTTTTACTTTTACTTGGTCAACAATGTCTGAATGAACTTCACATAAAGAGTAGATTTATTTAACTACCCACCAGGACAACTGAGCTGCCGTGATCTAGCCATAAATTATATTTTACTAAGGACAAGAGATGACATTTTTTATCATAAATCTGAAATTGTAGTACCAGCATTTTTATAATACTTTTTAGATATACGATACTCAAAAGGCCATACATTTCTATTTTAAAATGGTTCCTTTGTTTGACCTTTCTTTATATGTGTTTACTCTCACCTACCAAAGCTGTCTGAAGTTGTCTGGTTGTGAAAGAACTATTGGCTTAACAAGAACTTACAGTGTGCTTAGAGCCCACCCACAGCTTACCATTAGTTTACTTCATTGTCGCTTGCTTTTTTTATTGTTGTATTGTGTTAGCTCGCTTTTGTCTTGTGTATTCCCCTCCACTAGATCATGTCCTCTTTACCGTGATTTTGATTGGCTCACATCTATCTTTGAACTACTTTTTCTTTTAAGCACTCCATGAGAGTGCATGTGTTTTCCAGCTCTGTCCCTTGTGTTCTTCCCCCACCACCACCACACTTTGTGTTGCTCTCTCCCTCATGTTCTGCTTGATCTCTCCCTTTTGTGCGATTTTCCCTGACCTTCGTGCACCACGTTGTTTTTACCTTCATGTGCTTCTCCTCTCCCTGTGTTGCTTTTTCCTTAGTATGCTTCTCTTTCGCTGTCTGTGTTGCTCTCTATCTCTCAAACTAATTTTCCCTACATCCTGCCACCCAGCTTTTTTTGTGTTATTAATCCCCACCAACCCGCTCCCTCACCCATTCCTCTGTTGTTCCCACTACAACAGTGATCCATTTTTGGGAGGGCCAGGAAGCAAATTGCTGCCTGCCCCTTCAATTTAATACAAGCACTGACAAAGCCATTAGTTCTCACCAATGCAAGAGCTTTTGGTTTTGCCAATATGTTTTAGCCATGTTGTACACCAGCATGGCTGCTGATCAGCATGACTAAAGGTTATTGGTGTAAAGGAAAGTGGCATTAAGTGTTGTAAAGTGGAGTAGAGTGGAGTGTTATGGAGTGGAGTGAAGTAGCATGGAGTGGCGCAAAGTGGCATTGAGTGGCGTAGAGTCTCACAAAGTGGCATAGTAGTGTGGTGTGTCATGGAGAGAGTAGAGTGTCATAGAGTGGAAGGGTGTAGAGTGGCATAAAATTGAGTGGCGTGGAGTGCAGTGTCAGAATGGCATAGAGTGTCGTAGAGTGGAGTGGCGTACTGCAGAGTGGAGTGACATAGAGGGTGTTGTGTAGAGTGGAGTAGTGTTCTAGAGTAGAGTGGTGTAGAGCGGAGTAGACTGTCATAGAGTGGAGTGGCATAGAGTGGAGTAGTGTAGTGGAGTGGAATGAAATGGAATTGAATGGAATGGCATAGAGTGTAGTAATGTGTTGTAGAGTATCGTAGAGGGAAATGTCGTAAAGTAGAGTAGAGTGTTGTATGGTGCAGTGGCATAGAATGTCATAGAGTGGAGTGGCGTAGAGTGGAGTGGCAAAGTGTGGAGTGGAGTAGGGTATCATAAACTAGAGTATAGTAAAGTGGGATGGAGTATCATAAAATGAACCGAGTAGATCGGAGAGGTGTACAATAGAGTGGCATAGGGTAGAGTGGCATACAGGGCAGTGGTGCAGAGTAGATTAGAGTGGTGTAGAAGACAGTGGCGTAGAGTGCAATGGCATAGAGTGCAGTGGCGTAGAGTGGAGTGATGCAGAGTAGAGTGGTGTAGAGTGTAATTGCATACAGTGCATTGATGTAGAGAGCAGTAGAGTGGCATAGAGTTGAGTGGTGCAGAGTAGGGTGCAGTGGTGTTCTGTAGAGTAGCATATAATTTCGTGGCAGAGAGTGCAGTCTTGCAGAGTAGAGTGTCATAGATTGCAGTGGTGTGGTGTAGAGTGCAGTGGTGTAGAGTGGAGTAGTGCAGAGTACAGTGGTCTCGAGAACAGTTTCGTAAGATTACAGAGGTGCAGAGTACACTAGAGTGGCGTAAAGTGCAGTGACATAGAGTGCAATGGTGTAGAGCGGCATAGCGTGCAATGGCATAGAGTGTAGTGGCGTAGAGTAGAGTGTTGCAGAGTAGAGTATAGTGGTGTACAGCACAGTGGTGCAAAGTAGTTGGTGTGGAGAGCAGTGCTGTAGAGTGCATTGGTTTTGAGTTAAGTGGTGTAGAGTGCATTGGCAGAGAGTGCAGTGGTTTAGAGTAGAGTGGCTCAGAGCTCAGTGACGTGGAGTGATGCAAAGTAGAGTAGAGTGGCGTAGAGTGGTGCAGGGTAGATAGTAGTGGTGTAGAGTGCAGTGGCATAGAGTGCAGTAGTGTAGAGTAGATTGTTTGAGAGTAGAGTGAATCAGTGTAGAGTGGAGTGGTGCAGAATAGAGTGGAGTGGTGCAGGGCAGAGTGCATTGGTGTAGAGTGCAGTGGCATAGAGTGCAGTCTTTCAGAGTAGAGTGGCACTGAGGGGAGTGTTGTATAGTGGAGTGGTGTAGAGTCGAGGGGAGTGGCCTAAACTGGAGTGGCGTAGAGTGCACCGGCATAGAGTGGAGTGGTGCAGAGTATAATGCATTGGCGTAGAGTGCAGTGGCATAGAGTGCAGTGTTTCAAAGTAGAGTGGTTTACAGTGGAGTGTTGTAGAGTGGAGTGATGTAGAGTAGAGTGGAATGGCCTAAACTAGAGTGGCATTGAGTGGAGTAGTGCAGAGTAGAATGCATTGGCGTGAAGTGCAGTGGCATAGAGTGCAGTGTTTCAGTGTAGAGTGGCATAGAGTGAAGTGTTGTAGAGTGGAGTGGTGTAGAGTAGAGTAGAGTGGCCTAAACTGGAGTGGTGTAGAGTGCAGTGGCGAAGAGTGCAGTGTTGCAGAGTAGACTAGAGTGGGGTAGGGTGCATTGGCATAGAGTGGTGCAGAGTACAGTAGAGAGGTGTAGAGTGCAGTGGCGTACAGTGGATTTTTTAAGAATAGAGTGCAGTGACGCAGTATGGAGTGGCACAGAGTGGAGTGGTGCATAATAGAGTGCAGTGGCATAAAGTGGAGTGTGCATGGTGTGGTAGCACACTGCCATAACAGAAGGGCACATCTTCAATTGAAATGCCCATTACATTTGCACATACATACAGTTTTATTGATAAAAGTATACAGCTCACAAATAATAATGCGTTTAACTGTTATCGCCTAGTGTTTTTATTTATTTTGATCCTATTAAAATATCGGTTTCAACCACACTTAGTAATTACCAAAGATGTGCTTCAGTTGTACTTTCATACTTCTTATGTAATATGAAATATCTGCACAGGTCATTTACAGATATTTACATTTTGTGTATTAGAAAAAAATAACATTGCAGAGCCGTCCCCCAGCACACCCGCAGGGACAGCATGATTGTCACATAAATCCTGTCACTTTGAAGTCAGAGAAAAAACACAGTAAACACCAAGCTCCCTCATTTGACTTCTGTCTTTGAATAAATGCACAGCAGTGTAACAAGATAAAAACAAGATTTAAAGACCTGTTTACAGAAAGCAGCGCTCTGAAGAATACAATAAACATGGGATGGGTTACGGAAGGGGCAAACGCAACCTGGACAACCTAAAACGAAAACAGTCAGCAAATAGAAAGCAAGCAAACAAGAGTTACTAAACGCAAAGTCAATGAATGGTAATGGGTAGAATGTATTCCCAAGGAAGCTTTCAGAATGTCTCCAGGATAACATTAGAAAGCCAGACAGCTGTGCTGTCTGGTAGGATTTGACTTAAAAGGCACTCTTAAACTACTCCAGTTTCATTTCTTTTAACTACTGATACATCGTGGATCGGTAAATAAAAAAGAAATGTCACCCGCATGCCCTTGCGTGACGTAGCATGCATGTGCCTGTGTGCACTTGCTAAATGAGGCAGCAGTTAGTAGCTGTTGCGTTATAAGGCCTTTTTTGTGCCTGTGTTGCACATCATTGGCAAAAATGCATTATGCCAACGCTGTGCAGCATCACCAAAAGGTATTGGCAAAGCCAAAAGGTCCCAGAAGTGAGAATATTGGGGTTAACAGTGATTGTTTTTAACACAGTTATTTTTTTTTGGCTTCATTTTTCTACATCCTAGCGTTTGGGCCTTTAAAATTAAAGTGGGTCATCCAGGGGAGATCCTCCACTAGGGCGGAGGAGTGGACCCCACTGCTTTCTCTCAGTGCAAGAAGCAGAAACATAAAATGGTAATAACTACCATTTTATGCTTCTGCTCCTCGCACTGCAAGAAAGCAGAACAAACTGCTTTGGTTGTGCGCGGCAAAAGACACACAATTGGGCAGGGCTGCTCTGCAAGCAGGGGAGGAGTGGTGTGCCCACTCCTGAGGGCACAATGACTGCTTTGTCGGCCCTCTGGGGCCGCCCAAACCAGTCATGCGCACTCTGCCCTCTCTCCATGCAGGCTGCAATGCAGCATACATGAAGAAAATGGCCTCCCGTTAAGCCCCTGACTGGGAGGCGTCCCCACCAATCACAATGCTGTCATTGCAGCGTTGTGATTAGCTTAGGGGAGGGAAGGGGGGCTGCCTGCTTTCTGTTCCTGCCGGAGGCAGGAGAGCAGCAGCAGGCGCCGAGCAGGACTGGCACCAAGAAAGCGCAGGACCCAGCCGGTGGACATGTACGTTTTTTCTTTATTATTATATGATATCTCCCCCGCCTCCTTCCCGCGCGACCCCTCCGGCCCCACCCACCCACCAGCCACGGCTGGGGTCATCCATTAGGAGACATCACTCTTCCCTCTTCTCAAAATGCTAGCCATTCTCAGTAATTGGTGTTGCTTTTTGAATGTGTGTCTGTGAAGTTGTAGCAGCATAACCCCCCCGGCTGCGAAGCAAGAGAACAGAGCTGCAATGCAAGCTACACACTTGACCATACTGTATGATGCTGGCGAAGCCAGTTCCACGTCACAATATCTATCTCTAAAGTATCAACCTACATGTATATTGGGATCACAATATAGAACCCCAAAGTATAACCGTGCTATGTGTAGATTTACTTTTATTCACGCCACAGGGATGATACTTCGAGAGTCAATAGTCAATATGTTGACCTGTGTAAAGCGCTGTGTAAACAATTTCACATTTACATCTATCTACCCAAGTCTAGGAACTTGCTTGACATGCCCTGGAAAATTACAATCGCAATGTAGGCCCCTACAGCACCTGTGTTGTAATATATTATGATTGCATTTATTTAGCGCTTACTACCACTGGCGAGGCGTTGAAGCGCTTTTGTATCCACGAGATTACCAGACTAAGCCACTCAATTTTGAGTAAGACATTATTTTACATTACACCACTGTGGCGAAGGCAGAGTTCTACTTTTCAGTGCGGGATATGAACATAAAAGTGTGATATTAAACAAACAAAACTTATGCATTAAAGAAACAGAAGCATAATAACAAATCATAACATCAAATAGCAAAATTAAAGACGAAAGGTAAAAAAAAAGTATATGAAAGCTTAAACTGGACCGTAAACACTGTGATCTAACACCTATGACTTTTTGGCACTGATTTTGATGCACAGTCGCGTTATTTCATTTTCACTTCACCAAGCCAATCCAATAACCAGCCACGAGGCGTATGGTTTTGCTGTAACTGTGCTGCCTGGGCTGCCACAGGTCCTCAGCTCTGCAGCTGCTCTGAAGCTGATGCCAAATCTGTACTGGGACCAGCGCCAAGTGGCCTGGGATTCTCACCTCTCGCGAGAACCTTCGTTTCTCCGGTCTCCAGACACCTGGGGCTTCGGAAGCCCATGAATGCATCAAATTGTTTGAGACGTTTGGTTGGCTTCCACCAGGTTTATCCACAGGGTTCAGAGCCTGGTCAACACAGGCCCACTGCAGGGGGTGGAAACGCGCAGCGCGCGCCCTCTCGCCAGTGTCAGCGGGATGGGAAGTAACAGTTGAAGCTTCCTGTGCAAATCTACTTAATGTGAAACACCAGGGAAGAGTTTGCTGCAGTATGTCTGCGGAGCCACTTAATATGACGCACGCATGCGTTCATTAATTCTTTACAAAACAATGCACCGCAGTTCCAAGTAGGGTTAGGCTGGATAAGAAGCTTAATTGGTGCGCTCTCGAAAGTGGGTACGGAAATCGCAAGGCTGAGTAGAACTTAGATTGATAATCCGGGACCACAACATGTGACCCCTCTGGTGATGAGAGGGGCCTCTGTTTCTGTCTCTAAAGCCATGTTACATCTTGGCTGGAGTTGCGATCATCAGACCATCCTCGTGTGTTGGTCTTTCGGAGGAAAACCAGGGCAGAACGGGGTAACCAAAAGCAGCCCGGGAAAAAAGGCTCAAACCAGCCTGCACTCTCTTTCCAGCCATCCTTTCTCTCTCTCCTTCTTTTCTCTCTGTTCTCTGGACGCTTTCTTTCTACTTCCACCTCCCTCTCTTTCTCTCTGTTTTGAAGCCTCCCTTTGCCTGCCGCAGTTAACCCCGGAGAACTGGGGACAGTGACAGAGACACCAGGAGTGACCCTGGCTTTTCAAAGCTGGCCTTCAAGGGCTCCAGACCACTGGGGAAAAGCCCAGTGGAATAATAGGCCTGTCTCTCCCTGAGGGGAACATGGACTTAGAGCAGTGCTTAATTTGAGCTGGTGGTTTCCAGTGCTCAGCACTGGCACTTTATTGTCAACACCAGCACGTATGACAGCCTGCCACATGGTGGCTCAGTGTGTCTAATTTTGTGATGATTACAACTAAAGTTGTTTAAAAATGCAATATACATTAAAATGACTAATACCTGCAACCCAAAGCTACAGAATAGTTTGGCCAGCAGGTATTAGTCATTTTTAATGTACAATAGTTATTCAGAATTGTCACACTTGTAGGAGTGTGATGGTTAGGTGTGTTGGTACTGTCATTAGCAGTGCAGGCAAGGACAATGGGTGGTGCAAGCTGCAGTGGTCTCCTGACATGGGCCTGGCACTTATTTTTAAAATATTATGCACTGACTTAGTGAAAGCTCTGAACATTAAGCAGGAGTTAGCAATGTGCATAAAAGCAGATCTTTTTGTTAAAAGAAAGGGCCTCTTTTTTTCATTGGGTGCCACGTCGCAGTGTAGGTTTGTGCAGCACGTACATGTGTTTGATATCATATCAGGGACTGGTGTATCATGTCCAACCTGGCTCGGTTATGTGACATTATAGAACAGGGTCCAGTCGGGCTGGATCCATACTATCCATGTAAGAAAACTTTACATGCAACTAAACTAAGAAGTACATTTACATAATTTGGTATGGATCCAGCCACTCTGGACCTCTCCCTGCAAAATAAAAAGTAGACATTTCACACAAAAATGCATGCAGATATCCTTTTCAGTGTTTTGAAAAATTTTCATTGTTGAAAATCATTTTACCCCAGACATTGGAAATAATTCCATGACTGAGAAAGTTATAAATTGTCGGATTACAGCGGTAAAAAACATGGGTTAAGCAAGTTTCAACTAAATCTATCTCTCCACATTAATATCTGAATCAAATGTTTTGAGTGGTGAAGAAGAGCATGTGGAGACAAACGTTTTAATTATTTTCTTAGAAGGATCCTGAGACACACAGTTAAATGTTTCTGTTGCCCAGAGAGCAGAAATACACATCTATGACTTAACCCTAGAAGAAGAAGAAATTGTGCCTGGGCATGCAACTCTACAGCACAATTGCTCTAGGGATGCACCATTCAGATCATGAACCTGAGAATGCCTCCATCCCCAAAGGATTGCGTTCCAATTACCATGGTTCCGCACAGTCTTTCTAAAAACCTGGCCCACCTTTGTTCAGCTCTCTACAAAACACCCAGAACAACTTCAGATCAAACCGAGGCTTGAACCTCACTCACCTTCAATCAAGTTATAATGTGATGGATCGGTGCAACTTTCTAGACTTAGGCACACTAAAGTGGCATTTCCCACCACCTGGCTTCCACTGGTGGCACTGCTCAATTCAATGGTACAAGCAATGAAAACCCTCCCCTTATGCACATCCTTCATTTTGCTCTGAGGTCCGCAAACCTGTCATCCAACCTGCATCACATGAGTGCCACTTGACTCTCTGGTCAAAGCTTTCCTGAAACTGACCCCTGTCACTAGATTTAAACTCATCGATAGAAACACGAGTCTTAAAGGAATCCAAATAGTCATCTGGCCAATACCATTTTATATGACAAAATACAACAGAACAAATCTCAGGAGCCCTTCAAAGAAATCAGAACTAGTTGTCTGGACACAGATGACCTAGGTATTACTCGAAAGGCATGTCAACAATACAGAGGACCAATTAGTAGACTTTAGGCTCATGACCTTGGTAGGAAATTACCTAAGAGGTTCTGTCTGTCCTGCTGGGCCTTCCTCATCTCTGTATATTAATATGCTGGGCAGCAGGCTGGACTGGTTGCCATTGAGAAGTACCTTGATATCATTCGCACATGAGAGAGCATTCTGATGGATGGGGAAATATGGAAACCAAGTGATTTCTTAATGGGCTGCAACTCTGCACAATCACTAGGGGTGGGAAGAGGTTGGAGGCTAGGACTTGCCCTGTGCCAGCGAAGAGCAGGGTGTCTCAGCTTGCCAATAGCCAGACTATACCTGGGATGGAAAGAGTGAAGCTGGAGGTGGGTGGGCGAGGGGGTGGTGCCTGCTCATTCAAAGACTTCATGCTCTGTCATCATCATTAGGAAATCTGACTTGCATGGATTTAATGCACCACAATTTAAGGGATTGCATCACTGTCCTGACATCACACACCTTTGCCCCAAGTGACATCACAGGTTTGACCCTATGTCTAACCCTTCCCCTCAACAGTATTTTGTAGCACAAAAACACCACTTATACCTATAACCCCCTAATGATCCAGATCTAGTGATTATGCTTTAATGTTGGTTTTTGCACAACAGTTAATCCCTTTGTTGTTTCCTGAAGACTAGTGGAGTGAATTGGTTTTGGAACATCTTGGGAAGCTATTCTAAATACCCGAGCCAGATGTCGGTACGATCACCGATCTGTGGAAGATTTGCTGTTGTGAAGATTTTGATGGGGGTATCAGGGTATTGGTTTGTAGATGCATTTTGATACTGAAAAGTTTGATTCTGTTGTTGGTGTATCGTGGGCATTGTTAGTGGCAAGGGCACAGAGAAGCTAAAAGAACACTTGATAATTCCATACAGCTCCATACAAAATTTAATAATATGCGCACTTGTGAAGCCATAAACCTCCAAGTGTAGATGTAGTCAACTTCCAGCTTATTGGGCCCATCACGCATGAGCAGATGGCTCTCCACGGTACTGCAAATGCTCGTTGAGCAACCATCGGTCTGAGAGACACTGCTTGGTATGCAAATACACAAGCCATCATTTTATCTCTAGTAATAGATGCAGATCTTCGTAAAGGAACTCTCCCCATCTTATCTTTCCAGACTCCATGCGGTTTCACAACTGTCACATTCCATCAGCCTCGACCGTAGAACTCGATATACCGTGCTCCAACTTCACCCACTCACCACTCTCCAAGTGCGTCCAGCGATAGGAATGTCCTCATCCAGATTTCTACAGACTCATAATGATACTTACAGATTTTATGGAGTTATTAAGCATTAAATTGACCCCCCCACCCCACCCACGCCCTTAACTGAACCAGGCGGCAAACTCAGGGATTGCCCCGGGCGGCAAGAGGTCTAGCTACGTCACTGTGCATCCTCCTCATGAGATCTAATCTACACTGTCCCCTCATTCTCGTCTTGATTCAAGTGGCTGTGTAGGCCACCTATTTTGTCTCCACATACCCATTGCTAGCATCCCGTAGCTGGGCTCTTGGCTAATGGTTGGGCCGGTTCGTTGGTGTGTGCATGATATTAAAATTCTTCATGGTTTCAACAATTCTGGCCATGCTCTCCTATTGTTAAGCCAATAAGGCCAATAAATCAATTCCTTCATACTTTGCACCAGTTGAATATTGCAGTAGTCTAGTTTTCAGCTGTACAAAAGTTGTGAATTTGCACCTGTCAATGGGATGAACCACACAGAAATGTCCAACAGTTTGTCAGAAGCTCAGGTGTGTCGGCTCTGCGGGGTAGGTGAGGCTACAAACATTTTGTGAATATCCTAATAATTCCAAGCTTGCAGATAGCCAGCGAACCTTTGAAGTTAGATTCCCTGTTCCAAAACGGTAGGAGATTTACTCCTGTCAGGAAAGCAGTAAATCTGCTTCAAGATGGGAATAGGAAGAGAGCATCTTCAAAAGGAGGTAGGAGAAGGGGTTCTCAATGGGTGGAGGTTGGGACGGGGATATTTTTCCTGGGGAAAACATTTTTTTTTTACAAAAGTCGCAAAGGGCAAATCACACTAACTTGACGTTTTCAAATGTAGAAAAGATGACATATTTAGGACAGTAAAAATGTTACATGTACAAAAAGAATTAACATAATTCTACGTGCTTACATTTTCGACTTCTCTTCTTTTGTGAATCTAGACCAGTTTGTCACATCCCGAACTCCCAAATAGGAAGCAAAGCTATTCCCTAACGAGAGGCAACCCTCTCGTTTCTGCAAAATAGGACTCAACAAAGGCCCGGGCTTTAATTTAAGGTATAAAGCAGGGGCCTCTGTTGGAGTCGAGTGATAATCCCTGTCGAATGTTCCCGTTACAACAGGGACTAAATCCACGAGTGAAGGCACAAACAGCCTCCTGGTACATTTTGTTTGCTCGGTGTCATTCATCCAGTCGGGTCGGGGGGACTTGGTGCCCACCCGTCCAGCAACATGAGGCGTCTTCATTGTACACGGATCTGACCTGTTTCCCGCTTTCTTTCCCAGCCCGTTTCCTTGACAGGCTGCATTCAAGGCACTTCAGAGCGTGAAAGATGGACACTGGGTCCAGCAGGGCCGACTGCAGTGCCAGGGGCTGTCTATTCAAGCCCGCAGTTTCTGTGATTTCGTGGGCATTTAATGGGCATCAGCTGGAAAGGGCTCCAGAACGAGGCCTGGGGTTGGGCACCTCGTGATGGACCCTCGAGCCACAAACACAAACGCTTTGTGAGTTTCAAAGGGTTGGAAGCATTTCTTCAGAAAAGGAAAAAAATGGAAAACATCCCCTGCGGCCCAGTTTAGAAGAGAACGTCTTCTCAGTAGTCACAAGCAGGGCCTGGGATTGGCAATGCGCGGACAAAGCTGTTTTGTAACAAAACAGTTAAGGTTTTGTTCAAGTTTAGAAGACGTTTTGATGGACTGC
This sequence comes from Triturus cristatus, assembly GCF_964204655.1. Taxonomy (NCBI): domain Eukaryota; kingdom Metazoa; phylum Chordata; class Amphibia; order Caudata; family Salamandridae; genus Triturus; species Triturus cristatus. The sequence continues at coordinate 872,966,347 of NC_140580.1, read as the reverse complement.
CCTGCAGGAAAATTGAAGACGGGCCAAGTTTGGCAAATAAATTCCAGGAGGACCATGACAGAAAAGGGTCTTTATGCCTTTTGCATGAACTATTTAATAGAGTATGTCTCTTTCTCAATATTTTCATCTTGCATTCAAGGAGATATTTCATATTTTCAAAAAATGTCAATGTTATGGTGAGCACAGGCAGGCAGGGGACACATCACAGTACACTGTCATATTTATTTCTCTTTTGACCAAGAAGTTTTGTTAAACGCTGCAAATTGACTTTCCAATGGAAAAGGTTAGAGTGCAATCTAATAGGGTAGGTTACCATGTCCAATAAATACCCTTCAATCACAAGCCCTAATTTGGGGTGAGTATAGTTGAAAAACACTTGAATAGTGTAGTTTTCAAAAGCGACCTGAAACATTTGTGCTTGGGTTCATATTGGGCCTGACTATGTTGCAAGCCTAGGTCACTTTAAGCACAACGATCTGCACACATGTTCTATCCACTTGGAGGATGTGGCAGCTGCTAGGGAACAGTAGTGGTGGGCAGGAAGAGGGGGCTAGAAAAAAAGAAAAGGTGACTTACCTGCCGGCTGCCGCCTCTCCTCTGTCTTCTTCTGACTCCCGGCAGAACACAGACTCCCCAAAGACAATCTTGACGCTGTTGTCACCAGCATGACAGCGGCATCATGATTGGTCTGAGCGGCCTGGTTTGCAGCTCAAACAGTGCCTGCGACCATTCTCCACCCGGCTGGGCAACAGTCAGCTAGGACAATGGTAAGTGCGCATGTCTGTTGTTCCGGCCAAAGACGGCCGGCCAAACCATCATGCGTGCTTGTGGTGTACCAATCACTTCTCCTCCCTCCAATGACAGCCAAGACTCGCCCCACCCTAACCTGGCTCAGTACTAAAAGTAAAATGATAATAATGTTGTGTTATTATCATTTTATTTTTCCTTTCTCACTGTTCAGAGAGCAGTGGGGTAATGCTCCTCCTCCTTAGCGGAGGAGCCGCCGCTGCTTGGAGGATCGTTGGTTGATCAGTTTTAGTGCTTTAAGGGTGGGTTTGCTTATGGACTGTTCCAAGATTAGGGCCCGTTGTAGATGCCTGGTTATGAAGTCTTTGAAGTCTGACAATGAGATTCTTCATAAGACCAGAGTAGATAATGTTAAAGTAGTCAAGGTGTTCCAGGATGAAGGCTTTCATTAGACCAATCTTGTGGTCAGTATGAAGAAGATGGAGGATTTTCCAAAGAAGAGAGAGCTGTATATTGACACCCCTTTGCCACTGTGTTAATTCGGTGAATTGAAGTGGGTTTGATATCAAAGAGAACTCTCGTCTTACTTGCGGAGATGGTGTTGAGCAATTCCAAGCTTTTAGGGCAAGACAAAGGTAAGTGAATTAAGCTCAGTGTCACAAGTCTCCATCTAGGTGCTCCTTTCGTGCACAGATTGTCTCGCCTTCATCTGGTGGAAAAGATGGTCCAAGCAAAAAATAAGGTTGTTTGGATTCTCAGGACCATTTATCCAGATTGAACTGGATTTATGTGTCATCAGTGTATGTTCTCTAAATGTACCTATAATTTTCAATGTGTTATGCACTAGGCCGCAAAATTATTGAAACCATCACACAAAGGGATGATCTTTGAGGAATGGCACATAACACTGGGCACAGGGGCGATTCCACAGATCAGATCCTGACTTGCTGGATATGTGTGGTGAGAAATGATTAATTCAATTACAGCACATTTCTAGAAATGTCTACCTAATGTCCAATCCTTTCCAACATATTTGAGTGGTTGACAGTGTTCAGGTGGCAGACTTGTTAGTAAGAGCAAGAACAGTTTTGTGTTCCAAGCAAGGAGGAAAGATGTCCTTCACTTTTGGTCTTTTTATCCCAAACAGGAGGTGATTTAATTCCATGTGTTCTGGAAGTAGGCTTGTCCTTCCCTTTCAATTATATGGTTGAGGAAGGGGATTTTGGTGATATGCCAGCAGTAGGCCAGTCTTTCTGGGTAGGAAGATGTTTTGTTTCAGATGCAGTGACAATGGTGTGTTTCAGGGGACCTGGAATGATTCCAGAAACAAGGGAGAAGCTGTTGTTGTTAGTTGTATCCATTGTGATAGTGGGAAGAATTATTTGAGCATGGCACTGAGAGAGGGCTGTAGGAGACTTGAACACTTTTGTATCAAGGGTCAACCTCAACAGTTTCCAAAGGTTTGAAGAAGTCAAGGCGGGTTGTAAATTGAGGGGCAGATTTAAAAGCCCCTTGCACCACCGGTGCATCACGTTGCGTCACACACCAGCAGCGCAATCTGCTGAGTGATATTTACAAGCACACAAAAAGCCACCCTGCATGACTTTACCTGTGCTTGTAAACATCACCCCTTTTCACGCAACACTTTGCGTGTTAGGCGAGTGACATGGGTGTTGCTGTGGGTGTTCCCACGCAACACCCATGTCCACTGATGCATTTCCAGATTTACGAGGAATCGTAAATCTGGAAATGCGTCAGAATGCTACGCCATCCTAGAGGTGGCATAGCGAGATGCAGCAAGGAGAAATGTTTTCATTTCTCCTCGTTTGTTTCCTCTTTCAATGCGTGCTGCATACTACAGCACGCATTGGAAAAGGAAATCACCTCAATTGATTGTTTTTGTGCGGGAAGGTGCCTCTACCTGCACAAAAACGATCTCCCCACGACGCAGGCATCCTTGCACCATGGTGCAAAGGTGCCTGCACCGGCGCATGGCAGCGGTTTGTGCGCCTGTGCAGGTGGAAGCACAGAGATGCAACATATTGTTGCAAATATGTGGCATCCCTGGGCTTCGAAGCTAACTTGCAGTACCGCACTGCGTTAGTTTCTTGTAAATCTGCCCCTAGGAGTCTGAAGGTGAAGGTTAAAAAGGTTGTGTGAGGAACATGAGGGGCAGTTTCTGCCCATCCCTTTGCCTTGCAAAGAAGAAAAGATAGTGTGGCGGAATAAATCTAGCAGAAAAAATAATTTTAGAACCTGGAGGAAACCTAAATTAATCCTTCAGGGGAGAACTTATTCTCTTAGGGCTAATTATCTTATTAAAGGAACACTCACACTGAACTGAGATCTGGGTGCTTTTTATCTAAATGCATATATTAGTCAAAAAACGAAAAATACATCAAATATCTACATTCACATACAAAATGGTGACACAAAAAAATGAATAAACAAATCAAAATATTAATATTACAACAATTATATACATATGAATCCAACGTATCTTCTGTCTTCCAGACAGAATCCTTGTTGCCCAAAATTTCTTAGAGGGTTGCAATAAACGATTCCTTCAAATCACTATAGTTTGCAACCTATATCCTCAAGATTGCCCTTATCTCAACACCAATCTGGGGAGTAATGCATTTAAACCCCTCTCTAATTTACATGGTATTGTCGATTTCTCTTTTATCAGAGTGCAAATTGTCAGGGCTTACACTTGTTTCAAGCTTGTAGCCTAGCTGTTGTTGAGGAGGCTCATAGCAGGTCTGGCACCTGGTATGTGAACTCAAATCTTATTTTCTTCCATGAAACTTTAGTTGGCTTTGGTCTGCAGGTGGTGGGTGATTTCAAGATATACTTCCATCACTGTTTAAATGAAGGAGCTGTTGTGATTAATGAAGCTTAAGACCAGTATGCAGTCAAAGGATGGTCAGGTAGAAATGGAAACTACGGTGCAGGGTAATTCTGGTACAGGGTAATGCTACCCACCACCCGTATTATACTCTCTATTTGCCCGTATGATTTTATGTCCCGGAGGAAAACGCCATCAGGAAAAGTAGTTGCATTGACTCAGAATCATGTCTCTTTATTATCAAGTATGTGATAATTGGATTCACACAAGAGGTAATGGATATCAAGAGTGTGCAATGTAGGTTGAGTGGGTGTTTATTAATATACGTTTGAAGCGACGGCCTAGAGTTCAAGGTGATTTGATATCTGCTTCGCTGTTGAGGTTGGATGGGAAAAATAATGGGCTTTGGAAGGTTGGGTAGAAGTGGTGAGGGAAAGGGGCATCGGTACTGGATTTGTTTTGGAGGGAAGTCACCCTGGGCGTAGGTTGGCAGGGCACAACACTGGGAAACTGGGTGAGGAAGTCTTGGGGTGAGGATATGGAGACGGCTAGGGGCATTGCAATTACACCATGCAGGTCTGATAAATAGTGTTCCTTTAAGAGTATAGTGAGAGGTGTAGGAGGTGTAGTGTTTGATTCAGATATAGAAGAGTTAAATTTAGTCTAAACAAGAGTACATTTTTTTTGTTTTTGAGGCTTTGCAAGATCTCTTCAAAGGCTAGTTAGTTCTTGTCATTGGCTTACATCTTAATAGAGACATTACTGTAAACGAGAACGAGATAAGAGATGTAACATACAAAATCTGTGACCTTCTTGGATTTTTGGCAGGTTGTTTGCGGTAAATTTAGGCTGAAGTGTGTTTCATCATGTGGTCTATCTTGTTGATTTTTATGTTTGGGGTGATATAGGTATCAGTAATTTGTGTTTCTAAGTATTGAGTTCATAGTTTTGTTTTTAGTCCTTTTCTCACATTTTTGGCTAATGATGCTGGTGGGTATGGTGGGGAAGCTCTTGGGACTGGCATAATGTAGTAGGCGCTTGTGGTATTCTGTGATGTTCTTTCCTGGATGAATGAGTGTGTGATACTTGCATGGTGAGTCATGATAGGTGGATGGTCTCAGACTGTCTAGTGGAGCCACAGAGCAAAAGCCTTGTAGCTAAAGTTGGACCGGAGAGGGAAGGGTCAGTTTGGAGCAAGTCAAGCAAAAGGCATCACCTTTGCCAAGTGTAGTCTCGAGGCCAGAGGCAACACAAGATGCCGACTCGGGAGTGAGCTCCTAATGGACCAACCCTTTCAGACACCCACACTTCTCCAGAGTGGCAATGGGACCTACAAGGACAGCCAGCTACCCAGCATAACAAAGGGATGCAAAGGAGCTGAGCACAGGCTACCGTAATTCTGTATCGATCAATAAATGAACCACATAAGCTGGTGCAGGTCACGGTGAAGAGTTGGCCATCATGAGGCCTGACAGGCCTCCGGGAATGAAAATGAGGCTGCATTAAAGTGGAGTTGGGACTCATCAACACATAAAAAGATGGAAGTGCTACCAATCACAGGGACCATTCGAACATAGTAAAGTGCTGCCGCATCTCTCACAAATACAAAGGCTTCATACTACAATGTACACTGCTCCCATAGAATTCACAAATCTGGAGAGTCTTCTCTGCCTCCCTGGCAGAAATAAAGTATTAAGTAACAAATTAAAGATATGAGATATTCTGTATCCTCAAACATGTATGGGACGTTAATGGTCCAAAGGGGTAGGGTCTTTCTGTAGAAAAACCTTGAAAATGCCCCTACACTAAATCCCTCACCAAGATGTCTGGAGCCCGTGGCTCCCTTCGCTCTGTCCTGAGTGCGTGCAAAATCATAAATACATGCCAAAGGGAAAAACGACATGCTCAGAAAAAGGATTTAAAGGAGTGCTGGGGGAACACAAAGATGTGTGTTCTGCCCAGGCAAACACCCAAGCAACTGGCTTCCACATAAGAAATGGCAGCAAATAATGGGGCCAACCACAACCAGCTTATCAAAAATAACTTGAAGTCATGCCTTTCAGTACTTCGCCAAAAGCTCTCTGAGACATTTTCCTACCAACTTCAGGCTCTAAAAACAGAGATGATGGCACCCTTTGCAGATCTCGTCAAAGTCCTAGCCCATCGGTGCGAGGGTCTCAATGAATGAGGACGATGTAGCCGGCATGAGACACTACATGCTGACTTCCACATCAGCTATTGTTTGCAAAGAGCACGAATTTCAAGATAAGAAAGAAAATGTGGGTACTTGGAAAATCGGTTGGTCAGGGAAAACTTCAGGATCCCTAGCATGAAGGAGGCAGAAGAAGGCTCAGATATGTACTGTGCAGACCTGTTACAGGCCATCCTACATGAGGAACAGCAATGTGTAGTTCTGATTGTGCATTTCACACAGAGTGGATGCCCCAAGGGAAGGTACAGTGTCTTGACCTCGAGGCACTTTGGTGAAACCCAGCTCTTCCAAATTGCAGAACAAAATAATTAAGGAAGTAAGACGATTGGAAGAGTTCAGCTTTAGGAAAGCATGGTTTTCCCGTTTCAAGACCTCCAGCAAAGTAATCTCAATAAAAGATGAGCGTTGTTCCAAATGGCACAGGAACTCCTCAAGAGACAGACCCTTTAGAAATGGTCCTCCTCTTTTGCACTATGGTCTCAAATTGCCTCTAAGAATCACACGATCAGCACTGTTGAGGACGTATATGAAACCCTAGGAATGACTGAGGTCTCCCAGCCACCTCGTCCCAGGAGACGCGAGAAGAACTATGGAATCCAAGGGATCACTGCGAGAAAATCCATTTGACTGGGAAAACTACTGGGACTACCTGACAAGTGAGACATTATGCATTAAAAGACTAATTTTCAGTGTTTATGTACAATTGTTTAATTCCATAATGTTTAGCCTGCACACAGTGGCCCAGATTTACTGAGGGTTTGCGTCGCCCTTGCATCACGTAAGGTGACACAAGGCAACACTTAAGTGAGATTTACTAAGCCACACAAATCCACCTTGCATTGTTTAGTAAATCTAAGGTAACCAAATTATCCCATTTCGCTACCTTACGTTCACCTGCTGCAGGGAGGCATGGGTGGAGTGTGGGCATTCCCACACATTCACCCATGGATTTTGAGGAATTCTCTGAGTTACAAAAAGCTTTAAACTTGGGAAAACTTCAAATTGGCACACCTCTGAGACCCAGGCATTACAAGGAGCAATATCTTTATTTCTCCTTGTACTTCTTTTTTCTATGTGTGATGCATTACGCATCACACATAGTAAAAAGAAAAATTATTGAATTTGTACAGGAAGGTGTCTCTTTTTCCACAAAAACAATCCTGCCTGTTATGCAGGCACCCTTGCACCCTGTCACAGGGGGCCTGAGTTGGCAGTAGGCAGCACACAGTTTGCCAGCACACGGAGGTATCAAGAAATGCACTAGGGGCCTTATTTACAAGCCATTGCACCGCCAGTACATCACTTTTTATCTAATAAAAAGTGATGCACCAGCAGCGCAAGGGGCTTGTAAATAAGCCCCTAAATCTTTATAAATATGGTGCATTTCTGCCATCTCCGTTTCACACAACGCCGTGCAGCAAATTGCCTTGCTAAATTGTAAATTTGATACTTGTATAGCGCACTACTCACCCGCAAGGGTCTCAAGGCGCTTGTACGAATACCGCTGTGGAACCCATCCTGGCTTTCCATGTGAGGCATCCACTCCTGGGCACCCCCAAGGTGGAGGCCAGGCATCCTTAGCGTTGTGGGGGCTGTTGTGGAGATTAAGCAAGCTATTGCCCAGAGTGGGACTCCATGATTGGAATAGGCACCGAGGCGAGAATTATCAGGTCCGTGGAATTTTTGAGCCTAAGACCCGCCGAGGCGGGGGATTGAACCCTGGTCCCAGGCTAGATCTCTGCATCAGGGTCTGCCGCTCTAATCATTGAGCCACACTTCTCCACTTGCTGTGCTACAAATGTTTGTAAATCAATCCCAATGTTTTCAATGGCTTGACACTGGGGGATGTTAAGTTGTTCTTTGTTGGTTGGAGGGGCATGGAGGGAGGAAAGACATTCACTCACAGATCTTGGGACACATTGCCCGGGGTGCAGTCAAACACACTTTGACAACACTCATCAAGACCTGACACTGCCGAGGTTAGTGGGGTTTCTTCTGTAGCAACATTATGGTGAAGATAATATCATGGCCAGTTAATAAATTAACTCAAGGGAAGCTCTATAGTAGCATATCACAGTTTACGAAGTCTCAGAAGCGGTTAAATGCTTATCTGACAAATATTGGGAACAAAAATATTAAGATAACAATTATCGAGAAAAAATATCGGGAACCAAAATAACAAGTCCGCTGTATGTAAACTGTAAAAATATTGGGGACCAGAATACTGTCATAAAATAGGGAAGCATAAACATTAAAAAAATAAAACAAAATATAAATAACAAATAAAACACAATAATATTATTAATAATATTTAACGTAAAAAATAACAATCATTACTAAAACATATATCGAATTATTGTTCTTAATGATAATGTACTGTATTTGAAATGTGAATGATCATATTTTTGATCGATTGAATAAATATATTATTAAAAAACAATATAAGACCAACAAAATAAAAATAGAAGAAAATACAAATTATTTCATTTTACAAATAATAAAAAAGAAATTTACATTTGTTATAAAAAAAAAAAAAAAATATTAACAATCCTAAATAAATAATACTAGGCAAACGTTTGATTTAAAAAAAAGTCAAATTTACTATACCTATTCCCACTTATATAACAGTAGAGAAGGGGTTGGACATTACAGGGGTCCCATTCACTAGTACCACACGAATGTAAGCAAAATCAGGAGTGTTAGACTTTGGAGAGGTTGTGTTTACCATTCCCACTTCAACATAAACAGCAGTTGGGAAAGTGTTAATCTGAAGGGGTTAGTTATACTTTGTGCTCTGCTCTGAACAAGAGTTGTGGAAATGTGGGACCTCATTTATGAAAAGTGACGCATCACTGCGTGAAAACAGTAATGCGTCACTTTTCACTGCGCCCTCCCTGCGACTCCAATGATGCATCATATTTACGGTATGACGCATCATGTCGCAAGGAGTCACAGATACGTCAGTATTTCTGACGTATCTGTAAGCGCAAAAGTGACGCATTGCTGGAGTGTGTCACAAAAATGACGCAACTCCAGCAATGTGTCCTTTCACATGGGGCAAGCCCCATGTGAATGGGCCTGCGTCAGTCTTACGCCTGCTGTGAGGCAGGCGCAAGATATTGACGCATTTGCACCCTAGAAGTGGCGCAGTGAAATCTCGTTGATTTCACTGCGTTACTTCTACGAAGCTTACTTACGTGGGAACTCCCACCCTGCATACATTATACCTGACGCAGGTATAATGTAGCGCAGGAGTTTACAAAGTGACGCATCTACCTAGATGCGTCACTTTGTAAATATGGTGCAACAAGGTCCAGTTTTTACGCCGCTGATGCGTCACAAGAAGTGACGCACCGGCAGCGCAAAAGTGACGCAAGGACTCATAAATGAGCCCCTCAGAATTTAGCAGGGTCTAAGTTACTATCCCCCCTCCAACATAAGCAAAAGAAGGAAAGTGTTTGGCTTTTGAAGGGTTAAATATACTATTCACACCCAATCTGAGCAACATTAGGAAGGTGTTTGACTTTGGAAAGGTCAAAAATACATTTCCAGCAAGAGCATAGGCAAAAACAGGGAAAGCGTTAGACTTTGGAGAGAGTGGATTTGCTATTCCCAATCCAATTAGAGCAACAGTAGGGAAAGAGTTGGATTTTGAGGGCTTAGATTACTATTCCAGCAAGACTCAAAGAAAGTGTAGGAGTTTGGAGAGTTTGTGTTTGCTATTCCTACTCCAAAATAAACAACACTTGGAGTAGTTTTGAACTTTGCTTAGGTTAGATTTACTATTCCCACTCCAATTTAAGCAACACTAGTGAAAGTGTAGGACTTTGGAGGCATTAGAATGTAATATTCTCACTCCAACCTGAACAACAGTAGGGGAAGTGTGGGACTTTGGAGTGGCTACATTTACTATATACACTCCAATGTAATCAATATAAATAAAAGTGTTGGAATTGAGGTTGTTAGATTTACTATTCCTTCTCCATTGTAAGGGGTTCTTACAATGGCGGACAGACTCCCACCAACAACCTGGGTATCGGTCCGACCCCGGTATTACAATACAGGTAGTCGGAGCGCAGAGGTTGTGGGGTAGTACCACTGCCTCCGACAGGATCGAAGATCTTGTCGGGGTGGATTTCAGACTCCTATGTCTACAATGGAGGCTGTGCCTGCACAGCCCTAGGGATTAAGATGTCCCCTTCTGACTATCTTTTGATGGCAGCCCCACCACCAGAAAAAGGCAGACGGAAAGGGACCTATGGGGCCCAAGCAGGACCCCTGACCCCCGTAGGCCACTTTTCAGTGGCCCTGGGGGCACATGCAGTGACCCCCCACACATCCATGCACAGAGTGCCCAGCACCACATGGTGCCCGGCACATGGATGTGCACAGAGAGCTTCATTTACAATATTTCGATGCACAGCAGCACTGCAAGCCTTCCTGCTGTGTTGCCATGCATCAAAATAAAAGGGCAGGAATGCACTGTATCTACAAGATATGACACATTCCTGACCTTCCCCCCCGCGCCAGTGCACAAACAGCAGCTGTGCACGAACCTAGACACCCCTGTGTCATTTTGCAAGGGTGCCTGCGCAGAGGGGATGATTGTTTTTGTGCTGGAAGGTGTTCCTTCAAGCAGAAAAACAATCTTTAAAAGCATTTTTCTTTTTCTATGTGTGCTGCAGAATGCAGCACTTATAGAAAGAGGAAAGAACGAGGAAAAATAAAATCTTTGCGCCTCCATATGCCTCTCCTGGGGAGGCGTAGAATTCTGAGGTATTCCCAGCTTTACAACATTTTGTAAACCTGGGAATGTATCAAAGTCCATGGATGTTGCGTGGGAACACCCCCAGCAACACCCATGGAATGCCCCTTTCACGCAGAGTTTTGCTTGAAAGGGAAACATATTTACAAAGCCATGAAGAGTCACGCAGGGTGACTTTACATGGCCTTGTCAATATGGGGATTCCCATTGTATTGCTGGTGCATCAATAAAAGTGACGCACCGGTGGCACAATGGGCTTGCGAACAAGCCTTATAGTGCCTTTTTCTGCTATTGCTTGTACTGCATCTCTTTTTCTGGGACTCAGCAAAAGCAGCATTAGAAAAAGGTACTTTATGACCACCTGTACGTCAGCCTTGTACTAATAGGGCTGGTGGGACCGCCGACTAATTGTCAGACGGTCACTGGTCACCTGCCCAATACGATGGTGTCCGGCGGTTCGACCTGCTGCCATCGTAATGAGGGCCTAAGCTGCAGTAGGGAAAGTATTGGACTTTGGAGGTGCTAGATTTACTATTCCCACTCCAATCTAAGCAACAATAGGGAAAGTGTGGGACTTCGGAGGGGTTAGATTTACTACTCTTGACCACTCTGAGCAATTGGTAGGGTAAGGGTTGGACTTTGGAGGAGTTACAATTACTTTTCCCACTCCAATCTATGCAACAATAGAGGAAGTGCAGGCCTTTGGCAGTGTTAGAATTTACTGTTCCTACTCTAACCTGAACAGCAGTAGGAGAAATGTTGTACTTTGGAGTGGTTACATTTACTATTCACACTACAATTTAAGCAAAAGCAAAAAAGTGTCGGAAATAAAGGTGTACAACAGTAGGGAAAGTGTTTGACTTTGGAGGGGTGATATTTACTATTCTCACTCCAATTTAAGCGAAAGCAGTAAAGTGTTCATCAGCAATTTACAGCTCATTGTTTTAAGGGGTTCTGTGCTCTCTTTCTCTTTTTCTTGTCACTTTTGGCTTTAATTTTTTTCTTTGCATCCTTGTAACTTCTACCTCTTTTTTGTGTTTGTATGTTCTTTTGTTCTCTTTTTTGCATTTGTAGATGTGTCCCTTTCCTAACAAATTCACCACTTCCTTCCTTCATTATAACCTTCCTTTCTTCCTCTTTCCTCATTCGTTTTTCTTCCGTTCTATCTTCCTTCCATTCTTCTTTTTTCTTTCTTTCTTTCTTTCTTTCGTTCTTTCTTTCTTTCTTTCTTTCTTTCTTTCTTTCTTTCTTTCTTTCTTTCTTTCTTTCTTTCTTTCTTTCTTTCCTTTCTTCCTTCTAGAACTATTTTCTTTCTTTCTTTCCTGCCTTTGTGACACATCTTTGATAAGAGACTTTATGAAATGAACCTCCCAAAAGTAACTGTTCGTTCTTTGCAGGTGCTGAAGAAAAGAAAGGTGGTGCTGATGAGGTATGCTCCCAAAGTTTCGACAAGAAAATTTTATTCAAAATTATACACGAGCCTCCGTTGCACTGCATACTTTCCTGCACACATGCTGTGAAAAATGTGTAAATTTGCTACGCTACATGTTTCTCAGCTTTCCCTCTTTCAAAGGTTGATAGAAGGTACCATTGGGTATGTTTGGTAATGCCTGTCATAATGCCCAATGGAATACTACTAGTGTAGTATACAATGTGGATATAGAGGATATTTAATGGTAGACTATGTATTATGACGCAATAACGCAAACCAGGGACCCTGGGTTCAGTTTGTAGAAAGTTATATACTTCACTTTCATCAGGTTGCACAGATGCAAATTTCACACAACTCTTGTAGCAGAATATAAATGTTTCACTCCCCTAGACATCATTCTAATCAAATATGATTTATGTAATATGCATATGCAAATGGTCTCCTCCTAAACTTAGCACAATCAGGTGATCAGCAGCATCATTCAGGATCCCCTCCTCTCATCTGTAATCTTCAATATCTACACGAAATCCCATGAAACCTGATTGGCAGACACAGATGTCAACATCCAGCAATACAGTGATGAGTCTGACAGCCAATAATTCTAAAGAATCACATTGGGGCAGAAATATGCAGCTCAAGAGTGGTCCATCTTTTTTAGAGGACATCCTGTACACCCTTTCTGACTCTGTTGTCCCCAATCTCTCTGTCTCCTCCATATGTTTAGCTGAATATATACCCCTTTTATTGTAAAGCACTCTGCTACTATTTATCCTAGTTCCTGTTTTCTAAATCCTTAACATCCATACTGAAGTACATACCCAGTTCCCTTTTCAGCCCCTTGGACTTGGTGTTCTTTTGTGTGGGCTTCCTGTTGCTCCATAAATCGCATGACAGGAAGAGAATTGCTCAATGCAATTAAACTTTGCATGTACATATTATCTCTTAAATTGATTGCATGGATGTCCTACTGGAACTGGTGATAAGATTTTAAAATGACCAACTAAGCTTTCACATTAAATTAGAACTGTTGATGAAGAAACATTAATGTTGACTATTTGTGGTGCTTCTCATCAATTAAATCTGCCACTTTTAAATATTTCTTCTGCTTGTAGGCTGACAAGATTGCTGCAAACAGGGCTCAGCAAACATTGACTGTTACAACTATCTTGGTAAGTGGCAAGAAAAAGCGGGGGGAAAGTGGGGATACTGCTACGGGCAACTCGGGATGGGGGTTGGGGGATCTGTCATTCTAGGTTGTTTCCGAACTGCGTCCACACCAGAACAGTTTGCTGTTTGCTGTGGATTTATACTGGTTAGCGGCATGCAGGAAACTGCAGAGAGAAGGCGGCTCTACCATACTCCACCACAGTTGTACAACAGACAATATGATTCCACAAGATCACAGCACTAACCCATCCTCAGAGCAGATACAGTGGCATAACAATAACCCACAAATCCCCTGCCCCAGGGGGGGGCCTCCAGCATGGTATAGGGGCCCATGACCTGAAGAGCTCTTGACTTGGTCCGGAGCATTGTGGCCCCTTCCATGTACTTTGCAGGAGGCCCCCTCAATTTTCGTTACGCCACCGAGCATATAAAGGCAGCGCAGCAGCCTTCAGGCCAGTGAAGCTGGAGTTTTATAGAGACTGATATTTTGATCCTCTATATTTTTGACACGATATTCTGGCCACACGATATTTTGTTCACAATATTCAGTGATCCTAATATTTACGAATAAACCAGCATTCGTATTTAAAATATATATTTTATAAGATGAGTCTCATCTATGACTCGGGATATTAGTTGCCACGTCAATGTACCTAAACTTTGGTCTATGATATTTGAATAATGAAAGAAGGAAGCGTTGGGTCAGATCAGCTACAGTCAAGTACAATAGTGCCACCACCTCCCAGGTTCCCATTTCTGATATTTTATGGCTAGCGTTAGTTACACCCCCTCAAAACTTTGTAGTCACCCTTGGTCATTTTAACCACCTCTCTCTGCCTTTGGTGAGCATGGGATGACACTCCCTCGACATGAACTGTATCAACTATGTTCATCTGAGCACTGCAGGTGAAACGACAACAGGAAGTGCTTTGAAGACACAAAATAAACCCGGAAGAACATCAGCCTTCTATAGTACAATTCCTCTCATCCAAAAAGCTGCAAGGTTCTTACATGTTTTACACTAGATTGGTTTTACACAAGTTAAATTCGCATAATTGACTTTCGTGGGAAATTGGAAGCGGCTTTAGAACATTGGAACGTTGGCAGCTCCATTGAAGACAATGGAGCGCTCCGGGCTAATACTGGCCGGTATAAGCCCGGAGCACCAACATTCCAATGTGTCTTTGTTCACAGCTCTGGCTGTGAACAAAGACTTCAGGGAGCCTGAGGGGATTTCAATCCCCTCGCGCTCCCTGAAGGGCTTTGTTTTGGTAGAACATTCTGCCCTCTAGTGGCAGAATGTTCTAATAGCCTTATAGCCCTTCGTAGCAGGGCTTTACCGCTGTTAATGGCCCGCTGCTGTTGTTAAAGTCCCTCGCCTTCGGCTCGGGCCTTTAACGCTGCAGCGGGCCATTAACAGCCGGTATAGCCCGCTACGGCAGGCTATAAGGCTATAATAGTGCTATGTAGCAATATTTAATTGATTTAATTGTAATCTGAGTGGTACTGCTGCATCCTGCAAAAATGCCGACCTGTCTTCTCCTACTGAAAGACATTGGGAGGCTCTAAAATGTCCCCTACAAAGGGAGGTGTTAGTAAAATGATGAACACTTACATTTAGTTTGACAATCTACCACAAGAGATGTTGTTTTGTTTATGCTATCGGTATCAGAAACGCCCTGCCCATTAAGAGCATCTAGTCCACATGTCTAATATTAATGGGTTTTTTGTTGCAGCAACCCCCCTTCACAATGGCTAAAGACAACGAATTGGAGGGGTACTGCGTCGAGTTGATGTACGACCTGGCCAAGAAGCTGGGCTTCAGCTTCACACTCTCTGTCGTGAAGGATGGGAGATATGGCGCTGTGGACCCAGCTGGCAACTGGAGCGGGATGATCGGCGAGGTTGTTCGAAAGGTGGGTACACATGTCAATCCAAGGTTCTCAACCCTCCAAGAAGAAGGTGCTCAGGCTCGACTTTGCCATAAGGCTCATGCACTCTTATGAAGAAAAGGGTTGTGGGTCTAGGACACCAGGAACAGAATCCCAAGCCTTGGACTTGTAGGTGTTGAAAATAATGTGTAGCCATGCGTGAAGGATTATCTTAAAATGCGTAAGCCTGTTTGGAGACAATAGATCTATAATATCAATAAGGCCGCCTATTGGAGTCGATTTAGCCCAAAACAGATTGGAGGGTCATGAATGCCTAGGACTTAGTCTGAGTCTGAATTTTCGTAATTGCTTTGTGTGGGGCCACATGGAGTGGGAATGTAACTTAATTGTAATGAGTTACCCTTCAAAGTACAATATCATACAGTGTATCTATCCACCAGCAGCATCATCAAAAGCCCCTCATCAGTTAAGATTAATATGTCCACCTTAAGTGATCACTTTTTCACCTATTCACTCTATCAATAATCAAACTACAAGAATAATCGTTCTATTAATACTTCTGTCTCTACAATTGCTTTACATTGCTGTACAAGGGATTTGAGTCAGCAATGCTGGGTGACCTTCTCCCTCCAGGTCTTTAAGAACCCTTTATTTTTTTAGACCCGAAACTTTGTGTAATAGCTTATTGCATCTGGGTGTTGTATTCCTCTTTTGCTTCCATTGGCCTTATTATACGAACACGCCTGAAATTAATAATTTGTAGGTAACATGTACAGGATTAGAGACAGTATATAAGAACCTGGAGTGCAGTAGTCCCCCTACCAATACCAGGAGTCTCACCAGGTTACACCTCTCCTCATCTCTTAGGTTTTGTATCCTCTAACAATGGCATTGTATTAACATGTCCAGTAAAAGTAGGTGTGGTGAATTATACCCTGTGTTAATGTGTGACAGTTGTTGAAGAGCTAAGTGAAAGGCAGAAAATTTAGAAAGAAGGAGGAAGAGAAGAGAAGCATAACTGATGGACCTTGCCCTGCAAGGTTATCCCCAAACTTTTTTGCCTTCTACCTCCTATTTTTCTCTGACCTGTATTTGTTGGTTTTAGGACTCTGGGCGCTTTACCACTGCCGACCAGTGCTAAAGTGCAAGTGCTCTCTGTCTAAATTGTATTGGTGATTGGTTTATCCATGATTGGCATATTTGATTTACTAGTAAGTCCCTTGTTAAATGCACCCGGTGTGCCCAGGGCCTGTAAATCAAATTCTACTAGTGGGTCTGCAGCACTGATTGTGCCACCCACATGAGTAGCCCTGCAAACATGTCTCAGACCTGCCACTGCAGTGTCTGTGTGTGCAGTTTTAAACTACCAGTTCGACCTGGCAAGTGCACCCACTTGCCAGGCCCAAACTTCCTGTTTACTACATGTAAGTCACCCCTATGGTAGGCCCAAGGCAGCCCCATGGGCATGGTGCAGTGTATTTAAAAGGTAGGGCATGCACTGGTGTGTTTTACATGTTGTAATAGTAGAATACTGCTAATTTCGTTTTTAATAATTGCAAAGATAATCTCTCCTATAGGGTAACATGGGGAGTGTAATCTCCATTAGGAACAGAGAGAAATTTGGAGTTTGGGGTGTCTGAACTCACATTTTAAAAATATATTGTTAGAAATTAGATTTCTGGTTGGCTAGGGCATGCGCCAAAGCCAGGCAGAAACCGCCACTCTAGTCAGGGCAAGGGAGTTACATACTGAAGATAACCCCTGCTCACCCTCTTGGTAGCTTGGCACGAGCAGTCAGGCTTATCCCAGAGGCAAAGTGTAAAGCGTTTGCGCAAAACACACAGAGCAGCAACACACTAGGCACACTACAGAAGAAAGTCCACACAAGGTTATATAAAAATAGCCTTTGTATCATCCAAAACACATTAGAATCATAATCACACAATGTACACTCTGCCGACTGGCACTAGGCAATATTTACAGGGGATTATATACAGATGACAGGGCCAATTGGGCCACTGTCAGAACCTTTAGAAAGTACTAGTACTAGTACATATGTAAAACACAACCAGTAACTACTGGCAGAATACTGTACTCAGCATTAGCATGGGTAACATAAACACATTAGGTCTGCATCACAATTAGGCATAAAACACATTTGGCCTAAACATCCTAAACCTCCTAAGCATAAACACATTACGCAATAGGCATCACAAGCATAAACACATTATGCAATAAAAAGCAGTGCACCACAGTACACTGACCAGGTGCATACATCACCTTAGAAACTGACCCCAGGCCAACTGGCCTTTCACTTGAGCTCTAAATGCCCTCTATCCAGAATGTCAGGGCACTACGCTGCCACTTGCAGCAAAAGCTCTGTGCGTCATGCACTGGGGCAGGAGGGTGCAACTCACCCCTTCCTTCTCATTAAAAACAAAATGCCCCAAAGGAAAATGGCACTTGCACTACACGTGCCGTGGAAGCCCCACTCTGGGTCTAATAATCTGACCCACTCGTTGCAGCTGTCTGCTCTCTCTAGCGGTACAGCAGTGACAAAATGAGCGACCTCTGACCCTGCCTACAGGTTAGGTCACCCCCACGCCGCTGCCGCCTGCTCACCCTGGTCTCCTGCTGCTGTCTCCTGCTGCCAGCTGACTTGGCCTGCCCGCTTGCTGCCTCTGCCTGCTCCTGGTCCCAGCCACTGCTGAGCCAGTCACCTTCACCGCACTCTTCCCGCCGCTGCCTCCCTGCGGCCCCGCCCCCCTGACAGCCCATTCGCAGCCCCGCTCCCACCACCCAGCTGCTCCTCCCTCCCATCAGCACTCTTAAAGAGAATGCGTAGCAGCGTAGGGAGCGACCTCTGACCCTGCCTACAGGTTAGGTCGCCCCCACGCCGCTGCCGCCTGCTCACCCTGGTCTCCTGCTGCTGTCTCCTGCTGCCAGCTGATTTGGCCTGCCCGCTTGCTGCCTCTGCGCGCCCCTGGTCCCAGCCACTGCTGAGCCGGTCACCTTCGCCGCACTCTTCCCGCCGCTGCCTCCCTGCGGCCCCGCCCCCCTGACAGCCCATTCGCCGCCCCGCTCCCGCCACCCAGCTGCTCCTCTCTCCCATCAGCACTCTTAAGGAGAATGCGTAGCAGCGTAGGGAGCGACCTCTGACTCTGCCTACAGGTTAGGTCGCCCCCACGCCGCTGCCGCCTGCTCACCCTGGTCTCCTGCCACTGTCTCCTGCTGCCAGCTGACTTGGCCTGCCCGCTTGCTGCCTCTGCCTGCCCCCAGTCCCAGCCGCTGCTGAGCCAGTCACCTTCGCCGCACTCTTCCCGCCGCTGCCTCCCTGCGGCCCCGTCCCCTGACAGCCCATTCGCCGCCCTGCTCCCACCACCCAGGTGCTCCTCCCTCCCATCAACGCTCTTATGCAGACCACGAAGCAGCCACGCAGCAGGCGCACCGCTGGCGCACCGAAGGCGTGCCTAAGGCAAGCCCGTCTGCGCCCGTCTGCGCCTGGACCGTGCCCAGCGCCAGAACCCCTGGACCCCGCAAACGCCACGACACCAGAATCCACTACGACACCAGCACCCTCCACGCACTCAATGCCGGCCAAAACCACACCTGCTTCCAGGCAGCCCCGAAACGGACCCACGGACCCTTCTCCTGCTGCACCTGCAGCTTCACCTGCGACAGAACCACCAAACTTTAAAGGACTGGACCCAACCACCTCCGCTGCATACTCCTCAACACCCGCTCCGCACGCAAACACGCCGTTGAGCTGTGGGATCTGCTCGACACCTCCGCCCCAGACGTGGCCTGCCTGACCGAGACCTGCTGGAACGACTCCTCATCGCCATAGCCATCCCGGACGGCTACAAGATCACCCGCAGGGATCGCGCCAACGGAATCAGAGGAGGAATAGCCATCGTCCACAAGTCCACCCTCAAGGTCGCCACCCACGCAGAGGACACTCTCAACACCGCCGAACATCTGCACTTCCGGATCCACACCGACCCCAACACCACCCTCAGAGGAACACTCAACTACAGACCTCCAGGACCCCGGGCTCAGTTCAGCGACTCCATCGTTCAGCGACTCCATCGCCGACTTTGCCAGCACCCATGCACTCGCCTCCATGGACTACATCCTCCTCGGGGACCTGAACTTCCTCCTCGAGAACAACAACAACGCCAACTCCGCCACCCTGATCGACAACCTCGCCAACCTCAGCCTCAGACAACTCGTCACCGCACCCACCCACGCCGCCAGCCACACGCTGGACCCCGTCTTCTCCACAGGCCCCACATCGCCTTCGACCACACCACCGAACTCCACTGGACCGACCACCGCTGCATCCATTTCACCTTCAAGAAATCAACCACACACCACCGCACCGAACAGCTGCCTCGACGATGCTGGAGCAAAGTCACTGAAGACCAGATGATCACCACCCTCGCCCAGAACTCACCCACTGACCCCACCAACCCAGACGCCGCAGCCCGCAACCTCAGACAGTGGATCGACGACTGCGCCAACACCCTCGCCCCGCTCAAGAAACCCCCCAACAGCCACGCTAGCAAGAGAGCCACCTGGTTCATCGACGAGCTCAAGACCTCCAAACGCACATGCCGGAAACTGGAGAAGATATGGCTCCATGAACGCACACCGGACAACCACGCAGCCCACAAGGACGCCACCCGCGGACATCACCACCACATCAGATTAGCCAAGAGATCCTCCTTTAAAGACCGCTTGGATAACAACGCATACAACAGCAAAGAGCTCTTCAGCATCGTAAAGGAACTCTCCAACCCCAGCGCCAACGCCAACGACATCCCGCCCTCACAAGAACTGTGCGACTCACTAGCCATCTTCTTCCACCACAAGATCGCTGACATCCACGACAGCTTCAACACCACGACCGCCCCGACTACGCCAGACTCCACCTCCCCTGTGAACACCACCAGCGCCAACCGCCTGACCTCCTGGTCCAACGTCGACGAGACACGCAAGGTCATGAACTCCATCCACTCAGGATCTCCGTCAGACCCGTGCCCACACCACGTATTCAACAAAGCAGATGCAGCCATCGCACCCCAACTACGGAAGGTCATCAACATCTCCTTCGAAACAGCGACATTCCCGGAAAGCTGGAAGCACGCTGAAATCAACGCCCTCCTCAAGAAGCCCAAAGCGGACCCCAAGGACCTCAAGAACTTCCGGCCCATCTCCCTGCTCCCGTTCACGGCAAAGGTCATCGAGAAAATCGTCAACATACAATTGGCCCGCCACCTGGAAGACATCAACATCTTGGACCCATCCCCGTCCCGATTCAGATGTTTTTCCCAAATCGATTTTATCCACACTCAGTGTGGGAGGGTATGCTCAGACGTGAGTCCCTTGCTCATTGCACCATCAGGATTCAGGCAAGCCGGGCCGACGAAGGCTGTGATGCCAGAAACCGGTCCCCGGAAGCTTGTTTCCTTCCCAGTATAAGAATTGGCTTGGTAGTTTGGTTTGCCCTGTTCCGATCATGCACTGGGACAGGTACAGACTAATTTGCATGTAGCCAGGTTCTGAGCTGGGATGGTGCAGTGAGCTAAAAAACGGTGATGGATTAAAACCATGATCTCTTGACTTGGTAAGAGTATTCTGCATCATTCAGAAACTCTGTCCATCACCACCCCCTTTTTCCCAAATCGATTTTATCCACACTCAGTGTGGGAGGGTATGCTCAGACGTGAGTCCCTTGCTCATTGCACCATCAGGATTCAGGCAAGCCGGGCCGACGAAGGCTGTGATGCCAGAAACCGGTCCCCGGAAGCTTGTTTCCTTCCCAGTATAAGAATTGGCTTGGTAGTTTGGTTTGCCCTGTTCCGATCATGCACTGGGACAGGTACAGACTAATTTGCATGTAGCCAGGTTCTGAGCTGGGATGGTGCAGTGAGCTAAAAAACGGTGATGGATTAAAACCATGATCTCTTGACTTGGTAAGAGTATTCTGCATCATTCAGAAACTCTGTCCATCACCACCCCCTTTTTCCCAAATCGATTTTATCCACACTCAGTGTGGGAGGGTATGCTCAGACGTGAGTCCCTTGCTCATTGCACCATCAGGATTCAGGCAAGCCGGGCCGACGAAGGCTGTGATGCCAGAAACCGGTCCCCGGAAGCTTGTTTCCTTCCCAGTATAAGAATTGGCTTGGTAGTTTGGTTTGCCCTGTTCCGATCATGCACTGGGACAGGTACAGACTAATTTGCATGTAGCCAGGTTCTGAGCTGGGATGGTGCAGTGAGCTAAAAAACGGTGATGGATTAAAACCATGATCTCTTGACTTGGTAAGAGTATTCTGCATCATTCAGAAACTCTGTCCATCACCACCCCCTTTTTCCCAAATCGATTTTATCCACACTCAGTGTGGGAGGGTATGCTCAGACGTGAGTCCCTTGCTCATTGCACCATCAGGATTCAGGCAAGCCGGGCCGACGAAGGCTGTGATGCCAGAAACCGGTCCCCGGAAGCTTGTTTCCTTCCCAGTATAAGAATTGGCTTGGTAGTTTGGTTTGCCCTGTTCCGATCATGCACTGGGACAGGTACAGACTAATTTGCATGTAGCCAGGTTCTGAGCTGGGATGGTGCAGTGAGCTAAAAAACGGTGATGGATTAAAACCATGATCTCTTGACTTGGTAAGAGTATTCTGCATCATTCAGAAACTCTGTCCATCACCACCCCCTTTTTCCCAAACCGATTCAGATGTAACCACAGCACCGAGACAGCCCTCATCGCCGCCACAGACGACATCAGGTGCCAACTAGACAACGGCGAAACATCCGCCCTCATCCTCCTGGACCTGTCAGCCGCCTTCGACACGGTCTGCCATCGCACTCTAAAGACATGCCTCCTAGAAGCTGGAATCCAAGAGAAGGCCCTTGACTGGACCACGTCCTTCCTCTCCGGCAGAACCCAGAGCGTCGGCCTCCCACCCTTCCGATCTGAAGCCACCGACATCATCTGCGGCGTCCCCAAAGGCTCATCCCTCAGCCCGACGCTGTTCAACGTCTACATGGCCCCCCACGCACAAGTGGCCCACCATCATGACCTCAACATCATCTCCTACGCCGACGACACCCAGCTCATCCTCTGCCTCACCAAGGACCCACACACCGCCAAAACCAACCTCCACGAGTGAATGAAAGTTGTCGTCGACTGGATGAGGAGCAGCAGTCTGAAGCTGAACTCAGACAAGACGGAGGTCCTCATCCTCGGACCCACCCCCTCAGCCTGGGACGACTCCTGGTGGCCAACCACACTGGGAACAGCACCAACACCCACCGACCATGCACGCAACCTAGGATTCATCCTCGACTCCTCCCTCTCAATGTCTAAACAGGTCAACGCCGTCTCCTCCTCCTGCTACAACACCCTCCGCATGCTTGGCAGGATCTACAAGTGGATCCCGACCGAAACAAGAAGAACAGTGACACAGGCCCTCGTCAGCAGCAGACTGGACTACGGCAACGCACTCTACGCAGGAATCCCAGCCAAACACCTATGACGACTACAACGCATCCAAAACGCCTCCGCCCAACTCATCGTCTACGTCCCCCGCCGCAGCCACATCACCCCCCACCTGAGAGACCTACACTGGCTCCCCATCGAAAAGAGGATCACCTTCAAGCTCCTCATCCATGCACACAAAGCACTCCACAACGCCGGACCAGCCTACCTGAACAGCAGACTCAGCTTCCACACCCCCACCTGCCCGCTCCGCTCCGCCAGCCTCGCCCTCGCCACCATCCCCCGCATCTGACAAACGACCTCCGGCGGCAGATCCTTCTCCTACCTCGCCGCCAAGACCTGGAACACCCTCCCTACCCACATACGGCAGACCCAAGACCTACTCCTCTTCAGAAGACTCCTCAAGACCTGGCTCTTCGAACAGTAGCAGCACCCCCCCTCCCCTCAGTGCCTTGAGACCCTCATGGGTAAGTAGCGCACTTTACAAGTACTCTGATTGATTGATTGATTGATTGAATGTAGGCCAAAAATGGGCACTGGCACCAACTATGCCCGGAATGTCCCACTCCGGGACCTCTGAATGCCAAATAACCCCCACTTTGGAGCGTCCAATTCTCCTGCGGGACCGCTCAGGAAAACAGGCACCGACAATGTGACTCGAGGAGCCCCTCTCACCTGGGCTTCCCTGGGGGCTCTTCTGGGCGGCGGCAATGAGGGACTTCAGTCGGGAAGAGGGCACCAACACTATGCCTCGGCCGGCTGCTCTCCCAGGCCTCTTGAGATCCGCCTCTCCCTCTCCTTACTTCACCCTGTCCCTCTCCTGAGACACCGGAGTTCGGCCTGCGGGGTGGGCTCCAGCTAGAGGAGAACAGACACGGGGTGGGCTCCCGCCACAAAATCGGCATAAACACGGGGTAGGCTCCCGCTCTCCCCACCAGCAGCATGGGGTAATTCCTACGCTGGGATTCCCTCTGTTGACACTGCAGCAGCACGCTGCAAGGCACCAGCGCTCCTCTTCAGATTAAAAGTAAAGGGCTCACAAGGCGCTAGAGTCCTCAAGGTTCCAGGCGCACAGCTGGGCCCAGGCTGGCCAGCACACAGGGCCCTCCAGCAGGGAGGCAGTCCCTTGTGGCGGTTCCTCCTGGGGCGCAGCAGCAGCAAGCCCCACGTCACAAGGAAGCACAGGAACAGCACCTCACATGGGGTCACAGCCCCTATATTTATATCACATTTCTTTTGTCTGCTCTGGCACAGGGCTTGGAGGAACCAGTCCTAACTGGTTCTGGGGAGTGTGAAGCACTTTGTTTACAGGGCTCCTCTTTCCCTTTGTCAGGTTGGGCTCTGTTATCAGACACACCACAGGGGGGCGGAGCCAGCATTCACATAGGCAGGCTCAGACCTATTCGGGGTCAGGGGACTACTCCACCCGCTACTCCAAATGCAGATGCCCTATTCAGCCTAGCGCTGACTCACCCTACCCTCCCTGGAACCACACACACCTCACGAGCCCCGGTCACTCCAAAGCCAGACATGCAATCCGCATCAGGCAGGCAAACACAGCACACAGAAAGGCCAACTTCTAAAAGTGGCATTTCTAAAATAGGTATGATAAATCTGCGCCCACCATTGCGTTGCATTAATTATAACTATACCAAATATACCAAACTTGACCACGCTGCTCCTCTCATATCAGGAATTACCACTGAAACACTTATCAGGGAATCCCCAATGCATTCCTATGGGAGGGCAGCCTCAAAGTAGTGAGAAATCAAAATGGCTGTTTGTCACTACCAGGACATGTCACACACTTAAGGTACATGTCCTACCTTTTACCTACAATGCCCCCTGCCCATAGGGCTAGCTAGGGCCTACCTTAGGGGTGACTGACATGCAGTAAAAGGGGGGTCACAGACATGGCACACACTTTAGGTGCCACGCCGCAGTGGCAGTAACACTGCGCGCACAGGCCCTGCAATGGCAGAGGTCTGAGATAGGTTTGAAAGGCTACTTTGGAGGGTGGCACAATCAGCCCTGCAAGCCCACCAGTAGCATTTAATTTACCAGCCCCAGGTGTATGAGATACTACTTTACAAGGGACTGACAGGTTAATTAAATATGCCAAACAAGTGTAGACCAATCTTACTATATTTATCACAGAGCGCACACACACTTTACACTGAACAGCAGTGCTAAAGTGCCCAGAGTCCTAAAACCACCAACACTATGTCAGAAAAAAGGCTAGGAGGAAGGCAAAACGTTCAGGGATGACCCTGCACAAAGGGCCAAGTCTAACAAATATATTTTTGGTGAAGTAAGGTTTTTTTTTAATTGCATGTTTAAAAATATCACGCGTAGAAATTGGGCATTTTCTTGCTTAACCATTTTATGACTCTGACTGTCTGTAGAATACATGTCTGGGTTGGCTGACAGTTAAGCTCTTGTGCATTCACTATAGACAGTCACACAAAGGGAGCTGATGGGCCTTCCTGAGCTAGAGTGGTGGGAGAAGTTGTCATTGTAGTGTGTCTAGAACCAAGTCAGGGAAAGACACGGTCTTTTGCCCTTCCCTTTGAAGAAGACCTCTGACACTCCAAGATTAGAACACTTCTGGCCAGAGGGCATTCTGCCAGGGTGAAGAGCTGGATGCTGTAGGAGGGACTGCCACTCTGCATGTTGCTTTGTTGTGCTGGCTTGCTGCTTGCTGCTTCTGTCCTGGGAGTGAAAGGACTGGACTTTGCTTTCTACATCCTGCTTCCAAGGTTCTCTAAGGGCTTGTGCGTGCTTGCCTCCTGTTAAGTCTCAGGGCTATCAAAAACTTCACTTACCAGTGCTGAGCTTTTTTGCTGCGTGTTCTGAATTGCCAAGTGGTGACAAATCCAGTTCCTGGGCCCTTGGAAGTGTAACCTGGTGATCTTAAGGAGATAATCCATGCATCGACTCCCAGCATCTGATTTATTGATGCATCGCTGCAAAAGACCGATGCAGCACCTGCTTCACGGCTGAGGAATTGACCTAGCGTCTGCTTCATGGTTGTGGAATAGACGCAGCACCTGCATCGCTGCTGTCAAATCGACGCTGTGTATCCAGTTTTTGACGCATTGTCCCTGAGAGCCGATTCTTCATCGCACCGCAGTAAGGAACCGAAGCCGCATGTCTGGAAACCGACTCATCACCTCCCCTTCCAGTAAGGAACTGACCTACCACCTCCACTGTCAGAAAGAAACCGATGCATCACCTCCCCTGCCTAGCAGTAAGGAACCAACGCATCACCTCCCCTGCCAGTAAGGAACCGACGCATCACCTCCCCTTTACTAAAATGAACGTATTCATTGATTTCAATGGACTTAACTTTCTTAATCTTTTAAAAGTGATACTTTGACTTGTGTGTGTTGGATTTTTGTCGTTTCGGTCTTCTATTATTCAAATAAATATTGGCTATTTTTCTAAACTGGTGTGGACTCCTTTTATAGTGTTTTCTCTGTGTTAATGTGTGTATGTACAATGCTATACACATTGCCTCTGCGATAAGCCTGACTTCTCGTGCCAATCTACCAAATGGTGAGCAGGCGTTATTTTGGCTGTGTGACTCCTTTATCTTGACTAGAGTGAGGGTCCCTACTTGGAAAGGGTAGAAACCACTGCCAACTAGAGACCCCATTTCTAACAGTAACAATTACAAAGAGAGATTACAAGAATGGAAAAGAACTTGCGAATGTGAGACAAAAGACAGAAAGTGTGGAGTGGTAGAAGGAAGAGGAATGAGATGGAATTAAGACGGCAGTTTTGGTATGCAGCAACCCAGCTTCAGGCAGCCACGGTGTTGGTCTCTTAAGAAAGACATTAGGTCCCAGCTCTTATGTGTTTTTTTACTAATGAGAAAATGGTTATAGCAACAGTGGGCAGATGTGAGGCTTGAAACTATTTTGTAAGTCTTTGAATAGATTGTTTTGGAGGAAAGCTGACTTAAAGCCAGTGAGAAAAAAGTCTGTATATTTCATTTGCCAATTGAGAGTTACATTAAGAGAGGTGATTAGGACTACCTGATCCACTCTCCAAAGCCCCTTTTCTGCCTACTATTAGCAAGCAGTCTCTACATCGTCTCCTGATTTGCCTCACCAGCGCAATATCAATGTTTTCCCAGCAATCTCATAAATGAGAGACTTCTGCGCAAAGCATAGGGGTATGTTTTCTAAAATCTCATGCAACCCAGCAACCGAGAATATTGTGCTGTGTTGGGTAAGAGGGAGAGACCAGGAAAGCATCCTATACAGAGTTATGACACTGTCCTGCTCTCTGCCCAGTGCTGGCACAGAATCATGCTGTCTAATGCCACGCACACATCTTTGAACCATAGTGAAAGGGTGTCTGAGGGAGTCTAGCATAGGATTTGCACTGGAAATGTACTGATACAAACTTCGATGCTTAGACTAACTTTAAAACGTTTCCCACATTGTAAGTGTATTGTACCATGCAGAACACATGCAAAATCGTAAAGGAAAGGAGAAATAAAAGCATTTCTCCTCAATAGCATCTATTTCAAAGGGGAGTTATTTCTGATGAAAAACCCTGTCTATTGTTTTTAGTAGATAGAATATTGCATCAAATTCCATGGGTGGTAGCGTGAGAATGCATGGAACGCCTCCTTGACACAAAGAAAAACAAAGCAGCGCTAGGCACTGCTGTGAATTAGTTTCAGATGACTTTCCAGCACAAATCAAATTTTTCCCTGGGAAATAAAATTTTAATTAACACTTTGCACTAATTGCAACACTTTTGTGACACAAACTCAGTGCAAAATATTAGTAAATATTCCCCTCAACATCGTACTAATGTAGACAGACATTTGGGGGTAAAGTAAGAGGATATTATTTCATGCATCAGATTTTAAAATGATTATTAAATGTAAGGATAACATGACTTGGTTAAGTCTTACTAAAGCGCTATACTTTCCTCATAACCGTCTTGGGTTGGGTTGTTGTCTCAGCCACAAAGTTGAGTTTTGATGAGTGCCAGTTAGAAAGAGAATATGGCTTAGCCACACTGACTCAAGGCTGTCCAGAAAAATTGTGGTCTTCTCAAAAACCCTGGAAATCAGCCATAAGGAGCTCCACTCCATTGAGATGAAGCCATTCTATCTATGCAACAATTTCTGCAAGTTCATGCCCAGCATTCACATGGTCCCGCCCCCACGACACTATTAACAATACAAACCACCAGCTATCCAAGGAAAGGTGGGAAGCTTTCCTCTTTCAATTAACTCAGAAAATGGAGCTCGGTTCACAAACCCTCACAGAAGGTTCAGAATGATGTCTTACTCCCCGAGTCCAGGAGAGATCCATGTCCGCTAAGTAACAACCCAAAACCATTGCAACTGGAAGAGCCTCACTGCAACGAGAGGTCATACAGATAATGGTGTGTGCATCAGAATCACTCTGATCTGATAAATTGTCACTCCCCAAAAACTCTAACTTTGCGATGGGTTCATAAAATTACCTATGTTTTCAAGGTTCTACCCAGATCATGATTAGGGCTCCCAGTTTTATGATATTTATTTTTTAACATTTCTGTCTGTATTTATCCATATTTATTTTTTGGCCGTCTCATTGGTATTTAGCCATATTTATTTTGTGTTTTGAACATAAATAAAGTTTTAAAATTGTATATTCCCCGTTTATTTAACTCTTAGACTGCCCTCATATGTGGATGCTTGTCATGTTTTAGCAAATTAGGCAGCCACATATAACAAAACACTACACCCACAGGTACATATTAGAGTTATACTACAAATGTACATTAACTTATGCCTGTATTTATGGACACTTCATCCTGTTTTGTAACTTCCATGGTGTCTAGCTGCTCAGCTTTTGCCTGGAGTTCATGAAAGGCCGCATGGAGAGTTCTCACACGAAGCACAAATCTCAGTATTTTTCTGCTTTTAAATATAAATACAGACAGGAAACACATTGGTTTCTGTCTGTATTTATCTTTAAAAATCAGTAAAAATGAAAACTGGGAGCCTTAATCATGAATATATCAATTCACTTTCAAAAAGTCCATAAACACAAGTGTTTAAAAAAGAAGAGTTCAGAGTTTGTCTTGTCCAGTAGGACACTGGCTATAGAATATGCTTTATTCAGCATAGAATTGAAGCCATTTTAGGTGAGGTTTTCCTTGTCGGATGCAGTGTCCAGCAACTTATCCTCTTAGTCAGGGGACCAGAGGGGGAAAACACTTTGGTATGGTCTTTGTTACTCCCTGTATATTGTGATGGGTGATGGAGGTCTGTAGCGAACTCTAGCAGGCCAGGCTACAAGGAATCCATTTTTACGCATGTTGTTAGCCAAGACCTTTTGATTTTACTGAAAATATGACTATAACATACTTGTTTATATGGGCTTTCGCTAAGCACCGCTCATCCGTTAGTCTGCCATTGTGTCATTCACATTTTTCTTTCACCCACTACAGCATACAGCATGAGGCAATGAGTCTGCCCAGTTCATCCATTGACTGACTTCATTGTGAGGAACAACATTCTGCCCTTTCACAATGTGAACATCTTCACACAAAGTAGTTTCCTCTGTGCCAGGGACCACTGAGCAATGTGTGTTTTTTTGGCTCAAAAAATATATTTCTTTTTCACATGGAGGAAGCTGAGCAAGGAGTCTGGCTTGGTTCTAAAACCCAAATCACCATTGGAGCCATCAATAGATGTAAAACAGGCAATAGAGGGGTGCGTCTTACAAATGGGAGAAAAATAGGAATCATCACTTGCCCAGTTCAGGTACATCTTTTAGGTTGCTTCAGGCAGCACTACGGAACTTGTGTTAAATAACAAGCCTCTTTGGTACCCCAAAGTGGATTATAAGAGGATGAAAACAAAGAACACCCCCTATCAACTGCCAACCTCTGCTCCAACGAATGTTGCATGAATCAGTATTAGTCACTGTGATGCACCAAATGATGAGGCTAAAGTAAAGCATGTGCTTTAGGAACACCGGCAAAGCTTTACTGGTAATCCCCCAATAGGGTTACATGAGCAGTGGCTGAAACCACCAACAAATGAGGAATATATTAGAACCAGGGCAAAGATACAGTTTCTGTTTGCAATAAGATGGTGCAGCAGGTAATGATCCATAGGCACGACCACTGGATTTATGTGATTTTGCAGCTGCAGCATTTTCCGCATAATTATGGATTTGCTGCATTTGCCACATAATTCACCATCTGCTGCATGTTCGACAGATTTTTTTTTTTTTTAAATGTAGTTTAGGTGGATCAAAATTTACTAAAAATGCAGCAACATCTGTTGCTGCACAGCGTAAGGCCCTTCGAAAATTGGATGGCTCATCTTTCTGTTGTTTATTGCTGTATGTGTGAGCGAGACTAGTTCTAATGAGCTGAAACCTTTGCTCAGATAGTGTTAACATGTATAAAAATGACTAAATATTTCTGAAATACTATCACAAAATGTGCCACATTATGTTGTATAGTTGTCCTTTTCTTACCGTATGATTTAATAATCCATTCGTCCCTACCTCATAATTCCGCACCCTACCTATAGGCAGCCTCCGCCTCATCCATGCACACTAGGGGGCATATTTACAAGAAAATGGGGAAGTGTGTTGTTAAACCAAGATGGCTAACAATACGCTTTGTCACTTTAGAAACGCAGGGCTGCACCATATATATTTACTAGAATATGGTGCACACCTGCGTTTCCCCCTGCTCTGACGATAAATGTAGCTGCCTAGTACCAACGCAGGAACCCTTGTATCATAGTTCAAGGGAGCCTGTGTTGAGGAGAAGATATTTTATGTGCAGGAAGGTCCCTCTTCATGCTCATAAACAATCAATAAATGCCGTTTTGTAACTTCTATGTGAGCTGCTTAATGCAGCACACATAGAAGTTGCAAAGTTTAATTTTTTTAAATGATTGTTTATGTGCAGGAAGGGGGACCTTCCTGCACATAAACGATCATTGGCATTTTGCTGTTTCTATGTGTGCTGCAGCACACATGGAAACAGCAAAAACGAGGAGAAACAAAGCATTTCTCCTGCTTAAGACTAGGTTTTCCCTGGTGTTAATTTTGGCGCTGCCTCCTATTTACGCTGCTCTTGTAAATAGGTGGCAGCGTCAAAATCAATGGGTGTTGCGGTGGAACGCCCACAGCAACACTCACTGCCCGCCCTTTTCAAGCGAAGTGGATTAATGCTGCCTTGTAAATCGGGCAAAGCTCCTATCGCCATCACAACGCCACTAACAGTGACATTGTGGTGGTCATAGGGGCTTGTAAATATGCCCCTCAGTGTCGCGGGATGCTGAAGAGGCTGCACGTGTAACCAAAAGATCTACCCTCTATCCCTGCATCATCACACAACCAGATGGTTAGATGATGCCTTATCGCTTTATTCTCCCCCTCCCAGCTTAGTTCCCTAATTTTCATAAAGTGTGCGCCCAGAAGAGATTCAATCCTCAGTGTACGCTATGCAAAGAAACCTGACACTCCGTCCGTTCCCTAACGGGGCTCTGATTTATTGCTGCAAAAGCCGGTGTGTTTAGCTAAAGGGGAAAGGTTGGCGCAATCGGTCGATTTCAGCCGCCCTATTGCCATGGCAACAGACATTCCTTCATTACAGCGGCTGAAAACAGAAGATTCGGCCGAGATCAATGTCCTCCTCCCGGCACTCAGGTGAAAGCAATTATGAAGCCTGGCTTTCTGATTTTGGCTTTAAGGCTTGTTCATCAGATGGCACCCTTTATTACATTGTAACTCCCTGGTGTGTTTGCCATTGTTTATCAAAATGTGTATTTGATCAAATCACGCGCGAGACTTCTAATCCTCCTTCTTATGTTTATTTATTCATGCATTTATTTAATTATTTAATTACCTATTTGTTTAGGTTGGTGTTATACGTGGCCCACAATTGGCTTCTCCCTAACCTCACACTGCCACTGCAGCGCTTGCATACATTGGAGTCTTTTTTTTTGTTGTTGTTACATAGTGCTTAGTAGAGGGCGTTGGACTGTTTCTAAGCACTCCCACTAATTCGCCCTGTAAATGAACTACAGGTAAATCAAGCCACGAGAGCTCTGAGCAGTTCTTCTCTCTTTCTTTGCATTAGTGTCTGTTAGTTTAGTTTTTATCTTTTTAAAACATGGCCAGAAGAATGTACAGCAAAAAATACAGTAGTGGCTGAAATACTGATATTTGACCAGAGACAGCCCGGCGATTGTGGTACATGGAAATGAAGTCATTTTTTCAAGATTACACCTGTTTGGCCCTAGGAAGGAGCTAGGATAAGGCGTTTAGTTCTACAACCAAAAACTTGGGATTATCACACATGACCCAGATCAGATGATGGTACTTTCTTCTGAGCCCCATTGAGGCCAGCACATTCAGTGCTACATTAGTATTTTTGAATTAAGTTATCACTACCATGTGAAAGGGAATGGGTTCCAGACACTGTCCATTTTTTTAAATTCTGGTTTGATTTAGGTGTGCATAATTAGAATTCCAGGCCTTCAGTCATGTTTTTATCAGTGCTCTAAATGGGCCGGTACTGTCCGGTACGGAGTACCGGCACTTTTTTTATTTTGAGAGGGGAAGTACCGGCACTTCTCTAGAGAAATTGAATACTTTTAATTGGGGAGTACCGGAACCTCTCGGAAACAAGCAGGTACTCTGTTACTGAGTACCTGCACTTCTATTTTTCCATTTCAAGCACTGGTTTTTATTAAGTAACAAACACAATCAGGCAGTACATTCGACCCTGGTGGAGGTTTCAGAAAGGTAATAAGCCCACGTCCTACCATAGTCGACAATAGGCTGAACCCCTTCGCTCTCTGGTCACAAGTACAGAAAATCAGAAAATAGCGGTGTCCGATTCCACTGAACAGCGGTCCCAGGACAGTGGCGTTTGCCCATCATCATGTGACATAGCTGTTGTAAAAGACAAAACAGTGACTCAATTAAAAGTCAAAATCCGTTCAAAAAAGTGAGCAGCGGTCGCATATAACAATGCACTGTTCTCTCCTGTTCTCTCCAAAGGGGCCCCGCTCGCACCACCACTGGGGGTAGGGGAGGCTGAGGGAAAAAGAAGTAGGAGGGGCGGCGGAAGAGGAGGGTGGGAACGGGGGAAGGAGTAATCAGTCTTGCATCATGAGGTAAATCAATGAAGTATTGTATGGAGCTCTGTGAACCACATGACTTCCGGGTGCTTACCACCACCACCAGCACTCCAACGGAAAAAGTCAGGCTTCCTAAAAAAGGATGCACAGTCACGCCACCTCCAAATACTAAAACAGGGTGAGCAGGGTTTTAAATGCAATGTACTTATGATAGACCTGTTAAACAGATATGTGAGGGCTTAAGATCTGATGTCACTTCTTATGTTGCCACTTCCTGTGATGTCACGAGCTGTGATGTCACGCGCCGTCATGTCACACGACGCGGTGCCACACGCCGTGACGCCATATGCATTCTGATTAACTAGGTTAGTCCCCCACTATTTTTTAGGACTTGTGCCCGGGTGTTAATACGATTCTACGTAAAGCAGGTGAGCCTAAAGATATCTTTTGATGGTGGTCAAAGTGGACGTATACTCAATGTCTTGCACCAGGGAATTCCAAGAAGATGGCCCCAGAACAGAGAAAGATGTCCTTTTTGACGTGATTTGCACTCGGAAAATACATTAATAAATCTTAATCTGATTTCTTAGTTTCCGCAGCGGAGAGTTTAAGTAGATCATGTTGGTCAGATACATTGCGCCCAGATTTTCGATGGATCTATTCATCAGATCGCCCAGTTCGAGCAGAGTTCTGTCCCTGACTGGGAGCCCATGCAGGGCCCTTCTAGCTGTTAGGGCTGAGCTCTCCTATCCACTGGTCCACTCCAGCACTCTGTGTTCTTAGTGGACAGCTGAACTTGAAGGCTGGAAAATAAAGAGGATCAATGAAAGAAGCTTGTACCGTAAGGACAGACACTGTAAAGACCTTACAAAGTAAAGAAGGCAACTTGGTGCTACAGGACAACCAATGTGGCGAGCTTACAAAGTATGGACGGACCGCGCAAGCAGTTAAGAGCTACAGGACAAACAATGTGACGAGGTTTGAACATAAAGACAAATGACATGGGTGGCGTGGAGCCAGTTGACAGAAAATGTGAAGAGCTTAGACCAAGGAAAGACGACACAGATAGGGTGGAGCTAGAAGACAGACAATGTGACGAGCTTACATTAAGGGACGATGACACAGGTAGAGTGGAGCTAGAGGACAGACAATGTGACGAGTTTAGAACAAGGGAAGACAGCACGGGTAGCGTGGAGCAGGAGGGCAGACAATGTGACACGCTTACAACAAGGACATACAGGACGGGTCGCGTGGAGCTACAGGACAGACAATGTGACGAGTTTAGAACAAGAAAGACGACAGGGGTTGCATGGAACAGGAGGACAGACAATGTGATGAGTTTAGAACAAGGGAAGATGACGTAGGTAGGGTGGAACTACAGGACACACGTGATGAGTTTAGAACAAGGGAATATGACACAGGTAGCGTGGAGCAGGAGGACAGATAACATGACGAGTTTTGACATAAGGTCAGATGTCACTAGCAGAGTGGAGCTACAGGACAATGTGACAAGTTCAGAACAGAAGGACATATGACACGGGTAGCGTGGAGCTGCAGGACAGATAACGTGCCGAGCTTAGAATATGGAAAGCTGACACGGGTAGCGTGGAGCTACAGGACAGATAACGTGCCGAGCTTAGAATATGGAAAGCTGACACGGGTAGCGTGGAGCTACAGGACAAACAATGTGACGAGCTCAGAACAAAAGGTCATGTAATGTAGTGAACATAGAACAGAAGGGCTGACAAAACAAGAAGATTTGATCTGTAGGTCAAAAATGTGATGAGGTTAGAACATAAGTCCATGTAATGTGATGAGGTTAGAACATAAGTCCATGTAATGTGATGAGGTTAGAACATAAGTCCATGTAATGTGATGAGGTTAGAACATAAGGCCATGTAATGTGATGAGTTTAGAACATAAGGCCATGTAATATGGTGAGAATAGAATTTATGTAAAGACAATGTAAGCCACCTGGAGCTCCAGGACAGACAATGTGACGACCTTAGATCATAAGGAGAAACCACAGGAGCAGCGAGGAACTACAGGACAGAAAGTGAGTCGAGTTTACAACATAAGGACAGATAACATGAGCAGCATGGAGCTATTACTGGGCACACGGGGGCTTACTTATGAGCCCTTGCGTCACTTTTGCGCCGCCGGTGCGTCACTTTTTGTGACGCACCAGCAGCGTAAAAAAATGCGCCATGTTGCATCATATTTACAAAGAGACGCATCTAGGTAGATGCGTCACTTTGTAAACCCCTGCGCCACATTATACCTGCGCCAGGTATAACGTATGCAGGGTGGGCGTTTTGACGCAAGTAAGCCTCGTAGAAGTGACTCAGTGAAATCTATAAGATTTCACTGCATCACTTCTAGGACGCAAAAAGGCGTAAGACTGACGCAGGCACATTTTAAATGGGACTTGCCCATGTGAAATGACCCATTGATGGAGTTGCGTCACTTTCGTGACACACTCCAGCAATGCGCCATTTTTGCGCCTACAGATACGTCAGAAATACTGACGTATCTGTAACTCCTTATGACATAATGCGTCATACTGTAAATATGACGCATCCAGCATGTTGCAAGGAGAGCGCAATGAAAAGTGACGCATCGCTGTTTTCACACAGCATGCGCCACTTTTCATAAATGAGGCCCACAATGTGAAGAGCATAGAACATAAGGACATGTAATGTGACGAGTTTAGAACATAAAGACAGACAAACGCAAGTAGCTTGGGGCTACGAGACAGATAACGTGGCGAGTTTAGAATATAAAGATAAGTGACAAAAGCAGCTTGGAGCTACTGGACAGACGCGATGAGCTATGAACATACAGCCTTGTAATGTGAGGAGCTTTTAACATAGGAGTTGTCGATAGGGTGAACGTGGAGCACACAGACAGGACTTGTGCAGAGCTTGGACACATGGACAACATGGGCAGACCATTTGTGGAGTTTGACGCACACAGAAAGGCCTTTATGAGTGTAAAACCGACATGTAAATTACTACTGATGTGGTTTTGCTCTCAGAAAAAGGCTATTTGCATGTGTATTTAAACATACATGCATATGTAACTTTGTGCAATGGACCTAGGGCATGAAGTTTGAAACAAGGGAATTTACAGTGTGAAGAGATAACATTCCATTGCAGTACTTTACATCCAACGTCATCAATATATTATTTTTCGCAGGAATTCCAGATCAAGCTCCAATAGGCGGACAGCTCGTAGTGGTTGCTGTATGAAAAGTAACTGTTTTACTTGTAATGTTTGTACTGTATCAAAGAGACAATTGCAGGAGATATTAACACTGTTGAAATAAGCATTGGTGTCATGATATAGGCACATCTAGAATTAAGAAGAGGAAAAAGTTTGTCTGTCTTAATTGCCAAACAACGGACCACGAACCCTGCCCTGAATTGCCATCTGGTTGCACACACAGGAAGCAGATTTGGCAATGGGCCCACTCACGATCACCGCAGCTCGCGAGCAGGTGATCGACTTCACGAAGCCCTTCATGCAGACTGGGATCAGCATCCTCCTGAAGAAGGACGCTACGGCTCAGGACTCCTTCCTTTTCCTCTTCTTGCGACCCTTCAGTGCCGAAACATGGATTGGTGTGCTTGTAGCGTACTTTGTGACGTGCCTCTGTCTCTACGTTGTTGCCAGGTAATTGCTCCTTTAGCGTCCTTTTTATATTTGACTATAAATGCACTGTCACTCGAAACACTTTCAGTATAGTTAAATGATGAACCAAAACATTCTTACAATAAATTGTGTTCATCTATGCAGCAAAAATGGTGCAAAAATAGATTTGTTTCTTCTTTTTTGAATCAATGTAAATCAAACTACTTTGGCCAATATCTCTATTCTTCTGCTTTAAATCCACTTGACATTTATTTTCAGATCCAGATTTCGATTGGCAAATGTATTAATTTAATTTGCAATATTATGTGTATGCTCTTCCTAGTTTATTGGTTGTTAACTTGTTTGGTGTCATATGTGATGCGTTTAGCATCAAAATGCACAAAATGGCTTCTCACCATCAACCGAGTAGAGGTGCTTGTGTGGGATCCACTGATTTCCTTAGAAACTCCAAAAGTCAAGCGTGGATGCATCAGTCGCGTACATATAAGGTTTTCTGCATACGAGCTCATTTAGACCTTCAGCTGCACACAAGTATGAAGAGTTTCTGTTTGAAGTTCCCAATTAACCCCTTCAGTGCCCATGACGAGCTGGACTCGTCATGGGCTGCGGTGGCGCTGTGCCCATGACGAGTCCAGCTCGTCATGAACTCCGCCCGCTAATGCAAAGCGCGGCACTGGGCGGGGAAAGGGGCGGGCATGCAAGGGGTTAAAGCCTTTGGAGAACTGTACTGTTTGCTGTCAAGGACTACGTGGAGAAGGATACTGCCTAGGCAGGACACATAATGGGCTTTGGCATGATTACTGTTTGGCAGCATCTTTACTACTTGATGGTCAAGTGAAGAACTTGGA
The DNA here is from genome assembly GCF_964204655.1 of Triturus cristatus. NCBI lineage: Eukaryota > Metazoa > Chordata > Amphibia > Caudata > Salamandridae > Triturus > Triturus cristatus. The sequence goes on along the minus strand of NC_140580.1, from coordinate 872,929,145 downwards.
AATCATCATACCACTTGATGGATAGCGAGTAATGCCCTCCCCCCAGTAAGGGAGCCTCACGCAAACCCTGCCCAGTCTCCCAAGATCTCCCTACCCTTGTACGTTTGAGATACCATTGCACCATAGCCCAGACCAAGACCAGTGGAAGTCTACTCATATTAGGAGCAGTGTGTGCACTTTCACGGAATGTAATACCAAAATTTGTTATAGCATTTGGAATGGAAGGGAACAGTCCACATTCCTTTAGGATAAGCCCCATGCAAATACTTTCTTCAAAAGCACATGAAAACATGTCATGCCACTGGACTTTTCCCACTGGTTAGTACTCACCCAAATTCCATCTGGCATTCTGTTATGTGTAGGATCTTCCTGCAAGAGGTCATCATGTTTGCCATCATTGGCTGCCATCTAACTTAGTTAAGCCAGGGTAGTCCATAAAGAGAACACAGGCACTTGGATAAATTGGGATGGGAATTTCCACTACATGGTAAACAGGCTTGGATCTTTGGCATGAGTCCCTGCCTGCATGTGAAACTGGCGTCATGATTTTACTTTGGTTCTGACGTCATACTAACCCAGCATGGGCTAGAAACATAGGCCTGTACCAGAAAATGTGATACCCGCGGCCTGATCTGTGCCTCGGATGGGGGCAACAAGCTTGCTCTCATATTAGCCAGTGGACTACTATCTTTGCCCATGTAAAGAGCTGGTAGTAGCCTACCACGTTTCGTGACTTTATAGTGTGATCACACCTTTTTGTGTCAGTGATAGTGCAGCCTACTGATTCCTCCTATGGAAAGTTATGCTGTTATGTACAACTCAGAATCTGACATTCTGTTTGTATGTTGAGTGTGGTTAGGTGTGGTGTGTGTGTGGCACATGTAACAGTACTCTGAATGCTGTGTGAGTCTGAGTAGGGTGTCAAGTGGGTTCCACTTAAGATGTCCCTGGTCTAGCAAGGCACACGATGGAGGGAGAGGATAGCTTCACCAGGCAGTGTAAGTGCATTGCCCATATTCCTGTGCCTGAGGGCTAGAGACCTAGACACTGAAGTGAGGAGGGTGGAGACAGGGTTACCTCAAGGACTTCCACAAAAGCCTTATTAGCAAAAGGCAGCTGATTATTTCTTCTTGAGCACTGCAGTTTGATACATGGTAGGAGAGAGGAGAGGGTCTGCAGCTCTGTTCGAGATGAGGACGTTTCTGGGCAATGCCTGCCCTTTTGTCTGTTTCTTATTTCTGCTTCAGAAAGGTCATAGCATAGAACTTTAACTTCATTAAGCCTTTGCTGTGGATATTCCCGCTTGGATCACATAAACTGGGTCAGGAGAGTGGCCTGAAAATTAGGTTTGAAAAAGTACCAACTCACATTTATTTTTGATGCCCATGACAGTGGATCCACATTTCCTGTCTGGGAAATGTGTATAAATGTGAGGTCTTATAACTATCATAAGAGACTCACTGTGGTACCACAGATTGGACTTGATATATTACTTATTGCATTGGTGTGTGGTATCAGATGAAATGTAAGTGAGGCGTAAGTTAAAAGTGGGAATCAGAGAGTAGGTGAGTTTACTCCAATACTGTCTTTTGATCCCAGAGCTGAAAAACAAATTCCTGGGGGGTTTGATTTTGAAATCCACACATTTTGTACTCTTTAAAGGGTGTTTTTCTAAACTATATAATCAGCAGACCGGACAGCCGTATCTATACGACTTTGAAGGATGTCGACTGATGGTACTATCCTTGGCACAGCTAAGGAAGCAGTGAGGGTTCTCCCAATGCACTCTTGCTGTGATTTAGAAAGTACTTATAATGATATCTAAATGTGGGATCCGTGTGCAGTTGGGAGAAACAGGTCCTCTCAGCCTTAACTATTATTTTTAATTTAAATTGTATTTCTTTTTGAGCTAGAATTGCAGCATATGGTCTAAATGAACTTGCTGGTTACATCTAGAAGAAAGACAATACACTTGACAAAGAGTTGAGGTTTGCTATGGAGAGAATGCTCCTTTAACCATAGCGAAAACAAAGGCATGCAGTTCACTATGTAGGAACACCAAAGTCCCACAGAGTTGCCACGTTCCATCATTTTCCAATGTAAAGTATATAACTTGATTTACGAAACAGAATTCTCTACATAGAATAAGAGTGACTACAAAGGAAAATGAAATATATATTTTGTGTACATTTTTATCAACATTCTTTGGACTGCATAGTGGCAGCTTACACCCAAAGGGAATGCCATGACCTTCATTTAAATTACAGGGGCATAACAGGAGGTAACAATGCAAACCTAAAGTTAAAACTGATAATCCCAGAGCTTGAGAAAAAAGATGTGCCATTTCCATCATCCAGATCTGTAGATCAACTCTTTTGACACAAAATGAAATGATCTAAAGCTCCTTTTATTCCATCATTTGCAAAGGGACAGTGATGGGTTTGAATTTGTTATTACAGAACACAGGATTTTAAAATGTCCTCTTCCTTCCTCAGGCTCAGCCCCTGCGAGTGGACGGCGCCTCCAACCGAGGAGAAGAAATTCACCTTCCTGAACAGCCTCTGGTTTGGAGCCGGAGCTCTGACCCTGCAAGGTGAGACCAGAGAGGGGTACTGATTTAGGAAGTTGATTTGTGGGGAAAAGGTGCATCACTTGGAAGTTATAAACACTGCATGGGCATCTGTTAATACTGCAAGTCGTTATGTTCCCAGGAGTATGCTTAGACAACCCTCAGGTTATTTTGGGATTTGTGTTTTACACTCTATTATTGCAAGCTAGCAGTGGCATCACATCGTATGACACTAGGTGATGGGTAGAGCCAGCAAGAAGGTTCAACATGTTACTACCCAACTGCTGACTTCTGGGTTGGCCTGCTGTTCATGGGTTCAAATCCTGGCAGAGCCAACTCACTCTTTAGCCCTCCAATTTTGCTAAATTTACTGTCATTAAACTTGGTATACTGACTATTATTCCTAGCTGCTATCATGGTCAGACATTGGTAGCACAAGACTAATAAGGTCAATTAGACCATGGTGGGTGGCCCACATTGCTGCAATGGCAGGGGAGTATGCCACCCCCCCTGGCAGAGGACAGCCTGCCAAATTTACAGATCCCCGTCAGGCAGGTGGAGATCTCTGTGTCTTCAGCTGAGCCACTGGTGTTTTTCAAGTAACAGCCTCCCAATAAGCTAGGTTGTTTCTTGGGGGAAAAAAACCTGTCCTCATTGGCAGGGACTTTTCTCCTTGTGTGCAACGGTCATTGTTTGATTTACTTGACTATGATGCCACACCTTTGTGGCAGTGCTGTTGTTTATGTAGTGTCTTGTGATATTTTAGGATGGAACCCTTTTGGCTCCTAACGGATTCCGTAGAGCTGTGACACAGGTGTCAGAACACAATGCCATGAAAGCTTGGTTTTAGAGTGCTTAGTTCACAGTTACATGAAGAAGAATAAAGACATGTACTAAGCTCAGTGTGTGGCACAGTCATTTGCGGGTAGCCAAGCTGGGAAGATGCTACCGCTTCAGTGATCTACAGATAGTGGCATTAGATTGCAGGATCAGTGTCATTATTATCAAAATCTATGATGTAATGTGTCCCTAAAGACAAGATTCAAAACAGCATTTAAAAATAAAATCAATAAGGAAGAATTGACTCAAAAAGGGAGTTTGGGTTCAGGGATTTGGGAAAAACCTGAATGTTTACTAAAATGTAAAGTGTAATACTGAAAAATAAAAAAATGGAAATGCAGCAGCAATCTCATAGAATGAGTTAACATACATAGAAATGAATTGCCACAAAGGCTCTCAGTTACCGAAGTAATGGAATTCGGGCAGCATCCCTAGCAGTCTCTCAGAACCTCTCTTGGTCACCCCCAAATTCAGGGGTGTTGATTGCCAATTTCAGCACAAAAATGATGCAAACTGCTTAGTCAATATGGTGTCAGCAAAAGTAGAACAATTACAACAAATCGTATTGCAATATTTTAAAACGTCATGTAACCGTACCATCTTAACACTAGCCCAGTACATGAACATTGATTTGCGTCTCCTGACCTAATCTCATCAGGGGAGACTGGGCAAACTAGTTACATAAACATCAGAAAACAATCATAAATGAATGCAGTACAGTGTGCTAGCAGGAGGAGCCTTGGAAGGTAGCAAAAAGGTTCATACAGCTAGTTCTTCGAGATCAAGATGTCACACAATTAAACAGGGCACATCTTGCTGTGTGTGGTGTCATGAGAGAAATATAAACACACAATGAACATCAGGCTAGAGTAGTCATTTTAAGAAAGATGAAGTCGACTACTAACTGAGGCCTATTTTAGCCTAAGCCAGAAAAATATTAAGGCACAATAATGATTTGCTGTCAATTATAGAAGCAATTCACATCTATGAATTCAAATGTGGAATAACTAATATTAGAACATTGGAATGTTGGGAGCTCCATTAAAAACAATGGAGTGCTCCGGGCTTATAGTGGCTTGTATAAGCCCGGAGCTTCAACATTCCAATGTTTCTTTGTTCACAGCTGTGGCTGTCAATAAAAGCTTCAGGGAGCCTGAGGGGATTTCAATCCCCTCGCGTGCCCTGAAGCCTTTGTTTTGTTTGTTAGAACATTCTGCCCTCTAGTGGCAGAATGCTCTAATAGCCTTATAGCCCTTCGCAGCTGGGCTATACCGGCTATTAAAGTCCCGCTCCCTTGTTAAACGCTGGAGCGGGCCTTTAATAGCCGGTATAGCCCGCTACGGTGGGCTATAAGGCTTCATTAATACACATATATAATTGAAATTGTGCAATGGTGGTCACAAGTAGAGAACTCTAGTGATGGTCACCCTGCTTTAAATATAGCGGAGCGACCACCGCTATGACCTGGCAGCCCTGTGGAAGGCGGGCTGCCAGTACAGTGATTTAAGTTTTCAGAGCCAGCTAAACATCTATCAGTGTGAACCTGATGCTTCCCCCATCTATAAATGAAGCAGCAGGAACATTCGATTGAGAGAGCTGGTGCTCTGACAAACTCTAAAGTTGTTCAACCAGTTTAAAGCGACTTCCATTATGTGCGTATATTATGTGCTAGTTGCCGAGCTTGATACCCATTTGCCTTGTGTTTATTTACTTATAATATATAACATATTGCTCCCAGGTGCTAGGAGCTGATGGCAAATATCAGCCTAAGCAGTTCAAAAACAGCACCCATAAAAGTGACGACCAATTGCCAGAGTTAATTATGTAATGGACAAATAAACAGTTTTATCTGCAAAGGTAGTGCCGCTTTTTAAGATCAATGATAGGAAAGCACCGTCGTCCATATCGAGAAAAATGGAACCACATACCTCCTATTAGTTCTAAACCCATTGAACTCAGGTTTCCGTAGACCGGAGTCCATGTGATTTTATCTTAGATATAATTGCATGGAGCCCATCAATATACAAATAAGGTGTCATTACCTTAATTCTCTCCAATTCAGGTGGAGGTACAACATCGCCAGAGAGTTAGGATTGAATAGTGAATTCGGTGTTCTAAATAATTCTTTTAACGTAATAAGTTGGTAATGATTCTGACTTTGTAAAATGTAAGGAGATAAGATTACTTCCAAATCGGTCATAATTCCATCCGTACTGGACTTCCAATTGACAGAGCAGAATGTCCTGTTGTTTTAATTCAGGTGTTGACCAATTATCATTTTTAGAAAATCATTTCAAACCATTTGGCTTTGAAAGGGGCTCAATCTGTAACCGAGTGAGCAGGGCATTAAGGTACTCAACTGGACCATAACAAGGGTAGGAGCCATCTTGCCTTGGGCATTCAGAATATGCAAATAATTACTAGCATTGTGACAAGACCAGCATGATATCAGGAGGGTACACATCACAGTCATACCCTCACTCCCACATGTATGTGGGCACACAAATGGACACATACTCTCACTCATAAAGTTGCACAGGCATGCATAAATGTACACACAAACAACGCAGTAGCATTCAAGTTTTTTTTAAACTTATCCCACGAAAGCTGGCTATGGCCTTTCCTGCTCTAGCTGCCTCAATTCTCCTTGCACTCCTCAGCTCAGCTCCAGTTTCCAGTTCTTGATCCATGGCAGCCTTGGCTTCTTACTGACAGTGTGTTTGACAGTGTGCGGCCTGCAGTGGTGGCTACTCTAACCTCAAAGCAGGGGGGCAACACGAACGTGACAGGGGGTGGGGTGGGTGTGCAGGGGAAATAATAAATTAAAATCACTTACCTGCCGCTGTCGTCTTCACCTCGATGCTCCTCTCCTGAAGCCAAGCACACTGCACTGGCTCCTAGGGGCCAATCACAGCTCTCATTCTGGTTATACTAGCAGGAGAGCAGCAGAGTGAATGGCCTGAGTGAGATGAACTAATGCTTGCTCAGACCCTGGGAGTCTGTGCCTTTTCTCCACCCAGCTGTGCAATACAGCTGGGTGAAGAAATGTAAGTGCGCATGTCAGTTTGGTCGTTCTAAGATGGCCGGCCAAACCGATATGCGCACTTACAGTGCACAACTCCCTCTACCCTCAGTGATATTCCGTCAGGATGTCCCCGCCCTAAGGGTGGCAATTGGCTACTCTTCCAGTACAAAACCTATGCTAGACTCATGGAGACACCCCTGCACTATGACACAAAGGTGCCTCTGTGACGCACAAAAGCGGAGTTCGCTGCCGGCACTAGGGAAAGGGGAGGAGAGTGCCATATTTCTGTAAATATGGCGCTCTCCTCCTCTTTCCTTTTCACACAGCGCAGCATTTGCAGCTCCTGTGCTGCATCAATGAGTTGTAAATTTGGCCCTTCGTTTACTGATTGCTTACATAATATCTTCCCATCTGCTCCCAATTCCATTCACAGGTGCAGAGCCTCACCCTAAATCAACATCAGCACGTATAATTGCTGTCATCTGGTGGGTGTTTACTATCATCGTTGTGGCAGCCTACATCGCAAGTTTTGCGGCTATGTTGAAATCTGGGGATGAACCGACACCGTCCTCCATCCAGTCATTTGAAGACTTGGCGAAGCAAAGAGCCATTGAGTATGGTACAATCGAAGGATCTTCCACCTATCAATTCTTCAAGGTAAAAATGTGATACATTGAAGTTTTGCACTATTAGTTAACAAACAGCGATAAGAGCCACACCTGCAACTGAGTCCAGGGACAAAGTGACAAAAGGCTAGAGTCAACTTCACACATGTCTACTTAAGTACACGGATAAAACTAGTCAAATGCATGCAAAACTATTTAAAAACGTGCATAAGCTTTTAGATTTTAAGCATGTAAAAGCACAACACAAAGTCAGGTCTATGAACATACATGGATGGGAGAAATGCAATCTGAGCCCACTGTCATCAATGCCTTTCCTGTAAAGTAATCTGGGGCAGATTTACAAGAAAGTGACGCATCTGTCAGATGCGTCACTTTCCCTGCGCCTCCATGCAAAACCCTTGAGCCACATTGAATGCGCCGTATTTACAATACAGCACCCCATGGCGCAAAGATTGACAGATGTGCCAGAAATTCTGACGCATCTGTTGGCGCAAAAGTCACGCGTTGCTGGAGTCGTGTCACAAGCACCACGCAACTCCAGCAATGCACGGGGAGGCCAATTCCTAATACACTGCATTATTCCTTACGCCTGCTCAAAGCAGGCATAGGGTTTTGACGCAGTTGCGTCCTAGAAGTGGTGCAGTGAAATCTTGTAGATTTCACTGCGTCACTTCTACAAGGATTTCCTGTGTGGGAACACCCATCCTGTGTACATTATACCTGATGCAGGTATAATGTGGGGCTGGGCTTTACAAGGTGACGCATCTCCCTAGATGCATCACGTTGTAAATGGACTGCAATGTGGCGCATTGTTTATGCTGCCACTGCATCACAAAACATGACGCAAATGCGGTGCAAAAGTGTCACAATGGGCTTGTAAATCTGCCCCATCTGTGTTTTGTATATTCGACCAATTTTATAGCAAGCTAACACTTTTATAGCTTCCAAAGATGAGCTTTGACATTATTATTTTTGCCGTACTGCTCAAAAACACCTGTAGTGATATCGTTCATTTTAGGTGCCCAGAATTTTGATATTTAAAGGACTTGTGTACAATCTTTCTTCTTTTCCTTTACCCTGGCCACAGTGAGACGTCAGTGGAATGTAGTCTTTGGCAATCCAAGACAGGTGTTCAACAACACCCAGTGACTTTAAAGCATCAAAAGAGCCATGGCCAGAACAAACCTTCCAAACATGCCTCCACTTTTATTTAAAGTTATATGGATGCAAATTAAGTAGTAGTCATTGGTCACCTTTTTGTTTTTAAAGACATTTCAAAGACTGTTGTATGTAGTGATAGGTTCCCTATGTACAATATTTGTGTGGAAACCGGGTCTCAGTTGCTGCACAGGTGTTGAATTGTGGCTCAATAGAGTGCCATGGCGAAGAATGCCATTGTTTCCACTGTGTCAGAGAAGAGCACCTCCACTATGTGCCTGGTGCGTGTAATGAGAATAATACTGTTGCTGGCAATTGATTGGTTTTATACGTGCAGGGCAGTGTTTTGAGCGGCTGTAGCGAATATATTTAGGTTTTTTTCAGTTGGAACATGCTGGGAGCTTCAAGGGCCTCTATGCAAGATTATACCTGCAGGATAAGTTTCAGCTCTGTGGGTTGCACTGGGGGTCTGCAGAATAGTTCTTTCCTGAAGTGCCTTACCTTGAAAGTGGCCTACCCAGGGAGGAGAGGTCAGTAGGACCCCCAGGCACACAAGGACTGGATGAGGCAGCACTAAGCTTGCTTTAACCTTCTGCTGGAAACTGCCCCAGCAGGCAAGAGCAAGGCCAGAGAAGGAAATGTGTTGCCAGTTCTGAATACCACTTGTTGTTTTCTGAGCAGTAAGTGGGCTACACTTGGTGGTGTCACTATTGTAGAGCCGGCAGCCTATGTGGGTGAGAAAGGGCACATGTAGGACCCCACTTCATGGGCCAGAGGGTGGGAGCTGCCTAAAATCTAGCATTCAGAAGTGCAAAGACTCACCTGAGCTATTTGGTGGTCCTATGAGACCTGTCAGCGCCACACACCCTTATTCCTTGGAACCCCAAGGAAGGTGTGAGAGACACCAAGCCCTCTATAGAGGGGGCAGGAAAGTCCTATGCCTCCAGAGTGGGTAAAAAATTAAAGTGGAGAGGAATGGTGTGGCATAGAAACTCAAGCCAAAGATACAGAGGTGTAATGAGGCCATATCTATCAGATCTTTGAGTAAGTGATACATGACTGTGAGTCCTCACTATCCAAGTATCAGTTTTAGTTTTCATTCTTTTAATAATGATAATTTCCCTTTAGCCAGCGTGCTAGTTTCATAATGGCCTATGGGGCATATGTATAAAGAAGTGGCGGAGTGAGTCGTTAGCCGTCACGGCTTAATGCCTTACTCCGCCACTTCAAGGCTGCATCATATTTACAAGGATGTGGTGTAGTCTTGCATTTCCCCCTGTGGTGGTGCTACACTTAGCGGTGTAGGGCCAACGCAGGCACCCTTGCACCAGTGCAAGGGTGTCTGCATGGAGGGGAAGATTATTTTTGTGTAGGAAGGTGTCCCTTCCTGCACATAAACAATCTTTAAATGCTGTTGTGTCACTTATATGTGTGCTGCTTATTGCATGTCATTTTTTAAAGATTGTTTATGTGCAGGAAGGGTGACTGTCCTACACATAAATCATCCAGGGTATTTTGCTTTTTCTATGTGTGCAGCACAAGGCAGGACAGATGGAAAAAGCAAAAACGAGGAGAAATAAAGCATTTCTCCTCATTTTGCCCGTTTAAGACCAGCTTTTCCCTGGTCTTAATTTTGGCGCTGCCTCCTATTTACGCTGCCATTGTAAATAGGGGGCAGCGTCAAAATCAATGGGTGTTGCGGGGCACGCCCACAGCAACACCCACTGCCCACTCCTTTCACGCTAAGCATAGCATGAAAGGGGGCCTTATTTTCAAGGTGGCTTAAGCAACGTTAAGTGGCTTAACGCTACCTTGTAAATAAGGCAAAGCCCCTAGCGCCACAGAAACGTAACAAAAAGTGACGTTCCCGTGGCGATAGGGGCTCGTACATATGCCCCTATATTTAAAATAAATATTTCAGCATAGTAGCTAGATAACAATGTGAGGATCTTTAACTAGCAATACAGAATTGAGCCTTTGATCCGCAAATCAAAGAAAAGGCACAAATGTAGAAGACATTCCACTTTCTTGTATGAAATATATAGCAAATTGTGTTTCTGACCATTTCTGCTTAATGTCTGACAAGCAAATGATATCTTGAAATTTTCATCACATGAAAATCATTTTATTGTACGTGGGTTTAGCCAATGTTCAATTTGCATTTTACAAGTATTGTGGATATTGCAAGCTGATGCGTCCAATGCGATATTAAGCAAATGTATGGTCTAAGTCTAGAGAAAAGGCTGGTAGGTTGTCTTTGAAATAGTTGAGTGATCCATGTGCCTGGCTTTTTACATCCATGATCATCTGACAATGATTGTCCAGGACAACCAACAGGCCTAATTCAAGAAAACATCTGATGCTCCTCAGAGTAGGAGGGATTTCTATACATCTCCCAGTTTCATAAATCCTATGATTTCAGGGCACAAACAGCATCGTTTTTCTTCAGTTAGGTTTTATCCACTGAAATAGGTCGTGGATTGTGTGCTCATGGTTATGTTTTTCCTGTTTTCTGGGTTTTGATAAGGGGAGCATTGCTTTTAGCAATCTGTGCCATTGTATTCGAGTTGCTTCAATATGTTTGCAGACTCTTGGAGGTACTCCATGCTTCTTACTACCTTTGGTAATGATGATATATTATGAGATGGATATTTCCAGCATCATCAAATCCTGTGTTCATTCTTTCCACAGTGGTCGCTCCCAAATGGTACACTTGTGGAAATACAGTCTTATGCAGTGGACCAATATTTATGGTTTTGTGCTAATCTTGTGTTGATTGCATTTACTATTACATCAGCTACTCTTTGGACACTAACGTTTTTCATCCTTTTGCTTAGTTTTTCCTAAACATTTTAAATTCTGGCTGGCTATAATCTTTCATTAAATAAATGGACCTAAGACCAAAATATTTTCTTCAGTCATAGAAGAGAGTATGCCTTGACCACTCTCATTGCCTCTTTGCTTTTTGGGGAACCCATTGGGGATAAAGAATTTAGAATCTCTCCCGCACACTGACACAGTGCCTAATTTGGCCTGAACTGTTCGTTGCAAGAAAACCAAAAAAGTATATTAACAAATGAATAATATGAATAAACTTCAACTGCTCAAAAATATTGGTTGTTTTCCCTCATGTTTTGAGGAGACAGGTAATGATTTCCATAAACTATTGCTTGGTAACAAAACTAGTAGAATCTCCATTAATAACTTTAAAACGATTGCGCCTCTACGGAAGTCCACGCTTAGTGCTTACATATTTTTCTGTATTATCTCATGATTTAGAATTCCAAGAGTCCAACTTACCGTATAATCTATGAGTATATGGAACGCAGGAAAGACCATGTGATGGTGAAAACTGTCAATGAGGGAATGCAAAGGGTGAAAGATTCCAACTACGCCTTCATTGGTGAATCTGTCATGCAGGACATTTTTGTGGCCAGAGATTGTTCTTTAATGCGAGCCTCAGAAGTGATTGGAGCAAGAGGATACGGCATTGCAGCCTCATTGGGTAAGAACATCTCCTCTCCTCCTTTAGGTGAATATGGTTAAACCTGGAATGTATTCTCCCATGTCAATAGTTCGCTCTATGACATGGTTAAAATTTAAATGGTGGAGTATTATAATATCATTCTGGGTTGCATGTCAAAATGTTGACTACAGATATATATCTACACTTTATAGAATCCAAAGTAATGCCTGCTGCTATTTCATCACGGTAAGCATAGATAGAAAAGTATAGATTGACTATTCAAAATCTGCATCTGCTTATCTTGACGACATAATGCAAGATGATATTGTGGAGCTGATAAGTGAGGTAGGTTCCAAGTGAGCATTTGGGCCAAAGGTGGGGTGCAGCACAGACCACAAACTAGCTTGTTTAGTGTGAAAAAGGCCGCTTTATTGAAGACAGGTGCACCTTACAACACATATCCTTGGCCTGTGCCGTACAACACTAAACCTCACTAAATATTTTCTTCATACCTTACCCCCACCCCTAAAGTTTCCCCCTTTGCAACCATTTATAACCCCCAACTCTGTCCTCCCTGCTGACTCATTAAACGTGTAACTTCTTATCATTTCCTAAAATAACTATCTATGTAACCTTCCCATGCTACTTCCCCTTCCTGCGTGTTCCCGGAGTGACATTCTCCAACCAATAAACTTAAACTGTAAACAGGTCTACCAACTATTACTAAGGAAAACGCCCCCTCATAAATCATAACCCTGGACAACACCGGCACCTGCTTCAAGCGACAATCAATCAATTACATGTTTCCCCACCCGGTGCACCTGTTCCCAACAAAACCAACCGAACCAAAAAGAAAAAAAACCCTATTATCTATCACCCCCTTAAATCCTTAAACCCCTCACCCATCCCCCTGAAAAACGGGGAGGGCGGGCGGGACAAAATTTCCTCACGCTATCCATCCCCGACCGGCTGCCGTGTCACCCCACTGAAATGGTGGCTGGTGACCTAAAATGGCCGTCTAAATATCCCCCCAGCCCAAATGTAGCCCAACAAGCCCAATTGGGCTCTGGGCTGCACCACTGGCCCAAAACTCCCCGGGGGAGGCAGGCCTCCCGTTGGTCGGCCGCCCCCCCCCAAAGCCCTATTCTCATGTGCAATACCTTCAAACTGTTCCAGCTTTTTAGCCAACGGCACTCAGATGCTGAGACTTTTGCAGCCCGCACTTATATGGCTAAAAGCCAAACTACAAGCCCAATAATGCATTCAAGTTTTTAACTAAAATAAACCAGTAATGGCTAAAGATATCAACAAATGACATCAGGTCACTTGGTATCTAGGTAGGATAATGATTGCACTGGCCTCCTATTTCCGTGTTAGTCATATAAACTTAAATCCTGCCAAATCTACTTGTGTTTAACTTGTTAAAGCAACAGCTTTTAGTAAATTGCAAGCCTGGTAGCATGGGGCCAGACCACCCTATGTCTCCTACAGTCCCCATCACTCATTGGTCATCCCTGTACCAAATTTAAGGCAGCTCAAGTTGTGGCTTTAAAAATGGTGCATGGTTCATAGGTGATAGGTGCCATTACATCATGGGCCAAACTAGATCAACCTACAAAATATTTCATCCACTATATCGCCTTCGACTATATTGTCAAGTTATCATATTAATATGACTAACTATTTACTCTTATTAACTCCACATTTATGTACCTTGACATATATATTGATAGTCAATATATTGGATGTGATGTTTTCATTATGTGATATATTGTATGCCATATAGTGATCCCCGCCCACCTTTCCCTCTCTAAAGAACAATAAATTATTCATTGTGCATGCTAATCCGTGCCTCTGCGTGCCTGTATAGCTCGCTCACACAGGTCTGCATTATTATAAGAATAAAAAGCATAAGCAACATACAGTGTCTTACACGGCATGTAGCAAAAAAAGCATAGTGTGCATGAGTTTAAAAAAAAAAATGAAGCCAAAAGCCATGCACAATGTAGTTCAGTTTTGCATTATCATCCAAACCACAATATTGCATTTAACACAAAAAAAATTATAATGCAATTTGTCTCTGTGCCTTTTTGGACAGCTTCTGGATTTGCAGGAGCTTATTGTGTGACTCGCTTTTGCTCAAATCAAACACTGTATCTTTTTCCTCTTTCCAGGTTCTCCCTGGACCGAGACCTTGTCTATTGCCATCTTACAGATGATTGAGTCGGGCCACTTGGAATACCTGCGCGAGAAGTGGTGGGGAGGCTCCTGTTCCAAAGAAAGCAACCTGGGATACAGTCCTCTGCAGCCGCAGACGCTTGGTGGACTCTTCCTGATTCTGTCCATTGGTCTCGCTCTGGCTGTGATTGTGTCCTTGGTGGAGCTTGCATTGAAAGCAAGGACCACAGCAGAAGAGCAGAAGGTAAGCCACAATCTTCAGAATAAATACTCCTCAGGTGCCAATGGACCAACCTTTCTTTAAAGCAAGGGTATGCAACGTAGATGCAAGCGGGTCACATCCATGCCGGAGTTTCAGGATAACCACTGACAATGGAAATTAGTTCTTTTTAAATGCATTGTATGTAAATATATCATACGTGGATATCCTGACAATCTGGCACAGATGAGTCTGTTCTAAGCCTATAAAAGATACAGTGTTTAAATTGTACCAGTGGTTTGCCAGTTACATTTTTCATCATCAGACTTTTGCCAATGGTGTAGCTAGACCTTTTGCTGGATGTGGCGGTCTCTGCGTTTGCTGCCCCGCGACCATCGCAGGTAAGAGCGGGGGGTGGGGGACTGTGGAAGCAGGGATACAGATGACAATGAGCGTTAAAGTGCTGCCGCAGCCCCCAAAACTTGTGCCGACCGGGGCAGACCACACCCCTCCCACCTTTTCCACACCACCCACCCCCACTGCCCCACCCCTGGCACCACTGACTTTGCAAGAATAGCGTCTAAGGGAAAAGACGTCCTCACGTAGCACTCCAGAAGCGACGATACACTCGTCTGAGTAATAAAGGTAACTCCAATGTAATTCAGTTAAATAAAGTTTTTAATCCATAATGAATAATCCATGTGTGATGATTCTCATACTATGTCTTTTTTCAAATAAAGATGTGGTTCACATATATGTAATCCATGCAATTAGAAAGGTATTCAGAATTCCCCGATGCATTTCGGGTCTAGCCCTTCGTCAGGGGGATTTTCCTGTAAACACCGTGATGATGTGCGCGGGACCACACTAACTATTCTCGATGTGGTCCCGCGCGGTGTTTACAGGAAAATCCCCCTGACGAAGGGCTAGACCCGAAATGCATCGGGGAATTCTGAATACCTTTCTAATTGCATGGATTACATATATGTGAACCACATCTTTATTTGAGAAAAGACATAGTATGAGAATCATCATACATGGATTATTCATTATGGATTAAAAACTTTATTTAACTGCATTACATTGGAGTTACCTTTATTACTCAGACGAGTGTATCGTCGCTTCTGGAGTGCTACGTGAGGACGTCTTTACCCTTAGACGCTATTCTTGCTGATCGCCACACACCTCTCGAGTTTAGGAGGTGGTACTCACAAGCACTAAAAAAAATTGTTTTCGGATTACAGAATCACTGAACTTTCATTACCAGCGAGTGCAACCGTCTCTTTAATTCTTTTGTTACCACTGACTTTGCCCCATAGAGAGTGAAATGCAGAAAATATGAGCCAGTTGGAAGAAGAGAAAGATAGGAAAACTATGACGAAAGAAGTAATCAAACACAATCTGCAAGAACGAGACAATGGGACAATAAATGTGGGATGGTGGAAGAAAGAGGCGTGAGTTAGAACGTCTTAGTAATAAACTGCCCAGCATTCAACAGCATCAGTGTTTGGCTTCCAGAAAACACTTCGAGCCTGTGCGCTTTTTTATCCCCATTAAGCGCTTTTGGAATTTTGTAGAGTGGTAAATGTTTTGACAGTATCTAACTGTATGTCAGCCACCAAACAGACGGGGTGGTACAACTGTGCGATATTCCGTAAAAATGAACATATTTTCTGCCGGGCACTTCTGCGCTGTTTTGACATTTAAAGTTCTTGATTCCAAAAAGTAATTGCAATTTTGAAAAAATCTGGTGTTAGATTTTGATCCTCAGTTCTCACGGCACATGGATACAACCACACAGCCCTATTCCCACCTTTTCAAAGATTGTTTTGCAACATGTCACTTCAGCCTTTTTTTTGGGGTGGGGGGAGGCATGCCATTTCAACCATGCTCAATTTTCTTAGAGGACTTGGTCTCCCAATGATTAGAGCTATCATTTCAGAGGAAAGACTGGCTGTGGGATGTTCAGAGCTACCCTGTCAGTGGATGGAATGTTCTATTTATGGACAGGGATGCATAAAAGATTAATTTTAAGACAAAGGCGAATTTCACTTTCAGATTCCAACAACTGCATAGCAGAATATATTCATTTATTTATTTATTAGTGATTTTCTTCAGCGTGGACCTATCTATAAGGGCAAAGGAGTGGTTCACATGAAACAAGGAAATACAATAACATCTTCAGAATACAGTGTGTAGGTGCAATGGTATGCCCAGATACATGCACAGCATATGTACAGTATATACATTTGTAAAACAGTCATGCTGCAAAACTAGTGTTGCAGGTAAGAAACATTTCTTTTTGTGATTTGCCATCTCTCCTTGTTGATGGATTTTTTTTCCTGCTAATGTTAGCTAGGGTTAATAAGTAGGTCATTACGCTTCTAGCAGGAAATGCTCAGCATATGGTTAGTCCTATTAATGGTCAAGGCGGTCCTCTATTTCAATGGGTAGTTCTCCTGATTGCCTGGCTGTCCTTTTAGTGGAATAGCTGTTCTTCTGATAGTCTGGTTCCTTTGTCAGCTGATGGGTTGTATTTCGGATGGTTTTGTGCCCTATTACTAACTGAGTTAGTCTCCTGTAGGGTATGGCTACACAGTCAGTTGGCAGATTGCCTTCCTGATTGGGACTCTTTGCAGTGGCTAGAATGTCCTTCTGATGGTCTATGGCTGCCCTGTCAGTGGATGGGTAGTTCCCCTAATGGCAGCTATGTCAGAGATTGGAAGAGATGTTTTTTCTTTGTCTATTTATCTCCTGTCTTTAAGGGTGTTGTTCTGGTATTGGGTTGTGTGTAATTTTTCCAGGTAGCTTCTATCTTTCTTGCCCATGAAGGGGTTTCTCATCCTATGATCGTACTTTTGTTATGTTAGTTCACCAGATTGTTATGTGATTTTCACAGATGCCTTGCAAGGGGATAGGACGTTGTCTTGATGGTTTGGGCTGTCCTTTTAGTGAACGGCCTATTCTTCTGGCGATCCAGGGTGCACTGTGAGTGAACAGTATAATCTCTGATGGTCTGTATCGGCCATGTCAGTCGGTGAATTGTTCTTTCAATGATCACGATGCCCCAGCGGGTGGGGATACCCATCCAGTGGATGGTTTGTTGTCCTAGTGTACAGAGCTACCATGTCAGTGGAGAATGTTTGTGCATCAGATGGTCTGTAGCTGTCGTACAAGTGGAGGGGGGAGGAGTATGATGGTCTGTGTCTGTCCTCTCTCTGTCTAGATGTTCTTCCCATAATCAGTTGCTCTCTCAAGAGTAAAGGAGTGAAGTTGTTAGAAAGGTTTCGAACTGGAGGGAAAACAGTCAGCTGAACGCTCAAGGTATGGGCTGACTTTGAATACACTTGAATTAAGTGGGGTAGCGTATACATTGGAAGAGTTTAATGTATTTCAATGCAGGCATGGGAAAGATCGAGTTTGCATTTAGGAATTCAGCGGGCAAAACGTTTGATCAAGGGGTTTTTCTCCAGTTTATTAATATGTTTGGTTTACATATTTATTATGTGCATAATGTGACGAATACGATACATTGAAAAACATAGCCTAACAACCCTGTTTTGAATTTTGTAGATAAACCCCTGACAAAGGGCCAAATAAAAGGGCCCGAAATGCATTGGGTATTAAGAACATTTCATTAAAGAAGATTTATGGTACGCGCCATTCTCTAGAGTAAGGCCCACAACATTTCTACAGCATTAAGGACTGTGTAACCATAAGTGTCCCCTGTGTGACTAGATGAAAAAGATTAAAGTTATTCAAGCAATGGATTTAATGGAAATAAAAACACTTTTGACAAGATTGGAACAATCGGTGCATCTTCGATATGCATAAATAATTGGCTGTGCGTCCGGAGTGGGGTATGATTCTGCCCCACATCCTTTGGTGATTATTCAGACACGTGGTTGGGCAATCCACGATTCTGGGCTTGCACGCCAACAACATGTGAAATAATTAAATTGACGAAACATAGAAACTATTGATGTGCACTCCGTCACCCCTTTTCTCCTGATGGTTGAGACATCTATATCAGTGTGTAGGTGTCATTTCCAAATGGTAGGGCTGCTCTATCATTTTATGGGCGGTCCTTGTGATGGTATTTAAATAGAGGGTCACTGAAGATGATTTTTCATTAGGTTGACCTGTTATCCATCTGTTTGTTTTCCTGGTGGCAAGGCTGACCTCCTGCCAGTGGATAGGATGTTCTTTGGATGGTTTGAGTCCCGACTTAGTGGGTGAATTTTTCTCGCGATGAATATACAACATTAGTGGATATGCTGTTCTCCTGTGGGTGACAGGGTCGTTCTATTGATTGCCACACTTGCTCTTTCATTCAATCAGTTGTTCTGAAGGTGGCTTCCATGTAAATTGTCAGGTCATTCCTGAATATGCTAACTGGTCTGTCATTTGCTTGATGTGTTTTCCTGATTAAGCCTGCCAGCTGTAAAGAAGATCTCATCTCCCAAGTCGCTGTATTTGTTGTAGAAGCCCGCAGTTTAAATTAATTGCATTACTTATAAGGCATTTATCGTGCTTCACTCTTCTTACTTGGGGCCATATTATCAAGGAACGGCGATAACATTATCGCCGCTTTAGCGGCAGGAAACTGCCGCTAAAGCGGCGATAATGGGCTTGATAATACGCCCTTGTGAATTCCCATAGAAGCCCAGGTTCTGGTGTCAACCTGGGCTTCTATGGGAATTCTCCAGGGCGTATTATCAAGCCCATTATCGCCGCTTTAGCGGCAGTTTCCTGCCGCTAAAGCGGCAATAATGTTATCGCCGTTTCTTGATAATATGGCCCTAGGTGTCTAAACTTCAGCTTTCTGGAGGGATGGGCATCACTCACAACAAGTCACTTGCCTTTCTTTATCTCCAACTAGTCAGAAAAGTTGCACGGGCCACCAAGTATTTCCAATAGCCGCTTCAAGGCTTTGGAATTATTTTTCCTCTTCTGTCTTGCTGCTACTCTCCTCTCTTTTAGAAAACGTTTCCATATTAACAGTTGTTTTATTGATTCTGTCAATTTTGCTTTGTTTTTTTTATTTTATTGCAACTGTAATATTTGATTGCACTAGTTTAAAATTAATTTCTGTTTATTTTGTTTGTAATAAAAAAAATACGTTTCTGCACCACCTCTGGCAACGTTTCAACCTTATTAGTACATAAAACGAAAACATAAAAATACGCTACAGGATTAGTTACTTTCTTAATGCTCATGCATTCTCATCATAGGATTGGATGTTCTGAGCTGTCTTCTTAGTGAAGGAATTGTTTTCCAAATGTTCAGGTGTGCTATGTCATTTCATAGCATGTTCTCCTGATTGTCAGTCCTCCCCTTTCGGGGTTTAGGCTGTTCTGAAGATGGTCAGGGACTCCCTGTCAATAAATGGCTCTGATCCATAGATTGATGGGTTATTTCTTCATTATTGATCAGTCCCTTCAGTAGGTGATATGCTTTGTATTCTGTCAGTAGATAGACTGTTTTCTGATGGGTTACCATTACGTGGGTGTCATATCATACTGGTTATTGGGCCTGTCTGTGGACAATCTGATACCCCTTTGATGCACTGTTAATGGATGTCTTGTTCTTCAGTTAATTTGACTTCCTTGTCAAATGGTGGGTTCTTCTTCACATGGACTATGATGGTGGTTCTATTAGTGGGGAAACTGTTCCCATGGTGCTGATGCTCGTTCAGAGAATGGGTCATTTTCCCAAAATGCTAAAGGGCATATTTTGGAAAATTAAAAAAATTAGTACAGGAATGCAAAGTATTTCTTAGGACCTTAAAGCCTACTCGCTGAATGCAGGGTTTGCCAAATATCAAGGCTGCGTAGACTTTACTACCTCTCAATCCTCTTTCTTTCACCTCCTTGTCTTTATATCACACATCCTTGCTTTCTCCCTTTGTCAATGTCTCTTCATTCTCTTCCTTCGCCTTTGTCCCCTTTCTGGTTTTTTTCTCTCTTGGGTCAAAGGCTGAAGTGGAAAAAAAAGACCCGGTCCCCGACATGGGCAACCACCAGCACAAATTCGACACTGGCAGTACAAGATAGCCTTATAGCCTCTGTAAAAGAGGGACTTACAAATAGGTTCTTTTATGGGTAAATGAAAATGTAAACACACCTGGCCCTTGGGGGGCAGCAGAATTCAACCACCACTGAACTCACCACATTCAGGCCCATAATACAGCACCTAACCGGGCAATCGTACATTCGAAGAGATGGCGCCACAGTCTACGCAGGCACAAGGAAGGAAGTGGAAAGGTCTTCTTCACTTTCCATCTACAGTTGTGCAGCACACCTTCCAGTTTCTCCCAAAAACCAATAACAGGTGTCCTACTAACACATTCCTTCTTTCTTCCAGAAACCCTGCTGCTCAGCCTTCACCGAGGAGATTGGACGCAGGTTCCGAAGTCGAGAAGAAGAAAACCCAGAGAATCCAGAAAAGGTTCAGCCCTGAAGAACTCTCAGAAGCAGACAAGCGTACATACATCATACTTTAAATCTGAATATGTATACAACTTCTGACACACAAATAATTGTGCAAGATGAACTGGCAGCTGGTTTCTTTACTCAACGACAGCTGTTTATCTGATTGTGCTTTTTTGTAATGGTTGCCCGTTTTGTAAACATCATTGTGATACAATAGGGTTTCTCTTTTTTGTATAAAAAGCAGGCAGGTGTCCTCAGCTATTGAGATGATGGTTTGTTTGCAAAATTCCTGTGTTGCATGCTCGGATATCACATGCAGAAGAATTAAAGGGAGGGAGGGAGTCCTTGAATAGGGTCACAGATGCCATGAAATATGAGCCTAGTTTAAATTCTTTGCTTGTCTTTTCAGCCTTCTCGAAATGTGAATCTGTAACAACATACAACCCTGTATCTTGATAAACCAGCTAGTGACAATGATCAGTCAGTCATCTTAAGTCACCACCCTCTCATTTTGGGAAGTTAGACAGTAACAAAGGTCAGTTTGGCCAATTGCTAGTCTACCCTTAGCCAGTGTGTTTATATTCCAGGAGAGTCCTTTCTAAGGCCTATTACTTTGAATGCCTATTATGCATATAAAAGCCTCTGGCACCAAGTATGCTGGGTCTTGTATGTCAATACTTGCAACAGGAAGAGTGAAGCTGCAAATTATGCTTTTTTGTGCTTTTGGCTTAAAACAATGACAGTCTGTAGTTTCCCCCCTGATGATTACTGGGTGAGGTTATTATTCTTGTTAATTTTGTATTTTTTTATACATTTTGATGTTGTAGTTTAGTTACTGGAAATGTATAAACTTCCAGGGTCATGCAGAGAAAAGTACTGCAAAGGACCTTAAAATACCACAAGCAGCAAGATACGATAGAATTATTATGTGAGAATAGAGAAAAATCCTTATCCAATCTACGTGAAAACCTGCTGTGGTCAGGAACCCATCTTACTAGGCTGGAAGGGGATGATGATTCAGTAAAAAGTCGCATACATTAAGCAACCCAGGGCACTATCTCACATGATACAACTGCTATTCTGCTTTCTTGCAGTGCTCTTCTGAAAGGCTTTTTCTGTTAAGGTGTCTTTGGGGGTGTGGGTCACAATGTAGGGAATGGGAGATCTCTAAAGCTTTCACTTGAGGTTCCAGCAATGTGATGTATCGTAAAAAATAGCTTAGCTTTTAGTGTCAAATGTGTTTGTCAAAAGAAAGGAATTGTATCACATATATGGTGCAGTTTCATGACATATGTGCTCCATTTGCATGATGTCTGTGTGGGAATGTGACAGTGTTTGATTCTAGGTCTTTGAACAAAGTGAGCTATGTGGGTCTACATCACATATCTCAGGCTATTCACATCGCGTTATCTTGCAATAACGAGTGTTTTAATGGTCTACAAATTGTAAATTCCTGGAGTTGTAAACTCTGTTGATTAAACCGACTCATATGCTATAGACATTGTCTAACAGATTGTAATCTCAACAACAACTTCCAATAAATAAATTAACACACATTTCTGTATTTTCGCTTTAATAATATTTTGTATAATAAACTGTGATATGAAGAAGGTGGGGAAGTATTTATGTCAGATTTCTTGACTGGGGGAGTTCGGTCACGATAATTATTTGGAAAATATATTATTTTATAATTCAAGTTCTCTGAAATGGAAACTAGAAGCTGACGTATTCATTGACATTCATGAGAACAACAGCTACATGTGATGATTTTTTCCAAACACAATGGGCTCATGTAGGAACCATAGTCAAACAACAGAAGAGTGAGTCCCAAGCCCAAAAAAATATCAGAGTGAAGGGTCACTCTTGTGATTAAAAAGGACCCTCACTCACCAGCCTAGTTGGTGACATGCTTCATCATTGGGTCCCCACCAGAGAGGCCGAATGCCTCCCTGGTGTGCTACAACGCTTGGTTACAGCGGAGCAGGTTTTTTATGTAATAAAAGTGTGATTATGTGAAATGTGATTTAAAAAGTGGCCAATTCTACCATCAACAGACTTTATTAGTGGTGAACTGGGCACTATTAAAACCAATGTGGTGGATGATACTGGCTAAATTGACCAGACTCATCCACTGTGAAGAAAAGGGAAAAGGGCCATTGATGAAGCATGTCACCAACTAGGTTGGTGAGTGAGGGTCCTTTTTAATCACAAGAGTGATCCTTCACTTTTTGATATTTTTTTGGGCTTGGGCTTCACTCTTCTGTTGTTTGACTAAGATTATTAATAGGGGGGCTAAGAGTGACTCGGTATCCCTCCCTCTCTCTCTCTCTTGTTGTTTATATATAATGTATTATCATGTAGGAACCACACAGCATTGCAGATATCTTTCCTAGTAGTTCAATCTAATGATGAAGTGATTGCGTCTGTAGGGGGTGGGTTTTTTGCTTTACACGTAGTAATGTTAGTCCAATAAAAGCTTTGAATGAATGGGTGATAGAAGATGCAAACCGTGGATTAACAATAATGCCAGAGAAAATAGGGGTTTTTTTTTGTGTTTGAAAAGCTTTATTGAAAAAAAAGTATTAACAAGTAGGATATCAGCATAAACAGGAAATATGTACACACATGGTATAAATCGTTGACAATGCTAATATCAATGCTAAAGAGACAAAAAGCCTTGTATGGGGATTTTAAAGATAAAGGGAAAAAGAGAGGGAGAAAGATAGGAGGGAAGTAGGGAGGAGGGGAGGGAAAATAAGATTATATAATGTAAACTCTAAAGATAATTACGGCCTACAATCAAATGACATAAATGAACAATACAAACTGAACAGTATAAAAACTGATTTAACATGAGAAACCTGTAAAAGGTAACAAGAAGGAGAGAGTCAAGTTTCTTCAAGGAGGTTTAAAGTTTACTGAGTTAGTATGTGTAGATTTCTTCAAAGCCAATCGATCGAGGTAGGTAGTGAGGGGTAACCAGAAAAGATCAACATTACGTATTGGTTTGGAGGAGGAGGCAAAGGCAACATCAAGTCTGTGAAAATTACATAAAGTGTTCCACCAGCCCTGTATAGAAATGTTTGTGAGAGATTTCCAATTAGATGAGATGTGCTGGAATGCAAGAGCAAGCATGAGATCAAAAAGACCACGTGAATGTGCAGGTAATTCTAAAGAAACAGAAAGACTACCCAGAAAGAGAAGAGTAATGGAGAAAGGGGTAGAAAATGTAAAAATGCGAGAGAGGTACAGCCAAACTTTTTCCCAGAAAGAAGAAACAACAGGACAGAAAAAGAGCAGATGAAGAAGATCAGCATTAGAAGTGCCGCAAGTCCAGCATTTAGAATCAGAAGAGGGTAAGAAACGAGACAAGGAGAGAGGAGAAAAATAAAGTCTATGATAAAGATAAAATAAAGATTGAGTAAGAGAAGCAGAACGAGAAATTTTTAAGGCCAAGTACAACCAAAATCCACTTCCCAGGAGAGCTCCACTTTAGTTTTGGCACGGTTCGGAAAAATTTATAAATAAGAGATGCTTTAGGGAAGGTAGCAAGAATATTAAGAAGAGGAGATGGAGGCGCACATGATGACAAAGAAGGAAGAGAATAATAACGGTCAAGAAATATTGCCATAAGAGTAGAAAATTTCGACAAAAAAGATCGGGGACAGTAAAATAAGAGTTGAAATTGGGGAAAGGAGCAAGGAAATGATCCATTAAAGAGTTGGTTAACCCAAATGACGACTTTTACTCTCCAGGATTTCCAAAAGATGGGTCTATTATTGAAAAGGATAAGTGAATTATACCAAATAGGGTTATTTAAAAAAGAATCACGTGTAATGGTAGTAGGATGAACCAAGGGTCTTAAAAGAGAAAGAGTATGTTTGAATAAAGGAAATGAGGAATAAGGAGTTTTGGCAGAGAAGCGTACCACTTCATCAAAGGAGAAGGGCAACAGTAACGTTTGCTCAATGAGGAGCCAAAGAGGAGTAAAAGGGGAAGAGCTTGATGAGAGCCATCTCGAGGCTTGACATAAAGAAAAGGACTTATGATAGAGACGAAAATCTGGAAAATGAACACCACTATTAGGTTTGGGTTTACGAAGAATAGTAAGAGAGATTCTAGATTTTTTATTCTTCCAGAGAAATTTTGAAAGAAGAGAATCGATACGCTTAAAGTAGAATACAGGAACATGAACAGGTAGCAAGGAAAATATATAAATTAGAATAGGGGATATCATCATCTTAATTGAGTCCAAACGACCCCACCAGGAAAGAAAAAGAGGATTCCAGGTAGAGAACAATTGTTCAATTCTGGATAAAACTGCGGACATATTTAATTTAATTGAAGAAGAAATAGAGTTAGAGAACCAAATACCCAGATATTTAATTTTTGAACTATTCCAAGCAAAACCAGTAGAGGAAAAAAGATGAGGAAGACAGGTTGTGGTGAGAGGAAGGATTTCAGTCTTGTCTGAATTTATCTTATATCCTGAAACTAAGGAAAAAGAATCGAATTCAGATAAAAAAAGCGAAACAGATCTTTCTGGATCGGAAATAAACAAGAGAATATCATCTGCATATGCAGAAAGTTTCAATTGATTGTTACCATAAGGAAAACCGGAAATAGAAGTATTGCTACGAATAGAAGATAGAAATTGTTCAAGAGCTAGGACAAAAAGAAGTGGAGATAAAGGACAGCCCTGACGAACGCCCCGTCGAAGAGGAAAGGACGAAGAAAGTTGACCGTTTAGAAGCACCGAGGCCTTAGGAGCAGAATATAACAGAGAGATAAGGGAAATAAATTTGGGACCAAAGCCGTGGCAACGTAATGAAGCAAACAAAAAAGACCAATCAACCCTGTCAAAAGCCTTCTCTGCATCAACAGAGATAGCAGCTAAAGGAATGGAAAGGGATGAGGCTTTGTTTAAAACATTAAGAAACAGGCGAGAGTTAGCAGATGTAAGTCTGCCTTTAACAAAGCCACATTGCTCCTTACCAATAAGATGGGGCATAAAGGGATCTAAGCGCAACGCAAGGAGTTTAGCAAATAATTTATAGTCTACGTTAACTAAAGAGATCGGCCGATAGTTTTTACATAATTGGGGGTCCCGACCATCTTTTGGGATAAGACAAATGGTAGCATCCTGAAAAGTACCTTCCGCCTTGCCAGATGAATAAAATGACTGAAAAAGGATCAGAAGTTTAGGTAACAAAAGATCAGAAAAGTGTAAATAAAATTCAACGGGGAAACCATCAGGACCGGGCGTTTTACCTTTAGTAAGGGATGTCAATGCTATGGAAAGTTCGTGTAGTGAAAGGTCAAGTTCAAGGTCTGAAAAATGGAGGTGAGAATTAGGAGGTTTAGGAAGTGTCTCTAAATAATTCTGAATAAGAGAAGAAGTAGGAGGAGATTCTGGGGTATAGAGTTGTTGATAAAATAATTTAAATTGGTCAAGTATTTCCTTATCTTTATGCAGGAGAATATTATCAGAAGAGTAAATAGAATCTATAAGAGTACGTTCTTTACGAGATTTGAGATAATTAGCTAAGAGTTTACCTGATTTATTGCGGCCTCCATAATAACGAGCACTGCTACGAAGAAGAATAGAAGACGCATTATCAGAAGTAAATTTATTAAATTCTACTTTTGCTCGTAAAAGGTCTGGTGGCATACATTTATCTGAAGAGGTATAAAGCTTATGCTCCAAAGATTTTATATGCGCTAGGGAGGCTTTCCGTTTTTGAAGATATTGCTTCTTTTTCCTAGAAACAAAATCAATGATGAAGCCTCTTGCAGTAGCCTTAAAAGAATCCCAAAGGATATGAGGAGGGGTACTAGGGTCGCAAATAAGTAGAAAGAATTCCCTGGTAAAGGAACGAAAAGAGGAAGAGAAATTGGGATCGATAAGAAGTGCGCTATTGAAGTGCCAACGGGATGGTTTGGGATGTGGTGGGAGTAAGTCAAGAACCGTTACGATAGGGGCATGGTCCGAAATAACTATGGGTTTGATAGAAGAAGACAGTAAGTTTTGAGATAGAGGTTGAGAAAGAAAAATATAGTCGAGACGAGAAAAAGATGAGTGAGGAGGAGAAAAAAAAGAATAGTCCAAAGTATCAGGATGTGAGAGTCGCCAAGAATCAATAAGGTGTGATTGCAAGAGAGTGTCAAGAAATTGTTTGTGAGATTTGTGAGGCATGAAGCGAACTGTAGATTTACGATCAAGGAATGGATCAACAATCTGGTTACAGTCTCCTCCTAAAATAAATAATTCATCTTTATGTTGAATACATTTTTTCGTGATGAGAGGCCAAAAAGAACAATCCGGTTAGGTAGGGCCATAGACATTAAAAACATTTAAATGAATGGAATTAATTAGCAATTTAATCAGTATCCATCGACATAAAATGGTGACTCCATTCTTTTTGTTGTTGGAAGGTGAAAATAAGACTGAATCTACCCAACTCCTCTTTAATTTAAGGGATTCAGTTTCATTAAGATGGGTTTCTTACAGAAGAACTATATCAGCCTTATAGGAGGCTAAATGGGATTAATAAAACCTTTTACATTCCAAGAAACAACTTTGAATTTACAGATATCCTAAAAACAGTAGAAACAGAAAGCACAAAAATGCACATATGTATTATAAAGCCAAAAAGAGAGAGAAAGAGAAGGAGGAGAGAAAAATAGGAGAGAAAGACCAACCAAGGAAAGAGGAGTTTGACCAATAAGTAAAGAGAAAATAAAAGGAAAAGAGGGGGAGGAAAAGAGGACAGAAATACAAAAAGAGACAGTACATATCCAAAAAGAATGACTGAAAATAACATACCTGAGAGGGACATAAAGGAGGGTAATGGGACAATGGCGACACTCGACAAGACAAACCTCCCGAGAGTTGGGAGTCCAACCGCACCAGGATGATGACGCAGAAAGGAAACCATATGGGCAGAAGATAAAAAAGTCGACCAATCTGTATAAATCAATACAAAAAATAAATACCAACAGAAAAATACATAAGGATACATAAACTAAGTAATCAACAAACAACTAAAGAAAAATACAAGATCTGAGAGGACTAATAAATCAGGGAGAACAAACAAAAAAGGAGAAGTATACAATGAAAGAAACCATAATAAATTTGTTTAAGAGAACAACAAAGGCAAGAGCGTGTTTATGTGACGGGTCCTCGTTTGGTTGCGATGGGTTTTTCTTCGGATGGGTTGTGTAAGCGCGCCTGTGGAATGAGTGCCACCTTCCTTCATATCCTTTGGGAGTGCCGCGAGGTTGCGGCATATTGGCACCGTGTGCATGCTGTAATGGAGTGTGTTACTGGGGTCGCTCTGTTGCCTGAGGCTCGTCGATGTTTGTTGAATGTCTGGGAGCCGAATGACTACAACGTCACCCAGGCCCGGTGGGCGGCACTGGGGAACATGATTGCAAAGCGGGATATTGCGCAGCTTTGGGGTTCCCGACGGCCTCCCACCGTGTCAGTGTGGAAGGAGAACATGGACTGGTGCATGTTCAGAGAGAAGACGGTGCATCTGGTTCGGGGCAAGTCTGGGGCGTGGGGTAGAATTTGGGGTCAGTGGAACACCTACCGAGGTAATATCTGTATGCCCCCTTTTGTAGATACTCCGGACACTTCTCTGTGCCCCTGATCCTCAAGTTCCTGGAATACTGTACCCTTTTGACTGATTGTTCTGACTTCCCCGCTGCCTCTCCCCCTCCTTGGTCATCTTTATTGTCCTCCTGATTCTCTACCTGGTATGGTGGGATCCCCCCGTCGGAGCTCGACACCATTTAGACTGTTTCTCGCCTTGAGTTTTGTTTTATTGTTTCGTTGTTGGTTTTTTCTATTTCTTTTTCAAAATTCAAAATATCTGTATCCTGCCTAGCTTCTGCGATGCTTGAATATCTCCTGTAACCCTGCTTCGCCTCTGGGGATCAGTCGCTGCTTCGTGACATCTAGCAATTGATATGCATCTATTAGCGGCCGGCCCTGGTGGTTGTAGGCCCATATTTGTAACGATGCTATTCTGCACAATAAAGTTTTAAAAAAAAAACAAAGGCAAGAGCCACAATATGACAGCTATATCACAAAATAAAAATGAATGCAAAATAGTCCCAAAAAGAAGACCTGCAAAGAAGAATAAAATGAAGCAATCAGCCACTAGGGGAAGTAGAAGTATCCATGCCACTGTTAGTTTGAATATGAATAAAGTTTTTAAGTTCTGCTGGATCTAGGAAAGTCCATGTTTGGTTCTGGTGAGTAACTTTGAAAATGCATGGATGGAATAAACCATATCTAGCACCAATAGAAGGTAAAGGAGCACGGAGATTTAGGAATTCTTTTCTTCTAGAAGCGGTAGCATTGGAAACATCTTGAGACAGGAATACTCTCTGACCCAACCAAGAGACTTGCGGAGAGAACTGAAAGAAGATCCGTGAACCTCAGGAAGAGAATGATGACACCTCGTGGCTTAGTTGAGGCAGATGAGCGGGGACCAAGCCGGTGCGCCCTTTGGATGTTGAGAGAAGTGGTAGATGGCATATCTAGAAGTTTCGGGAGGAAAGAAGAAAAGAACGACACAGGGTCATCACCTTCCAGGGACTCCGGCAATCCATAAATGCGTAGGTTATTCCTCCTATTCCTGTTTTCTAAGTCCTCAGTGTGCTGCTGAAGAGCAAGGACCGACTTTTCCAAAGAAGAGATACGTTGAGAATTAACTTGCAGGTCTGAAACTTGCTGCTCCACAGACGTCACTCTGTTATCCATTGATGACCATTTCTCCTCAAGGAACTGCATTTTGTTATTGGTCTGATCTACAAACGGGCGTAAAGCGCAAATCTCCTCTAGAAGTAGTTCCATGGAGATGGGAGCTGGTGCCTTGTCAGGAGATGGCGGGTCATGCTTTAGGCGTTTAGTTGACGCTGTAGGTGGAGAAGGTTTGCCTGGAGGGGGCTGCGTAGAGGAAGATCGATTAGGAGCAACTCCCGCCATTTGACTTGTATTAGGAGGAGAGCCTAAAGTAGAGGATTGAGAAGATGTTGACGCAGGAATACTTTTTGTTGGTATAAAAACGAACTTCAGATGACGCAATTTGCCCATAGAGATTAAAATCCGCAGTTAGTAGAGTAACCAAAGGGTTGTTATGATGAACAAAAACAATGAGGCCAAAATTAATCCTTCCCAAAGCGGTGACAATTGACCGTGTAGAGCAAATAAAGACGTGACAGAAGCGAAGTAGCAGGCAGTCAAAACACAGAGGACCCCGAAAATAACAGGAACAGAAGAGCAGTAGTCCTGTTAACTTTTCAACATAAAGGACTTCAGGGAATCACTCAGCAACTTTGGTGGCAGTTATGATGAGGAAGCAACTGAAGCGTCATCAATGCAGTAGGGAGGAAGCAAGAACAGTGAAGCATTTATCTCCTCAATAGTGTGGCAGTTCATAAAAAAAACATTGCAGGAAGTGTGAAGAATAGGAGAGCCAGTGTGTGAAAGAAATATCCATGATAAAACCCACACATGGAGCTGACTCGCGGGCATACAAAATGGCGGCCGCTATGAGGAGAAAACATCAAGCGTTGAAAAGTCCTGAAATGCAGCGCGTTGGAAGTTGCAGAAAAGCTCACCAAAGGGAGTCAACCTTCCGACGCATGATGCGAGCGTCCGTGGGTGAGGAACTGCATGAAGAGCGGTGCATATGCTCCGACGCGCGTCTCGGTGTGGCGGAGAAAACTCTCTAGGCGGCCATCTTGTGCGGCGCCTTAGCCACGCCGCGAGAAAATAGTTTTTAAACTTCATTTAAAGTTTTAGGTTTAATAGAGTCAAACGGGTTAATGCAGTCATTTGACAGTTCAGAGGGTACAGCAAGGAATAGTATGCATAGCAAATCATTAATTGTCTCCATTATTCCTGAATAGTATCAAATTCCTGCTAATCCTGGTTAAGCATTCCTGAAAACCTCAAGCAATGCAAAATAACCAGGGGCCCCCAAAGTCACTTTCAGACAGCCTTTCCATGTTGGAAAGGCCAGCTCGGAAAGGCAGTTTGAAACCGGCATCGTTATCCTGACGGTGGAAACGCTGTCCATAGGGTGTTACGGTGGGGTTACAGTGCGGTTGCGAGCGACAGGAATACTCCACGTGTCAGCCAGAACCTACTCGGAATGACAGGGCGGTTTACAATCTGACCGCGAACATCGTATTCAGGCGGTGGGAATGTAAACCGACCTAGTCGGTCGGAAGGGCTACGACGCAGTCGGGAAGATTACGACTGTCAGGAGGAGGGTTTCCGCCCGACATTGTAATGAGCCTTTAAGTACATTCGTTGAGCATGTATTTAAGCGAATCCTACTAGCAAATACTACAGCCAGGTACCACAAGCCCATCAAAGCAGCATTTCTGTTCCAACACCTTTGCGAACGCCATGATTCAGTTTGTGCTTGGCTAGCCAAAGACCACCAAAGGGCACACTATTTATCAACAGGCATACTCTATAGTGGCAGCAACATGGCCAAACTATCAATGGAGTGAGTTCAGTGGGCAGAATCCTGAATCCAATTCAATCCTCGGTGCGGGTCTCTTTATCCAGGCCATGCATATAGCTAGTAATAATAATAAAGCAATAAGCTGCAGTAAGCTTCTTAACAGACATTGTGAGCTCTGCTACATGCCCAAGCAGAAATGCACAGGAGTGTTCAGCACCAGTTGGTAACTCATAATGTCCTTTATAACTTCGTGTATATTACGCAAGAAGGAGGATCTCACTAGGCACTACCAGGCAAGATGTAAAAAGTCTGCTGTATTGCAGGAACATTGTTGGCACTCTAGACTTAAGGCGGTGTCAAATGTATTCATAGGAGATTTGGAATTGTATGTTCTATTTATGAATCTGAAATGCAGGTGATTATGTTTGTAGTTCATGGAAATCTGTTTAGTTTGAGTGTGGCAGTCTTTCCACACTGCGTCATCATCCTATGGTCTTTTTTCGCCATAGTCTTTTGGTAAGGGGCTAGTTACCATGCACTGTCAACGCTTTGAGTATATGGTTAAGATGCCCATTTTCTGGTAGTTTCAGATACCAGTTTTAGTTTTGTCAAGGGGCTGACTTCACCTGAGAAAAGGTAGTGAACAAAGCTTACGAAGACAAAAATAAGAAGAGATATCAACTGGGCAGATAGCGGCTCAAGAGTTGTATTCATCTACTGTCATATATGTGTCACCTGTATATAGGTGTCCAAACTGGCTAATGCCTGTTTCTGCCAACGATGTTAAGACCACTTACTCAAAAGTAGGTGGCAGCAAAAGATTTTTACTTAACGTTATGGCTGGGGAATATATTGTATCAAATCCCTTTTTGTGCAAAAGGGTCCACCATGCCCAATGCCTGCAGTAAACTGC
Source organism: Triturus cristatus (assembly GCF_964204655.1). Lineage (NCBI taxonomy): Eukaryota > Metazoa > Chordata > Amphibia > Caudata > Salamandridae > Triturus > Triturus cristatus. Next base: position 872,897,247 of record NC_140580.1, on the reverse strand, counting down.
ATGTATTTCAAGAACAGGTGTAGTTAATTTACTGCAAAGCAAATTGTTCAGAGACTCTGCTTCATCATGATCCTTTTCGATCACAAGGTGGTTAAGATTTGAATTACTTTCCCACCAACAGATACCATAATGGTCTTGTGAGAGAAGATGGCAAGTATAAAAATCAGGTACTCTAAAATCCCGGCCTCTCCAAAGCTAGGTTAAGGTTCTGCCACTTAACCCTAGGCGGTTTGTCCATATCAGCATAGTTAACAGGGATTGAAGGCTGTGAGGCGTTCAGTGGGAAAGGGATGTTTAAAAACAAATATAACAAGCATTGGCATAGCCAACAGGTCTCGCCTTTGGGGCCGTATAAGTGTTTTGCCATGCTGAGCTAGGTCCTGGCTTTATTCTTGAAATTTGTGAGACAGTCCTTATTAGTATAAGAGTAAGACCCGTCGGCATGTTTGGTAATCCTACCCTAGGTGTGTGAATAGATGACTGCATGCATGAGTGTGTTTGCATGCAGCTCTTTGATTGCAGTTCTTAGCTCACTGTGCTAGTACTATTGTGAACTGCACAGTTATAAAAGGATCTCTGTGACAAAAGCAGAAATCCACAGTGCTATACACATAAAATACACTGCTGTGATCTGCGTGGTACACATTCTTTGCAGCAGTCATATTAACCCTTAATAATGGTTACAAAAAAAGACATAAAACAACTAGTTTATAACCTGGAGAAAATTAAAAGGGCTAAACAAGCACTTTAAATTTACAAGGAGAAAATCACAGCAGAGAAAACAAGAATGTGTGGCACTGCAGAGAAGTGTCCAATTCAATAGTCCCGTGTTTTAATCTCTCGGACTACATTTCTTTTGGTTTGCAATGCCACGCAAGGACATCTGCAATCTTGATGTAAGAGAACGGCGACTACTTCCTTAGCAAAGGAGTTTACTTGCAAACTCAATAGAAATCGCACAGATAAAAGTTACAGGATATATAAAAGGTTTTCCAAGACATGCCCCTTGCAGGGAAAAAAAAAACACCAGGCGCAGAAAAGCAACCTAGGTTGATGAGCTTTCCATACCTTGGCTCAATGAAGGGTGTGTCCACTAGTACTATTGTCTGCCAGAGACAGTGTGAATGCAGACTGCACTTACACAGTTACAAACCCCCTGATGTGAGTAATCAGACATAAGCCAACTGGCTGTCCAGTCAGGTGACTGCTGCCCCGCCGCAGCATCCCTTCCCTACTGCAGTTCAGGAGCGAAGCTCATAAAAACAGTGCCCTGTTTATATACGGCTCATCCAGAATAGTGAAGTCACATGAAGCAGCACGTGGGACCACAGAGGCGATGGAAGGGCAAGTCAATCAAATAAGATGCAATGAACGCCATCATTTGGAACTCAGAATTATAATGATGCACACGGTGTATGTGGTGGGGTGGGGGGGGGGGTAAGGCTGCTTAATCATATTAACAGGGAATCTAGGCATGCTTATTAAGATGTGTATTTCACGGATCGCTCGAAGCATAACGATCAACATGCTTATACGGAATTGTATTTCACATTTGTATAGCACCCTGAATCCACTAGGGTGCCCCATAGCGCTTTATGCCTGATCAAAATGTAAGGTAAAGTGCAACACAATGCTAAATACAATGACCACAATCCACTAGATACAGCAAGCACGTCACTGATGGACTTTGTACACTGACTAAGACTTTGGAACAATCTAGCGAGGATTTCAGACTCAATACCAGCCTGCTGTCACTCAGGAGCTGCCCACCGATTCAAGTCTTATCTGAAAGATGAAATGTGTCTACGGGTCCCTCGCAGTCACAAGCGTACCTGCTACACCAAATAAACAAATGAATCTATAGGGGCCACGTCTACAATAAGAGAGCAGGAGGAGACGGGGGATTGTAATGCCAAGGAAAGACTTGTTTGCAGGCACAACACAGGCTTTTGAGTGGTAGTTTGCGATTCCCTGGTGAGGGCGCATAGGCATCGCAAAACGGGCTGTTTGGACAGTTACAAAAGCAGTATGTTGTATTACTATTGAATTACTTGTAGAGATTAAAATTCATTCTCTTCTTTCCCCCAGACACCCCCCACCCACCAACAGGTCACAAAGGTTAAAGCAATGACGCTGTCTCTGGGGGTGGACAGGCTGATGCAGCATTAAACAAAGCTTTGCAAATGTGTGCATTTCATATCACCCGGTTAACTGTATTGCAAACTACGCTCTTGACTGAGTCTCTGTTTACAAGTAACTGTGCATCCCTACTCACATCCCTGCTACACTACTCTAAGATCTGCCCCATCTCCCTCAGTGATAGCTGCCAACTCTATCCACTACGCACTCTATCTTCATTCGCCCCCGACCTCACTCACAGTCCATTTCCACGAACAACGGGGGAGGGGGCGGGAACAGAGGGATTAGTACTGGGAATGGGAGGGTGCGGGAAGAAAGAAAACACGAACAAGGGGGAGCAAAGGGGATGCAGACAAGGGGAGGGGGTGGGAAAGAAGATAACACGGGGAGGGGGAGGGGGCGGGAGCAAAGGGAATGCAGACAACGGGAGGGGGCAGAAAAAAGATAACAAGGACAACAGGGAAGGGGGCGGGGGCAAAGGGAAAGCGTACAATGGGAGTGGGCGGGAGCAAAGTGAACAAGGATGAAAGTGAGTGGGAGGAAAGAAAAGGACGACAGAAAATTACTAAAGAAGCCAATGCAAAATTAAACAAACTTTGGACCCCTTTTCGCGGCCGCCATTATTCAATGTGCAAAAAAAAAAGTTTTCGACGAGGTGTGCAGCCCGTCCTGCTAGTGGTGGGTGTGAAAGTGGGAAAGTGAAAGCATGCTTCAAGAACAAAACAAAACTAGTGTACACAAACACACTGCCTCCTGTGACCATTTACGGCTGCGGAATGGAAAAAAAAAGTGCTTATCCACTAATTAGAAGCCAGTGTCTACCGCCGCCAGTAAAGCATCCAATCCCGGTGGGCGGGGCCAAAAGCAGACAGGGTGGCAACCAGGAGGGATTAAAATGCCTCCGGTGCAATCAGTACACTGTCTTTTGCATAATTTGTAACGCCAAACGACGCGCACAAATGAAAACTGCAGGCGGAGCAGAAACACGACTTATCGATTCCAAGAAGCCCTGGCATGGTGAGGGCAGCGCATGCGCGCTGCTAACTCCAGGTAAGACCTAAAAACTTAGGAGGAACAATCATTTTATTAATTGCAATGCAGACAGCCATTGACAATGGCGACTGGATCCATCTTTTACTCTGATTCTTGAACGTATCCAACAGCAGGTAATATTTGTCCCAAATTAAGTTAGCCCAGTCATACCAGACATGTATCCCCAAGTGTTTGACAGAAGATTTGTTCAGTTACAATGGATAATGTAAAATAGCTTTAGTAGAGGTAAGTGTAAAGATCTTTATCCCAATTAATTGAAAGTCTTGGGAACACTCCATCATCTATCATTTGCATAAAGGAAGACTATCTTCCTCCTGGAAGGGGAAAGGGTCACTCTTTGAAAGAATTGTTGCCAGAGAATCTTTGCCAATATTTTATTATCTATATTTAGAAGAGAGAGTGGGTGGTATGACTGGCCTTTTTGTAGCAATTTTGCCAGCTTAAAAAGGATTGTAATTATGGCCTCTGTGGAGGTAGTGGGCAAGTGGCCTCTCACAAAAGCTTCATTATAAATATTTACCATGTAGAAAGTTAAAACTGCCTTGTAGGTATTATAAAATTAAATTGTCAGATAATCTTAACCAGTGGCTTTAACAGCAGGGAAGCTCTCTAATGCTTTAAGAATGTCATCTACTGTTGCAGGGGCAATAAGAGTGTCCCTAAACTCATCCTCAAACCAGGCATCCGCCATATCACTCAAATATTTTGAAATATCTACTGGGCTCAAGGCACCTTTAGAGGCATACAATTTAGTGTAGTAAATGAAAAATATCTTTCCTAGATGACAGTCTAATATACTCCTGGGTGTAACTACCCGACACTCCTAGTAGTCTCTGATTTGAAAATCTAAACCAGCATCCTACTGGGCCATTCCCTCTCTCCGTATCTAGGGGACAGAGCAATTCTATATATTTTTCTTTGTGTTCTCCCCACTCTCTGTGTTCCACTTATAGTTTGCTAATCTTAACCAGTGTGTTGATGCCAAAGTCAGCTATGTTCTGCTTTTCTAAGACAGCTAATTCCATTTTACCTTTAGCAATCTGCAGTCTAACCTCATTTAGAGTTGCCAGCTTGCTTAAATATCATCACCCCTCTGATGCAGACCTTGCCGTCCTCCCAGACGTTTGGGTGTAATGTGACTGATCTGGCTAGCTTGTTAGATATGTATCTATATTTGTTAGAAAATGGGATGCCTCAAGAGAATCAACCATGTTTTTCCTGAGGAGAACTGATGCTGAAAATAAGGAAGAATAATAAAAGAGTTACAATCAATGCCCAGCTTGATTAGCAATTATTAAATGCCAGTGACCCTATGCTTTGTCACATATCAGGCATAATGAAGGAGAAACAGACAGCAGCAGCCTTCCACAGAGATCACATGAACAAACAACATATCTGAGCAAATCGTGACATAGAAGCTTCACAGGACAATAGTATCATACTAATTACATCAGTCCACCCTGGCAGCCACAGTAATAGTCAGGGGTTCACACAGGCCCCCTCCGTATTCCCTCCAACAGCCCCATATTTTATTCCACTTATTTGGGCAGCCCCTACCCATGTACACCGCCCTCTCTGCCAGCATGTACCAGTATTTCTTCCAATCCCCCGAGCCTGGAGCCAATGCAGCCCTCCACATGCGAGCTATATGTTGCTTGGCCACCATTAGTCCTAAGGTGACCCAAAGCCATTCCATCCGGGTAAGGTCCATTTACTCCCTCACATTAAGCAGGCACCATTTGGCAGACAATGTCAGAACACCTTCCACCACCTTGCTGAGGCAGTCAAGCACCCTTCCAATGATCCTGAAGTACGGGGCAACTCCATACCATCTGGAACAAGCATTTGCAATGCAATAGGTCTCGCATTAATGAAGGTTTGAGCTATTGGCGTTGCTAATAATATGGCACGCCAATAGCTGTAACTTTCAGTAATGCAAGAGCTAACGCACTGCAAATGGTTTTTTCTATTTATAAATTGTTTAAGCAATCGCGACCCCCGCATCTTAAAATATAAATAGGGAAAAAGAATTGCAATGCACTAGCCCTCACAGTACTGAAAGTTTGAGCTATTGGCTTTGCATTATTATTACCAACGGCAAAAGCTCATATTTTCAGTAATGAGAGACCTATTGCATTGCAATTGCTTGTTTTATTGTGGTGCCATCACTTTAAGAGACTGGGCTGTAGTACTGTGAAGGACCGCTGTCCTTGCAGGCCTCCATCTTTACAGTGGCAGCGGCTTGCAACCATTCACTGTTTCTTTCTCCCTTCGTGCATTCTCATGAGGGAGCAATGCCAAAGGCTTCGTTTGCACTGGGCTACTGAGTAATTCGACCCAGTGAACTGGCAAGGTTGCATTGTGGATGCCAGACAAACACTACTTTCTGATGCGATCTGCATGATGACACATTTGGACCAAGTTGTCTTGCCATCATAGAGAAAAGTGGCAATACTAACTATCAAAACTACCTTCTGGGGAGATACTGAAAATAAATTGCTTACTACCAGAGCAGTCAGTCACAGGAATACCTTCCCACGCTAGGTCATTCCTCCAAGCCTTCAAACATAACCTCAGGAAATCAATGGGTTCATTAACCTGGAGACTATTCTTTTTCAGAAGAGGTGGGCTGAACAAGGTGACCCACGGAGCCTCTTGCAACCAGCTCCACATGTCCTCAAAGAGATTCTCAAAACACAGCCATCTGTGCTATGTCTAAGAAGATGCAAACCATTTACAGCAAGACAAACATTTTGAATGCATTAGAAAACTGGTGTTTTTTGTCTTGTGCCATTTGCCTTGCAGCTCACTATAAATAGTTAAGCAATTCATTTTAGTAAATGGTTGACCCAATACTGAATATTTGAATAATGAAACGTAGGAAGCTGGCTCTGTATATACTATACCTAAGTGAAGTATAGTGTGCACAGAGTCCAGTGGAACCCCAAAGGTAGGCAGAGGTAAAAGTAGATAGCACTTTGCTCTCTATTTGTGGTAGTGTGGGTGAGTAGTAAGGCTTTATCAGAGGGTAGTGTTAAGCATTTGTTGTACACACTCAATCAGCAAATGATTGTCACACACTCAAAGACTGAACTCAGACCAATTGGTTTTGTATAAAAATATTCTTTAAGTTATTTTATTTCCTGGAACTAAGCAAGACTGGCACAGGTAAGTGGTTTATACTTTGCAGCAATATTAATACAGTTTGAATTGCAGTAATAATACAGTCTGAATTGCAGTTGTATATATACTTTTGTTTGATTACAGTAGAACTACTAGTAATGAAATGCTTTGAAATATTATACATATACTTTGTATTGGCTCTTCAATAGGGTGTCAAGTAGATTACATTACAGATTATCTTTCTTACACAGTGTAGTATACCTGGATACTACACTGGGGCATTTCCTGTAAACAGATAAGTAAAAGCGTTTTTGTTATTTGGTTACAGTTTTAAAGACTTTTATAGATTTTCCAACTCCACCCTTAGAAACCTTTTCATAGAAAAACAGTCAATGTTATCCTATGGGCTGAAATAGTGTTATTGGTTTACAGGTAAGTACTTTTTTGTGGGAGTTAGGGTTCTGGGGTTAGACTAAGGAGTCCCCCAGGGTCAAGGATGCACTCTTGTTACACCCTCAGCGTTACTAGGGTGGCCAGGTACAGAGTGCTGAGGCCCAATGTTATCCAATGGGGGATAGTGGGCCTCTGGTTGGTGGCTGCTCACGAGCTCACAACTTAAGCTCAGGGCAAATAAGGGTTCAAGACAGTGGCGGATGGTGACATTTGAAAGTGGTGGGCGTAAACTTTTCTGTCGGAGTGCACCGTGGCGAGCGAGCGCAGCGAGCGAGCTCGACCACCTTAGAGGGGGTTCGAGGAGGGTTTTTCCCCCGAGAAAAGTTTGAAAAAAAAGTGGGTAAAGGGTGCATTTTCAAGCAAATTTGAGAAGCACAGAGACTAGAGCTGCAAACACACATAGAGCCCACTGCAGAGGGTATGTTCTTAGGTGAAGTCCTGCTGAAACTAAAATGCATTAACATTATAATCTCAGTTTCCCCACTTAACAAAGAGAGTCATCCCCAGAAAATGAGTTCCCCATCCTGTTTCTTCATTACATTTTCAGACAAAATTAGGAACATTCATACCCTTCGGAGTGTACTAATGCCCTAGGCACACACCCATGCACTAATGCACCCGTGCACCAATGCTCCTAGAACACACCTGTGCAATAATGCTCCACGCACACACCTGTGCACTAGCGCTCCAGGCATACACCTGTGCACTAATGGTCCAGCCACACCCTATGCATTAATGCTCTTGGAACACACCTGTGCACTAATGTCCCAAGCACTAATCCTCCAAGTAACACACCCATTCTTTGCTCAAACAAGACAGGCATCAAAGAATGAATGCATGTTAAATAAATGTTAAAAACACAATTTTATGACTTCGTGTGTTATCCAAACACAAAATAAATATGAATAAATACAGATAAGATGGCAAACATTGAATACGGATAAATACAGACGAAAACATAAATCAATAGCATACAACCGGGAGCCCTAATTATAATCCACCCCTAAACACTACACTGGTCTCCTCCATGCAGCCTGAGCAGCCACTCTCCAAAAGGACTCACCTACAAACAGCACAAAGTACAACTTAATACTGGAGTAACCTGGCTCTGTAAAAGATGCCCAAACCAATCCGCAACTTGTGCCCGGGTTATAGGGCAAGGGGTGAACCCTGACACCCATGCCACCACATATTTATTATTATATGATATTTCGTTAAATTATAATCTTATTTATTATAAGTCACATTAAAACAGAATCATAACAACATATTTTAGAATGAAAATACTAAGCTTCCATTGAAACGCAATGGAGTGAGAGAACAAGGAGCCGAATTTAAGAGTGTAAATACTGCTTACGGGGGGGGGAGAGGGGAGAGGGAGTACAGCGCCTCGATGGCCTTGTCTGAATGCAGTGCCTGCCATACCAACAGCCAGAACTCTGTGTCCTGACCCTGCCTTGCACACGCCTGCACCCAAACGCAGTTAAACTACCGCCGCGCCGGCTCTCAACAAATTGGCAAGAAACTAAATAAATATACCGAAGGTGATCACAGGACACCACTGCAAGACACGGAGACAGGAACAGGAGGCTAGTTCTAAGACGACCAATTTTTTAGATCTGACAATCATGAATACAGGAAATAATAATCGCAGTGTAATTATTTTCGAAGCCAAAACGTCACCTATAAAAGTACAGGCTGATAGAATACATATTCTAGATATGGGTTCACAGCAGTGGTTTTTGAATAGTCTTTGATGAGGGCACTGTTTATCCCATGCATTCAGTACATAGCATGAGTGTGGAGTCGCAGCCGGCATGACGGGTGGTGGGGGAGGGAGAGTAGCATGGGTTCATGGGGGGGAGCGGCCCGGTAATAAAATAAAATAAAATAAAACTTATCTCTAACTTTCCACGTTTTTGTAGAACGTTCTCTATGTGTAGAGCGTAAATTAAAAACATCGGATTATCCTAGGTAATATAAAAATACAAACAGTGCCACATACATCCCAGTGTGTTCCCAGTGTGTTCCAAAAACTAACTGTAAAGATTACCAAAGTATGTCTAAAAATAGATCAAGTTGGCTGCTGGAGCGAGGGCACACCATCTGTAACTAGTCATTTTACTAATGCATGAAATTCTAAACAAAAAGTGGCATCTGGTAGTTCGGGCGATTATCCGCGTCTATGACTCCAAGAATGAAACGAGCAACAAGCTGAGGTCCTAAATTCGGTAAAAAAGCAAACCCTACCAGATTTGACACTGTGGTGTACACAAGTCCACCAGTCGCGGCTCGCGAGGGGAGAAGAGGGGGTGTCGCGTGGGGGAGGGGGCCGGGGGAGGGAGTTTTAAAATAAAATCAATCCGATTCCTACCTGACCAGGTCCGCGCCGCCGGCCTCGGGTCCATTCTGGCGCCAACAGTGGAACAGCCGCATCACTGCTGGGAAGTACTAGCAAACCCCTCTCAGCCAATCCTGGCGCTGTAGCAGCACCAGGATTGGCTTAGAGCAGGCCAGGGCAGTGTTACGCTTTGCCCGCCTGCCCATTAGGAGACCGAGGTTCGCTCTCCTAATGGGCATGCGCCAGCCTGAGCAGGCACCAGTGCGCATGACTGGGCACGGTGCAAAAATTGCCTACCATCCCCACTCATGCGCACTTGTGCAGTGCTTGTGGTGCTGCCTGCCCCTGACAATCATGACTGTCAGTCAACATGACGCCAGACCGCCCACCCCCTTCAGACTCTGAAGGGGGTGGGCGGTCCTACGTCATGCTGACTGACAGTCATGATTGTCAGTTCTCCCTCGGAGCCGCTGCAGCTGAACTCAACGGTGCGGGCGCGGGCGGGGGTGGGGGGGCAACGCCCCAATGCCCCCAAAGGACGCACCGCCACTGGTTCAAGATAGCACCAAAGGTACACCCTCAGCCGCACTAGGGCAGCTGGGTGCAATAGTTTGTCGTCGGGTGCCCTGTTACTTTCAATGGGGAGTCTCCAGTTTGCAAACACACTGCAGGCTCGGGGACAAAGGTCTTCTGGATGCGACCACCACTTGGAGAGGTAAGTTGGGATGCTGGGGTTTGGTTAGACCGCCAGTTGGGCCACCCAAGGCCGTTGGACGTTGAGTGAAGGGGTGTCTTTTACGGTTCGATCTTCTTGCCATCTCCTGGTCGCCTTTGGGGGGACCTTCCAGTTTGAGGCTGCAGGCGTCGGCTCAAGGCTTGAGGCAGGTCAGGGATCACTGGATCTTGGGTCAGTATCACCGGGGAGACCTCCTCGTGGTGTTGGGCCACTCAAACTCGGGCTGTGGGCGACAGTTGCAGAGTGGTGAAGACTCGCAGATTTTGCCGGAGCTCGAGTCTGTTGGTGAAAAATCCGGTGTTCACGGGAGACAAAGTCTTTTCCTTGGAAGGCAGGGCAGGGCCTCGGGCTTCTTGAGGTTGCTGGCTGCACCAGAGTTTCACTTCTGCAGTTTCGAGGTGGGGACAGGCCTGTAGGGCTGGGGCCAAGTCAGTGGGCGTCCTCCTCTTCTTAGCTTCGGCACGGCTGTTCGGTCCTTCTTCTTTTCTTCTTGTGGTTTCTTGTCTGAGGAGGCAAGGTTCAGAGGTGCCCCTAAATACTATATTTAGGGGTGTTACAGCTAAGTAAAAGGTTGGGACCAATGGGTCCCTTCCATGGGGTGGGCACACCCCCTAATATGCCACCCTCAAGTGGGAGGGGGGAATATGCCTCACTCTGGTTGGCTGGGTCGTCCCATCTGCAAGATTACGGGGACTTAGAGTTGTGCTTCAACCTTGCCTCCCCCACATGTGAGGTGGGGTTGGCAAAGGTGGGCATACCTCTCTTCCTCACTTGTTTTTCCCGCCGGTTCTCCCACCCAAAGTGGGGTCAGAACCTGTGGGGGCCAGTTCCTGAAAGCAGCAACAGGCCTGGGGAAGCTCCCGTTCGTGGACCCTGCCCATCCTGGGGGAGGAGGCTTGGCACCTCGTCCCAGGATGTATATTTTTTCAGCCCCCCCGAGAGCAGCAGGCTCTTGACCCAGGGGTCCAGAAACATGTCTGGTGGCGGCAGCTGGTGAGCAGCCACTCAGCCTGGACACTATTGGTAGGTCGTTTTTCAGGGGGCATTTCTAAGATGCCCTCTGTGTGCATTTTTCATTAAATCCCACACAGGCATCAGTGTGGGTTTAATGTGCTTAGAAGTTTGATACCAAACGTCTCAGTTTTCAGTAAAGCCATTATGGTACTGTGGAGTTCGTAATGACAAACTCCTAGCACCATATACTTTTAATGGCATTAGTGCACTTACAATGTCTAAGAATTAGCTTAGACACTGTAGGGGTACAGGGCTCATTCACCTGTACCCTCACCACTGGTATAGTGCACCCAGCTAGAGGGGTGGCTGGTCTATGCCAGGGCAGTGGGTTGTAGGCATGTGTGCCATGTTGACTCTTCACTTTGTGCTCCAAAACACATAGCCTGTAAAGGCAGTGTGTGAGTGTAAAGGTACAGGGCCTCCAAGGGTGGCACAATAAGTGCTGCAGCCCTTAGTGGCCTTCCCTGGTCACAGTGCCCTGGGTACCTGTGGTACCATTTACCAGGTGCTGACCTGCGGCCAGAGAGTTCCAATTGAGTTTGGTCTTCAATGCAGTTTTAGGGACAGAACACAGGCCCAGGGTACCTGATTGGCAGGAGCCCAGGGAACACTCAGTCAAATACATCAGCAGTTCAGCAAAAAGTGGGGGCAACTATGCAGAAAGAGGGCACTTTCTCACATGAAGCCAATATTTATGCACACTACAAACTTTCTGTAAATTTGACCATATATACTTTAGACTTCCAAATCCATTTACTTTATACTTACTACTCCAATTCGACATTATGTTATTAGCACGGCTAGAAAGCAGGAAAATAAAAATTCTGAAAGGTGGATAGGCCCAGAAGAAAAACGTGTGCATTTGCACCCTGGATGATACAGTGGATTCCCCTTTCATACGGTGGGGTCAGAAGATAGTATTGCCACCATCCAACTCAACAGTACTCTTTTTATCACGGTGAACGACTGAGGTGGCCCAGTCTCAAAGTTACAAACCTCCAGTATTACAGGTCCCTGCACAGGGCACATTGCCAACTTGTATATCTATAAGTAAAGCGAAAGTCAGCTATTCACACTTCAAACACTGAAGTCACTTTTGTGAACAATAGACCGCTCTTGAAAAGGTAGGGATTTTGTGCACAAGGGGTGAGGTAGGTCAATTTACTGTCACAATCTGTAAACCACAGGGCAAACGGTGTGACTGACTTAATCAACATTTCTGATTCTGGTTTAAAAATGTCACCCATGGCAAATGTGACTGAGACAAGGATTCAGGTAGGTGAGATGACGTAAATTCCAACAGCCCCTTCCAGAACCTTCTTCGAGCAGGCGCGTGGTCTCCCAGGCGCCGGTTCAGATATGGCTGAAAGCTGAGACCCTCTGCTCAGCATTAGACAGACACTGGTGCTGTCCGTAAGATTCCTGTCTACTGTGCCAACAGCTGCATGAGAGGGGTCAGTGCTCCGTTGCAGAACTGCAAAAAGCCGTGAAATACACCAGTCACTCCTAAACTAGGAAGGCAGCTGTCCTCCGGATGCCTCATCAGGAATGGAGCCCATTTCTTTACAACTGACAGTCGAAGGTGTCCTGCTGTGCAAACAGCAGCTGCTGGCGTTGTGACCTTTCACGTTGTTCCCATGGGTATGTGCTATAGTTTTACCCCAAACGGCGCATGATTGCAAGAACATTGCATAATGGTTTCCAGAATTTTGCGTAACAAGAGTAATGCAGAATCACTAAAATTATGCCAGTGTGGCAGAACTTTGGCCTGTGCTTGTGATTTATATTCTTTATGCATGCATTCTAAATAGCAATCCACATTACGTTTTATAGTTTAAGTATGTTGGTATCATTTTGATTGGTGTAAAAGCCTTTATCAGTACATAGCTAATGAAAGCAAAGCATCAACTAAATATGTCATGCACTCATCTGACCCTTGACCCTGTTCCAGGCAGGTCGCTCTCCACACCGCACAGCTCCACCTGTCTGTGCCCGTGTCCCTGCTCCCTGATCTTGCTGCTGCTGCAAGTTCGATGCCCTCCTTCACCCTCAGGCTCCCGCCTGCGCCTCATCCCTGGTGGCCCAGTGGGGAGCCGTAAGTATCTTGTGCTTGCTCTGTACCTTTTTGCTTGTTTTATTTGTCTGCTGTTGAATTGCTGTTTGTGGTATCCGTTTCCCACTGTTGTATTACTTTCTGTGTATTCTGCTGCTGTATTACTTTGTGCCCACTGTTGTACTCCTTTTCTTTGTATTCTGTGCTTTCCGCCCGTTTTTCGCTCTGTAGCCCTCCAGCATTCCAGCCTTCCTCACCTTGTCCCGCCGCTGAGTCCCCTGCGGCCCCGCTCGCCCATTCGTCCCGCTCCTGCCTCCCAGCTGCTCCTCCCTCCCACCTCCCCTTCTTATGGTGGCCGCTGCGCGGTTAAGAGTGCGACCCTTGACCCTGTTCCAGGCGGGTCGCTCCCCACGCCGCACAGCTCCACCTGTCTGTGCCCGTGTCCCTGCTCCCTGATCTTGGTGCTGCCGCAAGTTCGAGGCCCTCCTCCACCTGCAAGCTCCCGCCTGTGCCTCATCCCTGGTGGCCCAGTGGTGAGGCGTAAGTATCTTGTGCTCGCTCTGTTCCTTTTTACCAGTTGTATTTGTCTGCTGTTGCTTTACTATTTGTGGTATCTGTTTCCCACTGTTGTATTCCTTTTTTAGGTCTCGCCTAGCGATGCACCGGATGCGCTGCACGCCTTGGCGAGACCTATTGTTGTCGGGTTTGTGTTCGGAAGGGGGACAGGAGCTCTGCACGCGCCCGGACAGCCTGGCGATGTGCATGTGCGTTTCCTCTCAGACGATTCCAGCTGCTGCTTGTGAGGCACACGCGTCACTTCACCTTGCCTTCAAGTGAGCGGGCTTTTGCGCCCGGACAGGCAATGTGCGCGTGCACATTTTTATTTGTTAACCTTCTGCTGATTTAAAAGTGAAACCTCGAAAACGACATTAGCACTCTGCAAACAATGTTTATTAATGGAAATATTTTTTACTATCATATGTAATGCTTTGAAGTTCTTGCGATTGAGCGGTAGAAAATTGTTAAAATACTAAAATGTACACCCATGCAGAGTATCTTGTGGGTAAATGTTACCTGATATGTGACACTTCCGCATCTTTAACAAGCCTTCTTCATTGGCATAGATGACAGACAGTTCCTAAGTTAGACTAGTTTAGCAGTTATTTTTTCACCTTTGCGCAAACCTGGTGTACAAATCTGTAGAGGGCAGTGTCAGCCCATTTATGACGTGCTCTACTGCATGGAAAGCGCTCCTGTTACGGTTTGCCACTTGAATAGAGATTTACAGTTGACAATTTTAGAACAGAGAATAGGACAAGCTGCTCCCCTGAACTGTCACCAGATACTCTCATTGCAGTTAACTTGAACCTTTGTTTTTTCCACAAGTTTTCCTTCTCAGTTCCAAAACAGCAGGAGGCACTATTGGCTGATATGCAGGTTGTAACACTGGAATTATTCAGCAAGGAAAGCAAGCAAGTAGTTTAAATCCTTGTGTTGACAGCGAAGGTGATTGTGCTGGGCTGTTTCTTCTGAAGGTTTGGAGTAAGTATAATATGAATTAGCAGGTATTTTTTTGTAACAAAGAGCTTCCCAGTGGATCGAGAAGGCAGTCTGCAAACCAACTCCTCTCCAAGATTGTCTGTGATGTGTAAAAGCAACGTCGTGGAAACGCTACTGATTAAAGGCAATGTTCCACTGATTAGAACATGTAGGGGTACATTTAATAACATTTGAGCCGGTGCTTGCGTGTTGCAATGGAATTTTGCTTGGCACTTCCAGGCCTTAATAATATGTACTAAAATAGCGCTGCCAGTGCTTAATTTGAGCCTGTGGTTTCCAGTGCTCAGCACCAGCACCAAATTGTGAACACTGGCACTTATTACAGTCGGCACATGGTAGCCCTGTTTTTAGGTCTCGCTCAGGCCGCGCAAGATTTCCGTTTTAATGTCTGATCAGTTTCCATAGGTTAAACAAGCTTTTGCAATGCAATAGGTCGCGCATTTGCGCAAGTTTAAGCCATTGACATTGTAAATGACAATGCCTTTTATTTATGTTTTCAAAACAAATACGTAAATAAAAGGCATTGTCATTTACAATGCCAATGGCTCAAATTCTCGCAAATGCGAGACTATTGCATTGTAAATGCTAGTTGTATTCTGCTGCTGTATTACTTTGTGCCTACTGTTGTACTCCTTTTCTTTGTATTCTGTGCTTTCCGCCCGTTTTTCGCTCTGTAGCCCTCCGGCGTTCCAGCCTTCCTCTTCCCATCCTGCCACTGCGTCCCCTGCGGCCCCGCCCCCCCATTCACCCATTCGTCCCACTCCCGCCTCCCAGCTGCTCCTCCCTCTCACCTCCCTTTCTTATGGTAGCCGATGGGCGGCCGCGCCGCTGGCGCGCCAAAGGCAAGCCCATCTGCACCCGTCCGCGTCTAGAAAGCGCCCAGCACCAGACCCCCTGGCCCCCGTGAACACAACGACGCCTGCCGCCACTATGATGCCAGCACCCTCCACGCACTCAAGGCAGCTGATCATACATCTGCTTCCTGACCACCCCGAGGCGCACCCAAGGACCCTTCTGCTGCAGGAGCTGCAGCTTCACCAGCCTCCAAGCCACCACCTCGCCCACCAGGGTAGGACATAACCACCTCAGATACATACTACCTGCTCCGCCCGGAAGCACGCCATCGAACTCTGGGACCTACCCGATTCATCCTCCCCGGACGTCGCCTTCCTAACGGAGACCTGGGTGAAACCCTCCTCTGCACCAGTCATCGCCATAGCCATCCTGGACGGCTACAATATCACCCGCAGGGACCGTACCAACGGAGCAGGAGGAGGAATCGCCATCGTCCACAGGAACACCCTCAGTATCTCGACCAGCACCGACGACACCCTTGACGCCGCCGAAAACCTGCACTTCCAGATCCACATCGACCCCAACACCACCCTCAGAGGAACCCTCGTCTACAGACCCCCTGGACTCTGGCCACAGTTCAGTGACTCCATCGCCGACTTCATCAACACGCCCGCCCTTGCATCCACGGTCTACATCCTCCTCGGAGACCTGAACTTCCACCTCGAGAACACCAACGACAGCAACTCCACCACCCTGCTCGACAACCTCACCAACCTCGAACTCAAACATCTCGTCACGACTCCCACCCACCCTGCCGGACACACGCTCGACCCCATCTTCTCCACCAGCAACCACGTCACCTTCAGCCACACCACCAAACTCCACTGGACCGACCACCGCTGCATCCACTTCACCTTTGAGAAACCCACCGCGCACCACCACCCACAATGGACCCCCCGTGGCAGCTGGAGCAAAATCACCGAAGACCAGCTATTCGCCACCCTCGCCCGAAACCCACCAACTGACACCGCCAACACCAACTCTGCCCCCAGCAACCTCAGGCAATGGATCGACGACTGTGTCAACACTCTTGCCCCGATCAAGAAACCCTCAAACAGACGCACCGACAGAAAAGCCATCTGGTTCACTGCCGACCTCCAGGCATCCAAGCAGACCTGCCGAAGGCTCAAGAAGAAGTGACACTACGAACAGACACCGGACAGCAATGCAGCCCACAAGAGCGCCATCCGCAGACACCACCAACTCATCCAAACCGCCAAAAGGACCTCCCCCAAGGAACGCATCGACAAAAACACACACAACAGCAAAGAGCTCTTCAACATTGTGAAGGAACTCTCCAACCCCAGCTCCAACTACAACGACATCCTGCCATCGCAAGACTCCCTAGCCACCTTCTTCCACCGCAAGATCGCAGACATCCACGATAGCTTCAACAACCAGGCCCCTCCGACAGCCACCGACACCTCAGACTCACTGCCCCCCAGCTGCACTGACCCCCTGCTCTCCTGGACCCACTTCAACGATGACGACACCATCAAAATCATGAACACCATCCACACCGGCTCACCATCAGACCCCTGCCCGCACCCCATCTTCAACAAAGGAAGCTCCACAATCGCACCCCATCTCCGCAAGATCATCAACAACTCCTTCGAGACCGCCACCTTCCCGGAGAGCTGGAAGCACGCCGAGATCAACGCCTTACTAAAGAAACCCAAGGCGGACCCTAAGGACCTCAAGAACTTCCGGCCCATCTCCCTGCTCCCGCTGAAAGTCATCGAGAAGATTTTTAACAGGCAACTGACCCTCTTCCTCGAGGAGAACAACATCCTGGACCCGTCCCAATCTGGATTCCACAGCAACCACAGCACCAAAACCGCGCTCATCGCCACCACCGACGACATCAGGACCCTGCTGCACAACGGAGAAACCGCGGACCTCATCCTCCGGGACCTATCGGCCGCCTTCAACACCGTCTGCCACCACACCCTGCGCACGCGCCTCCACAACACAGGGATCCAGGACAAAGCCCAGGACTGGACCACCTCCTTCCTCACCCGCAGAACCCAGAGTGTCGGCCTCCCGCCATTCCGATCTAAAGACACCAAGATCAGCTGCGGCGTACCCCAAGGATCATCCCTCAGCCCGACCCTCTTCAGCGTCTACATGGCACCGCTCGCCCAAATAGCCCGATTGCAGGACCTCAACATCATCTCATATGCTGACGACACCCAGCTGATCCTCTCCCTCACCAAGGCCCCCACCACCGCCAAAACCAACCTCCACAAAGGAATGAAGGCCGTCGCTGAATGGATGAAGAACAGCCGCCTGAAACTGAACTCAAACAAGATGGGGGTCCTCATCCTCGGCTCCACCCCCTCCACCTGGGACGACTCCTGGTGGCCAGCCACGCTGGGAGTTGCACCAACACCCACCGACCACGCACGCAACCTGGGGTTCATCCTGGACTCATCGTTGTCAATGACCCAGCAAGTCAACGCCGTTTCCTCCTCCTACTTCAACATGCTCCGCAAGATCTACAGATGGATCCCCACCGGAATCAGAAGGACGGTCACCCAGGCCCTCGTCAGCAGCAGACTGGACTACGGCAATGCCCTCTACACGGGAACCTCGGCCAAACTCCAGAAACGACTACAACGCATACAGAACGCCTCTGCACGCCTCATCCTTGACATCCCCTGCCACAGCCACATCGCACCCCACCTGAGAGACCTGCACTGGCTCCCCGTCAACAAGCAGATCACATTCAAGCTCACATCCACGCTCACAAAGCACTCCACAACACCGGACCAGCATACCTCAATGAACGACTCACCTTCTACACCCTGAACCGTCAGCTTCACTGACCTCGCCCTCGCCACCGTCCCCCGCATCCGAAGAGCGATCGCCAGCGGCAGATCTTTCTCCCACACCGCCGCCAAGACATGGAACACCCTCCCCATCCACCTGCGGCAGACCCAGGACCTGCTGACCTTCTGGAGACTTCTCAAGACCTGGCTGTTCGAGCAGTAGCAGCACCCCCCATCCCCTCAGCGCCTTGAGACCTTCACGGGTGAGTAGTACGCTTTACAAATGCATGATTGATTGATTGATTGACCATGTTGGGTGCCCTATGGACTGTGGCCAAAAGGGTCCCATTTAGGTTGAGCCTGGGCAGCCATGCGCTGCTCTGCGAGTCATGCTGTGATCAGGTAAGGACTTGAAGCTCCGCCCACTCTCTGTCCATATTTCCACTGGCTTGTGTCATTGTCCACTGTTAACTGTGGCTTTTCATTAGTCAATAGGCTTAATAGTTCCTCCTTAGTACCGCCTTGTCTCATTTTGTAACCTCCCATGGCGACACCCCCTGTTACATGTGTTGTTGCTCTGTGTCTTTAGTTACAGCCTTTGAGCACTATTTCTTTCAATGGTTTTTACATGTAAGCTGTTTCAGGCAAGACACTCACTCTCTCCTAACACTTTATTATTATTATTTTTTAATTGCACGTCATGCCATAGTGGCGGTCGTGCCTCTGTTTTATTTGCGGTGCAGAACGCAGCCCCATGTTTTTTTCCCTATTTCTTTATGTTCTTTGTTTTGTTAAGAAGCGCCCCATGCCGTGCTTTCACATTAATAGAGGCCGCGCCCCTTTCTTCAGACGAGCAGCGTCTAAAGAAAGGTCCGCAGTAGCTATAAAAGTGAAACAGTGACATGGGGCGCTTTACTAAAAAAAGGATTTGTTTGACAAACAGATGCTTTTCTTTTGTAAAAGCGCCCAATACTGCGCTTTAATGACGGCTGCAGACCTTTCTTTAGACACATATTTTCTGAAGAAAGGAGCGTGGCCTAAATTAACGTGAAGGTGCAGCATAAGCGCTAATGCATAGACGGCTGGTCTTTGTGTATGGCTCTTGTCTGGCTCTGAGACTGATGGACACATACTCCCCTGGAATGATATTTACCCACTGCAAGATCATGGCTCGACCACTCCGCATTAACAGTTTAATACAAATGTAGAAATCGGTTCCATACAGCTCCTCTAACAAGCATTTGCAATGGAATAGATCTCGCATTTTCGAGAGTTTCAGCTGTGAACTCTCGCAAATGCAACACCTATTGCATTGCAAATACGATGGGGCAGATTTACAAGCCCCTTGCGTCATTTTTGCACCAACGTCGCGTCACTTTTTGTGATACAGCAGCTGCGTAAAATGCAGCCCATTTACAACGTGACACATCTAGGGAGATGCGTCACGTTGTAAAGCCCTGCATCGCATTATACCTGCATCAGGTATAATTTATGCTGGGTGGGCGTTCCCACGCAAAAAAGCCTCGTAGAAGTGGCGCAGTGAAATCTACAAGATTTCACTGCGCCACTTCTAGGACGCCACTGTGTCAAAACCTTACGCCTGCCTGGGGCAGGCATAAAGAGTGACGCAGCACAATGAGGATAGGCCTCATCATGCATTTCTGGAGTTGCATTGTGCTTGCAACACGACTCCAGCAATGCGGGATTTTTGCGCAAACAGATGCGTCAGAATTTCTGACACATCTGTCAATCCTTGCACCATGGTGCGCCGTATTGTAAATACGGCGCATTCATAGTGGTGCAAGGGTTTCTAAGGGTGGCACAGGGAAAGTGACGCATCTCTACAGATGGGTCACTTTCTTGTAAATCTGCCTCTTTGTTTGTAAAAGTGCTTATGCTGCACTTTCACTTTAATTTAGGCCACGCTCCTTTCTTCAGACAATCCTCGACTAAAGTAAGGTCTGCAGCCGACATTAAACTGAAAGCGCGGTATGGGTCGCTTTTACCAAAAAAAGCATTTGTTTCTCAAACAAATGCTTTTTTTTGTAAAAGCTCCCCATGCTGCTGTTTCACTTTAATAGCTGCTGCAGACCTATCTTTAGACGCTGCTCGTCTAAAGAAAGGGGCGCGGCCTCTATTAATGTGAAAGCGCGGTATGGGGCACTTCTAAACAAAACAAAGAACATAAATAAATAGAGGAAAAAATAATAATAATCAAGTGTTAGGAGAGAGTGAGTGTCTTGCCTGCAACAGCAGGCATGTAAACAACCATTGAAAGAAATAGTGCTCAGATACTGTAGTTAAAGCCTACAGAGCAACAACACACATAACAGGGGGTGTCTCTGTGGGAGGTTACAAAATGAGACAAGGCGGTACTAGGGAGCTACTACTAATCCTATTGACTAATGAAAAGCCGCAGTTTACAGTGGACAATGACACAAGCCAGTGAAAAATATCAGCGGAGACTGGGCGGAGCTTCAATTCCCTACCTGATTACAGCATGCCTCGCAGAGCAGCGCATGCGCTGGCCATGCTCAACCTAAATGGGACCCTCTTGGCCACAGTACTTAGGGCACCCAGCATGGTCAGATGAATGCATGACATATTTCGTTGACGCTTTGCTATCATTAGATATGTACTAATAATGGCTTTTACACCAATCAAAATGATACCAACATACTTAAACTAAAAAATGTAATGTGGATTCATATTTAGAATGCATGCATAATGAATATAAATCATAAGCCCAAGCCAAAGTTCTGTCACACTGGAATAATTTGAGTGATTCTGCATTACTCTTGTTACGCAAAATTCTGGAAACCATTATGCCTTGTTCTTGTAATTATGCGGCGTTTGTGGTAAAACTATAGCACATACCCATGGGAACAACGTGAAAGGTCACAACGCCAGAACCTGCTGTTTGTTATACTTCTGTTTTCTGAGCTAATTTTAAAAGTGTAAAATGCGTCCTTGCATCTATTTTGGACATGAGGATGCATTTCACGCTAAAATACTGTACCAAATGCAGGTTTTGTTTTTGTGTACTTATGCATAATTTCATGTCACGTTCTCAAATTTTGCATAATCACACAAGTGCAAATTACACAAATTTCATATACCCTAAAAATTTGTACCATGAGCTATACATTGAATACATTTACAAATTGGAAATGGACCAAAATGTGCAATTACACACCATTACATTGAGAAATCCACAAGATAACCAGTGCCCACTTGTAAGAAGTAAACCATTTTCACATCAGCAAAATATATGATTATTATTGTTTGAAATATAAGCCTGAAGAAATGATAAATGATTTGTATTTTTATGAACCAATCCATATCTTATTACGCATGCAGGAACGCAATTAATTGAAATGCCTAGGAGGAAAATGGGGTAGAGCAAACTAATAAAGATGTGAAATCCAGGGATCCAGGACAAAGCCCAGGACTGGACCACCTCCTTCCTCACCCGCAGAACCCAGAGTGTCGGCCTCCCGCCATTCCGATCTAAAGACACCAAGATCATCTGCGGCGTACCCCAAGGATCATCCCTCAGCCCGACCCTCTTCAGCGTCTACATGGCACCGCTCGCCCACATAGCCCGATTGCAGGACCTCAACATCATCTCATATGCTGACGACACCCAGCTGATCCTCTCCCTCACCAAGGCCCCCACCACCGCCAAAACCAACCTCCACAAAGGAATGAAGGCCGTCGCTGAATGGATGAAGAACAGCCGCCTGAAACTGAACTCAAACAAGATGGGGTCCTCATCCTCGGCTCCACCCCCTCCACCTGGGACGACTCCTGGTGGCCAGCCACGCTGGGAGTTGCACCAACACCCACCGACCACGCACGCAACCTGGGGTTCATCCTGGACTCATCGTTGTCAATGACCCAGCAAGTCAACGCCGTTTCCTCCTCCTACTTCAACATGCTCCGCAAGATCTACAGATGGATCCCCACCGGAATCAGAAGGACGGTCACCCAGGCCCTCGTCAGCAGCAGACTGGACTACGGCAATGCCCTCTACACGGGAACCTCGGCCAAACTCCAGAAACGACTACAACGCATACAGAACGCCTCTGCACGCCTCATCTTTGACATCCCCTGCCACAGCCACATCGCACCCCACCTGAGAGACCTGCACTGGCTCCCCGTCAACAAGCAGATCACATTCAAGCTCACATCCACGCTCACAAAGCACTCCACAACACCGGACCAGCATACCTCAATGAACGACTCACCTTCTACACCCTGAACCGTCAGCTTCACTGACCTCGCCCTCGCCACCGCCCCCCGCATCCGAAGAGCGATCGCCAGCGGCAGATCTTTCTCCCACACCGCCGCCAAGACATGGAACACCCTCCCCATCCACCTGCGGCAGACCCAGGACCTGCTGACCTTCTGGAGACTTCTCAAGACCTGGCTGTTCGAGCAGTAGCAGCACCCCCCATCCCCTCAGCGCCTTGAGACCCTCACGGGTGAGTAGTACGCTTTACAAATGCATGATTGATTGATTGATTGACCATGTTGGGTGCCCTATGGACTGTGGCCAAAAGGGTCCCATTTAGGTTGAGCCTGGGCAGCCATGCGCTGCTCTGCGAGTCATGCTGTGATCAGGTAGGGACTTGAAGCTCCGCCCACTCTCTGTCCATATTTCCACTGGCTTGTGTCATTGTCCACTGTTAACTGTGGCTTTTCATTAGTCAATTGGCTTAATAGTTCCTCCTTAGTACCGCCTTGTCTCATTTTGTAACCTCCCATGGCGACACCCCCTGTTACATGTGTTGTTGCTCTGTGTCTTTAGTTACAGCCTTTGAGCACTATTTCTTTCAATGGTTTTTACATGTAAGCTGTTTCAGGCAAGACACTCACTCTCTCCTAACACTTTATTATTATTATTTTTTAATTGCACGTCATGCCATAGTGGCGGTCGTGCCTCTGTTTTATTTGCGGTGCAGAACGCAGCCCCATGTTTTTTTCCCTATTTCTTTATGTTCTTTGTTTTGTTAAGAAGCGCCCCATGCCGTGCTTTCACATTAATAGAGGCCGCGCCCCTTTCTTCAGACGAGCAGCGTCTAAAGAAAGGTCCGCAGTAGCTATAAAAGTGAAACAGTGGATTGGGGCGCTTTACTAAAAAAAAGGATTTGTTTGACAAACAGATGCTTTTCTTTTGTAAAAGCGCCCAATACTGCGCTTTAATGACGGCTGCAGACCTTTCTTTAGACACATATTTTCTGAAGAAAGGAGCGTGGCCTAAATTAACGTGAAGGTGCAGCATAAGCGCTAATGCATAGACGGCTGGTCTTTGTGTATGGCTCTTGTCTGGCTCTGAGACTGATGGACACATACTCCCCTGGAATGATATTTACCCACTGCAAGATCATGGCTCGACCACTCCGCATTGACAGTTTAATACAAATGTAGAAATCGGTTCCATACAGCTCCTCTAACAAGCATTTGCAATGGAATAGATCTCGCATTTTCGAGAGTTTCAGCTGTGAACTCTCGCAAATGCAACACCTATTGCATTGCAAATACGATGGGGCAGATTTCCAAGCCCCTTGCGTCATTTTTGCACCAACGTCGCGTCACTTTTTGTGATACAGCAGCTGCGTAAAATGCAGCCCATTTACAACGTGACACATCTAGGGAGATGCGTCACGTTGTAAAGCCCTGCATCGCATTATACCTGCATCAGGTATAATTTATGCTGGGTGGGCGTTCCCACGCAAAAAAGCCTCGTAGAAGTGGCGCAGTGAAATCTACAAGATTTCACTGCGCCACTTCTAGGACGCCACTGTGTCAAAACCTTACGCCTGCTTGGGGCAGGCATAAAGAGTGACGCAGCACAATGAGGATAGGCCTCATCATGCATTTCTGGAGTTGCATTGTGCTTGCAACACGACTCCAGCAATGCGGGATTTTTGCGCAAACAGATGCGTCAGAATTTCTGACACATCTGTCAATCCTTGCACCATGGTGCGCCGTATTGTAAATACGGCGCATTCATAGTGGTGCAAGGGTTTCTAAGGGTGGCACAGGGAAAGTGACGCATCTCTACAGATGGGTCACTTTCTTGTAAATCTGCCTCTTTGTTTGTAAAAGCGCTTATGCTGCACTTTCACTTTAATTTAGGCCACGCTCCTTTCTTCAGACAATCCTCGTCTAAAGTAAGGTCTGCAGCCGACATTAAACTGAAAGCGCGGTATGGGTCGCTTTTACCAAAAAAAGCATTTGTTTCTCAAACAAATGCTTTTTTTTGTAAAAGCTCCCCATGCTGCTGTTTCACTTTAATAGCTGCTGCAGACCTATCTTTAGACGCTGCTCGTCTAAAGAAAGGGGCGCGGCCTCTATTAATGTGAAAGCGCGGTATGGGGCGCTTCTAAACAAAACAAAGAACATAAATAAATAGAGGAAAAAATAATAATAATCAAGTGTTAGGAGAGAGTGAGTGTCTTGCCTGCAACAGCAGGCATGTAAACATCCATTGAAAGAAATAGTGCTCAGATACTGTAGTTAAAGCCTACAGAGCAACAACACACATAACAGGGGGTGTCTCTGTGGGAGGTTACAAAATGAGACAAGGCGGTACTAGGGAGCTACTACTAATCCTATTGACTAATGAAAAGCCGCAGTTTACAGTGGACAATGACACAAGCCAGTGAAAAATATCAGCGGAGACTGGGCGGAGCTTCAATTCCCTACCTGATTACAGCATGCCTCGCAGAGCAGCGCATGCGCTGGCCATGCTCAACCTAAATGGGACCCTCTTGGCCACAGTACTTAGGGCACCCAGCATGGTCAGATGAGTGCATGACATATTTCGTTGACGCTTTGCTATCATTAGATATGTACTAATAATGGCTTTTACACCAATCAAAATGATACCAACATACTTAAACTAAAAAATGTAATGTGGATTCATATTTAGAATGCATGCATAATGAATATAAATCATAAGCCCAAGCCAAAGTTCTGTCACACTGGAATAATTTGAGTGATTCTGCATTACTCTTGTTACGCAAAATTCTGGAAACCATTATGCCTTGTTCTTGTAATTATGCGGCGTTTGTGGTAAAACTATAGCACATACCCATGGGAACAACGTGAAAGGTCACAACGCCAGAAGCTGCTGTTTGTTATACTTCTGTTTTCTGAGCTAATTTTAAAAGTGTAAAATGCGTCCTTGCATCTATTTTGGACATGAGGATGCATTTCACGCTAAAATACTGTACCAAATGCAGGTTTTGTTTTTGTGTACTTATGCATAATTTCATGTCACGTTCTCAAATTTTGCATAATCACACAAGTGCAAATTACACAAATTTCATATACCCTAAAAATTTGTACCATGAGCTATACATTGAATACATTTACAAATTGGAAATGGACCAAAATGTGCAATTACACACCATTACATTGAGAAATCCACAAGATAACCAGTGCCCACTTGTAAGAAGTAAACCATTTTCACATCAGCAAAATATATGATTATTATTGTTTGAAATATAAGCCTGAAGAAATGATAAATGATTTGTATTTTTATGAACCAATCCATATCTTATTACGCATGCAGGAACGCAATTAATTGAAATGCCTAGGAGGAAAATGGGGTAGAGCAAACTAATAAAGATGTGAAATCCAGGGATCCAGGACAAAGCCCAGGACTGGACCACCTCCTTCCTCACCCGCAGAACCCAGAGTGTCGGCCTCCCGCCATTCCGATCTAAAGACACCAAGATCATCTGCGGCGTACCCCAAGGATCATCCCTCAGCCCGACCCTCTTCAGCGTCTACATGGCACCGCTCGCCCACATAGCCCGATTGCAGGACCTCAACATCATCTCATATGCTGACGACACCCAGCTGATCCTCTCCCTCACCAAGGCCCCCACCACCGCCAAAACCAACCTCCACAAAGGAATGAAGGCCGTCGCTGAATGGATGAAGAACAGCCGCCTGAAACTGAACTCAAACAAGATGGGGTCCTCATCCTCGGCTCCACCCCCTCCACCTGGGACGACTCCTGGTGGCCAGCCACGCTGGGAGTTGCACCAACACCCACCGACCACGCACGCAACCTGGGGTTCATCCTGGACTCATCGTTGTCAATGACCCAGCAAGTCAACGCCGTTTCCTCCTCCTACTTCAACATGCTCCGCAAGATCTACAGATGGATCCCCACCGGAATCAGAAGGACGGTCACCCAGGCCCTCGTCAGCAGCAGACTGGACTACGGCAATGCCCTCTACACGGGAACCTCGGCCAAACTCCAGAAACGACTACAACGCATACAGAACGCCTCTGCACGCCTCATCTTTGACATCCCCTGCCACAGCCACATCGCACCCCACCTGAGAGACCTGCACTGGCTCCCCGTCAACAAGCAGATCACATTCAAGCTCACATCCACGCTCACAAAGCACTCCACAACACCGGACCAGCATACCTCAATGAACGACTCACCTTCTACACCCTGAACCGTCAGCTTCACTGACCTCGCCCTCGCCACCGCCCCCCGCATCCGAAGAGCGATCGCCAGCGGCAGATCTTTCTCCCACACCGCCGCCAAGACATGGAACACCCTCCCCATCCACCTGCGGCAGACCCAGGACCTGCTGACCTTCTGGAGACTTCTCAAGACCTGGCTGTTCGAGCAGTAGCAGCACCCCCCATCCCCTCAGCGCCTTGAGACCCTCACGGGTGAGTAGTACGCTTTACAAATGCATGATTGATTGATTGATTGACCATGTTGGGTGCCCTATGGACTGTGGCCAAAAGGGTCCCATTTAGGTTGAGCCTGGGCAGCCATGCGCTGCTCTGCGAGTCATGCTGTGATCAGGTAGGGACTTGAAGCTCC
The DNA here is from genome assembly GCF_964204655.1 of Triturus cristatus. Classification (NCBI taxonomy): domain Eukaryota; kingdom Metazoa; phylum Chordata; class Amphibia; order Caudata; family Salamandridae; genus Triturus; species Triturus cristatus. The sequence goes on along the minus strand of NC_140580.1, from coordinate 872,870,280 downwards.
GCCCACTCTCTGTCCATATTTCCACTGGCTTGTGTCATTGTCCACTGTTAACTGTGGCTTTTCATTAGTCAATTGGCTTAATAGTTCCTCCTTAGTACCGCCTTGTCTCATTTTGTAACCTCCCATGGCGACACCCCCTGTTACATGTGTTGTTGCTCTGTGTCTTTAGTTACAGCCTTTGAGCACTATTTCTTTCAATGGTTTTTACATGTAAGCTGTTTCAGGCAAGACACTCACTCTCTCCTAACACTTTATTATTATTATTTTTTAATTGCACGTCATGCCATAGTGGCGGTCGTGCCTCTGTTTTATTTGCGGTGCAGAACGCAGCCCCATGTTTTTTTCCCTATTTCTTTATGTTCTTTGTTTTGTTAAGAAGCGCCCCATGCCGTGCTTTCACATTAATAGAGGCCGCGCCCCTTTCTTCAGACGAGCAGCGTCTAAAGAAAGGTCCGCAGTAGCTATAAAAGTGAAACAGTGGATTGGGGCGCTTTACTAAAAAAAAGGATTTGTTTGACAAACAGATGCTTTTCTTTTGTAAAAGCGCCCAATACTGCGCTTTAATGACGGCTGCAGACCTTTCTTTAGACACATATTTTCTGAAGAAAGGAGCGTGGCCTAAATTAACGTGAAGGTGCAGCATAAGCGCTAATGCATAGACGGCTGGTCTTTGTGTATGGCTCTTGTCTGGCTCTGAGACTGATGGACACATACTCCCCTGGAATGATATTTACCCACTGCAAGATCATGGCTCGACCACTCCGCATTGACAGTTTAATACAAATGTAGAAATCGGTTCCATACAGCTCCTCTAACAAGCATTTGCAATGGAATAGATCTCGCATTTTCGAGAGTTTCAGCTGTGAACTCTCGCAAATGCAACACCTATTGCATTGCAAATACGATGGGGCAGATTTCCAAGCCCCTTGCGTCATTTTTGCACCAACGTCGCGTCACTTTTTGTGATACAGCAGCTGCGTAAAATGCAGCCCATTTACAACGTGACACATCTAGGGAGATGCGTCACGTTGTAAAGCCCTGCATCGCATTATACCTGCATCAGGTATAATTTATGCTGGGTGGGCGTTCCCACGCAAAAAAGCCTCGTAGAAGTGGCGCAGTGAAATCTACAAGATTTCACTGCGCCACTTCTAGGACGCCACTGTGTCAAAACCTTACGCCTGCTTGGGGCAGGCATAAAGAGTGACGCAGCACAATGAGGATAGGCCTCATCATGCATTTCTGGAGTTGCATTGTGCTTGCAACACGACTCCAGCAATGCGGGATTTTTGCGCAAACAGATGCGTCAGAATTTCTGACACATCTGTCAATCCTTGCACCATGGTGCGCCGTATTGTAAATACGGCGCATTCATAGTGGTGCAAGGGTTTCTAAGGGTGGCACAGGGAAAGTGACGCATCTCTACAGATGGGTCACTTTCTTGTAAATCTGCCTCTTTGTTTGTAAAAGCGCTTATGCTGCACTTTCACTTTAATTTAGGCCACGCTCCTTTCTTCAGACAATCCTCGTCTAAAGTAAGGTCTGCAGCCGACATTAAACTGAAAGCGCGGTATGGGTCGCTTTTACCAAAAAAAGCATTTGTTTCTCAAACAAATGCTTTTTTTTGTAAAAGCTCCCCATGCTGCTGTTTCACTTTAATAGCTGCTGCAGACCTATCTTTAGACGCTGCTCGTCTAAAGAAAGGGGCGCGGCCTCTATTAATGTGAAAGCGCGGTATGGGGCGCTTCTAAACAAAACAAAGAACATAAATAAATAGAGGAAAAAATAATAATAATCAAGTGTTAGGAGAGAGTGAGTGTCTTGCCTGCAACAGCAGGCATGTAAACATCCATTGAAAGAAATAGTGCTCAGATACTGTAGTTAAAGCCTACAGAGCAACAACACACATAACAGGGGGTGTCTCTGTGGGAGGTTACAAAATGAGACAAGGCGGTACTAGGGAGCTACTACTAATCCTATTGACTAATGAAAAGCCGCAGTTTACAGTGGACAATGACACAAGCCAGTGAAAAATATCAGCGGAGACTGGGCGGAGCTTCAATTCCCTACCTGATTACAGCATGCCTCGCAGAGCAGCGCATGCGCTGGCCATGCTCAACCTAAATGGGACCCTCTTGGCCACAGTACTTAGGGCACCCAGCATGGTCAGATGAATGCATGACATATTTCGTTGACGCTTTGCTATCATTAGATATGTACTAATAATGGCTTTTACACCAATCAAAATGATACCAACATACTTAAACTAAAAAATGTAATGTGGATTCATATTTAGAATGCATGCATAATGAATATAAATCATAAGCCCAAGCCAAAGTTCTGTCACACTGGAATAATTTGAGTGATTCTGCATTACTCTTGTTACGCAAAATTCTGGAAACCATTATGCCTTGTTCTTGTAATTATGCGGCGTTTGTGGTAAAACTATAGCACATACCCATGGGAACAACGTGAAAGGTCACAACGCCAGAAGCTGCTGTTTGTTATACTTCTGTTTTCTGAGCTAATTTTAAAAGTGTAAAATGCGTCCTTGCATCTATTTTGGACATGAGGATGCATTTCACGCTAAAATACTGTACCAAATGCAGGTTTTGTTTTTGTGTACTTATGCATAATTTCATGTCACGTTCTCAAATTTTGCATAATCACACAAGTGCAAATTACACAAATTTCATATACCCTAAAAATTTGTACCATGAGCTATACATTGAATACATTTACAAATTGGAAATGGACCAAAATGTGCAATTACACACCATTACATTGAGAAATCCACAAGATAACCAGTGCCCACTTGTAAGAAGTAAACCATTTTCACATCAGCAAAATATATGATTATTATTGTTTGAAATATAAGCCTGAAGAAATGATAAATGATTTGTATTTTTATGAACCAATCCATATCTTATTACGCATGCAGGAATGCAATTAATTGAAATGCCTAGGAGGAAAATGGGGTAGAGCAAACTAATAAAGATGTGAAATCCTAATTTATGAAGCACATTGCAAAATCATTCAGTACAATCTTCCAAAAAATATATGTATCGGTTGAAGAATGAAAAATCAAATGAGAAGTATCAGGCTGATGAGAAAGATGGCAGCTGACTCAATAACGTGCCACAGTGAGTGGCCCATTACTAAGTATTCTCTTCAGCAATCTCCCTGTCGGTGGGTCATCAAGCAACTCTAAAGTCACGTTCCTTGCAGCAGTCATTATGAGTTCTTTTTCACCCCACAGATAGAGAATCGTGTGGGATTGGGAACCCTGCCTCACCAGTTTATCCATTCGTCTCAGTCCTCATAACTAAGGGACTGCTGCAGTCCATGCCGTGCAGGTACTGGGGTGCATGCACACAGGGGGGCACATGTTGTGCCCCCCTGCATGTATTCCCAGGCCCAGAGGCAGGGCCCCTTTGTTTCCTCATTGCCACGGTTTTCATAGTAGTGGAACCTCCATGAAAACTGCGACTGAGAGGAAACTTGTTACATGCTTGATGGGACAGCAGCAGTCTCGCCAAGCATATTGCGGCCTCAAGACCGCTGCCACAGGGTTTTCTGATCCCTGGCAGTTGATCCCTGGCGGTTGCTGCAGTCCCAGGGCGGCTGGCCCGTCCGAGTTGTAAGAGGGCTGTAGGAAGACCACCGCCCCTGCGAGTCTGGCTACCCATGGACCGCCAGACTCATAATTAACCCCTAAGCTTCTTATGAATGTTTGGCTTTCAAATAAAATGTGAGTAGGTAATGAGATATGTCACGTGCGGGGGGGATAAAATAAAAGTAGGTTATTAATAAATTGGAATGAGGAAAGTTAATGAAAGATTAGACTAAGAGACACTTTAGAAAAGGAGATATCCAAGTATTCATAAAGACAGAGGCAGGCGAGTGAAAACCCAAGGTCAAAAACACTCCTCATTAATGTCCCTGGAATTTATTTTTGTTGATTGGCAGAAAGATTCAAAATTGAAGTAGAAATATGACCAGGCTGTTCTGCCCGAAAATCATTCAAATAACACACTCTTCTGGGGGTTTTACAAAACCCAAGAAAAACGATGTTCTTGGCAGCTGGCTCATCTGTATACGGAGGCACAAGTGTGTCTTCATTTTGTGCTGCCCTTAAGCGAAAGAAACCCAGAAAAGTGATTGGTGGGTGTAATAAAAAAAAGAATGTTGTCAGCCCCGTTCAGAGGCAGTAGCGTTCTTCAAGAGAGGCATACCGTGCTCTAAGTTGATACGTTGTTTTTTCTGAAGTAATCAGCCACATTTTGCAACATGGCAGAAACGCAAACAATTATTTTTGAACTGTGACAACTCCTCACCTCGTTCATGCTTTAAGGCTCACAAATCATATTTTGGTTGCAAACTCCAATTGCTCAAAAAACTGATTACAATTTGAGCACAAACTGTGCTTGACCTAATTGCGTCAGGAAAACCTGGTGCGAATCAAAAACAAACATTACACAAAATGTTGTTTTGGGAACTTTGTGAGCGGGACATAAAATACTCACTCCTGTTCTCCCAAGCTACTGTCAGTTGGTCCTATCTCATTAGGAATAGTCCAGCTGGAACTGTCTGGTGCCCATTGAACGGAAAACATGCTACCACAGACCCGTTTTGACCTATTTGCGGCACCTGTAGAGTGCAGCTTGAGTACAATGGCATAGTGAGCACAGGACCAACTTTAGGGCTACTTGTCATACTCAGGGCATCACACTGAGAAAAACAAAAAAAGTACCATTATTCCATCTTACACAGGAACTAGCCATTTGCAAACAGCCTTGCTCCTACTTTAATAGGAATCATCTAGCCCAGTGGTTCCAAAACTGTGCGCCGTGGCTCCCTGGGGAGCCATCAAACCTAGCCAGGGGAGCCGTGCTCCAAGCACCTTAATGCATTTAATGTTGAAGGAACTGTTGGCTTCAGTTAAACTAATTAGACTTAAACGCATGATGTCGATGATTGCCTAAAGCTGTAAACGGAGTGCTTAATTGAAGGCATGTCGAGGGAGATTACCTCCATATTTCACAAAATCCCCAAGTTCCAACACTCCTAAAGTAAGCGGATGATGCCTGAATTATTTTGTTATACTCGTTAATAGTTTCGTTTTTCCCCAAATGCATTTTACACCAATGCAAGTTATCAGGAAAGTACAGTTGTCCTGTCTATTAAACACACCAAGTATTATTAAGTATTGACTTTTGTACTAGAATCAGAGGTACTGCCAGTACACATTTCTTTCAGTACACACACATTTCCAGACAGGCCTGCTCTCTCCTTGAGCAGAGGGAAGTAAAACACCATATAGGGCATAATGCCAACATTTGGAAGCAAGAAAGAGGGACGTTTAAAAAAACAAAATCAGAGGAATTTATTTTACTTGCATTGATTCCGAGGCAATTTTAGGGAGGAGACACCAAAAATAAAGCTGCATGTGGTTTAAAAAATCGTGAGTCACCCTGCTGAGACAGGTGTGTTAGCACGTAAGACATGGGTAGAAATGGAAGTGCATGCAAATATTCTTCAAGCGCAGAAACACTTTGACAATGGGGCCTACATACGTAGGGGTGCTATCTAGCACTGTAAGTGGGATTAAAAAGTTAGAATGGGTACTCTAAAAAAGGCATGGGCAAAGAAGTGTAACTAGGAATATTTTATTAGAGGCCGCGCCTTAGTAATATGAAACACCCTGCGTATATGATTATAATACCTTCATCAGCTTCATCCCAATTATTTTCAGGGAGAAAAATGCAAGTAGTCCTGAGGCCGGTCTTACATCCACCCCACCCTCCAAAAAAAGTTACAGTGGGGAGCCACGGGCAATGGCCAATAGGTCAATGGAGCCGCAGGTCAAAAAAGCTTGGGAACCACTGGTCCAGCCTGTTTGAGGGGACCTGACCTGGCAGATCAGGCTGGCGTGCTCCTGTTTGACCAGGACCAAGACTGATTTACATATGGGAGGTCTCTGTCTAGAGAGGCATAGAGGGTAAAAACGATGGACTGGAATGTGTCATCAAGGAATCACAAGTGGCAGATTAATTCAAGCAGTCCAATTATCACCTTGCTGTTTGTTGTAGTCGAAGCCCAGATGCAATGAGTATGCTCAAATGTAGGTCCAGTGATCACTGTGCCAAAGGACTCAAGCTATACCCAACTAATGAGGTCTAAGTAGCCCGAAACCAGTCAGCAGCTGTTTCTGTTCCCGTTTAGAGGGAACCTGCAGGGAAGATTTGAGCAGGACCATTCCTGTTGGAGCAGGACAGGGATTGATTTGCATATGGCAGGTTTCTGTCTAGAGTGGCATAGTCGGTGAATAACTGTGGACTGTAATGTGGTCACAAACAATCAAAGTGGCTGAGAGTAATTCAAGCCTTCCATCATCCCCCTTGTTGTTTGTAATTAGCCAAAGCAGAACTTGCATTTATGGATGCATGAAGCTAGGCTTATCAGCCATGCAGAGTACTTGATAGCATTTACATTTGTAGATAATCCTAAAATAAGATTATGGAAGATATTCCTCAAAGTATTCCACTGGCCATGTGAAGGAAAGAGTTTCTTATGCAATCACCTGCTGAGCTTCCTCCAGTGCCATTGCCATTGCAAACTCCTGGTCCCAGTTTGATGTAAGGTAAGACAATTCTGAAAACAGAAGTCCAGGGATCTAGGTTTGCCTTAATTTATTCCATAAAAATGCCATGCAATTTTCAACTAATTCCATTACAGGGCAAGTCTTTGTTGCAATCCCAAGTAGGAATCTAGAGTAACATTTACACAGACATGGCCCATTCTTCATATCCAGACATCCCAATGTTTTTAAGGTTAATTTATTGGACAGTTAATTAAAACATTACAATTGTAGCTAACAAGATAAGAATTAAATAAAACGTTGTTAAAAAAAACCATTCAATAATTTACAATGTGATTTGCAAGTATACCTGTGAGGAGGACAAGAACGGTGCGGACTGGAGGCAGCGGTCAGGCGGGCAAGCCCCTCCCATCCCGCCGATGTGAGCGAGTGTGCTGGTCGCGATCGGAGTTCACGGGGAGGAGCTGGTGACGTCAGCGGATGGGGATATCCCAAAAAGCAGACACGGTGAGGCGCAGAAGCCGAATCAAGGGAGACAGGAGAAAGAGAAGGCGGAAGCGAGCGACGCAGGAGCCCAAGACGAGGACGGAACGAGCGGAACAATGAGGAGCACCAGTGAAGACCGCTGTACACTGCGAGAACCCGGCAGGCTGTTGCAGAGTAAAGACGCCCCGGGTCCATACGCCACGGACCTGGAGACGGGTCGTGGCCCAAGGCGAGTACCTCTCCGGGGGTCAATCTGGTGGGGTTGGTGGGGAAGCACTGACGGGTGAGAGTTTTGAGCACACATCACTCCCTCACGATCCCTTTTTCTCTGGTGACCGTAACACAAGACAGTAGGAAGCCCCGAGAGCCCGATAGTAATCCCAACCTGTTTCTTTTCTTTCCTCCGCCGGGCCCAAGCAAGAAAGCCCATAGTCCCGAAGAGGTCCGTCCTGGATGGATGAGAGAAGACCCTCGAAGGAGAAACAAGGAGAGGACGTTATCCCTGTTGCCTTGTGTTTTGTTTTGTTTATTTCCTTTGCTTCTGCGACAGTTTCCTAGCAGTACTGTGGTTATGTCCAAGACTCTCTCGAGGAGGGCCTACAACTGAGTCATAAATAAAAACCCAACTCCTCATTCCACGACTGCGTCCTGTGGTCCCTCTCTTTTTTTCCTGTTTTGGTCACCCCACATCCTACAAAGTGGTGTCAGAAGTGGGATACTCATCCCAAAATGTCGCACCATGACACAACCCGTGCCCGTGGAGAGTATTATCACCCAGCTAGTGGAGGGACAACGACACCTACAAAAGCATTAGAGCAACAGGCCCAGACCGCACAGAGAGACAGAGAAGCCTTGCAGGATGCACTGAAAGAGCAGGCCACTCTGCTTGCGGCCAATCAACAAGTACAGGACACTGCAATCTTGAGACTCACAGACGTGATAGTAAGCAGCAAGGTACGTCCCAATGTCCCAGGGTCTGTCCTACAAAAGTTTCAAGAGGGAGAGGGCCCCAACTACTTTTTTACAAATTTCGAGAGAGTGGCAACCACCGCGGCCTGGCCCCCAGAACGATGGAGTCAGAATATTGCACCCCTTCTCTCAGGAGAACTACAGACAGTCTAACAAGCGGCCAATCCTGCCGGCACCACAGCATACGAAGAGGTCAAGAGGGCAATCCTTGAGTGCCTGGGTTGCGACCAAGAATTCTACAGGGCAAAATATAGAAGAGAGAAGTGGACGACAGGAGACAACCCACGCGCTCTCTACTACCAGATTAAAGACCTGGGCAATAGGTGGCTGGCGCCTCATACATCTACGGTGGAAGAGCTTACTGAAAAGGTATGCCTGGAACAGGTCCTGGAGGCATTGCCAGCGAACACCCGTTCATGGGTAAAACAACACCCTAATCTAAACTCCACAATGGCGGTGGACTTAGCATGTGCCTTTCACCGATCCCCTGAGTTTAAGGCTGGTATACCACGAGCTCACTATAACCCGCCAAGATCCACTCCACGGTCAGACCCCAAATCCCAAATGGCTCCCCGGGTACTACAAAGAGTCATCTCCCCTTCCCCTGGTCCAAGCGGGCCCGGACCTCAATACTATCACGGTTCAGAGTGGGGACACATAGCTAGACAGTGTCCCCATCGGGTCCCACAGCAGAACCTATGGAAGTGGGATACTCCCGGGGGCGCATATGCTTAACAGGAAAAAGTGCACATCAGTACAGGAGGGAGGTATTTGTAAATGGGAAAAAACACCAAGCATTACCGGACACAGGATGTCACATGACTGTGATAGACCGGGCCTTGATATCCCAGTCACAACTTAGGGGAGCTGAAAGTGTAAATGTCACATGTGTACACGGGGATACTAAAACCTATCCGGTAGCTGAGGTAATGTTGGACGTGGCACATGATCCACACATGCGGAAGGTGAGGGTCATTCCCTCTCTGCCTGAAGCTGTTATCATTGGTACCGACCATCCAAGATTCGAACAGTACCTTGAAAAGACCAAAGAGCATACCACAGCCTGGTTACAAGATGGTCCGTTTAGCAGGAGTGATATTGACCACACAAGAGGAAGGGACAGAAAGAGTAAACAAGAGAAACGGAGAGAGAAGAACGCCTATACCCAATCACTGCTATCATGCCCTGCTTTTCCCCTCTTTCTCTTACAGACACGAGTGAGAAAGCTCCAGTTAGTTGCCGTACAGCTCAGCGAGAGGACAACACCCTTATGCACGCTTGGGAGCAGGTCCAAGAAAGAGAGCCAAACCAGGTAGGACCCTATTTTTTCATTAAAAAGGGCTTGTTATACAGGGCCGTGAAAGGGGACATGCACCATACCACCCAGATGTTAGTACCCCTCCTTTTCCGAGAACATGTCCCACAGTTAGCACATAACCAAACCGGGGGTGGACACTACGGAAAGGAAAACACCCTAAAGTATCTGTTGGTTAGGTTTTATTGGCCTGGCCTCTACAGGGATGTGGCAAAACACTGTGCTGCGTGTGTGCGATGTCAGTACACTAACCCAGGGGCTGTGAAAAAGGCCCCCTTTTACCCTTTACCCATCATAGATGTACCGTTTAACATGGGTAGTGATGGACCTGGTAGGCCCTTTGCCTCCCTCAGCCAGAGGGCATAGATATGTCCTGGTCATAGTCGATTACGCTAGCAGGTACCCCGCAGCATTCCCTCTAACCAGCATGTTATGTTATGTTATGGGGGATTTGTAATGCGCACGGCTACTCCGAGGAGTGTCCCGGCGCTAAGAAACTACTCCCACCATAACCCAGGCCATGCTTTCCTTCTTTTCAAGAGTGGGGTTCCCATCTGAAATTTTAACGGATCAGTGGACCCTTTTCATGTCCCGTCTCATGGCCCAGGTCTGTACGGTCCTAGGGATAGAATAGATCCGGACCGCGGTATACCATCCCCAGACAGATGGCCTTGTGGAACGCTACAATAAGACCATTAAGACAGTGGCGGTGCATCCATTGGGGGCGTTGGGGTGTTGCCCCACTAAGCACATGGACGACCGTCACAGTCATGCTAACATTTTGAAAAACAATATTTTGAAAACCGATCGCACTGACTCGCACTCTAGACTGGTGTCAACGGCACGCTCTAGCTCCCGGGACAAGCCCGACTCAATCTGGACGGCGCTGAGGGTGTGGGGGCGGGGCTGCTACAGTGAGTGACACAGCGCGGAAATAGCGCAGCAGGCCAGCAGCAGCAGTGTGCGTATGTCAATTTTTGGGCTAGTCATTTTTATGACTGGCCCGAACATGCGCACACGCACACAATACCTTGACCTTTCCTCCTCCCCTAGCTACTCAGACAGTGGCGAGGCGAGGGACCTGAGGGTGCTTCTTCATACCGCAGCCCCCGGGTCTCATTATGGGCAGGGAGTAACCCTGGTCTTAGCCAATCCTGGCGCTGCATTAGCAGCGCCAGGATTGGCTAAGACCGCAGCCTGCATGGTGCCGCGCGTGGGTGGTGGCAACTGCCCAGTGCCGCACTTGTATGGCCAATCACACTGTGGCTGGCTTATGTGAAGCCAAGCCATGCAGTAGTGATTGGCCATTGATTTCCCGACCTCTACGCTGATACGCTCGCTGTCGGCACGTGTCGTCCCCGCGCCAGTGCTGCCACATGAGTCACTCACAGAGTCAGTCACGAGTCTTCGTACCACGGTAGAGAGACCCCATGCTGCCGGTGTGTCTATATTTGTCTAGTGCTAGTGGTAAGTGGCCGAATGTGAATGGGGACTGGGGAGAGGATGTGGTCCGTCGGCTACGCTGCTGACTTTGGTGCGGTTTCACTTTTCAGAGTTCGAGCCTCGAAGTCGCGTCCACAATCATGGCTGATCCAGATAAACTCATGTAGGCGACGGCGGCCGCGTAAGCATCTGGCAAGATCTGGGTGCATAGATTTACAATATTGCATTGTGACTCGGGCCCTAGAACGACAACGATACGTGCCTCAATGCAATTCCAGCTAGGTGAACTTTACATTAAAATTGTTCTGGTTCGTCCCAAATGTATATTCTAGCTACAAATATCTTTGCGTGTATGATGTGATAATAGTACGTGAGCTTTTCCCTTATATTGTGGGTGACGTGACGATAATACTGGTGGTCAGCTTTTTTGCCATTCTGCCTTGATGCGTTATGCAATGGACAAAAAGCAAATTATTTGCAATGTAAAACGTGATAATAATAGAGAAAATTCGAGTGTGTATTTCAAGATCTCCTTGAATATACAATTATGGGTCCATTCCAGCTTTAATTGTGTAAACGTTGGAGGCACTTTCAACTTTGCAACACGTAAACTAAAGAAACAGCCTACTCCGTCATTAAATGTCCCGCAGCCTCATGCCACGCTCGCTTGGCCAGCTTCCCTCGGTCACATTAATAAGGGCCCGGGGCCCCCTCATTTTCAGAAAAAAGCCTTCCTTCCCGCTGCTTGATTATCACAATCAATCTTACAAAACTAAATGTCCCATTTGAATGAAACTTCTGTTTAAAGTCCAGGGGTTCTTCTAAGAGGCTCTGATATACACGGAAAACTCTCCTCTGCATAATGTCATCTAATGGATGCTCACATGGTGCCTGCATGCGACAATAATGGCCAGGATGACGTACAGCTTTTGCACCGCCAAGCTCCCCTGTCCACTGCCAGATGTTCAATTCCTGATCCACATCCATTCACCATGTAATGACTGAGTGCCGGCCTCACAAGTGATGAGCATTCAGAGGCTGCGCAGAAATGCCTTTTTCTGGAAACGCGAGCATCCATCACTCAGTGGAGCTCCTCGACGTGGTGCTCCGAGGTGACATCACTTAGTAGTACTTTTCTTTAACTTGGGTTTTTTTACTGCACGGCAGACCTGCATCATTCAAGGCCGCCGTGCCGTCGAATAAATGTGAATGGGGAGAGGATGTGGTCCGTCGGCTATGCTGCACATGCTGTGTGATGCTAAATTGCTCTTGTGTCTCTCTCTTGAAACTAATAAAAATAAACGTGATGGTTGGTGACTTTTGAATGCTTTCTCCGTTTCCAAGTAAGGTGTTTGCTCTTTCTTAACACACATGAACCTAAGCAGCAGTCTGACAGAGATTTACATGCACATCCACATTACATGTTTCTTATTATGTATTCACATTAGTTATATGAACGCTTTTTCTCCTGATAATACCATAGTGCTCTCAAACCAAGACTCCCCCTCTGCTTTTAGGAGGAACAATAGACCCGTCGAAAAACCCGGAGGATATCCCACTAAAGTCACCACACTAGTTACCCATCAGTTGAGGCACATTATAGGTATTGGTCAAACATATGTTTTATATATAAAAAGTAGATAAATGTTTAGAGTCCACAAAGAGCTCAAAGATGTTTATTGATTTTCATTTTTTATTTTTCTTTCTTGTATTGTCCAAGTATCATTACAACACATAACAGCCGACACGTGTTTCGTCCATCCGGACTTTTTCAAGGCTGTAAACAAATGGATACAAATATACAAATTACAAACCACATAAAACCACATAATGTGCAGAATTTAATGATTAAAAAGGCGATATTAACAATAAAATTCTCTTCCAAAGAGACTAATTTACATACATTTGTATTACATCAATTTATTTTGTCTTGACACGCAATAAACATGAAGGGCTAGTGTCAATAGGTAATTAAAGACAAATGTAATTCCGGTGAAAAGGTTTAGCATTGAAGTGCAGAGAGCCACCACCAGAAAAGTCATCCTGATCCTATTGGAGTAAAATCATATTGCAAAATTTAAGAAAGGCACTAGGTGCTCATAGAGTCATTGCAAAGGACTAACCTCACTGCAAAACAGTATCTCTCCCCGTGTTTATTCAATCCGAGGTACGGCCACTCCTTCCTCCCTAGTTAGGTCTTAATAATAGGCAGGTCATAGTCCCATCAGTATGGGTCCTTTTCTTGTGGATCGAACAATCCAAACACTCGTAATCATCGGTTTAACACAGCCGCATTTGCGCCGTAACCAGCAGGTAATGATACACCTGTACACCAAAAAGCACACGGTACGTTTAAAATAATCATGCAATCTCTTTCCCATAAATGTGGCCATAGAATAGGCCCAAACACTACCAATTATAAAAACATTCACTGCCCCTAGTGTGAGACCATTTAGGAGCCAGGATCCCGCCTCCTTATAATTATAAGGCTATTATCAGAACTGTTCTCAGTAGTGGACGACTGACAATAAGTAGTACCAGTGTATAGGTGTATCATTACCTGCTGGTTACGGCGCAAATGCGGCTGTGTTAAACCGATGATTACGAGTGTTTGGATTGTTCGATCCACAAGAAAAGGACCCATACTGATGGGACTATGACCTGCCTATTATTAAGACCTAACTAGGGAGGAAGGAGTGGCCGTACCTCGGATTGAATAAACACGGGGAGAGATACTGTTTTGCAGTGAGGTTAGTCCTTTGCAATGACTCTATGAGCACCTAGTGCCTTTCTTAAATTTTGCAATATGATTTTACTCCGATAGGATCAGTATGACTTTTCTGGTGGTGGCTCTCTGCACTTCAATGCTAAACCTTTTCACCGGAATTACATTTGTCTTTAATTACCTATTGACACTAGCCCCTCATGTTTATTGACTGTCAAGACAAAATAAATTGATGTAATACAAATGTATGTAAATTAATCTCTTTGGAAGAGAATTTTATTGTTAATATCGCCTTTTTAATCATTAAATTCTGCACATTATGTGGATTTATGTGGTTTGTAATTTGTATATTTGTATCCATTTGTTTACAGCCTTGAAAAAGTCCGGATGGACGAAACACGTGTCAGCTGTTATGTGTTGTAATGATACTTGGACAATACAAGAAAGAAAAATAAAAAATGAAAATCAATGAACATCTTTGAGCTCTTTGTGGACTCTAAACATTTATCTACTTTTTATATATAAAACATATGTTTGACCAATACCTATAATGTGCCTCAACTGATGGGTAACTAAGGTGTTTGCTCTTTGTTTGAATTGTTGGCATAAGACATTTGGGGGTGTTTCATGTCTTTGTCAGAGTAGACAACGATAGGAGAATGATGTAGCTTTTATATGGAGTTGCAAGTATGGCGGTAAAAAATCAAACGTACGTGCGATAGACTTTTTCCCTGTCCTTTGTATTTATTTGGAGCTCTCTTTGGAATCCCTTTATGCCCTGCATCTAGAACTAACTGTGCATGACCACCCGTGTCATGACATTGACAAGCGGGCGATAGTGCCATTGAGCTGTGCGCAGGGCATGGTCAAATGAAATCAATGCTTTATGCTTAGAGAGAGAGTTACAGACACAGATGAAGACCATATCTAATGAACTATTGGTTCAAAGCTCTCTTTGGGTGCACAGATTTTGCTGGGTATGGTCAAAGTTCATGCTCCATGGATACGAGAACATCGAGGACTGGGCCCCGGGCACTGCTGATGGTTCTGCTTACTGAGCTTGGCAGTTCGGGCTGGACTGTTCCCATGAGGCACAGGGTCAAGACTGATTTGCATATGGCCATGTCTAAACTGGGGTGGCGTAGTGGGCAAAAGAACGATGGATTTAACCCAGATCTCTTGACTGGGGGAGAATGTCTGCATTGTCAGCATTCCGTCCATCATTTGTTTGTTGTAACGCTTTTCGCCCTAAGTGGGATGGGTATTCCCAGACGTGGGACCCGTGCTCACAACGCCACTGGAGTCAAGCTATCCTGGCTGATGACGGCTGATAGCCAGAAACCGGTCCTAGGATGCTTGATTCCGGTCCAGGGAAGACATGGCTTGGCAGTTCGGGCTGGACTGTTCCCATGAGGCACAGGGTCAAGACTGATTTGCATATGGCCATGTCTAAACTGGGGTGGCGTAGTGGGCAAAAGAACGATGGATTTAACCCAGATCTCTTGACTGGGGGAGAATGTCTGCATTGTCAGCATTCCGTCCATCATTTGTTTGTTGTAACGCTTTTCGCCCTAAGTGGGATGGGTATTCCCAGAAGTGGGACCCGTGCTCACTACGCCACTGGAGTCAAGCTATCCTGGCTGATGACGGCTGATAGCCAGAAACCGGTCCTAGGATGCTTGATTCCGGTCCAGGGAAGACATGGCTTGGCAGTTCGGGCTGGACTGTTCCCATGAGGCACAGGGTCAAGACTGATTTGCATATGGCCATGTCTAAACTGGGGTGGCGTAGTGGGCAAAAGAACGATGGATTTAACCCAGATCTCTTGACTGGGGGAGAATGTCTGCATTGTCAGCATTCCGTCCATCATTTGTTTGTTGTAACGCTTTTCGCCCTAAGTGGGATGGGTATTCCCAGACGTGGGACCCGTGCTCACTACGCCACTGGAGTCAAGCTATCCTGGCTGATGATGGCTGATAGCCAGAAACCGGTCCTAGGATGCTTGATTCCGGTCCAGGGAAGACATGGCTTGGCAGTTCGGGCTGGACTGTTCCCATGAGGCACAGGGTCAAGACTGATTTGCATATGGCCATGTCTAAACTGGGGTGGCGTAGTGGGCAAAAGAACGATGGATTTAACCCAGATCTCTTGACTGAGGGAGAATGTCTGCATTGTCAGCATTCCATCCATCATTTGTTTGTTGTAACACTTTTCGCCCTAAGTGGGATGGGTATTCCCAGACGTGGGACCCGTGCTCACTACGCCACTGGAGTCAAGCTATCCTGGCTGATGACGGCTGATAGCCAGAAACCGGTCCTAGGATGCTTGATTCCGGTCCAGGGAAGACATGGCTTGGCAGTTCGGGCTGGACTGTTCCCATGAGGCACAGGGTCAAGACTGATTTGCATATGGCCATGTCTAAACTGGGGTGGCGTAGTGGGCAAAAGAACGATGGATTTAACCCAGATCTCTTGACTGGGGGAGAATGTCTGCATTGTCAGCATTCCGTCCATCATTTGTTTGTTGTAACGCTTTTCGCCCTAAGTGGGATGGGTATTCCCAGATGTGGGACCCGTGCTCACTACGCCACTGGAGTCAAGCTATCCTGGCTGATGACGGCTGATAGCCAGAAACCGGTCCTAGGATGCTTGATTCCGGTCCAGGGAAGACATGGCTTGGCAGTTCGGGCTGGACTGTTCCCATGAGGCACAGGGTCAAGACTGATTTGCATATGGCCATGTCTAAACTGGGGTGGCGTAGTGGGCAAAAGAACGATGGATTTAACCCAGATCTCTTGACTGGGGGAGAATGTCTGCATTGTCAGCATTCCGTCCATCATTTGTTTGTTGTAACGCTTTTCGCCCTAAGTGGGATGGGTATTCCCAGACGTGGGACCCGTGCTCACTACGCCACTGGAGTCAAGCTATCCTGGCTGATGACGGCGGATAGCCAGAAACCGGTCCTAGGATGCTTGATTCCGGTCCAGGGAAGACATGGCTTGGCAGTTCGGGCTGGACTGTTCCCATGAGGCACAGGGTCAAGACTGATTTGCATATGGCCATGTCTAAACTGGGGTGGCGTAGTGGGCAAAAGAACGATGGATTTAACCCAGATCACTTGACTGGGGGAGAATGTCTGCATTGTCAGCATTCCGTCCATCATTTGTTTGTTGTAACGCTTTTCGCCCTAAGTGGGATGGGTATTCCCAGACGTGGGACCCGTGCTCACTACGCCACTGGAGTCAAGCTATCCTGGCTGATGACGGCTGATAGCCAGAAACCGGTCCTAGGATGCTTGATTCCGGTCCAGGGAAGACATGGCTTGGCAGTTCGGGCTGGACTGTTCCCATGAGGCACAGGGTCAAGACTGATTTGCATATGGCCATGTCTAAACTGGGGTGGCGTAGTGGGCAAAAGAACGATGGATTTAACCCAGATCTCTTGACTGGGGGAGAATGTCTGCATTGTCAGTATTCCGTCCATCATTTGTTTGTTGTAACAATAGAATAGGCCCAAACACTACCAATTATAAAAACATTCACTGCCCCTAGTGTGAGACCATTTAGGAGCCAGGATCCCGCCTCCTTATAATTATAAGGCTATTATCAGAACTGTTCTCAGTAGTGGACGACTGACAATAAGTAGTACCAGTGTATAGGTGTATCATTACCTGCTGGTTACGGCGCAAATGCGGCTGTGTTAAACCGATGATTACGAGTGTTTGGATTGTTCGATCCACAAGAAAAGGACCCATACTGATGGGACTATGACCTGCCTATTATTAAGACCTAACTAGGGAGGAAGGAGTGGCCGTACCTCGGATTGAATAAACACGGGGAGAGATACTGTTTTGCAGTGAGGTTAGTCCTTTGCAATGACTCTATGAGCACCTAGTGCCTTTCTTAAATTTTGCAATATGATTTTACTCCAATAGGATCAGTATGACTTTTCTGGTGGTGGCTCTCTGCACTTCAATGCTAAACCTTTTCACCGGAATTACATTTGTCTTTAATTACCTATTGACACTAGCCCCTCATGTTTATTGACTGTCAAGACAAAATAAATTGATGTAATACAAATGTATGTAAATTAATCTCTTTGGAAGAGAATTTTATTGTTAATATCGCCTTTTTAATCATTAAATTCTGCACATTATGTGGATTTATGTGGTTTGTACTTTGTATATTTGTATCCATTTGTTTACAGCCTTGAAAAAGTTCGGATGGACGAAACACGTGTCGGCTGTTATGTGTTGTAATGATACTTGGACAATACAGGAAAGAAAAATAAAAAATGAAAATCAATGAACATCTTTGAGCTCTTTGTGGACTCTAAACATTTATCTACTTTTTATATATAAAACATATGTTTGACCAATACCTATAATGTGCCTCAACTGATGGGTAACTAAGGTGTTTGCTCTTCGTTTGAATTGTTGGCATGAGACATTTGGGGGTGTTTCATGTCTTTGTCAGAGTAGACAACGATAGGAGAATGATGTAGCTTTTATATGGAGTTGCAAGTATGGCGGTAAAAAATCAAACGTACGTGCGATAGACTTTTTCCCTGTCCTTTGTATTTATTTGGAGCTCTCTTTGGAATCCCTTTATGCCCTGCATCTAGAACTAACTGTGCATGACCCCCCGTGTCATGACATTGACAAGCGGGCGATAGTGCCATTGAGCTGTGCGCAGGGCATGGTCAAATGAAATCAATGCTTTATGCTTAGAGAGTTACAGACACAGATGAAGGCCATATCTAATGAGCTATTGGTTCAACGCTCTGTTTGGGTGCACAGATTTTGCTGGGTATGGTCAAAGTTCATGCTCCATGGATACGAGAACATCGAGGACTGGGCCCCGGGCACTGCTGATGGTTCTGCTTACTGAGCCCTAGGAACATGGGCACAATGTAGAGGGCATCAATTCACTGAGAGTAATGCTCAACTCCCAAAGTTGACTAGGAGCAGCCACAATGAACCTAGTTTATGCCCTTGCTATCAATGGTGCTAGGTACAAAGTACGGCATTTGTTGTGTCTCTAGCAGGAGTAAAGTTGCTGCCAAGGCAAGCATGGGAGTTGTAACATGCGTCACGTCCCCTTACACAACTCTGTAACAGGAGTGGAGTTGCTGCGCAGTTTTTATACTTACCACATACACGTACAGCTTCTGTAATGTGTTTACCCACGCATCTCAACAATTTCTGTAGTAGAAGAGAAGATGCTGGATAGCTGATATTGGTGTATGTCTGAAAACATTTTAAAGTACTATGGGAGTGGTCTTCCAATTAGCAGTGTTTGAGGCCAGCTTGTCTATTAAAATGTAAAGGAGAACCTCAAGAGGAGCTCTCCATCTAATCGTGCTGATCTGGTGCGTAGGAAACGCTGCGCCGTCCCATCAGGAACTTGTGTAAACTGACTGGTAGCTGGAAGTTTTACTGCACCTATACCATTGTTAGTTACATGGGTGCCTCTTCACGGACACCACAGAACACTAAAGGTTTAAATCAAAACAAGGCACATGGGTCACTTTATTCTAGCCACTTTACTCGAGCATGATCAATGTGCTCACTGTTGTTTGCTATATCTACTAGTTGGCCAGGACACAAAATACAGTATAAGCAATTGCTGTTTGTACAGTTTGAATAGAATTTCAATAAACATGACTGAGAACCATGACTTATGAATTTGCTGTTCAATGTCACAAGATGCACAATTACCACATGTGTGCTGTCCTAATCCCCATTGGGCATTGAGGGTCTGATTAGCTGTAGATGGTCTATAAGCCTGTATCAAATAGTCATTGAAATTACGACTGTGTTTGACCACCTAAATGGGGTCAGGAAACTTCATTATGCCCCTGTGGACAGAACGAACCAATGCTTTTTAATCACCCTCTGAGCTGGAAACCCCCAGTGTTAGCATTAGGCTTCAGGAGAGTTCATGTACTTGATGCAGGTCACAAAATGCACATGAGGTCAGTGAGTCACTGCATTTGTCAGAGAGATCATTTTGTTAATTGCAGTTTGTAAGTACAAATCCTAACATACAACAGTGAGCTATTAACTGTCATCTAAGAGCTGCATGCAAACTGCAAGGTAAAAATTGTAGCGTTATGTTTTTTTCCCCCAGTCTTTGTTTGATTACCCTAATCTTTCAAAAATAAATTGTTATATTTTTATTTTCAGCACCTGGTAAAGCCTGACAAGTTGCAACCGTAACCTTTACCTAATTTTTGGGCAATTTTTGGACAAAGAACAAGAGGCCCCAACCTCCTTTGATGCTCTTTCATCCCAGCTACGACCCAGCAAACACCAGTGTTAAAGGTAAGGAAACTGATGATATTTTTTCTTAGATTGGAGTTAGGGCTATGTTTGTGGTCACTCTACATGGTGGTCGGGGTGGGTGCACATTCTGTACATTGTACCCTCCCTCAGTGGATGGAATTTACTAATACTGAGCCTTAGCCCTGTGGTTTGGGCAATAACGGTTGTGAAAGGCACTATCTATTCCTTGCCTTCTTCAAGGCCCTCAAACAGTGTCTGTTTCAGTGCCTTCAGCAACCACTATGGCACACAGAGGCAGCGAGCAGCGGTAAGGCTGTATTTTTAGCAGTCCTGTTGTGCAAAGGGGAGCTGTTGGAGATATATTGCGAAAATGCACAAGATAGATGTATTTATACTGAAATTTGATATTATTGCACCAAATCTTATACGTTGTACTTTGACTATTGACATGCTTCTTTCATATTGGTAAGGACAGCATCGACATGATGAATACGGTAGAACAATTAATTACACGGTCATTCCATGCACGGCCACTAGAAGAGAAACTACAGATAAAGAGATTAGGACCTGATCGGCCAGACCTACAACTACAACAAGTTACCTAGGACAGAGGAAATTCTTACACACGTACATTCTCAAACACCTGGTACACAAAAGCTGAATGGCTTACAGGGTGTCCGTCAAGAAACAAACTGTTCTGCTTCCCCTGCTTGCTGTTTAATGGTGATTTTCCTTGGACAAGAGGAGTGATAGACTTGAAGCATCTGTCTGAAAAAATCAAGAAGCATGCACACACAAGAAAGCATATGGAAAATGTGACAAGACTGGGAATGTTGGGAGACACACCGATTGAGCAGCACATAAACAGTGCATACCGCCAAACAATACAGAAACACAATGAAGCAGTTGATAGGAATAGGCACATACTATCAAAAATAATTGATTGCATTCGTTTCTGTGGTGCTTTCGAACTGGCATTGCGAGGCCATGATGAATCAGAAGATTCCACAAATCCAGGAATATTCAAAGGCCTTGTGGATTTAATAGCAAGCATAGACAAGGAAATGGAAGCACATTTAGCAACTGCTACAGTCTTTAAGGGCACCTCTAAAACTATACAAAATGAACTCCTTGAGTGTATGCTCGAAATTATGAGAAGCCATATTGTCCAAGAGTTGCAAAACACAGACTTTGTGGCTATTCAGGCTGATGACACCACTGATGTGGACACACAAACACAGTCCGTATTAGTCTTTTGGTACCTGGACAATGACAATAATGTTGTGGAGAGGTTCTATGGTTTCACTCATTTAAGAGACTCTACTGCAGAAACCATTACTGCAGCTATACTGCGTCAACTGAACTTAATTTTTCCAGAGGTGCACCAAAAAAAAAACTTATTGCACAAAGCTATGATGGTGCGTCCGTAATGAGTGGAAGCCTTGGTGGAGTACAGAAAAGAATTAGAGATGTGTACCCTTATGCTCATTACGTGCACTGTTACGCCCACCAACTTAATCTTATTATGCAGCAGGCAGTATCAAAGGTCTCCGAGACACAAACTTTCTTTCAGGATGTAGGAGGCATGGCAGCATTCTTCTCACGTTCCCCAAAAGGAACGGAAGCACTTCAGGAGATTGTGGACAAAAGGGTTCCAAGGGGATCCTCAACTCGTTGGAACTTTAACATACGTACAGTCCAACTAATATATCAATATAGGGAGGACCTTGTGAAATGTTTTCAAACCATAGAAGCTAATGAAACCTTTGATTTCAAAACTCAAAGTGAAGCCCGTGGCTTTGCTAGAACACTAGAAGATAGAGAGTTTCAGTTCTTTCTGTTTTTATTTCAAGACATAATGTCAGCTGTCGAAAATGTATACAATCAGTTACAAGCACGAGAGATCGATACAGTCTCTGTGAAAAGAAATACCGCTATGTTTGTCGAGCGCATAAGCATAGTGAGAAATGAGGTTGACAATTTAGACAGCAAACTGCCAGAGGCTTCAACTTTTTCAAACCACAGGAAAAACATAACCACTCTGGTCCGAAATGCAAAGGAGATATGTGACATTGTAATTGTGCATGCACAAGAACGTTTTGCTTTCACAAAACATTTGGTGAGTGCCGCATTATTGGAAAGTCAAAACTTTGCAAAATATGGTGAAGCCTTCCCTGAGCATGCTCTGCATGAGGCTGTGGAAGCTTATCCTATGCTCAACCAAGAGAACCTCAAAACTGAGTTGACTGTACTGTACTCAATGCCTGTGTACCGAAAGGCCAGAGATGCCAGGTCTTTGCTTGCTTTAATTCATAAACTTAATATGGAAAAGACATTTACAGAGACAGTGGCTTTACTTAAAATTGTCATAACCACTCCTATAACAACAGCAGAGGCAGAACGATCTTTTTCCACCTTAAAGAGGATTAAGACATTCCTAAGGAACACCATGCTTCAGGAAAGACTAAATGCTTTGGCAATGCTCTCTATAGAGAGCAAGTTAGTTCAAAATATCTCAGACTTTAACGTTCAAGTAATTGAAAAGTTTGTTGCTCTTAAAGACAGACGTGCTGATTTTAGATACAAAAAGTAAACATATGTATGTTGAATGCTGCTAGTTTCCAAACACCTCTTTAGTTATTTGTTAAATAAAAAACACCTGTGAGGTACTCAGAAATGCATTATATCTCAAAGTCTGTTATGAAGCTCTGTGGTTATACTGAATAAGCAACTACCTATGTTATATGACATGATCTCTTTATTACTGTAATAACTGCACTTTCTTAATTGCTTTATTAACCTTTCTGCTTTCTCAAATTTGCTTGAAAATGCACAATTTTTCCACACTTTTTTCAAAATTTTCTCGGGGAGGGGGGACCCCCCGAACCTCTCTTATGTTGTTCGGGCTCACTCGCTACGCTTGCTTGGTATGCTGAAGTATGACAATCATTTTACGCCTCACCACTTTCAAATGTCACCATCCGCCACTGCATTAAGAGTATGCTCCGCAAGGTCATCTCGGAGACAGGGAGGGACTGGGACCAAAAACTGCCCCTGGTCCTCTTTGCCATCCGGACGCACGAGCAAAAGTCCACCGGATACTCTTCATTTGAATTGTTGTTCGGAAGAAAACCCCGAACGCTTCTAGACATGGCAGGAGAGCAATGGGAGGAGGAGGAGGAAGAAGGAAATTCCCTGACCCGCTACGCTGCTGACTTTAAGTCCACAATAACCAGACTATGGGGTATAGTACACGACAATATGGAGAGAGCCCAGGAAACACAAAAAAGGTATTATGACAGTAACAGTCAGATAAGGGACTTCAGTCCCGGCGACAAGGTGCTTCTTCTGCTCCCATCCTCCAAAAACAAACTGTTGACCCAATGACAAGGCCCCTATGTGATAGAAAAGAAGGTAACCCCAGTCGCCTATAGCTTCCTGTTACCCCGAAGAGCCGGAGGGAAGGAGATATATCATGTGAACCTCCTTAAAAAATGGGAGGAACCCACGGCGCCTAGGGCAACGGTTACACTCGCCCTCCTTGTAAACACAGATAAACATTTAGAGATTACCCTGGCACATACACAGGAATCCCACACCGAAACTGTTCCAACTGTGGGCGCCCTGTCCCCTTCACAAAAACTCCAACTGCTTTCCTTGTTACATGACTTCCCCTGCCTTTTTTCTTCCACTCCCGGGTTGACCACCCTGCTACATCATGACATTGTGTCACTGGACCGTACCATCGTAAAGCAAAAACCGTATCGCATTCCTGCAGCAAGAAGAGAAGCTGTAGAAAAAGAAGTAAAGGGCCATGCTGCAAGCCCACAAAATAGAGCCCTCCCAGAGTAATTGGTGCTCCCCAGTAGTAATCGTGCCCAAACCCAACGGCAGCCTACGCTTTTGCAAAGACTTCCGGCAGGTAAACTAGGTCACCGAATTTGACACCTACCCTATGCCCCAAATCGACGAGCTTATCGAAAGACTGGGAAAAGCTAAGTATATGTCAACCCTTGACCTTACAAAGGGGTATTGGCAAATCCCCTTGACCCCACAGGCCAGAGAAAAAACAGCGTTCGCAACCCCCTCAGGTCTGTATCAGTTTAGGGTACTACCCTTCGGCTTACACGGGGCTCCAGCGACATTCCAACAACTAATAGACAAGATTCTAAGGCCCCATCAGGAATATGCCGCAGCGTAACTTGACGATATCGTCATTTACAGCCCCACCTGGGAAGCCCACCTGCAACACCTAGCCGCTGTCTTATCAGCTATCCGAGCCGCTGGTCTCACTATAAATCCAAAGAAATCCCTATTGGTGACCAACTCTATCCAATACCTGGGATATACGATACAGGAAAGCCTCATAAAACCGCAAGTCAGCAAACTCGAAGCCATCAGGGCGATCCCTGCCCCCACTACAAAAAGGGACAAACATTCCTTCCTAGGTTTCATAGGGTACTACCGTAGGTCCATACCAAACATTTCTGCTCTGGCTAGTCCCATATCCGACCTCCTAACAAAAAAATGTCCATCCCGACTATCTACCTGGACTCATGAACATGAACATAGCTTTCAGGCCCTGAAGGATGCCATATGCTCAGCCCCTGTGTTACACTGTCCTGACTTTGATAAAACCTTTTTTCTACAAACAGATGCTTCAGGCCTAGGACTGGGCACCGTGCTCTATCAGCCTGACTCTGATGGTGACCTCAAGCCTCTCCTCTATCTCAGTAGGAAACTATTCCCCCAAGAGAGGCAGTACTCCACGATCAAAAAAGAATGCCTGGCAATAAAATGGGCAGTGGAGGCCCTACAATATTACCTACTGGGAAGAACATTTACTGTACTCACCGATCACGCCCCTCTCACATGGCTTGTAAAAAAGAAGAACACCAACCCACGGATTCTACGATAGTTCTTAACACTCTAACCATTTTCATTTCAGACAGTGCACATTCCGGGAGCCAGACAGATCAGCGCGGATTATCTGTCCCGTCATCCATTTACTGAATGGCCCCAACGTCCATTCCTAAGGGTGGAGGTCTGTGAGGAGGATGAGTATGGTGCGGACTGGAGGCAGCGGTCAGGCGAGCAAGCTCCTCCCATCCTGCCGACATCAGCGAGCAGGCTGGTCCCGATCGGAGTTCACTGGGAGGAGCCGGTGACATCAGCGGATGGGGATATCCCAGGAAGCAGACGCGGTGAGGCGCGGAAGCTGAATCGAGGGAGACAGGAGAAAGAGAAGGCGGAAGTGAGCGACAGAGGAGCAAAAGACGAGGACGGAACAAGCAGAATGACGAGGAGCACCAGTGAAGACAGCTGTACACTGCAAGAACCCGGCGGGCTGTTGCAGAGTAAAGACGCCCCGGGTCCCTACGCCACGGCCCTGGAGACGGGTCGTGGCCCAAGGCGAGTACTGCTCCGGAGGTCATTCTGGTGGGGTTGGTGGGGAAACACTGAGCAGTGAGGCGCACGGGTGACGGTTTTGAGCACACTTCACTCCCTCACGATCCCTTTTTTCCTATGATGGTAGCACAAGACAGTAGGAAGCCACGAGAGCCCGATAGTAATCCCGACCTGTTTTTTTTCTTTCCTCCCCCGGGCCCAAGAGAGAAAGAGACAGAAGCTCATAGTCCAGAAGAGGTCTGTCCTAGAAGGAAGAGAGAAGACCCCTGAAGGAGAAACAAGGAGAGGACGTTATCCCTGTTGCCTTGTGTTTTGTTTTGTTTATTTCCTTTGCTTCTGCGGCAGTGTCCTAGCAGTACTGTGGTTATGTCCACGACTCTCTCAAGGAGGGCCTACAACTGAGTCATAAATAAAAACCCAACTTCTCATCCCATGACTGCATCCTGAGGTCCCTCCCTTATTTTCCCATTTCGGTCACTCCACATCCTACAATACCTCTTATACATGCCCAAGGATACCTTTTATACATATCTCTTATTTAGGTGACAAGCATTGGCAATCATATAGGCCTTGCTTATACCTGAAATTATCTTTAAAGCCACAGATGACTTTGGACAACCAATAAATCTACATATAGAAAATTTGTCGCTAATATATCCATTTATACAATCATTAAATCATTTTTGCATTCACCAGTTTAGCACGGTTCAGTGAAACAGCCACACACACGAAACAAGCATATGAAAGATACATTAAAAGAATAAAAGGAGATAAAACAAATAAAGGAACCACCTAAACTTGTTTGGCATGTGTGTGCAATAAAAACATAAAATTAAACGTAGCAGTGGGTGGCCATCTTGCAATGGCATTGTGCATTTCATATCATTGTTTGAAAGTTCTAACATAACTGACACTTAGGAAGGAAGGTATTGGACATCTTGGAGCAAAACCTACAATGATACTTTGTGTACAAAAACATTTCAAGATGGCTGCTCAGCAAACATCACACTAGGTGGTGACCTACAAATGCTACATTGTATAGTTTAGCACCGTTGTATTGATCCAAGCTGGCCAACAACACACTTTTAAAGAGAGTGGCCCCCATTGGAGAATGCAAGAATGATAATGTAGAAAATTGCATTCAAAGCTGGCCTTCCATTTTAGAAATAGCATCAAGTGAGCAGTCTGATGGGAAGGAATTAAAAGGATACCTATAAAATGAAAATCAAAACACTAAAGGACTGGCCATCAGTCCAGCCATTGAACATCACTCATTTTGAGACAGATGTGCACATGATCAACAAAATGCCAGTACTCATGGGGCAATAAAGACAATGGTAGAAATGGGCTAACTAATTGCTCAATGAAGTTTGCTGTCACGGTTATAAACAGAATGCGAATGACACTCAGTCAGACAAAACAAGGCTGATCTAATGGCCCTCTATATAGCCATTTATTGAGTTGTTTTAAAAAAGAATTATTAGATGGGCCGGGCAGCCAGCTACATCTGGCAGGCCCTTAGTTATAGCAGCGATAAACGCTATGCAAATCTTCTACCTCCAATCGTGTGTCAAAGGAAGTAACCAGCACCATAATTCTTGCTTACTACAGAAGTCTGTGTGATCTATGTATCAAAATTCCTGTGTATAGCCATTCACACATTATTATTAATCAAACCTAAAAGACCTATTTGCTTTAACGTACGGTTTTCACAATAAATAAGTCATGCATATTGCCTTTGTTGTTATTTTTCACAATAAACATGTTAGGCATATGGCATCTGACATAACTTTCCCTAATGAACCAAAAAGGCCTATTACATTTATAATTGGCTCATCACCATACCCAAGGCAGATCTACTACATTAAGCACAAGCTTCCCTACAAGGTAAACATCAATGGGGGGCTGCACTTGGGGGGTACCTATGGTAACCCCCTACATTGCCATGCACAAGGTGGCAGGCACCGCGCAGTGCCTGCCACGTTGTGCATGGCAATGCACAACATGGCACTTTGGCATTGCAGCAGCACCCGCCACAATGTCAAAAATGCGGAATGCCAGGGTGGCGGTCGCATCCTAATTAGCAGCGTGGGACCGCCGCACGTCTGGTGGCCGGTCCCAGCACCGTTAGGGTGGCGGGCGTACTTCCTAATCACCCCCCAAGTAATACTATCGCGAAATGTGCTGCATAATGCCGCAAAATTTGCCTTTTCTAGCCACATAATTTACTCAACCCTGCTGCAGAATTTGGCTTTCCCTTGCCACCTAATTCCAGTGGCCCTGTGTACAAACATATTGCCAAGTACGCCTGTACACAGGCTCTGACATAGTGTAATAACAATGGGAGGATATGTGGCCTATAGATGTGACCTATCAGCTAAAGCTGTTAACTTTCGAATGGGGTTACCAGTCTTGAACCCCGGCCTCAGCTCAACGTTGTGTGATGACTTTACTGTGGACCTTTTCCTAAGCACTTCACAAACACTGTAATAATTGAATTTCGGACAATGGACAGGACAACCTGTTCGTAATAAGATAGAAAAACTGCTTCTTAAAATTGGAATGATGGGGTCGCATATTTCAACTATGACTAGTTCTGATATATCTGTACAGCCATCTGTTTAAATATTTTGTAATCACTCATCTGATTGACATAGAATTGTTAGTCAAATTAGTCGTATTTATTCGTGACACAGATATACCATTTTGCTTTGATATGCAGGGCTGTCCTGTGCGCCATCCAACATGATGTCCATATGTTTTTCTTCTTCAACTACTATTGCCTAATTATTATTCTTGCACAAATCAGCCATTATTAATATGGTCGCATCAATCGACCCGATTTGAAAGTGCCAGTGTGTGGGCTGTTTTTTTCTTTTTAGTTCCATCATAGGCCACGGACTTACAAAAAAGGACCTGCACACTGACCCGTTCAAGCCAGCTTATCTGTCAGTGCCATGCCAGTCATACACTGAATTAAATCCATGTAGTCTCTAAATGAATAATCTTTAAGGATCATTTCAAGCTTGACTTTTTACAACAACAGTAATCTGAGCTTCAACTAGGTATTTTAGTTTATGCACAAGAATGCTTTGTGTTGGTGAATATTCTTAAAATGTTGTGAGTGTCTTAGAATCATTGTATGTACTACACAAAATACATTTTTACAAAGTGTGTTTAAAAAAATTATCATAATTTTCCATAGAAATCATGAATTTATTTTTTGAAAATAATTGTTTTAATAAGCACAATGGAAAAATACAGTGTTTTTGTTATTGGCTAAATGTATGTGTCGATATTTTGGAATAAAGTTAAAGAGACTTAAAAATATATTAAATGTATTTTACTAAAGTTTCATTTGTTATGCATATAAAAATCAGATTTTTTTTTATGATCTCGTTACTTAGTTGTAAGAAAATGGGTTATTAGTTGGGGAAGAGGCTTGTCCTTCCCCAGTAAAATTTTCAAAATCCTGTTAATTCCAACACGCATGCTCATTAAATAAATGTAGCCTCAACCCTGCGTTAATGTGGCACAGAGCTGTCAGGCTTAGCTTAAGGAAAAGTGTGTACAGTATTGAGAAAAAACAAAACAAATAAAACTTCAAAACCCAATGAAATAAAAATTCAATAACCAATTTCTAAAAATATAAAACAATTTAATGAGAAAAATGACACCAAATTGACTGAAATCTAATAAACTGAACTGTCAAACATTGAGAACAGTAGGCATCAAACAAAAAGCAACACGCCAATCAGAAGTCACTGTTCGCAACTTACTAGAACCCAGGCACTATTTCAGGCTGACCGCAATGTAGCAGAGGTCAGATACCCAAAGCTGGCCGACCATTGAAGACTTCTGATTTAGTCTCAGAATTGGAAAACAATCCTCCTGTAGGACAGAGTTGCAGGTTGGATCTATTGAAATGCTCTCGAAGTCACAGAGCTATTGGGTGCGGTCTGGCAAAGGCACTTCTTTTGCAAGGAAAAGTGGGAATAATTCCAGTTTAATGGCTGCCCAAGTACTCTTATCAAAGAGATACTTTATGTGTCTTTGCCCGGTAAAGATTTCGACCGTTAGACACAGGGACTGATTTTGAGTATGGTGGGTGGAAGCTACTCTTTTGGGATGGTGGAGGACATTGCCTTCGCCAACTTTACAGGACCTCCGCCTGACATATGTAGAGCTGTCCGCCAGCCCCTTTGGCAGGAACTATCCTCATGGTGGCTCCTGTCAATGTAATAACAGTTTGATGGACAGCTACAGCAAACATGATGGCTACCCATCAAACTTTTACAAAGTTTTTCAATGTTCAAAAACTAACTCCCAAAGCAAGAGTTTATTTTCGAAAATGAAAACCCAATGACCACCACACCATGTGAGCAGTCACATTCTTTCCCAAACTGAGAGGAGACACATACCACACACCCAGGTCTTCCTGCCAAAAAACCTAAGCCATCGTTACTACTCTGGGAGCAGTTTTCACATATGATTATGGGGAAGCACTGGCAGAGTTTCAGTGGCTGGCAGGCTTACACTAATTTTACAGGAGATTCAGGCAGACAAAGTCTAACTTTTTTTTTTAACAATTACCTTTTCTAAATATATATTTTAAATCTGGCCTAATCAACATTGCAAATAACAGCCTCTAAATTACAACCCCAAAAAATCTTCTTTGACAGTTTATATCACCTCTACATCTTCTTTTATGGTGTATTTAAAACAAACAAATGCCTACATTTTTATTTTTAAAAAACTTAAAAATCAAAACAGTAGGTTATGGTCAACCATTCCATAAAATGCATTGATGCATATTTCTAAAATTGTTGAACGAACATCAACCTGTTATAAACATTTTCTATGGATTACATATAATGTTTATGAACATGCTTGGCCTAAAATATACTCAACAATAATTTTTACGTATGCTGCTGAACCAAACCGAGGCATTAGGAGTTTTTTCTTTTTGTTTCTTAAATAATTTTTTATTAATATAAGAGAAAGTACCGAATTAATAGTCAACATGAGGTGGAAAAGTTAGCATGATAAAAAGAACAGTATATTACACATGATGTAATCTAAAAAGGCATAAAAGGAAAAGAACCTTATGTATTAAAAGTGAATAGGAAGAATTAAAGGTACTTAATAAATCAAATAATGTTCTACTAATGATTTTACAATAAAAGGAGAGAGAAAGAAAGAGAGAAAAGAAAGGGGAAGAGAAGGAAGGAAAGAAAATAATAGAAAAGGGATTAGTATAAAGAAGGATGTGAGGATAAGTAAGAAGTAAAGGGAAGCCAGAGGAAATCAGATTTAATTTTCTGAGAGAGCGTTAACGAAGAGACAGTAGAGATTCTATGCTCATTACAAATAAGATTCCACCATGTTAAAATGCAAATTTGGGAATTATCTTTCCAACAAGTTAAAATAACTTTAAAAGCAAGAGCAATGAAAAGGTCAAAAAATTTTAGCTTAGAGGAGTTGTTAGAAAATTCATCAAACATGGAACCAAGGAAGACGTTTGAAAAGGCATTAAGGCGCCGATCACGATCCTGTAAAAACCGGGTACGAACCGTCGGTCGGAGCGTTTTCTCCGTACGACTCGTACCCGGTTGTAAAACTTTACAAACATGGAATTACGATTCGCACGGAAACACCATTTCCGTACGAATCGTAAAAAACACCGACCGACGAAAATAAACCTACAAATGCGATCCGGGAAAGCGCCGACCTGACGTCGGGACGCTCGCAGCCTGCCATTCACGAACCAGGAATTACGGTTCGCACCGACGTCATCCCGCACGGTGAATATTATCCGGCAGCCAAAAACTGCCGGGAAATCAGGACGACGCGAACAAGGAGTACCAGTACGCGACGGACAGACATGGACCCGAACCTACGTGTCATCTCGGCCCTCATAGCAGTCGACCTCCTCTACAGGTTACGACGCAGACGCCGCAGAGGGTCAGAACAACTAAGGGAGGGGGGAAAGTGGGGGGGGGTGGCAGGACCAGGGGCAGGCCACAAACCCCCCACCAAAGTCACACAGCACACATGCCCTGGACATACCTGACTCCCAGGCCCTGGTCACTACGAGGGGGTGGGGGCGTGTCCAGCTAAGCCAGCGACCGCCACTACGGAAGTTCTTGACGACGCGAACCGGCAACACAACCAGACAGGTACGTCCCGTACCCACGCCTTAAGAGCGTGGGTACGAGTCGTACCACACCCACACCTACGTCACCCCAACAATGGCGGGACGGCTCGTACCCACGTGGCAAAGGCCTGGGTACGGCCCGCACAAGCATCACATAGCGTGGGGACGGATATGACGGACCGTACCCCCACCCCGTATGCATGGAGCATACCCCCACCCCAACAGTGTAAGTACGACCCGTACCCCCACCCGCGTATGCAAGGAGCGTACCCCCCATGCCAACAGTGTAAGTACGACACGTACTCCCACCCGCCTATGCAAGGATCGTACCTCCAACCCCAACAGTGTAAGTAAATGTAAATGTGTGTGTACTTGTAAAGCGCACTATCACTCCTGTCGGAGTATCCTGGCGCTGAAGACCGCTGGGGAACCCGTCCTGGTTTTCCCTGTGAGATGGTCTCTTACTGGGTATCTCCAAGGTGAAACCAGGCATCCCCGGCGTCTGTGGGGGGCCGTTGTAGAGATGAGGCAAGCTTAATGCCCAGAGTTGCCGAGTGTGTTCCTGGTTAGAGTAGGTACCGAGGCGAGAATTATCGAGTCCGTTTTGACCCTGGTCCACGACCCTGCCGCGTCGGGAATTGAACCCTGGTCCCTGGCCGATTCTCTGCTTACGGGTCTGCCGCCTCTAACCAGTGAGCCACACCTCTCCACGACCCGTACCCCCACCCGCGTATGCAAGGAGCGGACCCCCCATGCCAACAGTGTAAGTACGACCCGTACCCCCACCCACGTATGCAAGGAGCGTACCCCCATGCCAACAGTGTAAGTACGACACAAACCCCCACCCGCGTATGCAAGGAGCGGACCCCCAACCCCAACAGTGTAAGTACGACCCGTACCCCCACCCGCGTACGTATGGAGTACGCCCCCACCCCAACAGTGTAAGTACGACCCGTACCCCCACCCGCGTACGTATGGAGCGTACCCCCACCCCAACAGTGTAAGTACGATCCGTACCCTCACCTCGAATGCATGGAGCGTACCCCCACCCCAACAGTGTAAGTACGACACGTACCCTCACCCGCGGACGTATGGAGCGTACCCCCCACCCCAACAGTGTAAGTACGACACGTACCCCCACCTCGAATGCATGGAGCGTACCCACATCCATGTATGTCATGAGCGTACATATTGTGAAATAGGAGGGGTGTGTGCAGAGTCCCCCCAGCAGTGCCCAGAGACAGGAGGGGTGGGTGCCTAACACTCCCAGCAGTGCCCAGAGACAGGAGGGGTGGGTGCCTAACACTCCCAGCAGTGCCCTGAGACAGGAGGGGTGGGGGCCTATCACTCCCAGCAGTGCCCAGAGACAGGAGGGGTGGGTGCAGAGTCCTCCCAGCAGTGCCCAGAGACAGGAGGGGCGGTTGCAGAGTCCTCCCAGCAGTGCCCAGAGACAGGAGGGGTGGGTGCCTAACACTCCCAGCAGTGCCCTGAGACAGGAGGGGTGGGGGCCTATCACTCCCAGCAGTGCCCAGAGACAGGAGGGGTGGGTGCAGAGTCCTCCCAGCAGTGCCCAGAGACAGGAGGGGTGGGTGCCTAACACTCCCAGCAGTGCCCTGAGACAGGAGGGGTGAGGGCCTATCACTCCCAGCAGTGCCCAGAGACAGGAGGGGTGGGTGCAGAGTCCTCCCAGCAGTGCCCTGAGACAGGAGGGGTGGTGCAGAGTCCTCCCAGCAGTGCCCTGAGACAGGAGGGGTGGGTGCAGAGTCCTCCCAGCAGTGCCCAGAGACAGGAGGGGTGGGTGCCTAACACTCCCAGCAGTGCCCAGAGACAGGAGGGGTGGGTGCCTATCACTCCCAGCAGTGCCCAGAGACAGGAGGGGTGGTTGCAGAGTCCTCCCAGCAGTGCCCAGAGACAGGAGGGGTGGGTGCCTAACACTCCCAGCAGTGCCCTGAGACAGGAGGGGTGGGGGCCTATCACTCCCAGCAGTGCCCAGAGACAGGAGGGGTGGGTGCAGAGTCCTCCCAGCAGTGCCCAGAGACAGGAGGGGTGGGTGCAGAGTCCTCCCAGCAGTGCCCTGAGACAGGAGGGGTGGGTGCAGCGTCCTCCCAGCAGTGCCCAGAGAGAGAAGGGGTGGGTGCAGAGTCCTCCCAGCAGTGCCCTGAGACAGGAGGGGTGGGTGCAGAGTCCTCCCAGCAGTGCCCAGAGACAGGAGGGGTGGGTGCAGAGTCCTCCCAGCAGTGCCCTGAGACAGGAAGGGTGGGTGCAGAGTCCTCCCAGCAGTGCCCTGAGACAGGAGGGGTGGGTGCAGAGTCCTCCCAGCAGTGCCCAGAGACAGGAGGGGTGGGTGCCTAACACTCCCAGCAGTGTCCTGAGACAGGAGGGGTGGGTGCCTAACACTCCCAGCAGTGTCCTGAGACAGGAGGGGTGGGGGCCTATCACTCCCAGCAGTGCCCAGAGACAGGAGGGGTGGGTGCAGAGTCCTCCCAGCAGTGCCCAGAGACAGGAGGGGTGGGTGCCTAACACTCCCAGCAGTGCCCTGAGAAAGGAGGGGTGGGGGCCTATCACTCCCAGCAGTGCCCAGAGACAGGAGGGGTGGGTGCAGAGTCCTCCCAGCAGTGCCCAGAGACAGGAGGGGTGGGTGCCTAACACTCCCAGCAGTGCCCTGAGACAGGAGGGGTGGGGGCCTATCACTCCCAGCAGTGCCCAGAGACAGGAGGGGTGGGTGCAGAGTCCTCCCAGCAGTGCCCAGAGACAGGAGGGGTGTGTGCAGAGTCCTCCCAGCAGTGCCCTGAGACAGGTGGGGTGGGTGCAGAGTCCTCCCAGCAGTGCCCTGAGACAGGAGGGGTGGGTGCAGAGTCCCCCCAGCCTTGCCGAGAGACAGGAGGGGTGGTTGCAGAGTCCTCCCAGCAGTGCCCAGAGACAGGAGGGGTGGTTGCAGAGTCCTCCCAGCAGTGCCCAGAGACAGGAGGGGTGGTTGCAGAGTCCTCCCAGCAGTGCCCTGAGACAGGAGGGGTGGGTGCCTAACACTCCCAGCAGTGCCCATGGAACGCAAAGGGTGAAGTAGCCACAGATACCATGCCCACAAAGGTCAGTCAGGTGCACAAAGACCCTGCAGTACATGTACCACATGTGTGCGAGGCTGGGAGTATACGCATGCATAGGGCCAAAAAGAAAACATGTACACATGAAGTCATGTCAATAGTCCACATACACAAGTACAATGACTACCAAGGATGCCACGAATGATGCAGGTGGAGAATGGCTCAGCATGCATGTGCAAAGTTGAAGGAGTCCGTCACACACCAGGCTAATGTACACACAGCTCGGCGCTAAATATTGTGAACACCCTGCAGGGAAGAAGTCAGGGTAGACAGAGGAAGGAAAACACCTTGGGACAATAGCAACATGCAGCAACTGCTTACATGAATTGAGAACGCTAGCTAACACCGTGTGATGGCACACAGATCCCATGGTCCCCCCTATGAGCAGCACACTACTACATTTCCCACACACCCAACACATGAACACCACCCACAACCATGTAGCAGCCCCACCGACAGCAATGCCAGCAAAGCAGGAGTGTTCCAAGGGCAAAAAATAAATAGCTTTATTCAGCATGATCCAAAAACTGGTATGTAGTAAGTTCAATATTTACAAAGCCCATAGGGCAGTCCAGGAGTCACAGCTGGATGGGGGACACAGTGGAATGCGTGTCCCCTAGCTTGCCTGCACAGTTACAAGCCGTTGTCTTCCACAGGGGTGAGGGCATCAAGTGGGGGGGAAGGAACAGGCACCGCAGGGACAGGAGGGCGAAGGGTAGGTGACGTGGGTGCAGGGATGGAGGACTCCACCACAGGGGGTGGGACAGGGCCAAAGGTGGATTCTAGGAGCGCGCTGCACACCTCGGCAAGGTCCTCCAGGGACTCCCCTGCACCCGAAGGAACCACAGGCCCCAAGGAGGGGGGGGGGGGGTCAGAGGGATGGGTCGCAGCACCACTGGGGGAGGGTGTGGACAGGGGGGGGGGACTCAAGCACCCTGACCGTGGACTTCCTTGACCGCTTGCGGGGTGGTGTCACTGTGGGGCTCAGGGACAGAGCGGCCATGAAGGAGTCTTTGGGGGAGATGTGGCCAGGAGAGCTGAGGGGAGGGGATTTGGAGGGAGTGGATTGGGTGGAATGCGGACTCCCACTCTGGCTGCGTGTCACACGTTTGCCCCCCGACCCAGTGGGTGTGCCTACTTCACCCTGTGTGTGCGTGTCAGGAGGTGTGCGGCGGACCTTCCCTGCTGGTGTGGTGCCTGTGTCTGTTGTGGTGGGTGCATGCTTACGTCTGTGTGTATGTGGGACAGGCATGGGAGTGGGAAGTGTGGAAGGAGCAGGGGTAGGGGGTGGGACGTAGCGCTGCAGGAGACCCACTGCTGCAATCAGTGTGGAGTCTATGGACCTCAGCAAGTTGCGTTGGTCAGCCTGCGATGAATGAATGCCCTCCATGTTGTTGAGGACCTGGCTGTGGCCATGGAGGACATTAAGGATCGCAGTCTGACCAATCTGCAACTGCCGCTGGATGTCCACAGACTCAGCATTGGCGGCAGCAGTGGAGACAGGGGCAGGGGGTGCGGTGCCTGGCAGGAAGGAGACATGTGGTGACCGGGCACGTTGGGAAGGGACACGAGCAAGTGGGAGGCGGCTGATGCCAATGGAGGGGGCGGTGCGAGATGTAGGGCTGCTGTCAGATGGTGGTGCAGCCACCGCCCACTCGGAGAGATCATCCTCGGACCCGTCAGCTTCATACTCTGTTGTGCCAGTCGACAGGTCCCCGGGTTCACTCTCCTC
Organism: Triturus cristatus; assembly: GCF_964204655.1. Lineage (NCBI taxonomy): Eukaryota > Metazoa > Chordata > Amphibia > Caudata > Salamandridae > Triturus > Triturus cristatus. The sequence goes on along the minus strand of NC_140580.1, from coordinate 872,834,057 downwards.
CGCCTCTGTCCCACTCGAAGTGCCAGGCACGATGCCACCGCTGGCACTGGTGCTCGGTCCCTCCGCGCCGTCTGTGTCCATGTCTCCCTCCGTGTCCCCCGACGATGCTGTGGGCAGGGTGAAGAGACAGAAAATAATCATACACCTGTTTACATATGTCACATGAGTCAAATCTACTTAGGTCACAGTGCAAAGCCTGAAACTAAGGAAGAGTTACAACTACAAAACAAGGTACATATGTAGGCCCTGCAAGACACAGTTGTGTGACCCACCATGCCATGGAAAAACTATGGAGAGCATGACACAATAGCAAATGAGATGACATGGAATTTTGACTGAGGAGCAAGGCCCTGGGGACAATCCAGCACTGCATCTGCACCACACAGCGTGGCAGGCAATAGGGATGAGCAGGGACCACATCCAGGAACTAGAGGCACATGCAGCATAGGTAATACTGATAACATGCCCACCCGACTGGCACAATGCACCTTGAGTGTATGTCCAGACAAACATCACACACTGGCCAGTCCTAGCAAGGAGATGACAGGTCTTGACATGTAGGCCATGCCCCCACCACCCACCCCCTACATGAGACAAATCTGTGGAGACACAGGAAGCACTTACATCTCTTAGTCAGGGTGAAATACACATGGGATGCAAAACTTCAAAATTGCACACAAACTACCTAAGGTGCGGCAGTCCAAATTATCATGTACAAATGGGCATCATCAGATGATTGCAACAAGACACAAAGGCAATGGCCACCGTGAGTATGTAATAGGAAAATCAGGTCAGGCTGTACAGTGGACACTTGTAATACATCTCACGTCAATATACATGGTGCCAGGGGACAATGGCACAGAGCACAACCTATGCTGTAGACACAGAGATTGTCGACATTCTCGGATTACACACATGAGACCTAGGAAAAGATGCCCCTGGGGACAGTAGTGGCCACACAACTCCATGCTCCTGAATGGGAATGACTGCAACACACGCTAACATCCCTGCACTATGCGTAACGCACAATCATGCACATCATGTCACAGGCCACCACATGGGACATGCCTGCTGGAAGGCCTCGCACTCGAGAGATTAACTCCCATGTCTGGAATCAGCATTAGTGCCAACTTACATGGAACCCACAAGTCCAGAACTGGACAGGGCACAGGCAAGGTCACTAAACCTGTTACACACCACCCCCACACATTATGCTGCAGGCATTGTACACTTGGAGAAGGTGTCAGGCTACATCACTTTGTGATGGAGTGACTACACAGAGACCAGGGAACACATTGCAAGGTGGGGAAGGGAGGCAGGAGAGCCCTGCAACACTGTGGGTAACAGGATCTGCACAGCACCATAAACCCTGGAAGTGTATCCATGGAACAGTGCACTTACAAATGCTGGTGAAACACAACAAACACACACATGTACCTACCCCCTTCCGGCTGCTGCATCTCCTGTAGGCGCCTGTCCAAGTCAGGAAAGACCACCGCCAGCACACGTTTCTGGATGTGGGAGAGACGGCGGCGCCCGCGGTTCTTATGGCTCTCAGGTGAGTCCCCCAGCAGGACCCGTGCGATCCTCCGCGTCCAGCACCGGATATCCTGCCAGCGTTTTCTCACCTGGGACAGGCGCCGCTTCCGACCATCCGCACTCCTCACGGCGCTGACGGCGTCCAGCCATATCTTCTCCTTGGCAGAGGCGTCTACCTGTGAGGATGGACAAGTGACACTACATCAATACACCTGGCACATGTCACAGGGACACAGATTAGAACACATTTGCTGTTTACAACAAGGCATAGTATGCATCCAACGCATTGCACCTTTGTCATAGGGACATGATCCTCTTGGGGAAGGCCAAAAGCAGTACGTGCCATTGAAAGGACACAGGTGGAATGAGGGCAACTACACAATCAATTATCCAGGCCCACACTGTGCATCACACCCACCCCTCCTGTCTCAGGGCACTGCTGGGAGGACTCTGCACACACCCCTCCTGTCTCAGGGCACTGCTGGGAGGACTCTGCACACACCCCTCCTGTCTCAGGGCACTGCTGGGAGGACTCTGCACACACCCCTCCTGTCTCAGGGCACTGCTGGGAGTGATAGGCCCCCACCCCCCCTGTCTCAGGGCACTGCTGGGAGTGATAGGCCCCCACCCCTCCTGTCTCAGGGCACTGCTGGGAGTAATAGGCCCCCACCCCCCCTGTCTCAGGGCACTTCTGGGAGGACTCTGCACACACCCCTCCTGTCTCAGGGCACTGCTGGGAGGACTCTGCACACACCCCTCCTGTCTCAGGGCACTGCTGGGAGTGATAGGCCCCCACCCCTCCTGTCTCAGGGCACTGCTGGGAGTGATAGGCCCCCACCCCTCCTGTCTCAGGGCACTGCTGGGAGGACTCTGCAACCACCCCTCCTGTCTCTGGGCACTGCTGGGAGTGATAGGCCCCTACCCCTCCTGTCTCAGGGCACTGCTGGGAGGACTCTGCACACACCCCTCCTGTCTCAGGGCACTGCTGGGAGGACTCTGCACACACCCCTCCTGTCTCAGGGCACTGCTGGGAGTGATAGGCCCCCACCCCCCCTGTCTCAGGGCACTGCTGGGAGTGATAGGCCCCCACCCCTCCTGTCTCAGGGCACTGCTGGGAGACATCAGGCATTCCCCCCCTGGGACCCCCCCTACAGTACATTGCATGTGTGTCACACCTGGACACAATGGCAGAAGTCACAGTCACTAAAAAGGGACACAGTCTGTGCCAGTGGACACTGCACTCACCTGATAACCTGGTCGCCCATACAGCATGGGGTACCATGGGAGGATCACATCCACCAAAGCCATGTTCTCCTCCAGGGTGAATGGCTGTGAGCTCTCCACAGACCTTGACATGGTTCCAGGGAATCAGTAGCAGCAGCTGGGTCGTGGAATACAGAGATGTGCAGGCAAGTGCTCCCTCATGGGACCTGGCTGCCTTATATCTGCCTTGCTGGCCCATCTCATGCACAGGAGTACAGAGTGATTGGTCACTGACATTAGCATCCTATGTTTCCTCCAATCCCTTCAAACCTAGCAGTCTGTGGGTTCTCAATCAGTTTTTTTCTCCTGCATGATGTCAGCCCCACAAACACATTGCAACAAAGTAGATTCATTCCAACTGACTTCTGCCGTGCAGCTTCCTGAACAAATTCAAAATTTGAACTTGGTCTCCATGACAACCAGCATGCATGTAGGCCGCAATACTTGTCCCTCATGTGTCCCCTATGTAATTTGGAGCTTCACACACAGGTACGGTGCGTTCCGGGGCCCTAGGGCACCCCAAATGCATAGCAACGGCCCGTACACGCGTGCCCACGTTCACTATCACTCTGGGTGTCCTCGCGTATGCGTACTCGTAGTGGTACGGGCCGTACACGCGCCTGTACGCTCCATATCACTATGGGTGTTCTCGCGTATGCGTACACGTAGTGATAGGGAGCGTACAGGCGTGTGTACGGTCCGTACCACTACGAGTACGCATACACAAGAACACCCATAGTGATATGGAGCGTACAGGTGCGTGTACGGCCCGTACCACTACGAGTACGCATACGCGAGGACACCCATAGTGGTAGGGCCGTACACGCGCCTGTACGCTCCATATCACTATGGGTGTTCGCGCGTATGCGTACACGTAGTGATAGGGAGCGTACAGGCGTGTGTACGGTCCGTACCACTACGAGTACGCATACGCGAGGACACCCATAGTGGTAGGGCCGTACACGCGCCTGTACGCTCCATATCACTATGGGTGTTCTCGCGTATGCGTACACGTAGTGATAGGGAGCGTACAGGCGTGTGTACGGTCCGTACCACTACGAGTACGCATACGCAAGAACACCCATAGTGATATGGAGCGTACAGGCGCGTGTACGGCCCGTACCACTACGAGTACGCATATGAGAGGACACCCAGAGTGGTAGGGCCGTACACGCGCCTGTACGCTCCATATCACTATGGGTGTTCGCGCGTATGCGTACACGTAGTGATAGGGAGCGTACAGGCGTGTGTACGGTCCGTACCACTACGAGAACGCATACGCGAGGACACCCATAGTGGTAGGGCCGTACACGCGCCTGTACGCTCCATATCACTATGGGTGTTCTTGCGTATGCGTACTCGTAGTGGTACGGACCATACACATGCCTGTACGCTCACCATCACGATGGGTACACATACGGCAGCACTCCCATAGTGATATTGGAACGTACACAGGCCCTCTTAGCAGCAGTACGGCGGTTTTCACACATCACAGTGGTGACAGGCAGCACACAGGAAGGAATAGGGCGGACATACTTGTCCATGGATGGACATCAAGGCATTGTCTGTGCATTACTACATGTGTGGGGCACAGGTGTGACAGGCTGTGATGTGGAACATGACTCCTGAGTCGAGAAGGCACCAGATGTATGATGAGATGTGTACAGATGTAATGTGTGACGGTGCAATGTGTGGCAGGCATGCCCTTGACTCCTTTGACATGTGTGCATGTCGTACTGCACACTTGGGATGAGCGTCACTGGCATGGCACGGACACCAACACACGGAAGTGTCCCCTGATGCCCGGTACAGGGGTTACCACACCTGACTTGTCACTACCCACGGTGCACGATGTGACTATGTCATGTATGTGTGGGGGCTTCCCATTAGGTTGATGTTGGAGCACCCTCAAAAGCTGCAGCTGTTGCAGCAACCATCATGTGTATGTGTGTAGATTTACATTGGACACTGTTCCGCACACCATGCCACATGTGGTATCGGATGTGAGGTGTGTATGTATGCATGGGACACGGAGTAGCGTGACAAGGACATGTCTGCATCCTCTCAATGAATGTGTGGTGAGTCATGACATGTGCACCTTCATGGCAAGGTGTGTGGGCTGTCCTAGTGTAATGTCATGTGACCTGTGGCTCTAGTGTTCCGCTACCAGTCTCTGCAATCGGCATCCTACTTCTGCTGATGTGTGGGTGTATGTCACTCCTGTGTTGCGTCTGGCTGTTCACTTGCACTGGGACACAGCTAATCCCATGGCATGGCATGTGGAGGTTCTCAATCTCCGTGTGTAGCTGGGTCTTGGTAGGAGTGTCAGCTGCCAGCCATATGTGTCCAGGGCATGTGGCACATACCTGACTCCGTATGTAGCATATGTGTATAGACAGATTAACATGTGCTCAGTACAAATTATTTGGTGTTGTGGGGCACTCACTCTTCCGTGTCACTTCCAAATTCCTGCAGAGGGCCGCCTCTTCCCCAAGCAATTCCGGACTTGGCTGCCATGCGGGAGAATGATCGTATCCGGTGCTACCGCTTCCCCCAACGGTTGATTCTGGAGTTGACGGCGAGACTGGCACCACACCTGCAACCGCTGCACAGGTATCCTACGGCACTGACACCCAAGCTGAAGGTAATGGCAGCCCTACATTTTCTAGCCACGGGTACCTTTCAAAATACCATAGCTCATGTTGGTGGCATGTCCCAGAGCATGTTCTGCCGTGTGCTGCATGATTTCTTAGAGGCCATGTTGATTCACCTGGATGACTTCATCAAGTTCCCAACCCCGGAACAGTTGACTGGGGTCAAGCGTGGATTCTATGCCCTGGGAGGGATGCCCCATGTCATTGGGTCCATAGATGGGACACATGTAGCTTTGGTACCACCACATGCACGGGAGGTAGCGTACCGCAATCGGAAGCACTACCACTCCATCAATGCCCTTGTGGTGTGTCTGTCCAACATGGTGATTTCACATGTCTGTGCTCGTTTTTCCAGGATCAGCACACGATGCCTACATCATGAGGCGTAGCAGGGTGCCTGAAATGATGATGCAGCTGCGCAACGAACGAGCATGTGTTGTTGGTGGGTACAGTCTGTCTGTCTTGTATTTTGCATAGCCTACCAGCACGACCACTTCACCAGTTCTAACGATGTCCATGTGCTTCCCATGTAGGGGACGCTGGCTATCCCAACATGCCATGGCTGCTCACACCTCTCCGCAACCCCATCACGCCGGCCCAGCTCCGCTACAACACCGCCCATGGCCGGACAAGGCGAGTGATAGAGAGGACGTTTGGCCTGCTGAAGAGCCGATTTAGGTGCCTCCACAAGACCGGCGGCGCGCTCCCATATGCCCCTGCGAAGGTCTGCAAAATCTTCATGGTCTGCTGCATGCTGCACAACATGGCAGTTGAGAAAGCTGTGCCACTCATCCTGGATCAAGATGACGAGGACCATCCACCCGTGGAGGACGAAGGGCTTGGCAATGGGGCTAGTGATGTGGAGGATGTGGAGCCGCAAGAGGACATCCGGACTCGGCTCATACGCGACTTCTTTGCTTAGTGGTGAGTACCAGTGTCTGAGTGTGCACACATTGCTCCACGTGTGGCATGTGTTGTGATGTGTGTCTCCACCTGCATGTATGGCACGTGAGTCAGAGGTGTGTGTGGGTGTGTCACTGGAGTGATGGTGGCAGTGATGGTTGTATTTCCCCAGTCATAATTGTGAACTAGCATGTTGTCATCCATACATGTGTCGAGTACATGCACATGCAAGTGGCTGTGCTTTTTGTGGCTGACTTCTTGTGTGTCTCTCATCCCCAGGTACTTGCGCATGCCGTCTGCTGGTTGCATTGTTGTGGCACTGCTATTCCTCATGTACACGTCATCGTGTGCTGACTCAGCGTTACACGCACGGACAAGTTTGGAAGTCTCCTTAGGGTAAGGGATGCATCAGGGGTGTATTGGGTGTGGCAGTTGTTCACGATGTATGCACACTGCCCCTGTCGATGTTTGGTTCCTCTGCAGACATGTCGCATCACCATGGTGCACATGACATGCAGCTGGGTACACCTGAATAGATGGTCAGACTTGTTGACAGTCATCAGTGATGGGATAGTGGATTGTGATGATGGCATCAATGTGTGTAACACTGCCCTCGGACACATACGGTTTGCATAGGGTTGACATGCTGTGGGACTTCCACATCAGCTGATCAATAGTGTATGGCAGGCTCTCCGTGAGCAGCTGTGGGTGTTTAGCTGTTAGCCGACGCTTGTGTGCCAGTTCCATGGCTATCACGCATTTGTGCTGCAGAAGGGGGATGCCAGTGTTGGACCCACATGTTACTCCACATGAAGTGTTCATGTGTACTTCAAGTTGCCTCTGCAATCCCGAGAACATGACTAATAAAGGTGTCCCTATGCCTCCAAGGTGCCTCTTCTCTGTCAATGCTGGTGTGTTGCCACGGTGCATCCTGCATGTCTGGCATGGTTTTCCCTGATAGTGGCTATGTGTCTATGTGTCGAGTGGCAAGATGCAAGCTGTTTGTGTGGGATTAGACTGTGTATTGTGCATGATGTCCATGACTGTGTGGGTATTGTGACATGTGCCATCCCCATGCATCCAACGTTGGCCAGGCCCCCATTATGTGCATCCACCGGACTCAAGCTTGCAGGACATGGTTCTGCCACCTGTATACACATACCTGGGTGCCCCCCAGGACACTGGACATGATCCCTGACCTCTGCGCATGACTGTTGCTGTACTCAATATGTCTGTCAGCACGGTTGTGCGGCCACCCCCTCAGCTGGTTGGGCCCATCACGGGTGTGTATGGTGCTCCATGTCTGTCTTGCCTAATACACTGTGACCCGTGTGTCCTGTGCCAGTCTCATGCCCCAGGGTGTGGATGGTTGAAGTCAAAAGAGAACTCAGGCATGGTTAGACTTTACAAGACACATGTAAGGTAATAATGCAACCAGCAGGCATCTTCTCATCATGGTGTGACTTTTTATTTTAGGGGGGGGGGGGGGGTATGACATGAGGGGAGTTCCGGGTGTTTGGAATCCAAAGTTCAGTAGGTGAGTTGGTGTCCTTGCCATTGGAAATCCTCAGAGTCCATGCCACAGTCTTTGTCAACATTGGTCAGACGGTGACCAGCAAGGCCATGTGGCAGAGAATGTCTTTTGATGCTGTGATGCTGTTGCTCCAGTGGGTCAGGTGCCAGGCCAGGTGTCCTGGGAGATGGTGATGTAGCGCCGACCCTCACGGTTGTTTCCGTGGACGACCCGGCCTCCTGCGGGGACCCTCAGAAGCAGGCCGTGACGACGTCTGGGATGCTCCATCGGATGTTTCCTCCTCCTCCTGATCCCTCCCTGTGGGTGGTGATGTTCTCCGCCTTCTGGCACAGGGAGGGTTGCCCATGTTGTCGGCCATCCGACGGAGTGTATCGTGAATTCCCGTGTACGCCGTCACGAGCTCAGCCTGTCCGTCCTCCATCCTCCGTTGGTGTTGCAGTAGACAGGCATGTAGCTCCGCATGTTGCTGGGCCTGCTGGGTCTTGATCCCCTCGAGGACGGACACAACCTGGGCCAGGCCCGTGGTGTCCTGCTGGTATGTGTCCAGGATGTTTCGGACATGGGAAAATACCGGGTCCCCAGCCAACTGGTCAGGCTGGCGCCTCCGCCGTCCTCCACTCCCACCACCCCTGCCCACTTGCACCTGGCCTGCCCTTGTGGGCACATCGGGTCTCCGGGACCCCTGAGGGGTGGCATTGGCGTTGTCGCCTGCCTCCTCCTGGGTGCCCGGGACACCGTGTCCCTCCTGGCCAGCCTGGCTGCTTTGTGGTGGTGGGGCAGGGATCCTGGGTGTCTCCTGGGATGTGGCAGGAGTGGGGGTGGTGGTTGGCCCCGTTGTACCTGACGCAGGTGCTGCAGGTGGTTGGACACCAGAGGTGCCAGGTTGGTCGGGGTTGTCCACAGAGTGGTGAGAGTCATCGCTGCCGGTGGGATCGGGCTCCCGCAGATCCGGGTCCTGTGAGTCTTCCCCCCCAGTGTTGGGGGGTGAATCACGAGGTTGACCTGTGTGTGAGAGAGACAATGTTAATTTTGGTCCATGCAACATCCATGTTTCATCAGTTTCAAAGTTGGCACATTTCCTCTTGGAATTAGGATCTGTCTTGCATTCCACTCACAGTGCACTTGTGCATGGGTGTGTCCCTTGGGCACCACTTTGGCCCCTTTAACTATGTGTGGCACTGTCTTACTTGCTGCGTCAAGTGTGACTGCAGTCAGCAGTGGAGTGGGCAGGTGTGGCGAGCCATGCATTGGCGCCTTCCCTGTAGCACTGTACATGTGCACATGGAGTGGATCCACACACTTACATCATGCAGGTAGCTGTCGTTGTGCTCGTGAACAGGTTGTTACATGGCCCTGTGTTTTGCCATGGAGAAGAGGGGGGGTTCTGGCACTGGCCACCCTTGGCTACATGCACGCAGTCTACCTGCTGACGAGCAGACATTCCCACACACCACACGGCTGATTTGCTCTCCCTGTGTCTCCCTCCCTCTCTGTCCCCCTCTCCCTCCCTCTGTGTGTCAGCCTCCTCCCTCCCTCTCTGTCCCCCTCTCCCTCCCTCTCTGTCCCCCTTTCCCTCCCTCTCTGTCCCCCTCTCCCTCCCTCTCTGTCCCCCTCTCCCTCCCTGTCCCCCTCTCCCTCCCTCCGTGTGTCAGCCTCCTCCCTCTGTCCGTCTCCCTGTGTCTCCCTCCCTCTCTGTCCCCCTCTCCCTCCCTCCGTGTGTCAGCCTCCTCCCTCTGTCCGTCTCCCTGTGTCTCCCTCCCTCTCTGTCCCCCTCTCCCTCCCTCTCTGTCCCCCTCTCCCTCCCTCTGTGTGTCAGCCTCCTCCCTCTGTCCGTGTCCCTGTGTCTCCCTCCCTCTCTGTCCCCCTCTCCCTCCCTCTGTGTGTCACCCTCTGTCACCTCAGCCCAGCTGCCTGGGCACACACTGTTAGCAGATCTTTGAATGGCCCTTGGATTGTTGATGTGAGTTTGTTTCTGATCTCCAGGCACCCATTGGGTGTAGTGTGTGTCTCTGCGCTGCTGCTGTGGTGGTGTGTGCTGCCACTCTTTCACAATGTTGGCTGTTCATTAGCTGCTGTCATGTGCAAAACAGTGCCTTCACCCCCATGTGTTGATGCAAGGCGTCCGCCATTTGCTGGCGAGTCTTTCCTGTGTGGGGACACAGTGTTTGTCTGGCTGTGACCTAGGCCATATGGGCAGAGGGCATTGTTGTCTGCTTCTGAGTTGCACTATGTGAATTTTGGGGCCCACCCTCCCGCCATCCGGGTTACCGTGTCATGTGTTGGTGTCTTCTGTGGCCTGTGACTTGACATTGTCCAGCTGGGTGCATGGGGCATGGTGGCGGCAGTGGCATGTGCGTGTTCATGGAGTGTGTTTGAGTCATGCGATAGGTTGGGGTGGTTGCGTGCCTGTTAGTGATTTTGGTTGTGGATGACGTTCCCCCCATGTGAGGTGCGTTGTTTGTGTACTCACCCGGGTCTCGGAGTCCTCCTAATCCTTCGACTGCCTCCACCGGCTGTATGGCCATCACCCTCTCCTCCCAGGGCTGGTAGTGTACGGGTCTGCGGGAGGGCCCTCCTCCAGTGGCGTTGGCCTGGTTGTGTTCCTCCAGCATCTTGGCTCGGACCCTCCTCCGCAGATCGTACCACCTGGCTTGGCATTCCTGCCTGGTCCTTCTGGTGTCCCCAACAGCATTCACAGCATCGATGATGGTCTGCCACATGGCTGTTTTTGCTGCCATGCTGGTCTGTCTGACCAATGTTTCAAAGAGCTGTGGCTCGACTCTGAGGATTTCATCGACAAGGACCTCCAACTCTCGGTTACTGAACTTTGGATTCTTGGTAGTGGGCATGGTGAGGGGTGTGGGTGTGGATGGTGGGGGGGGGGGGGTGTGGATGGTTGTGGGTGTGTGGGTGTGGTTGTGCAGGTGTGTGTGTGTGTGTGAATGTGATGAGGGGGTGTTTGTGAAGGTGGTTGTGTGAAGGTGTGCAAGTGTAAGGTGTGGTGAAGCTTGTAGTATGGTGCTGTAGGTTGCATGTGGTGTCTGGCAGCAGTGAGTCTGTTGCAAAGGCTCATGGTTTGTGTGTGTGGGCCCTTTTTATTGGTCCATTGGTGGGTGTGGCTGGGTTTGAAGTTTGGGTGGGTGTGTTATAAGGAGTGGTGGTGTTTTGGGCCTCTGTTTGTTTTTGGCAGTTGCAGGTCAGTGAATGTGTTTTTTTAGTGTTTGTTGGACATGTTTTGTGGCTTTGTGCCATTCGAATGGTGTATTATTGTGTTGTTTTGGTTTGTACTGGTTGTGTACGTGCGTTTTTAGCATGTGTACGGTGTGTACATGGGCCATTTGGTTGTACGGTGCTGTCCTTGTGTGTGGCTTGGTACGACTCGTACATGCGGTTATGATGTTGGGGCCTGGGGTGCGCTCCGTACTTAGGAGGTTGTGGTGGGGGTGCGACTCTGATTATAGGGGTGTACATACACGGTGGTACGACGCGTACAGGGGTGGGGGTACGACTCGAACGTACAGGGGTGTACATACACGGGGGTACGACATGTACACGGGTGGGGGTACTACTCGAACGTACAGGGGTGTACATACACGGTGGTACGACACGTACAGGGGTGGGGGTAGGACTCGAACGTACAGGGGTGTACATACATGGTGGTACGACACGTACAGGGGTGGGGGTAGGACTCGAACATACAGGGGTGTACATACACGGTGGTACGACACGTACAGGGGTGGGGGTAGGACTCGAATGTACAGGGGTGTACATACACGGTGGTACGACTCGTACACGGGTGGGGGTAGGACTCGAACGTACAGGAGGGGTGTACATACACGGGGGTAGGACACGTACAGGGGTGGGGGTAGGACTTGAACGTACAGGGGTGTACATCATACACGGTGGTACGACACGTACAGGGGTGGGGGTAGGACTCGAACGTACAGGGGTGTACATACACAGTGGTACGACACGTACAGGGGTGGGGGTAGGACTCGAACGTACAGGGGTGTACATACACGGTGGTACGACACGTACACGGGTGGGGGTAGGACTCGAACGTACAGGGGTGTACATACACGGTGGTACGGCACGTACAGGGGTGGGGGTAGGACTCGAACGTACAGGGGTGTACATACACGGTGGTACGACACGTACAGGGGTGGGGGTAGGACTAGTCTGTACAGGGGTGTACATACACGGTGGTACGACACGTACAGGGGTGGGGGTAGGACTCGAACGTACAGGGGTGTACATACACGGTGGTACGACACATACACGGGTGGGGGTAGGACTCGAACGTACAGGGGTGTACATACACGGTGGTACGACACGTACAGGGGTGGGGGTAGGACTCGAACGTACAGGGGTGTACATACACGGGGGTAGGACACGTACAGGGGTGGGGGTACTACTCGAACGTACAGGGGTGTACAGACACGGGGGTAGGACACGTACAGGGGTGGGGGTACTACGCGAACGTACAGGGGTGTACATACACGGGGTAGGACACGTACAGGGGTGGGGGTACTACTCGAATGTACAGGGGTGTACATACACGGGGGTAGGACACGTACAGGGGTGGGGGTACTACTCGAACGTACAGGGGTGTACATACACGGGGGTAGGACACGTACAGGGGTGGGGGTACTACTGGAACGTACAGGGGTGTACATACACGGTGGTACGACACATACAGGGGCGGGGGTAGGACTCAAACGTACAGGGGTGTACATACACGGGGTAGGGCACGTACAGGGGTGGGGGTACTACTCGAACGTACAGGGGTGTACATACACGGGGGTAGGACACGTACAGGGGTGGGGGTACTACTCGAACGTACAGGGGTGTACATACACGGTGGTACGACACGTACAGGGGTGGGGGTAGGACTCGAACGTACAGGGGTGTACATACACGGGGTAGGGCACGTACAGGGGTGGGGGTACGACTCGAACGTACAGGGGTGTACATACACGGGTGGGGGTTCGACACGTACACGGGTGTACATACAGGGGGGGGTGTACATTAACGGGGAGTACGACTCGAACATATGGGTGCTGGGGGGAGTGTTGGGCGCGTATGCGGGCACATGTCTCCATGGTTGCAATGGGAGTTCGGTGCGGACGGTGTTTTTACCATACGGTTGTGAGATCGGACGCACGGGTTGGATCGTGATTCCTCGGTCGGACTTCACTTTTCCCATTTGTACGGTGAATCGTCCGAGGACGTGTCGGACACATTTTCCGACCCGAGGACGTGTGGGGAAATATTCCGAATGCGGTTCGTATGGACTTTTTACCAAGCGAATCGTGATTGCCAGTTTGTACGGCACTTGTACGATTCGTACGGTAAAAAGACCGGATACGAGTCGTACGGGGACATTTTTTACAGGATCGTGATCGGCACCTAAGTGTTGGTATGATCAAAATTTAGATAGTTTTGAAATAAAAGGGTTACAGGTCCACCAGCTTCACAATACAAACATACTTTTTCAAACTAAATGTATTCTTGTAAGTTTTCTAAATAACGTGACATTTTTACTAAACTAAAAAAAAGCAACTTTTTGAGGAGTTGAGAAAAATGATTCATAAAAGTATCAAGATATTCTATGATGCCAAGGCACAAGCTAAATGTATTATTTTGTTTCTAAATATACCCATTTCATATAATCCAAATGTGAAATGAGAGATGTGAAGAGAAACATTTTAATATCTTTCTAAGCATTCAAACTATTTTGAAAAGCATTTACATTTTAAGAATATTTAGACATTGAAAGGCAGACTTCTTTTGTCTTTGCTTTATATATAATTTGTGTATTATGACACAAAGGTTGAGGGTAATTGCTCCTCAGGGCAACAAGATTGAGACAAGCCTCAAATCTATATTTAAAATATACATTATTTTAAAATATACATATATGTATATATAGATATATATAAGGTTTCTACCTTCATGTTTTGGAGACAAATGAGACTCCTCCACTTGTCAATAGCCATTATAAAGTCCAGAAGTTATACATATTCTTAATAATAGTATTTAAAGGTAAAAGTGAGATAAAATGAAAAGTAATGCTAAAAATATATTTAAACAAGTAATGTAAATTCCTGTATTTTTTCAAATAAATGTTATCACATTTTAGCCCCATTAGCTCATTTGGATGACAATCAACATCCAATCTGGCCCCTTAGATGAGAACAGTAAACATGGCTTGAATCTATAGCATGAGTTTTTTGGAGGATGATGACCATCTATCAGTAAGCAAGGGAGCAGATAAAGGCAGGCAATGACAATCGGAGCACTACTATGAACAACAACGGCCCGGGACATCAGAGACACCATTGTAGAAAATGTAGTATATTGTTAGAAATATTTTATTATATTTAGTGAAGTTGCAGATATTTTGATTACGATTTATTTAGGTACGTTTATTAATATTTTATATGTGTGGGAATGAGGGTAGTGCTTAATGTTATACTTTGGGCCTTATTATGACTTTGGCAGTGTGGCAGCGGGCTGCCACGCCAGCGCCCCATTGCCACACCGCCAAAGTCAGCTCATACGTGAGCCTTAGCAAGGCACCACAATGGGAATGCCATTGCACATTCCTGCAGGGCATGGACTGTCAAGTCCATGCCTTGCAGGAACTGGGGATGCATGCAGACAGGGGGGCACACCATGTGCCCCCAGCATGCATCCCCTGGTGCAGAGGTACCAGGGGGCCCTGTAGAGCCCCCTTTGGTTTCCTCACTGCCACACTTCTCATGGCGGGCTCACCGCCATGAAAACTGTGGTAGTAAGAAAAATCCTAATATGTTTGGCGGTGCTGCAGAGGCACTGCCAGCATATAGGGGCCTTGGACCGCTACAAGACCATCAGGGATCGTGGTCTAACCAACCAACCTGTTATAGGCTATCCATCGGACCCTCAAACTCAAAATAAGGCCCTTTGTGTTGTATGTGACAGTTCATGTTTTAGATTTAGTGTGGTGTTAGATATTTAGAATAGTGTTCATATTTTACTGCAGAATTTGTTCAGTTTGATGCGAGGGGATGAGGGAGGGGTAATTTTATGTATTAGACATGTTAGCATAGATGTAGTTGCAATTAAGATTATAGGATAGATTTGTTTTAACCTTTACATATTGAATATTGTTTTAGGTTCATAGTAGCGTTTTGGGATGTATTTAGGTATTTTCAAATAAATATAGTGTCTGTTTAGATTTCAATTCGGTACATTTTATTTAAAGAAAAATATATATTTTATTTGAATATGTATTTATATTCACGCATAATTCTAAATATTTAAAAAATAAAATATCAGAAAGAGTTGAAATCACAAACTTTAAAAAAAAAAAGAACACAAAAGAAATTATGGAAAATTATGTTGATTCATTTTTATTAATTAGCATAGTTACAGATTTTGTTTATGTTTTATATACATTTAAATGTATCTTTTATAAAAAAAGATTAAGGTATTTTGATTTACAAGTAATTTATTTAGAAAAAATGAATAACAAATGACAAAATATTTTGAGGTAGATATAAATTACTTTATTGAACAATACAATTATATGCCTTTTAATGTCTCGTTATTCTACCCTCCTGCGCATTTACATCTATTTGTAAATAATTTGGTATAGAAACAGCCTCATTAACAATGTCAGCTTCTTTATCACAAGGAATGGAGGCATATGCAGCTCTGGTATAAAGAGTTGTGCAATCAATAATCATTTTGCACACCATTTCTGTTGTGTATAGCCATTGTCCTCCAGATAGTTTAAATAACAAAAACAGGAGTTAGGAATTACAAAGTTCTTTCAATTATATTACTGGTGTTTTCAAGTGCAGAATTAAATCTATTTTAGCTACAGATTTGGGTTGCCTATTGGTGTCATCAAATAGGACTGGAGGGCATAACTTTGGTCATCTAAAAGTATCAGAAAAATATGTAAAACATTTCAATTACACAATATCTAAAACCTATATTTCTATTATATTGGAAAATGCACACATTGTCCAAACATATACTGAAAAATACAAAAATCAATATATCTAATGTATTTTAAAATATATATAAAGAAAAAATTAAAATCCTGACAATACAGTAATGAAAATATTTATAAATAATACATTAAGACAAGCATAAACATCAAAATATTTTAAAAACTAATGTTTTTCTTATTCACAAAATAAAATATAATTTCCAACTAGAAGCCCTTTTCACATATAGGCCACTCTCACATCGATAATTAATTACTGAATGCTATAAAATATAAGAACCATAAGCACGTCTTGGATATTTAGCCACAATATTGGTCAAAATGTAGTTTGAATGAACAATAGCTTGAAAATTAATGAAGTAGGTAGGTTTCGCGTTGCAAAACATGTCAGCTGTGGCTGCTCATGGTAATAATTACATATTGATACAATCTTATGCATGCATAATATGTAAATTGTATATTTGGTAAAATTCTTGTCTGATCTGCACTTGTTCTTCATCAGTATTTGAGAAATGCAGATATTGCAGAGTTATTTGAAGAATGGCTAGTACAGTCGGTAAAAAAAGATAATGCACTCAGAGAAATGTCACCACCCAGTATCAAGTACTTTTGAAAAGATCCTGATTGAAGTAGTTGTCGGACAGGCAAGAGCTTCACATGTCTTGCTATGGCATGTGAGTATGAAGTATTGGAGTACAAATTGTTTTCCAGTAGAGCCATTATCATTTGTTGATTCAGTCTATAATATTTGATGATATCCTCCTCCCTTCGGACAGTCAGTATGATCCTTTGTCAAAACATCCTCTCCTTCTCTATCTTCTTTGGATATTTAACTTTCGCAGTCGCTGCCTGTTGTGAAGATAATCAATTTCCATGAATGCAGATAAATGTATGTTGAACTGTGTTATGCTCCTTTATGTACTGGTGAGTATGTCCTGGTTTTTTTTTTGCATCTACTTGAAACGTGAACATTTTTCACTGACTTTCACGTTACACTTTGTGGGTCTGCGTGAGAATAGTAAACCATATTGAACGGGGTTTGTAATGGATTTGCATAGTTCCACCCATTCTGCATTAATAACTTGTGGGGAGATTTACAAAAAAGTTGAGCGCGCAGCCCCCTGCGAGGCTGCGCTGCAGTGCACAACAGGGAGGGAGCAGGAGAGCACCATATTTTTAAAGATATGCCTCTCTCCTACCCATTACCTTGCACAGGCACTGATTACAGCAGCCGTGCGCCATGTACACACCTTAGATACAAACAACAGGAGTGAACCCATAGACCGAGTTGAGATCTGGGTAAGTAGGTATAGAAAAACAACAACATCTCCACCGGTATTATTGAGAGAACTAGTTACCAAGTATGTACAGGACATTACAAGAAAAGAAAGTAGGGAGACTCATAATTTGATTCAAATGTGCTCAAGGCATCATATATTTGAATGTGACATACAAGCGCTGCCTCCGGCGCCTTTTTACTATGGTTCCCTAAAAATGTCTGAAATATATGATAAATCTATGTAAATAATTCACTGCGATCCATAAGTCCTTTTGTATATATTAGTCACTTTCTCACGCTGCACCCCCGCTGTTTTTCTACTTGTCACCTGTGGCGTTCACCTTTGAGTGTCACGAGCACTTGCGTTCACAAAGTCTTCGGGTTGCCTATGCAATAATTGCATACAGTGCTGATACAACCATTTCCAATTGTCTTCAACAACCATTGTTTTCTACTGCTCCGACAATTTCTTGTACTCATTCAAATATATGGTGCCTTGAGCACATTTGAATTAAATTATGTGTCTCCCTACTTTCTTTTCTTGTAATGTCTTGTACATACTTGGTAACTAGTTCTCTCAATAATACCGGTTGAGATATTGTTGTTTTTCTATATATACACACATTATTGCTGTAGCGCTACGGTGTGTTCATGAGTGTATCATAGGTTTTGTACAGGAAGGGTAACCTTCCTGTACAAAATACTATGCTATACACGAGGGAGAGCTTTTCCCACTTTGTATGCGTGCTGCACAGTGCAGCACGCATGCAAAGTCGGAAAAGGAAGGAGAAATTAAAGCATTGCTCCTTCCTTGTGCCTAGTTGAAAAGGGTGCAGTTTTCTCACGCTAAAGTCAATCTACTATTTTTAGTAAATTGGGTTTAGCGTGAGAAACCTTGGGTGAATGCATGGGCGCGCCCATGCACCACTCTTGGCACAACCCCACGGCGCACAGTAATGCGAAGCAGCGGCATGCGCTATTTCGCATTACTTTTCCGTTATTTCCAGCGCTAAACAAGTTTAGCGTTGGAAAGTGAATTAGGAAAAAAAGATTTTGCGCTGATTTGCATCACTTGTGAAGCAAACTTGGCGCGAATCTTTGTAAATCACCCCCTCGGTCCCTTAACATAATCCAAACCAGTTACAACCTCCACCTCCCCAAAGAAAAAGAAAATACGCACAAAGAACGCATAAGCAAACTAAACATGAGCTGGATGTGCTCCTAGTAACTTTAGTAGGTTCATTTTATAAAAGACTATAACCAGAATGATTATCTGCTATATTACTAGAATCCCGTCTCCTTCCATGCATGCTTCCATAATGAACCTCTTAAAAATCACATATGTGGTTAACTGTACAGCATTGTCCCTTTACACTGCCATCCTCTGCTTACTCCACCCCCACCCCCTACCCTCCCACCCCTGCCCCCCCCCCCCCCACGGCCACAACTTCTTACATACTACATCTAAAGCTATCATCTCTCCTTACTCCAGCATTGGATTTGATAACCTCCAATTTTCCTGAAGGTTTTGTTCCCTGTTTATGTGTGTTGGTCTGCACATGCTCTTTTCCTGTTGTAATACTTTTATGTTTGCCTCAGTGGAATGTTCTGATGCCCTTTGGAGCCTTGCTGCACGAAAGAGAACATTTAAATAAATACAATAGAATAAATAAAGAAAGAAAGAAATATGGAAGATCTTTGACCTAGGTTAAAGTACAACCCTGCTTTCAGAGAGCTCTTAAGCAACAAGGCATGCTATTGTTTATCCCTGAAAGATTTATTTATTTATGCTTTGTCTAATAGCTCACACATTAGCCAGAAGTGTTAGAGCGCTTTACAATTAAACAGGGCTCATTACATGAGATACAATATTTGCAGACAGTTGCTAGTTATGTCCTTACAAAGGGACAAAGTGGCGGGTAGATACCTACAAACCTTTGTTCGTTTCGATCGTTACAAAGGAGTGGACTTGCGTTCGTTAGATGATGTAGGTGGTACAGGTGGTGGCAGCATGGTTAGGTCAAGTGAGAGGGGAGTAGTGCAGTAATCTCAGTCTCGGGAGTGTACATTATCATAGTGGAGGTTAGCTGACGGAACAACTGACCAAAGTGTCTTTGTAGGACAAGGGCTTTCAGCTCCATTTGGAGGATCAGCAAGGAGGTGGTGGTGGAGGTAGATGGTGGTGGTGGTGGTGATTGTGGTGGTGGTAGATGGTGGTGGTGGTGGACGTGGTGGTGGTGGTGGTGGTGGTCCGTAGTTTCTGGGATAGGGCGTTCCATATTCTGGTCACGCTGCCTGAGAAAGATTGTGCCATGAGACTGTCCTTTTTAAAGGTCGAAGGCTCAAAGAACAAAGTTTCAGCATTTTGCGAAGGTCTGGAGCCTCCCGTTACCTTCAGTTTTTCACGAAGTACTGAGGAGTGGATGTATGTACAGATTCATCCTGTCAAATAGGTGGATAAACGGCAGGTCCATGGCAACCAAAGCGGCACATTTTTGGAATGGCCTTTTTTGCTCAAATCATATGCATCTCGAATCATTAAACACTTAGGAATGTCTCATTAAAAGCACATTTGAGAAGTCAGTGCCTTAAACAGTCCTTTTATTTATCTATCTCCTTACCTGTGTGCCTCGTGACTTGACGCAATCCTGTGTAATCAACACCTCTCAACATAACACTTTTGATTAAGTAAGGGGGCTCTGAGAATTCTTGAACAATCCAAGATGATTATGATTTGCTGCAGTGCAGTTTCTGAAAAATGAGATGTGGCCTAGCGGCTAGAGCTGCCGCCTTAGGAAATGGAGGGCTTTGAATCCCGACCTCAGCTCAGCATCCTGTGACCCTGGGCAAATGACTTACGCTCCCCTTCCCTTATGAAAAGAGGGTTTGATTTGTTCTAAAGCGCTCTCACGCCTTTGCTCTAAGTTTGCAATATATGGAACTGCAGAAATAAAACAGCACCTTTAGAGGGATTTAATGTATAGGGCACAGAAGTGTATCAAACCATGCCAACTTCTTTGATGCCATCTTGTACATTTTAAGTGACAGCTCCATATACAGAAAGTAGTTTTATATTTTATTACACAGAAATGTGCTTGAATGAGGAAGGTTATAGAAAGACACACCTATTTCTATAAGGTTTTTATTTCTGTTCTGTAGCTTACTCCTCAGCAAAAACAGTTGAGATACGTATGCTCATTTTTTACTACGACTCAGGGTCTCATTATGATAGCAGTCGGACTGCCACTGTCCGTGCCTGTCTGATCGCCGACAGCCCCTCGGTCTAACCGCCGGATTACAATACCAGTGGTTGGACCCACAGCGGTCGGATGGAGGACTGCCACCTCTGCCAGGATCAGTGATCCCGATCGGCGGTCCGAATTGTAATCCCGAATAGAGGAAGTGCCGAGGCAAGCACCGCCATCGGGATTACGATATCCCTTTTATAAAAGCTTTTTTATGTCGGAAAGACCTCCATGAAAAGGTTGTCAGAAACAGATTTTGGGGGGCACCAACTAGGGCCCCTGTCTGTCGTGGGTCACTGTAAAGGTGTCCAGGGGGCACATCACATGTAGTGCCCCCATGCAGCTCTATACACTGTGTGCCGTGCAAATACATGTACACAAAGGGCTCCTCTACACGGTGGCTTGTGCTACAGCCCTTTTGCTAGGTCACAGCACAAGCCGCTGTGTAAAGGAGCACTTTTCAACCTCCCGCTCAGCGATCGCATCCTAATATGGGGCTGGACCGCTGAATGCTTGTCGAGCGGTCCCTTGACCACCGTGATAGCGTTGGCGGTCCAATCGACCACTACCGTAATGAGCCCCTTAATTATATTGAAATCGAGATTTGGGAAAGGTCTGAGCTCAGGTGCGGTGTTACTGTACGGTATTATTCATACAGTGCTTCATACCCCTGACAGGGTTGCAAAGGCCTCTGCTTTGCATTGGGCTCCTGGTTCTCCTTTTGGAGCGCATGGTTGAAAAGGTGTTGGTCATAGTTTGATCTATAATGGATGGGTTAGGTGAGGTGTTTGAGGGTTTTAAACATACTCCAAACATGGCATGACGTTGCAGCCCTTAACATGAAGTGTTGTAGAGAGCCGGAGATGCAATCACACAAGCAGATACCTGCCGGGTGTAAGGTGGTCTGCATCATTGAGTAGGAGTTCCATTGATGTGGATCACTGGGTCCACAAGTAAGAGACTGTCTACACAAGCCTACCAAAGAGGACCAGATGCAATACTCAGTTGGAATGACATGCTTGGGTAGAAAAATTGCAGCCAATTGTGTCTACAGAAAAACATCATTGTAGGTTAACTGTAGTGTCATTAACAACAAAGGGCCATATTATCAAGGACGGCGTTAAAATTATCGCCGCATTAGCGGCAGGAAACTGCCGCTAAAGCTGCGATAATGGGCTTGATAATATGCCCTTGTGAATTCCCATAGAAGCCCATGTTCTGGTGTGAACATGGGCTTCTATTGGAATTCTGTACGGCATGTTATCAAGCCCATTATCTCCGCTTTAGCGGCAGTTTCCTGCAGTGAAATGCTCAACATGGACTTTGAACATCGCGGCGGGTGCTGCAGTCAGCAGCACCCGCCGCAATGTTAAAGTGCAAAATCCGACCGCCATGGTGGCGGTCGCATCCTAATTGGGTGTCCGGGACCGTTGCATGTATTGCGGATGGTCCCGGTCACCACCACGATGGCGGATGGACTCCAGTCCGTCCGCCATCGTAATTGGCCCCATAGTTTCTTTTGAGCTTTTAGTGGGCATCCATTTTCTGCAGTTATCCTCGGTCAAATAACAAGGTAAATCACTGTGAGTGACCAAGTCTCTGATTAAGTGGTTCTCCTATTCTCCTTTGGGTTTCCCTAATTTCTCCAAGAAAGGAACCTGGTGGACATACTCTTTACACTTGTAATTTTAGTAGTACCACTGGTAAAAACAGTGCCTGCTATTAACACAAGAAAGCTGGGAGACCTCAGGGAAAAATGACTCCTTCTTGCTAGTATCAATTTCAAGAACTCAAGATCTCTACCCTCGTGGGAAACATTACGTTTGTTTTTATGCAATGCAGCATTACAACTAGTTTACACCAAAACCAATGAGCACAGTTACCAGTGGCTGGCGGATGACACATCTGGTGTTCATTTTAGTTTATTCAACTATACTCTAAAATGAGCGGTTGCTGGCTTGCTCAAATAACATCGCCATGACATGACAGTAGGATAGTCATTTCAGGAAGGTTAAAGGTTAACATTGTTCATGCACTGCCGTCCAAATGTATTCTGAATATGCATGAACTGTTTGAGCGTCAGATTACATTCAAGACACGCGAGGCAATCAACATGTTGGTGCAGAAGGCTGGAAGGATTTTCTAAGTAAACATCCTCCGCAGAATTAAATGCTCCTTCACTGTCAAAGCTGGTTGGAAGGGCTGCCAAGTACACCCAGGCAACTTTTGCTAATTGTGGAACACTTAATTTGTTGTAAGTGGCTCCACAGGCAGCGCTGGGATGCCCACGGGTAACCACGCGCTTTACAAATATTTTTTCATGCATTCATTCACCTCAGCAACGAGCCTGCATCTCAAGGTAGCAACGCCGCATTTAAACAGTCGGTACTGTGTAAAAAACAAACACACAAAAAAACAGCAAACAATAAACTGACTCGCATCACTTTCTCTACACTACTAGACAATATCAAATCTACAGGTTGAACTCTTTTGCTAAAATAGCCATTTTCAGTAGCAGTGCCGATTACCAAATAGGTAAAGAAGGCAGTAGCCTATGGGCGCGACAACGGATCAAAATAAAATTGATTTGATCTTGAAACAAAATTGCAATCAAGCTTTCTTAAATTATTTCCAAAAGATAGAAAATAATGAATCAACTCAAAGAAATGAAAAATTGACATTAAAGACTGCACTGAGTGCCACGTCTTGCAAAAAGTATACTTCCAAGATATCCTGAAAGATTTCACCACAAACGAATTAAGAAAAGTAAATATTTAGAGATTTGTTGGTTTATTTATTTTTAAACAATTTTTGTTTAATACCATTAATAATTGTTAATGCTTAGTTTGTGTAATAAAATCGGTTAATTTAAATTGTTGTTTTTTAAATTAAAAACGCATTAGCAGATAATTTGCTGGATGAGGGGTGAGCCCCCTGCCTAGGGTCCTCCACAGGGTTCAACCCGGCCCTGGTTAGCAGAGTCTACTGCTGCCAGTCGCTGGACCTTCTCATCGTCTTTGTTATCTTCATCTCTCTGTGTGAGAGTTGCCTTTCTGGGGCTATTAACAATCAGGGCTGTCTTGTTCTCATGGTGTGAATACTAGAAGGTTCTGTAATTAGGCTGTCTCTGGCTACATTTAGCTGCGTTTGCTGCCTGTTGATTGTCACAATGGATGATATAATACATGTTCAATTCAAACAAACTGAAGTGAGGGTAGTTTCCTATGACAACTGTGTAAATGGACGTTTCCCCAATATCCTAGAACCTGGCGGCTATTGCTTTTAGCGCCTCCTTTTTCCGCCTGTTTGTTCCAGTGTCTTTCGCCTCACCTGACTCCAGGTAGGAGGCGTGTGCTTTCACTGATGGGAACAAAATGGAGGAACTTCTAGCACCAGAATAAAATCGATCTTGTTACATTAGACAATGGTGATGCAGAATACGCACAACTTCATATGGTGCCAGAGAAAGGTTTAAAACTAAGGCCGGATAGTCTGAGGTAGTTTAAACTCACTTACTGTCTTTGTCCCAATCCAGGATATTGCATAAACAAAAGGAGCTATTTATTTTAGATTAAATATATATTAGGAGAAACAAGGTAATTTGCATGTTGGTAAAACAGATGTGGTAGCCCTGGATTGACTGAATGGGCCCATAGCACATCCTGACAGGTGTCAAGGACAGGCACTTTACGTGCTAATACAGGAGTAGCAGCTTTGACCATGGTGGAATGAGTCCTAGGTCCTTCCAGAGACTTTTACTTGTCCAATGCATTGCAGATCTCAATGGAGAGGACTATTTACTGACAATATGATCGTTCACCCAATGATCTTTGGTGAGATTAGAGTAAAAGCTTAAGTTTCTTTTGGGGTCCAGCCAATGGATTCTCTCATCCTTTTCAAGGGTTAAGACTGGGAAAAGAATGTTGGGAGAGTGATGGACGGTCAAATGTGAAAAGGAGTCACACTGTAGACAAAAAGGCAGTTCTGGTCCTCAACACCAGTTTGTCTGGGGAAACCGTAGTGTAGGTCATGGAGCTCTGTCACTTGACGAGCTGAAGTGATCACAATGAGAAAGACAATGTTGAGAGCCAAAAGATGCAACAAGCAGCAGTGCTTTGGTTCCAGGGGAGTGCGCAAGTTGAATGTCCGGTCCAAATTAAGATTCCACTGTAGCATCACAAATGGTTTGGGAGGGAACATGTGTGCCAAACCTTTAATAAACAGCATCACAACATGTGAGTTAAATGAGGGCGGTTGGTCTGGCAAATACAAAAAGGCCAGAAGGGTCGCCAAATAAACTTCAATAGTGCCTGCTGCAAGACCTTACTGGGCAAAGATAAAATGAACAATAAAACATCCCACAGTCTGGCTTGTAAGGGGTCTGTATTGCAGACTCCACTCCAAGCCACTTTTTATGTCCCAGCACCTAACCTAAATAGACTCTGTAGAGGGAAGTCTGGCAGCAAGGTTAATACTTTCAGGGGGTAGATCAAATGTAGTGAACCATAGTCACTCAATCTCCACAAATGGATATGTCGATTGCAAAGGCTCAGGTGTGGAAACCTGGCCTGCTGCTGCAATAGAACATCCTCCACAGTGGTAGCCTGATTAGAGGACAGATGCTCATGCCCAGAAGTTCTGGGTACATTTCTCTCTTGGCCCAATCCCACGCCACTAGGATGAGTTGGGTGTTGTATCTATGCCAATTTACACAAGCGCAGAGAGGCAAAGAGATTATTAGAAGATGCATTGATTGTGCACCACAGTGAGGTGGACAGACAACAACTCTTGAAAGGCTGAAGGGGGTCCCAGAGACCCCACCAGGTATCCCTCTTTAGGCATGTGTAGTCGTTCAAGAGGGTCTCTACCCCCATCCCTTTTGAAATCAGAGAGGTTGACATCTGCACAGTGAAAAGCGATTGGTGGCATGAAATACCCAGTGTCCCATTTACTAATGCTCTGCCTCCAGTGTTGGCTTGGGTTCACACCAAGACTTGGAACAGTTAATTTTCTGTGATATAGAACACTGTCCGACTCTGTGCCCAACGCACAGGCTTACGTGTGTCTGTGATGCAGATTGGGCCTGTGCACCGTATCCATAATGTATATCCAGATGTACCAACAAAATATAACTTTTATACATCAAGGTATAGTAGCTAAAGCGAAGTTTGCAAGAGAACATATTTTATAAGTAATTTGGAAATACTCTGATGGATTAGGGATACATTTTTACCTGAGGTCTTCATGGTAAAATCGATCTGATAAGTACCCTTTAATGTACTTTCAGAAACATATTCAAATCCTACCTGTGTCAGTGCATTATTTTCATTAGCCACGTTTCCCAGCAGAGTAATTAAGATTTTCTGCAATCAAAATTTTGAAAGGGGTCCCCTGCAGTCCTGGTAGAGTTCGATTGTACAGATTCCCAACTGTTTGTTTTCTTTCATGCTGTGCAAAGTCTGCAGAGTGTAAAGAGAGCAAACGTACAAACATACTCCATTGTAATTCAGCCAACGGTATGCACAGCTTTACAGTTCATCACGCTGCACCCACCACGCGGCTGGGTTTCTCCTTGCAGGTAGGTATGCATTTAAACTACTAAAATTATTATTAGACAAAGAATTCAGTTGGGCTTGCAATAACCTCTGCAGGCTTTAGTATTCTACGGTTTAATATAATCTTCATCACTGCTCAAAGCAGCTTCTAGTCACTGATTCAGTTTCCTGAGGACCTTGAATGCCTACCATGCACTGAACGGGGAGCTAAACCTCTCAGAATACAGAAGTTCTTTTGATAACATCACATGATTTCGAGAGTCACTTTATTTTTTGATTCATTAGGCTGGCGCGTGGAAGTGAAGGCCAATTTGACTGCAGCTCGTCAGCAGAAATGTCTCGGGTGGTACATTTATATTTGTGAAAAAAGTCAAAGCTGTCGAAAGTCATATTAAATAAGCTAAGAAAACGTCCCAGCTGTATGAAAAATGCATAATCAACTAACACCTTACCGATGTCACCAACAGCTGTCACCAGAGACACGAGGAATATTCTGCATAATTTCCTATCTGTTGGTATTTTTAAGTCTGGCTATGAAAAGTTTTAGTTGCTTCGTCAAGAAAGTACAATAACAAGTACAGAAAGAGATTCAGCTGTGAGCCAGCCCTTTCTGCCATTCGCTTTCATGTACTCGTCATGGTTTGCCATTGCGTGGATGGACTGTCCATCAAAAGCATAGCATTTTAATGGCTACTTGTATTGTCCCATTTGTATTGTCTTTCAGTTTTGGTGATAAGCCATGTAGTAGTCCTTTAGTCTAGCGGGCAGATGCGACATGATGTGTTGCCTGTCAATGCGACCTATTGTGTGCTCTTTGGCGGATTTAGGTTGCTATCAAGCTGATGTTTTAATTTATAATTTCGGGGTTTTTTTTAGCTTTTTTTTAGGAAGTGATATCCACTAATCGGCCCTCTGCTTTTATTTGTTTTACTTGGCTATCATGTCACGTTTGATTTATGTCTTTTTAGTTCGGAGAGTAAAGATGTACAAATAGAAGATTTTTTCAAATGTTCAATGGAAATACTGGCTCTTTGTAAGAAGTATCCACTGCCCAATATTTTGCTAAGTGTGAATCTTAAGTTCACCACTTGCAATAATAACTTCATCTTATTACTCCTTTTTATAACACTCTTCTGTGAGGGTACAGCTTGACTCTGCTCATGAAGTCTGTTTTTTACAAAAAGGACCTGATCCCACCATGCATGTTGTTGTTGCTGCCCTAGATTTTGCTTCATTATAGTACTTTCTTTCGTGAACAGCTGGTGATAACAGTCCCTTAACTATTACCAAACACTTCCTATAGTGCAAAGTCAGATAGGTTGGCTTTGCCAATGCTTGTGGTTTTTTGGTGCTCATTGAGGGACCAACCTCATTCTCCCCTTGTTGTGTTTTTTGATCCTGGGTGAGTAGCAGCTGATTTTTGTAGCTGGGGAGGCTGCTTGGAGAAAGCAGAACTTTCCCCTTATGTAAAGAAAACTTGAAATGCAAAACTATTTGCACTGCATTCACCACAACAAGTAGTAGCAGCCAGGCCTTAGCTTAATCTGAACTACCCACCCTCACAACACCGAACTGACGTTTCTAAAATATATCAAAAGAAAATACCATGGTGTCCTATTTAAAATGAGATATTACTCATTTTTTCTCATTCCTGCACATTCCATGAAGGTGTCTATTATGTATTCTTCTTAAGAAGTTATTAACAATCCATTATGACATTTTATTTAAGTAGTCATTCAAAAGCATTTTTTTTTTAAACTACCATGTTTTGAAAGAATTACCATAAATTCATATCAACATAAGTGCATACTCCTCTCAAACTGGACTGTGTATCCTTGATTTTTAACTTGCTCACCGGAAGGGTTGGCCACTGTGATTGTTGTCCAGAGACTAAAGACCAGCAGGCTTGTGTTTAAATAAGAACTATCACCCCAAGTCCACTTCACGGCTAAAACATGCTTATGAAGCAAAAAATAAATAAAAATAAAGCAATATTACTACTCAGCGAGACAGAGGTTCGCTGCACCAAACAATTGAGCATCTAAAATAACCCTCCTCAAATTTCCTCAACTTTTATACATTTTGTTCACATAGGCAGTTGTATCAGCATACATGAGACATACGCTGTCACTTTAAATAACGATACAGATACCTGAGTTTCTTCTACGAAGAATGCAGAAGGACTTTGAAAAAGATATAACAAAAGAGATCTCACAAAGCACTTTGATGTCTCATGGGGGGTACCAAACGCTGTATAATTGCAAGCCCCTCCGTCTTCTATCCCTCCACTATCCTTTTCAACTCAAATAACAGACTCACATGTCCACCTCTCGAAGAAATTTCATATTTCCCTATACTAACTCACCACTAATCCTTTTTGGGTTCTGAAGTAGCGTGCTACTTGCCGAAAAGCAATTGTACACCTCCACAGGGGTAGTTAAGTGCTATATACATGTAATTACAATCTTAGATGCTTGGTTGCGCTCAATGGAAAACCTTCTTTTTGCAGACGTAGGCTTAGAAATGAGGCAGGCTACGTTGGAGGAGAGAGACAGTTCGAGTGAAGTAGTATAGTGTGGTTGCTTCTGGTTATTCAAAACAAGAGCTTAGCAATTACATAATTAAATAATTAGAAAACAGCATAACAAGTTCACAATCTCTTCCCTTTTTCACCTCAGGTGCATAATCAAAAGCAGATGTATGGCCATTCATGGACTCATTTCTACTTCAACGTCATTATGTTTTTTTAAACTCTTTTTATTGACACATGCTCAACACACAGTACATTTAAGGAGTATTATACCCCAGAGAGCCCGGCACTGCATTTGGTTAATTCAAATTGACATCAGTATAGCTTTACAAGACAGTCAGCAGTTATGCTTTCACCCTCCTCCACCCCCCCCCCCACACCCCGGTCCTGGAGGCCACAAAGTGTGTGATAGTGTTGCTGTTGTCATTATGTTTTTTAATCACTAAAGTTGCTTTTGCCGTCTTCAACAGTTGTTAATGAAAATGTATGTGAAGTGCCTTTATTGCTTGCGAGACAAGATTAGCGGACAAGCAGAGTTGTTTGCAAATGACCACAAACAGAATTAACACTGCAATAATTATCTGAAAAATCTTCATCCCCCATATCAGGAAAATACCTCTCAACGAGGACCAAATACTATTTCGGTCTAATCGAACCCCATTGCTACTTCACTTAGTTCCACTACACTATCCATAATTTGCTCATGGGTGCTAACTGAGGTACTGAGGAGGAGGAAGCAACAAAGCAAACACAAGGAGATGATAAACAGAGTGCTGCAAATGTTCATACACGCACCCCCACTCACAGATCTGGGATGAATCCATCATCGTTCTTTAGCTCACTTCGCTATCCCAGTTCAGACCCAGCTATGTGCAGATCAGTCTTGACCCTGTTCCTCATGGGAACAGTCCAGCCTGAACTGTCAAGCCTGGTCTTCCCTGGACCGGAAACAAGCATTCTGGGACCGGTTTCGAGGAACCACCCCTCATTAGCTAGGCTAGCTTGAATCCAGTGACAAAGTGAGGAATGTTAAGTAATCAGGAGTGATCAATTGTGTCAAAGGCTGCTGTTATGCCCAGAAAAATAAGCAGACAGGATTCAGCACCATCCAGTATTTAGTGCATGTCATCCATGATTTTGAAAGATGCTGTTTCGATTCCATGACGTGCTCTGAATCCTGATTGGTGGAATGGTAGTAAATCTTCGTTATTGATGAATTCAGTGAGTTAAAGGAAGATGCATTTTTCAGTAGTCTTCCTTAACCAATAAAGGTTAAATATTGGTTGATAACTTTCTGGTAGACTGGGAAGAAGGTAGATTTTTTTGAGCATGGGTGCAATTTGTCCACATTTGAATGATTCAGGAAATGAGCCCTGAGAAACAAAGCAGTTGGTGATTTTATTTTGCCCGAAGCTTGAAACCAATGAAATGTTCTCTTTAATATTAGCAACAGGGATGAGGTTCCTTAAAGTTAAACTGGTAATTTTGCGATATTAGCTTAAAAACATTTTAGGTGCTGGTTGAGTTAGCTGTGGTAGTTGTAGAACCGGCCAAGGAAGATGTTGAACGAAGAGAAAATATTTTGTTGGAAAAAAGGTCAATAAAGTCTTGCATTTATTGGTGCGGTCAGAGATAGTTTTGCCTCGAGGTAAGATGCGTGTATAGATGTATTGGAGGAGAGCTCTGAATGGGTTCTGTGAGGTCTGAAGTTGTGGGAGAACGAATTTGGTTTAGCTTAATGAACGTGCCGTTTATAATACTTTCGTTGGGGCATATTATCAAGACAGGTGCTAAAAGTATCGGCGAAACAGCGATAATGGGCTTGATAATATGCTCTATGGAATTCCAATTGAAGCCCATGTTAGATGTGAAGGACGTCTAACCTGAGCTTCAATTGGAATTCTATAGAGCATATTATCATCCCATTATCGCCGTTTTAGCGGCTGTTTTCTGCCGCTAAAGCGGCGATAATTTTATCGCTTGTCTTGATAATATGCCCCTTTATCTTTTCAGCTTGTGTGTGAATTATTGGTGAGTAAGAGTCTCTATTGCTTTTCAAGCATATGTATTTATTTGTTTTTGTTATTTAAATCAGGGATGAACCATGGGTGTGGGAGTTTGAGACATATGCATTTTGGTTTTAAAGGGGCAGTAGCACATCCAGCTACAAGGTCTCGGATATCATTTTTGAGAACATAACTAGCGACAAAATACACAAGTTCGCTGTTCTGCATTTTTGCATCTAACAAATCAAAATGAGGTTTGGTCAAGTGTTATAGACCAGAAAGAAAACATGGGGTTCGCCCTCTTGACAAGTGGACGTCAATAAGGCGGGATTGAAATTAGGGTAATTGATCCAAGTGGTGGGGGAAGCAGACAACAGAAACATTTCGTATCAGGACAATCTGGCAGTGGGGAGATGTCGAGGTTTTTTGGTAAATAAAACAGCAGCCGCGGAGTGAGGAACTACAACAATCAAAGTGAAGCCTAGTACAATATTCTCCGACACCACGATCAGATGGACAGCCGCAGCATCAGAGAGCAAACAGGGTGCAAACCCTGCAGACGCGGAGTTGAAGGGAGGAGGAATAATAAACAATGAGTTTTTTGGTCCCCATGATTCTGTACCAAATACTCTGACAGCATAGGTTCTGCGTTCATGACTGTGCAGTATAACAGGCTGACAGTAATTTGGAAGCCCCAGTGAGGGTGCAATTGTTAGTGTCTTCTTCACTTGCACAAAGGCTTTTTTTGCTTCCTCTGGCCAATACAAGGATCTATATGACAACAATTAAAGGGGGTTATACCATGACAGCCAGTTCCAAACTCCATTGTCTAAAATATCCCACCAATCCCAAAAAAATGCCGAACTGAGAGACGGTCACGGGTGAGGCAACTTATGGATAGCTTCAAACCGGTCAGTCGGCATCTGGCAACCATGAGGTAAAATTGCATGATCTAAACCGCATACATGGGAAAGACTGAAATTGAAATTTTTCCTTTGTAGCCTTAGGCCAATTTTATGAGAAAATAGAAACCACTTAATCTGTTGTACACTGTTGTAAGGTGACATTGTTTTAAGGTGACATTGTTTTAAGGTGACAGTTGCGAGTAACATATCAACAGATTGAAGCAGTTTACAATTTTCAGGGATGACAAAGGCATCCAAATCTCAATGTAAAGCTTGGGAAAAGATGGAAGGAGACTCTGTAAAGCCTTGAGGGAGCCTCCACCATGTTAGCTGAGATATGCCATTTGAGAACGTTATGAGAAATGGACTATCTCCCTGAATGGGGATTTAGAAGATTGAGGAACAGAGATCTCCTAAAGTGAACCATCAGCTATGTCTGGGATACAAGTAGGGATGCGGTAGAGTTGTACACTGAGGGGAAACCCTACTGTTAATGGTATCAAGATCTTTGACAAAGTGGTACATATTGGTCTCGCCAAACCTTTTAAACAGGTAAAATAGGAGTATTAAATCAGCTCACAGTGCGCAATAACACTTTGTTTAACATGATCTGCTGAAATCCAGAACCTGCTTCAGACTGTAGAGGATAATAAGGAATGCAGCACTTTCTTCCATGGGCTTACCTTAATCCTAAAGGTTTTGGATGGAGAGAATGCGTCCAATATCATTCGCACTGATAGACCACAAAGAGGAGGGAGATTAAAAATCTCTGATTATCTGACACACACAACACAACCAGTATGTTGTTTTCATTGGGAGGTTCAGGAAAACCCAGTCACTTGTGCAGAACATGAGAGTTTAGTTTGCACTGTAAATCTCTACCCAGCAGGTGAAGTAGGAATTAGTAAAAAGGCATTTTAGTCATTAATGGGTACTAAGGTAACAGAAATGGGGCCAGTGATGTGATGGAGAACTTGTTGATCTGAGAGTCCTGCTGCGTCTATAGACCGTGAGAAGTGCTGAAGACAACTTAATGATTTTAGGAGCTGGGCTGGTGTCAATAAGTTGGCTTACTGTTAGAAATGGGGGTCTCTAGTTGGCAGAGGTAGGTGCCTTTGACCAAATAGGGACCCTTGCTTCTAGTCAGGGTAAGGGAGAAACACACTCTAGATAACCCCTGCTCACCCCATTGGTAGCTTGGCACGAGCAGACAGGCCAAAGGCAATGTGTAAAGTATTTGTACCAACACTCACAGTAACACAGTGATAACACCACAAATGGACACCACACAGGTTTAGAAAAATAAAGTATTTTTATCTAAGCTTCACAGAACCAAAACGACAAAAAATCCAACATACACAATAAAAAGATTTTCAGTAAAAATGTCTTTCAAAAGTGTTGCCAAAAATAAACTTGTAGATTCTTCTTCTTTGTGCACAAGAGTACTAGGACGAAACAATCTTTAAAGTGTAGCGAGTTATGTGCCCAAAATTTGGTAGTACAAACACGCGCCTCTTCGGCACCGACAGACGATGCCCCTGCTGTTTGGAGCCCTTCGATATTCTCCCAAAGCTGGCTCCGCAGCCAGCGATCATGAATGTATGCCTCCAAATGCGCTAAACTGAAAGGGAGGTGTAACACAGGCCCCCGGTGCAGTCAATCTCCCTCCATTCAAGTGCGGCCGTCGGGGTCACCAGAAGAGGAGGCCTGTTGTTTAAAGGGCAGTCCGAGCAGCCCCTGCGGTCTCGGGCAGTCGACACAGGCCAGCGGCGGTGAAAAGCACCTAGTACTCTGAAACTCACGGCTCGGGCCGGAGGCGGTAAAAAGCCCTCAGTAGTTTTATCTCACGGTCAGTATTCACAGGATCACAGCGCAGGCAGGGCTGGGTGCTGACACATGCACACAGCGGCGCTGCGACTCGGGATGGCGATGTTTACCAGATGCACAGGACTCAAAATAATTACTGCCGGCTTCACAAAGTTTACACGCTGTGCCCAGACACACGCACACAGCGTTGTGAAGATCTTGGAAACTTTGGTGTTCCTGAGTTTCCACAACAGGAGGCCAGCACTCCTCAGGCCTTTGGATTATCTCCTTTTAAGCAGGGGACACAGCACACAGCAAAGTCCTCTTCCTTCCTTTGGCAGTATAGCCACTACAGGTCAGCCCCAAAACACACAGCAAGGGCAGTCCTTCTCAGTCTCTTTCACTCTTCTCCTCAGCAAAGGTTCCTCTTGATTCCAGGATGATCTAAAAGTCAGGGGTCTCAGCTCTAATATTTATAACCCAAATGACTTTGTTCTCTATGTGTTAGGGGCCCTAAACCCAGTCCAAACCAGTTCTGGGTGCACTCTGCCAGTGCACAACTTCTTTCTTTGTCAGTGTGGGCCAGGGTCTTCAGACACACCGCAAGAGGTGAAGCCAGTCTTTTGTGGAAGGCAGGCACAGCCCTAGTCAGGTACATGTGCTACTCCTCCCACCACTCCAAATGCAGATCGGCCTACTCAGCCCAGGCTGACTCACCCAGACTCCTGGAGCCAGCCCCTGTCACTCCAAAGTCAGACAGTCAATCCACAACCAGGCAGAGGCACACAGAAAGGTTGAACAAGAAAATAGCCACCTTCTAAAAGTGCTATTTTCAAACACAGAATTTAAAAACCATCCTTACTAAAAGATGTGTTATTAAATTCTGAGTTCAGGGATACCAGACTCAAATTTTCTATCTCACTTCTATGGGAAGATATGCGTGTAAAATGTTACAAAGCATTTCCCCATTCTGTCCTATGGGCAAGTTGGCCTTTCAATAGTGAAAAAACGAAATTGGCAGTATTTCCCTATCAGGACATGTTACACACACTAGTACATGTCCTACCTTTCCCATACACTGCACCCTGCCCAGCGGGGTACCAGGGGCCTACCATAGGGGTGTCCTATGTGTAGGGAAAGGGAAAGGGAAGGGAAAGGCCTGGGAAGTGGGTACACTGGCCAGGCCAAAATGGCAGTTAACAAACTGCGGTCAGGCACTGCGGTTGCAGGCCTGAGACACCTTTTTGAGGCTACTCAGGTGGGTGGCACAATCAGTGCTGCAGGCCCACTAGTAGTATTTGATTTACCAGCCCTTGGCACATATAGTGCACTTTACTAGGGACCTACTGGTAAAAAAATATGCCAATTAGGGAGAACTAATCACAATATCAATTTATACAGGGAGCAATTGCACTTTGACACTGATCAGCAGTGGCAAAGTGCCCAATCCATCTAAGCCAGCAAAAACTAAATCAAGCACAGCATCAAAAATACAAGAGGTACAGTCAAAACGTCAGGGAGAACCACGCCAAGGATGCTAGGTCTAACACATGTCCCCTCCAGCTGAAATGTGGGGAGAACTACCCACCCTCTTGGGAGTTCTCATCACTAAGGCGGAAAAATCTGGACAGTCCATCAGCATTGGCGTGTACTGTACCAGGGCGGTGTTCCAGCATAAAGTCCATTCCCTGTAGGGAGATGGACCACCTCAACAGTTTTCGGTTCTCCCCCTCATCTGCATCAACCATCTGAGGGGCCTGTGGAAAGTCTGAACCCGGAAGTGAGTCCCAAACAAGTAGGGCCTTCGCTTCTTCAGTGCCCAGACCACAGCAAAAGCTTCCCTTTCAATTGCACTCCACCTCTGTTTCCTTGAAAGTAGCCTCCTACTAATAAAAGCCACGGGTTGGTCCAAGCCCTCGGTGTTCAGTTGTAAGAGTACTGCTCCCACACCATGCACCAAAGCATCTGTCTGCACCACAAACTCTTTGGAGAAATCAGGCACCTTGAGCATGGGCGCCATGCACATGGCAGCTTTCAGGGCATCAAAAGCAGTCTGGCAGGCATCAGTCCAGATCACATTCCTGGGCTGCTTCCTTGAAGTCAGCTCTGTCAAGGGGGCAACAATGGTGCCATACCCCTTGACAAACCGTCTAATACTCGGTGAGACCTAAGAAGGCTTTCACCTCTGTCTGGGTCTTGGGGGAGCTCCCAAGCCAGAATTGTATCAATCTTGGCCTGTAGGGGCGCCACCTGGCTGCTCCCTACTTGGTGTCCCAAGTACACCACCGATCCCTGCCCTATCTGGCACTTACTTGCCTTGATAGTGAGGCCTGCTCTCTGAAAAGCCTTCAACACTTCACAGAGGTGTTGCAGATGTTCCTCCCAACTGGAGCTGAACACAGCAATGTCATCCAGGTAAGCGGCGCTGAATTTCTCCAACCCGGAGAGTACCCAGTTAACCAGTCTCTGGAAGGTGGCAGGGGCGTTTTTCAACCCAAAGGGCATAACACGGAACTGGTAGTGCCCTTCCAGTGTTGAAAATGCAGACCTCTCTTTGGCCCCCTCAGTTAAGGCAAACTGCCAGTACCCAGATGTTAAATAAAAACTACTGAGGTACCGGGCAGCGCCTAGCCGAGCAACAAGCTATTCAGCTCTGGGGATGGGGTGTGCGTCAGTCTTGGTGACCGCATTGAACCCACGGTAGTCCACACAAAACCGAAGTTCTGGAGTGGCACCGGGTGCAGCAGCTTTTGGTACTAAGACCACTGGGCTAGCCCAGGGGCTACTGGAGGGCTCAGTTACCCCTAGCGCCAACATTTTGGAAACTTCTCCCTTGATGCTGGCCCTGGCCTTGTCAGCTACTCTGTAAAATTTCTGTTTCATAGGTAAACTGTCCCCAGTGTCCACATCATGGATGCACCTATTGGTAACTCCTGGTGTCAGGAAGAACAAGGAGGCGAATTGACCCAACACATGGCGGCAGTCCCTCTGCTGTTCTGGGGTCAGGATAGGCGAGAGGTTCACCCCATCCACTGACCCATCCTGCTCCCTTGCTGACAGGAGGTCAGGAAGAGATTCACTCTCCTCCTCCATCCCATCATCTGTAGCAATGAGCATTGTCACATCAGACCTCTCAAAGTGTGGCTTGAGGCGGTTCACATGTCAACCAGATAGGTTACTTCACTCTTTCGCTCCACCACCTCATATGGACCAGTCCACTTGTCCTGGAGCGCACAGGGCTCCACTAGTGCCATCACCCACACTTTCTGCCCAGGTTGAAATTCGACCACAGTGGCATTCTGGTCATACCATCTTTTCATTCCTTCCTGGCAAGCTTCCAGGTTCGCCTGAGCGAGTTTCCTGAAGTGGTGAGTCTGGTTCCTGAAGGCCAGCACATAGCTGAGCACATCCTGTGGGGTCTTACCAGGAGACTTCTCGGAACCCTCCTTCACCAGACTCAGAGGTCCTCTCACAAGGTGACCGTACAGTAGTTTAAAGGGACTGAACCCTAAGGACGTCTGGGGTACTTCCCTGTAGGCAAACAACAGGCATGGCAAAAAGATGTCCCACTTCCGTCTCATGGGTTACGCAAGACCCTTGATCATGCCTTTCAGGGTTCGGTTGAACCTCTCAACCAACTCACTCCCTTGGTGATGGTAAGGAGTGGTGAACTTGTAAATTACGCCACACTCCTCCCACAAAGATGTCATGTACTTCGAAATGAAGTTGGTACCCCGGTCGGAGACCACCTCTCTGGGGAACCCCACATGGGAAAAGATACCCATCAATGCACGGCCCACCACGGGGGGCTGTGATTGTCCTGAGAGGGACAGCTTCCGGGTACCGGGTGGCATGGTCCACCAAGACCAAGATAAACTTGTTGCCTAAGGCTGTCTTGGGTTCCAGTGGCCCTACAATGTCGATGCCCACCCACTCAAAAGGGGTGCTAACCACAGAAAGGGTTGGAGGGGAGCCTTACACTTCCCTCCACTTTTGCCACTTGCCTGTCAAGTCTGGCAAGTCTTACAGTGCGTAGCGACGTGTTTCCTCATTTGGGGCCAGTAAAAGTGGGTGGCAAGCCTCTGATAAGTCTTGTTGGACCCCAAATGTCCTGTGAGAGGCACGTCATGAGCCAGACCCAGTAGGAAGGCCCTGAAGCACTCGGGTACCACCAGCACACAGGCTGCACCGGGCTCAGTGACCTTAGGCTCACTGTAGAGTAATCCATCTTCCCAGTAAATGAGATGTGATCCAGACTGATCACCTGCTGCCTGGTCTGCAGCCTGTTGCTGCCTACCAATGAGAGAGGGGTATTCCACCTACACCTTGCAGAACTCCTCCCTGGAGGGACGCCCTTCCTGCCGCCAATGGGTTAGCTCAGGAAGGTCTCCCAGTTCAGCCACTTGTTCCCCTGTAGGTTCCAGGGCACCGCCCTCAGGTTCTGCCTCCTCCTGGACCGTGGGAACTTCGGGGGCTGGTTACCCACACCCCCTGCCCTTCCTCTTTCTGGCAGGCACCTGGGCCACTGTTCCAGGCTCCAGGTTCGCTTGATTACCCCTACTGGCTGCCATTGACTGAGTGTTTACACAAACCCACTCAGGCAGACACAACATCTCCAAATGAGCCTGGCATTCCACCTCCCTCCATGGGGAACTTTCCAGGTCATTTCCCAGTAGACAGTCTACTGGCATGGATGGACTAACAACGACCTTCAAGGAACCTGAGTCCCCCCCCCCCACTCAAAGGGAACTAGCGCCACCATACATAGGCGCACGGAGCTGTCTGCTGCAACTACAGGGTGAAGTGCATTGGGAATAACCTGCTCCTCAGACACCCATTGACACCTGACAAATGTCACACTGGCTCCTGTGTCTCTCAGAGCCTCCACCCTCCTCCCATTTGTGGTCACCCACTGCCTGTATTTTCTATTGTTCTAAGGCAGGTAGGACTCCTGGACCATCTCTCTGTCTCCAAAAGAGACAAGGGTCATCACGGCTTGCTCCTCCCCTTCACTGGAAACTAATTCTTCGCCCAACGCTACACTTACTAAACCCGGTGACTGAGCACCAGTGGGGAGGGGTTTCTTGGGGGCATTTAGGGGCAATGTGGCCATCCTCCCTACAGGACTAACATGTGGGGAGACCTTGGTTGTCACTCCTGCCCTTAGGGGGCCAGGTTGCTTAGGCTTGGGGGATTGGGACTCCTTTTCCTGGGAACTGTTTGGGGACCTTTAGAGAAGTCCTTTTGGTTACCATTGTCCTCCCCAGCCTTCTGCTGGGGACCCTGCCCACCTTTGGCTGTGGGACCCACAATCTCCTTGTGGACCCTGGTTCTGGTCCAGCGGTCCGCCTCATTAGCAAGCTCCCTGGGATCAGTTAGCTAACTATCCAAAAGATGCTGGCGCAGCTCTGAAACACACAGACTACTCAAGTCCTCCCAACTAATTAAATGGCACAACCCCTCATAACCAGTTACCTTGCTGCCCTTTATCCAACCTTCCAGTGCACTTGTGTACCGGTTCACACATCCAAATCAAGCACGTGAGTCAATCTTCTTGAAGTTCCTGAACTTCTATCTGTACTGTTCTGGGGTGGGCCCATACCTGAGGCATAAGGCCTCCATCATATTGGCGTAGGTCAGGGTACCCACCCGCTCTAAGGGTGATAAGACATCCCTCCCAGAAGCCTCAAAGTGTTTCCATAGGCCCGCCCCCCTGGTCTTTTCAGGCACCTCATTCATCCTCAGTGCAATCTCAAATGCCTCAAACCATGCATAAATATCATCACCCCTTTGGTAATTCGGCACTAAATTGTTGGATATATACACCTTACCCGCTTGCACTGGCTGTGCGCTGCCACCATTTGAACTGGACTCCACTTGTTTGGCCTTAATGTCTAGTTCCCTCATGCTCAACTCATGAGCCAAAAGCTTTTTTTTCTCTTCCAAAGCGAGAGCGTTCTTGCTCTCCTCTGCTCTCTTTTTGCTCTCAAGAAGCAACTTCTTTTCCTCTGCCTGAGCCTTGAGTTTCAAAATGTTCTCTGACCCTTTGATTTTCCTGCAGCTCCTCTGGGGAAAAGCTCCTACTGGAATGGTTGCTGCCAGCCCTGGAAGCTGGTCTGCCAACAGGGAGATCCTGTGATATTAAACCATCCACTTGCGCTTCCTCATCCATATTTGCATCACCAGTCTCCTCAGCCTCTTTGTCCTCCCACCGGGCCCTTAAGGCTTTCTGCAGCTCCTCCTTTTTAGAGCTGCTCCTCATGGGACAACCAACATTTTTGCAAAATTGTTTGTTGATCTACTTTGTAGGTAAGCAATGCCTCAATATCAAATTCCAATTCTGCAACCTCACTTGCTGGTTTACTCTTCTGAGACATGATGCGTGGATACTTTAAGGCTCACTGAAAAATAGAACCAAAAACAAAGCACAGTATGTGGCTGTGTAGTGGTCTGCGCTAAACTAGTGATGTACACCAATCACTGTGGGTCAAGTACAAATACAAGTTCAAATCCTCACCATTGACCACCAATGTTCTAAATGGGGGTCTCTAGTTGGCAGAGGTAGGTACCTTTGACCAAATAGGGACCCTTGCTTCTAGTCAGGGTAAGGGGGAAACACACTCTAGATTACCCCTGCTCACCCCCTTGGTAGTTTGGCACGAGCAGACATGCTTATCCCAAAGGCAATGTGTAAAGTATGTGTACCAACACTCACAGTAACACAGTGATAACACCACAAATGGACACCACACAGGTTTAGAAAAAGAAAGTATTTTTATCTAAGCTTCACAGAACCAAAACGACAAAAAATCCAACATACACAATAAAAAGGTTTTCAGTAAAAATGTCTTTCAAAAGTGTTGCCAAAAATAAACTTGTAGATTCTTCTTCTTGGTGCACAAGAGTACTAGGACGAAACAATCTTTAAAGTGTAGCGAGTTATGTGCCCAAAATGTGGTAGTACAAACACGCGCCTCTTCGGCACCGACAGACGATGCCCCTGCTATTTGGAGCCCATAATATTCTCCCAAAGCTGGCTCCGCAGCCAGCGATCATGAAGGTATGCCCCCAAATGTGCTAAACTAAAAGGGAGGCGTAACACAGGCCCCCGGTACAGTCAATCCCCCTCCGTTCAAGTGCGGCCGTCGGGGTCACCAGAAGAGGAGGCCCCGTTGTTTAAAAGGCCGCACGGGCAGCCCCTTGCAGCCACGCAACCTACCCCAGGCAGCAACACGCAGCAGCTCAGGACTTCGGTCCGAGCGTTATCTGGGGGTTGCGGTTCCTTCTCTTGCGGCTGACATCCTGGCAGGCAGTCTCGGCGGCAGCAGCTGATCGGTGCAGGGGAATCCCGGTTGCTAGGCAACCCCTTGCTCCGCTCCGGTTAGCGTTGCTCCTTTCCTCGTAGCTGCGGTCTCGGGCAGTCGACACGGGCCGGCGGCGGTGAAAAGCACGTAGCACTCTGAAATTCACGGCTTGGGCCGGCGGCGGTGAAAAGCCCTCAGTAGTTTTAACTCACGGTCAGATTCACAGGATCACAGCGCAGGCAGGGCTGGGTGCTGACACGCGCACACAGCGGTGCTGCGACTCGGGACGGCGATGTTTACCAGATGCACAGGACTCGAAAAAAGTACTGCAGGCTTCACAAAGTTTACACGCTGTGCCCAGACACATGCACACAGTGTTGTGAAGATCTTGGAAACTTTGGTGTTCCTGAGTTTCCACAACAGGAGGCCAGCTCTCCTCAGGCCCTTGGAGATCTCCTTTTAAGCAGGGGACACAGCACACAGCAAAGTCCTCTTCCTTCCTTTGGCAGAATAGCCACAGCAGGTCAGTCCCAGAACATACAGCAAGGGCAGTCCTTCTTCTCAGTCTCTTCCGCTCTTCAACAAAGGTTCCTCTTGATTCCAGGATGATCTAAAAGTCAAGGGTTTCAACTCTAATATTTATACCCCAAATGTCTTTGTTCTCTATGTGTAAGGGGTCCTGAACCCAGTCCAAACCAGTTCTGGGTGCACTCTGCCAGTGCACAAATTCTTCCTTTGTCAGTGTGGGCCAGGGTCTTCAGACACACAGCAAGAGGTGGAGCCAGTCTTTTGTGGAAGGTAGGCACAGCCCTAGTCAGGTACATGTGCTACTCCTCCCACCACTCCAAATGCAGATCGGCCTATTCAGCCCAGGCTGACTCACCCAGACTCCTGGAGCCACCCCAGCCCCTGTCACTCCAAAGCCAGACACTCAATCCACAACCAGGCAGAGGCACAGAGAAAGGTTGAACAAGAAAATAACCACCTTCTAAAAGTGCTATATTCAAACACAGAATTTAAAAACCATCCTTACTAAAAGATACGTTATTAAATTCTGAGTTCAGGGATACCAGACTCCAATTTTCTATCTCACTCCTATGGGAAGATATGCTTGTAAAATGTTACAAAGCATTTCCCATTCTGTCCTATGAGCAAGATAGCCTTTCAATGGTGAAAAAACGAAATTGGCAGTATTTCACTATCAGGACATGTTACACACACCAGTACATGTCCTACCTTTCCCATACACTGCACCCTGCCCAGGGGGATACCTTGGGCCTACCATAGGGGTGTCCTATGGGTAGGAAAATGGAAGGGTAAGGCCTGGCAAGTGGGTACACTGACCAGGTCAAATTGGCAGTTAAACTGTGTGCAGGCACTGCGGTGGCAGGCCTGAGACATTTTTGAGGCTACTCAGGTGGATGGCACAATCAGTGCTGCAGGCCCACTAGTAGTATTTGATTTACCAGCCCTTGGCACATGTAGTGCACTTTACTAGGACTGGTAAACAAATATGCCAATCAGGGAGAACCAATCACAATATCAATTTATACAGGGAGCACTTGCACTTTGACACTGATCAGCAGTGGCAAAGTGCCCAAACCATCTAAGCAAGCGAAAATGAAATCCAGCACAGCATCAAAAATACAGGAGTTAGAGGCAAAAAGTCAGGGAGAACCACGCCAAGGATGCCAGGTCTAACACTTACCATTTGTCATATACTTTACATAGGGTCCATTTGAACTGACTGGCACAATACCCTTATCTCAAAATGGTTTATTAGTTGGGGTGGATGAGAGCCCAGCACAAATAATACATTCACTATCCTGTTTGGTACAGTCAAAGGTTTTATTAATTTAAGTCTGAGATCATCCCCTGCTCGCTATTGCACAGAGCAGACAAGCTTAACTTAACGAAACTGTATAAAGAATTTAGAGGTGACAAAACAGTAGAAAAGTCAAAAACACCGCACTGTAATAACCCCCTCCAATTTATGAATTTAGAGTAAAATGCAATGAACAAAATGACACCAAAAGGATGAAAATCCAATAACAGTAACCTGAGATAGGAGTGTTTTTTAGACATATGAATATTTTAAAGATTTAAGACATAATAGCACATGGAAGCACAGAGTGCCAGCTGTGGTCAATGGTTGCAGTAGACTGAGACCTAGGCACAGTTTAAGGTCGACCACAAAGGAGGGTGGGTCATATACATCAAGATTATTGGTCCCGCTAGGACTTGGAAGAAAGGAAGCTTTAAAAAATGCCCTTAGGCCAAATCTGAAAAGGGCCTTTCTCATTTTTCTAAGGAAAGACTCTTCTCAGTGCAGAACAAACCTAAAGCAGACATCATGGAACTGCTGGTCAGAAACGTTTCATGGTCGGTCCACTTGAACCTCAGGAATTGTGGGGCAAAAGTTTTTAAATATTTCACAAACTTCTTTTGGTACTCAAACAACCATAGGAGTGCATTTCTAAGGATGCATTTCCCAGGATATCCAGAATTTTTTTTAGAGACTTTCAGGGTGTCAGGAAGATGGTAAATGCAAAGTTCAGTCCAGGTCGAATTGCTCCTTTTCAGCTGGGATTCTTCAGAGGAATGTTATCGTTATGTGCCTGGAGCCAACCTGGAGATCAGCTTTAGGGTCCTTAGAGGTATTTCTCTACTTTGATTTCAAGTAGAAGGGGGACCAACCTTCTCAGGTCCTTCTCACAGGTCACAGATGCCAAGTGGAGCAGCTTCAGTCCGCTTGGGATCTTTCGCCAGTCCAGCACAGTTCTGAGGAAGTCTGGGCGAGGATACAGCTATGTATGAATCACCAGCCTGTGGGTGGAGGATACCCTTAGACCTAGCCTCTCTGACCAATGGTGTAATTATTTCCAGGCCTTTGCTTACCCGCTTTTCATTAGATCCTCTTTACTTTACTGCTAACAAGCCTTAAACACAATGTGTCAGGGAAGATTTGAGAGGGCTAAGGTCTTCAGACACACTAAACTTAGGCTCTGAGGCTGTGAGTGCAAGTGAGAGGCATAGTATTCCAATTCTAGTGTCTCAGACCTGCCAGGCAGTATGGAACACTGTGGTATCAACAGAATGTCGACTTTCTACACGCTGCATATTTTACGAAGCTATGAGTCATTTACTGCCCATTTAGGTCAGCCTAGTGTGTGCTTGTAGCAGTATTTCAAAACTCTTCCTGGACTGGCAGTTGGCAGAGGCTAATGCTAACTAGTCTTCAACTAGGTCAGGCAGGTAAGGGGTCACTTTCTAAAAGTTACTTTTACTTAATATTTATTAAAAATCTAACTTTGCCATTGGATTGCATTTTTAATAACTACTAAAAATAGGAGTCTATTTATTTGTCTAGCTGTTCCCATTCCTGAGATAACAGTATCAGTATTTTAATATGTACTCCATTTCCTACATAGGGCAGCTAGGCCTGTCAATCAAAATAGCTTTTGGGGCCAGGACACAATAACAATTTTCTACATGTTCCACTTTTAAATACCATGCGCCTTTCCTTTTAGATTATAATGCTCAAATAGGAGTGACTTACTAATGTTTAAAAGGTTGATTTTTACATGTTAAAAGGGTTACTTTAACAGGTCGCACTGCAGCAGCCAGGCTACAATGGTAAGCCT
The DNA here is from genome assembly GCF_964204655.1 of Triturus cristatus. Classification (NCBI taxonomy): domain Eukaryota; kingdom Metazoa; phylum Chordata; class Amphibia; order Caudata; family Salamandridae; genus Triturus; species Triturus cristatus. The sequence continues at coordinate 872,789,888 of NC_140580.1, read as the reverse complement.
GAAGCCATGTTTTCCTTTGTCACACTAGTAGATGGGACAATACGTGCTGCAATTCACATGTGACATTTTAGCTTCCGACGTCATAGGTGTATTTTCGCACTATATGCTATGGCCTTATTATAATGTTAAATAAGCCAATAATGAATTAGCCAATTTCTAAAGGTAATAGGGCCTAGGGCATATACACAGGGCACTGCACAGTAGTGACCCAGTGTTCAAAGGCTAAAAACCAGCAGTAAAATTCGGCAAAAAATAAATAAAAATGGGGGTGATCAAGCAAAAAGGGTGGTTTTCTCACAGGTATTCATAGTACAGTGAGCACCTCGTTGGTTCTCCTAGTAACTTGGATACAGATTTTGTGTGACCTGAGAAAACTCAGGAGTGTCTGCTTGGGGCAGAACCCCTGAAGTAAAACTGAGTCAGTCTCTTCTTTAATGTCCTAACTGACCACAATGAAACCATGACCCTTACAAGGCGGCTTGGTTGCCCTCACCCCTTATTTTATTCCATCCTCGCCACCCTCCTCCCTGTACCCTTTTGTAAATGGGGGAATCCTCTTCCTTTTACAGTCCGTTAAAAATATTGCATTTGTTAAGACAAGTGTTGATTCATTTGATTCCTTCTTCCTTTCCTGTATGGCCACACAGAGAGACCAACTCTGCTAAGGTCTTAGTTTGCCTCTCTCCAAACTACACACTAGGTAACGACCCCCGCACAGAGGCAGCAACCAGCATTTCCTGACCTTGTGCTGTAGGATGGGCAATGCACGAGTAACATTCAAAATCATGTTTTATTTGTCTAAATAATATGATAGTGACACCACTTTGTTCTGTTTACATAAAAGAAAAGGTTGTGCCAAATACGCCTTAACTGAACTCACCTCCATTACAACATTCAACACCCTTTCTTTTTTCAGTTTCCTAATCTGCAATTTTCTGGTGATATGTCTACTTTTAGAGATCTTCTATTACTAAGAAAAAGTTTATCTTTTGCCCAGTTTTCTTTCTTTCTTTCTTTTTTTTTTTTAAGGACGCAATCCAATCACCCACATAATGGTGGCATGTTTAATTATAGTCACTTCTCACCTGCAGCAGATGTTCGACAGGCTCTCCACTAGCTCTTTTGATCTTTTATTTAGTCTGTTTTTGTTTTGTGCTTGTATAGTATTGTGTTCTAATATGGGGCCTAACGCTCTTAAAATTGTGTAGATTTGGGACAGATGGTGAATTTATTCCAATTCCCAAATGACACAGGGTAACAAAAACGCTATCTATAGGCTTCAGTAATTATAGTGTCCAGGCTAGATACATTACTTGGCCAACATTTTCTGTCACTATCTCTATGCTTAATTATTTATGGCTATTCTATAGAACCAGCTAAAACTTCATCCAGTTCTAAACCCTATGCTGGAAGGCGGAAAACAAACAAGCGTAATAATATGATCCTTATCGATCGGTGTAGCAATTGTTGGTTAGACACTTTAAAAAAATATATTTTCTTTTACAAACCTTGCATATACAATTAGGTGTCGTTATAAACATACAATGCCCTGAGGTATGCAGTGCTGTAGGAGTTACACAATACCATTTCACTGATCTATGAAGTTACATTGTATTCTGTGATGGTTTCACTATAGGAGTACATTCAAACGGTTGGTTAGACACTTTACTAACAACACCTTTCTGTTTTATAAATAAATGTGTTTCGCTATAAAATAGATTAATATCAATTCTGTATGGGTCTCCCTTCGAATTATTCTCCAACCGAGTGGGCGAAGAGCCTTGCTATCAGACCTGGTTGTCAACGTAGTAGTGCGGCATGAACATACACACGGATACCCACCTTGCAGCCTGGCATAGTTCAAGGACAGTCATCCCTTGCAGCTATGCAGCTGTAGCATCCTTGACCCTAGTAGAATGGGGTCCCAGACCTTCCAGCGTCTGTTTCTTGGCCAGTGCATATCATATCTTAATGCAGAGGACTAACTACCTTAACATGGTCTTCTCCCCATCCTTGACTTTCGTTGCTCTAGAGAACCCCACAAAAAGTTGATCATCCACACAATGAGCCTTGGTTCAAACTGGGTAAAAGCTTAAAAGGTCTTCTGGTATCCAACCAATGGAGCCTGTCCTCATTTGAATGGTTTCGGTCCGCAAATGGTGACAGAGTGATCAATTGCTCAATATGGAAGGGAGTCTGACTTTTGGTAGAAACCCTGGCCAAATCCTCATTACTAATTTGTCCAAGAAAATGTGAGGTTAGACAGTTGCAATGACAGTCGCTTCAGTTCACTCATGCAACAAGATAACATGACCACAATGAAGAAGGCAGTCTTCAAGGTCAGGAGATGCAGCGAGCAGCTATGCATATGTTCACAGAGTATATGAATAAAGAGATATGAATAAAAGTTAATGCCCCCACTGCAGCATCACAAGCTATATGAGAGAAACACTTGTCAAACCTGTAATAAATCTCATCCCAACCCATTACTTGAACAAGGATGGTTTAACAAGCAAACTCAGAAAGGCCAAACGGGCCACCAAATAACCTTCTGTAGTGCCAATAGCAAGCCCTTGCTGAGCTAAAGATAACACAAACAAAAGCATATTCAACAACTATGAATGTAAGTTATCAGTGTCTCGGACATCATAGCAGGCTAAGAATTTTTCACACCGCCCAAAAATAAATGTTTTTTTCTGGTGGGGTATCTAGCGGCAAGGAAGTCATCAACCACTTCAGAAGGCAACTGCTGCTACTCAATCTCTGCACATGGAGATGTAAAATGCATAGATTTAGGTGGAGGACCCTTCCCTAGGGCTGGAAAAAGATTCTCATGAAGAGCTAGCTTGATCGGAATACAAATGCTAATGCACAGGAGTTCCATTCTCTTATCCCAATTTGGGGACACAAGAATGACTTGGGCCTGGTAGTTGTTGATCTTCTTCAGTACGTGGGGCAGAAAGATGTGCAGGAGTCTCTAACTTCATTATTATGTTATGATGATTTGTATAGCACATTAATCACCTGAGAGGGTATTCAGGCGCTTGGGTAGGTGTCTCAACTCCAAGGTGCTAATATGAAGAGCCAGGACTTCAGCAGAACTCGAGAAGTGAGGTGGAGGTACTGATGTGTTGAGGGAGGCCGTTCCATGTCTTGGGTTTGATGTAGGAGAATGAGAAACCTCCAGATTTGCTTTTGGGGATTTGGGGAGTGTGTGCAAGAGTGAGGCAGAGTGTAGGTGTCCGGTGGAAGTGTATGTGGCTGTACAGGTATTTAGGTCCTGTGTTGTGTAAGGCTTTGTATGTGTGCATGAGAAGTTTGAATTAGCTGCACTTGTGAATGGGGAGCTAGTGAAGCTTCCTGAGGTGCGATGTGGTGTGGGTGCTGCCTGGGAGGTCGGGTATGAGTCTTGTGGTGGTGTTCTGGATGGTCTGGAGTCTGTAGGAGTTAGTTGGAGATTCTGGCAGATAAAGTATGGCCGTAGTTCAGCCTGTGGGTGATGAGTGCTTGCGTGACAGTCTGGCTGGTGTTCTGAAGCAATCATTTGAAAATCTTTTGCAGCATGAGTAGGATGTGGAAGCAGGAAGTCCACACATCGTTGACCTGAGCCATTGTGTTGAGCTTGTCATCTAGGATGATCCCTAGATTTCTTGCATGGTCTGTGGGTGTGAGTGTTGGGTTTAGCTCCGACAGCCACCAGGTGGAGTACCATGGAGAGGTCTTGTTGCTGAAGACCAGTACTACTGTCTTGTCAGAGTTGAGTTTCAGGCAGCTAGATCCCATTCATTTTGCTACCATGGTTATGCCGTTGGTGAAGTTGGTTCTGTTGGTGGTTCTTCACCAGGGTTAGGATGAGTTGGGTGTCATTGACGTAGGAGATGACGGTGATGTCTTGTGATGGGATGATGTTGGAAAGAGGTGTCATGTTTATATTGAAAAGGCTAAGGGAGGTCCCTGTGGGCCTCTGCATATCACTTTCTTGGCCATGGATGTGAATAGTAGCAGCCTGACCCTTTGCGTTCTTCCCGTGAGGAAGGAACAGATTCATTTGAGACTGGATCCTTGTATGCCAATCTCATGGACTGATGAGGGTGTTGTGGGAGACTGTGTCAAAGGCAGCAGAGATATTGAACGGAATGAGAGCCATTGTTTCTCCTTGGTCCAGGATGATTTGAATGCCATTGGTGGACGCAATGAGTGCGGTTTGTTGGTGTGGTTCTTTTCTGAATCCTGATTGAGTGTTGTCTAGAAGATGATGAAGTTCGAGATGGGTTGTGAATTGCTTGTTGATGGCTGCCTCAATCACTGACTGGTGAGGGTTGTGCACTCATTCCAAACGTAACGCATCGCTGAACGAGTGCTCATGCAGAAACTCCAACACGCAGAATTGTTGCCATTGTGTATTCTTCAGTGGTGCAAAAGAGAACCTGATCAGACTGTGGGGCCGATGAGGAAGTTTGTACCCAAATTGGAGGTCTCAGCAGCTCCTTTTGCCCCAAAGGCCAATCAGAGACGTCTGAAAGCGTACTGAATAACTGCAGTATGGCCCCTTCGAAGGCCTCAATTTCCTGTGCAGTGACAACAGCCTGAGAAACTAGGGGTGCATCAGGATCAGCTGCAGAATTTGCTCAGTGACTGGTGACCTCAACGAGGTGCAAGTTACATTTTGGCACCTTCTCCTTGGAGTCAGAGTGGGAGGATGGGGTTCAGTCCACTTCACTTTTTCATGCTTGTGCTTAGAATTGGATTTTAACTTACTAGACGACTTTGTTCTGGAACGGCCGTAGTAATGGCTCCATGATCACGACCAAGTGTGGGCATGCAACTTGCAGCAGGACCGATGTAAAAGCTGTGACTTCTTGTACTTGGTGATGTACAGCTTCACCTCTCAGTCTCAAAACACCTACGGATGGATTTAACACATGGTTGAGTTGTGTCACAAGCTGAGACACCACAGACACAACCTATGCATACTTGTCACATCTGCTTCCTGAATCCAGAGCTGCTTGAATCCTGTAGTTTTTGGCAGGATCGTTGTTCCCCAACACACTGTTTGAAAGCTTAGAAGAAGTTGTCAGGAAACTGCAAAATGACTTTACCAAGATCCTGATCTAGGTGGAGTTCTTTCTGCAACTGCTTGAAATCAACTGTTTACTCTACCAGGATGATGGTCTCATCTGAGCAGCAAAGGTAGAAGCAGAGAATGGAATCGCATCAAATCCTCCCTGGTGTCTTCAAGAGAATTTAGTTAACCTGACAAATTCTGGACTTCAAATCTCTGAAGAAGGCCTTTTCTTCTCCAGAGTGCATAATGACCAGCAAGAGGGATCACTCAATAGGTAACAAAATAGTGGTAGGTCGGTGGTTCTAGAGAACTTTGAGATAACAGGCCTAGCAATTGGAGGCACTTATGGGTAGCCATGTGCTCTACAAATCCAAGAATAGGAATACTAAATTGCAGTGACATCCCATGACAAGCTACACGCTACACATGAGCTCCAAGCATCTCTATCCAGCAGCATTTTAGTATAAGCCGCTGTGCAACAAGTTGAAGCCCATCCTAGTCCTGCAATTCCAGATCTCCGCTTCCCTGGAGAATCATGGTCCCAACATTTTGGTGGGATTTCCCTTCTGACAGCTCATGATAAATATGTGCCTAAAGCCGGCTCCTCAGAATATGGGTGAAAGGATCCTTGTGGGCAGCTCTCATTGAGAGCCCTTTGAGACAAATCACTTATTTCTAAACTTTAATATGTTGAAAATAAAGGCCATGTTTCTAACACTGAAAGTCTTTCTTTAGGTGGTGTAATCTAGTGTGCTGGTGATTTACAACAAAAATACCACATCTCTCTAACGGAAATAGTGTAAAAAAACGCTATTCTTCGTCTACCAGCAGGCAGTAGATCTGTGAAATTGGGTCATATATGCAGCTTGTTTCAGGTAGTCTCTCACTTTTCAATGCCTGATAATATCAGAGTGGGATCCTGAGCCAGTGACTCCACTATCTACACAAGTGAGACATTCTCCATCATATTTGTTATCTAATTTTTGAGGACTGAGGTAGTACATTCACAGATTTGTTTACAACACTGAACACTTACTAAATACCAGATCAGGGCAGGGGGGCGAGAACCTTGCATGACACACATAATGTAGGACATGACATATGTTCTGTCTGACTTCCCCAATTCTCAGGGTCCTTCAGAAGATCAAGGACAGTGTGCAATGTTTGGTGATCACTATGGATTCAGCTTCTTTCCAGGTGTGGTTTTGTGACCTACACTAACTTCATTTGCAGGATAACATCTGCCTTCTTAGGAGAAACGATCTCTGGTCCTTGGTTGAAGACTATGAATCCCTCTTCCATCGCTCAACATGCAGACAAGATTCCTCAAAAAGCTACAATTTGCACATGGGCTATTTTCAAAGACCCTGTATCCTAGGGAATGCTAGAATGTCTTCTACTGAAGCCAAATACATAAGCAGATGGATGACATACTCCAAATGTCACTCAAATAATTATCAGGCTCGATTTTTTTTATATGGTTTTTAGAATTGCTGTTTGAGGGATTTAATAAAACTGAAGTATTTTTTTGTACAGACTGAAATCTACAACAGATACTTTTACTCGTTTTAAGTGATCATCAAGTAAGCTCTCTGCTTTCCTCCCTTTGTTCTTCGAAGATTATAGTGTTGTTCTTTTAATACCTGTAGTATTAATAAACTGGCTATTCAGCACTACTGAACAGTAATGTTCTTTTTAGTGAATATTCTAACTGAAGATTCTTCACCTTTTGAATATTCCGCAGGTATCAGAAAGGATCTGGAAACTTTAAAGCAGTTCTCCTGCACTCTGGTAGATGGCTCAGCGCCGTTAGTTGATTTGTTGGCTGTCCAGACCTTTAGACGCACAGCAACTTAGCAGACTGGCATGGCCAGTGTAAACAGCTCTTAAACTGGACCTATTTTAGATGTGATAAGAGTCCATTTCACAGATTGTGGCGATGGGAGGGATCTGTGGTTAAATAAAGTATTCACCCTTCTTTACTCTGGAGAACACTACAAAGAGCTGATTGTCCAGGCGATTCTCCTGGGCATAATCAATATAAAAACTTAGTTCTCTCTTAAGATATAAATGATGGAGTCTTTCTTCCTGCTTGAAAGGATGAGGAGGAGCAAAGAATTTTGGAAGGGTGACAGCCTGCCCCACAAGGGAGTAACCGTTTTCGATAAAAATGATGCTCAGGTACTCAACACCAACTCATCTGGAAGAAAGTGGCATAGGCTGGCTGACAGAATCTAGTTTATATTATGGTGATTAAAAAAAGACTGTCTTAACCATCAGAAGCCCCAAAGCACAACTGTGCGGCAGGCTCAAAATGAGTGCAGATTAAAAAAGTGAGGGATAAGTTAAAGTCCCACTGTGGCATCACAAAGGGTTTTTGGTGGAATCAAAATGTTGCAAACCTTTCAAAACTCTCATTAGAACATGCAATTTAAATAAGGAGGGCTGATCTGGGAAGCACAAAAAAGTAGACAGAGCCAATAAGCAGCTTTTAACAGTGCCCAAAGAAAGTCCTGGCCGGGCTAGGGAGAGAACAAACTTGGGACAACTTTGCTTGTAATGGGTCAACATGTGGGGTACTGCACCAACCCACAAGTTTTTCCTAATGACTGAGATACTCATTTTGTGTAGGTACGCCTGTCTGCCAAGATGCATCAGTGGCCTCAGGAGAAAGGTCACCTGCCACCACTCAATCTCCAAGCATGAAGATGCAGACTGTGCTGGCCCCAGTGCATCCCCTGTCCTTCAACTGCGAAAGAAGATCTTTCCAAAGCAGCAGCTTGATAAGAGGTCAGAGTTCCTGGTACCACACTCTCTTAGCCCAATCTGGTGTCACTAAAATCATTTGGGCCTAGTTGTTCCTGATCTTCTCCAAAACTCGAACAGGAGAGGCAGTTATGGGTAGGAGCACAGGAGTCCCGAGCTCAATCAATCAGAGCATTTGTAAAGCGCACTACTTACGGGGGGGGGGGGAGCTGCTACTGCTCAAAAAGCCAGGTCTTGAGGAGTCTTCTGAGGGTCAGCAGGTCTTGGGTCTGCCGTAGGTGGGTGGGGAGGGTGTTCCAGGTCTTGGCGGCGAGGTGGGAGAACGATTTGCCGCCGGAGGTCGCTCTTCGGATGCGGGGAACTGTGGCGAGGGTGAGGTCAGTGGAGCGAAGCTGGCAGGTGGGGGTGTAAAAGACGAGTCGTCTGTTGAGGTACGCTGGTCCGGTGTTGTGGAGTGCCTTGTGTGCGTGGGTGAGGAGCTTGAAGGCTATCCTCTGGTTGACGGGGAGCCAGTGTGGGTCTCTCAGGGGGGGTGTGATGTGGCTACGGAAGGGGATGTCGAGGATCAGGCGTGCAGAGGCGTTCTGGATGCGTTGAAGTCGTTTCAGGAGTTTGGCCGAGGCTCCTGCGTAGAGGGCGTTTCCGTAGTCCAACCTGCTGCTGACGAGGGCCTGGGTGACCCTTATTCTCATTTCGGTGGGGATCCACTTGTAGATCTTGCGGAGCATGCGGAGGGTGTTGAAGCAGGAGGAAGAGACGGCGTTGACATGGTTTGTCATGGAGAGGGTGGAGTCGAGGATGACCCCCTAGGTTGCGTGCGTGGTCGGTGGGGGTTGGAGCTGTTCCCAGTGCGGTCGGCCACCAGGAGTCGTCCCAGGCCGAGGGGGTGGATCCGAGGATGAGGACTTCCGTCTTGTCAGTGTTCAGCTTCAGTCGGCTGTTCTTCATCCACTCTGCTTTTATTCCTTTGTGGTGGTTGGTTTTGGTGGTGTAGGGGTCCTTGGTGAGAGAGAGGATCAGCTGGGTGTCATCGGCGTAAGAGATGATGTTGAGGTTGTGCAGTCAGCCGACGTGGGCGAGCGGTGCCATGTAGATGCTAAACAGCGTTGGGCTGAGGGATGAGCCCTGGGGTACGCCGCAGATCTCGGTGGCTTGAGAGCGGAAGGTGGGGGGGAAACTAATGCTCTGTGTTCTGCCGGAGAGGAAGGAGGTGGTCCAGTCCAGGGCCTTTTCTTGGATCCCGGCGTCGTGGAGGCGTGTGCATAGGCAGACCGTGTCGAAGGGGGCTGACAGGTCCAGGAGGATGAGGGCAGCAGTTTCTCTGTTGTCTAGCAGGGCCCTGATGTCATCGGTGGCGGCAATGAGGGCAGTTTCGGTGGGGTGGTTGCTGCGGAACCCGGACTGGGACGGGTCCAGGATGCTGTTCTCCTTGAGGTAGCGGGTCAGTTGTTTGTTGACGGTCTTCTCAATGACCTTCGCCAGAAACGTGAGCAGGGAGATGGGTCGGACGTTCTGAGGTCCTTGGGGTCCGCCTTGGGTTTTGTAAGGCGTTGATTTCGGCGTGCTTCCAGCTCTCTGGGAAGGTTGCAGTCTCGAAGGAGATGTTGATGGCTTTCCGGAGATAGGGTGCGATTGTGGTGCTGACTTTGTTGAAGATGTGGTGTGGGCATGGGTCTGACAGAGTGGATGGTGTTCATGATTTTGATGTCAGTCCTACCAAAACTAACTCACCTTTTTTACGGTAGACCACTCAGCTTCCCGAAAGAAGAAATTACGAAAATCCAAGGAAAGATTTCTAGATTTATTTGGGCTTCCCAGGGAGTACGGTTGTCTTGGAAAAAACTCAGAAGATCTTTAAAAAAAGGGGGACTGGCATTACCAGACATCAGGCTGTATTGTATGGCCTTTCAATGGAAGAACTTTCGTATGCTGGTGGGAGAACCTGAGAGTATCACATGGGGCTTAATCTTGAGTGAGATGACTAAAGAAGTTGTCCGAGTCCGAGGTTGTTGATCAGGGTGGTGGAGGTGGTGTCGTTGTTGTTCTCGAGGTGGAAGTTCAGGTCCCCGAGGAGTATGTAGTCCGTGGAGGCGAGGGCGTGTGTACTGACGAAGTCGACAATGGAGTTGCTGAACTGTGGTCAGGGTCCGGGGGGTCTGTAGACGAGGGTTCCTCTGAGGGTGGTGTTGGAGTCGGTGTGGATCTGGAAGTGCAGGTGTTCTGCAGTGCTGAGGGTGTCATCAGTGTTGGTCGAGATTCTGAGTGTGTTCCTGTGGACGATGGCGATTCCTCCTCCTACTACATTGGAGCGGTCCCTGCGGGTGATCTTGTAGCCTTCCGGGATGGCTATGGCGATGTCGGATGCCTAGGAGGGGTTCAGCCAGGTCTCCGTCAGGAAGGGGACATCTGGGGAGGTTGAGTCGAGTAGGTCCCAGAGTTCAACGGTGTATTTGCGTGCAGAGCGGGTGTTGAGAAGAATGCATCTGAGGTAGTTGGGTTCTTCTTTCCCGGTGGGCGGGTTGGCGGGTCGGGTGCAGGTGAAGCTGCAGTTCCGGCAGGAGAAGGGTCCTTGGGTGCTCTTTGGGGCGGACAGGAAGCAGATGTGTGATTGTCTGGTGTTGAGTGCGTGCGGACGTGTGCAGACTGGCTTGCCTTAGGTGCGCCCGCTGCGCGGCCGCCATAATAAGGGGAGGTGGGAGGGAGAAGCAGATGTGAGGAGGGAGCGGACGAATGGGTGAGCGGGGGTGCGGGGCCGCAGCAACGGGAAAACGGGGGCAGGAAAGGCGAGGGAACAGAAGGAAAAAGGGGGCACAGGGCACAGAATACAAAGGGAACAAGGAGGAAAAAACGGAACAAATTAATAATTAGGACAGAAGGAGGAGCAAAATGAAACAATGAAACAATTAAACAGTAAAACAGGGGCAATACCGTACAAGCAGAAGCAACATAAGCAATACAGTACAGGTAAGAGCAGACCTACAGCCAACCACTGCCTCAAACTCGCGGCAGAGGCAGCAGCAGTGACAGGGAACACGGGCACAACAGGTGGTGCTGTTCAAGCGTGGGGAGCAACCTGCCTGAAGCAGGGTCAAGGGTCGCTCTCCTCACCGTGCAGCGGCCGCCATAAGAAGGGGAGGTGGGAGGGAGGAGCAGCTGGGAGGTGGGAGCGGATGAATGGGCGAGTGGGGGCGGGGCTGCAGGGGACTCAGCGGCGGGAAAACGGGGGCAGGAACGTCGAGGGAACAGAAGGAAAAAGGGGGCACAGGGCACAGAATACAACGGGAAGGAAGGAAAAAAAAAAAGAGTCAATTAAGCAGTGAAAAACAGAGGAAATACAGTACGAAGCGGGGGGGGGGCGGGGCCGCAGGGAATGCAGCGATGGGAAAACGGGGGCAAGGAGCGGCGAGAAGGCAAAAGAGGGCACAGGGCACAGAATACAAAGGGAACAAGGAGGAAAAAAATGAATAAGTTAATAAGAAGACAGGAGAGAAATGAAACTATGAAACAATTAGACAGTAAAACAGGGGCAATACCGTACAAGCAGAAGCAACATAAGCAATACAGTACAGGCAAGAGCAGACCTACGGCCAACCACTGCCTCGAACCCGTGGCAGAGGCAGCAGCGGTGACAGGGAACACGGGCACAACAGGTGGTGCTGCTGCGGCGTGGTGAGCGACCTGCCTGAAGCAGGGTCAAGGGTCGCTCTCCTCGCTGCGGCCGCCATAAGAAGGGGAGGTGGGAGGGAGGAGCAGCTGGGAGGAGGGAGAGGACGAATGGGAGAGCGGGGCCGCAGGGGACTCAGTGGCGGAAAAACGGGGGCAGGAACGGTGAGGGAACAGAAGGAAAAAGTGGCCACAGGGTACAGAATACAATGGGAAGGAGGGAAAAAAAAGTCAATTAAGCAGTGAAAAACAGAGGAAATACAGTACAGAGCAGGGGGGGGGCGCAGGGAACGCAGCAGCGGGAAAACCGGGGCAAGGAGCGGCGAGGGAACAGAAGGCAAAAGAAGGCACAGGGCACAGAATACAAAGGGAACAAGGTGGAAAAAACTTAACAAATTAATAATAAGAAAGAAGGAGGAGAGAAATTAAACAACTAAACAATTAAACAGTAAAACAGGGGCAATACCGTACAAGCAGAAGCAACATAAGCAATACAGTACAGACAAGAACAGACCTACGGCCAACCACTGCCTCGAACTCGCGGTAGAGGCAGCAGCAGTGACAGGGAACACAGGCACAACAGGTGGTGCTGTTGCGGCTTGGGGAGCGCCCTGCCTGAAACAGGGTCAAGGGTCGCTCTCCTCACCACGCAGCGGCCGCCATAGGAAGGGGAGGTGGGAGGGAGGAGCAGCTGGAAGGAGGAAGCGGACGAATGGGGCGGCGGGGCCTCAGGGGGCGCAGCAGCGGGAAAACGGGGGCAAGTAGCGGCGAGGGAACAGAGGGCAAAAGAGGGCACAGGTCACAGCTCCACACCAGATGGAAGGCACCAGATGGAAGGCATCTTCGAAGGAGCTGTCTTTGAACTTGCAAAAGTGCTGATATTACGCATTCTTGGCAGTGGTGAAAAGACTGAGCTACAATTCTGAAAAGAGCCTTGTGCCAGGTCAAGCTGCAACTGCCATTTGTGATCCGGTTCTACCCTGGCATTTAAGGATCCAACTTGATGACTTGCCACCACAGAAATTCCCTGATGGTGCAGCTATTTCCAGATGTGCAAAGCCTCCTGACACAGGACTCAAGGTCCCACCTTTCCCTGCTAATTGCAATACCACATGGCGTGGTGTTTTCGGTGAGGACCTGAACCAGCCGTTTTTTTTATGGTGGTCAGTAAGGCCTTAGTCAAGCTAATCACTCAACTCGAACGAAATGATGTGGAATTGAGTCTGTGCTAGAGACCGGAGGCCTCTGATCCGCACCTCTGCAAGATGGCCTCTCCAACGGAGTAGTGATGCATCCAGGAACAGTCCGCTCTGTATGGGGTAAGGGAGGGAAATGCCACTGACCCAATCACAGTCCAGTAGGCACAAACGCAGATTCCAAAACTGGACACAATCCAACAGATTTTCCTTATGTTATGCCCACAGGCATTTGAGGTCCAATTGCAAAGCCCCCACGGCCATAAGGTGCACACTGTGCCACTGGAACCAAGCTACATCAGACTGAAGATTTGGATATTGTTGCATTCAAACTGAGGTGTCATGGTGGGTAAAAGAATCAGGAGTTTGAATGCTTTCCTAAGCAAATGCCAGTGGTTAGCCAAAATGCAAGCATTCCTCACATTACCATTTGAATGTCTGGTGTGCATCCAAACTGCAAGGCATGCCCAGGCGTGGGTCTTGTGCACACTGTACCACTGAAATCAAGCTATACCCAGCTGAAGAAGCCAGAACAGGGTGAAATCGGTCTTGGGTTGCTTGTGTTCCAGTTCAGCGAGTACCTGGCCTGCCAATTCAGGCTGTACTGTCCCTATTGAAGAAGGAAAAAGTCAGATTTGCATATGAAGGTTTACAAACTGAAATGGCATGGTGGGCAAAAGAACAATGGATTGGAATAATACTCATTGCCAGCGGTAAGACAAATTGCAAGCATGCCTTCCATCACCTTTTGTGTATTTGATCTGGTATGTGTGACTAGCATTATGAAAGAGGCCAGTAACCCCAAAAGCACCAAAGTAATCAACACTGCCAACCAGGACAGAGGCTGAAACTTCTGGATCATAGCCCGAATGTCCTGGGCTCTCCGTTCCAGTGGAAAGGCACAAAACCATACAGTATCCACAATAGCTGATAAAAAGGAGCATCTGTGAACGGGTCAGGTGTGACTTTGGCGCTTTGATAATGAACCCCAATAATGCTAGGAGGTTCGCTGTTGTCTGGAGTTAGCTGGTTTGAGTCCGCCTTCACCAGCTAGTAGCCAAGGTAGGAAAGGCTGGTACCCTGACTGCTGTAGGGGTGCAGCAAGCACCAATATCACTTTCGTGATCATCTGAGAGGCACTGGTGAGTGCAAAAGGAAGCAATGAGAACTAAAAAAGCTTCTGGCCCACTGTGATATGCAGGTAGAACCTGCGAGCCTGCAGGACGGGAATCTGCAAAAAAAATTGTTTTTTGGGTCAAAATATGTGGGCATACATAAACTCATTGTACTACATATATTGTATCTGAGTAAAAATATAGGAAGTAAAAAGAAAGATAGAGCATAAGGGAAGAAAACACATGAGGACAGAAAGGGCAGGGAAGTGGGTTCAGACACGAAAGGGGGACTTAAGGCAGTCTTTCCATATTGAGAGGAGACCCAAAAACTATTTAGTCAGCATTAGGCATTGGTACTAAGAGGGGCCCATCTAAATTTATTCAAGATGCTTTCAAATGTTTTGAGCGAGGTGATACCTTTGGCCTTAGCCAGGGCCAGCTCCGCCTTAGATCTGACGATTAAGAACTTTCCTTTCTACGGCCTAAGGGGCATTTGCAGAGATTCATGCCCTGGCGATACACAACCGCGCACAGACCAACATTATCATTACGAGATGTTGAGTACTGCCCTCGCAGTCGTACTTAGCCCCCATCATTTTTTCCTTGATGGTTATTGCACTCAGGTGGCCCAGGCCAGACCTTATATCCTGGCTCACCCCTGCCCAGAATTCTTGTAAAGCAGGGCAGAGTGCAAACATATGTATTATGTCAGCAGCCAGGAGTTTACATTTTGGGCATTTAGTCTTATCCTTAGCATCATTTGTTCCCCATTTGGGTATTTTATCTGGCGTATAATACAGTAGGCATATAGTACCCAGTTGCTGCAGTTTTAGACTAACTGAATATACAGAGTGATCTATCATTTTAAGGGAGTTATGAACCTCTGAAGCCGAAGTCTCTAGTGAAAGCAGTCAGCTCCACTTGGCTGCCAGAGTCGTAATATCCTCTGTGTTTGGGCAGGAGAGCCCCTGATGGGCGGTGCTAATTGAGGGTTTAATACCTGGTTTAAAATAGTATAGCGAGTGATCAGAGCCCTCAAGATCCAATGTATATGACTGAATATAGTCCCTCACTTGTAAGGATTTTGTTTTTAAAAGGTGTTGCAGAAGCCCAAATAATTCCTGCAACTCCGAAAAGACCTGAAGCCATTTGTATCATAGAGCCGACCAATTGTTACAACACCGCTCCGTGCCTATACCCTGCAGACCAATTTCTGAAAAACTGAGAACGTAGGGTTATACCTGAAAGGGGTGTCTGGGTTTATAAAGGCTATGGAATATTTGGAAAGTATCTCCTTCCATATATGGATGATATCCCTCAGGACCTTGAACCGTACCCTCTTGTAGTAGTTGGGATCTCCTAATCGATAGAGGAAGAGCCTGCACTCTTCCCTACAGCTAATGGATAAAAGTTGAATAATAAGCCTGGATCGATTAAATTGCGCAGACGATCGGCGAATGCGGCCCAGACATATAGCTTAAAATCTGGGAATGAATGGAATGTTTCAGAAAGCGTATGGCTTTCCTTGCACGCCTATACCCCCCATAAAAAGCTGCCAATGACACCCTCAAGGGGCCCTTAATTGGATGGCCCTGAACAAATAAAGGAAGTTGGGGTGGATATTCATCTTAATTATGTTAGTTTGCCCAATGATCGCAAGTGGTAACTTGTTCCACGATTTTAATTTGGATTTTACCGCGGATAGCAGAGGTTCATAGTTCAATCTGATAATATTGTGGACCTCTGGACATAACTTGATACCTAAATAAACTGCAGTGGTAGTTACCTCTGGGGTAGGAGAGTGGATTAAAATTCAGGAGAAGCTGAATCATGGATATATTGAGTTTGTACCATAAACCTCACCAAACCTGGCCGCCTCTTAGCAGACCTGTTCAATTGATGTTAGAGGTTTGGAAGAAAAACTGCCCCATCGTTGGCATACGCAACCAGTTTCAGTTGTTGCTCTCCAGCAGTAAAGGGTTGAATATCTGCATTCCTACAGAGTGACTGCAGGTATGGCTCTATATAGAGAGCGAACAAAAGAGGGGAAAGCGGGCATACCGATGGGTGTGACGGGATATCTGAAATTGATTAGAGCAGTTTCCTGCGAGTATTATCCTTAACCTAGGTGTCTTGCATAAGAATTGAGTCAGGTTGATGAATCTTTCACTGATACGAATGGCCTGCATTGTTGCCTACAAAGTCCCATGTGACAGGGTCTAAGGCTTTTTCTGCGTCGAGAAGAATCATGCCAATATGCATACTGCAGTCCCAACATCACCATCTGGTCTCCATGGTCTAGGGCAGACAGGACCTGGGCAAGTGTAAGCGTCTTGAATTTGTCCTTCCGCAGAAAGACCTAGAACTAAATATCTATAAACAGGTCTAAGGACTCTGTCTTTCTTCGGCACTCTTAAGTGGGAATAAAATCCAGTTCCTACTCCTGTGACTAAAACCCTCTCAATGTCCCTTTTGCCTAAAGAGCCTGAGCTTCCTGCTGCAAAATGGTCCTTCATCAGCCGCCCGCCCCAAATATGGGGGTAGTTGCTGCTGAGTGGAAAGAAATCGGAGGGCTAAGCTTGAAGGACAATTTGGAGGATCCACTTGTCTGAAGTGATAGCTTGACATCCTTGCAGGAAATATCTGATCCTACTTCTGACAGGGTGGCTGTGTGCAGGCATGAAAACACTACACAGGTTTTGCAGTTGCTTGATGGGCAGGGGACTGAGATGCATGTTGTCCATACTGTCCAGGACATTGTCTTAGAGAACTATAAGGCGGGGGAGAAGTCTGACATTGGCAAAACTGAAAATCTCTACCATAGTTAAGAGGGCAAAATTGCTGGTGAAATTGTCTTAAGGGAGCAGAAACGCCCAAGGACTGTGCTCTGGCACTGCTCTCCTTAAAATGTTCTAATACAGTCATATTTTTTGCCAAAACAATGAGCCGGCAAATGGCACGACATCACTTTCGAACTCATCCAGGCCTCGCAGCAAAGACAAACACTAGTGCCTGTTCACTGTAAAAAAACGTTGTGTTCAAATCAGAGGGAATGACAAATTTTTACCATTCTGAATAGCCAGTGTAAGAGACATCCGAAGCTCACCCGGAACGGCTGAAAAAACTTGTGCCACAGAATGCCAAACGGCATGAGAATAGTGCCCCAGAAGGCAGATGGCATTCACACATCCGAGGGCTAGGCTGGTGGAGGATTTTTTTTTTTTTTTACACAAAAGTCTATTTACTTGGATCCACAATCGGGCAGAGTAATAGGGACAGCTTTGGGATTCATTTTGCTGGTATCCGTAAGGGTCTCATAAGTGATAGGTATTAGTGGCTCTGTGTGAGCCTGACCAGGTTGACTTACTTCTGTCAAAACATTAGCTTACGTCCATAGTGGGTCGTTGCGTCAAACATATGCAGCATGGCCAGAATGGAGAGTGAACATTTACGATTATGCTTATGACATGCAGCTGCTCTTCAGATTGGACAATACCTCAGAATCTAAGGAGCCATTTCAGAATACCTTGTTGAATATGAGGGATTGGATGAATAGAAACCAACTCAAATTAAATTATGAGAAAATGAAATAGTGATAACTAACAATAAAATCCACAATTGGAATCCCCGCTTCAGGCCTCTAAAGTTGGGGATACCTCCCACTCCTAAAAGCAGTCAAAAGCCTTGGAATCCTTATTGATGAGAACCTTGCTTTGAAGCCACGAATAGGAGCAGTGATTTCCTCACGTACCTTTCAACTTCATAAGATAAAGTAAATCAGGAAATATTTTACGTTTGAAGCCATTATCCAGATAATAATGGCATTAATGATGTCTTGCATTGACTATGCAAATCAGAGGCTGTAGCAATACAAAACCAGGCAGCTAGGCTGGTCTGACGTCAGCCTAGATATTGCTATACTAAGCCATTGATGAGAAAGCTGCACTGTCTCCCAGTTGCCCAGCGGACCATCTTCAAAACTGGTTGTATTATTTTTAAATAACTTTATTAAAAAAGGGAGAGGTTGGGTGGCGCCAGAATTTCTGTGATCGCCCCACATGTTTGGAACTCTCTTACCTCCGACATCAGATCTACTACGGTTTATTCCAGATTTAGGATGCTTCTAAAAACCTGGCTTTTCAAACAAGCTTATGGCTAGACTTATGACTTTGTTGCTCCTTCCTTTTTCTTGATGCCATGAAACCTGTTCGGTGCACACGTGCTTTACAAATGCTGTGTAACGCACAAGTTACTTACCTTCGGTAACGATATATCTGTAAGAAACATTAGTTAGTTATAGATTCCTTACCTTAGAATTACCCCCAGGCGTCAGACTGGATCCGGAAAGTTTTTTTCATCAGCAGTACCTCTGCGCGTCGGAAGGTGGCATCGGTCGGCTCCGCGTCCGTCATCGGCGTCGTGGTCGCCAGGATGACGTCGCGGCAGCTACTTAGACACCGCCCTCGCGTGCTGACGTCAGTTCTGTACACGACTTTCCGCGCCAGAAACGCAGAGCCATGCAAGACACGGACCATTGGTGCACAAAAGTAGGGCCCTGAAAGGATATCCTTAAACCTAGAAATCAGTTTGCAGAATGGGGAGGATGGGTGGGGCGGGAAGGAATCTATAACTAACTAATGTTTCTTACAGATATATCGTTACAGAAGGTAAGCAACTTGTGCATCTGAAAGAAACATGTCAGTTATAGATTCCTTACCTTAGAATAGATACCTCAGCAATACCAACCCCGGTGGTGGGTCTGCGAACCAAGATCACACCAGAAAGTCCTGGAGCACAGAACATCCAAAGAAGCCATCTCTCCGGACTTGGCTGTCCAGGCAGTAGTGTTTGGTGAACGTGTTCAGAGATGCCCACGTGGCCACCGGACAGATGTCATTCAGAGGCACTCCTCTTCCCAAGGCAGTAGTGGCTGCCGTCGCCCTGGAGGAGTGAGCGCGTGGCCCCACTGGAGGCTCCTTTTTAGCCAGTGAGTAACAAGCCTTAATACACAACAATGACCCATCGAGAAATGGTGCATTTGTGTACAGCCCGACCGTTCTTTGCACCCACGTAGCCAACAAAAAGTTGATCATCCACCCAGAACTGTTTTGGGCGATCCAGATAGAAGGAGAGTGCACGCTTTGGGTCCAGACGGTGGAGCCTCTCTTCTTCCTTTGAAGGATGCAGAGGCAGAAAGAAGGGGCAAAGTAATGGTCTGCCCAATGTGGAAGGCAGTGACCACCTTAGGAAGAAAGGATGGACGGGTCCGGAGGACCCCCTTATCTGGATGAACAGACGAGAAAGGAGGTTTGGAAGAAAGGGCCTGGAGCTCACTCACCCTTCTAGCAGAGGTGATGGCTACCAAGAAAGCAGTCTTAAGAGTCAAGAGACGTAAAGGACAGTTATGAAGGGGCTCAAAGGGAGTGCACATTGAATAAGTGAGCACAAGATTCAAGTCCCACTGAGGCATAACGAAAGGGATTGGAGGGAAAAGATGTGTTTAGACTTTTAAGAAACGGTTAACTACCAGAAACTTGAAGAGAGAAGGCTGATCTGGCAGCTGAAGAAAGGCAGATATGGCAGAAAGGTAGCCCTTGATAGTGCCCAGAACAGAGCCCTGCTGGGCTAAAGAGAGAAGGAACAGGAGTACTTCAACAAGAGGGGCAGAAAGGGGATCCACAACCTTTGCTGAGCACCATGCACAAAATGTGTTCCACCTGCAGGCGTATACAGTCTTTGTGGAGGGACGCCTGGCTGACAAGATTACGTGAATTAAGAACTAGATTAATAGAACATAGATCAGCATTAGAAACATGAAAGAGAATGCACCCTTGACTGAACATTTTCTGGTGGCCAATCACGACCATACACAATTTCAGTGGTTTATTCTAGAAAAGGTTAGAATAGATAGAAGAGGAGGGGATATTGATACTAAGAGAAAAATGAGAGAACAGTGGTTTATGTGCTTTTTAAATACAATTGAAAAAGGATTGAACTCTAGAGAAGAATGGATGAAACTTATTGTCTGATATCTAGAACACATTTCAGTACCCCTTTATAACAGGACTGCATATTGATAAGATTACATGTAATCTTCTCTGTAAGACTTAGATAGTAGGCCAATTAGGGTTAGAGCAGATTTTATTCATGTTAGAAATTGTCCTTATGACAATGAATTATAACTAGTTATGCCCCGTAATAAGAGAGTTTTTAATTTGTAATTTTAGTAAATATCTTGAATTAAATAGGATTTATATTTTTTGTTTATAATCCTTTTATTATTGTTTTTAATGATGTAGGAGTTAACTTCTTGTGATGATTATAGGGCTTATCATTCAAATGAATTAATGCCCTTTTATCGAATGCATATATTACGCTGGCTTGTAACCAACCTAGAAATCCAATATTAAAAAATTAAAAATAAGAGTTACATACATCTGTGCTTAAAAACAATTTCCGTAAAATTATATTAATAATGATTTAATGTGATATTTGACCTGAGTGATATGATTACAAGCGGTAATGCGCTTGACGATCAACTTGGCCGGCCCTTACTATTACGAGTGATGTGCTTCCGGGTCTTCGTTGGCAGTATAGCGCGTTCGGAGAGCTAATAGTTGTCACTTCTGGGTCGAGACGAGTAATGTGAGCACAGATCGTAATACGATGTGTTTACCTATAGCATTATGGGTAAAAATGTTTTTGCTGATTAGCTCTAATTTGGATTACGTGGCCGCAATTAAGCAACATATTTATAGAGGCAGTCCACACTTGCATTTGGCAAGATGGCTGGTGACTCGGAGGAGGTCCCCGAGTACATCACATATATTTTTTCAAAAGACATACCAGGTAAGAAAGGGAGAATATAACGCGAGTAGGCTTTCGTTTTATCACTTTAAACATCCTAAGTCTTCGATTAATTAGGGTTTTCTCGTGTTTTCCCCGTGTTTTTGCATTCCTTTTCGTTGCACAGACCTACTCTTTGGAAGGTATAAACTGAATCCTAATAATTATATATAGACCCTGAAGGTTATGTGCCTAAAGAAATAAAGTGAAGAAGGGACGTCACAAATGACCCGAATGACGTTGCCGTGATAGTCTAAATGCAGCCGGATTTGCAAGCTTTTGGTAGGTGCTTCTTGAGATTTGCTTGGGGATACCAACATGTTTAATTACTTAAAAATAAGGGGCGGATGTATTAATTTATAAATTACCTTTAGTTTTCCCTCGTGGTCCGCATAGATACAACGATACGACCAATTTGGGTGGGTGGAAGTCTATGGCTTAAATACGGCTGTTTCACATACGGCGGTTTTCTATACATAAGCGGATATAATATAAGGTAGGAAGAATAAACTTGTTCTCTCTTGGAGTTAATTAGAAATAAAATGTATATCTAAAAGAGAGATGAACCTATAATGCTGTTTATTTTAAGCTCATCTTCCCATATTGTGATCTATAAATACCTGAATCTTAACAACCAGTGAAAATATATTTTATGCTGCAGGCCTTGAATTAATTTGATAGGCTGTCTTGATATAATACCATTTAAACTATTATATTGATGAACTACTAACGCTACTGCGTTAGCCGCTTACGACTATAAAGCGTGTTATGAGTTGGAATGGAGGCTCATTTCAGTAATAGAATGAAGGAGCCTTTTGAATAGAGCAAAATATAAAGATATCAATACTATAAGCAGGTTATTTTAGAAACGGTCTGCTTGTTTGCCTGAGGGTCCTATTATTAGATTTTTATACAAGCATAATGCATTTCACTTTCTCTTTTCTCTTATCTTTATGTCTTCCTTTGTTTTAGCCCAACCAATGTACTGCATATTGTATCAATGAGCAATTGTATTGCATATTTATAGGTCATTTTTGGCAATGTTTTAAACTTGTTTTAAGCTTTTAGATTATGGATCTTTGATTTCTTGTTTCTTATATACAGTAATCATTTCACCGAGAGAATAATATTAATATCTTGATAAAGATGGTTTAAATCTATAGACACCATCGAAACGCGTCGACGCAACTACATACACAATTCGTTGTTTGATTTGGTTCGTTAGATACTAAAAGAGGAACAAGTATCAAGCTCCAATCAATAATAATCTTTAGACTAATGTGTTCTTTATAAAGACTTAATTTAGTGTCTCAGGGCCCGATTCACAGAACTAACTTAAGACAAAATCCTAAACTTACTACCATTTTCTTATTCACAGAAGGCACTTACTCATTTTGGTATTCACAGAAGACACTTACTCACTTCGGTATTCACAGAAGTTAGGAGTCCTAACTTTAGGACTCCTAAATGCCTTCTGTGAATACCGAAAGTCTTAAAATTAGTATTTTTCTCAGTTTGGGAGTCCTAAAGTTAGGAGTCCTAACTTTACTACTACTAAACTGAGAAAAATCCTAATTTTAAGGCTTTCGGTATTCACAGAAGGCATTTAGGAGTCCTAAAGTTAGGAGTCCTAACTATACTACTACTAAACTGAGAAAAATCCTAATTTTAAGACTTTCGGTATTCACAGAAGGCATTTAGGAGTCCTTAAGTTAGGACTGCTAACTTCTGTGAATACCGAAATGAGTAAGTGCCTTCTGTGAATACCAAAATGAGTAAGTGCCCTCTGTGAATACCAAAATGGTAGTAAGTTTAGGATTTTGTCTTAAGTTAGTTCTGTGAATCGGGCCCTAATTCTTTTTTCTCTCAAGAACTGTTTTTAACATATTTTCCTAAGAAAAACATTTGTGCCTTTTTTTGAGTACTTCAACATATGTATGAACTTTTGAGTTTATATTTGTGTTTTTTTAAAGAAACTTTTCTGTATAAATCGATTGTATTTATATATTTTTTATTCCCTGCATATTTAACAAATGAATGGTGCTAATAAATTTTGAATTGATTTATATTGGCGATTTGTCGTTCAGTTAATTGTTTGGGCAAAACACGTTTATAATTTTCCTATTTTCATTTCTTCTCTATTATTGCTGATTATTTGGTGTGTATAGTTTTTGAGATACTAGGCTATCCAAGGGGATTTTTTTCTCTGACAAGATTACCTCACAGACTTTGGGAGGTAGGTCGAAAGAAGTCGACTGCCGCAGCTCAATCTCCACGCAAGGAGGTGGAGACTGGACAGGTGCCCAATCCGGAGCCACAAGAATGACTTGGGCCCAGTCGTGCCTGATCTTCTTCACCATCCTGGCAGAGGTGGTAGACACGGAAAGGCGTACAACAGACCGCAACTCCACTCGTGACGAAAAGCGTCGCCTAGCGAGTGCCGCCTTGGAAATTCCAACGCGCAGAATTGCTGACATTGCGCGTTCTCTTCATGGCGAATAGATCTAACCAAGGCTCTTCCCATTGTTGAAAGAGACCTTGCACCACCTCCGAGTGAAGACACCATTTGTGATCCATCATGCACCTGGGGTTGAGTTTGTCCGCCCTGGCGTTCAGGGAACCTGCCAGGTGATGAACCACCAAGGAAATGCCTTAATGTTCCAGTCATGTCCAGTGGCGGAGGGCCTCCTGACATAGGGTCCACAACCCCACCCCACCCTGTTTGTTGCAATACCATATGGCGGTGGTGTTGTCTGTGAACACCTGCACTACTCTTCCCTGGACAGAAGGAAGGAATGCCTTCAGTGCAAGACAAATTGCCCGGAGCTCCAGAAGGTTGATGTGAAGCCCGGACTCCGCCGGAGACCAGAGGCCGCTGATCTCCGCCTCTCACATGTGGCCGCCCCATCTCAGAAGGGAGGCATCCGTCATCACAGTGTGGTCTGGTTGGGGAAGGTAGAGGGATCTGCCATTGACCCAATCCTGGTTCGTGAGACACCACTGCAATCGTCGAGCAGTGCCCTCCGAGATCTGGATGCAATCGGACAGATTCTCCTGATGCTGCGTCCACTGGAACTTCAGGTCCCACAGCAGAACCCGCATATTCCACCTGGCATGATCGATCAGCAGGATGCAGGAGGCCATGAGGCCAAGCAGCCTCAGGGTCATCCTGACCGAAACCCGGGACAGAGGCTGAAAGATCCGAATCATAGCCAGAATATCCCGGACTCGCTGTTCGGGAGGATAGGCCCGAAACCACGTCGTGTCCAGAACCGCTCCGATGAAGAGGAGCTTCTGAGAGGGAATCCGGTGCGACTTCGGCACATTGATGGAGAACCCCAGCATATGCAGGAGGACGCCCATCGTCTGGAGGTGGGAGACGACTTCAACAGCCAGTCGTCGAGATAGGGGAAGGTTGAAACCCCTGATCTGCACAGATGAGCTGCGACCACTGCCATCACTTTCGTGAACACGTGAGGTGCGCTGGTAAGGCCAAAAGGGAGCACGGTGAACTGAAAGTGCTTGTAGCCTACCGTGAACTGCAGGTAACGCCGGCGGGCCGGCAGGACGGGGATGTGAAAATAAGCGTCCAGCAAGTCCAATGCTATCATCCAGTCTTGCGGGTTGAGGGCAGACAAGACCCGAGCAAGCGTCAACATTTTGAACTTCTCCTGGGGGTTGGTGGATAGGCCCGCCCGCGGGCCCCCGGAACCCCCAACGCTTGTTTCCACGTCACCGGCCGCGCAAAGGTTGGGTAACTTGCTGCGGCCTGTGGCCCTGGGTGGGATGTAGCGGGGCACCCCTTCCGTAGCTCCGAAAGGGGTGAAAAGCAGACTGCGCCGGATGGGAGAAGCCCAAGGACTTGGCCGTAGCCTGTGAGTCCTTGAAGCGCTCCAGTGCGTTGTCTGCTTTGTCACCAAAAAGGTGACGGCCATCAAAAGGCATGTCCATCAAGGTGGACATTCCCTGAGAAGCCAGTGGACCTCATCCAGGTGTAGGACAAAGCGCTACCGACGTTGAAATGGTCCTGCCCAGAGAGTCGGCGGTGTCCAGCCCACAACGGATAGTAAACTTTGCTGCATCTCTCCCAGCGGCAACAGCCTGGTAGGGCACTGCCCCGGCCTCCTACAGACACTGAGGCAGCACTAGCGCCACCGTATCCCTCACCGAGTGCGAATAACGGCCGAAGAAACATGCGGTGTTTACGGAACGCAGTCCTAAGCTGGCGGAAGAGAAACTTTTCCAGCTTCTTGGATTCCATTTTCCGGTGGAGCTGTAGGGAAGGCTCTTTTGGAGGTGGAGGCTTGGACCACCAAGCTCTCCGGGGTGGGGTGTTGGGAGATGAAAGCAGGGTCGCCAGGAGTCAGGCTGTAGCATTGGGCAATCATCCTGTCCACGGGAGCCCCCGTGTTGGGCCTGGACCACGAGCCCTAAAGGATGAAAGTGAGGGCCTCAATAAACGGCATCACGGGCTCCGAAGAGCTCGCCGCCGGTTAAAGCATCTCAGTCAGGAGGTTAGTCCTGACCTCCACCGCAGGAAGCTCGAGGTCGAGAGCCTTGGCCGCCCTACGTAACACCACAATGTATAAAGCTCCCTTCTCCATAGCCACGGTAGGAGGAGACAACATGCCAAGGTCGGGTGAAGGGTCAAGACCACTGGCATCCCCCAGTTCCTGTCTCCAGTCCGCTCAGTATCTAGCTGGTCAGTTAAAGGGTCACCTGACCCCTCCCAGTCCTCATCATCATCATCTGGGTGCCACTGTTGTTGGAAAGGAACCCCAGGCGAGAACAGGGGCATGAAAACCCCATCCGGCGCTGGATCCTGTGTCGGTCGACCCCGGTCCGGCTCCTTGTGCACGGCGGAATGAAGGCCGGGGTTTACGCCGGCCGGGGGCATGTCCGGCGTCGGTAGCGGAATAGGTGCCTGAGGATGCGGCGCTGGTGGAGGCGTAATGAGGTCAACCGGCGCCGATCCGGATCCAGGCCTGGATCCAAGGGGCACCGGGGCCGGAGCCACCGGCAGCGAAGACCTAGGCCCACCCAACCGAGAACGCAGGGCCCGAATGCACGCCTGCAGGGTCGGTCTACCCAAAGATGGCATGCATCGCTTCATAGAACGTACGAAGCTGAGCGGGGGTCGTTCTGGGTCCTGGAAAGGGGGGGGAACTCCAAGTAGACCCTTCGGGGACCACCAGCGTGCCTCGTCGGATCGGCCGGCCGACTGACGAGGAGAAGTCGAAGAGCAACGATGATTCTTCAACTTCTTATGTTTCGACTTACCCGACCCAGAGTGCGAAGACTTTGAAGATTTCGAACCGGAATGGTGGTGGCTCCGTGACTGGTCCCTCGACCTCCCTCTCGACCGGGACCTCGAATGGCGCGGAACCGACTGTCGGCGTTTAAGCAGCTTTTGGGACGGCTCCCACAAAGCATTCGGTGTCAACAGCTGACAGTCGGAGCACGAGTTGGGGTCATGGTCGCGCTCCAGGCAAAATAGGCACATGCAGTGCGGATCCGTCACAGACATCAATCGGTTATAGGAACCGCAGGCCTTAAAAGTGGGCATACCTCAGACACCTGTTCGGAGTCGGAGACTCGAAACAAGACGTCGCCAAAATTCGAGAAAAACATAGTCAAAAGATGACGGAGGTACCGCTCTTCCTGAAACTGCGCTGGCTGGCGCAGAAAAAGAAAGAACTAACATCAGCGCGCAAGGGCGGCATCTAAGTAGCTGCCGCTACGTCATTCCGGCGACCGTGATGACAGACGCGAAGCTGACCGACGCCACCTTCTGACGCGCAGAGGTACTGCTGATGAAAAAACTTTCCGGATCCAGTCTGACGCCGGGGGGTAATTTTAAGGTAAGGAATCTATAACTAACGTGTTTCTTTCAGATATAACACTACGTAACATGGCCTCTCTCAAGGCCTATAGTTGGTGCAACATCAGCAACAAACCTGGGAATTTAGGATATACAGTAACCAAGCTTCGAATCCGCTTCAATTGAGATCAGGAGCGAGACCAGGAGAGACACTGACATCCTTGTGCCCTCTTTGGAGTTCGAGAGCAGGAGGAAGGGCCTAGTACCTGCTTCAACTTTTTGGTGCTTTTTCTTGTACTTATCGGAAGTCTTCCACTGCTAAGATGATCTGCCATAGGTGCGACTTTGGGAGCAAGAACAAGACATCAGTTTTGACTTTGAGCGTCGCAGTGTGAAGTTTTCTTGCGTATGGCAATGTAAAGTTTGGTCTCACAGTACCATGTGGCTTTCAGGTTCATCTGGGTGCAGTTGTCCCAGACTTTGGAGTCATGGTCTGGCACCAGGCACATCTGCTATCATCAGTTCCTACATGGTTTAAACCCTATTGATTTAGGGGGTGACATTTTCCCTTGCACAGTGGATAATTTTGGAGAAAAAAAAACTCTGGCAAAAGACTAAGGCAAAGCTCCCAATCTGCAGCTGGAGGCATGGAAAGAAAGAATTTATCCCACCGTGCATGGGTGGCATTAATTTATGGCTGTGCTCGTCACTTCCGTAGCTGAACTAATTTGGCACAGAGATGCATGACGCCCCCTACAGGCACACAAGAGAACAGCTTTAAAGTTTCCAGATCCAAAAGGAGACCTGTTGAATATTCATAGAGTGAGGAATCGTTGGTTAGAAGTATCCATCAGAAATACAATAGCTTCTGGAATTGTGCTTTTTTTTTTTTAATGGCACTTTGTGTACCTTTCAGTCATGACCAGGTCATTGCAGTGTTATGTTATGACATAGCAATTTAACAGCTTACTTAAAAGTGAAGCCAATGCAAAAACAAAGCAATGGCATTGCCAGCAGAATATTTTTTCATGGAGATTGTAGGTTTTAATCCCATGGATAGATAAATAATGAAATTATCATTGTGGCTAAAAACAAATGTCCCATATTATGATAAGTCAATATCCCACATTTACCAGGAAATATGTACCACATTCTGACAGACTGGACTTCTTTAGGCCAATTGATAAAAATGTGTAAACTGAACTACAGCAATCCTGAAGGATACATCAGCATGGACAAGACTGATCCTCAAACACTTCATCCAGCATGCATGAAGGTTTCAAGGCAAGGAGCTAACTGAGTTTAAAGATTATATCAAAACTACAAAACTAATTATTCTTTTGAAAGACGGGAATCAACATTGCACTAACTGCAAAAAATTGCAAACCAACTAAAGAAAATTTGAACATGATAACCTCTGTTGCTGGAAGGAGATTGTGTGATCTTTTGTGGATAACATCCCTTCATCACTCAGTCAAATTCAAATCCAAACCAATATGTTGCTAAGACATTAAACACAGATCTTTAAAAATACATTTATTTAATTGATACTGCAATAAATTTAAACTCATTGTTTAACAAAAAATGGAGGAACATTCATTTTCATCACAAATACTGTAGCATTAAGATACTTACCAAAATAAACAATGTGATGGCGTACGTACATAATGTATAAATTTACATATAGTGAATTGCATATTGCTCTTCTTTTCCACAAAAGCACATTATAAATAGATTTGCATTAGAACGCTTTCCTCCCTGTGTTTATTAAAAATACATTCTTTACAACTGAAGCAGTGAATGCTAGTGCAAGTCCGTTCCTGGTGGCTGTGCTCTTCTTTCACTTTGGTGGCACCTCATACTTAAAAACAACGCTGAAGAGCTTGCCTCCTAGACGATCAGCGAGCCATGAGTTTTTGATGACAGCAAATTTGAGGCTCTCACATTCGAGGACTGCGTAATAGTTGGTGTGGATTGCACGACCCATCCCCTCGATGATGACTAAATCAGTCTTTCGCTCCCTCACCAGCATCGATAGGCCTTTGTCCAACCGGCTGCAATAGAAGAAAGCATCAACATTTAGGAGTATCCGCGAGACACCATCTTGCAATACAACAGTGTTTAATCCAGCCATACTTTTGACGCATCTGTGAAGAATTTCTATGCAGTATAAAGGCACCTGAACCATTCAATACAAAACTGGTCACAATAACACTTCAAACGTTTGTTCCAAAATGCATAGTCATTCACACAGAAAGGCATGGGCAGTGAAAAAAAGATTTCTTCCCATGCATGCGGTCAGCACAAAAAAAGCACAATGAAAGCCTCAGATACACCATCCTGTAAAATATGTGAGTAGTTTGCTGCAGGAAACTTTGTTTGCATACTCACTATCTATACAAAGAAAAAACAGATTTTGCTGGTTACCATGTATTTCCGTCTACATATGGGATACAAAGCAATTATCCCTAAAATAAGGACAATATTTTGTTTATTGCACATAAAGGTACTGGAACGATACGAGTAGATCACTTGAATGCCTCTTGTCAAGGATAGCCATGTATGTCCACTCGACATACAGACTTACACACCGGTTTTAATATCAATGATATGCTTACATTGCATTCCAATTAACAATTTTCATCAGAAAGGAGTGAGACTCAGTTTGGGGTTAAACAGTACTCAAATGCAGATTGCTACAGATGTTTTAAAAAAGTTAAATCCAGATGAAAATTTCATACAAATAAACCACTGAAGTTGAATACTGAAATAAAGTCCAACCAGCTAATTTAATGGATAATACTGAATGTGCATTGTTTGGCGAATGAAAGTGTAATCTGAATTAGTATAACCAAGCAGTTTGAAGTAGAGTAGGAGTCTGACATTTTTTCAGAAAGCAAGCATTTAAGAAAAGATGTGTTGTACAATTCTGACAAAAAAGTGGTATAAAATGTGACTTTATAACTTGTTAAACAAAATGTCAAAGCAAACACAAATGAGGGACTTCAGCCACATTAGCCAGAATAGCTTGACCTCAACAGTGTGGGACGGTCATCAGTCTTGGACAGTGTGAAGAGTACACACTCTCTGAATGCATGTGTGGTACCAGAAGTGGCTTTCACTGCACATATGCCTCGGCAAAGCTTCCTAAGTTATGATGAAAAGGGGATGCACGTCTTATAAAAGGGGGACCGATAGGTCAGCAAGTATTTGGAGAGGCCAGAAACTATGCAATAGGTGATGGGTTTTTCCTGCTGTAATCTTCCCTAGGCATCCCATATTTTTTTACTTCTAAATTGTGAAGTGTTTTTTCCGCAACATAGCCAGGCATCTTAAAAAGAAAGAAGGATGATGGACATTATAGTTGAGACAGATTGTAGGAAGAATGAGGGATTGTCCAATGCAGCAATCCTATCTGGATATGCAACTTCACTTTCAACAAGAATGGCCTATATAATTTCTTACTAAAGCCAGAAAAAAATGTGAACAAAGTCTGTAGCTGAACCTTCCAGTATGGGAGATCAGATTCTAGATAGCTCCATCATTACATTAATTTTCAGAGAGCAGGCTTGACAGACCGGACAATTTACAGCACCTGGCTTATAGTTTTAGTTATTTAAAAGTCTCCTTTAGGCACATGAAAATAAAGTCTGTCCCACCCAAAGTCCTATAACTAGCTACATGTCTATGTGGTGAAAGCACAAATGATTCTTATTCAACTATGTACATTATTCGGCTTATCAAGTTTCACGTGAACACACCAGGAGCAAAAAGAGAAGTCATTCTTCCTCAATCCCTCTCCATCTGACTCTTTTAGATGTTGTCAGAGCACTCCTAACCTAATCAATACGTCTGCAAACAATCATTTCTGAGCAGGGAGAAACCCTGGTGTGTGGACTTTCATAAATTAAGCGAAAAGACAACTCACCAAGCACTCAACACTAAACAGATTGAAATGTCCAATACACTGGTGTAATCTCACAAAATTTACATCATTACATTACAGGAAATTCCCAAAATGACGACATTATACCATGTCCTGGAATTTCAAGTCCATTCGAGTAAAAATCCTATCACGGGAACAACACTAACAGATAGGCTGCGGGTGGCTGTTTGCACAACTTGAGTTTTTTGAGAGCTTTAAAACCTTTGTTTTTCAGCAAAATACACCCTTATGCCCAAAATGGAAGCAAGAGTACATTTTTCTCTTAAATATAGCGCTAAACGTCAAATTTGCATTTTGTATATATTTTTTTTAATTGAACATAATGGCAAAAGGAAATTACACAAATTTCACACACTCCAACTCAACACAAACTTGACAGTATCCCATACGTCTGACACCACATACTACACAATATATCATTAATTCACAACAAACTCCCACACTATACTCAAAACATTTCATAATCTACCTCCATATTTACACACAAACAAGCTGTTGTATGAACTCCTGTCCTACAACCATCGTCAGTGCAGGAAACACTCTCACTGCTTGAAGAACTCCAAATGTAAGATAGCAAGTGAGTTTAACCAGCAACCACCCAAACTCAATTGTCTTTCAGGTACCACTGGCACAGGCTCATTCACTTCTACCTTCCACAACAGACAATGCAAGACAGTACGGTGGCAGCATCTGCAACCCAGCTAATGTTTCCTGTAACTGCAAACACCAATAACACGTTCCCTCAGGTGTGTTCCTTGTGACACAACAATAAAGCTGTGAAGAAGGTGAGACCTTTGACCTGAAATGTATTTCATAAAAGGTTCCTGAGTGACTCCCTGCTGCAAATGCTATGGTGTTTTCAGTGCAAGCTGACGACCCATCCAGTAAAGACATTCTGAAACTCGAGTCTTCTGTACCACTGAATAATGTTGCAGGCACGTTATCCACACGTAGCAGTCAAATTAATAGGTCTCTCCAATCTAGGGAACATTCGAAAGTATCCCAAATGAAATAAACTGAGAAAAGATTTACTAGTTTGAGATTTAAGTAGTTGTTCCATAATCCTGAAAGCCTTTCCCAAACGCTAAATGCAAAGGATTGCTTAAGCTCCTGTTGTCAGGCGAGGACTGTCAAAGTACATGTCGCCATCAGCAAAGAAGGCGGGTACTTTTAAAGCTTGCCTTGATACTTTTATCAAAGATTAAGAAAAGAGTTTGGTTACTAGGGCGTATTTGAGCAAATTGCTCATTTTAGAATCAGTAGTTCTCGGAAGAAATCAAGCACATTGTTTGTCCATGTCACTTAGCTAAACTGTGACATTTCTCCTTTTAGATCTTGTAGAGATGCTATGTTTTTGTTGCACAACTTAGAGATGCAGATAAAACGCTATGTTCAAATAAAGCCGCGTTCTAATTGATATAAATTGTATATCAATTTCTTCAGCTGTTGTTCTGCATTAAGAGTACCGCTCTGCATTTTATGTAAACAAACACAGACTACTGCTATGATAAATTAAGAGAGACATTGAAAATCACGGCAACAGGGTTTAAGATTGCCACCATTTTGAGAGTCAAACCTTTGAAGATGTACTTTTATTAAAAATCGACCTCTGATTTTCTAAGCTGAAGACTCTTTGGAGTGTGCCTTTGGAAGTGCCTGCTGGCATGCATAGCTTATATATTTTTTTTTTTTTGCATACGCAATAACACGCAAAATAGCCAATTCAGCTCTTGCCATATAAGCATTTGCTTCAAACATTGTGATTAAGGAGCCTGATACACTAATAAATGATGATGTTGTTAGAAGTATGTAAATACGTAGCTTCTTCTAGTGTAATGTGATGTCTGGAACTTCCAATTTGGGACAGTTAAGAGTGGGAAGAGGTAGTAAAATGACTTTTAAAAATAGTCTTAATGAATGGCATGCAATTTATAGCTATCCAGTCTACTTTATGTTCCTAGCAAATTGTGTTCAATCAGTTCCTAATTAATACTGGACAGCATAGAATTGAGACCTCGCTGGCTGAATTTTTCATCTGTTAGTAGAAAAAAAAGAAAATTAATCAGTTGACACAAATGGCAATATTCCTCAAATGAATATGCATTATTTAAACAGACCGATATCACAAATGGCACTGTCAATATATCATGAGAGAGAGAGATATAAACATTCTTCATATCTTCCAAACAAATCGTAATGGCTTGAGGATGTGAGCCATCGCCAATGGGTAAAACACGTCCTTGGTGATCGGTTGGTCTTCTAGGGCGTGCTGCCTGAGAGCCCGAATTTAGAAAGACTGAACAATTACATAAAACATAGCTAGATGCAACACAATCTACCAAAAAGGTTTTTCTTTTTTCAGTCTGAGGGTTATAAAACCAGTCCAGAGTTTTTTCTAAGTTACATTTTTTTTTTTTTTTAAGAGTTGGTGAGTTTTTGTAGTGTTCGGAGTTTCTCATCCAAACATGGGTTTCATGCGTTGGAGGAGTCTATGACTCTAGGAATCCACTAAAGACAACTCGATTGTTTGCAGTCCTCTACATGTTCCCCAATTTGGGAGATTAAGAGCCATACAATCAGAACAACGATTAACAGATCTTCTTTTCATTGCTTCGAAATGCTGTCACTCATTAGCTGTGCAAACTGGTTTCATAAGGAGTTAAAACTGGGTGTGAATTGCAAATGAAGCCTAAATAGCTGCATATGTTTTTGCCCTACGATGATGATGTTTTCGGATGGATTCAATGTTGTGTGTATATGACGAACTATAACACCAAAGTTCTAGGCAAGACGGACTACATTTGAAAATGAAAAAAATCTAAGGACGCCGAGGCCTATAGTACAAAATACAAGAAAAAAAGAATGATGTCTCTTTAAGCAGCCAGATAGCTTTACAACACCAAATTAAAGCACAGTATCATCTTGTCCCTCAGTTAATTTCTGCCCTCCCCCGAGTACATGCCTTGGACATAGTAGGCTGCCCTTCATCTATTTTTTCAACGGAAGATGTCATTGTTGAAGCATGTGTTCCAATGCACATGGAGGTCTCTACCGTACTGTGCCTAGCCTCACAGGCAACTCATCCTTTTCAAACAGACAAAAGCTAAAAAAGCCAAGGACCACTACAAAAATAACTTCATCATCCACTGACCTAGGCTCTTAATGAAATTATTCCAAAAGGAAGCTGAAAATAAACCACTTAGTCGGAAGCAGAAGATGCTTCAAAAATAACTTCTGGTGGCAAAAAACTTGACGGGGAAGGCTGGTATGGGACACAATGTGTCAACGTTTTCTTTCTCTTTTTCACTTTCAAAGTGTGTGTTTTGTGGGGGCGGGGGGTGACAAATGCAGTTTGGACAGAAATGTTGTTCCAAGTATTTGTGATTTTACAACTTTTTCACGGATGTATTTATACACATACATAGCACGGGCGAGGGGGTAGTAAAAGTTACATTTATAGAGACATGTTTGATTATACATATAGATGCTTCGTACTTGGATGATGTTTCAGGCAGGGCATGCTGGGCGTACACGGGAATAGACCGCTTCCACCCACTATTTTCACAAGACAGACAACATCCACCCTGCCAAGAAGGTGGGCCCCACTAAAGTATGCTGAATTCGTCACGGTGTAGGATTCAGACACCGGGACACTTTCAACAGCGCCTGCACGTTGTCGGCTTTCATTCAGAGCAACAATGTTCTTCCCTGAGATTTACTGGGTACACAAAAATATCTGCAGCAGGTGCCATCACCTCATAAGGTATTTAAAAATGCAGACTTTCCGATGGTTTAAGCAAAACAGATTTACTGCCACATTTCTCCTTGCTGCCAATTTATTTGTGATCGAGTTAAAAAAAAAAAAAAAAAAAAGGAATTAGTTGAGGACCAGATTTTGTATTGAGGGTTGGTGGTGTCACTTGTTTGGCACAACTCCAACACAAAATCTCACTTCTAAATTTCTCGGAATGCTCTCAAATGTATTCGCGGTAGAACTGCTAAACATACGTCTGAAGTGTTAAGATGTGAGGTCACTTCTTATGATGCCACTTCCAGTGAGGTCATGGGTTGTGATGTCACTTCCTGTGATGCAATATGCCATGATGTCACTTGCATACTGCCTAACTTGGTTAATCCCCCACTTTTTTTTTTATTAGACTTGTGCCTAGGTTTTAGGATCTCACATATGAGGAGCGATGTTATGTGTGTATGATTATTTACAAAGATCCTATGATGGAGACTGTTGGAAATGGCCTTTACTGCAGGCCACCTCAAAATGTTTGCCATATGGTACCATCTGCCTGTCCATGCAATACATGTCTGGGGTGGGTAACAGCTGGCTTCCTGCATTCCCGCTAGACAGTCACACACAAAGGAAGGATAGGTGTGAATAAGTGGTCATCTGCATAAAATGGGTCATCCTGAGCAGGATTGGAGGGAGGCACTGACAACTGAAAGGGCTGTGTCCTGTCCCCACACAAAGGAGAGATATCCCCCCGTAGTGTACCTGGAGCCAGGGCAGGAAGGGGGAACTTCAATATCTTTGTTTGAAGTCACCCCCACTTCAAAGGCAACACTGGGTACACGTACTGGATCTCTGACACTACCAAATCAGACACTTCTGGACCTGTAAAGAACCTCCGTCAGAAGAACTGCTGTGTTGCTACAAAGACTGTCACTGCTGGACTGATGCTCTGGAAGAACTGCCTTCTGCTGTGCTGACCTGCTGCTTTCGGATCCTCTAGAGGGAGAGCTGTACTCCGCCTTGAACCCAGAGTGATCTCAAAGGTAATGTTGTCTTGCCTCCTGTTGCTTGAGACTCAGGGATATCAAAGTCTCACCACCTGCTCTTGTGCCTGGTCCATTGGAAGTGAACCCAGGTGCTTCCTCCGGCCGAATGGCGCATCTCCGGCAAACGGGAAGCAGGACCTATCCATTGTCGCAGTTGCATCGCACTCAAAACCACCGCAGCACTTCTGGAACCACCACTTGGGAACCATCGCATCGACACATCGCTCCTCCAGTGTGGATTAACCCGTGCATTGCCTTCGGAACCACCGCACTCGGAACTGGCACCTTGCACAACAGACCCAACGCATCGCCGCAGTTGCCTAGAGGAATCTGGCACAACACCCCCCACTGTGTGGGGATAATCAAAGCATCTTGGGCTGCGACAAGAATTAAGGTGCTTTTGCTAAGTGGGCCCTGCGTGGGTCTTGTACCTGGGCTACGTTCCATCACAAGTGGCCTGTACTCTTGACTTTGACCCGGTCCAACGCGACCAGTTGACTCTTTGAGCGCTATTTGCTTCTAGCACTATTTTTGCATTTCATCTTAAAAATTCATATCTCTACTTCTACTTATTGAATGTCATTTTTGTCTTTTTATTTATAAAATCATAATCTATTTTTCTGACCTGGCATAGAGTCTTTTTTGGGTGTTTTCACTGTGTTACTATTTGAAATGTTGCCCAAATACTTTACACATTGCCTTACTGCTCTGTGCCAAGGTACCAGAGGGTGAGCGCAGGTTAATTTATATGGTGGATCTGACTTACCCGGACTAGAATTGTGGTCCTACTCAGACAGGGTGCATACTTCTGCCAACTTGAGAACCAATGTTTAACAGAGACTGTAGTTAACTATGCATCAAATGCAAATGCCAATATAACTTTTAGCTTGTGGCTTTGTGCATTTTATACATCGCAAAAATATTCGCCCTTTGACTTGCATTAAAAGGATGCCACTGTTAATGCACCTAATAGTGAGGTTTCGAAGGCCCACCAAAAGATTAGAGGCTCAGAACGATTCAAGTGCCTATGGTTTTAGATGCAAGTTTTGGAACGGAAACAATGTTTTCTTTGCTAGAAAAAGCAGTTAAGTATTTGTCTGGGACGTGTTCAAACCTTTTCCTGTTTAAAGAACGGATACACTAGGACACAAGTTATTTTCCCAGGCTGAAATAATTTAGAAAAGAGGCAAAATAATTTGGACCTCCTGGTTCCACCATCAACAATTTAGTGCCAGCCACATCAATGCTCTTTTGTTGCTGCCTAAGGCCAGGTATATACATCCTCAAGATGATGAACCCTCCAAAGCGTGTAAACACATTCACTGCCCTACTAATATGATGAAAGGAGAGGCATTAACAGGGATTTGTTACAAAGAGGCGCACTCCAACTGCAGTCGGCCAAACTGAAAAGGGTTTTGAGTATAAAATACCCTGTTGGAGCTACGTGCATCGCCAGCTATAAAGAAATCATTTGTTACATAAAATAGGCACCCAGGTTTTAAAGTTAAATGTATATACACACACATATATATATATATATATATATATATAATATATATATATATATACACACACACACACACACACATACACATATATATACACACACACATATATATATATATATATATCTCC
The DNA here is from genome assembly GCF_964204655.1 of Triturus cristatus. NCBI lineage: Eukaryota > Metazoa > Chordata > Amphibia > Caudata > Salamandridae > Triturus > Triturus cristatus. The sequence continues at coordinate 872,753,044 of NC_140580.1, read as the reverse complement.
ACACACATATATACACACACATATATACAGGCCAATTAAAGGACACATGTTCTTCCGTATCTGCCGCAATGCAAGTTTCCCGTGAGCAAGGAGCAGGAGCTCCGAAACGCGTAGGGACGTTTTAAAGGTATTATTCACTATGTTGCTGGTTTCTGCAAAATAAAGGACTCTTGTTGAAGCGGGAGTCCGCCTGACATTGTGCGCGCCTCTGCTTTTGGACGATTTTTGAATGATGTTTTCCGGCCTGTCCAGGTCGTGGAGGCAGCGCCACCACATGGATTTGTGGACTTTGGGCCTTGATTTCAAGGTCCGTTATACAGGATGTCAGGGGCATGGATTGAAACCACCACGCACATTGAAGGCTCCATCGGGAGTCTAACCTAAAGTTTGCTGACGGCGGAACCCATACAGGGTCATATTGCAATGGGAGAACTACATGACCCAGAAGCCCATGAAATAAGAAGCCCATCTGAGGGCTTTATAAAGGCCAATTAAAGGACACATGTTCTTCCGTATCCGCCGCAATGCAAGTTTCCTGTGAGCAAGGAGCAGGAGCCCCAAAACGCGTAGGGAAGTTTTAAAGGTATTATTCACTGTGTTGCTGATTTCTGCAAAATAAAGGACTCTTGTTGAAGCGGGAGTCCGCCTGACATTGTGCGCGCCTCTGCTTTTGGACGATTTTTGAATGACATACATATATACATATATATATATATATATATATATATATATATATATATATATATATATATATATATACACACACACACACACACACACACACACTTTTTTTCTACTTAAATACTGCCATTAGGAATGAGATGTACTTTTATAAAGCCGAACAAATCATCTTTCTCCGAAACTGCAGAAACAGGAATTAAATTAATACCACCTCAAAACTGTATTTTGAGCCCTATGCGCACGCAAGCATGCGCTCAGAATCGTACGGTGGCATTATAGATGGGATTTAGTAGCCCATGCATGTGATGAGGCTATCTCAAGTCACCAAGGTGTTTTGGAAAGAGAGGTGCGCGAATAGAGATAGCAAAGTCTCACCTTTGTGTTACCTTGCAACTGTTTAGTGTGCATGTCTGATTTTGGGTTTAAAATCGTGCAACGTTCATTATGAATTTGAGTGGAAAAGGTTAGGCGAGAAAAAGAAATCATTCCCCGTCGAAATTATTAACTGCAGTTACAGCTGGTTCCTGTGCACTTGTTTATTTCGCACCAGCTGTCACTGCAGTGGGGAAACGAGCATGTTGGGCCCTGTTGCATTATGGGACGCGCTGCCAAAGCTCACATATCCTGCCCACTCGTCGCCATGCAGGTGCCATGTGGGCTCCCGGCTGGCATCAAGAAACTGAGGTTGTAAGAGGCTATTACACAACAGACTGTCGCCTTTGTCATTTGTAGAACCCTTTTTCATGGCTTAACATGCATCTGGGGCTTCCTGCCAAAAGCAACCTCCGCAGCAAAAGGGCACATAGTAAAAAAAAATGTGCTCTGTTCTTATAATATAGCTTTTATTTAAGCAAGTGATTTATCATGATCCACTAATGATGCAAAGGAATAGACTGACTGAAATAAAGAATAGCTTCCCGCCACCACCGCTGACCCCGCCCCTTTCTTCCTTCTGTTCCCTCCCCGCTCCCGCCTCCCAGCTGCTCCGCCCACCCGCGCACTTGGCCATATATGGCGACCGTGCGACGCAGGTGAGTGTGACCTAGTCCTAGGACACCCCTGCGCCGCACGGCCACCAGCTGCTGCGTGTGCCTCCCCCTCCATTGTGCCTCGCTGCCCGACTGCCTCCTCGTGACCACGCCCCCTCCTTCGAGCGGCGTGGTCCGTGTTCAGCGCTCCTCTCCCTGTGCCCCTGGTGTTGTTTTACTGTTTGGTAATTGTAATTGTGGAATTGTAATTGTATTTGTCAGATTTGTTGTATTCCGCCGTATTGCCCGTTTTTTCCCGCCTGTTGTCGCCCTCTGTCTTCCCTCCCCGCTCCCCGCCACCACCGCTGACCCCGCCCCTTTCTTCCTTCTGTTCCCTCCCCGCTCCCGCCTCCCAGCTGCTCCGCCCACCCGCGCACTTCGCCATATATGGCGACCGTGCGAACGCGCAGCGGTCACGCGCAGCGGGCGCGCCGATTGTGCGCCGAAGGCGCGCCAAAGGCAAGCCCGTCTACGCCCGTCCGCGCCTGGACCGCGCCCAGTGCCAGGACCCCTGGCCCACGAGGACCCCGGCCAACCCGCCTGATGTACACCGCCGCCACCCTCATCGCACTCAACACCGGCCGATTCCCAGGTTGCCACCAAGCCACCCCGAGACGCACCTACGGACCCTTCAGTTGTCACGCCTGCAAGTTCACCTGCATCCGGACCTGCCCCACACCAGCACCCGCCATACCGAACACCAGCAGCAACCACCTCAAGTGCATCCTGCTCAACACCCGCTCCGTCCACAGACACGCCACCGAACTCTGGAACCTCCTAGACGCCACAGCCCCTGACGTTGCCTTCATCACGGAGACCTGGATGAACGCCTCCTCAGCGCCCGACATCGCCATCGCCATCCCAGAAGGCTACAAGATCACCCGGAGGGACGGCAACGCCAACCAGGTGGGAGGAGGCATCGCCATCATCCACAAGAACACCATCCGCATCACGACCAGCACCGACAACACCCCACCCTCCGCCGAACACCTGCATTTCCAGATCCACACCGACCTGAAGACCACCCTCAGAGGCACCCTGATCTACCGACCTCCGGGACCACGCACTCAATTCAGCGAGGACATCGCCGACTTAGTCAGCCCGCACGCCCTCCCCTCCGCTGACTACATCCTCCTGGGGGACTTCAACTTCCACCTGGAGAACAACAACGACTGCAACACCAGCACCCTGCTCGACAACCTCGCCAAACTTGGACTCAAGCAGCTGGTGTCCACCCCCACCCACCTCGCCGGACACACACTCGACGCCATCTTCTCATCCAGCAAAGACATCGCCTTCAGCCACGCCACAGAACTCCTCTGGACGGACCACAGATGCATCCACTTCACCTTCAGAAGAACGACGATCCGCCAGCAACAGGTTGCTCGAAGAAGCTGGAACAAGATCACAGCCGACCAGCTCGCCGCTTCCCTGAGCCAGCACCCTCCGGCCAGCTCAGCGAACCCCAGCCAGGCCGCCGACAACCTCTCGAAGTGGATCAGCAAATGCGCAGACGAACTCGCCCCTCTGAGGATCCCGCCCAGCAGACCCGGCAGTAAGAGGCCCTTGGTTCACCGACGAACTCAAGAGCTCAAAGAAGAACTGCCGAGCCCTCAAGAAAGCCTGGAGAAAGGAACCCACGCCGGACAACAGGACCACCCTCAAGTTCGCCACCCGGAAACACCACCAACTGATCCGCATCGCCAAGAAAACGGCCTTCATGAACCGACTGGACAACAACGCTCACAACTGCAAGGAACTCTTCAACATCGTAAAAGAGCTCTCCAACCCCAACGCCGGAAACAACGACATCACCCCATCGCAAGACCTCTGCAACTCCCTCGCCTCCTACTTCCACAACAAGATCGCAGACATACACGACAGCTTCAGCACTCAACCGACGCACGCCACGACTGCAGCAACGCCTCCCGCCACCACCCTCCGTGCCTGGACCCCGGTCAACACCGAAGACACCGTCCACATGATGAACTCCGTCCACTCCGGACCTCCGACCGACCCCTGCCCTCACCACGTCTTCAACAAAGCCGACGCTGTCATCGCACCCCACCTGCGAGACATCATCAACACATCCTTCGACACCGCCACCTTCCCCGAGAGCTGGAAGCACGCCGAACTCAGCGCTCTACTTAAGAAACCTACAGCAGACCCCACCGAACTCAAGAACTACCGCCCCATCTCTCTACTCCCGTTTCCAGCCAAAGTCATCGAGAAGACCGTCAACAAACAGCTGGCCACCTTCCTCGAGACGAATGGATCCCTCGACCCATCGCAGTCTGAATTCCGTGCCAACCACAGCACCAAGACCGCCCTCATCGCCGCCACTGACGACATCCGAGCCCTGATGGACAACGGAGAAACAGCGGCCCTCATCCTCCTAGACCTCTCCGCGGCTTTCGACACGGTCTGCCACCGCACCCTAGTGCAGCGCCTCAGCAACGTCGGAATCCAGGAGAAGGCACTGGATTGGATCGTCTCCTTCCTCAACGGAAGAACACAAAGAGTCCGCCTACCACCGTACAAGTCAGAGGCCACCGAAGTCATCTGCGGCGTCCCTCAAGGATCCTCACTGAGCCCGACTCTCTTCAACGTCTACATGAGTCCCCTCGCGGCCATCGCACGCCAACACAACCTCAACATAATCTCCTACGCCGACGACACCCAGCTGATCCTCTCCCTGACCAACGACCCCGCCGCCGCCAGAGCCAACCTGCACGAAGGGATGAGAGAGGTAGCCGAGTGGATGACGGTGAGCCGCCTGAAACTGAACTCAGATAAGACGGAGGTCCTCATCCTGGGCTCCTCGCCCTCCGCCTGGGACGACTCCTGGTGGCCCCCCGCCCTGGGCACCGCACCCAAACCGACGGACCACGCTCGCAACCTGGGTTTCATCCTGGACTCCTCCCTCTCCATGACCAGGCAAGTCAACGCCGTCTCCTCGTCGTGCTTCAACATCCTGCGCATGCTTCGGAAGATCTTCTGGTGGATCCCCACAGAGACCAGGAAGACCGTCACCCAGGCCCTCGTCACCAGCCGACTGGACTACGGCAACGCACTCTACGCTGGAACCACCGCCAAGATCCAGAAGAGACTCCAGCGCATCCAGAACGCCTCAGCCAGACTCATCCTCGACATCCCACGACACAGCCACATCTCCGGACACCTAAGAGACCTGCACTGGCTCCCGGTCAACAAGAGAATCACCTTCCGCCTCCTTACCCACGCACACAAAGCTCTCCACGATCAAGGCCCGAGCTACCTCAACAACCGCATCAACTTCTACGCTCCCAAACGCCACCTCCGATCTGCCAGCCACGCCCTCGCCGCCGTCCCACGCATCCGCAGAGCCACTACAGGAGGAAGGTCCTTCTCCTACCTGGCCGCCAAGACCTGGAACTCCCTCCCGGCCGACCTGCGCCTGACCCAAGACCACCTCTCCTTCAGGAAGAAGCTCAAGACCTGGCTGTTCGAACAGTAGCGACCCCCCCCCCAAGCGCCTTGAGACCCTACGGGTAGGTAGTGCGCTCTATAAATGTCCTGATTGAATACAGCTGGAAGGTATTTAACCCCCTGAAAACAAACCGATTTAGTGTAATTTGGCTAAAGGCAAGTTTGGAGTGTGCAGCTTGGTCAAGGAATACAAATTCCGATAAGCAGGGCTTTATGAATTGGCCACAGAGGCAGGATGTCCATCAACAGGGTGGCACTGTCAGAATTCTCCAATCAATTGCTGTCAGGCTCTCTGGCAGCTTATAGGTTTGTACTACTTCGAGAGTCTCATCTCTAATAACAATTGAACCTCAAATTATGTTTTTAATTAGATAGTGAAGCCAAGACCTGAGGAGGTTCAGGACCCTGGAAAGTCAGATCCAGAACAAATGCTGATGTGAATTGTCATCAGCCCCATAATCATGGTGTTATTAGTCCATCAGCAGTGTAGGCACATGAAGCACCCCTGGCTATGCACTTCGGCTCAGAATACCTCCCTGTTAAACTCTACGAACCACAGAGTACTCTTGGGCAACCACTTCAGGACCTTAACGTCTGTATTTATGCCTGTTGAGGCTTTGGGCTGCAGCCATTTTTGATGCCACGCCAACCTTCGCTTCTTCCCAATATTGGATTTTCTTTTTTTTTTTTTTTCTTTTTTTTTTTCCATTTTCGAAAAAGTTTTTATTGAACAATAATTCGGTTACAAGTACGGGCCTACAACCACCCGGGCCGGCCGCTAGGTACAGAAGGAAATCTACACATATCAAGGCTACAATCAGTTCCCAGGGCGCTGCCCCGCAGTGGCTCCAGATAGTTCTCGAGGAACAGGAAGCGTAAGTCCAACAATCACAAAAACAAAAGGAAACACAATAAAAAACAAAAGGCGAGTTATGAGGGAAACCAGTGCGGATCAGGCTCCCCCCGGGAAACTCCAGTCAGGACAATTGAGCAATCCGCTAAAGAGAGGAGTACCGGGAGGCCGGGGACGGAGGGGGGGGGGGAGGGGGTCAAGGGAGATGAACGGCCATATGTAGTTGTTCCAAAAGGCGCCAGGACCCATCAAGGGTCAGGGGGACATGGCGATATCAGTGTCTACCAGGGGCAATATTGGATTTTCAATGAATTTTAGTTTTGTTTTGAAACTGATGAAATCGCAGCTGGTATAGCAAATGATACCCGCTTCCCCCTCCCAAGGAGATATGGGAGTGTCCTGTCCTTCCAACATATTCAAGGGACTGATTGTAGCTTTGACCCCACGATTTTGCTTAAAGACAACATATTGTTTAGTCTGTTCACCTTGCTCAAGGGTGGGGTATGTGGATATTTATTCGCATTTCCATCTTATCCTGCCTCCAGCCTTGTCCAACGGTAGAGGAATTTTAAGCCCTTATTCCACACTGCTGAGGGTGAGGGGGAGGTCGTCTTCGGATGCCTTCTAACTTACTCAACGGTGGGGGTGTATTTTGTGCCTACCACCTACATGGCCCCAGCATGGGGGTATTTGTAACCTTTTCACCCGCCTTACCTAAAGTACAAGTTACTTACCTTCGGTAACGATGTATCTGGTAGAGACGATTCTAGCTTCAGATTCCTTAACGTAGAATTATCCCCAGGCGTGAGACTGGACCCGGAAAACTTTCTTTGCCCCAGCATCTCTGCGCGCCAGGGGGCGGTACCACGAGACTCTGCCCAGACGTTATCCGCGGGCGTGACGTCAGCGAGGTTACATAAGCCCCATCCCGGCACGCCAACATCAATTTATTTCGGAGAACTTTTCGGCACCACAATGCGGAGCCATCACAAACAAACTGTGGAGAGTGTGGGAACAGTGTGTGAAAAAGCAGTGAAACAGAAAAGAGAGAAACAAAAGGTGAGGAACAGCACCAGTTGGAAAAGGGCCAAGCACGAAGGCACAAAAAGCCATAGCGGTGAAATCCATAGCAGTGAAGGAGCAGAGCACCGCTCTGAGGAACACCTTCGCAAGCTGAGGCGACAACCTCCCTGGAGGCAGAAGCATGTGAAAAACGCCGTAGCAGGAGAAAGAGAGAGAGGCTGCAATTACAATCCATAACCGGGAGGGTCAACAAGCCCGGAACAGAGGAATAACAGCCATTCACCCCCAGACGACACTGTATCCCCTGAAAGGAGCGAAAAGGCAGAGATACAGGCAAAAAAAACTCAGGACTGTAAAGGAGCAGAAACCCCAAGCAAGTAAAACGGAGAAGAGCAAAAGTAGGCCCCTACACTGGAGAAAAAGCAGGGTGGAGGGATGCAGAAGCACCCATGAACCAACCGACCATGTATGATAAGGGAAGGGGTGGAACAATCAAGCAGAACAAAGTATCCTGTCCGGTCAGAAGTGAAGTGGACACCCACAGGAGACAAGCCACCCGGAGGGAGGAGAGTTCAGAAAACCAAACTAAAGGTCCTCGCAGAACGGGGAGGAATCTGCGGCTAGAATAGTCTCTACCAGATACATCGTTACCAAAGGTAAGTAACTTGTACATCTGATAAAGACTACTAGCCGCAGATTCCTTAACATAGAATAGATACCCAAGCCATACCCAAAGGGGAGGAGGGCCTGCGAGAGAACCACCCCAGTAGGAAGAAACACAGGGCCCCAGCAAGGCGAAGGGAAGACCAGGAGACCCCCAAGCCCATTCAAGGTACAACGGCCACAACCCTCGTAGGGACAGACAGCCGCAGAGGAGCACCCAGGAGGAAAGAAGGACCCCAACTCCATGGAGAAGAGGTAGAAACTGAGGTAGAGCCTGCCGTCGGAAAACACATAGCGACAGAGGACAGCTGAATAGGCATCAGCCGCAAAGAAGCAGGCAAGGCAGGAACGGCCCCACAGCCAAGGAACGCAAGCATAAGAAGAAAGGCACAGAAGTGCAAAGCCCCAGCAGAACAAGAGGCAGGGACACAAGGTAGCACAAGGGCCACGGCGGTGGACCAGCATAAGCAGGCGTGCACAGCCGTCAGCGGACAGCACCATGGAGCAGCGCACCCATAACAAGCCATGTGCAGGCCAGGGGAGAAGCCAGGAAAATGCAGAAGAAGCCCCAAAGGAGGATCGTTCAATAGACACACCTACCCACGACGAGAAACGGGACCAGCCGTAAGACAAAAAGGGGAAGACACGGAGGACGCTCCAAGCGGTCAACCAGAACACAGGAAAACCATGAGAAACCTAGACAGAGGACCAGGCCGATTCGCCGGACAGGAAGGCGAAAACGACACAACACGACACCGTAGATAGCATGCCAAACTATCAAGTGATGTAGTGAACACCGAGAATGACAGAACCCGGAGTAACGCAAACTGCGCCCGGACAAGATATGCACCAGCGGTATACAACGATGCCAAGAAAGGCAGGGAACCCAAAAAAGGGGGCAACCATACCTTCCCAGCGCAGGACAGAGCTATGCAATAGCTACAAGTACCCCACATAGGGTATGATACGTCCCACTAAAACATGGTAACACCTCTTAGGGAAAAATCCCGCAGCAGAGGACAGAACAAAAAGGACCTGCAGATAGAACCACAGACTGCTTGTCAATCAGCCAATCCAAAAACACACAGAAAGCCCACCCTAGGACACATATGGGTGGACCATAACCAAAGAACCACAAAATTAGAAGGGGCTGTACCAGCAGCCAAAAGCACAAAGGGGTCAACCTAAGGACCCCGAAGGCACGCCAATCCACACAGAATAGACAGATGGTCCAACTGAACCACTAGACCCTCGAAAAAGGGACAGGATAACACCGCCCATAAAGTAGCAGAGGACCGATAAGGCAAGTGTACGAAGGGGGGGAGGAGGAGGACGGAGCCCTGCAAGGAGCCGCTGAATGGCGGCATCCGCATGGGTGTTAAACAAAAGCACCCCATCAAAGGGCAGGTCAACGAGACGCTCCCTTACATACTCAGGGAAAATGCTATCCTTCTGCCAAGCATGGCGACGGAGAGCTACTGACCTTGCTATTGTGCGGCTGAGAGCATAAGAAACATCCAGGGCCGAACAAAGAAAAAACGCGGCCAGCTCCCGGCCTTCCATCACATGGCACCACAGATCAGCGTAGACACCTTCCGGAGAGGCAGAAGACAGAAGGGACTCCAGGAATCCTAGCCCTGGCCAATACACAAAGCGTGATGAGCGCTCGCAAAGCAGCACTAGAGGAAGCAAAGAGGTTCCGCCCCCATGAATCTAACCATCGGGCCTCATGTGACGGAGTAAACACCAAAGGTCTGCAGAAAAGGGCCCTGGGTAGAAGGGTGGAAAGAAAGGCAGACTGGGTTGTGCGGAGCAGGACGGTGGAGGAGCGACTGGGGCACCGGATCCCCAGTGGCAGGACTCCCCCAGGCCCCCAGAAGAGAATTATGGAGCGAAGCTTCGAAGGGAAGAAGCAGCTCCCGTTCACCAGAGCCCTGATGGAGAACCTCCAGCAAATGGTCCGTAGGGAATGGGGTGGCAGGGTCGCCCATGTGCAAAATGCCAGCGGCCGTGGAAATGACCCGGACAAAGGCCGCACACGCCTCCGTAGGGAGTCGTGGGGGGGAAAGCAATTCCTCCTTGGGTGACAGCTGTAAACTAGCCAGCCATCCCCAAATCCAGCTGGAGGAAGAAATGGCCAGGCCCGGAATGGTGGAAGATTCACGGACTAGTGGGGGACCTGAGGTGCCTCTGGGGATGGCTGTTGCCGCGGGGACGGCGAAGAGCCCTCCCTGGAAGACGCAGGGGAAAAAGCCATGATGCGGCGGCCTGTCTCCGGGGAAGAAGAGACAAAAAGTTGACGAACCTCCGGAGAGGAGGGGGCCTCTGAAGACGAGTCGACGACCCAACACCGGCACGGCGCCGTGGAGTCCGCCACAGGCGCCAGCGTGAGGTGACCTGTGCCGGAAGGGTCGCTAAGATGACCTCTTCCACCACTTGCACCCTAGGAGATTGGTGTGGGTCCGGATCGTCGAAAGAATGGTGCCGAAAAGGCACTGACTCGACCTCCGATGAAGCAGCCGACCTGCGTGGAGAGACCAGAGGGACCCGGGGATGCGCACCGGCCCCTAGCCAGCACCAGCGGCGTCGACAGCCATCGGCACCTGAGCGGCATCAGCTCAGCTTCTGGCAATGCCGCCGCCTGCCCAGAAGACCGAGGAGGACTCGGGGCCGAGCCGCGAGTCCCAGAAACCTGCTGCAACACCACAGGGACCCCCTTGGGGGTTTGCGGCGAGGCAGAGGCGCCATGGGCCGAAGAGGGGAAACCTGTAGGGCCGCACGCAGATGACACCACACCTCCAGAAACTGAAGCCGAACCCGTTGGCGCCGGAGCCGCAGGCGATGCCGCGGAAGACCCTGCACGTGGCAAGGGATCCGCGGACGTCCCAGGAAGAGGAGGAGGAGGGGCCAAGGAAGCCTGCAGAGCCGCAGCATAGGCCTCCATTTGGGCCCTAGTCGCCCCGGCGCCGGGAAACGGCAGGTAGGGTGGTGACAAATGAGGCCGCATGTCCCGCGGAGAACTCGCGCCCTCCGCAGAGCGGGGACTAGGCCTCGGAGACTAGCTATATGACTTTCCGATGGGCGAGCGACGCCCTAGAGGCCTCGGTGACGGGCGATGCCGGAATCAGAAGCGGCAATTCTTGGACCCTTCTGCGGGGGACGGACACGGAGATGAGACAGATCTGGACAACCGGGCTGAGAGGAGCTTCAACCGGCGCTCCCGCTGGGACTTAGGCTTCAGATGCTGGCAAGCGTCGCAGTCTGTGGAATCATGGTGCTCGCCCAAACACCACATGCAAATAGGATGAGGGTCCGTCATGGACATCTGACGCGCGGAAGACGAGCACGCCTTAAAGCCCGACGGCATTCGCACACTGTCCCACAACGCAAAGCGTGAAAAGAAGGCCTAAAAACAGGACAGGGACATGATGCGGATCCGCGTTGCACGCGGAAAAGAAGGAAACTGATGTCAGCGCGCCGGGGTGGGGCTTATGCAACCTCGCTGAAGTCATGCCAGCGGACGACGTCAGGGCGGAATCGCGTGGTACAGCTCCCGGCGCGCAGAGATGCTGGGGCAAAGAAAGTTTTCTGGGTCCAGTCTCATGCCAGGGGATAATTCTACGTTAAGGAATCTGCGGCTAGTAGTCTTTATCAGATAGCAACGGTATGCCATTACTTTACCCCTTCTTTTCCCAAGTGCAGAGGTATGGAAAGTCCTTCACCCAACTTGCTTGTGCAAGGACAAGACCGACTTTGTTACCTCCCAGAGAGGTAGGCGCTCATTCCTTCAAACATTTTGGCAAGGCAGGGGGGTTATTGTTAAAGCCCTCTAGAAAGTCGAGTGGTGCCAAAGAGGTATTCCCCTCGCCTTTTGGCAAGGGGGTGGGGATTCTCTGTAAACCTTTCCTTGCCCTTTGACCAAGTCAAGAAGTTTATAAACCATCTCGCCAATGGGCAAGGTGAAGGGACAGTTGCTGCTAAACCACCCCTCCGCCTTTGGCACATTGAATAGTGTTCTCTGCAAACCCTGTCTTCACCCTTTGGTGAGTGGGAGAGGGGCCATTTGTCGGCTTGACTTTGGTCACGGCACGAAGGGTTGGGTTTACGGTCCAGCTGCACTTGAGCAAGGCAGGTGTCTCAATTAGGAACATGGCAAACGAGCGGGTGCCAGCTCACCATTTCATTTTTTAACCATATTCCTTGACCTTAGGCAAGGAAATGGGGAGGGGGCCATTTTCTTCCTCGCCTGTTTGTAAGACAAGGAGGGTTGTTATTAACCCCTCTCCCCCGCAACCTTGGGCAAAGCAAAGGGGGGGGGGATTCTTTGTAAACCCATCACCCTATGGTGAGTGGGGAAGGGGTCATTACACCACCGGCTCCTTTTGGAAAGGCAAAAGAGGGGGGTGGAGGGGGGGGGGGGAGGTAATCTCTCCAGCTACTCGCCATTTCACCAGGAGTAGAACCAGTGCGGTATATTTACATACATGCGTTGGGATGTTTTTAACATATCCTAAATGCGCTAGTATGGGATTCAGCCGCACATGGACATCAGTTATTTTACCGAACAGTTTAGGGGGTTTATTGTACTGTACAGTGCACTTGAACAATGCAGGGGTATTTTTCCTCTCTCCCTTTGGTAAGCAGAGAAGGGGGGTTTGTGCTTCTACCCCAAATCTCCCGCACCACAGGGAGAAGTAATTGAGGAGGGCTTGGTGTACAGATCCACAGATTTTGCCAAGGAGGGAGGATAGCAGCAACATTCTATCAACCCCTGCTCTTAGGCAGGCCCGGGGAACTAAATAACTTCTCCAGCCCTTAAACAAATTCCGTAGGGAAGAGAGGGAGCTGTAATTAGCCTTCCTAGTCCTGGCCAGGCCCGGGGAGTTTGAGGTCAGAGGTCTCATTTATTTTAATCACTCCCAGACCTCCCGGTGTCCCTCCCCCACCGTTTTCCTTTGGTTTTCCTCAACTTGGCTGAAAGCTCTTCTGAATGCTTAGTGTGCATGCCCAGTGCGATGCATTCACAATGTGGCCCTATTTCCCATGCATGTACAGGGTTTTGTTCACGAAGTATGTAAAATAGACCTACTTTTTCATGTGGACTTGAAACACATTATGCTTTGGCTACTTTTGCACAATACGAATTCCACATATACACATGTGCTTTTATTGCACTAAGAACAGTGTTTCAAACACTGGATTCCCAGAAGAAATACAATGCCATTTCCTGAATATTGCTTAATTTCTGTGAAATATAAATTTATCCAATTGGAGGCCTGTCCCACTCAATTGGCTTATGCACAGTGCGTTTAGATGACAGTTCTACATTACTCGGAAAACCGGTACCTTTACGTGTTTTCCAATCCTTGTTTGGAAAAAACAAATAAATACACTTACATTTTCACTGCTCCCCAAAGCCAATCACAACGCTGCAATGAAGCGCAGTGATTGGTCTGAGCGCAGTGGTTCGGTGCACAGACAGGGACTGGGAGCCTGTGCATGTTGTCCACCCAGGCTGTGTATTACAATACAGTGGAGAGCATGCTAAGTGTGCATGACTGTTTAGCTGGCTCAACACACTTATTGTGCAAAAAACACTCCTCCTCCCCATGACACCAGCCCGCCCCGTCCTAACCCAGCCCTATAGCTATGAAAAATAAATGATAATAACTTATTAACATATTTTTATTTTTTCCAATACTCTGAGAGCAGTCGGGCAACACCCCTGCTTTTTATGCTAACTGCACCACAATAAACATGCAATGTAAAAAAAAATAGATAACAGGTAATGTGTACCTTGTTCCTATCGCCACTTCTCGGTTCTGGTGACATTTACAAAATCCTTGGCCTTTGGCCTCCAGTTAAAATGTCACTAGAACCCCTGGAATATGGAAAATAAAAACTAGGAGTGTGTGAAATTTGAGTAATTTAGTTTCGAGAACTACGCAAAATTTAGCAAAATTACGCTTCATTACCTGAAATGCAAATCCATAATTTAGCAGTACATTTTAGAGTGAAATGCGTTGTTTCATCAATGTTCTATGAGAACGGATTTTGCTGCAAAAAGAAAGTGCAAAAAAACACAACTGGTTCGAGCAACAGCTGCTTGATTTCTGTCCATTCATGTAATTCTCAAGAGCTCATGCCATGAACAGTGTGCAATTAAGTGACGTGGCGTGATTTTGGCAATTTATACAAACTACATTGGAGTAATTTAAATTTCGCCCAGGCCTAACATCACCTATGCAATTTCTATATACACGGAATATTCTTTTACTTTGTAGTTCACACTACATAAAATTACAAGTATAATACATGGGCTTACCTGAGATCTAAACAGGGTGAACTGGAGCCAGTTTGGACTAAGATTAGCCTCTCCTCCTTCAATGCTGACCTGCAAAAGAGGCAAATATATTTAATTCTCGCCCAAACAGCTTAATCCAGATAAACCTACCCCTATGAACTTTGAACTGGATAAAACTATAAAATGTTTACAACTTCAAGTTTCACCTTATTTACCGATTTATTTTGTCCAACTAGTTTAAGAGATTAATCATAAGTGTTTATTGGGTGTAGAACAGACTGAAGCGATTCAGAAAGGAAAAAAATCATGATCACAAACTAAACTGTGTTTTGATTATTTAAGCAAGACTTGCTGGCAACACTCGTCTATGGAAGATGCTTTAGGATACCATGGAGTAGGAATCCGTAATTATTTTACCTAAAGCTGCGACTAGACCACAGACCTTACAATAGGCAAAGTTACAGTCTACTAATATAATGACTGCACCCTAAATCAGCACATTTATTGATTTTACTCTGGCAGCGAAAGTGACAACGAAGCCATATTTTGGACAGACTTTACAAAGGAAAGGCATTTTTTGTTTTCTTAACAACTTTGCTGTTCTTCCACATATTTGCACCAAAAGTTCCATAAAAAAACTTCATTTTTTGGCTCCATTATGGAAAGTTTCACACATATTTGTCAAGCGGAAGCTATGAAAAAGGGAGGGCCCCAGAACGTTGATTCCCCATTTTAATTACCATAGGAAAGTTTGCACTCAGATGCACAAAAAAAGGCAATGAAATTACACCAAATTTGAAAGGAAGTCAGAACTTGACTCAGAAAGCATGCTTGTTCTTATTTCGTATTCAGTAGTTTGAGATATTAGTGTTTCAAAAAAAAGCGCTCACTGTGCGTGAGAGGGGTGCGCATGAAGGGGCTAACTACAAGAAAAAGTTAGTGGCATCTAGACTGTCAGTGCCCAGATATGCTAAGTGCTCTCAAATATCTTCCTCATCCATGTTACTAACATTCTGACATGCAGTGAAATATGTACTGCCAACAGCTAGTGTCCTTTAACTTCTAGAGCACTAACATTTTGAATTGAAGACAGTAGTGAAGCAGGCCTGAATGTGCTTATGTTGGAATAGAAGCTGTTCAATTTAAAGCCTTTTCGGAGGAGAAAGCTGAAGTAAATTAGCATTGAGATGTTAATGCAGGTATGAAACTAGCAGGTTAAAAATGTGAGGGAAAGTAGGGATTTTTAAGAACTTAATGCATAACAACTTTTTTTAAGAGGCTAAAAATAGAGAAATGTTGGCATAAGCACCCCCACTTTCCACGCCAGTTTATTCACCTTACCACAACTCTCTACTTTTAAAATAATAAATATTTGGTGAGCCAAAGTTTTTGGGCAGCGGGGGCTGGCTGCCCAAAAAGGGTCAGGTGAGGGCCTGCCTGCGAGGCCCAGCCCTGCGGGCAATCCTCGCCACGCATGGTGCACATTGGTGGTTAGATGCCTTCAAAGAGATGCCTGCGGAGGACTGAGCACAGGTGCAGAGGTGGATTCACACTGTACACGGTCAAAGCAAGGGGTTGTGACCAAGACTTGCCATGAGGCCAGGCCCTGTGGCCAACACCCTTGCGCTGTAGGGGTTGGGCACTGGGTCAATATACAATAGGATTTAAATTCACTAGGGGAAAGAAAAACAATGGTCAAAGTGATGCTATAGTTAAGTGCTGAACAGACAAGAAGCAATGTTGAGAAAATAAAACTGAAATACACCAGTTATAACTTGTTAATTAACTATACCTTAAAAACCCATTATGCACTGCTTATGACCTCACATATTACATCACTCACGACATGTAACATGACCTCACTGATGACAATTCATTAGATTTAAAGAAAAATATTGTTCAAAATAAGTACTGCGGTCCTCAAGATAATAAAATGAAGATAAAAGCAGTGCATGATGGGGGCACAATTTATAGTTCGAAACGAAGACGTTACTTCCCTTCGGTAAAGCTTTTTCTGGTAGAGATTATCTGGCCGCAGATTGCTCACCTTTCGACTATTTCCCAGGCATTAGAATTTATCTAGAAGCTTTTTAGCAGTACTTCTGAGAGCGAAAGGTGGTGTTGTGCGACTCCGCACTGACGTCGTTCGACACCGGAAATGACGTGCAGAGTCTAAATAGGCACCGCTCCCTCGCGCTGGCATCAGGAGCTTTTGAGACCGTCCACACATCCTGACATAGAGCCCCAAAAGAAAATTAGTAGACCGCGTACAGATTCTTTGACTTGGGATCTTATTAATGGGTAGTGTCCAATCACAGAACGGGAAGGTTGTGGGCACCGGAGAGGACGGGAAGGGTCAGTGAGAAACCTGCAGCTAGTTAGACTCTCTACCAGAAGGAGCATTACAAAAGGTAAGTAACTTGTTCTTCTGATGGAGACCTCTAGCGGCAGATTCCTCACTTCTTGAATAGATACCAAAGCAATACCAATTCCGAGGTGGGTCTGCAAATGGAATCAAACCATCAAGTCCTGCAGGACCAAGTGTGCCAAATGACCCTCTCGGTAAACCAGACTACCCAGACAATAGTGCTTTGTAAATGTAGGGCGGGATCACCACGTAGCTGCCTGGCAAATGTCCAGTACTGGGACTTCATATGCTAACAAAGTGATAGCAGCTTTGGCCCTGGTACGATGTGCACGCAGCCCTTCTGGAGGCTGGTTTGTTTAGTCGAAGAGCCAGGTCTTGAGGGTCTTCCTGAGGGTGTTCAGCTGATGTCTGCTGGTAGCTCGTGCCAGGTCTTGGCTGCAATGTGAGAGAAGGAACTTCCACCTGCTGTGGCTCTGTGGATGCGCGGGGTTTCAGCCAGTGCGAGGTTGGAAGATCGGAGCTTTCTTTTAGGTATGTGGAAGTTGATTCTGTTGTTGAGGTATTTGGGTCCGTTGTTGTGTAGGCATTTGTTGGCGTGAGTGAGGATTTTAAAAGTGACTCTTTTCTCCACGGGTAGCCAGTGGAGACTTCGTAGGTGTTGGCTGATGTGTTCATGTCGGGGGATGCCGAGGACGAGTCTGGCAGCGATGTTCTGTATTGTATGGAGTTTGCAGAGTAAGGACTTGTTGATGCCGGCGTACAGTGCATTTCCATAATCTAGGCTGCTGGTGAGGAGTGCGTGGGTGACTTTCTTCCTTGACTCAGGGGGGATCCACTTGACGGTCTTGGAGGATGCGGGTGTTGAAGCAGCTGGAGGTGACTGCGTTGACCTGGTCGGTTCATGGTGAGTGATGAGTAGAGTACGATGCCGAGGTTCTTGGCGTGGTCTGAGGGGTTAGGTGGGCTTCCGAGGGCGGTCGGCCACCAGGTGCTGTCCCATCCCATGCAGAAGGGGTGGTATGAAGGACTTCTGTCTTCTCGGCGTTGAGCTTAGGCAGCTGCTGGTCATCCGGGCTGCGACATCTTGAATTCCTTTCTGGAAGTTGAGTTTGGCACTGGTGGGGTCTTTGGTGAGGGAGGGGATGAGCTGGGTGGCGTAGGATACCATGTTGAGGCCGTGTTGTCAGACAATGGCTGCAATGGGGGCCACGAGATGTTGAAGAGGAGATGTTGAAGAGGGTGGGGCTCAGTGATGAACCCTGTGGAACTCCACAGGTGATTTTCGTGGGGTCGGAGAGGAAGTGTGGGAGTCTGATCCTTTGGCTTGATCGGATCCAGTCCCGGGCTGTTCCTTGTATGCTTGCGTCGTGTAGTCTTGCGACTAGTGTGCGGTGGGAGACAGTGTCGAGGGCCGCTGATAGGTTGAGTAGGATGAGGGCTGCGGAGTGGCCTTGGTCCAGGAGGGTGCAGATGCCATCTGTGGCAGCGAGTAGGGCGGTCTCTGTGCTGTGGTTGCTTCGGAATCCGAATTGGGACGGGTCATTAAATCGTTTCAGTTTCCTGTTGACTGTTTTCCCTGCAACTTTGGCTGCAAAGGGGAGGAGCGAGATGGGCCGATAGCTCTTGAGGTCGGTGGGGTCAGCTGTGGGCTTCTTGAGCAGGGGTCTGACTTCTGCACGCTTCCACACATCTGGGAAGGTGCCTGTTTTGAAGGTGGTGTTGATGGTGCATTGTAGTTCAGGTGCGATGGCAGCTGCGGCTCTGTGGTCGATGTGATGGGGGCAGGGGTCGGTGGGGGCCCCCAAGTGAATGCTTTTCATGGTCGAGGTGGGGTCTTCGGCCGTGTTCAGTGTCCAGTTGGAGATGGTGGGCTGGCTGGTGTTTCTGGGGGGCAGGGGGCCGTCAGTGGTGCCTGATGGATGATCGATGAAGTGGTCATAGAGGTTTTTGATCTTGAGGTGGAAATAGGTTCCAAGCTTGTCGCAGAGGTCTTGGGATGGGGTGATGTCTGTGGCTTCGCTGCGTGGGTTGGTGAATTCTTGTTTGACACTGAAAAGTTTCTTGGAGTTGGCCAGGATTTTGTTGTGGATGAAGTTCCTCTCGGTGGCTCTGATCTGGTTGTGGTAGACAATCATGGCGTCCTTGTAGGTGGTGTGGTTTTCGGTTGTCTTGGTGCGTCTCCAGTTCTTCTCCAGGCGTCTACAGGTGCGTCTGGCTTCTTGGAGAGCGGTGGTGAACCAGGCGGCTTTCCTGGAGCGTTGTCTGTCGGGGTTGCGTAGCAGGGCGAGCTCGTCTGCGCATTTGGAGATCCAGGTGTGGAGTTCTCTGGCTGCGTCGTTTGCGTCGGGTGCCCAGGTGAGGCTGTCTCGGGTGAGGGTGGAGTTGAGTTGCTCGCAGGTAACCTTGCTCCAGTTCCTTCGTGGTGGGCGTTTGGCTGGTTTGGGTGCCTTGGGTTTGTTGATGGCAAAGTGTACGCAGTGGTTGTCGGTACATGGCGGCTGCGTTGTGTGGCTGAATTGGACGCGGTTTCCTGCCGCGAAGATGGGGGTCGAGGGTGTGTGCTGGCGAGGTTGTCACGAAGGATAGTGGAGCTGGGGTCGCCGAGGTGGAAGTTCAGGTCTCCCATGAGTATGTAGTTTGTTGAGGTGATGGCGTGGGGTGCTATGAAGTCGGTGTTCGTGGTGGCGAAGGGTGTTCGGGGGCCGACGGTCCCTCGGAATGTGGCTTTGGGGGTGGTCTGGATCTGGAAGTGCAGGTGTTCGGCAGAGGGTAAGGTCTCGCTGGAGGTGGTGAGGCGGAGGGTACTCTTGTGGGCGATGGCGAGGCCCCCTCCAGGGTGGTTGGGGCGGTCTTTCCTCTGGATCTTGTATCCGTCTGGGATGGCGGTACTGATGTCGGGGGCAGAGGATGCGTTGGTCCAGGTCTCTGTGAAGAAGGCGATGTCGGGCGAGAGAGAGTCGAGTAAGTTCCAGATTTCCATGGCGTGTTTGTGTACGGAGCGTACATTGAGGAGGATGCATTTTAGGGTGTCGCCGGTGCTGGCGTCGGCGGTGTTGGAGGCCGGGGTGGCGGTGAGGGTCTGGCGGCAGTGGAGGCAGGAGAACTGGCTGTGGGTCGTGTAGGCGAGGCCTGTTGGCATTCTCTAAGTCTTACAGGGTTGAGTGCAAGGAGGGTGGTGGGGTCGTAGCGATGGGCAGTGGGGTCCAGGGTTCTTGGCGCTGGCCACGGTCGGGCAAAGCCGGGCTTGCCTATGGCGCGTAAGTGGCGTGGCCGCCATTAAGTAGGGGAGGTGGGAGGGAGGAGAGGCTGCAGGAGCGGGGGAATTCCGGGGAGGGGGAATTCCAGGGGGAGGGGCCACTGGAGCAGCAGCGGCAAAAGGAACAGGCAGGCAGGAACACTGTCTTAACAGTAAGGAGCCATAAAGGACAGCTGTGAAGCAGCTGGAACGGCGTGTACATCAGAAAAGTAAGGACCAGATTAAGTTTCCATTGGGACAGAAGAGGAAAACATGTTGTAGGACTTTCAAAAATTACAGCACAACTGGTGACAAACAATCAGGGGCTGATCAGACAAATGCAAGCATGCCTACAGATAACCCCTAACCCTGCCCAGCACAAAACCTTGCCATGCGAGGAGCAATAACAAGTTACTTACCTTCTGTAATGCTTTTTCTGGTAGAGACTATGTAATTCCTCAGCTTAGAGTATTCCCCAAGAGTCAGGCTGGATCCAAAAAATCTTGAGCAGTACCTCAAAACACCAGTAGGTGGTGTAGATCAGCAGAGCTTCAGCCAAGCCAGAAGTGGCGTGCATGCTGCGATATATGCACCACCCATGAGCGCCGATAACTGGTTCTTTTGTGACTATTTTCACGCCAAAAATGTGGAGCCACTATTTAATGATACCAGGGTACAGAAGCCAACAGGAGCTGAAGGTTGAAGCCCATTTTGCAGAGCTGGGAGGATCTGTGAGGAATCTGCAGTTAGTCTACCAGAAAAAGTGTTACTGAAGGTAAGCAACTTGTAATTCTGTGCACTAGATCAAACCAGGAAGTCCTGGAGGACCGAACAGGCAAAAAGCCCATCCCGACAGACCAGACTGTCCACGTAGTAGATAACAGAGGCAATTTTTTCTTTTTTAAAGGGAAAGGAAGGCCCCCCCTGAGCCTACTTATTCGCTAGAACTCCCCCCCCCCCCCCACCCTTCAGGCCGATATGTAAAAACAAAGTGAAAGAGGCTGCATAGCTCTCCTAAGCCTTAAAATGGCCCTGGGGACCCCATTCTCCTGGACAGTATCTTAAATTATAAGGGAAGGTGAATGCATACCTCCCCCCTCCCCTCGAGCCTTCAAGGGCCCTGTGGACCCACTCTCTGGCACCAGCTCACCAACTGTGTCCCGGGGGAACCCACCCCAGGGAGACCGTTTCCCTGCCTGCAATACTACGGTCAGAGAAACATGTTTGCTCCCGTCTGGGGGAGAATTTTGAGACCTCCTGCCTAACCGGAGCAAACACTGAGTCTGCTCCCAGCCAGAGGTACCTTCATGTCTGCTCCCGCCATATGGGCGATGACTTGTGCACTGTTTTCCTGCCTCCACTAATGCGTGCAGGGAAACAGAACCCATATTGCTATCGCCTGGAGGGAGCAGCATAAATAGGTGCTGCCTCCATGCAGGAGGAATGTTGGCTCCAGCACAATGCAGGGAGTAGGCTGGGGCCTTGGGGGCCTGAGGCTCCCTCCGCAGCCCCCAATGTGGTGTTTGGGAGGGTGGGCACTGGGGCACCCACCTATTCAAAATGGAGGCCCAGGGTAATGGGGTCCCCGGGACCATAGAAGGATGGGGAAGGAGGACGCGAGCTATCCTCTCATTTGTATAATAATGCACAGCCCATGGGGATGGGGTCCCCAGGGCCTAATTATACTCAGGGGTTGTGTGCTCCTACCCTTTATCATCTTGGGCCCTGGGGGAAGGGGTCCCTGTGGCCTATTAGGGATTGAAGAGGGGGCCACCTGGCCGCCTCCCCTTTTTTATTGTATTTGGCCCCAGGTGATGTGGCCTCTGGGGCCTATTAGAGCTCAAAGAGGTAGGCTGCAACCTCCTCTTGGAATTTGGCCCCAGAGGATGGAGTCCCCACGGCCCAAGAGGGCACACGGAGGGGGACTGCCTGCCCCACCCCTGCTGAATTGCATTTGGCTGAGGGGGATGGTGTCCTTGGAGCCAATTAAGGCTTGGTGCTGCAAGCCCGCTTCCCTCAATATATATATTTTGGCCTCGGGATGGGGTCCCTGGGGCCCAAAGGCAAACCCTACGCCGTGCACACCAAATGCTGTGTGAGGCATGGGCTTGGCGGCCTGCTGGGGGTTTGTACACAGGCCCTGGCGGAAGATCAAGACCTGTAGCCAATCCCCTGCTGTGTATGACTAAAGGCTGCCTGCAGTGCAGGGTTGGCAGTCTGCTGGGGGTTTGGCTACAGGGCCTGATGGCAGGTCAAGACCTGTGGCCAACGCCTTGCTGCGTACAGCCTACTGTAGGGGGTTTGCAGCTGGGCCTGGCGGAGAGTTAGCTTTACCCATGGCAATGAAATTTTACTTTGCGTTTAAAAAACGTAGAAATTCACTGAAAAAAAGCAAAGTTTAAAGAAACATAGTTAGGTGGGATAAAAATATATGTTTTTTGGTTAAAATGTTTAGATGTCATCAGTGATGTCATAAATGAGCAAATAAAACATGTCATGAATGATGTATTATGTGAGGTCATAAGCAGTGCATGGTGGGGGGGACAAGTCAGAGTTAGCTCTGCTAACTATAACTGGTAAATTTCAGTGTTTTTTAGTTCAAAACACTAATGTTGTCACCGCCATTCACTTAACTCTAACATAACTTTAATCTTTGTTTTGTCAGTGAAAACATTTTATATATGTAAATATACACAAATAAAAGGAGACAAAAATATTATAATGCGTCAGCTCCCCCTACTGGGGTTACTGTGCAACTTTCATGAAACATTCTTCAAGAATGGCAAAAAAAGCATTACACTTTAAACAAGCATTAGAAATGCAATAGGTTTTGCTTTTCATTTTTGTTACAGCTATTGGCGTTGTAAATGGCAACATTTTACCATTGTTTTATGGGGTGGATGTATGTGGTTTGAGTGGAATATGACTTTTTTATTGACTCATACGACCTGTCTCAAAAATGGTGCTACACGTTTAACGGAGCAGCACAAGTACTCCTGAGAAGGGCGGTTATAGGTTT
Source organism: Triturus cristatus (assembly GCF_964204655.1). Lineage (NCBI taxonomy): Eukaryota > Metazoa > Chordata > Amphibia > Caudata > Salamandridae > Triturus > Triturus cristatus. The sequence goes on along the minus strand of NC_140580.1, from coordinate 872,730,402 downwards.
ACTGGGTTGATAGAATTATGTTCTGCAGAAGTGGCATGCTTTCAAATGAAAAGTTCTCAGCATCTTCACATTTAAGTGCAGTATGTCTCAATGATGGCTTTAGCAGTCACTGCTACTTGAGCACATGAGTGACGTGAGAAGTGTGAACAGTGCACCAATCAAGGTGCAACAGTTGTGGTGAGGAACAGAAAATCTGTACAGTTACAATATTGATGCAGACTTGAAGTGCACTGTAAAGGTACAGGAGCCCTGCAGAACTCCAATGTGTTTAAATGGGCTCTCCCCTCGCTTCTTAGGAGGTGTGCTGCACTTTGAAAGGGACAGCACCAGCAGCTCTGCTCATAGACGGCAGCGCTTCCCACCAGACCTCTACAATGTTTGGTGGGAAAACAAGCACTTACAGGTTACTTGCGAGCACCAGCCCAGTCCGGACTCAGATCCGTGCACACCCAGTGAAGCTGTACGTTCCAGACACCCACAACCCAAAAGCAGAGCGGTGGAATCAACTGCATCATCAAGTCGACACATAAGACGGACATACTCCCTAGCGTTCTTTCGATCCGCATATGGTAGGTAGCGGCAGCCATCTTCAAGGGGTACCGCACCATTATTTACCACGAAAAATTGACAGTGTGCGTGTTGCAGGTTTCACAACAGTTTTAACTGTACCCACCGTTTGTTGCCCGTTATTAGCCACTGTCCCATTCAATTCAGTAAGGGCGGAGAGCAGAGGCCAGTGCTACGGGTGGTGCAGTGATGTCCCATCCTGTGCAGATGAATGATAAAAAACTTTCTGTGCTGATGGATAGTGGTGAAGTGTGCTATTTTGAATACTCCCACTTGGCATAAAACAGGTTTGCCAACTACATAAATGAAAGTATGCGTTAAGGTATGGACTGTTAAGCAACATGTTGCTTATGAGAAGTTTTCATAGATGAGGTTTGTTGGTCCCTTAGAGAGTGAATATATCTTTCTTGTACACCACACTTTGTGATTGAACCACCAGTAGGCATTCCCAGTGTTTCCAGGTGAGGAAACTGGGGCACAAGTAGATACAGTTATTTGCCACGGATCACACAATTGAGTCATCATCTGGGGTCTGTAAACACCACCCATACAATAGAGTGTGGTAATCTTAAATTGGAGGAGTGCAGACTGGTAGCTGTAAGAGCAATAAAGCGGAAGGACAAAGGCACTCATTCAATAAACCTTGGTAAATGAGCATGCTGACTACAGTTCTGTTTTCATATCAGAGAAGGTGGGGTATTTCTCAGCCCTGTGGTGGTATTAACAGGTCCATACTAATATCAATATCCAGATTAAATATCCTGTACATAATGCAGGGCAGGGCACTAGATAGCACCTCTGCATATCATCGTGGACCAGCAGTAGCTCACACACTATGTGAACCACGACTGCTGAGTGGGAGAGCTGCACTGGGCAGCACTTTCCTTTTGGAAATCACCTGTGGGGCTGGCTTTCCAGGATAGAGGGAGACCTCTGGATACTTGCAAGGAGCTTTGGAAGAAAAAAATCACAGAATATGTGCTCAAATAACAAAGGTTCATTGGTAGCTATAACTGTCAGTTGATTTTACTGAAGGAGACCAGGATGTCATTGAATAGATCATGTGTGACATGGGACTATTGACAGCTAGGACTACTTTTTCAGATGTCACTGCACATATAAACAGAGCCAGGACTGTCTGAGGTCCTGAGGTGACATGGACCATTGGCTGCTGTCGCTGTGTCCGGGAATGGCATGTACACAAGAGCCAGGACTTATTATAGGTTTAACGGCCTACTAGCTGCAGAAAAAGTGACTGTATATATAAATCAAAAGACAAACAATTGATGGACGGAATGCAGAACAAATCAAAACATTCACCCCCCAGTTAAGAGATCTGGGTTAAATCCATCATTTCTTTGCTCACCATGCCACCCCAGTTTAGACCTGGCCATATGCAAATCAGTCTTGACCCTGTGCCTCATGGGAACAGTCCGGCCCGAACTGCCAAGCCAGGTCTTCCCTGGACCGGAAACAAGCATCCAAGGACCGATTTCAGGGTTTCACCCTTCATCAACCAGGATAGCTTGAATCGAGTGGCACAGTGAGCCCGAGACCCACGTCTGGGCATACCTGGAGCACTTAGGGCGAGAAAGCGAAAGACACAATTGATGGATGGAATGCAGAACAAATCAGAACATTCACCCCCAGTCAAGAGATCTGGGTTAAATCCATCATTCTTTTGCTCATCATGCCACCCCAGTTTAGACCTGGCCATATGCAAATCAGTCTTGATTCGTGGGTCCCGTGCTCTCCATGCCACTGGAGTCAAGCTATCCTGGCTGATGAGGGGTGAAACCCCGAAACCAGTCCTAGGATGCTTGTTTCCAGTCCAGGGAGGACCTGGCAGTTTGGGCTGGACTGTTCCCAGGAGGCAAAAGGTCAAGACTAATTTGCATATGGCTGGGTTCAAACTGGAATGGCACGGTGAGCAAACAAAACTATGTATTTGGGTCCAGATCTCCGTACTGGGGTGAATGTATGACATTGTTCTGCACTCTGTCCATCAATTGGTCTTTAAGCATTTGTCACCCCGAGTGGGACGGATATGCCCAGACGTGGGTCCCGTGCTCTCCAAGCCACTGGAGTCAAGCTATCCTGGCCGATGAGGGGTGAAGCCCCGAAACGGGTCTTAGGATGCTTGTTTCCAGTCCAGGGAGGACCTGGCCTGGCAGTTCGGCCTGGACTGTTCCCATGAGGCACAGGATAAAGAGTGATTTGCATATGGCTGAGTTCAAACTGGAATGGCATAGTGAGGAAAATAACGATGGATTTAGGCCCAGATCTCTGTACTGGGGTGAATGTATGACATTGCTCTTCGTTCTGTCCATCAATTGTTCTTTTTACATATAAACCAGACAGGGCTTTAAGTGGAATGAACTTAGGGTGTGGCTTACACACGTAACTGCACTTCTGCATGTTTAATAATGTGCCACCAACTGGTATTTTGGTTCCTTTGAGCTTTCTGGTATTTCTATTATCGTATCTAGATATACAACGCAACAACTACCGTACTCCCAAAACCAGCCAGGACAATTGGATTTTTCAGTGGTTGTTAGCGGTTTAAGATAAATGTGCAACAATGGCTTTGTTGAAAATACCAGGAAAAATATTTCAGATCTGAAATTGTGAGACTATGAATAAAACACTACTGAGACCTGTGGCATGGAGGTAGTGGTCTGTCTTCAGGGGGCCCCAATAACTCCTGTTATGTTTACATTCTGTTCGACATGAACACCCTTTATCTCTCCACATCTCATCCATCTTGATATATCTTACACATCATGTCTTTTCTATTGACCATCCTCGTTTCCCTCTTTCCCAAATGCATTGCCTCGTTTCTCCTTCACCTCACCACCCCTCAAACACACAATGCACCTACTCACCTGCAAGTGCTGCATTTTCCGTTACCTTTACCTTGTCAACTATTTTGACAAAAATATTAGCATACACAAAAAGAAATGCAGAAACTGAACTACCAGGAATAAGCGAATACGCTTAAGGAATGAAGGATTAAGTGAAACACACGCGATATAAAAAGGAACTAAATTGATGACATGGATAGTAACCTCATGAGGAAAAAATGAACACCGGGCACGGTGTGGTTAGCAAAAAGGTTTGCAAATTGACTCCCAGTTTGATAAGATCACCTCAAAGATGACTAATACTTAACATGCATGCCTGACAAACATGTGACTTCATGTAATGAACCAAACAGACTAATATATTGATATTATGTTTCTTTAATTAATACAAAATATAAATATTAATTTAATTTAGTTTTCTGATTTTTCAATGAATTAATTTTTCTATGCAAACATGTACATTTGTAGACAATAATATCTCATCATAAATGCTTGTATATATACAGATTATTTCTTATGTAATACATATAACCATGATTAGCCAATCATAATGAATCTGCAGTGCATACTTGTTATACTACAATTGTTTCTCACTTATTTTGCTCTTCAGTTATTTCTTAATCAATAATAATATGCAAAAAAGCAGTGTAAAAGCTTCTTTTTCAGATTGTTACTTTCTAGACGATAGATGGACACATAGGCGGTAAGTTGACAACGCGTTTCGGCTAGGCCTTCGTCAGGAACCCGCTCTGATATTTACACCTCATTCATGTTGCAGTTCAAATTCTTTGCTTCAAATACTCAGTGCAACCCCAAATATATTCTTCTTGAGGTTGATATTCTACGGTGTTGTTTTTGAAAAGTAAGAAACTGGACATCCATATGGTATCCAATATAAAATGGCAGAAGATTCCAGCTTCTATTCTTTCTTCAACGGAGGAATCGGATCTCAATCAGTCTTATATTATCGTTCTATTCTTTATTTGACTTTTTCATATTTTATCATCTTATCTGGCAGTAGGATTTCTTCCGTGTTTTATGGCCTTATTCGTCCGTCTCCTCTCCCGTGTATTTCGCGTCTCCGTGTATTTCGGCGGCTACCCCGATAGTAACCTCAACATGTTTCACATTCGTTGTTCAGAAATTGGATGAGTGTTTTTTGCAAGTAACGTTAAGGTCATGAATATGAGGCCCGATAGGGATCCGTTTCAACATCCATTTTTATAGTTACCTGGTCTGGGACCCGGAGGTACCCAGCCCATTTAAAGTCCTGAATCCAGTCATGCACGAAAACGTAATCTGCACAGCCTAGGGAAGAGGATGCACCAGACGGATGCAACTCATCACGGTTTACTTTGAAACACTCACGATCTAGATCCGAATTCGACTTATTTCATGTAGCAACAGTTGACCATGGGGGGACAAGGGGGGGGCATCTGTCACGAGTGTGCCTGCAATTGGGTCCTTGAAACATTCCATGCCTCTCAAGGAGACCACACTTCAGTTGGAAAGCGGAAGGGGAGGCGCGCGACATCCACGATTTAGCGAGCACAACTTGGGTATTTTGCATTTGATTTGTTTATTGCCACGCGCTAGAATGCATCCAGATTCCGACGCAAGGCTGGGAGCAGTAGCGTGAAGGTGCCTTGATACTGCCCCAGGTTTAGCAGCTGCTTGTCTTACACACTGGCAGGTCCAACATGAGATGTTTACTTTTAATTTTCGTTGCAGTCGGTAGCAAATTGTTAAGAAGGCAGCTGCAAAAACAGGAGCAGCAGTTTCAGCTGTTGGGGGACGACTTTGGCTTCTCGATTTACTGCCCGTGCGTGGATTTTCGAGTGCCTGCCCATATAATGCTCATCACGCTATATCAAAATAATACGGATTGGGAAGCACGTTTGTATGAAGGGTATTGTACTGGGACCTCACCATAGACCGAATGCTTGGCGAATGTTGCAGGTATGTTGTGTAAAGAAAGGAGGGTAGACGAATAGCAGTTTTTCAAGTTTATTGAATGGAATGCCAACACAGCATGAGGTGAGAGGGAGAGGACAGGAGGAGCGTCTGGAGTGGCAGGTTAGAAGCTGGCATCTGTCAACATTCCAGAACGCTCAGTTGATGACAGAGGGTGGGGAGGGGGTACATCAAAATGGAATGCAAACACATGTTGTTGTGCCTTTCTGATCAGAGACAAAAACTCTGATGTTGGGAGGCGGTAAGGGGTTGAGTGGGGGCCTGTACGTGACTTTGGACTTGTCAGAATTGTTGCACTGCACGCAGTCTCTCACCACTCTCTCGGTTGCTAGGTCTACACCTGGCCACCAGTACAGATTTCTGATTCTGCTTTTAGTCTATCTGATGCCCAGGTGTCCCTCATGGCATAATTCTAGTATGGTACGTGTTAAGGTGGTTGGAGGAATTACTTTGCCACTTCTTAAGAGTAACCCCATCTCAATTGAGAGTTCATCCTTCACTTCCCAATAGGGCGACAATTATTTCATTACATTTTGTTTTACTGGCCATCCATTCATTACCATGTCACACACAGTACTCAACGTCTGGTCTGTGTTAAGCTCAGTCATCCACATTTCTAGTGAAATGCCATGAAGTTCCTCATGTACACTGGCAACCCAGAATCTCTCATCCAGTTCCCCACTGGTTTCCGGAGCTAAAACTGGCATTCTACTCAGGAAATCCACAACTACATTCTTAACACCAGGTACGTATTGTACCTCGTAATTATAATCAAACAGTCTTACAGATAGTCTAGCTAGTCTTGGAGATGCTGCATGTAGTCCCTTGGTGGTTAAAACCTTAGTGAGGGGTTTGTGGTCACTTCTTATAATGACCTAGCTGCCCCATACGAACTGTCGGAAGTGTTCCAAACCCCATACACATGCCAATGCCTCACGTTCAATGACAGAATACCTTTCTTCTACTGGTGTGAGTGAACGTGAGGCATACGCAATGGGGCATTCTGTTCCCTTTGAGTCTTTTTGAGTTAGCACAGCACCTAAACCCTTTCCACTAGCGTCTGTTGTCACTATACTTTTCAATGATGGATCAAATCCTTGCAAAGGTGGTGCGGCGCATATGTCGTTTTTTAGCATGCAAAATGCTTTCTGGCATTCTTTACACCATACAAATTTGTTTTTGTTTCTCAGTAACTGTCTCACTTCAAATGTTTTTGAAGAAGACCTCTCAATGAATTTTGAGTAAAATTCTATGAGGCCGAGGAAAGAGCGAAGTTCGTCCTTGTTTTTGGGCTCAGGGGCATCTTCCTCCCTGAGGAACAACAAAGAATAGTTAGACAATTAGTCACAAATAAAGTCATTGAGTCTGCTCGGTGGCACGACACTGCGACCACATTGTGTGGTTAAACTACACATTTTAGTAAATGTACTTCTCATGTACTAAAAAAGGTCATTAACTAAACCATGGAAGGGTATATCCACCTCCATCACAGCAATTCGGAGATCTCTGTTTTAGTAGTAAATGTGGCAGGATGGGGAATTGTGACACATAAATGTTAGGGAATTTCAAAGGGACGTGCTAATAAAAACACCCACACATTGCTGATCCATTGTGCTTTGCACGCGTGGGTTCGTATCCCATCCTCGTCGCCAACTTGTAAAGAAAGGAGGGTAGATGAATAGCAGCTTATCAAGTTTATTGAATGGAATGCCAACACAGCAGGAGGTGAAAGGGAGAGGACAGGAGGAGCGTCTGGAGTGGCAGGTTAGAAGCTGGCGTCTGTCAACATTTCAGAACGCTCAGCTGATGACTGAGGGTGAGGAGGGGGAACAGGTGTCGAGAGGGGACATAACAATGGAATGCAAACACAACATGTTGTTGTGTCTTTCTGATCAGAGACAAAAACTCTGACTCATTGGATGAAAACGCTGTTCTCTTAGTAAACACTGCCTTTGGGGTAGTTTTCATATAATCTTAGCAGTTTTTGAAATCAAGGGGTCTGTAATGCTGGAACTACTTGCATTGTTTCTTGACATGTTTTCAAAGAAGTCAGTGCTGGTATAAGCCAGATGGGAGGAGGGGCCATCACACACTGTATAACGGAGGAAGTGTGAAGGCACTTAAACGTAATACGATGGACAATAAAAATATTCTCTTAGTGAAATCACCGGGGAGGGAACTAAGCCAGGGCACAAGTCCTAAAAAAAGAAGTGGGGGGACGCTCCAAGTTAGGTGGTGTCATCGAAAGTGACGTCACGACAGGAAGTGACGTCACAAAAGGTGGCTTGCACCATCAGACTCATTGCCTCCCCTCGCTCACCCCTAAGATGCGATTGCTTGAGAGAAGCCAGCGCGTGAGCAGCGTTCTGAATGAGCTCCAATCTCGCCCCAGAGAAGCCAAAGAGTGAATGTGTGGCTCCATTTGCTCCAGTTTTCGAGCTCTCAAGTTTTCCACTGTCATCTGGGCGATGTCAGCCAGTCCTGGTTTTACAACTCTCCTTGCTTTGCATTATGCATAATATTATAATAGTAATAATGCAGGTAAAATTCCAATCGCACGGATCTCTCGAGTCACTGGGTAAAGGGAGATCGACGGGGCGGCCGTGCAGGCAAGTAACGCCATAATTGAAAGTCCAGTTTTTGGGCAGGGGGGACGCAGTCCACCCGGTAAAATAAGTGGGGGATGTCGTCCACCCGCGTGGTACCCCAACTCGAGCCCTGAACTAAGCACACAAAGGAGACACATTTAGAAAAATGCACCAATAAAAATAAAGTATTTAAGACAAGCACAACAATGCATAAATGGCAATACATAGGCGTGCTTAAAATCCATATACTTATTACAACATGTTTTGCAGACAGCGCAAGTACTGCCAAAGGTCGACCTAAAAATGAATCAATAAAAAGAAAGCATGTAAGACAAGCAAGACAAAGCACGAGTGGCAATAGATAGGCGTGCTTAAAGATCATAGACGTATTACTACATGTGTTGTGTAGCAGACACCGCATGTGTTGCCTAAGCTTGACCTAAAAAGCAGTACACTCAAAGATAATCTTATTTCTGAAGTCTTCCGTTATGTGATAATCTCGTTATGTGATAATCTATGACATTTTATTCAGCAATGGCAGCTCCCAAAAGCTTTTTCTATTTTTTCTAAGGAGACTGGGTGTGGCCCATTAAACTACACATTCTAGTAAATGTAATACTTCTCATGTACTAAAAAAGGATATTAACTAAACCATGGAAGATTATATCCACCTCCATCACGCAATTCGGAGATCTCTGTTTTAGTAGTATATGTGGCAGGATGGGTAATTGTGACACATAAATGTTAGGGATTTTCAAAGGGACGGGCTAATAAAAACACCCACACACAAAAAGAGTAAAGTAAGCCCATTGCTATTCACGAACTACATGTCTAAAGTTACTACAGCCCAAAACAAATTATATATATATTTTATCTACTGGTGGTCGCCAGTAGATAGTTATAGTTAGGACCTATTTTCCATAGGAAATCCGCAACATTCTATTCCCAATAAGTCTGGCGCCGGTTGATGAATCCTCGCGAAATTTTCCAAACTTTTGGCCAGCTCCGCTCCTACCCTGAAAGTTTCGCGGTGATCCGTCAAGCGGGGGCCGAGAAAATAGGGGGTCCCAAACACGTTTCCCCGATGCAATTTCCCATAGGATCTGTTGTCGCAGCTACAGCTAGAACCACTGAACGGAATGACACCAAATTTGGCAAATAGGTAGTCCTCAGTTCAGACTCGTGCCTTTTGCATAAATGGTGTGAATCTGTTCAGTAGTTCCTGAGAAAGTTAGGGTAAAAAAGTTAGGGATATCTATGGCCGGGGAGGATCCGCGGACCCTACCCGCACCGTAAGCGCACCCTCCCCGAATCGAGCGCGCACCCTCCCGATCGCGCGCTGAATGCTAATTGGCTGTCGAGTGTCTGTCTACATTCGAAACCAGGAACTGTTGGCGGCCATTTTCTGCCTCGGTAGAAGCGAGGCTGAAGAAGCAAGGGGAATAAGTGTGTAAAACATATAAAGGGGGCAGAGCGGAAATACTCTGACCCTCTAGAGGTGCTTAGGGGGTCCCAGAAGGACCCCGAGTCCCCTTTTAAAAAAAAAAAAAACGGCGAAATGCGCGCATCCTATCGCGTTTGGTGCACGGGTCCTCTTGCGTTGGGTGCGCGGATCCAAGTAATTTTTTTTTTTTAAAAAGACAAGAAATCATTGGTTGTATGACAACTTTCTACACTGAAAGGTAGGGTGTATATTTCTGTTTTTTAAACGCATGATTCTTATTGGTTAACAAAAACTGATTGTAAGGAACATTATATATGATAAGCTGATATGTTGAAAAGTCAAGCACATTTGCTGTCTTGTTTAGCAACACTGTGTGCTGAACTTGTGACCTGTGTGCTCAGTAAAGTGTTCCATGGCCTGTTTCTATGGTAACGGGCAGAAGGCAGATTGGGGGAAGGGTTGAAATGTATTTCATTTGGAAAGGGTTGAAATGTTTAACCAATAGAAATGTGTGTTTGCTTTTGAATTTGTGTGTGAAGGATTGTGATTTGATGTTTACATGTATATGTGTGGAAAATGAAAGGGAAACTTTGCCATTCTTTGTTTTTGCTGAGAGGTGCACAGTGCAGAGATTCTGTATAAGAAAATCTGGTGTTTGACTGATATCTGGTGTGTGACTGATATACTTCTTAATCTACAATCAATCAATCAGGAACATTTATAGAGCGCGCTACTCACCCGTGAGGGTCTCAAGGCGCTGGGAGGGGGGGTGCCGCTACTGCTCGAAAAGCCAGGTCTTGAGGTGCCTCCTGAAGGAGAGATGGTCCTGGGTCAGTCGTAGGTGGGTGGGGAGGGAGTTCCACGTCTTGGACGCCAGGTAGGAGAAAGATCTTCCTCCGGTGGTGGTTCTGCGAATTCGTGGGACGGTGGCGAGGGCGAGGCTGGCGGAGCAGAGCTGGCGGGTAGGTGTGTAGAACGTGAGGCGGGTTTTGAGGTATTCGGGGCCCATGTCGTGGAGAGCCTTGTGTGCGTGGGTGAGGAGTCTGAAGGTGATCCTCTTGCTGACGGGGAGCCAGTGCAGGTCTCAGGTGTGCAGAGATGTGGCTGTGTCGGGGAATGTCCAGGATGAGTCGTGCAGATGCGTTCTGTATGCGCTGGAGTCTTTTCTGTAGTTTGGCGGTGGTCCCAGCGTAGAGGGCGTTCCCGTAGTCCAGTCGGCTGGTGACGAGGGCTTGGGTGACCATCTTCCTGGTTCCAGTGGGGATCCATCGGAAGATCTTTCGGAGCATGCGGAGGGTGTTGAAGCAGGAAGATGTAACGGCGTTGACTTGCTTGGTCATCGTGAGGGAGGAGTCAAGGATGAGCCCCAGGTGCGTGCGTGCGTGGGCTTGGGGGCGGTGCCCAGAGCAGGGGGCCACCAGGAGTTATTTAATTGTGAGGGGATGTATGTAGACTATTTTGATTTTAATCAGACTAATGTATTTCTCCTGCTAAAGTGTAGGGAGTACTTTTTTTCTCTACAATCTTATTGACAGTGTGTGTGCATGTAGAAACCATTCTGTGATAAGCATTTGTGTTTTTTATGTGTTTGCAGACAGATAACTGTGCTGTTTTTATATTTTGGTAGAATTAGAAACCAGTCATTGTTTATGAATTTGTGAAATGAGTTATGTTTCTATACTACAATGTAGTACTCCTAGATGAAGAAATATGTTTTGGTATAGTGCAAGGGATAGTGTTTGTCTAGAATCACACAGTGAGTATGTGTGCATTTGGGAACCACTGTGAGAGAAGCATTTGGTAACATTGTGTATTTGCTGACAGATAACTGTTTTAAAACCAGTCATGTTGTCAAGTTTTAGTAGCATTAGAAGCCAGTCTTTGCTTATGCCTTGATAAAATAAGTCATGCTTTGACACTAATGTGCTGTACTTTAATATGTAGATTGTGTGTAGTCTCCTTACCCCTTGCACAGTAGTGAATGAGTTTTTGTAAGCTGCTAGGGATAGTGTTGCTTGTCTAGAATCACACTGAGTGCATTTGGGAACCACTGTGAGAGAAGTATTTGGTGACATCGTATATTTGCTGACAGATAACGGTTTTAAAACCTGTCTTGTTGTCAAGTTTTAGTAGCATTAGAAGGCAGTTTTTGCTTATGCTTTGACTAAATGAGTCAGGCTTTGACACAAAAGTGCAGTCCTGAAATATGTAGATTGTGTGCAGTTCCCTTACCACTTCCACAGTAGTGAATGATTTTTGGTAAACTCCTAGGTATAGTGGTTGCTGTCTAGAATCACACTGAGTCTGTGTGCATTTGGGAACCACTGTGAGAGAAGCATTTGGTAACATCGTGTATTTTCTGGCAGATAACTCTTTTAAAACCGGTCATGTTGTCAAGTTTTAGTAGCATTAGAAGCCAGTCTTTGCTTATGCGTTGATTAAATGAGTCATGCTTTGACACTAATCTGCTGTACTTAAATACGTAGATTGTGTGCAGTACCCTTACCTCTTCTAGACTAGTGAATGAGTTTTGGTAAACTCCTAGGATAGTGTTGCTTGTCTAAAATCACACTGAGTCTGTGTGCATTTGGGTAAGGATTGTGATAGAAGCATTTGGTAACATCGTGTATTGGCTGACAGATAACTGTTTTTAAACCGGTCATGTTGTCAAGTTTTAGTAGCTTTAGAAGCTATTCTTTGCTTATGCATTGATAAAATGAGTCCGGGTTTGACACTAAAGTGCAGTACCATGTAGTATTCTCTTCACTGCACCAGAACTGAAAATGTAAAAGTTTTACCCAGGCACTGTCCTAGCAGTAGTCTGATGATTTAGTCAGTTTCCAAGTACTCATGTTGTGAACCATACATTACCACATAGACTGCTTCAAATGTCTATGCAGTATGCATGCAGTCTTCTAACATACTATACACTTGTCTTTCAAACCTTCAATTGCCTAGTCAGTATCCATACAGTCCAGCAAACATCCTGTCACTCCCTTTGCACTCCTCTAGTGACCCATTCAGTACCAAGTACTAATCCATTCACTGTGTCAAAAGCCAACCACTTATAAAGTCACCCAGGCACTCTCCTTGCTGTACTCTAATCATTCAGTCAGTACCCAAGTACTCATGCAGTGAGCAAGGCCTTAGCACATAGACTGCTTCAAATGCCTATTCACTATGGATGCAGTCCTAATCACCTACACAGTTGTCTTTCACACCTTCAATTCCCCAATCAGTATTCATACACTTCTAGCAAACACCCTGTCACTCACCCAGTGTGTCTCCTTATAGTACTGCAATCATTCAGTCAGTTAGCATGTAGTCTTTTAGTGAGGTAGGCTTTAGGGCATGAACTGCTTCAAAGTAGTATGCACTATGCATGTAGTGTTTTAACCATCGTCACACTTGTGGTTCAGGGCTATAGTTTCTTAGTCAGTTTTTATATAAAATGTGTTTGTACAGTAATGGAATAGTATACATTTGAAAGTTATTAATATACATTTATTTGCGATTCTTTTTTACAGATACTGTTTTTCAACGTAAAAATAGAGAAATCATGCCAGGAAAAAAAAGAAAAAGAAAAGAAACTCAGAAAGGCGCAGGAGCAGGAGTGTTTCTCATCCGTTTGCACTCTTATCATGCAAGATTGTTTGGATGAAGGGTCCTTAGGTGTTTCATCATACTTGCTGTGCCGTACGAATATTTTTTTGTTAGGATCCCCACGCAACAGAACTCTTTTGCAAATCTTACACGTGACCAAGGTGGCATTGATCTTTGTTTGCCCCTCGGGAAAAGTAAAAAATTTCCACACCACTGAAGAAAAACGTTGTGGGCGTGGCGCCTCCTCCAAAAATTCATCCTTAGATTCGGTGAATATTTTAAAGCGACAACATTTACAGTTTTTGTAAGTTAAACGTATAAAATTTTGTTAGCCGAAAGCATTTTATATATCTGTGATTTGTATCTTGTGGTATTTTGCTGAGAATAGCATGTTGGTTTTTTTTTAACAATCTTTCTGATTGGTTTTTTTTTGCCCGCTGTTAAGTGAGGAGTACAATTGAAATCACTATTTTTAGTGAAATTCAATATATTCTGAGAACAGCAAAAAAGGCAAACAAATTACTTTGTGGAAATTATGCTGTGTTGTAAAAAATGTATTATTACAAGTTATAATTTTTTTCCTTTTCTTTCACAGATCCAAATTTTAAAATAAGCAATTTATATGAATTTAGATTGCAATGAAAATCTGAAAAAAATGTATACCATTTTTTATTCCTATTACTGTGAAGGTAAGTTTAACAAAGTCTCAATATGCAGAATGAGGAGGTCTGCAAGAAGCTACAAAGTTGAAACACGTTTCTAAAAACACTGTTTTTACCTATGTAGTTTTGAAATCTGACCATAATCAGATATCATGTGACCTGCAAAAAAGAGATTTGAGGGGTTCATAATATTTCCCATTGTAGGTATTGAAGGACCACAATCATTTCAATCATTCTTCTTTGAACATCTTTGCAGACAAAACTCTGTGCTTACCTTCTATCATTCGCAAGGAATTTTAAAACCGGAAATATGTCACTTTTTGTAACATAGTTATTGCGCACGACACTCTTTCATATTTACAAAGAGAGGAAAAGGCACTCTGTGCACTTTTTATACTCCATGTAAATACAACCTCATTATGCACACCAGTTTGCGTTGAAAGGGTGTTCTATAAGTGTTGTTGTGCATGATTGCACTGAATACTCAAGACATGTCTAGATTTATCAGAAATCATAAATCTCCATATGTGTGTGAATTCTGCACCATTCTAAAATTGGTGTAGGAAAGCACAACAAGGAGACTTGTTTTCATATCTCCACATTGTTATATCTTCAATGCATGCTACAATGCTCAGCATACATTGAAAGAGAAAAATGCCTTTACTGATTGTTTTTGTGCAGGAAGGTATGTCTTCCTGCAGAAAAACAAACAGCACATGACACAGATATCCTTGCACTATGGTGCAAGGGCGCCTGTGTCACCACATGGCTGCAGTTTAAGCAGCCGTGCAGAGAGAAGCATAGATTTGCAACATATTTATGTACATATGTTGCATCCCTCTGCTTCGGAAGTACTACAGCACACTGCAGTTAAAGAGGTTACTGTGTGATGCTGCAGCACTTCCTCATGGTTCTGCACTTATACATTCACCATACGCTACTAATGCATTCATTCAATTACGTACTAAACATACATTCATCTAAACTTTCACACACTAACAAAGAAATTTAGCTCTTTTTATAAACCAGGAAAGTTAGTTCTTACAAGAACTTTTTTTTTCTTCTTTTTATATTTTTTGGGGGGTTTTCAGAACAATTTTTAAATTTTGTTGGCTTTTCTGCAAAAAAAAACAAAAAAAAAAACAGGAGGAACCAAACCATGAACTTCAGGGACCAATAAAATAAAAAATAAAAAAACTAGCAGATGTGACTTTCTTGCCGGCGGCAGATCAGATCGATCGACTGCTCACCGTAGCACAAAGTCGCATTGCACTTAGTGCAGAGCACTTTTAAAAATTGAAGTTGAGGATGGATGTCCAAATTTTGGGCTGATGGATGATCTCTTGAAGTGCTCGGCTGCGATGAGGTGGAAGGCGCATGAGCGGGAGTGCCTCTCATCCGTCGGCATTCTTCTCGTGCAAGATGGTTTGGATGAAGGGTCCTTAGGTGCTTCATCATACTAGCCGTACCGCAGGAGTATTTCTTGTAAGGATCCCCTCGCGACAGCACTCTTTTGCAAATCTTGCATGTGACCAAGGTGGCATTGGTCTTATTCTGTCCCTCGGGAAAAGTAAAAAATGTCCACACCACTGAAGAAAAACGTTTTTTGCGTGGTGCCTCCTCCAAAAATTCATCCTCAGATGTATGAGGAGATGCAGGTGATGCCTGCTGCCCCAAAGCCATTTTTAGTTGAAAAAAGTTAGAGCCAAGTGTAAACTTAGTCTAAAAAAATCTTCTTCTCTGCAAAGAGATGCTCCTCCAAAGAAGGTCAAAGAAGAATGATTGAATTGGGTGGGGTCTTTCAATAGTAAGAAGAGGAAGTGTAATGAACCAATCAAATCTCTTTTTTTGCAGGTCACATGAGATCCGCGCACCCTGCGCATAGGCAGCACGCACCCAGCGCGCATCCGCGAAATTGAATTAAAAAATTATAGGATTAGATGTAAAAATATATTAGTTTTAAGACTAGTTTAGAGTTTGTCTTCAATATTCACATGAAATACATATATATATATATATACATATATATATATATATATATATAGGAAGACGTCCTCTGTGTATAAACTGCCTCCTCCTGAACGGAAGTCGCTTCGTTACGGGAGGACCCCACAGAAGCGGGTCCTGTTAAATTGCAGTAAATCCTTCTCGATCCTTGGAAGGAAAAACGAAGCCGTGTGTGGTCCTTCAATCTTTATTCAGCCACTTCTGCCAAACGCGTTTCGAGTGCCACGCACTCTTGTTCACTGCTTCGTTTTTCCTTCCAAGGATCGAGAAGGATTTACTGCAATATATATATATATATATATATATATATGTTTTTTTAAATGTTAAATATTTCGTGGGATCCGCGCTCCTACCGGGTCATAGACGCAGATGACGCATCGCGGAAGCACGTAAACGTCACGTACATCGAACGCGTCGCGTATAGGCTGGGGATCGCGCACTAAACACGTACCCAACGCATACCATGCGCGGATGCTAACGCGTAGGGATCAAGAACGGTGCGCATAGGGTGCGTGGATCCAAAACCATGGGCAAAAAATATATAAAATAAAGTTTTGAACATATAGTTAAAGAAATATTTTTCAAAATATAAAAAAATATGTTTGAAAAACCCAATAAAAACAAATAATATTTTTTAATTTTACCATCCGTTGTGGGCTGGATACCGCCGATTCTCTAGGCAGGAGGATTTCCACATCTGTAGCCCTTCGTCGCAATGCCTGGATGAGATCGATTGGCTTTTTGGGGGATGTCCAGAACACCGAAATGGACATGCCCATTGATGGCCATTGCCTTTTTGGCGACAAAGCAGACAACGCTCTAGAGCGTTTCAAGGACTCACAGGCTACGGCCAAGTCTTTGGGCATCTCCAGCCACCCCACGCAGTCTGCTTTTTGCCCCTTTCATGGCTACGGAAGGGGTGCCCGGCTACGTCCCGCCCAGAGCCACAGGCCGCAGCAAGTTACCCAATCTTCGCATGGCCGGGGATGTGGGAACACCGGTCGTGGTTCCGGGGGCCAGCGGGTGGGCCTGTCCACCAAACCCCCCTCTGCAGCAGCCTCCAAACCTTCCTAGTCCGACATTTCAGGCCCATTAAACGCCAGTGGGCGGCAGGATTCGCCATCACCTCCCCCACTGGCGCACCATCACGTCGGACAGGTGGGTATTGCAGATAGTCCGAAGGGGCTACTCCCTCCCCTGCGAGGCTACCCCTCCAGCCATGCCACCGCAATAATCACTGCATGTCAGAGGATCATCTGGCCCTTCTCCAGCAGGAAGTTACTGTTCTCTTGCCTAGGGAGCCATCGAGCGCGTTCCTGTCCCAGAAGTAGGTTGTGGATGTTATTCCCACTACTTTCTGGTCCCCAAGAAGGACAAGGGCCTGCGTCCTATCTTGGGTTTCAGGGACGTCAACCGCTTCCTCCGGAAGGAGAAGTTCAAGATGTTGACGCTTGCTCAGGTCTTGTCTACCCTTGACCCAGAAGACTGGATGGTAGCGTTGGACCTACAGGGCGCTTATTTTCACATCCCTGTCCTGCTGGCCCACCGGCATTACCTGCGGTTCATGGTAGGCTACAAACATTTTCAATTAACCGTGCTCCCCTTTGGCCTTACCAGCGCCCCTCAGGTTTTCACGAAAGTGACGGCGGTGGTCGCAGCTCATCTGCGCAGATCAGGGGTTTCAGTCTTCCCCTATCCAGACGACTGGCTGTTGAAGGCGGGCTCGCCCCAGGCAGTTGTCTCCCACCTCCAGACTACGGCCAACCTCCTGCATTCGCTGGGGTTCTCCATCAACGTGCCAAAGTCACACCTGATTCCCTCTCAGAAGCTCCTCTTCATCGGAATGGTTCTGGACATGATGCAGTTTATGGTCTATCGTCCCGTACAGCGAGTCTGGGATATTCAGGCTATGATTCCGATCTTTCAGCCTCTATCCCGGGTTTCGGTCAGGATGACCCTGAGGCTGCTGGGCCTCATGGTCTCCTGCATCCTTCTGGTCGATCATGCCAGGTGGCATATGCGGGCTCTGCTGTGGGACTTGAAGTTCCGGTGGGCGGGGCATCACTGGAATCTGTCTGATTGCGGCCAGATCTCAGAAGGCACTGCAAGTCAATTGCAGTGGTGGCTCACGAACCAGGATTGGGTCAACAGCAGATTCCTCTACCTTCCCCAACCAGACCACACAGTGGTTACAGACAGATCCCTTCTGGGATGGGGCGGCCACATGGGAGAGGCGGAGATCAGAGGCCTCTGGTCCCCAGCAGAGTACGGGCTCCACATCAACCTTCTGGAGCTTCGGGCGATTCGTCTTGCACTAAAAGCATTCCTTCCCTCTGTCCTACAAAGAGTAGTGCAGGTGTTCACGGACAACACCACCGCCATGTGGTACTGCAACAAACCGGGCTGGGTGGGGTCGTGGACCCTATTTCAGGAGGCCCTCCGCCTCTGGACATGGCTGGAACATCAGGGCATATCCCTGGTGGTTCAACACCTGGCAGGTTCCCTGAACGCCAGGGCAGACGAACTCTGCCGCAGGTGCATGATGGCTCGCGAATGGCGTCTTCACTCGGAGGTGGTGCAAGGTCTCTTTCGACAGTGGGAAGAGCCTTGGTTAGATCTATCTGCCCAACTGAGTCTGCGGGGCACGAAGGTGTGCCGGCGGGTTCGGGCAGCCCAAAGATGGCATGCATCGATTCGTAGAACGTACGAAGTTGGGCGGGAGTCGCACTGGGTCCCAGAAAGGGAGGGAAGCCTATTGTCGACTCCTCTAACTCTGCATGCAGAGCAGCAAGAGTGGCACCGCCCGCATCCCTCGTCGCGTCAGCCGACCGGCGGGGAGAAGTCGAAGGGCGACGATGCTTCTTCGACTTCTTTTTCTGCTTCGTCTTACCCAACCCTGAGTGCGAAGACTTCGATGACTTGGACGAATGGTGATAGCTCCTCGACCGGTCCCTCGACCGGCCTCACGACCGGGACCTCGAACGGCGTGGAGCTGACTGCTAGGGCTCAAGCAGCTTTCGGGACCGCTCCCGCAAAGCCTTCGGCGCCATCGACCGGCAGTTGGAGCCCGACTTGGGGTCGTGGTCACGCTCCAGGCAAAAGAGGCACACGCGGTGGGGATCCATAACCAACATCAGTCGGGGACAGGAGACTTAGGCCTTGAAACCGGGCATCCCTCATGCATCAGGAGTCGTAGACTCAAAAAAAGACAGAGAAAAAAAATCAGTCAAAAAGTGACTGGACGTAGGAGGCTCCAACAGAGGGAGGAGAAATGCAAGTCTACAAGTAGGAGTTACATTACACATTAGTATATTTACCTTTGTGAAAAGGGCCCATTGTCTTGATTGGCCACTTCAAGGGTCCAGGTTTACTTCTACCAATCACATTCTATACTTTCCATGCTCCACGTCTTAAGACAATTACTAAACTTTACACAGCATTAAGTGAATCTTCCTTGAGCTATTTGTATCTTTTGAAATCAGCTAAAGCTGCATGGTAGACTGCAAATAATAGACTTGGCCTTCAGTTGAAGCCGATTGCATCTGTCACATCCAAACTATTTCAATCACTAACAGACAATTCCAGCATTCAAATAGTATAGTGTAAAATCCTTTATTGTTGTGAGTATTCGTGCATTTTTTCAACAGCAAGTAAGCCCTAGTACTTTCTGAGTATGTATTTGTGCTGCACAAGTTAACACCAGTTACATGCAAGTACTTTATTGTCAACGGCCCAAGTATCTAATACAGTAGCTATCAGCAGTTTTAGTATCATCACTGCAAGCAGATCGAAAGTCCGACTGATTTGGAGTGGGTGAGATCCAAGGTAATTGAGATGGATTAGGAAGGAAGGGAGACACTTTGGATTGAAGGGAACATGGGTTTAATGGTATTCTCCATTTATGCACTCAGGATCAGGAACGTCATATTCACATCCATTAGAACCTTCTTTTAATCTGGAAAAAGAACTGCCGACGCACCTCCTTAAGGGACACTACCTGAAAACACATTAACAGTCCACTTCTCATCACCAAAACCAACTTCATCTCAAAATATCACAGACTGTCTCTTTGCCTTTGACCCTGTACAGCGTTCCAGTGCCTTTCGCTAGGTTTGTGCTATACAAATACTTTGAATACATACATTGTGGTCCTATTGCACCATCTGGTCAAAGGACTAGGGGCATCTACAGAGTACATAAGATGAGATGGCGAGCTTACAGGTCCTCCTCTGGCATGGAGGTAAAGCACAAAATGGTACTTACTTTATGACTGTGTCCATCGCAGCGATCCGCTCTGTGACAATAAGGGACTCATTGTGCGTTACATCATTCAGGGCTGGTCCAGAGTTACAAGCCAATATAACCTGTAACACAAAACAACTTCACATGACTGGACTTTCACATACAAGGACTTTTTCAGATGTCTTCTACTGTCACTGTATTTTTCAATATGAAAGAAATCATTGCCAAAAGAGCACAGATATTGCAAAAAGCAAGTGGTGGGAATGTACAAGTTTTGTTAAAAGGCAATGGTGTAGTGATGTAGTGATGGGTGGAAAGGGAAAAAAGAGGGAACCAAGGAAGAGTGTCATTGTGCAGTTGGAAAATTGATCAAGGAGTAAGAAATGGCAAAGGGAGTAGGTTACAAACCAGCAGGGATTGGGTAGGTAAGGTTTTGGGAGTGGTTGTCTAAGACTGGGTTGCTTTTTATTGTCTTTCCATTTTATTTTTCAAAATCTCCTACTATGTATCCTCAAGAGGAATAAATAAAGTCAGAGGCTTTTCAGTGCAAGGGTTGGTTTACAAAAATTGTAAATAGAAGAAAGCTTAGCCTATACATCTGAAAGGCCAAAATGTTGAATGACCATATGATTAAACAGACCATAAAATTGCACACACAGAAAAAGTAGCATTAGCCACTCGGACCATAAGAAGCATCGATAACCTAGTAGGTTACTCAAAAATGTAGAAGACATGATGGCTAA
This sequence comes from Triturus cristatus, assembly GCF_964204655.1. Lineage (NCBI taxonomy): Eukaryota > Metazoa > Chordata > Amphibia > Caudata > Salamandridae > Triturus > Triturus cristatus. The sequence continues at coordinate 872,709,708 of NC_140580.1, read as the reverse complement.
AGCCTTAAACAGCTCTGAGCAGTTTCCGTATTGAAACATCCAAGACGTAGCCAAAACAAGACCTTTAGAAAGTTATACTCGTGAAGAAAAAGTTATTTATCTGTAATCCTAAATCCTGCAAGATGGCTGATATGTTTTAATGTTTATGTATGGCTGATGCATACAACAATCTCAATGCTCAGTTCTCAACCTCAGCAGTCACTTTCCAGTAGAACCACAATATTGCGGATTTAGTTGAGGAGTGGGCAAAGTTGGTATTTTGGCTGCAAAGATTTGATAAATTGATAAACATTTCCAGGTTAAAAGTTCTTCAAAAAATATTTACAGAATTTTCACACAAGTGTTGTTTTGCAAGTTCTAAGCAAATTATTCTTGGATGTTCTTTTTTAGGGGAAGACCTCTTAGGAGAATTTTTCAAGTAATTTTTGTTTTTTAAGAAGCTTGCGAAGGTTTGATGAAAAACAAATTGTGACTTTAACAGTGGAAAACCGTTGTAACTTTGAGGATGCCTACTTTAGGAAAGATAAGAATTAGCTCCTGATTTTACACTCCAAGTGAAGTGAAATCTGTACTGCGACCCGAGGTACTTCTCTATGGAAAACACTTCAGAAATAAGATGTAGAAATGTCAAACTGAAACCAGGTCGGAAAGTAGGAGGTGAGCGGGGTGGTTTTCATGTTATTTATATATTTGGTGAAACTGCACGTGCAAGTTATTTCACATTCCTACCTTGAAAACCACCCTGAGAAAAAACCACACCATGAGGTAAATTTTTCTATTGACTAATCCTTGATGCATCTTCAAATGGTGTCAGATGTCAGTTGCAATCTTATTAGTGAAAAGAATTAAAATACACAATTCCATCTGTTGTGCTTTATCATTTTAGTCTATTTGCTTTTTAGTGTTTCTTTTTCATTCATTTTATCATCCAAACTGCTGGAGTACTATCACGGTTTCATTAATTAAGAATCAACAATCATTTAGCCAACTACTAGAATGCCAATGCCTGTTTCGCCATTAACTTCCTCAGAGCATTCATCCATAAATTGCAGTGCTTTTATCTACCCAGTATTTATTTTGAGGTCATTTAAGTGAATTAGATTATTTATATGCCTTCATTCGTTATGTACCCATGTTTGTGGAATAGTGGTTTCAAGCGAGGTGATGACATTTCACTCATGCATTTTTTCACACCTGCAGAAATTATCTGAACGGGCCCCACAGAAAGGGCCCCATGGTATGTCACTAGGCATGAGAAATGACAGACTAGCTTGGACTGGGTAGGGGATCTATACGTCTTTCTAGACTTCATATAAATTAAGTTACTTACCTTCAGTAATGCTTTTTCTGGTAGAGACTATTCAACTACAGATACCTCAGCTTAGAATATTCACCAGGTGTCAGACTGGATTCTGAAAATCTTGACTAGTACCTCTGAGTGCCAGTAGGTGGCGTCAATCGGAGTTGCGCCAGCGTTGTCCTCATTGAAAGTGACGTGTGCGGTGCCTCTATAAGCACCACCCTGGTGCTTTGACATGAGTTTCTTTCATGATTACTACCATGCCAAAAACACGGAGCCAAGTTAGACTGAGTTTTTGACGTGTGCAGAATCTAACAGAATGTTACAGTGAAGAGCCCATTTTGCAGAACATGGGAGGTCATGAGGAATCTAGGGTTACATAGAGTCTCTACAAGGAAAAGCATGACCAAACTTGTTCTTCTGATAAAGACTTCTAACTGCAGATTCCTCACCTTAAAATAGATACCCAAGCAATACCTCCCAGGACATGGGTCTGCGAATGACTCAAACCAAGAAATATTGGAGGACTGAACAGGCAAAATGCCCATCCTGATGGACCTGCCTGTCCAAGCATTAGTGCGTTGTGACTGTGAGGCTGGGAAGCCCAAGTAATAGTCTGGCAGATGTCCAGGACAGGTACCCCACGTGCTAACGCAGTAATAGTTGATCTGGCCAAGATGGAATGGGCCCACTATCCCTTAGAAAGCTTCTTTCTAGCCAATGCACAGCCGATCTTGATACAGATTAAAATCCATAGAGAGATGATTGTTTTCTGCTGCCCTTTTCGCTCCAGTGAATCAAATGAAGAGCTGATCGTCCACCTGATGTTCTTTAGTGCGATCGATGTAAAAAGAAAGAGCTCTCTTTGGGTGCAGGCGGAGAAGTCTCTCATCCGCTTTAGAAGGATGAGGTGGGGCACAAAAGTAGGCAGATTGATGTTCTGGTCAACATGAAAAAGGGAGACCAACTTCGGCAGAAAAGAGACATGTGTCCAAAGAATCAGTTTGTCTCAATAAAAGCTAGTGTACGGAGGGTTAACTGAAAAAGGTTGCAGTTTGCTGACTCTCCGGGCCCATGTAATGGCCACCGAGAACGCTGTATTGAAACTTAGGAAACCGAGCAGACAACTTTGAAGGGACTCAAATGGGAGCCCCATGAGGAAAGTTAAGACCACATTAAGGTCCAATTTGGGCAGGAAGAATTTGGTAGGAGGGAAAAAATGATGCAGGCCCTTAAAAAACACGTCACAACAGGTGACTTAAACAGTGAGGACTGATCCGGCAACGGCAAAAAATCTGAGATGGACAAAAAGTAACCTTGAAAGGTGCCCAGGGTAAGGCTTTGCCGGGATAAGGAAAGGACTAATGAACAAGTTACTTACCTTCGGTAACGATAGATCTGTAAGAAACATAGGTTAGTTATAGATTCCTTACCTTAGAATTACCCCCAAGTGTCAGACTGGATCCGGAAAGTTTTTCGCCAGCAGCACCCCTGCGCGTCAAAAGGTGGCGTCGGTTGGCTCCAGTTTTGTCGTTGGCATCGTGGTCGCCGGGATGACGTCGCAGTAGCTTCATAGACGCCGCCCACGCGCGCTGACGTCAGTTCTGTACACAACTTTCCACGCCAGTAGCACAGAGCCATGCAAAACACTGACCACTGGTACACAAAACTAGGGCCCTGAAAGGAAGTCCTCAACCCTAGAAGTCAGTTCGCAGAACGGGGAGGATGGGTGAGGCGGTAAGGAATCTATAACTAACCTATGTTTCTTCCAGATATATCTTTATCGAAGGCAAGTAACTTGTTCATCTGAAAGAAACAGTTAGTTATAGATTCCTTACCTTATGAAATTAAATGAAATGGGGTCTTGTAAAGCACATGGCTACCCGGGAGCATCCCAGCGCTGAGCGGAACAAGAGTGAGCGACCAGATATTATGGGAAGAGACAGGTCTTCAGATGCTTTCTGAATATAAGGTGATTAGATTCCCTATGGAGGTGAAGTGGGAGAGTGTTCCAAAGATTGGCGGCATTGTATGAAAAAACCTGGCCCCACTTCTGGCTCTCCTGATTCTGGGTACCTCTGCCAGATGGAGGGTGTCGGAGCGGAGGTTTCTGGGGGCTTTATACGGACGGATCAAAGCTTTGATGATGGGTGGTCTGTTCCCTTCCAGGGACTTGTGGGCCACTCAGAGGGCTTTGAAATTGATTCTCTCCTGCACCGGAAGCCAGTGCAGGGAGCGCAGTGCGGGCTTTGCCGAACAGCGATAGCCAGTACCGGTGAGCAGTCTTGCCGCCGACTTCTGAACTATCTGAAATCTTGTGACCACTACATTGGGGGGCCCCTAGATATAGGGCATTGCCAAAATCAATCCTGGATAGGATCAGGGCCTGTATCAGAAGTTTTTTGCTAGGAAAGGAAGAAGGGGGAGAACTTTACAGATCATTTTGAGCAGACCATAGCATGAGGCGACCGTCTTCCTGGCTTGGGTTTTGAAGGAGAGGTCGTGGTCTAGCCAGATGCCTAAGCTTTTTATTTCAGATTTTTGGACCGGGCCGTACCCATACAGGCTGGCCAGAGGGCATTCAGGTTGACACTTAAGTGGTTACCAAGCATCATCAGCTCGGTTTTATCGCCTTTGAGTTTAAGATGGGAGAGACTCATCCACTTAGCCACTTCCTCCAAACAAGAGTGGAGGTTGGTGGGCGACTGGTCAGCTTGATTCAATGCTACGACCAGCTGCGTGTCCTCGGCGTAAGACACCATGCGAATCCCAATGGGGGCGATGTCTGCCAAAGGAGCCATATAAACGTTAAAAAGAGTTGGGCTCAGGGAGGAGCCCTGGGGGACTCCGCACTGCAAAGGTAATGGATCTGAGGTGATGTCATCTTCAAACACCTGGAAGCACATTCCTTCCGGGAAGGATTGAAGCCAAGAGAGAGAGCTAGGCCAGCCACTCCTATATTACGGAGACTAGACACCCCAGCAATACCAACCCCGGAGGTAGGTCTGCGAACTAAGTTCACACCAGGAAGTCCCGGAGAACAGAACGGCTAAAAAAGCCGTCTCTCCGGACTTGGCTGTCCAGGCAGAACTGTCTTGTGAACATGTGCAGCGATGCCCACGTAGCTGCCTGACAGATGTCATTAAGGGGAACTCCACGTCCCAAAGCAGTGGTAGCTGCCGTCGCCCTGGTGGAATGGACGCTCAACCCAACTGGAGGCTCCTTCTTTGCCAAAGAATAACAAGCTTAGATGTACAAAACGACCTATCTAGAAATGGTCGGTTTGTGCACGGCCTGACCTTTTTGGGCACTCGCATAGCTAACAAAGAGCTGGTCATCCAAGCAGAATTGTTTTGTGTGATACAATTAAAAGGGAAGTGCACGCTTTGGATCCAGACGGTGGTGCCTCTTCTTCTTTGGAAGGATGCAGAAAGAAAGTAGGCTAAGTGATGGTCTGTCCAACATGGAAAGGAGTAACCAATTTGGGAAGAAAGGACAAGTCCGAAGGACAACCTTGTCCAGATGAACAGTCAGAAAAGGAGGCTTAGAAGAAAGGGCTTGGAGCTCACGCACCCTGCGCGCAGAGGTGACGGCCACCAGAAATGCAGTTTTTAAAGTCAGAAGCCTGAGAGGACAGTTATGTAGCGGCTCAAAGGGAGCGCACATAAGTTATGTAAGAACCAATTTCAAGTCCCACTGGGGCATTACAAAGGGAACAGGAGGAAAAAGATGAGTAATGCCCTTAAGGAAGCGATTTACAACAGGGGACTTGAAAAAGAGAAGGCTGATCAGGAAGCCTCAGGAAGGCTGAAATGGCCGAGAGGTAGCCCTTTATAGTGCCCAGAGCAGAACCCTGCTGGGCCAAAGAAAGGAGGAACAAGAGAACCTCAGAAAGCGGGCCAGAAAGGGGATCCACAGCCTTTGCTGTGCACCATGCCACAAATTTGTTCCATCTGCAGTCGTATACTGTCTTAGTGGAGGGACGCCTGCTTGCCAAGATAAAATTACAGACTTCGGGAGGCAGGTCAAACGACATCAACTGCCGCCGCTCAATCTCCACGCAAGGAGGTGAAAGCTGGACAGGTTCGGGTGGAGGACCGTTACCTACTGCTGCGACAGAAGATCCTCCCTAAGGGGCAGTCTGATCGGAGGATCGATGGCCATTTGTTACAGCTCGGGATACTAGACTCTTCGCGCCATATCCGGAGTCACAAGAATGATTTGGGCCCGGTCACGCTTGATCTTCTTCAGCACTCAGGGCAGAAGTGGTATAGGCGGAAAGGCGTATAGAAAACCGCAACTTCACTTGCGACAAAAAGCATTGCCTAGTGAGTGCGGCCTTGCAAATTCCAATGCACAGAATTGCTGACATTGCGCATTCTCTTCCGTGGCGAGTAGATCTAACCAACGCTCTCCCCACTGTCGAAAGAGACATTGCACCACCTCCGGGTGAAGACGCCATTCGTGATCCATCATGCACCTGCGACTGAGTTTGTCCGCCCCCACCAGGGATATGCCCTGATGTTCCAGCCATGTCCAGAGGCGGAGGGCCTCTTGACATAGGGTCCATGACCCCCACCCCGCCTTGTTTGTTTCAGTACCACATGGCGGTGGTGTTGTCTGTGAACATCTGCACTACTCTTCCACGAACAGAGGGAAGGAATACTTTGAGTGCAAGACGAATCGCACGAAGCTCCAGAAGGTTGATATAGAGCCAGGACTCCGCCGGAGAGCAGAGGCATCTTGTCTTCTCCTCCGCCATGTGGCCGCCCCATCCCAGAAGTGGTGCATCGGTCACCCCAGTGAACTCGGGTTGGGGAAGGGAGAGGGATCTGCCGTCGACCCAATCCTGGTCAGTTAGCCACCACTGCAATTGGTGTGCAGTGACCTCAGAGATCTGGATGCAATTGGACAGATTCCCCTGATGTTGTGCACACTTGAACTTCAGGTCCCACTGCAGAGCCCGCATATGCCATCTGGCATGGTCCACCAGCAGGATGCAGGAGGCCATCAGACCCAGTGGCCTGAGGGTCATCCTGACCGAAACCCGGGATAGAGGCTAAAAGATCGGAATCATAGCCCGAATACCCTGGACTTGCTGTTCGGGAGGATAGACCCGAAACTGCGTTGTGTCCAGAAGCACTCCAACGAAAAGGAGCTTCTGAGTGGGAGTCAAGTGTGACTTTGGCACGTTGATGGAGAACCCCAGCGAATTCAGGAGGTCGGTCATAGTCTGGAGGTGGGAAACGACAGCCTGGGGCGAGCCCGCCTTCGCCGAGAAAGGGGAAGACTGGAACCTCTGATCTGAGCAGATGAGCTGCGACCACCCCAATCACTTTCATGAACACCCGAGGGGCACAGGGAAGGCCAAAGGGGAGCAGGGTAAACTGAAAGTGCTCGTGGCCTACCATGAACCGCAGGTAACGCTGGTGGGCTGGCAGGACGGGGATGTGAAAATAGGCGTCCTGTAAGTCCAACGCTACCATCCAGTCTCCAGGGTCGAGGGCAGATAGGACTTGAGCGAGTGTCAACATTTTAAACTTCTCCTTCAGGAGTAAGCGGTTGACGTTCCTGAGATCCAAGATAGGACGCAGGCCTTTGTCCTTCTTTGGGCACCAGAAAGTAGTGGGAATAGCAAACACGACCAACTTCTGGGACAGGAAAGCGCTCGATGGCTCCCCTGGCCAAGAGTCCAGAAACTTCCTGTTGGAGAAGGACCAGATGATCCTCCGACATGCGATGGTACTGAGGCGGTATGGATGGAGGGGTAGTGTTGAAGGGGAGGGAGTAGTCCCTTCGGACTGTTTGTAAAACTGTAGCGATACTCCACGGTTACAGGCATGCCCGAGTTCGCCACCACCCTTATAAAGCTAATTCGAACCAAAGGAAATAGACGGAAGCAGTGCACAATCCAAAAGCACTACAACTCCCATAACACCATGGGGCCCGGCCAGGAAACGCGCGGGAACATGAAACACCCCGCCCCTATACAAGTTCCACCTCAATCAATGGTGAGTGCTTGACAATCCTACCGGAACCAGGAACTGAGCCGAGGCTTCGTTGCAGCTGTCCTGGCCACCGTCCTTCGAGCCCCAGTTCCGCGGACGCTTGCCTTCCTGCCAAGGACCAGCTTCAGAGCCTTCTCACCCCCGACGCCTCCGCTGTGCGCCGACGCTTGCCTTCCCCCTAAGGACCGGCTTCAGAGCTATCTCTCCCCCCGACGCCTCCGCGGTGCGCGGACGCTTTCTTTCCCGCTGGAGCTGCGGGAGGCGTGACCACGGTATTTCGAGGACGGGCGCTTTCCTTCCCGTCTCGGAATACGGAAGCATACCCGTTCTCTGTTTGTGAAGCGGACCGGACCATTCTCAGGGAGACAGGTAAGGGGCGCTGAGTGCGTGATATTTAACGCACTTTTAGACGCTCAGAGTTGTTACCTTACACACCCCCTACGAGGCCGGGCACACGCTGTGCGTTGTACATTTGTATCATCAGGGATACAAACTCACTGACATAGAGGTGGTGGTTGGGTAAAAGCGGATCTGACAATTGCTTTCCAGAAGTAGGCTGTGGTGGTAACAGCCCGATGGTTTACACCCGACCACGCATGAACTACAGTGAAATACCTTGGTGCTTACGTCACCCCTGACATTTGGCGCAAGCAACCCAGGGAGGGAGTGGAACCCCCGACACCCTAGCGATCCCATTCTAAAAACCTTGTGAGTAGTTTGGAACAAACCCACCAGAGAAAGTCATGTCTTGGTGTAGTGTATTCCCTGTATGGTATTAATACTTATGTTCTACTCCCTCTGCAGCCTACTCCAAGCCGTGTGGTACCGAAACCTTCGCCCACCACACACCTCAGCAATTCCCGAGCGGCTACTCTCTTCCCTATTCCCTGAGGTGATGCCCTCCATACCAGAGTCCATTACTGGGTGGGAGGTAGTGTCTGGGCGAATAGGGAGGCCTCTCTACAAGCTGTCGTCCCTGCTGGCTGTTCCTTAAAGGTTAGTGGCCTGCCTGTTTACCTTGTGCTGCTGACATCCTGACAAAAACCCACCTGTCCGACGTGATGGTGCGCCAGTGGTTGCGAATCCTGCCGCCCACTGGCGTTTTGTGGCCCTGAAAGGTCAGACTAGGAGGGTTTGGAGGCTGCTGCAGAGGGGGATGTGGTGGACTGGCCCGCCCGCTGGCCCCCCAGAACCATGGCGGTGGTTTCCACGTCCCTGGCAGCGCAGGGGCTGAACAGCTTGTGCTGGCCTGTGGCTCTGGGTGGGACGTGGCGGGGCGCCCTTTCCGTAGCCACAAAAGGGGCGATAGGCAGACTACGCAGGGTGGGTGGTGAGAGGCCCAAAGACCTGGCCATAGCCCAAGAATCCTTAAAGCTGTCTGCCTTGTCGTCGAATAGGCAACGGCCATCAAACGGCATGTCCATAAGAGTGGATTGGAGCGCCTCTGAAAAACCAGTCGACCTCAACCAGGCGTAGCGTCGAAGGGTTACCGACGTGGAAATCGTCCTGCCTAGCGAGTCGGTCGGTATCCAGCCCACAGCGGATGGTAAACCTCACTGCATCTCTCCCTTCAGCAACTGCACGGTAGAGTACGGCCCGGGCCTCCTCCGGGCACTGGGGCAGCACTTGCGCTACCGTATCCCACACGGAGTGGGTGTAATGGCCCAACAGACGTGCGGTGTTTACTGACTGCAGTCCCAAGCTGGAGGAAGAAAACATCTTCCCAAGATGGTCCAGCTTTTTGGATTCCCTATCAGGTGATGCATTAGGGAATGCGCCTTTGGAGGTGGAGGCTTGGACCACCAAGCTCTCAGGGGTGGGGTGTTGGGAGAGGAAAATGGGGTCGCCCGGAGCAGAGCTGTGGCGGCGGGCAATCATCCCATCCACAGGAGCCCCTGTGTTGGGCCTGGACCATGTGCCCAAAAGGATGTCGGTGAGGGCTTCATTAAACGGTAGCAGGGGCTCTGAAGACCTCGCTGCCTGTTGAAGCACCTCTGTCAGGAGATTAGTCCTGACTGCCACAGTAGGTAAGCTCGAGGTCGAGAGCCTTGGCTGCCCTACGCAACACCACGGTGTAAGACGCTTCCTCCTCCGTAGCCATGGTAGGAGGAGAAAACATGCAAAGGTCTGGTGAGGTGTCCAAACCACTGGCTTCCCCCAGTTAATCTCTCCAGTCCAGTTCATAGCCCAACTGATCAGTTAAAGGGTCTCCAGACCCCTCCCAGTCCTCCTCTGGCTGCCAATCTGGTCTCAAAGAGGCAGGGTAGAACCGGCGCACAAAAGTAACCGTCGCGCCGGATGCGGCATCGGTCCGGCTCCGTGTCCACATCGGGATAGAGGCCGTTGTCGACACCGGCTGGGGACACAACCAGCTGTGGGCGTGGTGCCGGTGGAATCGCCGCCGTGGGAGGTTTAATGAGGCCGACCGGCGCAGATCCGGATCCAGGCCTGGATCCAAGGGGACCCTGCTGTGCTGGGGCCGGAACCACAAGCGGCGAAGGCCCAGGGCCCCCAGCTAAAACGGCGGGGCCTGAAGGCACGCCAGCAGAGTCGGGCTGCCCAAAGATGGCATGCATCGCTTCCTAAAATTGTTGAAGCTGGGCAGAGGTCGCTCCGGGTCCCGAGAAGGGAGGGAAACCTGGAGTCGACCCGTCGGGCTCCGCACGCGGAGCCATGGGAGGGGTGCCACTTGCATCCCTAGTCACGTCGGCCGACGGGGAGAAGTCGAAGAGCGACGATGCTTCTTTGACTTCTTCTTGTGCTTCGACTTACCTGACCGAGAGTGCGATGACTTGGAAGAGGAGTGATGATGGCTCCGTGACCGGTCCCTCGACCTCCCACATGACTGCAACCTCGAATGGCGTGGAGCTGACTGCCGGGCCTTGAGAAGCTTTTGGGACCGCTCCCGCAAAGACTTCGAATTCATGGTCCAGCAGTCGGAGCACGACTTGGGGTCGTGATGCGCTCCAGGCAAAACAGGCACACGCGGTGCAGATCAGTCACTGACATCAGTCGGCTACAGGAACCGAAAGCCTTGAAGCTGGGCATCCCTGACGTGCACCAGGAGTCGAAAACTCGAAAACAGTGTCGACAAAAGTCGGCAAAAAGTCAGTCAAAAAGTGACTGGAGGTACCACTCTCTCCGGATCTGCGCTGGCTGGCGCAGAAAAAGAAATAACTGATGTCAGCGAGCGAGGGGGCATCTATGTAGCTACTGCGACGTCATCCCGGAGACCACAACACCAATGACGAACGCAGAGCCAACCAACGCCACCTTTCAACGTGCAGGGGTACTGCTGACAAAAAACTTTCCGGATCCAGTCAGACGCCTGGGGGTAATTCTAAGGTAAGGAATCTATAACTGTTTCTTTCACATAGTGAAACCAATGGAAAAGGGGATGAAAGCAGGTCAACATGACAGGAAGAACCCCATGCCACAAATAGGTCTCAACTGCAGCCATATAAGGTCTTTATTGAGGGATGCCTGATGCCAATAGGAAGTCACAGATCGTGGGATACAGATCAAAGGCATTCAAATGCTGCCTGCTGCTCAATCTGCAAGCATGAAGGTGGAACATGCAGAGGTTAGGGTGTAGAACCCTGCATGCTTCTGAGAAAGAAGATCCTACTGAAGAGGCAGCATGATCGGGGGACAGCTGCTCATGAGACCTTTTCACGTCCTCAGATGGGGAGTATGAAGAATTTTAGGTTGCAGTGTGCTAAAAGAAGCCAATCCACAGAACAGAGAGTATTGCACCAGAAAATGCATTACCAAGGTTAAGAAACTTGTTCTTCAGATAGATACTTCATGCCACAGATTCCTCATCTTGGAATAGATACCAAAGCAGTATCTCGCCAAGGTGACGGGTTGTGGAGTAGACGAATTAGTTACTTGCCTTCGGTAACGATGTATCAGTTAGAGACACAGTCTAGCCGCAGATTCCTTAACTTAGACTATCCCCAGGCGTCAGACTGGATCCGGCAAATTTTCCACAGCAGCACCTCTGCGCGTCGGGGGCGGCACCGCATGACTCCGCCCTGACGTCGTCCACGGACGTGATGTCAGTGAAGCCATATATGCCTCCCCCGGCACGCTGACGTCAGTTTTCTTCAGAGAGACTTTTCCGTGCCACAACGCGGAGCCACCACCAAAAACTGTGAGAATATGGGAACAGTGTGCGTAAAAGATAGAAAATGCAAAGGAAAGCGAATGGTGATAACAGCACCATAAAGCACAGTGCCAGGCACCGTATATTTAAAACAAGCAAAGGGGAAAAACACAGTACCGCTGTGAGGAGCAATTCTCGAAAAGCGAATGCCAAACCTCCCCCAGATGCAGAAGAGGATGTGAGAAAAAACATTGCTGCAGAAGACTGCAACCTGAAAAGATAACTGAAGGACACAAGTCTGGAACCCATGAGCAAAGACAATCCCTCACAAGACGGCACTAGGCAGGGATGCCGTATACCGAGTTGCGATCCAGTAGACAGGGGCAGAGCTAATGGATTTAAACCACAGAGTCAGTGGGGAGGTAAGAGACCCCAAGGCGATTAAGAAGCGGAGAGATGGGAGGGCGGAGAGGAGGAAATCCCCCACTTGATAACCCAGGGCGTAGGGATGTAAAGGGACACCAGACATGAGTAGACCGTCCCATCACAAGAACGGGCGAAATGGAGCAAGCAAAACAGAATTAATTATTCTGTGTAGGAGCGAAGGGAAAGATGTCACACTGCAGAAAGATAAAGCCACCCAGATGGAGGCTAATGCAGGAAACCCAACCTGAAAAGGTCCCCGCAGAGCGGGGAGGACGAGCGGGCGTTAAGGAATCTGCAGCTAGACTGTGTCTCTACCAGATACATCGTTACCAAAGGTAAGTAACTCGTTCATCTGATAGAAACATCTAGCCGCAGATTCCTTAACTTAGAATAGATACCAAAGCCGTACCCATAGAGGAGGTGGGCCTGCGACTGTACCCCATCAAGTTCCTGAGGGAACGTACCCGTGAGCAGTTGACGAAATACAGTGGAGACTGCAAGCTAGCGCAGACACACCCAACCATGAAGCTCCAAAAAGAGCTTTAACAACGGGAGGCAGGGTACCGCAAGCCGTCCAAGACAGCAGGAAAACCCGGTATGTAAGTGTTAAGCTAGAATGCCAGAGCAGAAGTTAGAGGTGTTGGCTTCGCCAAGATGCGAATGAATGGATCCGCAGAGTCCGATGTGATGACTGACCTGAAAGTCAGAGAGACGACAAACTGGTATGACAGAGTGAGTGCATACCGGGTCAGTACGTAAAACAGTGAAAATAAGCGTCCTAGATCCTAAACTGGCTAAAAGACGTGGGATAGCATTGGTAGGACAACGACTAATGGTCCTAAAACGCCGTTAGAATCAGGAACACAGTATACTCCAGCACGCAGTCGCCCCTTCGCCAGACAGGAGAGGGGGGCCTACGGAAACCATTAGAAGTTCCCACACAGAACTACAGGAATAGTAAGAGTCATGTGGAAGACCGGAACATATGCATACCTTGAAGGTAAACCCAATCTAGGTATAGGACAAAACCCATCTGTAGGGCAGTTTGAACAGCCACGGAGGGAAAGGAGACATTATCAGTTGAGCTGGCCTGCACGAAGACACCGCAGGAAGGGATGTGCGTACGCGAGGTTGCTGTGTGAGGAACATAGGGTAAGAAAAAACCTGTGTAAAAGGACGCTGACCGTGATGAGACATGGGTACATGAAAGATCCCACAGTCGTATGGAAGCAAAAGTAGTATGGGCAATATGTAGAGCCGAAAGCGACAATAGCTACCCTCCCGGGAGAAGCCAAGCTGCTCCAGGAGACAAAGGAAGAGGCAGAGCTAGACAGGAAAGTGGGAACATTTAGGACTATCCAAATGGCCCAGAGACCCAAGAAGCAATTATCCTGAAGAGAACACTACATCGAGAGTGTTACAGCAGGAACCCAATGCAGAAATGTGGAAACCACCTGAGCAGCTCAAAAATGGTGTGCAGAAGACTGCACAGCACAACGCCCATGGGGCAAAGATTCCCTGTGTAAGAGGATGACACCCAGACAGGGCTGCAGTAAGCGAAAGTAATGCCCAACCCAAAAGTGAAGGGTAGAACAAGCATCGCAGAAGCGAGATAAAGAACACAAACACCCTATGAAGCGAAGCACACCAGGGTGCAGACTTCATCCCAGCGTGAACAATGCAGGGCTTCAGTAGAGAAAGAACTGCGCCTGGACGGAACAAAACAAGGCTCCCAGAGGACAGTGGCTGGTAAAAGGAAAATCAGCCGCAGCCTGAAAGTAGTACGGGGAACCGGAGACCACAACTTTGAAGCGCCATACAACAACACCCACGTGCACATGTGGGACGCATACAGCAGAAAAAGAAGACAGGGTGAGATATAAAAGATCCCCCTGTGAACAATACTCCCTAGGAGTGTACGTTATGAAATATCCCACACAGGGTAAGTCTTAACCTCAACAAGGGCCCTCTACCGCACCAATGGAGGCAAACAAGGCGGCACATTCGCCCATATCATTTGGGTATTACGTCATGAACCCAAAGTCGCAAATAAGGAAAGCAACCTTGCCAATCAAGGAAAGCAATATAAAGTCACAGATAATGTGACAAACAGGCTCACAAAGCCAAGAAACGTGGTCATTAAGGCCAGGGAATCATGGGAGACAAGGCGGGAGACCGCTGAATCAGAGTGACAATTAAAAAGGGGTCTACACCATTGAATGGCAGATCACGTAGAGCATCCCTAACATTGTAGGGGAACAGACTATCCAGCATGGCGGCGCAAAGCAACTGACCGTGCCATTTCTCTACTAACAGAATCAGTAGCATCTAGGGCCGAACGAATGGAGTATTGTGCCAATCCACGGCCATCAAGAAGAAGACGCTGCAAATCTGCCATGGGTGCTTCCGGGAGAGAAGGAAGAATGAACTCTACCATATCCTAAAGTGCAAAGGAAGTACTTGCGAACACATAAGATGTGTTTAAGGCACGAATGGCAGCACTGGTGGAGGAAAAAATGTTGCGTCCACAGGTCTTTAGTCACCGAGCTTTCCTAGTGGGAGGGAGCAACGGTAAAGTGAAAGAAGGTTGTAAGGCGAAACCTGCCTGAACAACCAGAGCCTGAGCTCTAGGCGAAGAGATAAGCAGACTGGATCATCCGGCGCAGGACGGTGCTGGCGAGCAATTGGCTCTATCAACAGGGTCACCAGAGAAGGATTGCGCCGAGGCCCCAAGCACGATGTCAAATAAAGAGCCACCAAGTGACAGCACAGGCTCCATATTGAGGAGATACAGTAACGGATCAGTAGTAAGGGAAAACCTAGGGGTTTGCAAGCTGTGAATATCTGCGGCCCTGCAAAGGCGGCACTAGCCTCCGTTGCCATCCTGGTTGGCGACAACAATCCATCGTTAGGGGACGGTTGAAGGCTAACCCGTCCACCAGAGAGCAAGAGTGGAACAGCCTGTGGTTGGTAAAAGGGCCAGGGAACACTAGGCACCTGCATCAGGGGACTCGGAATTAACCCTTGGTATGGTGAACCCGTTGTGAGCTGGTCCTTTTGATCCTCTTGTAAACAAGGGATCGAGCATTGTCGTCGGCGTAGGCACCGGTGCCGCCGCAAGATCGAGAACCGCTAAAGGGGTCTCGAGGAGGGGGAGCTACCGGGTGTGGTTTGGAGCTCCTGCAGTGCTGGCTCCAGCAGCCTGGTGCCCAGCGCCGCAGCCGACGTTGGCGCAGGGCTTGTCGGCTCCAGCGGCGCCGGTACCGGCTCCGGCCGGCATCAACGCGGCGTAGTGCCCGGCGCCGCATCCGACGTCAGCGCAGGAAGCCGCACGGGGCTGTGCATTGACCGGACGGGCGGCCTGGACAGACGACCGGGTTGCCCCTCCGGGCTGTGTCCCATTGGCGTCATATCGACTCCGGGGTCTGAGTCGATGCACACAGCCAGTGCAGAGGACGAATCCGCCGGCGAAGATCCGACATGAGTGCCTTCCTCCTCTGTGTGTCCCGTAGGCACACCAGGGAGAGGGGGGTAACCCAAAGAAAGATTGGATTGCATTAGAGTAGGCCTCCATTTGGGATCTAGTCGCCCTGACACCCGGGAAGGGTGGGTATGGGGGAAGACGACTGTTGGGTGCCCGTGCCGGGCATGGACCGAGCCGCAGGCCTCAGCGACACGCTGACCAGAGGATGTCCTCCACAACTTGCGCGTATGTTTACCTGCCTCCGAACAACGTTGGCGGGAACAAACCCGCGATTGACACCGAACCGGAGGGGAAGATCGATGGCGGGAAGGAGCACGACCGGACTGCCGGGCGGCCAACAGCTTCATACGATGCTCCGAAAGGGACTTAGGTGCCATCTGTTGACAGGGGTCGCACTCTTCTGAGTCGTGGTGCTCGCCCAGGCACCATATACAAATTGCGTGTGGATCCCTGACAGACATCTGTCGCTTACAGGTCTCAAACGCCTGAAAGCCCGAAGGCATCGCACATTGTTCCCTGATGCCAAAGACGTCCAGAAGGCCCGAAAAACAGGCCAAGGAACTGCTGGTTTTCCAGGATCCAGGTTGGGACGCGGAAAAAGAAAAACCTGACATCAGCGCGCCGGGGGGAGGCATATATGGCTCCACTGACGTCACGTCCGTGGACGACAACAGGGCGGAGCTATGCGGCGCAGCCCCCCGACGCGCAGAGGGGCTGCTGCAGAAAATTTTCCGGATCTAGTCTGACACCTTGGGATATTCTAAATTAAGGAATCTGCGGCTAGATGCTCTATCAGATTGACCGAATCGTCTTACAAGAACAAGTGAGAGAAATGACCTTCCCATGTGACTTGGCTATCAATGCGTTAGTGCTCTGTAAACATATGTACTGACAGCTAAGTCACAGCCTGGCAGAGGTCAAGGACAGGCACTCCGCATGCCAATGCATTGGAAGCAGCCTCAGCCGTGTTGGTGTGGGTTTTCAGGCAGTTCATAGATGGTATCTTGGACATTGTGTAGCATATCTTAATGTAGAGGTCCATCCACCTAGACACAATCTTTTTTTGCACAAACTTCCATTTCTTTGCTCAGAGAATCCAACAAAATTTGATTGTTAACTCAATAGTCCTTAGTGGGATCAATATCCAAGGACCTTTTGGGATCCAAACAATGGAGCCTCTCCTCCTCTTTCAAGGGATGATGAGGAGCAAAGAACACTGGTAAAGTGATGGGACTGACATCCATGCGTGTCAATGAAGAACAATGATACCAATCTCACTACACAGGCAATCCTTAGTACCCAGGCCTACACAGATAGCATTTAATGGCATACTGTCCATCAAGTATCATCTGGAATCTCAGCAATACCTCATCGGGCATGTTGGTTAGGGCATGTGAGGGGGGAGTGGAAGCAGAAAGACTGCATTTATGAGCAGTGTGGCTGGACCTGCAAAACAAGACATACTACTACCAAAGCATCAATCCTCTTGAATTTCCTACCTGGAGGAGGGACAGAAATGAGTTTGGGCACAAGTTATTTGTACAGGCCTGTACAGTAGGACTTTCTAGGATACGTTGCTTAGTGAGACACTTTAGGTTACCAGGTGCTACCTGACTATTCGCAGGTGAGCAAAAACAAGGCTTCAACCACGTATCCATCAAAGTATCTGTGAGGGCATCATTAGAAGGAATTAAGGACTCAGACGTTACAGCCCACACGGCATATTTGAAGTCAGAACATTTGTTGTGGTTTCAATGGAGAGCAGCTGTAACGCTAGTCCCTCCGCTGCGCTCCGAACCCCTGCTGCACATAGGGCACTATTTTATTGATGGTCCAACTGGTGAATCAAGCTCCGTCTCTGGAGAGCTATTGAGACCACTGTCACTCTGTAAATCAATGTAGAAAGCATCATCATTATAACAAGGGGGGAGCAAGCCATCCCACTCAACTTCTTGGGTACCCCCTTCTCTTGCATAGTATCAGAGTCAGAACCAAAATAAATAATGGAGCCACTTCTGGCAGTTGTGAAGAGTTGAAAAACTGGGCTAGAGTTGGGCTTCATAACAACCAGTTGCACTTATGTGATCCAGTAGAATTGTGCATTTTGGGCTTGAGCTGAAGTTAGTCAGGGTCTGACTTTGGCAGTGGGTCATCCTCAGGCACAGCATGGAAGGACCTGGCATGGCTCATGGGGGCGGAGTGAAAGTCTCTATCGCAGTTAGCACAATTCTAGAAGATGGTCTAGCTAGCTGTAATGTAAGTGGATGCCCCAGTGGTCCCAGAGGGGGCAGGGAAATGCTCACATATTTACAGCATGGCTTCTTTGAAGGCCTCAATTCAGTGTGTAGCAGATGACATTCCGAGGAATTTGGAGTAATGGGGATCAACTGAAGAATCAGTTTTGAGGCCAAAGACCTCGAAGGGGAGTGATTTACATTGTGACACTGTTAGGAAAAGCCTCTTTTTGCATGTTCACCCCCACATTTTAGGAGTGATGCAGCTGGTTTATCGACTCAGTGCACTGAGGGCTGCTGACCCGCCCTCAGTGCCAGTGTTCTCACCCCTTACAAAGTGTATGTCAAAATGTCTAGCCCTAATTGGCAGACATTGACTAACTTATAAGTTCCTAGTATGTGATACCCAGGGCATGTGTGGCAGAGTGTACACCAAGAGCTGCAGCACTGTTTGTGGCACCCTATGTGTGACCAAGCACAAAATGGCTCCCAGGCTGCCACTGCAGACTGTAACACCGCTAGTTCAATTTTGCCATTCAAACCAATGGCAAAGCCACCACTTCCATCAACAATATATGTAAGTTTTCCTTAAGGAAGGCCTATTGAGCCTTAAGGCAGAGAGCTATATATTAAGTAGGACATGCATTATTTTCAATATATGTCCTAACAGCAACACTTCAAAAGTGTTGTTTTGCTGTGAAAGAGTTAGTAGCCCCATTGGCTAACACAGATTTAGCAGCTGACCCCCTCAGTCCGGCTAACATCGGAATGTGACTACTTAGATGGGTACTCTAAGGTTTCAAATTAATCACGGCATTAGATCCAACTTGATGCCCATAGAGAATTTTATATATCTATTGGGCAAGTTACATTCCTTCATTAATGCCTTATCTGGTAGAGACATAATCTAGCCGCAGATTTCTTACCTTAGAATATCCCAGGTGTCGGGCTGTATCTGGAAAACCTTTGCTTGCGCCATACCCTAGCGTACTGATAAGTGGCGTCGGTCGGCTCCAAGCGACGTCGTCGGCATCGTCTGCGCCGGTAGGGACGTCTGCATTACCTATATAGGCACTACTTCGACGTGCTGATGTCAGTTCCTTTCCACAACTTTCCACACCCGGTGTACAGAGCCATGAAGTGCACTGACAGTGATGTGTTTAGAACAACTAGGGCCCTGAAGGGACCAGCCCCGACACTAAAAACCTGTCCTGAGAGCGGGGAGGATGGGCAGGTCATTAATAAACCTGCAGCTAGATTATGTCTCTACCAGATAAGGCATTACCAAAGGTAAGTAACTTGTCCATGTGTTAGAGACATCTAGCCGCAGATCCCTTACCTTAGAATAGATATCCCGGCAATACCATTCCCGGAAGGACTGCGGACAGGTTTAGACCAGGAAGAACTGCAGCACAGAGCAGCCAAAAAGGCCATCTCTGATGCCTTGGTTGTCCAGGCAGTAGCGCTTACTGAAAATGTGCAGTGATGCCCAAGTTACTGCGTGACAAATGTCAAGGACTGGAAATCCACGTGTCAATGCTGTGGTCGCAGCCTTCGTTCTGGTGCAATGAGCCCTTAAGCTTTCAGGAGGTTCTTGGCCACAGCGTAGCAAATTTTGATGCAGAGGACGACCCATCACGAGACAGTCCTCTTCTGCACCGCATGACCTTTCTTTGATCCAACGTACCCCACGAAGAGTTGGTCATCCAACTGGAGTTCTCTAGTGCGGTCAAGGTAGAACGACAACGCTCTTTTTGGGTCCAGTCGGTGGAGTCGCTCCTCCTCTTTTGCGGAGAAGCACTGAAAGTGGGCAAGGTGACTGATTGCCCCATGTGAAATGGTGTTACCACTTTCAGCAAGAAAGAGGTCCTAGTACAAAACTTATCAGGGAAATTGGTCAGGTAAGGAGGCTTGGATGACGGAGCCTGCAGCTCGCTCACCCTACTGACAGAAGTTACTGACACTAAAAAGGCTGTTTTGAGGGTCAGCAGTCAGAGAGGGCAATTGTGCAGAGCTTTGAATGAAGCACATAAGAAGGTGAGAACCAAATTAAGACCCCACTGAAGCTTGATAAAATGGGATGGTGGGAACAGATGTACAATCCCCTTAAGAAATCGATATACAATAGGAGATTATATTAAATTAAGAGGGTTGGTCTGGCAGCCTCAATAAGGCAGACAAGGCCGAAAGGTACCCTTAAAGACTGCCCAGAGCAGAGGCCTGCTGGGCAAGTGTTAAAATAAACAAGAAGACTTGAGAGAGAGGAGCAGAAAGAGGGTCAATTGACCGGTCTACATAATATTCCACAAATTTGTTCCACCGGCCAGCGTATAGAGGGACTCTTGGCTGCCAAAACAACATTACAGACTTCGAGAGGAAGGTTGAAAGTTATCGCTGCTGCTGCTCAATCTCCATGCAAGATGGCATAGAGTTGACAGGTTCGGGTGGAGGACCCTCCTCTGCTGCTGCGACAAGATCCTCCCGAAGGGGCAGGCTGATCGGAGGATTGATGCTCAATTATAGAAGCTCGGGATACCAAACTTTCCATGCCCAGTCAGAGCCACAAGAATAACTTTTGCTCGGCGCTCGTGATCTTCTTGAGCCCCACTTGAGACTAAAAAGTCTCTGAGCGATAGCTGCCTTGGCAACTCCAATGTTGATTGCTCTTGGCCGAGGCAAACAGATTTGACCAAGGCTCTCCCCACAGCTGAAAAAGACTTTGCAACACCTCCCGATGGTGGTGTCCATCGTGATCCGCTAGGAATCGACAGCTGCGTTTGTCCGCCCTGGCATTCAGGGAAACTGCCAGGTGCTGAATCACCTTTTTGTTCCAGCAATGTCCATAGACGCAGGCCCCTTGGTCCACAACTCCACCCCACCATGTTTGTTGCAGTACCACATGGTGTTGTCTGTGAACATCTGAAACAGCTTGCCCATGATGAAAGGAAGGAAGGAAAGTTTTCAATGAAAATTGAATTGCTCGGAGCGCCAGCAAGTTGATGTGGAGTCTGGATTCCACCTGACACCAGAATCCTCTGATCTCCACCTCTCCCACCCACATAGCTGCCCCATCCCAGGAGTGACGCACCTATCACTACTATGTGATCTGGTTGGGTAAGGGAGAGGGTTCTGCCTCTGACCCAATCATGGTTGGTCAGCCACCACTGCAGGTCCTGTACAGTTCCTTCCAAGATCTGGACCATGTCAGAGATTCCCCTGATGCTGCGCCCACTGGAACTTCAGGTCCCACTGAAGAGCCCACATATGCCATCTGGGATGTGTCACTAGCATCCCAGCAGCCTCAGAGTCATTCTCACCGAAATCCAGGAAAGAGGTTGAAACATTGGTATCAAAGACTGAATATCCTAGACTTACCACTCGGGAGGATAGGCCCGGAACTGCACTGTGTCCTGAACAACTTCAATGAAAAGGAGGGACTGAGAGGCAGTCAGGTGTGACTTTGGCACGTTGATAGTGAACTCCAGCAAAAGCAGGAGGTTTGCTGTAGTCTGGAGGTGACAGACTCACCTTAAACAGCCAGTCGCTAAGATAGGGGACAACTGGCACCCCTGATCTGTGAAAATGAACTGTGACCAAAGCTATCACCTTGGTGAACACCTCAGGGGCGCTAGTAAGCCAAAGAGGAGTAACGTAAACTGAAAGGTAGCGCCAATGGGCAGGCAGGACGGGAATGTGTAAATAGGCGCCCTGCAAGTTCAACGATTCCATCCAGTCTCTGCAGTATAGGGCAGACAAGATCTGATCCAGAGTGAGCATTTTGAACTTTTCCTTTTTGACGAAGTAGTTGAAGGGCTCGTAGAGCTACAATAGGAGGAAGGAATTTGCCTTTTTTCGGGACCAGAAAATAGCGGGAATAGCAACCACAGCCTATTTCTGGTGCTGGAACACTCTATGGCTTCCTTGGCCAAGACAGCCCTGACTTTCCTCCGGAAGCAAGTTAAGGTGGTCCTCCGTCAGCTAGTCATAGGTCGAAGGCATAAAGGAAGGGGTAGTCTTGAAAGGTAGGGAGTAGCCCTTTGAGACTTTCTCAACAACCGCCTTGTCCGACATGGCGTTTTGCCAGTTGTGGAGGTGATGGCTGATACTGCCACTAGCCGGCCACCCATGATCCTGAAGGGCTGGACTAGGAAGGTTTAGATGCTGCAGGTGGTGGAGTGAACTGACTGGACTGACTGGCCCTCCGGCTCATGAGATACAAGGAGCCGCACCGACGGCTAAGCAGAGGTTGATGAACTTGCGTGGTTTGGTGGCTGGGGTGGCTAGCACGGCTGAAAGCCCCTTCCATGGCCACGAAAGGGACGAAAAGCAGACGGGAGAATGGGTGATCACCGAGAGGCCCAAGGACTTGGCGATAGCCCGCATATCCTTAAAGCGATCCAGGGCCATGTCTGCCTGGTCTCCGAAGAGACAGGTGCCATCAAAGGGCATGTCCATAAAGGAAGCCTGGATATCCCCAGAAAAGACTGAAGTCCTCAGCCAGGCTTGGCATTGAATAGCCACCGTAGATGACATTGTTCTGCCCAGCGAGTCAGTGGTTTCACGTCTTGCGCAACCAATACTGCTTGAGAGAGAAGGGCCTGAGTCTCATACGGAACCTGTGGTAGCACCTGCGCAACCATTTCCCACATAGAGTGGGCTTAACGGCCCAAAAGGCATGCAGTGTTCACTGATCGCAAGGCTGGCAGAAGAAAACATATCTTCTCATCCCAACTATCCAGCCTCTTAGATTCGCTGTCCGGGGGTCAAGATGGGAATGCACCCTGTGAGGTAGAGGCTTAGACCACCAAGCTCTCGGGGGTAGGATGATTGGTGAGGAATTTAGGGTCTCCTGGTGCAGGGCGATGACAGAGGGCGATGTTTCTATTAACAGGAGCCTCGCTTCTGGGCTTGGACCAGGCACCCATAAGGATATCAGTTAAGGCTTCATTGTAAGACAGGAGGAGTTCCAAGGAAGAGATACCCGGCTGCAGGACCTCTGTCAAGATGTTAGTCTTCACGTCCACCGTAGGAAGCAGAAGATCCAGGACCTCGGCTGCTCTTCTCACCGCCATATCGTATGAAGCTTCCTCCCCCATAGTCACAGTAGGGGTGAAAGCAGGACAAATCCAGGGAGGTATTCAGTCCACTGGGCTCACCCAGTTCTTTATACCAGTACATTGTGAGCTCAGGCTGGCTTTGTAAAGTGTCCAGACGCCTCCCAATCCTCCTCCATTCCTATCCCCTCAAAGTAAGGCTGAGGAACTGACCTAGGACCCAAGGGTGCTGTCAGCGCGTGAATCAGTGTCAAAAGGTGAAGATCTGGCTCGTCAGGGATAAGGATGGGACTGGCGCGTCAGGAGGTACCGGTGGCTTTGGAAGTCTAAATGTGGGGGCCCGCACCGGGGAAGGTCGCAGGGGTATGGACTAGCAGCAGGCTCCACAGAACGAGGCCTAGAGGTTCTAGTCGCTTCTGTCGTGTTGCCCAACGTACATGAAGAAGAGGAAGCCCACTTTAACTTCTTGTGTTTCTAATGCCTCGTACCCGACTGATTCGATGACTTTGAGAAGGGGGACAAGGCCTTAAGACTCCCAGAACAGTGTCCGGACCTGCCTATGACCTGGACCATCAACAGAGGGTAGCTCTCTTCATGGATCTTCCCTAGCTGGCGCGGAAAGAAAAGAACCATCAGCTCACCGAGATGGCGCCTTTATAGGTGATGCAGAAATCACTTCCGGCGCAGCGGACGAGACGACGTCACGCAGAGCCGAATGACGCCACCTACCGACACGCAATGGTATTGCTCCAGCAAATGTTTTCTGGATCCAGCCTGACGCCTGGGATATTCTATGGTAAGGAATCTGCAGCGAGATGTCTCTATCAGATAAAGAAATGCAACTTTTAGAAAGTTGCCACTCTGTAACCCAGTTTTTCCAGTGGCCTCACAGGGGCACTGACTACTAGACAGGTTTCTGGCCTCCTGGGGAGTCGGATGAATGACTCCCAGGATAGGGAACAATGGCAGCCTGCTTTAGGGCAGGTGTCACCTCCCCTTCGCATGATGCCACTCAGGGTGTAAGCCCAAAAAAGAAGGTTCAAAGGCAAAGCTGCCTTTGGTGGACAAATGGCGCTCACACTCCTGAGAGGCTGCCCTTTGTTCCGGGTAATAGGCTGGAAGCAGGGACAGAAAGGGGAAAAGAGTGCTTAAACTGGTTTTCCCGTGGGCGCGTAGACAACACGTAGCCATACCTCTAGGGTGGGGCTACCAAGCAGCTCCCAACATTCAATGACGGGTTCAGCCAGAAAGTCATCATCAAGAGGGAGGGAACCTTGTAGCCCATTGGCTAGTCACCGCACAATCTCCCGGGGCACTTTCTGAGCATAAATATGGCATCGCTTACACCCTGATCATCAGATCATGCCGGAATTGGAAAGAGTAAGGAAGAAGGAATGCCCTGGACTTGGCAAATATAGGCTACACAGTCTGCTGAACTGAACCTGCTGCAGCTTGGATTAGCGAAGAGAGGACTGTGCCTGGGGCTCCTGGCTTTGGACAAAGTCGCTCCCAAGCCCCAGACCAAAGAAGTGACACCAAGGGTCAGTCAGCTGACCCCCTGGAACTAGCCCCAGGGCCATCAAGGCTGAAGTAGCCCACACTGGCAAGTCAGAAGCCACTCCACAAAAATCATAGCTGACTGGCACTGGGCACCCCAAGAGACGGATCCTTGAAGCCAAAAGTTGCACCCGAGTCGGCCAGACCCGGGAGTGTCGTCCGAGTTCAGATTGGTCGCCCAAGATGTACTCCAGCCTCCATCAAGGGATCTCACTGAGACAGCTGTGGATGGAGGCTGTTAGCCCAGCTGCAACTGGCCTTCTACTGTCTCAAAGAGGACTTCAAGGGACGACAACCTTGCCTCACCTGACCTGTGGACCGAGGAATAACAGCAAAGGCACCACCCCACAGCACCCAGAGCTTCCTTGAGCATCTTCCATTTCCTGCATCCGCAGCATCAGGACAACAGGTAACTGTCCAGATACTCCTTATTGGCCTGTCAGACTCGGTCGACTAAGTCAAGCCAGAGTAGTCAAACAAATCTCTTAGAAACTTTTCAAAAGAATACAAACTTTACAGTTACCAATGCTTGTTTGTGGTTAAGCCGTTAAATACGTTTTCTTTAAAAATCTCCTGAACCCTCTGGTGGATTTTGCCTGTCTTGGTCTCTAACAAGTCATAAAAATATCATAAATGTTTTATAAATTGGTGTCGTATTTCTTTTGTGTTTTGTGGATTTCTTATTTCGTTGTTTGGTACATTTAAATGCTTTACACGAGTTGCTTTGTGTAAGCCTTGCTGCTCAAAGCCATTGCTACACAGGGTGGAGCTCAAACGTTTTACAAATGAACCTAACTGGACCCAAGATGTTTTTAGCAAGTGCATTTCACGGTAAGGCTGCACAGCCATACCATATAATGCACCCAAAGCCTCACAGATACCGTTTTACCTTCTACTTGGATTCAGAGTAGCCAGATGGGGTGGAGTCCTGCTTCTCTTTCTTACGCATGCACTTGGACTGACTGGAGAACTTTGAGTGTAAAGTTAACAGTCGCAGGAGCAGCCTAACAACAAAATCTGGGCCAACAACTTGAAGCGTCAGCGAGACCTATGTGAAGGTTGCAAATTTGCCTTGTGTTCAGCCACATTCAACTTGCCTCCCAGTCATGGATCATCTTTGAGGGCACACATATTAAATGGCAGGGTTGTGTCCCGAACCCAGAGACTAAAGACACCTCATGCAGGTCTGTGAGCAGCACCTGCTTCCTGCAGTCGTGGGTCAGCTAGAAACTTGTCATTTTCCGTAGGGACAATGTTCTCTGGCACACCCAGATATCACTTAGATATAGGGCCAGATGTATCAAGCTACATTGCGTTAGAAAACACTGAAATTTACAGAATTTCGGAGTTTGCGATCGCAATTTAGCTGTATACTATGTAGGTAGGCAAAGACCTACTTGCAAAATAAGGAATCGCAAAAATTGTGATTCCTTATTTTGAGCAAGCATTTAGAGAATTGCAATTTGCGATTCCCTAAATGCTATGCTGGTAGGCATCGCAAATTGTGATATTGCCTTAAGGAATCGCAAATTACCACCAACTTCAAGTTGGTGGTAATTTGCGATTTCCTTTTCCAAGTGCCATGTGGCACACATACATGCCCTTAGGGCATGTATGTGCGCCACATGTGCACACATGCACATTTCAGAGGTGCAACAAGGTGTCCTTTTGGAACCCTGGCACCCTTGAAATTGCGTGCGCAATTTGCGAGTACCTATTGGGTACTCGCAAATTGTGCGCGCAATTCCCATTCATTGCTATGGGCCAAGCTATTCATTCCTATGGGCCTATTGGCCCATAGGAATGAATGGGAAGCCATTCCTTAATTGCGACTCGCAATTTGCGAGTCGCAATTAAGGAATGCGAGGCAATCTCAAAAAAATTGCCATTTTTTATTTACATACCATTTTGCGATTCACAAATAACGATTCTCTAAAAATCGCTATTTGAGAATCGCAAATGCATTCATTGATACATATACCCCATAGTCCGCAAACGACAAAAATGGAAGTGAAGCTTCAGATATGGGTAGGGAGATGCAAAAAGAAAGGAACCTATGTCAGTGCACAGCAGTGGAGCATGCATGAGGCTCCGCTGTCCCTTTCGGCACAGTATGAAGCCAGAGAAAAGCCTCACGGTGCCACCTGGTGGCGCACTGGAGCACTGCTGTAAAAAGTTTCTGGATCCAGTGTGGCACCTGGTCTAATGTGAGGAATCTGTGGTTTGAAGTATCCATAAGGAGACGTACCTAGACTTTAACGAACCCCCATGGAAACAAGTCATGTCGGCGAAACATACCCTGGTCCCCCTTATGTACGGACAAGTGAATGTAACTGAGCGCAACTATTATGGCCCCACGGGTCTGTATGCAAGCCAACATGCTTCCCAATTTCTTCACAAGTAAGCTAGTCGTATGTTAGTTTGATAAGCGATCAAAGGATTTATAACTATCAGAGCCTGTCTCCTTGTTCTTCTTACACCCCCTTCTTCCTGTCTTTTTCTGTCACCCTTTCTCTTGTTTTCAGTAAATAATGTCATGTGGGATTAGCTAAGTAAATGTGTCATAGTGCCTCTGGGCACTGTTGTATAAACTGCGATTGGATAACCTTGTAACAGAAATGGTAATGTTTTTGCATAAAAATAAATAAAACACTTTTGAAATAAAAATTTTTTTTTAAAAAAGAAGTATCCATAAGAAAGACACATGCATCCTTCTGGCTTTGCGATACTTGTGACACTTTCTATTGAAGAGGCAGAGTCTTATTCAAGGCACAGTGCATACGGCTACTTTCAGCAACCGATTTGTTTAAGTGCGAGAGAAGCTCTTCATAAAACAATGTGTCATCAGATAAGGATAGCAGGGATCATTACTATCCACAGCACAGACAAGGACTGCCCCATATTGATACACGAGGGTCGGATGCATGCCAGGTTTCTAGAAATCCTACATGGAAACGTAGATACGTTTACTCCTAAGAAAAATCTTTCAGAGTCTGTGGTTTTCTTGAAATATGGCAGCGCAGTCCGGGTCTAGACAGGATCATCATCGCCCGCTTGAGGCTAGGCTGGGCCACCCCTCTTGGCTTGAAGATTAAAGTATGGCTCTTATTGTCTTACTCTACTGAGGAGGAGAACTCCTTTTTTTCATGGACTCTGGTTGGCCACCTGAGTGCATATCTTTTGGCATTACTACGTTCCTACATTTAATCTTCTGGGGGGCTTATTTTTTATCATCACTTCTCCTTGGGTCCATCTGGTTCATCATGCGGAAGAGGAAACAACCTAGTACAAAAACTTGTGCTGAATCTAAAGGCACCAGTCTGGACTCTTTTCTGGCACAGGCAGTTAGGGTGATTTCTGGAGATCGATTTGGCTGGCAGACAACTTTTCTGGGATATTTGTGATTGACCATCAACCCCTTCAACGACAACCAAAGGGTCTATAGAACTGAGCAGGGAACCGGACAGAGGCAATGACTATTATTAGTTTGTTACACCAGCCGGAAATACCTACCCAGGAATAATCACATTAGAGCAGGAGTGGCCCATCAACTAAAACGGGAGAAAAGGGCCAAGCGTCCCTCTCGCCAGCATGGAGGGGCCGTCAAGGTCCTCCGAAACAGAACCTAGATGTAATGGCAGAGAACATGAGGCGGGGGCGGCTCTCTAGCTGGGATCCTTTCTTTGAGAAACTCAAGGGTGTAACTGAATCTTGCATTACATTATAGGTAATGAAATTGAGAGTCCTGGAGAAAAAAAAAATCTAAATTGGTTACCCACTGTGAGACGGCCCCACAAAGGCCCAGACCAAAGAACCTTCCCCTGATCCAATATATGTTGCCAACCCTGCGCCTGCCACCACCAAACAAACCTGTGATACAAACTCTCCCAGCCAAATTAGGAACAACTAAATGAATGCAACAAATAATACTATTGCTGTTGACAGAGGAAGAGAATCAACATAGGTCTCCTAGACTAGACCAGCAGGTGGGCATTGCTCTAAGGCCCTACACTCTTCGTCTTTCCCCCGAAAGCTGCCCATATGTGGTTGTAATGGCCAACATTCCACTGCTATCAGTTTCTACTGAGGAATCTATTACTCCCCCAAAAAATATGGTGTGCCACCTGCTAGTAAAACAGACTTTAACACAGCAGAATATGGAAACATTCTATTTGTTAAAAGAGTTGATTGGATAGGGACAGCAGACAAAATTCAGAGGGGTTGCCTAATTATACCCTGTAAATGTCAGGACCTAGCAGGCACCCGTATGGCGCAAAAGCCACTTGGCATTTGCATGGGTGAGCATATCAGTTTATTACCTTTACTCTTTTTACTACAAGCACCTGCAATGCAGTTCTGTTCCTCCTCCACCTGTTCTCTCATACAATGCTGCTACATCTGTAAGGGTGTTAATATCCTGGCTGGAAACTGCTTTATCCCCTCTCGGATATGAATGAAATGGACATGCAACAAAGACATCAGCATAAATGAGGGGACTCCTTTATTTATAGACAACAAGAAATCCAGAGCAACTAATCGACGATTGCGTGTGGCCTTACTATCGCACATTTAAAATGAGGGCAGATTGCAAACTGACCATCAGGAAGACGAAGTTAGCAAACAGAGAGGAAGCTTGGGAAAATCTCATGAGAACTAATAAAGATAAGAGGTTTCTGGAAAAGCAATAATTAGAACAAACATTATGCATTTCAATCTGAGTGTTTAGGAATGAATATTAATGCTGATCTATGGGTGGAACGTTTTAAGATTATCTATTGCTTTGGGACAGAACGGGGAGATAGATCAGTAGAAGTACGACCATATTTCCCTTTAGATATCAGATTTAAAGTCCATGAACGCATCAAAGCTATAGTCATAATCCAACACGTAAGGCCCTTGCTTAAACGGGGTCTCGATGGAACTCTACAAGGAAAATATTGCACTCTGGATACGAATAATTGCCAAGGGACTTTACTCAGCAGTTTGCACTAAATTGCTCAGTTCCTGGCACACAGAAGTTATAGTCCCTATGTGCAAAAAGGGTAACAGACAAGAGCCTCGCCGCTATAGGCCAATCTTACTGCTAGATTGCACTGTCAAGGTAGTAGGCCGTACAATTCTACGCAGGTTAGAAGTCTGGATGGAAGAGACAAATGCATTAGGACGGTTCAATATGAGTTCAGGGAGTGGCTTGGCACACAAGAGCAGTGTCTAAATTGACATCTAATCATAAATAAATTTACAGTAGCCAAGAGGGGAGGCACTCTATCTTTCTTTCATGGATCTTAGCAGTGCATTTGGCAGGGTTACTTGGCCCGAAGCTATGGAACACGGTTTCCCCTCTAGGCCTGGCCAGGGGGGGTCATGGCATCAGTAAGGGGAGAGTGCATTGAGGTTTGTGAATTTGATCAGGGAGTTTGCCAAGGCTCTGTTCTGGCCCCTATAATGTTACTTTTATCCATAAATGGGCTGAATGCCTTTATGCTTTTCTCAGGGAAGGATATGTCAAAGGTCAAATCAACGCCTGTCTCCACCCTACTATATTGCAGATGATGCAGTTTTGCTCTCACAAACACCTAATGGAGTCAGAGGTCTAAACAATTACTTTGTTAATTTCATGGTTTACTTGGATCTCGAGACCAAAATCTTGAAAACTCCCTATGGTATGTGGCAGACAACAAAGTAAAATTAGACCCATTTTCATTAAATGTAAGTTTATTAAAAAAAAGATAGTAATTTTGCGTGCTTGGGGATCACTTGATTCATTCAGTTCTTGGTTACGATGCTTCTCAAACAGACGCCTCCGATGTAACCACTCCATTGGGACTCTGTTTGATTTTGTTACCATTATCAGGAACAAACCTCTTTTAACTCTACTGGAATCATATAAGCACAAAGGCCTACCAATATTGTCTTATTGAGCAGTTATTTAGGGCTATTGTGATACTATCCAGCTACAGCTCGAGGAAAATCGATTTTGTCGGTGCCTATTAGGCCTATCCCCCTCTATCCTCATTTTCTTCACGAGGAATTAGGCCTTACATACGTAGAAGATATGAAATTAGTTTCATTCCTTCTGTTGCTATCAATTTGGGGAAACAAGCATGCCACTCTTAATCGAGAGTTCACAGCTGATTGTTTAGCAAGTGATATAAGGCGTGTGATCCCCTGGCTCAGGTACATCAAGAGAACTGCTGAAACCTGAGCGGGTTACATCACCTCACCTGATCACTGACCAGAGCTAGAAGAGTGCAAAGAAATGGACAAAACCATCCTTCTTGATGATGCTATTACACCAACAACTATTGGGGAGGAGTCTTGCCCGATTCTGGTCTTTAACCCATGGGCGAGTCGCTCGACTGGGTTTCGCTTGGGCTCTATAACGAAGCCATCTCTGTTTCCCTTTGGGCCAATAGGATTCCTCATCCATAATGATTTGCACCTGTGATGAAATCTCCACTTTGTTTTCTTCTGTATATTTAACAAACCTTTTATACAGCAATATTTATTACCGGTTCTTAAAACGTGTATTTTATTAGTGTAAGCCAGCATGTTCTTTATCAAGGATTTTGCCCAAACCAGCTGTCTGTGTACTCTGTGGGGTGTTTCTTAAAGTGTGGAATACCTCACCATAAATCGACGAATTTTTGATTTTATGTAATTGTGTAGCATGTCTGTAAACTGTTAAACAGTTTTCATTCATTTTTTAATGTATGTTTTTAGGATTATTAGACAATAACTGACTAAAGTCTTTTGGCTGATTGAAAATCTGGCACAAACCGAGCCCTGGGGCAGTTTCATGATCCTGTTCCTTGTGCTGCAGACACAGGAGGGATAGGTGCATTTCTTTTCCCGTCCTCAGTGCACACATGAACTCTAAAAATCTCTAAGCTAGTGTGTTGTGTGGAAACAGCAGAACGAAAAAACACATGGCGGCAACATCCTCTTCAGGTTTCCGAGCTCTCGGTCAGTGTAAAAAACACGTAAACCCCTTCTGCGTCGACACAGTGCAAAGAATGGGATCACGATACAGCCCAGGAGAACGAATGTTAAACCGTCCCATGCTAACCACGGTTAGAAGCAGGTAAATAGGGCCTGGTTGATCTAACTTGGAACAACCAGGCCCTATTTACTTAGGTTAACCACTCACTAGTTTCATATCCCAAACTGCCTGAAGCTCACTAAACTATACATATGGAGGTTGGATACAACAAGTTCAGACTGCCCATTGTGGCAACTGGGCTGTCCGTTTCCAGGTGTTTATTGTATTCCCCCACAGGTGTGTGTTTTCTCATTCCTCCGGACCATCTCTCGAACACAAAACCATGAACTATTAACTCTTCAAATCGTCACGCATCATAGGATTTAAAGATATCTGGTCTAAACGAAGATCTGGAACAAACGTAACAAAAACACTTCAACAATTCCACATACTAGAAACCACGTTAGAGTAGGAGTAGTGCTTTTATAGCATGGAAGCGAAGAACAGGCTGCAGACATATGCTTTCTTTCTCTAAAAGTACGGATTTCCAGTAGAACTGTCCAAAACCTTGAGGTTAGGAAGGTACTTGCAAAGCCATGCGGAGAAAGTCACCGATTTGAGCTTTCCTTCTGTGAGCACATCTTCATACATTGATGATGTCACAAGTGGCTCCAAGCCCCCCTCAGAAAGGACCACTACAATCCCTTCTTGGTACCACCCAATGATTGTTTCAGAAAGCATACTTGTGGTTATTGAATAGCTTTAAAAAGCACTCAGCCACAGTTAAGTACACAATAGACTCTTTCTTTAAAGGTCAAAGGTAGCCAAAAGCATGCATTGCAAAGCGTTGATGGGTTCCATTCCAGCATGCTGTACCTTGCTGGCCTCCAGCCATGCTTGTGATGAGTGGCACTCACCCTTGTGAATGAATATCAGTGAGGTGGGGGATCCTGTGCAGAGCACCTTTACACAATGAAAGAACTGTTCAAAAGAGGTGACTGAGCAGGAATTAAACAGAATGATCATCTGTTGATCAATGGGGAATGGAGGCCGAGCTTCCTGGCACAATTGTTTGCCAACCTCCAGCAGATACAAGAATGATCAATAACTATTTATAACGCACACAAGTGGACAATGGTTGAGCTCTTCAGACAACTCACAACAGGCTGGTAAAAGGAGTACCACTCAACCTGATAATAGTAATATCTATTATTTATAGTGCTATGAAATCTCAAGATTATACTGTGCTCTTTGAAGCACTAAACCGTACGAGACGATACTTTCTAGAACCACATCACTCAAACCACAGATCCCACATCTGGCTGCTGCAATATTTGCATCTGCGGGTACAAAGGAGTTCAGGGGTCATCTTGATCGTGGACACTGCCGTCCCCGCAGAAAAGCTGGATAACTAAAGACCACCTATAACCATTCGCTCCCGAATCCAAAACCTAGCCCTTGAAAAAATTAGAAAGGGACACGGGTATGCGGCTTGTCGTATTTTTACTAACCACTCAACATTTGTACATTAATGTTCGATAACTGCCTGTAATGATCAATATTAGTAAGGAAGCAAAAGTTAACCAGGTTTATTATTTAATGTATGAACTGCAATGTTTCAAATGCAAATCACATAACTCACAAAGTAATTAAGAACAATATACACAAACATCAGCTTTTCTATAAGAGCTACATAGCTGTATATTTTACATTTTCCTCTATGTAGGAAACAACCTACATAAAGGTCGCTATTAAAAAGCTGGTGTTCAATAGGTAAAATAACATTGTGAGCAGTGCTTTTTTTTAGTCGTCATTTATAGGATTTTGCAATAAATAGGATACATCTCCTAGTACAATCAACACACATTGCCTGGATAGGGGTTGGCCCCAGATTAAGCGAAAACGGAGGAACGTTTGTGGGAGGAATAGGCTAGCATTACTGATTCCAAGAAAAAGTTCTCAATAACATGTATCTGAAGCAGTGTTACTCAAAAAAGTTAGACATCTCTCAAATGTGTTCTATCATCACAAATGGTTTCTCAAGAAGTGGTAACTAGCGAACTATTCCAGTTCTGTGGCAAATGAATGAAAATGTTAAACAGAAAACCATACCTCTGTGCCTCTGGAGAGAAGCTCTCGGACGAAAGGGAAAACTCCCAAAATGATGTCTATGCCGCTGTTATCTACGAATATTAAGGCACATTTGTGAGAGGGACCCTAGAAA
The DNA here is from genome assembly GCF_964204655.1 of Triturus cristatus. Taxonomy (NCBI): domain Eukaryota; kingdom Metazoa; phylum Chordata; class Amphibia; order Caudata; family Salamandridae; genus Triturus; species Triturus cristatus. The sequence continues at coordinate 872,676,331 of NC_140580.1, read as the reverse complement.
ACAAAAATAGTTTAAAACGCATGAAATGCGCAATGTTGCTGTTTAGGCCACAGCCTCTTGGGCGAAACACAAAAAAGGGAGAAAAAAACTTGAAATCGTCTTAATAACAAACATTTACTTTATTTAACATAATACACCATGTTCCATTCAAACCATTTCACCAGCGATGAGCTCCTCAGGCAATGGCAAATAAGGCAAACTACAGTCAAGCCGGGGAAGAAGTGCATGTCTGCAGTGCAAGCAAAGATCGTAACAAAATGACTGAACGTGCATTTATAAAAAAAAAATCCATGTGCAATGAAGCTTACAGACTTGGGCCATGCCAGCCCCAGTCTAAACACTGGGCAATAAACATGCAAAGTTTGCAGAACTCAGCAGAGGCAGAAAGATGCCATTTTATTGCGGCACAAGGTTCAATATTTTCCCACTTTTCCATTCCTGCCCCAATGTCGATTATTGCTTTAATGTTATTTAGTTTATGAAGAGGAATGTTTGAATTTTACAGTATTGCAGTTGGTAGCTGTTAGAAATGGGATTTCTGGTTGGCTAAGCCTTGCACCAAAGCCAGGCAGAAACCACCACTGTAGTCAGGGCAAGGGAGTTACACGCTGAAGATAACCCCTGCTCACCCCCTTGGTACGAGCAGTCAGGCTTATCCCAGAGGCAATGAGTAAAGCGTTTGCGCAACACACACACACAACCACACAACCACACAACCACACAACCACACAACCACACAACCACACACACACACAACCACACAACCACACACACAACCACACACACAACCACACACAACCACACACAACCACACACACACACACACACACACACACACACACACACACACACACACACACACACCAACAACAAACTAGGCACACTACAAAAGAAACTCCACACAAGGTTATATAAAAAATAGCCTTTGTATTATCATAAACACATTAGAAACATAATAACACATTTACACCGTGCCAACTGGCACTAGCCAATATTCACAGGGGATTATATACAGGACCAGGCCAATCGGCCCACAGTCAGAACCATCAAAAAATGCAGGTAAGTAAATGCAAAACACAACCAGTAACTACTGGTACAATACGGCACTTAGCATCACCTTAGGCATAAAACATCATAAGCATAAAAGCATTATACCATCTCATTAGGCCTAAACATCACAGCATGACATTTGCATTAGGCACCACATTAGCATAAACACATTATGCAATCCTCATATTAGGCATGAACCACATTAGCACTTCAGTACAGCAGGTTGGGTCAAACAAAATCCGTAGCAGAGTACCATAACAAATACTGCACACATGGCCCTAAGCATAGCACATTATGCGTAAGCATCTGCCACAGGGCACCATGGAAAACGCCTGCCACGTGTACACGTTATTAACACATTACCTTATGGCACACATACCATATGCAGGGCACGGGGGTAACGAGCCCTAGACTGCACACATTACAAAAGTCACGATTAGCTGTTCATCAGCTGAGACCATCTGCCCCTCATTCACCCCAACCAATGCAGAGGGTCACTTTAGGCAGTAACCCTCGTAGATCGCCGTGCCTAGATTATGCCACTGCGGGGGCAGACCCAACTTCACTCCCAGTGAAGCAACCCCTGCATCTTGTGGGAATGCTGGCCCCCTACTTGCCAATCCAACTGTAACAGTACTCGCATTGCCAAAGGGGTGGGGAGATGCCACTCACCCGGTCTCCTTAACTGGAGAATGCCCCCGATGCTGCCCGTGATCATGCAGTGTAGCTACAGTCAGGCCAGGGAAACAATCTGCCTCGTCAGGTACCTCCATCGAGGTTTCTCTCTGGGCCTCTTCAAAGAATGCCCCCATGGTGCTCTGGGAGCTCCCACCTCCCGGGGGAAGCCAAAGTGCCGCAGCAACACTCTCGCTCCGTCCCACTCACCACACACAGGGGGTGGAGCGGTTCAGGTCGCCATGAGCTCTCCTCCTTCTGCCGGGCCGGTTGATCTCCACGGAGCGAGATGTCCATCGACTGGCTTCCCCTCACAGGGTGAGACTCCCCTCCAGCGCTTTGCGGGACCCAGAGCGAAGTTTCCCTTCTGTTGCCTCTTTTTCCTTCAGCACACATCCTAGCGCGGGGTAGGCTCCCGCCTGGGTCTTCTGGTTGGGCGCTGCCTTTCCGGTCCCGCTTCTCCTTGGCCCCGCCCACAACCAGGCAGCTTTGCCTGCCTTCCGGATTTTCGCCGCTCGCAGCGGTAGCGGCTCCTCTTTTTCCCTCGTTTCGGGTCGCGGTGCAATGTGGGGTGGGCACCCGCTCTTTAAATAGGCATAAAAACGCGGGGTGGGCACCTGCGAATCAGATATGCATAAACGCAGGGTGGGCACCCGCTCAGGACGCCAAGAATGCGGGGTGGGCACCTGCTTCCCACGCTGGGATTCCCTCCAGACGCTCATGCAGCCCAGCACTGCAGAGCACACACGCTCCGCTCCTCTCCTCTCCTCTCCTCTGGTAAATAAAATATAGCGCTCAGCCTGTCTCCCACCTGACACAAACAGGGAGCAGGCAACCCTTCTTTTCCAGAGGTGTGCAGGCAGGCAGGAATAAAAAGTCCTGGGTGCTGGGGAGACCACAGCACAGCGCAGCCAGGCAGGCCAGCACGCAGGGACCCCCAGGAGACAGCAGCTGGGTCCCGCGGCGGTTCCTCCTGGCAGACGGTCCCCTCCAAGTAAGCACAAGTACAGCAAAAAAAAAAAAAAAAAACTCATGGGGTCACAGCCTCTACATTTATACTTAGTTTTCCTCTGTCTGCCCTGGCACAGGGCTGGGGGGAACCAGTCTCAACTGGTTCTAGGGTGTTTTGGAGCACTATGCTTACAGTGCTCACACCCTCCTTTAAGAGATGGGGCTCTGCCATCAGAAACACCGCACTGGCCTATTCAGAGTCAGGGGATTACTCCTCCCACTACTCCCAGCACAGATGTCCCATTCAGCCTAGGGCTGACTCACCCTGCCCCTTCTTGAGCCACACACACCTCACCAGCCCCTGTCACTCAAAAGCCAGACATGCAATTCACATCAGGCAGGCAGACACATAGCACACAGAAATGCCAACTTGTAAAAGTGGCATTTCTAAAATAGTTATAATACATCTGCGCACACCATTGCGTAGCATTTATTATCACTATTCCAAACATACCAATCTTGACCACGCTGCGCCTCTCATATCAGGGATTACCACTGAAACACGTATCAGGGAATCCCCAATGCATTCCTATGGGGGGGCAGCTCCACAGTAGTGAGAAACTAAAATGGCTGTTTGTCACTACCAGGACATGTCACACACTTAAGGTACATGTCCTATCTTTTACCTACAATTCACCCTGCCCATAGAGCTAGCTAGGGCCTACCTTAGGGGTGACTGACATGTAGTAAAAGGGGGGGTCACAGACATGGCACACCTTTTAGGTGCCATGTCTCAAAAGCAGTAACACTGCACGCACAGGCCCTCCAATGGCAGAGCCCTGAGATAGGTTTGCAAGGCTACTTTGGTGGGAGGCGCAATCAGCGCTGCAAGCCCACCAGTAGCATTTAATTTACCAGCCCTGGGTATAGGCGATACCACTTTACAAGGGACTGACAGGTAAATAAAATAGGCGAAACAGGTGTAGACCAATCCTTATCATATTTAACACAGAGAGCACACGCACTTTACACTGGACAGCAGTGCTAAAGTGCCCAGAGTCCTAAAACCACCAACCCATGTCAAAAAAAAGGCTAGGAGAAAGGCAAAAAGTTTAGGGATGACCCTGCAAAAAGGGCCAAGTCAAACAGTAGCATAGAACGTGTGGGTGGGTGTGCATGTATCTCTTTCTGTCTCTCTCGCTCTCTCGGTATACAGGGGAAAGAGTGAAATAGTAGCTGGATGTAGTAAGTGTTAATACATTTTGGGGGCTGAAAAAGAGAAGGTATCTGCCCCATTCAGATGCCAGTATCTGCAGGGGTTGCAGTGACTCCGACAGAAGACATGTGGTTGGTAGGATGAGTGTGAAGGAAGGTTGGTGAGAGGGAAGGATTTAAGGTGTCATGTGTAGTCTGAAGTTTGGAAGGGGGTGGGGGAGTATGGGTGGGTATAGTGATGAAGTGAGTGAGGTGCTACTAGCTTCATGAGCTGTGAGTGAAGCCTGATGAATTTGCTCCAGTCTTGTGAGTTCAGCAGAAGACAAGGGAGTACGCCTGATCAAGCGAGAGGGAGGTATGTATACAGGGTTTAGGTATGAGAAGAGTACTTTGAAAGTGGAGGTAGAAGTGTCTGGAGGACAGGGGGGAATGAGAAGGGGAGACCTGGGGAAAGGGCAGTGAGAGGGATAGCAGACTGAAGTATGGAAAAGTAGAGGACTATTGGTAGCTGCAGGATGATGCGAATGTCAAGGGTCGGTTGACGGCTCTGGTTGGAGGAACAATACGGTGGTGAGACGTACAGGTCAGTTAAAGTATTTTACTTTAAATAAAAGATTGTTTTGTGTCTGCTATTGATGAGCATTGACAGATCTATTTTCAGGTGAGAAACTGCCGGCACTGAATGAAGGGCTCCCAGGCTGGTGTTTATGTGGTTGGAGTAAAGGGAGGAGTAAGGCAGGTAGCTGCCATGTGCTGGGAGGAGGCTACCGCTGTGGAATTCAGAAGAGTATTATAGGAGACACAGGGGAAGCGGGAGGACGTGCCTGTGGGACATTGGTTTTGGTTCCAGAGTGGGAATGGCCCTGTGGGTTGTAAACTAGAGCCAAAAAACAAAAAGAGGGCTTGTGTTTGCACTGCAGTTGACACAACCATGTCATACTGTTTTTTAAAAGCTTGGTTTGTTTTGTGTTCAGAATAGTTTATTAAATTTTATATTAACAACCAGACAATACAAAAAAATAGTACAATGAAAGTACCCAATGAGAATATATGGAGATTATCAACATCAAGTTAAATTTTAACAGGTACATTGTAATATAATATAGTATTACAGAAAATTAAAAAGGGAGGGAGAAGAAACAATTATACATACGTTATTAATAATAATTAAAATAGAACTATCAAATAGAAACTATACAATAATATTGATAAATAACATAGAAAAATACATTTTAAAGACAGATAATTATCAATAGGTTTCCAAAATAAATTCTAAGAATTACAATTATGATTAACACCATTCAAGGATAAATGGGCTCCTCTTCTTGTAAAAATAACTCATGACCACCAAACATGAACAGATAATAATGAAACTTCTTTCCAACATGAGGTAATGGATTTTAAAGCTGCTGATAACAGGAAATTAAAAAGTTTAAGTCCATTAATTTTTTAGAAAGAACGAAAGATTTACAAATTAAATGATAAATCATAATGAATATTGAGTATTTTTTTTTTATAACATCCCAAACTTTAGTCCAAAATTTAAATATAGAAGGACATTCAAAAAGCATATGTTTTAACGAACCAGTATGCAAATTACAGTGCCAACACTTGGAAGTCGGAAGGAATTTATCTTGAAACAATCTCAGTGGAGACCATAGACAATTATATCAAATATGAGTTTGTTTAATAAAGAGAAACAGGTAACCATCCTGAAATATTATTATGCCAAATATTTTTCCATGTTTCGCGAGATAAAGCTCATTATTCCAAAATGTCAAAAGCACATTAATGTTGTTACCTTTAAATGTAATCATCTTTTTGTACAATATTGAAACACCATGAGACAAAGTGGAAAGAGTTTCAATATTAATTGATAAATCTGATTTAGCATTAGACGGTATATAATGAGGAAATGAATATAAAATAGAATTGCATAAAAATTCATATTTGAGGAAATCAGAGGAAAGTAAATACAACATTTTCTGTAGATCATCAAAAGAGATAAAAGCATTATTATAATAGATATCTTTGAGGCAAAAAATACCAGCTTTAATCCATGAACGCCAAAATCTAACATTTTTAGTAAGTTTTATGCGTGAATTATACCATAAAAACATATCTTCAGTAATGGACATGGCTGATTGAAAACTTTTATAGAAATCATGTAATATTAACTTGGTGGATTTTAAAATAACAGATTTATTAAAAAATATTGATTTATAGGCCATAGTTAACAAAGAAGGTAAAGGAAACTGATCTAATAAACTCTTTTCTATAGATAGCCATGCAGGGGGATTAACCAAATGAGAATGATTAAACCAAAGAGAACTTTGCTTTAATATAAAAGCTTTATGATAACAAAAAAATCTGGCACACCATAACCTCCATTACATTAAGGCAATTTTAGTTTTTTTATAACTAATACGAGGTGCTTTATTGCTGAAAAGAAATTTGGAAAGGAGTCGATCTCATCTTTATAAAAACTTCATAGGAAATTGGGTAGGCATCATGGCTAGGGAATAAAAAAGTTTTGGTGCTATAGTCATTTTTATGGAGTCCATTTTCCCCACCACGAAAGATGAAGGTAAGACCATTTGGATATTTTATCTTCAATGTTACTTAAAATAGAATCACAATTTAATGATATTGTGGTTTTCATAGAAAATGAAAATAAAATGCCTAGGTATTTAAATGTATCTCTTTGCCAAATTATATTCTTCATGGGTAAGATTTCTGGGTTGCAATGAATATTTATAGGAAAACGTTCAGTTTTATTAGTATTTAACTTATAACCAGAAAGCTTGGAATAACATGAAATAATCTCAAATAAAGGAGGGAAAGAGGAGATAAGATTGCTAATAAATAAAAGTACATCATCTGCACATGCTAACGTTTTAACAGTAACCTCCTTAATATTAATGCCAGTAGATCATTACATTTCCTAATGGAAACAAGCAAAGGTTCAATAACAAGAAGTAATAGGAGCGGGGACAACCCTGTCTTGTACCTCTGAAAAGAGAAAATTGGTTTGAAGTTTGGCCATTAATAAATCAACGAGCTGCAGGGGTAGAATAAAGAGCACATATTATACAAATAAATATGCCACCAAAATTAAATGCAAATAAAAAATAAAAACTGCCAATGAACTTGATTGAAGGTTTTTTCAGCATCTAATGCAAACACTCCTGATGGTAAAGGTAAACTGGACCCTTGTTCTATAACATGTAATAATGTTCTTGTATTATTTGCAGAATATCTATTTCTCATAAACCCAGACTGATCTGGATGGATGATAGAATCTAAAAAACGAGGTTAACCTAGGTGCAAGTATTTTGGCATAGAGCTTACAATCTTGATTCATTAAGGAAATAGGACGATAATTTGATTAGGGTCTTTATTTGGTTTGGGTAATACAACAATTAAAGCTTCAGTAAAAGAACCTGTAGTAGGCCTTGTGGAGCTAAGAAAGGTAAATAATTTAAATAAATGAGGAATAAGTTGTATTTGAAATTCCTTATAAAATTCTGCTGGAATGCCATCTGTTCCTGGTGATTTATTTTGTTTTATAGATTTAATGGCTAATCGAATTTAATCTACAGTAATGGGCAAATCTAAATAATTTTTTGTTAAAAGGGAAATCTTGGGTAATGCACATGTAGATAAAAAAGAATCAATTAAAGAAGAATCATCAAAGTTAGGTTTATTATATAAAGTAGTGTAATAATTTAGAAATTAATTAACAATATCATTTTGCGATAGGGCAATTTTCCCATTGGGGTCATAAATCAAATTTATTTGAGTTTTATCTTTTTTAATGAGTAGATAATTGGCTAAAAGCTGTCCAGATATGTTAGCATTAAAACAGAATTTGGCTTTACAATTGGAGAGTTGAATACCAGCTCTTCTGCTAAGGATGGAATTAAATTCATAACTAAGTTTTTGCAATTTCAACCTATATTGGGGATCATTGGAAGTAATAAAAAGTCTTTTACATTTTGCAATTTGCTTATCCAATTCTTTAATTCTTACATTAAAAGTTTTCTTTTCATGTGCCATTAGAGAAATAGAAGCACCTCTAATATAAGTTTAAACGCGTCCCATCTATTCACCATGGATGTAGAACGTTCTGGGTTAGGACGAAAGTAATCTTGAAGAGCATCTATGATTTTCAGTTTGTTTTGTGCATTGAAAAATACCAGTATTCATTCTCCATCTGGATTGTGTTTTAAAATTTGAATTAAATTGCAAACCAAAAGATATTTAAGCATGATCCGATATATCAATATTACCAATAGTAGGAGTAACCACAGAATTAATTAATTGTCTGGAAATTGGTAAATAATCAAGTCTCGAATGTGAGTTATGTGGGTTAGAGAAAAAGGTAAACATTTTTCCCGTAGGAAAATGGAATCGCCAAATATCTATCAATTTTGTAGTTTTAAGGAAAGATTTAAAAGTTAGAAAGCTTTTGAAGGTTGAAATTTAGTGAGAGAAGATCTATCTAATAAAGGATCAGAAATAAGGTTGAAGTCTCCTCCAACTATAAGAGGAACGCTAACCAACTTGAGTACTTCAGTTGTTAGATTAGACCAAAACAGAAGATCACCAGTAGTTGGACCATAAACATTAAGTAAAAACAATCATAAATTAAATTGTTAGCTATGACATATCTACCTTCTAAATCCAATGATTTACTTAAAATGTGACAATGTAGTCTTTTAGCAAAAAGAATAGCAACACAATTTTTCCTACCCTTTGCAGGAGAAGAGATAATAGTATCAACCCACTTTTTTTTCCATATAATCTAATATTTTATCTTCAATATGCGTTTCCTGTATTTAACAAATATCTGCTATACAACTTCCTAAATAATCTAAAATCTTTGTACGTTTTACAGGATGTCCCAAACCCTTGACATTTAAAGAAATTATTTTAACATTATGAACATTAGCCATAATAAAATAGAGAGTATAAAGAAATAAGATTTAAGAAGGGGAGAAAAAGTTGAAGGAAAATATGGAAAATAATAGTTCTAGAACATTGTATAAGGAAAAGGAGGGAAAAGAGAAAAGACAAACAAACATATAAAAGACAATCACAAATAAACATTAATAACAGATTTGAAACGCACACACGCTTTACAAGCATGACCGAATCGTTGGAGTCCAGTGTGGAGAGAACAATAAAATTAGTCAGAAATACATGTTAAAGCAATATTCAAGTAGCAGAATTATGAGTATCCATATAATGCTGTGAATGTTGTTCCAGGAATAATTTTAAATCCTCCAGACGTTGGAAGCACTTTGAAAAATTATCTTTCCAAATTCGCATTGTTGAAGGATCAAAAAGGCCATATTTAAGTCCAAGACTTCTCAATTGAGGACAAATGTCAGTGAATTCTTTACGAATCTTAAAAGTCTCTTTAGCGAAGTCTTGGTGAATAAAAATTGTATTACCATTAACCAATAAGGATGGAATTTCTCATGCGGCTTTCCTATTCAAGGCCAAATGATGGTGACGCAGAACCTTAAAAATCATTTGTCTCGGCTTAGTGTGATGAGGATTGCGATGAGGATTGCGATGATATGGAATCCTCTGCGTTTTATCGATTTCAAATTTCTCCGGAAATTTAATGTTTAAAAGACCAGGTATCAAATTCTCCAAGTATAGTCTGGAATTAGAACCTTCAACATCCTCTGGTAAATTAACAAATAAGCAAATTGTATTGCCTATTTCGATTTTCCATGTCCAGAAGAAGAGCAGACATAGGAGAAATGTTTGCCACAAATGGTGTGAAAGCATCAATTTTAACCTTGTTATCTTATATTTTAATTGAATTATCTGAAACTTTCATTGACATACTAGCCATATCTTTGCGCAGGCTTTTAATCTGACGCTATGGTATCAGTGTTGGCACGAAGTGCCTGAAGCTTGTCAAGAATTAATGCCAAGGAAAGCTCACTAGGTTCCACCACTTTAGATTTTAATGGAGGAGGAGAAATCTGTTGTTTCCTCTTATTATGAGGATTTTGAGCATTTTTATTCTCCATTTTCCTATTATAAAAATGAAAGGAGTAAATAAATGCAAAGGGCAGGAAAAGGAGATAAATGTAGAAAAAATGCTTCAAAGAAAAAGCTGGTGCAGCAGCTAAAACAGACTGTGGGAGTGGTTAGGCCAAAGCCAGGCCCTTTCCGGAGTAGTTGCTCCGCCCCCCTGAGAGGAAATCTGGGCAGTACCTTAAAGCAGAGCTCGAAGCTGAAACAGGAGGGAGAAAAACACTACTTCTGACGTCCTGAACATCGGGGAAAACCACCACAGCAGTAGGTAGGGCTTCATAGGAAAGCTAGACCCTTTTCCACAAACTTCTGACTGGAAATAAATCCTTTGTCGTCAAAAACGGGCCCCTCCGATACGGAGTTCACCGGGAGGACGGCCAACTTGTTTTTACGCGCTCGCGCGTTTCTCCACAAAAAAAAAAAAAGCTTGCTTTGTTTTAAAAAAAGACAGTGGACTCTGGTGGTGAGACTCAACCTCCTCATTATGTAAAGGGATGCTGTAAACAGGTTGCCGACTCCTGGAAGTGTACCAGACTCGTATCAAGAACAGTGCATTTTAAGTGGATTCTAACCTTCTACAGAAGTTGTCCAGAAACCTTAATTTATGTGCAGTTTTTTGCACTTCCGGCACTTTTACACACTTTTTCAAAGCAAAACAAATGTAAGCAATAGCTCGCACAATTTGCATATGCATATACCACAGGAGCAACACGCAGACCTAAAGTGCCACGTGTATTAACTAGTAACACCCAACATTGTCCTAATAGGTATAACATCAACCATATAAAATTTGTACAATTTATTGTCTTCTTTTACAGACAGATTTTAAGTCACCTGATATTTAGGCTATCCATCATAATTCTCAAAGTCTCCTGAGGCTTGTAATACACAGAAGTGTGGTTTCTTCAGTGAAAGGGTTGGTGGGAATGATTGGAGGCTGCTCAATATTCCTAGCATTGTATTGTTAGCAAGGTGAATCGCTGTGAGGTGATGGTCTGAGTACTTTTACATTGCAGTGTTCGCCAATGTCTTTACATCTGGCACATAGTATGAAATTCAATCTACAAAAGAGGTTCTCCAATGTGACTTCCATCCCAACCTGATGTGGGTGATGGTTTGGAAGGTGTGGACTATCCAGGCGAAGGACAGAAACCAAAATCAGCTATGTTTAAACACTGAAACCAGCCCCATACTGTAGATGGCAAAAACTAAAATGGGCCATTGGAAGAATGGCTGGATCAAAGTAGACCATGTTGCTCTGAATGCAGGTCTATAGTCTGTAGTCTAACATGTAAATAAGAGTGGCAGTACGGCAAGAGTAGTCTTGTGGAATATCCCTAAGCAGTTTTTCATTAGGCACAGGTGGGTATTGAGACTTTCCAATCTAACCTATGTGAGCGTTGAGGGGACAGTGGGTTGGAAGATGAAGGTAACTGTCCATTGAGATCCTTAGGTTTAATTGATGTCTTTTTGTAGTGCCCAGTGTTAAGCATCCCTACCATAGCCAGTCCTATCCCATGCTTCCAGGTCTAGTTTTCTCTGCCCCAAGTCTTGTTGTTTCATTTCCAATAATACGTTTTGCACGGTGTGCAGTGAACCCCCTATTTGCTTGCTATGGTATTTGTACATTTAGGTCATGTCGTCATTTCCAGAATTTTAGAACAGCAGAAGTCTGGTACTTGCAATTTTACTTCATAATATAGCTTCAAGATCAGCAAAAGGGTTTTGATTTGACCAAACTAACCTACCAATCTGCGTAAAAGAGGGGTCGCAAGAGTCTTGTCTAGCATTAATCTCCATCTGCCCTCACAGGACTGGAGAGTTAAGTTGTGCATAAATATATTTCACTGTATGGCTGTAGCTTGAGATCGTGTGCCGGGGTATGTGGTGAGTTAGCAGAACATCTAAAGAGGGGTGCATAATGGTGTGGTCTGAGGTGTGCGTTCGTCATTTTGTGTTGCATAGGTATGCTTTGTGTTAGAGGCGAGATTATGATTTGTGTGTGGTGCAACATGTTAATTTATGAGTGTTTTGGTGTGAAGGTGGATGGTATGAATAATGAATATGCTACTTACCAGTATGCATCTGTTCTTGGCATGTAGGGCTGCTGACATTCATATCTGTGCATAGATCGCCGCCTAGTGTTGGGTCCGGATGTTTGCACGTTGTTGTCCTGGAAGAGTCTTCGAAGTATCCTGGGATAGGTGACTCCTCCCCTGGACTACAGTGCGCATGGGCATCCTCTCCATCCTCAGATTGTTTTTCGCCATTGTGGCAGTGATGGAGTAGATATAGAAAGTGATGACCATGCTTACAGTAATTCTGAGAGCTGCAGCTGCTACAGGCGCCGGGGAGGAGGGAGGGCGATATGAATGTCAGCAGCCCTACATGCCAAGAACAGATGCATACTGGTAAGTAGCATATTCAGTTCGAGGTATGTGGGCTGCTGAATTCATATCTGTGCATAGAATATATAGCAGTGCCCTTTTATTAGCGGCGGCTACCAGTGCCAGCTGCAGCGGTCTGAAAAAGAGTTTTGAGAACAGCCTGTCCTACAGCTGCCTGCTGTTTTGATTGCACATCTACACAATAGTGTTTGGTAAATGTATGTGTAGTGGACCAGGTGGCTGCTCTACATATGTCATGCAAAGGAATGTTTCCTAGGAAAGCCATTGAGGCCCCTAACTTACGTGTTGAGTGGGCTCGTGGGGGAATCGTTAAAGTGCGTTTAGCCTTTTGATAGCAAATTTGAATACATTTAACGATCCATCTGGCTATTCCTGCTTTAGAGATAGCGTTACCTTTGTGGTGTGGGGCAAAGGCAACGAAAAGTTGTTGTGTTTTCCTAAAGAGTTTGGTCCTGTCGATATAATACATGAGGGCCCTTTTGACATCTAGTGTATGGAGTGCCCTTTCTGCGACAGTTTGTGGGTTTTGGAAGAAAACGGGCAGTTCAATGGTTTGATTCATGTGGAACTGCGATACCACCTTTGGCATGAATTTGGGGTTGGTACGTAGTACGACCCTGTTGGCGTGAACCTGTATAAATGGCTCTTGAACGGTTAGTGCCTGGAGTTCACTAACTCTTCTCAAAGAAGTGATCGCTACTAGGAAAGCTACTTTCCAGGTAAGGAATTGAATCTCGCATGAGTGTAGAGGTTCAAAGGGTGGACCCATCAGGCGTGTGAGGACCAAGTTGAGGTTCCCCATCGGAGCCGGTGGGTGGCTTGGTGGAATGACTCGTTTGAGTCCTTCCAAGAATGCTTTGATGGCAAGCACTCTGAATAGAGAGAGGTGCTGCCTGGTCTGCAGATAGGCTGATATTGCGGTCAAATGGACACGTATAGAGGTGTACGCCAGATTGCATCGGTATAGGTGTAATAGGTAACAAATAATGTTTTGGATGGATGCGTCTAGCGGGTTAATGTCATTATTATTGCAATAAATGACGAACCTCTTCCATTTTGCTGCATAGCAAGCTCTGGTAGTGGGTCTCCTGGCCTCCTTAATGATGTCCATACAGTCAGGTGGCAGGTTTAGGTAGCCAAACTCTAGGACTTCAGGAGCCAGATTGCCAGGTTCAGCTGTTGTGGATCTGGGTGCTGAATCTCTCCATGGTTCTGCGTCAAATGCTCGGGTTTGACCCGCAGCCTTTGATGGGGCACCACGGAAAGTTCGAGAAAGGTGGTGTACCACGGCTGGCGTGCCCACGTTGGAGCAACCAGGACGAGCGTCAGTGAGTGTTGACGCAGTTTGCGTGCCACCAGCGGTATCAGTGGTGCTGGGGGAAAAGCGTACGCAAATCTGCCGGACCAGTTCAACCATATCGCATTGCCCTGCGACTGCGGATGTGGGAACCTGGCGGCAAAGCTTTGGCATTTTGCGTTTTCGCTTGTCGCGAATAGGTCTATCTCTGGATGACCCCACTGCTGGAAGTACGGTTGGAGTACTGATGGGTGTAACTCCCACTCGTGCATCTGGTGGCTGTGTCTGCTGAGCAGATCCGCCATCTGGTTGTCTTTGCCGGGGAGGTGTTCTGCCATGAGGAACATGTTCCTTTGAATGGCCCACTTCCACATGCTCTGAGCCAGATGAGACAACTGTGAAGAGTGTGTTCCTCCCTGCTTCTGTATGTAGTACATGGCAGTCATGTTGTCCGTCCGGATCAACACGACTTTGTTGCACAAGTGTACTTTGAATGCTTTCATAGCGAGGAAGATTGCCATCAGCTCTAGAAGGTTGATGTGCATCTTCTTTTGTTGTTGTGTCCATAGTCCCTGCACTGTGTAATGGAGTACATGAGCTCCCCATCCCTGGAGAGACACGTCCGCCGTCAGTATTATCTGTGGGACAGGCTCTTGGAATGGTCGGCCCTTGCAAAGGTTTTGTGGATTCCACCAATGCAGAGAGTTGTATGCCCGACCGCTCACCAACACTAGGTCTTTCAACTGTCCTTGAGCCTGATTCCACTGACGTGCTAAGCACTCCTGAAGCGGGCGCATATGTAGTCTCGCGTGGGGGACTATGAAGATGCAGGAGGCCATCATGCCTATCAACAGCATGAACACTCGCGCGGGAAGGGAGTGTTGTGGTTTGAACTTGGAAATCAGCATTTGCATGCTGTTGATTCTCACCAAATTTGGCTGAGCTGTGGCCGCCAGAGTGTCTATAGTCGCACCTAGGTACTGTTGTACGTGTGCGGGCTGTAGATGGGATTTTGGGTAATGCAGTGAGAACCCCAGACTGTGAAGGAGGTGAATGGTGCGGGACATGTGGCTGGCACATTGCTGGGCTGACTTCGCTTGAACGAGCCAGTCGTCCAGGTAAGGGTAGACGTGTATGTGCTGCCTCCGTAGATGTGCCGCCACAGTAGCTAGGCACTTTGTAAACACCCTTGGTGCCGTTGTCACGCCGAAGGGAAGGACTTTGAATTGGTAGTGCTGCCCTTGAACAGTGAACCGGAGGTATTTTTTGTGTGAGGGGTGAATGGGTATGTGGAAATACGCATCCTTGAGGTCCAGTGTGGCTAGAAAGTCTCCCTGCTTGAGCAGCGGGAGGACTTGCTGTAGAGTGAGCATGTGAAAATGCTCGGAAAGAATGTATCTGTTTAGGGGTCGCAGGTCTAATATAGGTCTGAGTGACCCGTCCTTTTTCGGTATTAAAAAGTACAGGGAGTACACCCCCGTACCTTGCTCGTGGACGGGTACGACCTCTATTGCGCCTTTTAGAAGCATACTTTGCACCTCCTGCTGTAAGAGCGTTAAGTGCTCTGAGGACATAGGACGGTTTTTTGGAGGTATTGTGGGTGGAGTGGAGGTTAGTTCTAGACAGTAACCGTATTTGACAATATCTTTGACCCACCTGTCCGTGGTGATGGAGGTCCACGTGGACAGGAACCTTTGTAGCCTTCCCCCGACAGGTGTTATGTGGTCGGGAGGAAGGGAGAGGGCGTCACTGCTTGTTCTTGGGGGAGGACCTGGTGTTGCCGTAGCCGCGTCCTCTGCCCTTTGTACTGGAGCCACGATATCCACCCCGGGTGTTTTTATCGTAGGTGGTTTGTGTATTGCCCTTGTTGTATGTTTGCTGTGACCCCTGTCCTCTACCTGCTCCTCTGTTTCCGGGGCGACGAAAGGAGCCGCTCCGAAAGGACTGAGTCTGGAGAGCCCCCATGGACTTTGCAGTGTCCGTGTCCTTTTTTATTTTCTCTAGGGTGGTGTCAACCCCCGGGCCGAATAAATAGTCGGGGTTGACAGGCTGGTTGAGTATGTTGTTTTGCACCTCAGGTTTGAATCCGGAGATTCGTAACCAGGCATGTCGTCGCAGCATGACGCTAGTGTTTATGGCCCTGGCAGCTGTGTCTGCGGCATCCAGCGCACACTTGATGGATGCGTTTGTGAGGAGCCGTCCCTCCCTGATGAGGATCTCTGCACCTTCTCTGTATTGGTCAGGGAGATGTTGGATTAGTTGCTCTAATGTGTCGTAGTGTGCTCTATCGTAGCGAGCGAGGAGTGCTTGAGTATTGGCAATGCGCCATATGTTGGCTGCCTGGGCGGCAACCCGTTTGCCAGAGGTCTCTAACACCTTGGACTCTTTGTCCGGGGGAGGAGCGTCACCTGTTGTTTGTGAGTGTGCCCTCTTGCGAGCGTTCGCAACGACAATGGAATCCAGAGGTAATTGGCCTCTGATGTAAGTAGGGTCCCCAGGCGCTGATCTGTATTTCTTGTCGATCCTGGGGTATATCACTCTTGCCCTGGTGGGTTCCTTGAAGATGTCCTTTGCTGGTTTGAGGACACCCTTCAACATGGGTAGAGTTTTTATATTCCTTTCTGAGGATGCAAAAGTATCCATAAGAAAGTCGTCCTCGACGGTGTCCGAGTGAAGTTGCACCCCATGATTGGCCGCAGCACGTTCAATTAGAGCGTTGAACGCTGCAGTGTCCTCTGTGGGAGATGTTTTTGCTCCATAGAGTTGCGGGTCTTGTGCATCCATAGGTGCACCTGGATCCAGAGGGTCATCCCAAGTTTGATCAGGGTCCTGTTGGCCGTCAGTGTCCATGTCTCCGGGGTAGGGGACTTGGTCACCCATGTAGTCCACCAACGCATCCGTGTCGGAGTGTGTGGGAGAGAAGGATTGTGGATCCTGGTAGGGTGAGTGGAAAGGTTCGTAAAGAACTGGTTCTGAAGCCACAGGCAGCTTTCTTTTAAGTGGAATCCTGAAGGAGTCCAAAGCCGGCTCCGAAGTTATTTTCCGTTTGTGGATAATCATCCTGCCGGTGTCGGCGTCGATTAGATGCGATGGAGACGTCTCCGCAGAGCGTTCGGCAGGCGTGATCGTGGTATGGGTCACCCAATGTCCTGATTTGGAAGAGTTTCGGGGCCGTGGATGGTGGCAGGCCAAAAGTAATGTTGGCTGGTGTCGAAGAGGCTGCTGGAGCTTTAATTGGTTCGGAGCCCGACGTGTCCTGGAGGACCATTTTCTTTTTGGTGCTTTGCGCAGCAATGGGTCGCGTCTGGAGCGCCCTCGATTCTTTTGCACCGACCGGTTCTGTTGAGGCGGTCGTGGATTTTTTCGGCGCCGGTGGGTCATCGAGTCGAGGGGCGGGAATGGCCGTCGACTTCTTCGATGAGTGTGGCTTTGTTATGTTATGTTGTTATGTTATTTGAATTTATTGAGCGCACAGATACTCAGGAGTGTCCCGGCGCTGACAGCAGAAAAGGCAACCATCCCAGGACATTCATCAAAACAGCAAGGTCTTCAGGGATTTCCTGAACAAGAGAGGATCACGAATGGCTTTGGTGTCGCCGTGGAAGCGGTGTGAGACGCAGCAGGCTGTTTGACCTTTGGGGTCGGAGTCGATTGCGTCGGTGCCGGTAGCCGAGCAGGTTTGGTACCGAAGGCCTTCTTCCTTATGTCGACTCCGACGTCGGCCGCTTCGAGTTCGGCACCGAAGTCTCGTTTGGTGCGCTCGGTGCCGATGTGTTTTGCTGGCGTCGAAGGTGTGGAGGGCCTCGATCCGACCAGCGCCACTCTCGGTTTCGGTTTCAATTGAACCAATACAGCTTTCGGTTTCGAAGAAGGGAAACCAGCCGTTTTGGGCATTAATGGCTGCCGCTGAATGTCCGAGGCCGGGCCCGAGGGCGGGGCCGAAGAACTGCGGGATAGGTCTTGGGTAAGGCCCGAAGGCGATCCCTCGACCGGAGCCATAGACTGTTGCACTGGGCTTTCTTCAGTCTGAACGGGTAGGCCTTGCTCGTCACCGGAGCTACTCTCTTCGGCCCCTAAGGCCTCATTGTAGTCTCCTACCTCGGTGTCGTCTTCATCTCTGCGAAAGAGTGTTTCGTCGACGTCTTCCGATCCGGAGTCATGTTCGGAAACGGGACTGGAGGGTAGGTTCTCCACTTCTTCGACATCTTCGGTCTCGGCGTTGAAGATGTCGGCCGGGGCCGGTGCCGCTTGCTGCGCCTCGAGTCTCGCCGCTCGTCGATTCCGTAGAGTCTTCTTGGATCGAAATCTGGCACAGGCCATGCATGTAGATTCGTCGTGATCCGGTGAAAGGCATTTGTTGCACACCGGATGGACGTCGACGTGGGGATATTTCGCATTGCATACCGGACACCTCTTGAATGGTGTCCTCGATTCCATCGTTGATGTCGAATCGACGGTCTGGTAAGATGCGAAAGTTTGTTCTGTAAGTTAGTAAACTAACAAAGATACTATCGATACCGATCGAGAACAGTACCGACGCGAACTAAAGGCCTTTTGGCCTGAAAAAAGATTTTCCTAACTTGAGTCAAGATAGCACATCCGAACCCAATGGCGGAAAAAAACAATCTGAGGATGGAGAGGATGCCCATGCGCACTGTAGTCCAGGGGAGGAGCCACCTATCCCAGGATACTTCGAAGACTCTTCCAGGACAACAACGTGCAAACATCCGGACCCAACACTAGGCGGCGATCTATGCACAGATATGAATTCAGCAGCCCACATACCTCGAACATAAAAAGAGATATAACTACTGCTCATGCACAACCTGCAGCCCAGTGTGAGTTGGAGCATGAGTTTAAGTATAGGGCTGAGCCATATTGTAGGGTGTGGCAGTGCTTGAGGCACGAGGCAGAGTGTTGCCATATTGTGTTGCATAGGTATGCTTCGTATTAGAGGCGAGATCATGATTTGTGTGTGGTGCAACATGTTAATTTATGAGTGCTTTGGTGTGAAGGTGGATGGTACAAATAAATAAAAAGAAATACAACTAATTATCAAGTGCAACCTGCAGCCCAGAGCGAGTTGGAGAATGAGTTTAAGTATAGGGCTGAGCCATACTGTAGGGTGTGGCTGTGCTTGAGGAACATGGAGCATGAGGCAGAGTGTTACCACGAGTTGGAGCGTGGGGGGTGCATGATGCATTAAGGTACATGAGGAAGAGCACTGGCAATGGGGAGTGGGGAACCAGAGCATGGGGCGTGAAATAAAAGTTGAAGTGTGAAAAAGAGGAGGTGAGTGAGGCGGAATGTGGGGCATGAGGTGGAGTGTTTGGTGGAGCAAGGGGCTTGAGGTGACCAATAAGGCCTAGCGTAAACATTTTATTTTGCATAGAGCAAGATGTGGAGTTTGGGCATGAGGATGATTGAGAATTGTAGAAGACCACAGGTGGCAAGGTAAAGGGGGTGAAGACTGTATAATGTGGAGAAAGAATGAGGAAGGATGGGGCGCTGAGGGAGCATAGCGAAACTGAGGAGTTGGTGAAAAGAAGAGGTCATTAGGAGGGTAGTGTGTCAGATGGGGGTACAACCCTGGATGCAGAAAAAAAGAGTGACCTGAGAATGGTGGGGGAGATAGAAAAGGATGAGAGACAGCCCAATCTGGCTATTGGGAGAGTGACTTATGGTGGAACGTACTGTGATAGAAGATTGTGATGAGAGTAGGGGGTGTGCATAGTCACGCATCTGGCATGACAGAAAGGGGTGTAGTCTGTAACAATAATATTGTCGCCATGGGAGAGTGTAGAATATGGTTGTTGATCATGTGTTGCGGGGTATGAAGAGAAAGGACGGGTGGCCGCTGTGTCAAAGTGTGGAAGGAAAGCCTTGAGGGAGACATGGAACAAGAGTAAAATATATGGAGAGCAAAAGAGAGGGGAGAATAGACAAGAAAGAAGAGTATGAGGAGGGAGGAGAATTCAGAGAGGCATGAAAGTGACATGGGAGAAATCTAGAGAGATTAAATGTGTATTATAAATGAAAGGGGAAGGAAAAGACAGTAACATGGGTGAAGGAAGGGGGGACATGTGGGAGAAGGAGGTCAGTTTGTAAAGGGAGCAGAGAAAAATAGAAAGGAAAAGATGAGATGAGGAAGAGGTAAAAAATGATAGAAGGCGAAAGGTGCAAGAAGAGAAGATTAAAATAAGGAGATGAAATGGAGGGGTAAGCAAGGTGACGTGGGAGAGATGTACCAGGATTAAAATGGTATTACAAATGAAAGGTGAAGGAAAAGACAGCAACATAGGTGAAGGAAAGGGGAACATGTGGGAGAAGGGGTCAGTGTGTAAAAAGAGCAGAGAAAGATGGAGATCTAGATAGGAAAAGGTGAGAGGAGAAAGTAGTGGGCCTCTTCAGTCGGATTCTGCATGTCCTCAGTAGCAGAGTGAGCACGGGATCCCACATCTGTGATAACCCATCACACACAGGAAGTTGCAATGAAGAATACAAAAAAGTGATAGAGGGAGTGCTTGACTTAACCTAAGCCGCAGGTAATTACTCAGGGCTGTACTCCAGTTCATCGTTTTTTTGCACACCATGCTACCTCAGACTAAACCCAGTCACATGCAAATCTACCTTGGTCCTGCTCCAATGGGAACAGTTTGGCCCAAACTCCAAAATTTCCGTAAGCAGCTTATTTACATGCCAGACACCTCAATTATGGTAAAAAGAGGTATTACCTTCAATCTTTCTATCCACTCGCTGTAGGAATCTACCAGCCATGGACGTTCTGTAGAACAAAAGAAATCAGAACATTATCAACTTGGATGAATACAGGAATCCTCTTACAGTAATACCACACAAGAAACCATTTAAAACTAGAAAAATGCTTACGGTCTTTAAGTTATTGCACTGTTATATTATTATGAATTTATTTACGGCTCAAATAGACTGACTTTCCAAAGAGGTGTTGTAGTGATGCCTGCCAAAGAATTAGACCCCAAAGCAAATTTCATGGGATCCATGGACTTTTGCAATTGTTTTTGGCACAGATGAACTGGGAAAACAGACACGGGTTTCACTGTCCCACTTTTGGCTACTTCACTGGAAGAAGCTTGTCTGGAGACTAAATCACACCTGCCAGGGACCCTAATAAAGTCAGCTTCAGCACAATTGTTCACAAGGAACACATTTAGATAAAAAATATATATTTTCCGCAAGTTCCTACTATCTTGCAGCAATTTAAGCGAAGTTCACGATTGATACAGTCAATATGTTCAAAAACGTATAAGTTTCTTTTAAGTTCCATTTTGGTTTATGACTTCAGAATTATATTCCAATCTAATCTAGAGTATAATTCTTACCTGGTGAGTTGGGAACTGGTCCATTACTCTTTTCCAATTATTTTTTAGAAGATCATGGTAATTAATTTTGTTCACCATTGTTTCAGTTTATCATCCAATACCAACCGAGGGCAGTCTGTTCCTTGGAAGGTTACCAAAGGCTGCACCCATTGTTGATGCTTTGATGTTGGATGACTGAAATAGTATTGCGCTCTGCCATACATTGAAGTGCCTTGGGTAAGCTCATGTCCTCTTTATGAATTAACAGCCCACACCAATTATTTGCAACAACATTAATCCCCTATCACATTTACAGGCCCCAGAAGAATAACACTAGAACACACTTTAGGACTCTATGATTAATTCTGAAACCTTAAAGTACATCCTTTTAACTCAAATAACCAACCTGATGTTTTAAAAATCGTCACTTTAGCTTTATTCATTTGTTGGTTATGGTCACTTCACTGGGGTCACATAAGTCACAATTTTCTCTTAATAAATATGTACATAGTGTTAATATACTGTAGAAATGTATTATGTATAGTTTTTTATTACCATAAGTTGTAGTTGCAAATAAAAAGCACTCGCTTCGGCTGAGGTGAGTGTTGAATATAAATTTCTGTTGGGCTGTTTTCTCCCCAGTCATATGTTTCTCTCTGAAGTCATAAACCAAATGGAACTTAAAAGAAACTTATACGTTTTTGAACAAATTGCCTATCAATTGTGAACTTCGCTTAAATCGCTGCAAGATAGTAGGAACTTGCAGAAAATATATTTTTTTTATCTAAACGAGTTCTTTGTGAACAATTGTGCCGAAACCAACTAGCTATACCCGGTTCGCAGGGACGTATGCGGAGCTCTTGTTTTTTGATGAAGGGACCCTAAGAAGGCACCTCCACTACTTCTGTTCAGAGAAATCAGCAAACAACAATGGTGTATGTACAAATGTTTATTCTACACTAGTATACTGTTCAGAAAATTGCAAACCATTATTGCAATAAGTATCAGAGCATAGCAAAGGAAAATAAGAAACAGAATGCAATGGATATACCCGTCATATAAATAACCGAAACCTACACTGTCTGCCTTTCAGAGGAAAAGTAGTCAAGCCACATATCCCTTAAATGTCTGCAATGTGCAGAACTCTCATTCTGTCTTCAGTCCAAGTCCATGAATATACCGCTGTTTCATCATTCCTACCAGCAAAATATGGGAGACTTACACAGTGAGTGAGAAAAATGTTAACATAGTCCTCATTTCCCTGGTTGCTTATCAGAACTGGTCATGAGAATCACACTGGTGTAAAATAACGCTAATACATGGGCAATTTGTTTCCACAATGCAGCATATTTGTATTACTCGAATGAACAAATTACTTACCTTCAGTAAAGCTCTTTCTGCTGGATGATAGAACAGCAGAGTCCTTACCTTATGAGTTTCCCCCAAGTGCCAGACTGGATTCGGAAGACTCAAAAGCAGTGCTTCTGTGCACCAGTAGGTGGTGACATAAGACTAGTGATGAGCAGAGCCACATATAAACACCACCCATGCAAGCTGATCTCAGTTTGTTTCACAAACTCTTTTGCACTCTCTGATGTGGACCTTTTAGATGAACCTAGATGGGATCATTTTAGATAGAGGAGCCAATACCACAAAAACAGGTGGAGGGGTGAATGAGGGGAGCTGGGGGTGGGGGAAGGATCCTGCCTGTAGCTAGACTCGAGTATCCACCAAAAAGAGCGTTACCAAAGGTAACTGATGGGTACTTCAAACTACAGAAATGTCATCTCAGGAATAGATATCAATGAAGAACCTCCCTAGGTGGTGGATCTGTGGAATTGCTCAGACTAAAAAGTCCCGCAAGACCGAGAGGGCAAATTGCATATCTAGACGGACTGGACTATCAAAGCAGCAGTTCTTTGTGAATGTATGAACAGATTCCCATGTAGCTGTCTGACATATCAAGGGTAGACAATCCACAAGCTAAATCAGATTTGGCAGCTGTGGCTCTGGTGGAGTGAGCTCTTAGACCTTCTGAAGGTTGCTTATTAACAAATGCATAGCAAATCTTAATGCAGAAGGCTATCCATCGCGAAATGGTCTTTTTATGTACCACCTAGCCCTTCATTACGGTATAGAACACCGCAAAGAGCTGATCATCCATCTGATGTTCTTGGATACGATTGGGATCCAAACAAATGCTTTAGTTCGGTTAAGAGGGATGAGGCGGAGCAAAGAAGGTCAGAAGCATGATGGCTCGTTTAACATGGAAAGGTATCAATCAACACTTTGGGTAGAAACGCAGCCTGAGTCCAGCACCAGTTTTTCCAGGAAAAAGGACAAAGTAAACACAACCAACAGTTTTGCATGAAATGGGTTTAAACTATCAGGTACCACACGGTGTCGCAAACTTGTCCCAGTGGCCAGCATAATCGATTTTGTGGAAGGGAACCTGGCCGCTAGGATGACATCAACCTTGGGAGGAACATCCAAAGAACTCACTTGCTGCCACTCAGTCTTCACACATGGAGGTGCAGATTACGCAGACTCTAATGCAAGACTCTTCCCTGCTACTGCAACCAGAGATACTACCACAGAGGGAGCCTGATCAGAGGACAGATGCTCAGGCCAAGAGGTTCAGGGTAACACACCCTGTTGGCCCAATCCAGTCCTCATCTAATTTTCTGTCACACATCACAATATGGCTCACGAATTCTTTTTTTATTTCCTTCTCCCGATTGGTGCCCGGCTGGGCCCCATGTGAGTACCTTTCTCAGAATACACTTCCTTGTGGGGTGCACATTACACACTGACAGTTGATCTATATTAATTCAGGTACAACCTTGAGTCAATTGACTACTGTCTGACCGTCTAGGCTTTTCTCCAATTTTTCCCACTTATTTATCCTTTGATTATTATATTATTTTTTCAGGTGTCCCTCATTTTTAGGTCCTGAAGAGACCCCTTATTGATGGTGGGGTCGAAACACGGTCAACATTTCTAAAACAAACCTTGCCTCAGCCCCTACTATTGTACTAGAAGCTTGTTATTAACTACTGAATATTTATGCTATGGTCGTTTTTGTATTTTTTAAACCTATTTTATGTCACAAACTGTCACCTTTAATATGTAGGCTTTATGTTCACTTGGGACACCACACACCTTTCTTGATTAATTTGATTACGTATTTACATAAACAGTGTAAATTCGTGATTGTCTTGTTGCGAATATATTTTTTTCTCAATCTGACATCTCTCAACACATAAAACATTGCCATTGTGCTAACTAGTACCATATATATTACATACAATGTCCAGAGGAACCACTGCTCCTTGTTATATAATAGATACACTGGTTCCATGTGAGTAGGGTGGCCCTTGTTTTCCTGTACCCGACAAAGGTAACTTCAGCACAGTCCTTCCTGATCTTCTTCAGAACTTGGGGAAGGAGAGGTAGTGGCAGGAAGGCATAGAGGAGTACCGTGCCCCACTCAATGTGGAAAACATCGTGAGGGAGAGCTTTCTGGGAAGCTGCAGCATGCAAAACTGCTGACTGCACATTCTCAGCGGTGGCGAACAGATCTAGCCCAGGATTTCCC
The DNA here is from genome assembly GCF_964204655.1 of Triturus cristatus. NCBI lineage: Eukaryota > Metazoa > Chordata > Amphibia > Caudata > Salamandridae > Triturus > Triturus cristatus. The sequence goes on along the minus strand of NC_140580.1, from coordinate 872,651,740 downwards.
CACTGTTAGACAATGTCATGCCCCACTTATGGGTGCAAATCCCATTTATGATCCACTAGTAGTTGCCGGCCAAGTTTTCTGGCATTTGCCTGGTGATGTGCCAGTAGAGAAGTCCCCTGATGATCCAGTTAGTTCCACAGGCACAGAGCAAAGTGAAATTGCTTGTGGCCCACTATGAACTGCAGGCATTGCCTGTGGGCCATCAGCACAGGGATGTGAAATATGATGGTCCAACAGCACTATCCAGTCTCTGAAATCGAGGGCAAGTACAACCTGGCCCAGAGTGAGCAACTTCAATTTCTGTTTGAGCAGAAATGTGTTGAGAGGGCAAAGGTCCTGGATAGGTCAGAGGCCTACATCCTGCATGGCCACAAGGAAGTAGTGGGACTAACACTCAATCCTCACTTACGAGACCAGTACCCTCTCTATGGCTCTGTTGGCCTAATGAGCCTGACAGGTGGTCATCTGACTGGCTTTATGCTGTAGGCGGCAGATGTGGAGATCGAAATGCAATGGGAGGGCGTTGACCCGCTGGACAATTGGCAGGACCCATAAGTTGGATGTAATGTTGGGCCACTCCTCCAGAAGTCGATGATCCAGACACCCACCGGATGGATGCATGGCACTTAGAGTTTGTTGTGGGATTACCAGCCTGCGGCAGAGAGACTCACAGAACGTGCTGTGGCTCCGCTTTCTTTACAATTTTCCACGGCGGAGTCTGCCCGTTTACCAAAAAGGCAGGTGTCGACAAAAGCCATGTCCACTAAGGAGGCCTGTGAACCTTATCCTTGCATTGTGCCATAGCATCAGGCTAGTTTCCATAGACCTGTCAAGACAATCTGTGGTATCCAGACTGAGCAAATGAAGAATTTGGTGGTACCCCAACCATTTTGAATCGTTTGGGCTACTGAAGGCCGTAGGTCGTTGGAGACCACAGGTTAGCTCTCACCCACCATGTCCCAAAGTGTGTGGGTCTAATGCCCTAAGTAGGCATTTCGCATTGACTGATCTCTGGGCAAGACTGTCAGCGAAGAACATAGGCTTGCCAAATGTGTCAATTCATTTCAACTCCCCATCAAAAAGATTGGTTGGAAAAGAATTACAGTTTACTTGCTGGTGGACGACTGTAGCACCAAGCTCTCAAATATCAAGTGCTAGGTCAAGAAATCTGGTTCACCTGGAGCAGGTCTATGGCAACAGACGACTTATCAGTTGACTGAGTGGCCTCAGCCCAAGTGCCCAACAACGTGTCAGTCAGAGGCTCATTAAAAGGTAAAAGGGATCTATCTGTGCCTGGCCAGGCTGTATGACCAGAGGTGGGTTCAATGAGTCCAGATGCCGCCAAGAGCAGTAGACTGATTAGAGGGCCCTGCTTAACCTTTGAGCTTGTAGGTATGCCAAAAGGAGCAGGAAGCATGCCGAAGATGCACGGCATAGGCCCATGAAAGGCTTTGACTTGCTGTGAGGTCGCTGATGGGCCCAGCATCTCGAAATGCATCAGGACTAGAGATTAAATCGGCTCCTCTGTGGAAAATTGAGCAAGATAGAAAGCCACAGTGACACCTGTGCGCCTTCTTCCAAGAGTGGCAGAAAGGTCAGAGTATCACTTGGACTGCTTGAGTTTACCACCCAGAAGACTTCGAATGTGAGAAAGACTGGCCTACGGAACAACTTTGGGAGCGAACGCAGGTCCTGGTGTGAGTCTGCACCCTCGACTTGAAGCGGGACCTGCTCGAAGCATCCCCGTGCTTCCCTGTGTAGAGCTTCACCATGTGATCTCGGATGGCTTTCTGGTGCAGTCGTTGCAGGCCTTATGTAGAGTTATGTGGCACACCCAAACACAAAATGGCCACCTCATAGGGAAGTCACAGGCATCTGTTTGTGACAGTCCCTACAAGGTTTAAACCATGTAGTCTTAGAAGATGAAATCCCATACACACTGGAAAAGATTTGGGGGAAAAAACTTCATGAGCGGAGAAAAAAGGAGCTGCACACCGGATGGATTAGTTACTTACCTGTAATCCTAGTTCTCTTCCAGGGGTATCCTCATCAAAGTCATAAGCGTTAGAATATTCCCACCCATGTGCGGGATCCCGGAAACAGTATATTATATGTGCCCCACATATATATATCCATACATATACACCTATATGTATACACAAGCAATTGCAGCCCATAACACCCTAGAGCTGAACCATGCTGTAAGGAATTTCCACTATACATAAGAAAATAGCATTATAAACATGAGAAACAACATTATAACTTGTTTGGAAACTGTTTTAATGCTTAGAAAACAGCAGAAATTCTTAGAAAACACTGAAAGCATAGGAAGCTCCCAGGCTGCATTGCAAATACCCAGTCTAAAAAGACTGAAAAGCTAACTAATAGCTGCATAGCAAAAAACTGACACCGTGCCTTTAAGGCACACCTGACCCCCACCTTCCCATCATGCCTCAGGGGTGGCAGTTAGGTCAGTTGTTCTTTGCGGAGACTGAAAAGTCATGGCACAAAGAAATAATAACCTCTGAAAACTATCACACCTTTGCCCGGGGAGGCGGGAGGGTTGCTTATGACTTTGATGAGGATACCCCTGGAAGAGAACTAGGATTACAGGTAAGTAACTAATCCTTCTCTTCCAGGGGATCCTCATCAATAGTCATAAGCATTAGAATAGAATAGCGAGCCTCACCTCATCCCCCTGCGGGCAAAGGAAAGAAAAAACAGAGAAGGAACAGTATGCTTAGATAGACCCCGCTACCCAAACAGGTTCCTCAAGGAGGCTTGGCCTACTTGGGCATCCGCCCTGGAATCGGATTCGAGGCAGTAGTGCCTGGTAAAGGTGTGAACCGATTTCCAAGTGGCCGCCTTGCAGATCTCTGCCATTGGAACGTCATGCAAGAAAGCTACTGTGGCCGCTTTCCCCTAGTAGAATGAGCCTTAGGGGCCAAAGGTAAGGGCCTTTTCGCCAGCTGGTAGGCTAGGGTAATGCAGGAAACAATCCATCTGGAAATGGATCGCTTAGCTGCTGGGAAGCCTGTTCTCATGGCGCCATAGTTGACAAACAGTTGATCCGTCTTCCTAATGCCTCTGGTACTTGCCAGGTAGAATTTAAGTACCCTCTTGAGGTCTAAGGAGTGGAGCGACCGCTAAGCCGGGGTCGCTGGATTCGGGAAGAAGGATGGCAGAGAAATGGACTGATTAATATGAAAATCAGACACTACCTTAGGGAGAAAAGATGGATGTGCCCTTAAGACCACTTTGTGCTGGTGAAAAACTGTGTACGGCTCTTTAGTACAGAGAGCCTGGATTTCGCTTACTCTGCGTGCCGATGTAATGGCTACCAGAAAAGCGGCCTTCCACGACAGATGCTGTAAGGAAGCTCTGTGGATCGGCTCAAAAGGTGGGCCCATCAACTTGTACAACACTAAGTTCAACTCCCACGGAGGAGAAGGGTTTCGAACAGGGGGGTAAACTTTCTTCAACCCCTGCAAGAAGTCCTTGACCACCTGCATCTGGAAAAAAGAAGGTTGACTGGGAGACCTCCTGTAAGCTGTAATGGCAGACAAATGGACCCTGATGGATGCATACTTCAAGCCTGATCTAGCTAAGTGAAGGAGGTACGGAAGGATGACGTCCTCCTGCCCCTTTGTAGGATCAAGGTGATTCTCCCTACACCAAATGAAGAACCTCTTCCACTTAAACGCATAAGACGCTCTCGTGGAGGGTCGCTTCGCTTCTTTGAGAATATGCATGCAGTCAGGTGGTAGACCTAAATGTCCGTACTGCAGGACCTCAGGAGCCATGCTGTTAAGTTCAGTGAGGGAAGGTTGGGATGTAGAATCCTCCCGCCCATATTGGACAGCAGGTCCGGCCTGCAAGGCAGTCGCCTGTGAGGTCGCACTGAGAGATGGAGAAGGTCCGGGTACCACCACTGTTGCGGCCAGTCCGGAGCTATGAGGATCATCTTCATGTCGGATCTGAGCAGCTTGGATACCACCTTCGGAATCAGAGGCAGGGGCGGAAAGGCGTAGGCAAATGTCCCTGACCAGTCCATCAAAAGAGCATTCCCCCTGGTCCCTGGACGGTGGAATCTGGACGCGAAGGCGTGGCATTTTGAATTTTCATCGTCTGCAAACAGATCGATTTCTGGACGACCCCAACAACGGAAAAGTTCTGCCACCACGTCGTCGTGCAGCACCCAGTTGGGCTGATCTTCGAAGTGCCTGCTGAGTGCGTCTGCCTTGATATTCAACTCCCCCGGAAGGTGCACTGCCACCACCGAGAGGTTCCGGTCGAGCAGCCAGGGCCAGATCGCCTGTGCCTCCAGGGAGAGGGGGCGTGACCGAGTCCCGCCCTGTTTGTTCAGGTAAAACATGGTCGTGGTGTTGTCGGTCTGCACCAGGACTGAGTTGGCCTTGATTGCTGGGAGGAACGCCTTCAGAGCAAGGTGGACTGCCCGAAGTTCTAGCATATTTATGTGGTAGCCCTGTTCTTTTGCAGACCACCGACCTTGTATTTGGAGGCACCCCATGTGGGCCCCCCAACCTTGCAGCGATGCATCTGTCACCACCTATTGCACCGGGAGTGGGTGGTGAAATGGGACTCCCACCAACAGATTGTCCTGACGAGTCCACCATGCAAGTGAAGATTTCGCCACCTGGGAGAGAGAGATCCGATCTCCCCAACGGCCTGTGGACTGATCCCATTGGTCCTCCAGAGCTTGCTGCAGAGGTCTCATTCGCAGTCTGGCGTTGGGAATGAGAAAAATGCAGGACGCCATGGATCCCAGCAGAGATGCTACCTGCCGGGCTGACGGCCTGTGCATCTGCTGCGTAAGCCTGCATTTCCTCTTCATTGACAGTCTCTCCCCCGAAGGATACGCTTTTCCCACGCTTGTGTCCAGAACGGAGCCAAGGTAGTGGATGGACTGAGTGGGCTGCTGCACGGACTTTGCCATGTTGACGTGAAGGCCGAGAGCGTGCAACTGTCTCAGACAGATCTGGAAGTCTTTCTTCACCTGCTGCTGGGATGGAGCCTTCGGCAACCAGTCGTCTAAGTAAGGGTAGACGAAGAGACCCTGCTTGTGTAGGCAGGCCGCCACCACTGCCATACATTTGGTGAAGACTCGCGGAGCCGACTTGAGTCCGAATGGAAGGACTTTGTACTGATAATGCTTGCTTCCAACCACAAACCGCAGGTACCTGCGGTGATGTTTCGCGATTGCAATGTGAAAGTACGCATCTTGGAGGTCCACCGAACACATCCAATCCCCGACTTGCAGATGTGGACATATTTGGTGAAGCGCCAACATACGGAACTTCTCCTTGACGATGACTTTGTTTAGGAGACGAAGGTCCAGAATCGGCCGAAACTTGTGCTCTTGATCTTTTTTGGGCACAAGGAAGTACCGGGAGTACACTCCTTTTCCGACCTGCGAAGGAGGAACTCTTTCTATGGCCTGTTTTTGCAGAAGGGCCCTCACCTCCTTTTGGAGCAGTTTTAAGTGGTGAGGACGGGACCTTTTTGGCGGGATGTCTTTCGGATGCGCTCGAAAACGTAGCGCATATCCATTTCGCAGTATATTCAGCACCCAGCGATCTTCTGTGATGCTGTCCCACTCTGCTAGATGTCGTGATGCACTTCCTCCCACTGGAGTGGGCAACGGTCGTAGAGGAAGCCACAGCTCATGACTTTCCTCCTCTTGTGGTAGTGGAGGACTGCTGCTGGTGTCCACCTCTGCCCCTGCCGGACTTTCCGCCTCGAAACTGCGATTTACCTTGGGGTTTACTCTGAGACCGCTGAGGGGTTTGAACCCTCTGTTGAGGCCCCTTGCGTTGGGTGGGTCGAAAACGGCGCTTGAATTCCTTTTTCTTCTCCAAGCCCACAGCTTTGAGGGTGTCTAGCTCAGTCTTCATGCGCCCCATCTCCTCATCCGTGTGAGTGCCGAAGAGGGAGTTGCCAGAGAACGGGAGGTTTAAAATCCGTTGCTGTGCGTCTGGCTTGAGCCCTGTCAGCCGCAACCAGGACGACCTCCTGGCGCACACGCCGTGTGTGTAAGAGTGGGCTGAGAGTAGCGCACCATCCGCCGCTGTGCTAATCGACTGATTAGCCACCAGAGCCCCTTCCGTAACAATCTCCTCAAAGTCCTTTTGGTCCTCTTTGGGGAGCTTGGACTTGAATCGCTCCATCGAGTCCCAGAGAGCCCTATCGTATCTGCCCAAAAGCGCAGCCGCGCTGGAGATTTTGAGGGACGCCGTCGCGGAACAGCAGGCCCTGCTTCCCCAGGAGTCCTGGGTTCTGCTCTCCTTATCTGGAGGAACGGAAGAGGAGGCCGACGCCGTCTGACCCTTTCTTGCAGCCGCCACTATTACGGAGTCCGCAGGCGGATTTATCTTCACAAAGACGGGGTCAGAGGTAGCTGGCTTGTATTTTTTGAGGATACGAGCCGGAACCGCTTTGACGGTCGCCGGGGTGAGGAAGGTGTCCATGACTGGTTCCATGATTCCTGGGACCAAGGGCAGCAGTGGACGAGAGGCAGACTTCTGGTGAAGTGTTTCAAAAATCACCGACGTGGTGACTTGGGGGACTGACATCTCAATCCCCAGCTTCTGCGCTCCCCGCTGCAACACCTCCTGGTAGGTGTTGATGTCGTCTATGGGCGAGACCCTGGACACTGGGCTGCCCGATAGCGTGGGTGAATAGTCCCTGATGGAGGACCTGGTGGACGAGGAAGAGGACGATGATGGAGTCCTCCGCTCCCGGCGATGATCACGAGCCCGTGATCCAGATGAACGCCCCTCCCGTCTGGGGGAGCGCGATCTGCGTCGCCTGCTGTCCGGGGACTTCTGACGTGCTGGCCTGGGGGGGACTAGCTCTGTCCACAGCCGCCACCAGCCGTTGCAGCGGAGAGTCATGCACTTGACTGACGTATTCCCGCAGCCTCCTTGTAGCCCCTGAGTCCTGCCAATGATGTGCTGGCAGCAGCCATCTGGGCGACAGAGAGATGGCCCCTTGAGTCTGAGGAGAAGACCTACAGGGTTGGCCGGCAGGCTCTCGTGGAATTGCCGGTCGTGGAGATGCCCCTGAGTGAGAGGAGGAATGGCGAGACGCCGACTGTCACGAGGACCACCGACCTGTCCGAGGCCTGTCTCGACGTCGAGCGTGGTCTTGACGTCGATCCGTGGCGTCGCCTTCTCTCTCGCCGGGACTCTTCTCTCGACGTCGAACGACGCCTCGATGTGGACCGGCGGCCATGTTCAGTGGGCGAAGAACGCCGCCTCGACGTCGAACGGCGATGTGAAGCCGATGACGGAGGCCCTCTCTCCCTCGACGCCGAACGCCGTGGGGACGTCGGCGGAGATGCTGCCACTCTCGACGTAGACGCCCTCGACGCCGAACGCCGTCTGGATGACGACGGCGGAGGATCCTGCTGTCTCGACGTCGAACGCTGCTGGAGCCTCGACGACGGAGGGGATCGTGCCCTCGACGACGGAGGGGTGACACTCCTCAACGCCGGTCGTCGCCTGGTTGACGACGGCGGAGGGTCCATGCTCCTCGACGCCGATCGTCGTCGAGATGACGACGGCGGAGGTTCCCTGCTCCTCGACGCCGATCGCCGCTGGGCTGGCGATGGCAGAGGTTCTCTGCTCCTCGACGCCGATCGTCGCCTGGTTGACGACGGCGGAGGTTCCCTGCTCCTCGACGCCGAGCGTCGCCGGGTTGACGACGGCGGAGGGGTGGTGTCTCTCGACGCCGATCGTCGCCGGGTTGACGACGGCGGAGAGGCTCTAGATCTCGACGCCGATCGTCGCCGAGTTGACGATGGCGGTCTGAACTTCGACGTAGACGACGTACCTGCTCTCGACGGCGAGCCCGCTGTCGAAAGTCTCTTCTTGGAAACACGACCTACCGGAACATCTTTCCTCAGCGCCGAGCCCGACGCTGAGGCGGAAGGACGAGAGGACTTGCTCCTAGATAAATCTCTAGGCCTCTTGGAGCCCTTCCTCACCGGAGATCGGCCTCTTGATGGTTGTGCCAGGCCATAAATGCGAATTCGCTCTCTGTCCTTCAAAGTTCTCTCGGACAGGCTCTGGCAGTGAGTACATGTCTTGGAATCATGATCCTCCGGTAGACACAGGATACAGACCCTATGAGAGTCAGTCCTGGCCTCCTTCTTGCCACAAGCAGGGCAAGGATCGAAAAGAGAAGGCATTTCAAGTTGGAAAAAATGCCCAAAACTGCCTAAAAATGACAGCCTCTTACTGACTTAGATGTAAAACGTCGAAGTAAGGGAAAAAACAGTTGAAAAATAGACAATATTTTCTGACAAACTCAGAAAAAAGTGGAGCTCTGTTGCCAGGATCCTTCCAGAAGGAGCCGGAAAGAACAACTGACCTAACTGCCACCCCTGAGGCATGATGGGAAGGTGGGGGTCAGGTGTGCCTTAAAGGCACGGTGTCAGTTTTTTGCTATGCAGCTATTAGTTAGCTTTTCAGTCTTTTTAGACTGGGTATTTGCAATGCAGCCTGGGAGCTTCCTATGCTTTCAGTGTTTTCTAAGAATTTCTGCTGTTTTCTAAGCATTAAAACAGTTTCCAAACAAGTTATAATGTTGTTTCTCATGTTTATAATGCTATTTTCTTATGTATAGTGGAAATTCCTAACAGTATGGTTCAGCTCTAGGGTGTTATGGGCTGCAATTGCTTGTGTATACATATAGGTGTATATGTATGGATATATATATGTGGGGCACATATAATATACTGTTTCCGGGATCCCACACATGGGCGGGAATATTCCAATGCTTATGACTATTGATGAGGATCCCCTGGAAGAGAACTACATATGACAGCACGGAAAGAAAGGAACTGACAACAGCGAATATGTATGGTGCTTATACGTGGCGCAGTTCGTCCCTTCTGGATGCAACTGAGTCTCGACAGTCACATAGCGGAAAATTTAAAAGCAGAGCTCTTGTGTGCCAGTAGGTGTACTGGCACACCAGAGCATTGCTTTTACATTTTCCGGTTCCACTTTGGTAACTGGGGAAATTCATATGACTAGGAATCTGTGGTTACAAGTATCTACCCGAAAAATGTATTTGTAACTAGAGGCATCTATATGATTTCCCCAAGCACAGACATATCACAAGTCTGCAAACTTTTATAATAAATAAATAACACAATTGAGGTTATTCTTGTCTAAGAGGCAAATGTCAGATATAAATCTGCAACAGTAAGCCCTTTGTAGTACCAGAATATACTGGTAGGAACTCTCCAGTGGCACATTCCAATAGAGTGCTCGTGTTAACATGGACAGCTCCACATGAATTAGGAAAACATTCCTGGAACAGAATTTGCACCTGAGGGAGGCACCCTAAATAGGAGCAAAATTGAGGTCTCCCACAGACTGACCACTGAGCAGTTAAGAGGGCTTCCATTGGAAGGGTTCTAGGAGGGTCCCAAAAGCAGTGGGAGTTCCTACCAGGGTTGAGGGGGTGTTCAGTCACTGAATGCATCCCACTGTAAATGGAGGATGGTGCCAAGTCTAAGTTTGGGTGTGGCGGCCCACCATTGCAGCTGAGGTTGGTACAAAATGGTTACCTAACAGAAAGAGTAGTTTTGTAGCCTGAAGAATTTTCTAGATTCATATGCCGTGCATCTATTGAGCCATCTAGCGGTTGGGTTCGCAATCGTGTTTTTTTCCTCTTTGTTGTGCATGTGGGGTTGTTTACACGACAACCTTATCAATTTAAAGATATGGTTCCTCGATCGGGAGTCCTTGAAGCTCACCGACTGCGAAGTGAAGTGATTGCTACTAGGAATGCTGTCTTTAGGGTTAAAAACTTCAGCTCAGTTTTGTGCATTTGCAAAAAGAACAGTTGATGGATGGAATGCTGAACAATGTTGAACATTCACCCCCTGGACAGAGACTTGGGCCTAAACCCATAGTTGTTTTTGCCCACCACGCCATTTCAGTTTAGAGCAATATGAAAATCAATCTTGACCCTGCTCCCCATGGAAACATCCCTCATCAGCCAGGCTAGCTTGAATCCAATGGCATAGTGAGCACAGGGCTCACGTCTTGTCATACCAATCCCACTTAGGGCATCTATAGCAATACAAAAAGATGATGGGCGAAATGCTCAACATTGCAAACATTCACCCTAGTACAAAGATATGGGCCTAAATCTATTTTTGTTTTACTCACCATGCCATTCCAGTCTGGACACAGCCATATGCAAATTAGTCTTCACCGTGCTCCCCATGGGAACAACCCAGCCCAAACTGCCAGGTCCGGTCCTCCCTGGACCGGAAACAAGCATCCTGGGACCGGTTTCGGGGCATCACCCCTCATCAGCCAGGGTAACATGAATCCAACGGCATAGTGAACATGGAAGCCACGTCTGGGCATATCCTTCCCACTTAGGGTGACCATCGCAACACTAAAAGAAGATGGACCGAAAGCTTAACATTGTCAAACATTCACCCCTATCAATCCATCAATCAGACATTTGTAGAGTGTGCTACTCACCCGTGAGGGTCTCGAGGCGGGGTGTGTGGGGGGGGGGGGGGGGGGGAGGGGAGCAGCTACTGATCGAACAGTCAGGTCTTGAGGAGTCTTCTGAGGGTCATTAGGTCCTGGGTCTGTCGTAGGTGGATGGGGAGGGTGTTTCATGTCTTGGCGGTGAGGTGGGAGAAGGATCTGCCGCTAGAGGTAGTTCGGTGGATGCGTGGGACGGTGGTGAGGGTGAGTTGAGCGGAGCGGAGCGGAGCTGGCGGTTGGGGGTGTAGAAGTTGAGTCGCTTGTTGAGGTATGCTGGGCCGGCTTCGTGGAGTGCTTTGTGAGCGTGGGTGAGGAACTAGAAGGTGATCCTTTTGTTGACGGGGAGCCAGTGCAGATTCTTCAGGTGGGTGGTGATGTGGCTGTGGTGGGGGATGTCGAGGATGAGGCGTGCGGAGGTGTTTTGTATGCGTTGGAGTCTCTTCTGGAGTTTGGCCGTGGTTCGCACATAGAGGGCGTTGCCGTAGTCCAGCCTGCTGGTGACGAGGGCCTGGGTGACCGTCCTTCTGGTTTCGGTGGGGATCCATCTGTAGATTTTGCAAAGCATACGGAGGGTGTTGAAGCAGGAGGAGGAGACGGCGTTGACTTGCTGGGTCATTGAGAGAGAGGAGTCCAGAAAGATTCCCAGGTTGCATGTGTGGTCGGTGGGTGCCGGCGCAGTTCCCAGCGAGGCTGGCCACCAGGAGTCGTCGCAGGCGGAAGGGGTGGAGCCGAGGAAGAGGACCTCCGTCTTGTCTGATTTCAATTTCAGGCGACTGCTCTTCATCCACTGGGCGACGGCCTTCATCCCTGCGTGGAAGTTGGTTTTGGTGGTGGTGGGGTCTTTGGTGAGGGAGAGGATCAGCTGGGTGTCGTCGGCGTAGGAGACTATGTTGAGGTCGTGCGAACGGACAATGTTGGCAAGCGGTGTCATGTAGACATTGAAGAGGGTCGGGCTGAGGGATGATCCTTGGGGTACGCCGCAGGTGATCTTGGTGGCTTCGGATCGGAATGGAGGGAGACGGACTCTCTGGGTTCTGTCGGTGAGGAAGGAGGGTGCGGTGGCAGACGGTGTCGAAGGCGGCCGAGAGGTCCAGGAGGATGAGGGCCGCTGTTTCGCAGTTGTCCAGCAGGGCCCTGATGTCGTCGATGAGGGCGGTTTCGGTGCTGTGGTTGCTGCAGAATTCGGACAAGTCCAGGGTGTGGTTCTCTTCGAGGAAATGGGTCGATGACTTTCATCAGCAAAGGGAGCAGGGAGATGGGCCGGAAAATCTTGAGGTCTTTTGGGTCGACCTTGGGTTTCTTGAGCAGTGCGTTGATCTCTGCGCGTCTCCAGCTTTCCGGGAAGGTGGCGGTCTCGAATTGTAGATTTTACGAAGTTGGGGTGCGATGATGGAGCTCGCTTTGTTGAAGATGTGGTGGGGCAGGTGTCTGATGGTGAGCCGGAGTGGATGGTGTTCATGGTCTTGATGGTGTCTTCGTCGTTGACGTGGTTCCAGGAAATCAAGCGGCCGGTGTGACTGAGGGGTGGTGAGTCTGCGGTGTCGGCGGCTGTCGGAGGGGTCTGTGTGGTGAAGCTGTCATGGATGTCTGCGATCTTGCGGTGGAAGAAGGTAGCTAGAGAGTCGAAGAGGTCTTGTGATGGCGGGATGTTGTTGAAGCTGGAGCTGGGGTTGGCGAGGTTCCTTCACTATGTTGAAGAGCTCTTTGCTATTGTGGGCGTTGTTGTCGATGCGTTCCTTGAAGGAGGTCTTTTTGGTTGTTTGAATGAGTTGGTGGTGTCTGTGGCTGGCGTTCGAGGGCTTCATGGTTGTTCGGGTTTGCTCGCGGTGCCATATCTTCTCTAATCGCCGGCATGTCTGCTTGGATGTCCGAAGGTCGGTGGTGAACCAGATGGCTCTTCTGTCGGTGCGTCTGTTTGTGGGTTTCTTGATCGGGGCGAGAGTGTTGGCGCAGTCATCAATCTATTTCTTGAGGTTGCGGTGGCTGTGTCGGCAGATCTGGGTTAAATCCATTGTTTTTTTGCTCACCATGCCACCTCAGTGTGGACCCAGCCATATAAAAATCAGTCTTGACCCTGCTACCCATGGGAACAGTCCAGCCCGAACTGCCAGACGAGGTCCTCCCTGGACCGGAAACAAGCATCCTGGGACCAGTTTTAGGGTATCATCCCTCATCAGCCAGCCTCCGTTTTGAGTTAGGCCCTCTTAACCACCCACTTTGGGGCCCATGGCAGTATAGCAGCCCTCCATCAATCTTCATACAGCACCAACTCCTGGGCCATCCCAGAACTTCCCTTGGGTTGTCAGACGTCTCTCTTTAACTTCGCTTTTTAGAATTTTTTTATGGGTACAAATTTTGATTTATCATTTGCCATTATTTTGTCAGAGGTGACTATATTCAGGGATACTAGAATAAATATGAATTTGCCACATTTGCCACATAGTCCATCATCTGTTGCATAACCAGTAGATTAAAAAAACAAACATCTTGTTTATACCTCAGAAGGATCAAACCTTACTAAAAATGCAGCTATCCATGTTACTGTGAAGTGGAAGATCTTTCGCAAAGGTGGACTGGTCACCTTTCTGTTGCTTTTTGCAAAACTTGGGAGTTAAACTGGTAGTAATGAGCTAAAAAACTTTTGCCCTGACAATGTTAGCATGTATAAAAATGACAAAATAATAAAGTAATACCATCACAAAATGCACTGCATAATTTGCCTCTTCTAACTGCATAATTTTGTCGATCATGCCCCATTATTTGGGCCTCCCATTCCACACAATTCTGCTGGCCCGGACTATATTGCACATTCCTATACTTTCTGCGGGTAAAACAACTTCACCAACTCAAGGTGAGATCTTTCCAAATGATTATTTACTATAATTTTCACTGAATTATTGCACACTACTCATGGATTCGGATTGTTTTATTTACCATAGTGGGTGCATGCATTGCTTGTCTTGATGGAGAACAGGCTGTACAAATGATCATTCCTTCAGGTTCAAGCTTAACACAAATTAGCCTGGACTGTAATATTGTAGTTGGGCAACATACACAAATATATAATTGACCTCTGTGGAATTACTGTACTGAATGTGCCAGGCATTATCATTTTGTATATACTGCTATGATTTCACCAGTTTCACACTACAGGAGCACGGTGCCGCTTCACCTCCCATCAAGCACCTGTATGTAAATATTGATATGATTTGATTTGTCAGAATACGTGTCTCACTCTTTTGGGAGAATGTTCATTTGGAATGTGTGCAAGTTATTCTTTACTGATTACTTACACCCTGAGGACATCAGAAATAGCCCCTGAGAATATATATAGAAGGGTTTCTTTCAGACACGCAAATAGAACTTATACAATGCTTTATACAGTTTCCTTTTTTTATATTTTTTAATTTACGTTTTCAGTCCTGTAAATAGGAAATAGCATATAGTACAAGAAACCAGGCACTGTAAAGACATTAGTCATATGGAGCAGTCAGCAAAATATTCTAACTTGCAATCGAATCTGGCAAAACTTCAGTTACTTCTAAAAACAGGGAGACAGCATACTGCCTGGCATACCAACACTCAATTCACCCAGGTGCACAGTTGTAAATGCGGTGCATAACACTAACTTTAGTTGAAAGTCTTTAGTTTTCAATATTTTTGTCGCAGCTACATGTGTTTTAGGATATTTGTCCTTCTTCAGTATAGAGTAACAGGTTAAATGTGTGGGTGCTGGCTATAGTACTCAGTCTTCTCAGGTTTAGTATCACTCTTCGAGCAGAGGGGCATCATGGAGCTCGTCAAACCGATAACTCAGCAAGGAGCCAATTACAAAAGGAGGAAGTAGCACACTGCCTGTCATACCAGCAAACAATTGGACCCAAATGCATTGTGGTAAATGCAGTGCTTGATAAGTCACTTCAGTTGAAAGTCTTTAGTATTCACCATTGTTGGTGCAGCGAGTGCTGTGTATCTCTACACACGTGTTCCGGGATATCTGTCCTTCTGCAGTACAGAGTAACAAGTTAAACGTGTGGGTGCTGCCAATGCTGCTCACAGTCTTCACAGGCTCAATGAGATCATTAGTGCAACAACTCAGCAAGGAGCTAATCAAAATATGGGGGAGGGTAAAAAAGTGGTTCCCTAAATGTGAGCAATGAAAAGGTACAAGTAGGCAAACCAAAAGGATCATAGAGAGGCTGTGCTCTAGAAAAGGGACAAGCCCATGAAGAGAAAGGCAAGCCATTGAATAAACAGCATGCAAATGAGTGACAAAGACAACCAATGGGAAGCAATGGGTGGATTGTAAGTCCACTGTACGTTCACAAAGTGTCTTTCGCAACCAGACATCTTGCACTACCTGTTAGGTGAGTCACTGTCACTTTCGTAGTAAAGTCGCAGAGGTGTCGAAATGCTATGTGCCTTCAGCACTGACATAACTCTGCCTATGCCTCCCAAGTTAGCTATAAAGACAGATAAATTAAACTAACAGATAACACTGCTCGTACATCTCAAGCGATTCAGTGCTGGGTTCTCTCAACAGTCCAGCTTTCATCTGTTTACCTTGCAGTTTCATCTTCGCCTCTTCGAACCCAAACTGTGACTCAGTTTCAAGGACTCTGCAGGATCAAAATAAACAAGAAAGTGTTTGTTGGAAGACCGTGTCATCAAATGTAACCAAAAATCGCAAAAAACCTACATTATTAACCAGCAGCGAAAGCAAAGCCTGAATTTTTGCAACAAAATGAGGTGTGGGATTTCAGCGTCTTGCAGGTTAGACAGTCCAAGTAAGATTTCGGTTAATGCAGCATATTAAAATTCATACACTTCTTTCAAGTTAAGTTCTGAGTGAAAAGTAACAGCAGTGGGCTGCAGCTCTGTTCATGGTCTGCATGTGTGAAGCGGGGTGTCAGGGGATACATTTATCTGAATAGAGATGTATGACAAAGACAACACCGAGCCTGGAAAAAAGTGGAGAATATCAGCTGCTTAAGGAAAATTATTTTAAAATAGGACTAGCTCCCAAAGTTTTCAGATGCATCAGCTTCAAATCAAAATTATTCCTACTACTCAACTAAACAGTACTTGTTCATCGACTTTGGAAAAAGAAATGGATCACAAACATTTGAGCGAGTCCAACGTGTGACTCACATGTTACACACAGACCTATAAGGGATTAACAGACTGCACAATCTCATCAGCTTGAAGCTCTACCCAGGCGGGCACTCCCCACTCCTACACAAATGCCCTATTCATCCCATCCTATACTATTGCAGGTTTCCTACTGCTTATGCAACCTGATTATCATCTGCATCAATACCAGTTTGGTCTAGAAGGGACACAATTACCTCCTGCATTTTTAACTGCTAACAGTGATGCAGCTGGCTCATGCCCAGAACGGAGTTGAAGCATCTGCAAGTAGGAGATGTCCCTGGAAGTTCACTATGTTTTGAACTTGCCAAGGTTCACTTGAGTTCTACAAGCTAAACGCCCCCTTGAACGCCATTTTGAAAAGGGAGGAAAGTATGTTGTTTTCATATTCTTTCAAGTAACCAGGTAGGCAATGGTAGCTACATTGTAATTTGTATCTAGAGGTCTGATGCCCCAAATGGGGGATTTGCAACTGTACTCAGAAAGTTGCACAGTCATAACGATACAATGAATATCTGCTGGAAAGGTGGACCGGTGCTCCTTCCACAATTAATATTTACACAGTACCAGATTTGTACATCCGAAAAGCATTCAAGTAAATTTGCAGGTTACAGCTCTTTATCCAAACACTCTTCGCTCTTTAAATGGCAATTGCTTGTTCAAAATGCCTTCTGTTGTTTGTAATTCAGTTTTAAGACGTATACGCTACAGTGGACCACAAACTAGAACAGTGAATACAGAAAACAAATGACTGCATTATAAAGGTCGGCAATGCAAGTGCAGCCCTTGCTGTTACCACCATACATACACCCCCTTAAGGAAACTATGCCTCGAGGATAACAGGATGAAAGAGGGACATAGACCAGAAATGGAGAATGCACTGTGCCGCACCTAGTCCTTAATTTGTGCCGGTTGTTGCAAGAGGCAGGCACCGAGATATATATATATTTTTATCATTGGGCTTTGATCTAAAGAAAGATCAAGAAAGAAAGAAAAGGGGGAAGGAAATAAAAGACAGGACAATAGTGGCAAATGGAGAAAACCTGGATTAAAAAAGAACCTGCAAGAATGGGTAAAAACAGAAGTGTGGGGTAAAAGAAAGAGGCATGAGATGAAAGGAAAGCTAGGCAGCCTTAGTATTCAGCATCCCCAGTATTCAGCAACATGTAGGGCATCCTTTATTTTTTTTAAGTAATTACTTACTGCATCTTCCCAATTACTCAGTTGTAGAAATGGAAATGTTATGTATCTTGTAACTATCAGTGTGTAGATTATACAGATGGAGATTCACATGCTTTGCAAACTGATGTCTTTTAGTCTTTGGTACGGATGTTGCAAGTAATTTTTCTTCTAAATAGAAGTTTTGGTTTCGGGGCGACTCCTGACCAATCCCCGAAACTCTAAATGTACCAAAGACTCCAGCTCATATTGTATTCTTCTCCCAAAGGGTGAGTGAAACTAAGCAGAGTGAGGCAAAGCAGGACAGTAAAAGTAAGAATAGGGCCAGATTGGGGAACCAAATGCAGCCCTGGTAAAACTGCTCAAAGCAGCCCCTGCTCCCTTCTCCTCACTAAATCTCTCTATCCCTCCATCCATTCGCTGTCTCCCCTTCTCTCCTCTCTCTGATGGGATTGCTTCCTCAAGATTCTGCCCAACATTCCATTCTCTCTATGTTGAAGCCTCCCTGTGTCTGCTGCAATTAACCTGGGAGATCCGGGGGAAGAGGCAGGGGCACCAGGCGCGGCCTCCATGGGCTCCAGCCTCCAGGGGAAATGCTCAGTGGAATAAAAGACCTGTTGGGCTCTGCGGTGGAAGGATTTGTAATGTATGTAATGTAAAATATTTGACGCACAAGCTTCCCTCCGGGCAGGTGGGAGGGAGCAAGCGAGTCTACAGCACCACAACTAAAAAACAGATGGTTGCAAGGTAGGTACAACTTTCCATTTGTAGCAAGTGTAGCTGTAGATTACATGATTTGCATAGAGTGAAAAACAGTGCTCTAGAAGCTTGAATTCAGAAGAATCAGATGTTTGCATCAATGCTTTAAGGACAGTTTGCCTGACTTGTGCCTCTTTAATTGCCTGTACAATTACATAGTAATGTTTTGTGAATGTATGTGGTGTAGATTTCTGAAAGTTATCAGGAAGGCCATTGTGGATTTTTGCGAGTAGGGTGTACTCGCGGCTCAGTTTAAAGAGTATGTTTGGCTTTAGCATAGCATACCTGAAAACATTGCACTATCCATCTGACAAGGCCCGGTTTGAAGATTGGGCACCTACGTGGGACTTTGCAAATGCAATAGAGTTGCTTGGTCTCGTCTTAGCTCATCTTATCTTGCAGTGTAATACACCAAAGCACTCTTAACATCTAAAGTATGGAATGCTCTTTCTGCCACTGACTGGGAGTGTAGAAAGAGGATGTGCAAGGCGTCTGACACAGAATGAGGAGACAACGTTGGACGGGAAATGTGGATTCGTCCTCAGGAGGGCTGGATTGTTAAAGACAAGGATGAAAGGGTCCAACACCATTAAAGTCTCCATTTCTCTCACACTGCACAAGGAAGTGATTGCTACTAGAAAGGCCTCTTTTGATGAGATGTATTGCACATGGAAAGAGTTTTATGGCTCAAAAGGCTGTCCTTAAGCATCATGAGGACTACATAAATATCTCATGCAGGAACCGGTGGGGTCCTCGGAGGAATAACCCCTTTTTAAGTCATTTTACAACTGGGATTTCAAATAAAGATCTATGCTGTTTCTTCTGCATATAAGCAGCTACCACTGTTGAATGGAGCAAACAGATCAAAATGGTAGCATTGATTTCTGTAAATGCCACAGATAGCAGATATGCCTCACTTAGTTTGGCAGACTGTATATCCGGGTGGCATGAAAGATTAGCTCTGCTACTCTAGCATCTGCCAAATTTAAGGATCACTCTGTACATTGACTGGAACTACCATCATGGAAGTTCCTGTAAAAGGCACTACACGTTTGGTGGAAGGTCACCATCGATTTCCACAGAACTTCAACAAATGTTTTTATTCTTCAAAAACAAACTCCCAAAGTGGGAGTTGTTATTAAGAAACAAAATACTGATGAACCCTTCATCCTTGTCTTTTTTCCCCTGGGAATGGAGGGTCATTATATGATTTTTTTTTTTGTCCCCCACAACTGGGTTTTACTGGGCGGCAATGGACAGGAAAAAAGGATATCACGCCATTCAACCTAAATAGGAGGGGTTGTGTAATGCCTTCCCCGCCATGACCCCTACTACACTGGGCCATAAGAGGACACTTTCTGTCAACGGAGCTAAACGGGAGCAGCATTGACAGAAATCGGAGGTCTACCCTACCCCCAAATTGGGCAAGCTGACCATCATTTTGGCAGATGGAGTAATCAATCGCATTCGCAATAGGTTACCCTGTCCTCCAAACTAAAATGTCTTGAACCAATGCCAGCATAGGTTGTGTAGGTCCACTAATGAGATTATGAATAAATAATTTCCATTTTGCAGCTGAGCATAATTGTATGGGAGGTTTTTGCAAATTGAGCATACACACCTCTACAAGTAACCAAATTCTAAGATCTAAGGTACCAAATCGCAAGATTCATTCCCTTGAGATTGGGATTTTTCAGTTGTATCGGGTGGTGAGTTAGGCCTGCTCAGCAGGGTGTTTTTTTTATTTTGGTGAGCGACCCTTGACCTTCTGGTAGGTCGCTCCCCCCCCCCGCTGCAGCTCCGCCTGCACCCCCGCTGTCGCCGCTGCCGCCGGAGAAGTCGAGGCCCTCCACACCTGCGCCTCATCCCTGGTGGCCAGTGGTGGCCTTAGGTTCGTTTAATTTCCCTTCTGCTGTCTCTTTGCCTTTTTTGCCTCTGTGACCCTGATTTTGTGCATGTAACTGCCGTGCCCCCTGCCCCCCGCTCTGCTCTGTGCCATTTCCCTTGTGCCACCTCGCCGTCCACGTGCTTAATTTGTGCCTGTGACCCTGTTTAGTGCCCCGTTTATCTTCTGCACCACCTCGCCGGTCTCCTGTCCTCCGTCCCTGCTGGCTCCCCTGCGGCCCCGCCCCCTCCGCGCCCATTCGCCACTCCCGTCCCTCGCCTCCAGCCTCCCAGCTGCTCCTCCCTCCCCATATATGGCGGCCGCTGTGCAGCCGCGCGCAGCGGGCGCGCCTAAGGCAAGCCCGTCTGCGCCTGTCTGCGCCTGGACCGCGCCCCGTGCCAGAAACCCTGGCCCCCGCGCCAGCCACGAGGAGCACCGCCTCCGCTACGACGCCAAGACCCTCATCGCTCCCAACCCAGGAAGAACCCACACCTGCTGCAAGGTCGCCCCGAGGTACACCCACGGCCCCTTCACCTGCCTGAACTGCAACTTCTCCTGCAACGAAAGCGCTAAGACGCCCACCACAACGGAAACCAACCAGCTCAGATGCATCCTGATCAACACTCGCTCCGCACAAAAACACGCCGAAGAAATCTGGGACCTACTCGACACTACATCTCCGGACGTCGCCTTCCTGACCGAAACCTGGTTGAACAAAACCTCTGCGCCTGACATCGCCATAGCCATCCCAGACAGGTACAAGATCACCCGCAGAGACCGCGTAAACAGAGCCGGAGGAGGCATCGCCATCGTTCACAAAAACCACCATCAAGATCTCTACTAACACCAACGACATCCTCAGCACCACCGAACACATGCACTTCCAGATCCACACGGACCCCAAGACCACCCTAAGAGGCACCCTCGTCTACAGACCACCAGGACCCCGGGCTCAATTCTGTGACTCCATCGCCGACCACATCAGCTCACACGCACTTACCTCCACCAACTACATCCTCCTCGGAGACCTGAACTATCACCTGGAAAACAACAACGACAGCAACTCCTCCACCCTGATCGACAATCTCGCCAACCTCGGACTCAAACAGCTCGTCACAACGCCGACCCACACCGCCGGCCACACACTTAACGCAATCTTCTCCTCAAGCCCCCACGTCACCTTCAGCCACGTCTCCAAACTCACCTGGACCGACCACCACTGCATCCATTTCTCCTTCCGAAAACCACTCACACCCCACCGCACCCTACAGACCCCCCGCCGCCGCTGGGGCAAAATCACTGAAGAACAACTCCAGACAAGCCTCGCACTCAACCCTCCGACGAACCCCACCAACCCGGATGATGGTGCACTCTCCCTCGAACGCTGGATGAACGACTGCGCCAACACCATCGCGCCGCTGAAAAACCCCACCAACAGAGACACCAGCAGAAGAGTCGGCTGGTTCACCCCGGAACTCCTAGACTCCAAACGCACCTGCCAGAAACTGGAAAACACACCGAACAGGAACAAGACGCCAGACAGCCACACTGCCTACAAAGACGCCATCCGCAACTACCACCACCTCATCAGGACCGCCAAAAGGACCTCCTTCACAGACCGCCTTGACAACAACGCGCACAACAGCAAGGAGCTCTTCACCATCGTGAAGGAACTCTCCAACCCCAGCTCCAACGCCAACGACATCCCACCATCACAAGCCCTGTGCGACTCACTCACCACCTTCTTTCACCGGAAAATCACCGACATCCACGACCGCTTCAGACCCCGGACGACCCCTGCCGACCACACCGCACCTAACCCACCGCACCCCACCACCCATGAAACCCTGACAACCTGGGCTAACTTGAGCATCGAGGACACAATCAAGACCATGGGATCTTTCCACTCTGGTTCCCCTTCAGACCCCCTCCCACACCACATCTTCAACAAAGCCAGCAAGTCCATCGCACCCCACCTGCACAAAATCATCAACTTCTCCTTCGAGACCGCCACCTTCCCTGAGAACTGGAAGCACGCAGAGGTCAACGCCCTACTGAAGAAACCCAAAGCAGACCCGAGCGACCTCAAAAACTTCCGGCCCATCTCCTTGCTCCCGTTCCCAGCTAAGGTCATCGAGAAGATAGTAAACACCCAGCTCATGCGACACCTCGAAGACAACAACATCCCAGACCCATCACAATCAGGATTCCGCAGCAACCACAGCACCGAGACCGCCCTCATCGCCGCCACAGACGACATCAGGATCCTGCTAGACAACGGCGAGACGGCGGCCCTCATCCTCCTAGACCTCTCCGCCGCTTTCGACACCGTCTGCCACCGCACACTACGCACGAGCCTCCACGACGCAGGGATCCGAAACAAAGCCCTGGACTGGACCACCTCCTTCCTCTCCGGCAGAACTCAGAGTCCGCCTCCCCCCGTTCCGCTCCGAGGCCTTCAAGATCTGCGGCGTCCCACAGGGATCCTCCCTCAGCCCGACGCTGTTCAACGTCTACATAGCACCACTAGCAGGCATCGCCCGACAACACGACCTCAACATAATCTCCTACGCCGACGACACTCATCTGATCCTCTCCCTCACCAAGGACCCCCTCACCGCCAAATCCAACCTCCACCAAGGAATGAAGGCCGTCGCCGAATGGATGGAGGACAGCTGCCTCAAACTGAACACAGACAAGACAGAAATCCTCATCCTCGGGTCCAACCCCTCCACATGGGACGACTCTTGGTGGCCCATGTCACTGGGGTCCCCCCCGGCCCCCACCGACCACGCACGCAACCTGGAAGTCATCCTCGACTCGAAACTCTCCATGACCAAACATGTCAACTTAGTCTCCTCCACCTGTTTCAACACCCTCCGCATGCTCCGCAAGATCTTCAGATGGATCCCGACAAACACGAGGAAAACTGTCACCCAGGCACTGGTCAGCAGCAGGCTCGACTACGGAAATGCCCTCTACGCCGGAACCTCGTCCAAGCTCATCAGCAGACTACAGAGAATCCAGAATGCCTCTTCACGCCTGATCCTCGACGTCCCGCGCCGCGACCACATTACCCCCCACCTGAGGAACCTGCACTGGCTCCCCGTCAACAAAAGAATCTCCTTCAAGCTCCTGATCCACGCACACAAAGCACTCCACAAAACCGGCCCAGCCTATCTCAACAGCCGACTCTCCTGTGTACCCAACAGGAAACTCCGCTCTGCTGACCACGCCCTGGTCACGGTCCCACGCATTCGGAGAACTACTTCCGGAGGCAGATCCTTCTCCCGTCGCGCCGCCAACACCTGGAACACCCTCCCCCTCCACCTACGTCAAACCGAAGACCTGCTGACCTTCAGGAGACAACTCAAGACCTGGCTCTTCGACCAGTAACATCTCTCCCCCCACCCCCCCCCTCCCTGCACCTTGAAACCCACCCGGATATGTAGTGCGCTTTACAAGTTACATGATTGATTGATTTTTCCAATAGTGCCGAGAACGGAGTCTTGCCCTCACTAGAGCAATAAGGTGGAGTGTCACTGATGTCTGTCATCTTCCTAAACAGGCTGAAGACGGCTGAAATGCCAGAAACCGGTCCTAGGAAGCTTGTTTCCTGTCCAGGGAAGGCATGGCTTGGCAGTTCGGGCTGGACTGTTCCCATGAAGCACAGGGTCAGACTGATTTGCCTATGGCCATGTCTGAACTGGGGTGGCAGAGTGGGCTAAAGAACGGTGATGGACCCAACCCAGATCTGTTGACTGGGTGTGAGTGTTTGATTGGATCTGAGGCTCCGTCCTTCACCACCCCCTTTTGTACCGCTTTGTTTGCCATAAGTTGGCAGGGTATGCTCAGACGTGAGTCCCTTGCTCACTTTGCCACTGGATTCAAGCAAGCCTGGCTGAAGACGGCTGAAATGCCAGAAACCGGTCCTAGGAAGCTTGTTTCCGGTCCAGGGAAGGCATGGCTTGGCAGTTCGGGCTGGACTGTTCCCATGAAGCACAGGGTCAGACTGATTTGCCTATGGCCATGTCTGAACTGGGGTGGCAGAGTGGGCAAAAGAACGGTGATGGACCCAACCCAGATCTGTTGACTGGGTGTGAGTGTTTGATTGGATCTGATGCTCCGTCCTTCACCACCCCCTTTTGTAGACAACGGCGAGACGGCGGCCCTCATCCTCCTAGACCTCTCCGCCGCTTTCGACACCGTCTGCCACCGTACACTACGCACGCGCCTCCACGACGCAGGGATCCGAAACAAAGCCCTGGACTGGACCACCTCCTTCCTCTCCGGCAGAACTCAGAGAGTCCGCCTCCCCCCGTTCCGCTGCGAGGCCTTCAAGATCTGCGGCGTCCCACAGGGATCCTCCCTCAGCCCGACGCTGTTCAACGTCTACATGGCACCACTAGCAGGCATCACCCGACCTCAACATAATCTCCTACGCCGACGACACTCAGCTGATCCTCTCCCTCACCAAGGACCCCCTCACCGCCAACTCCAACCTCCACCAAGGAATGAAGGCCGTCGCCGACTGGATGGAGGACAGCTGCCTCAAACTGAACACAGACAAGACAGAAATCCTCATCCTCGGGTCCAACCCCTCCACATGGGACGACTCTTGGTGGCCCATGTCACTGGGGTCCCCCCCGGCCCCCACCGACCACGCACGCAACCTGGAAGTCATCCTCGACTCGAAACTCTCCATGACCAAACATGTCAACTTAGTCTCCTCCACCTGTTTCAACACCCTCCGCATGCTCCGCAAGATCTTCAGATGGATCCCGACAAACACGAGGAAAACTGTCACCCAGGCCCTGGTCAGCAGCAGGCTCGACTACGGAAATGCCCTCTACGCCGGAACCTCGTCCAAGCTCATCAGCAGACTACAGAGAATCCAGAATGCCTCTTCACGCCTGATCCTCGACGTACCGCGCCGCGACCACATTACCCCCCACCTGAGGAACCTGCACTGGCTCCCCGTCGACAAAAGAATCTCCTTCATCCTGATCCACGCACACAAAGCACTCCACAAAACCGGCCCAGCCTATCTCAACAGCCGACTCTCCTATGTACCCAACAGGAAACTCCGCTCTGCTGACCACGCCCTGGTCACGGTCCCACGCATTCGGAGAACTACTTCCGGAGGCAGATCCTTCTCCCATCGCGCCGCAAAGACCTGGAACATCCTCCCCCTCCACCTACGTCAAACCGAAGACCTGCTGACCTTCAGGAGACAACTCAAGACCTGGCTCTTCGACCAGTAACATCTCCAAACCCTCCCCCCCCCCCCCACAGCACCTTGAAACCCACCCGGATATGTAGTGCGCTTCACAAGTTACATGATTGATTGATATTTCCAATAGTGCTGAGAACGGAGTCTTGCCCTCACTAGAGAAATAAGGTGGAGTGTCACTGATGTCTGTCATCTTCCTAAACAATAGTAATTAGAGATAGAGGAGGAAAAGCATAGGCAAATATCCCGAACCAGTTCAGCCATACAGCATTGCCCATGGACAGTGGACTTGGGTACCTGGAGGTGAAGCTTGGGCATTTTAAATGTTCTTTGGTGATTAACAGATTAACTGTGGGCGCAAAAATTTCCAGGCTCCAATGATTTGGGCCAGCGGGCGGACAGACTTTTTCCTTCAAGGGAGGTTCCCTTGATATCTTTGTAACAAGTTCAGTCAGTGATTCAGCATGGCCTAGGCACTGTATTTTAAGATGCCAACTGCTGTTCATGTCCATATGTAATTGTCTTCTTAATTTTATAGGCCAGGCAGTCTAAACAACTTGATACCTGGTGGTCTGTGGAGAAGCAAAGACAACAAACCTGGTGATGGTCGACTATGAGAATTTAGTAGTGCACACAAGGAAAACTGGATGGGCCCATTCTCCACAACCCATTCCATCCTACAAGTTATTTTAATCCGGCCTGGCACAGAATAAGAAAAACATCTGCCCAGCTTGGACTCAACTTGCCATCTCCAATCGGCCATTCCGGTGTCTAAAGTTGAACAACTGTTTGCAGCTCCACTTTTCTGGAGCTTCAGAAGCCATCTGAACAAAACAACCTTAGGTGGAATCTTTGTCATGGTGTATTGTGGGTTGTAGGGAGGGATCAAGAGTAACCTTGAAACAAAAACTTATACATAGACAAAACCAACTTTTAACATCTACGCTCAGTACTATACGGCAGGAGTGTCCAAAGAACGTGATCTACAGATACACATGCTACAAACAGTAGTTTATAAAGGTCTGGTCAAGGAAGTTACAGATGTTCTTATCTTAAAGAGCGTTGCACGCCACAAGTTTCAATATTTATTAAATTGCTAATGATGACACAAATAGATTCACAACCGAGAAGAAATTTTTCTCTGCTTCAGCGCAACATGATTCTGGAAAAGGAAACCGGAGCCTATTTTTATTTAGTAGGCCTAAATAGGAAAAGGACATAAATATGATTAAAAAAGGCAAAAACAATTTTAAGTCAGATTTACCTACTTTGCCACCGTACACTGCCACTATGAACAGCACAGAGTTAAAGGAGAAAGATAAAAACTGATTTGGAAATTTTTTATCACCTACTCTGAGACTGCTTTCGCGCCCCAGTCAAAAACGTTGCCAGCCAACAATCCCTTCACCAGGGCGAACTGCCTCTCCTCCCAGCCCAGTGAATCAAGAGATTTCACCACTTTCTGGAAATATTTTAGTGCAATGTCATTTTCCTTTTGCTTTACCTGCGGAGAGAAAGAAAATCACAGATTTTACAGAAAGAAAATGCATCTCGTCTGCAAGTCTCCCGAACACACCATCTTCATTAACTACACTACCAAACGCTTAAAACTTATTTACAGACATCAGCATGTTTTCCAGCTAATACAGGAAAGACTATCTATCACCCAGTCTTGAGTTTGATGTTTCTGCTACTAAATTGTTATGCTATTAATATTTCTATCGTGCTAATCAACACTCATTGCATCGTCGTTCATTTTGAATTTGGGCGCCCTTTTATGCAGATATAGGAATATTATCAACCAGACTGGAGGAATCATTGTTTGAGTGTCTGTTTTGTTTGTATTCAGTTGTCTCTGGTTAGTAGGGAAT
This sequence comes from Triturus cristatus, assembly GCF_964204655.1. Classification (NCBI taxonomy): domain Eukaryota; kingdom Metazoa; phylum Chordata; class Amphibia; order Caudata; family Salamandridae; genus Triturus; species Triturus cristatus. The sequence goes on along the minus strand of NC_140580.1, from coordinate 872,625,118 downwards.
GAGTAAAGTGTTAAAGTTAGAAATGGTTTGTGTGAATTAGCATGAAGGTTTTATGTGCATGGGTTAGTGTGCTAGGGGACTTTCCTTTTTCTCTCAGTTAGGGTTCAGGGGGAGAATCAAGGTTCGGCCAGAATAAGCTGCTATTTATACACGTATCACAAACTCAGCTGGCATCTTATGATGCAATGTGTGAGGGGGTTGTAATGTATTTGTTATTATATTTGTGTTTCCAAGGTTTATGTTAATGTGATGCAACAGTGATGCTAATTTGGCAACGCTTTGCTAACAAAACAGAGGTGGTAGCATGAAACTGAATAAGTCCTGTCTAGCATGTGCTATTATTGCAAGATTGGAACAATTATCCTATGGTAATATTGTTTGCTATAAATTGCTATAGGAAGCTCAAGAAAAGCATGAGGAAAATGTTACTTACACTGTAAGCATCTACTTAGCATATACTGCTGTAAATTCACATGCTCTGCATAGTCTTGCCACCTAGTGTGGGCTCGGATGTATGCAAGTTGTTTTTCTTGGAAGAAGCCTTTCGTGTCACGAGGTATATAGCAATTCATCTCTAAGTTGCCAATGTGGATGGCCACAGACCAGAGCGGCAAGTGAACACAATTTGATGCACATGTGTATTGGACAAAAAATAATGTAATTAAAGAAAGAGCAGAGACCTGTGATCAGATCCACAAGTGTTCAACGAGGAGGGTGGGCACATGTGAATCTACAGCACTACATGCTACGAAGAGATGCATACAGATTAACATTTTCCATTTGTAGCATGTGTTGCTGTAGATATACGTGATCTGCATAGACTGTAAAGCAGTACCGTTCCCTAAGTTGTGGCTAGCATGTGGATGATACAGATGTCTGAAATAAGGTCCTTAAACCTGTCTGGCCAACCATAGCCTGTTGTCTGGTTGGGCAATCCACACCAATGTAACACATGAGCGCATGTTTGGAATCTTGGGTGTGGAGCGCTCTCTCTGCTACAGAGTAGGATTAGGGGACTAAGTTGGGGAGCACTATGGTCTGGATATGCTGGAAAGGAGAAACCACCTAAAGAAGGAACTTCGGATTAGTCATGTGTCCTTGTGGACATGAATAAATGCTTCCTGCAGTGTGAGGGCTTGCTACTCACTAATGCATCATAGGGAAGTTAATGCAACCAAAAAGGCCGCCTTCCAAGAGAGATACTGGAAAGGACAGGATGTAGGGGCTCAAATGGGAGACCCATAGGTCTGGTAAGGGCATGTTTAGGTTCCACACTGGTGCTGGGGAACCCTTATGAGGAATATCCCTGTTAAGACCTTCCTTTAAGGCTTTCACCATGGGGAAGAGGGGGGTGTGTCCCTATTTTGATGCAGGCTGCTATGGCTGCTAGATGTAGCCGTACTGAGGTGTAGGCTAGGCTTTTGAAGATGAAGCAGGTAGCAGATATCCTAGACTGACGGTTTTAGGGGGTCTAGCTTTTTGATGATATAGTAGTGGACAAATCACTTACACTTTATGTTAGCAGCGTGGGGGAAGGTGGATCAGTGCCCACCGCTTTGGTAGGTAGTAAATGGTAGCCATGTTGTCTGTCCCAACTAGGACAACTTTGCTCTAGATGAATGGAAGGAATGTTTTGAGAGCAAAGCGAATGGCCAGAAGTTCAAGGTAGTTGATGTGGTGGCCCGCTAATGGGGGTCCACATTCCCTGCACTGTGATCTGAATGAGCCCCACACCCAGCTTGGGAAGCCTCCATGGTATTGGGGACTTGCAGAATGGAGTCTTGAAAGGGCCTTCCCCGTAGCAGTTTGTTGCTCTTCCACCAGAGTAGAGACTGATGCACGCTGGCCTTTATCAACACTAGATCTCCCATTGGACGATTGGGTTGCGGCCATTGTGGAACAGGGCACATTACTGATGCAAAAGGCTATCATGCCAAGCGGCACATTGCTGTTCTGACTGTAAGTGGACGATGTAGCTGAAAAGAAGTTACAAGCTGCTGAAAGGCTGCGACTCTTTGTGGGCTTGGGAAGGCCTTGCCTGTAACTGCATTCAACACCGTCCCCAGGAAGAGCTGGATTTGGAGAGGTTGTAAATGGGATTTGGTTACATTCATGCGAACCCAAGGCTGTGGAGAAGGAAGATGCTCGCTTTGGGGTGCTCTAGGCATTGCTGCTTGCTTGTGCACTTCATCAGCCAGTTGTCGAGGTAGTGAAAGACATGGAAGCCCCCTCTCTTTAGGTGGGCAGCGACCACTGTTAGGCACATGGTGAAGACCCTTGGGGCAGAGATGACACCAAAGGGAAGTATTCTGAACTGGCAAGGACAGCCACTTACCACGATGCGCAGGTAGCATTGGTGTGCGGGATGAATGGAGATGTGGAAATAGGCATAATGCAGACATGTAGTCACCTTGCTGTAGTAGAGGGATCACATCCTGCAGCGTCAATGTAGAAACGTTTGGAGAGGATCAAGGATGGGCCTGAGAGAGATGTCCTTCTTTGCAATGATAAAGTAAAGGAGGTACATCCCTGTTTCCGGTTGGTAGGGAGTGCACTGGATCAATAGAGCATTTTTGAAAGAGCACTTGTAGCTCTCACTTTAAAATTGTGAGATAGTTGCGGCGGATGTGCCTCCAGGGTGGGATGTTGGGTGTGTGAAGTTTTTTTAAGGAGATTTATATAGCGTAAACCCGGCCAGAAGGTATCAGCACTTTAAATGAGCACCAGTTATGTTACAGACAGACAAATTCCTTTTTGTTAGACACGGGGAGATTAAGTGATTTGCCTAGAATCACAGGATGTTGAGCATCCCTGCTGAGACTCAAAATCGTTTCACAAGCTTCGAGGTCGACCGCTCTTGCTGTTTGGGCACATCCTCTCCAAGTTCTAGGCAGTAGCAGTGGAAGACCACTGCTAATACCCACTTGTCTGATTTGAGTTCCTGAAATAATCACACAAACGGGTGTCCTGTTCCGGTGATAGATTAATACTTCATTGGTATTTTAAGTGGATAGGTCAGACAGAAGAAGCATCCCTTATCGGATACACATTCCCTCACTCACTGAAGTGGTAGCCCACTTCATCGGGTCATGCTCCTCGCTGGGCGGACGCTGCAATGAACAGCAGGCTCTAAGCCAAGACTGTCTATGAAAAGCAGTTGAGTAGTGCCCTACACCTAGCTTGGGAGAGGCATAAAAGTTGGGAAGCAGGGTAGATTGGGAATAAGTGAGATTAAAATTAGCTATGGGTTATCAATAGATTCTTCTTTAGTCATCGCATGGAACCAAGCAGGATACCAATGAATTCCAGGTTCAAGAAAGGTCAACATGTTTCTTGCCTCAACCTGCTCACAAGGAGTCAATGGCAATTTATCAGGAAAGGTTATCGGTACTCTTATCTACCTAGTTGGCAGTGCTATTCATGTGAGTTGTCCTTCCTAGATTATGTAGAAGGTAGAAATGGGACAAGAATTAACAGTGGAGATTATCTTTCTATGACCTGTAGAAAAGAAAAAAATAAACATAAGACAAACATTCAAACACATTTCTGGAGTGAACATGTAATCATGACAGGCAGATTTGTGGAAAAATTATAATAATCTTCATGACCCAGCCATGCACTATGGAGGTCCTAACTGCTCATCGGCATTCCTGAAAACGCTGGTTGATGCCGGAGCACTGGTATTTATTTATTTACTTTTCCCCGCAGTGCCTGTTTTCTTGCTCTCCTTGTCACGTTGGAGAGTGTAGCCTAGGCATTTGCAAGCTTGTGCACAGTATGGGCTAAAATAGAGTCCAGCGGACTATGACCCCTTATGTACAGCAGGTTGTTAGGAGAATGTCTATATTTTGTATTCACCCTGCATTTTACAACCCTCACTTTAACAAGTACCTTGAAGGTGTCCGATGTGTATTTTAACATACCCTTCAACATGGGAAGGAACTGTACTGTGCGCTGTGTCTTGGACAACGTCCCTACAAGGAAGTCATCATCCTCGTGGAAGACATGCATGTCCACCTTATGAACCGTGCACACTATCTCACCTCATGATATGCTGTGGTACCATCTGGGAGCCGATACCCTTAGTGGGCAGTGATCTGGGTCAGGTTCCCTTAGGTGATCGATATTGTAGTCGTTCCACGGGTCACGGTGCATCATAGGGGTCAGCAGGGTGTGGATGTGCTGCCTTCCCTGTAAGAGGAGTGGGGAGAACCCTATGGCAAAGGTGTGATGTATACGGCAGTGGCAGAGGAGGAGGTGGTATTGGAGGAGGTTGGGAGGTGATGTAGGTGGAGGAGGTGGTTGTGGTGATGGTGGTTGTAGTGGTGATGGTGGAGGATGAGGAAGGAGGAGCAGGAGGTGTGCAGTGGGGAGAGGGCTGGTGCCACTGTCCTTATGCCCTTTGTGCTTGGCAGTTGGGGGAGGCTCCATGGCAAGTTCATTGCAGAGTAAACTTCCTCTTCTGAGGCAATTTCTCTGTTGGTGTGGGAGGCAGCTCTGTGGAGATGTTGCCTGTCTGCAAAAGAATAAACTGATGCTTTTGTCCGACATTCAATTCCCCATGTAAATGACAAAGGATGGGCTGCTCAGACTCCTCACAGCCGGCAAAAGAAGGAGTCTTTGGCACTGGATGCATTCTCACAGTCAACGGAGTCTTCGACATGAACACTGGGTTCAGTGGCAGGGCTGAAGGAGCCCTCTGCTTTGGGGGGACAAAAGGCTTGTGCAGTATTTTTGGGCTCTAAGGCTGAAATGAGTCTGTACCCCCTTGTGGGAGTGTTGGCAACTTTGCCTGCCAGCACACAAACGTGGTTATGGCCCGTAGGGTTTAGTCTTTAACGAAGGGCTCAGCATCTGACCCACATGAAGGGAGATGCTTGAGGCCATTTTGTAGGCCGGATAGGTGTCTTGTTGCCAACCATATCGAAGCGGATGATCTGGAGGTATTGAAGGCCTCATATTTTTCCTCCTGAGATTCAGAGTCAGTGGGGAAGACTGCCTCTGGGAATGACAAAAGGAAGGGTGGCACCCCGGCAAGGCTGGCTTTTTCACTCATGCCTTTGGAACTCATGTCTTTGCACCCTCTAATATGCCAAACTTCACTCATGTGGGTGCTGAAGTCTACTTCAACCTAGAAAATGAGAAGTCCTCACATGTAGTGGCGTGAGCAGGGAGATGCAGAGATTGTGCAATTTGTGGTAGGCAATCAAAGTGAATTTTGAGTGCCAATGGGGCAGTAACGGAAAGGCATCCTTCCCATTATTCTGCATGCATTCTACACAACAAAGTCTTCGAGGTGAGAGGCGCAGAGCACCAAGTTGAGTTTCTTCAGTTGATGCCGGGGTCAAAATGGCCAGTTGGGCCAGAAAAAAACCCAAAACAGGATAGATGGTCTTAAACTGAGCCCAGTCGGTACCAGTCCAAACCCAATTATGGGAATAAAACAATCTATCATGGATTCAATACACATGTACAGCGCCAACTATGGGAGGAGTCACTATATACCTCATGACTTGAAAAACATCTTGGAAGAAAAACAACTAGCAAACGTCAAAGCCCAACAATAGGTGGCAGGAGTTTACTGGGCATGTATATCTACAGCACCACATTCAACAAACATTATGCACAACCAATATTCTCCAATAAATAGTAGGGTGTTTTTTATAATGTACAGAATGAGAGATGCGTGTTGGTTTTATATAGTTGCATGATATACATGGTCAAAGGTAAACTAGTTATCATTAAGAAACAGTCACATCTATACATTAATGTGAATTTTGGGTGGTGCTTTCTGAGGGCAAGGAGTCTGTGTGGGCAGCCTTGAGGGAGAAAAGCACAAGAAGAGAGAGTGCAGAATTCACCGTCACAAATATAGAGTTCTTGTAGCAGTCACAAGGTTAGACTTGTGCCATTAATACATACTGAATAAGTGAATGCCAACGTTTTGATTGCTCTGTTGTTGCCATTGATGAATTGCTGGTAATACGGCAAGATTGTGGGATCTATTCAGAGATAACTTAAACTATCAGTATCCTTAACCTTTAGTACAGCACTAGGTGTTCTAGCACTTTTTCTGACTTTTGGAACATCAGGGCTGTCAGTTTGTGAAGGAATACTCTTCCTGAAAACGAAGGTTGTGTTGGCACTCATCAAGTTTAAAGCGACCTCAGGTTTGATAATGGTTAGAGCCTCTGCACTCAACTCCACATTGCCACCCTCGCATCCAGAAATTGTGGCAGATTTTACCATTTGTAACTCCGGTGTGAGCCAATTTACTCCCACTTACAATCACTCCTAATTTCCATATAATAATGAGGTTACCTGCCAAATTATGCATGAGGCAACATGAACAAATGTACCACAAAACACTAACTCAAAGTCACAAATATACTGTAGGACTTCATTAAAAGAGATAACAAATGCACATAATTGTAAATGCATTCAATGGGTGCCAAAAATACAAAGCAAAAGATAAACACAACCAAAGGTGTTTTCCACAAATACAGTTATCATAAGACTTGGAGGTAGTACTTTGGTCTGAGTGATGGAAGGAGAGCTGGATTGGAAGGGTCATGGTAACAAGGACACGTTGGAAAGGGGCACAGATGGGGATTTAGCTATGGAAACAGAAGAGGGAGAAGAAAACAAACAGTAGGTAAGTGGCCAGGAAATAGAAGGGCAAAGGTGGGCATGTTAGGGCAAGGATGGGAAGTAGGGAAGAGTGTCAGAGAAGGAAACCAGATTATGAAGTGGGAATGGAACAGTAAGTGAGCTGAAGCAAAATGGGCACATTGGCAGGGTCCGTTTTTTCAGGAGGAAGAGGACACAGAAAGGGGGTGGCAGGTTCAGTGACAGGGTGAAGGTTGAGGAGAAAAGGGACACGCAAGCCGAAGGGGAAAGGCTATAACTAACAGATGAGAGGAAGGAAGGAACACAAGTGGAACAAATGAAAAATGAACATTGTGACTGGGAGTAGGCAGAAATAAATGTGGAGTTGGATGCTAGCATTGTTTAGCGACAATTCCTAAGGCAAATGGGACAGAAAAAACTCACTGATGTTGGGACCTGAGCAAGAGTTCAACAAGGGGGGGTGGGGGCAGGGGGGAAGACTACTTTTGTAAGCTGAAGTGAAACAAAGTTTGAAAACTCAATGTTTTAAATCTTTACCTTAGAGTCAACTAAAAGAAAGTTGAGAAATAAGCTAGTGTAGAAATATCAATGATTATGAATCCATGGATTTCCATACAGATGCTTTTGTACTAAATTTTAAAACAAGATCTATATGAACTATATAAATGGAACAACTTTGTCTCATGTCACGCCGATTATGGTCAGGTAAGTAGCATGGGAAGACAGTCTACCTACCAATGTATCAATCAATCAAACTGTTCTTATATAGCGTGGCTTATTACCCCTGAGGGTATCCAGGTGCTGGGCTGTGGGTCGAAGAAACAGGTCTTGAGTCCTTTCTTTAAGTCTGGCAATGAGGGAGCTATTCGAAGGTGGAGGGAAAGGGTGTTCCAGCATTTGGAGGCGAGGTGGGAGAAGGATCGTCCTCCGGTGCAGCAGTGGCGGATGTGCAGTGTGTGCGAGGGAGAGGTGAGAGGAGTGTAGATTTCTGGGTGGATGGTTAAGTTCAGGCGGTGGTTCATGTATGCCAGTCCTTGGTTTTGGAGGGCTCTGTAGGCGTGGGTCAGGAGCTTGAAATGGCATCTCTTTTGGATGGGGATCCAATGGAGGACTCTCAGGTGCTGGGACATGTGGGTCCTTTTGGGCTGGTTGAGGATCAGTCTGGCAGCTGCATTCTGGATTGTCTGGAGGCTTTTCAAGCGTTCGCTGGTGGTGCCTGCATACAGTGCGTTGTTGTAGTCCAGACAACTGGTGATGAGGGCCTGTGGCACCGTTTTCCTGTTGCCGATGGGCAGCCATTTGAACATTATGTGGAGCGTGTGGAAGCGGGCTGTGGAGATTGCGTCAACCTGTCATTTCATAGAGAGTTCGCTATCCAGGATGATGCTAAGGTTGCAGGCGTGATCTTACGGAGTGGGGGTGGGTCTGAGTTCTGATGGCCACCAGGAGCTGTTCCAGAGGGAGGCGTAGCTGCCAAAAATCAGTACTTCGGTTTTGTTTGTGTTGAGTTTCAGGCAGTTGTCTTTCATCCAGGCTGAAATGTTTGTCATGCAGTTGTGAAAGTTTTTTTTTGCCCTAGTGGGTTCCACTGTGAGTGAGAGGTCGAGCTGGGTATCGTCAGCGTAGAAGAAGATGATGATGTTGTGGGCTCTGAAGACGTCTGTTAGCAGCATCATGTAGACGTTGAAGAGGGTGGGACTGATTGATGAGCCTTGCGGGATGCTGCAAATGGCATGCTTAGACTGTGAGGTGAAGGGAGGGTGACGAATTCTCTGTGTTGCCCCAAGAGAAAGCATGCCATTTATCTGAGGGCGTCGTCTTTGACTCTGATCTGGTGAAGTTGGTTGATAAGTTTGTGGTGGGAGACTGTGTTGAAGACAGCGGAGAGGTCAAGAAGAATCAGGGCGGATGATTCCCCTCTGTCGAGTAGGTTGCAGCCGACATCTCTTTCCAGGCAATCAGGGCTGTATCAGGCTGTGGTGAAGGTTTTGGAGGTTGTTTGGGTCTGTGGAGGGTTTCTTGAGGAAGGGTTGGATCTCTGAATGTTTCCAGGCATTAGGAAAGGTGGCTGTGGTGATGGAGGTGTTGAGAATGGTGGTGAGTTACTGGCTGATCTTGTCGCTGCCGAGGTTTAAGAGTATATGGGGGTCGTGGTCGGTGGGTGCTCCTAAATGTGGATGGCGTTCATTAAGGCCTTGGTGTTTGCTGTGCCGACTTGTTCATATGTAGTGAGCGGGAGATTGGCAGCTGTCTTTGTTGGAGTGGGGATGCTGAGGAGGTCGGTGGCTTGGGGATCGACGTTTCTGCATATGGTAGCTATCTTGTTGTGGAAATGTTCTGCAAATGCACTGCAGAATTCCTGTGAGGAAGGTATCAAGTTTTCTGTGGCTAATGGGCATGTGAACTCCCAGACGATGGCGAAGAGTTCCTTAGTCTGGTTGGCACTGGTTTTGATGCGGTGGGTCAGGACTTTCTTTTTTGCTGCTTTGAGTAGGTGGTGATAGTTGTTAAGGGCAGACTTGAAGATGGCACCATCACTGTCGTATCTGCTAGAGCACTGTTTTCTTTCCACTTTTTTTTTGCATCTGCATTTTGCCGCGAGGAGTTCTGGGATGAACCAGCTGGCTTGTTTGGTGGGTTCATGCGTTCAGGTAGGTTTGTTGGGAGCGACTCGGTCAGCGGCACAGGGGATCCAGGCTTTGACTTTCTCTACTGCCTGATTCAGGTTGGGGGAGGTGTCGGGCTGGGAGAGGATGAGGGCATTGGTCTACTGGTGTTAAGTGACCTTGGTCCAGCTGCAGAAGGGGACACTGAGGCAGCCAGGATGCTGCGGGTGAAATTCGGTGATGGTAAAGTGTACGATAGAATGGTCTGACTAGGTGACTTCTGTGGTGTGACTGTATCTGATTCTGTTTGTGGACGTCAAGATGGGGTCCAGCGTGTGACCAGCTCTGTGCGCGGGGTCTGATACCTGTAGCACGAGGTGGAGGTTGTCCACGAGTTCCAGGATGTTGGTGGAGTTGGTGTCTGTGGGGTCGTCCAGGTGAAAGTTGAGGTCTCAAAGGATGACGGAGTGTTCGGATTCGATGGAGAGTGGGTTGGTGAATTCTGTGACGGCGTCGCTGAGGCCTGTTCGTTGTCCTGGAGGGGTCTGTAAGCGAGGGTGTCTCTGATGGTGGCTTTGTCATCTGTATGGAGCTGGAAATACAGGTGTTCCATGAACTGCGTGCTTTAATCTTCAGTGGGTGTACAGATGATTGCTTCTTTGTGTATGATGGCGATGTGTCCGTTAGTGCGGTTGCAGTGTTTCGTCTTGCAGCCGCTGGGTGTTGCTGTGGCAATATATGGGACTGAAACTGGGGTGAGCCAGATTTCTGTGATAAAGGTCAAGTTGGGGGCAAGGGTGGAAAGGGTGTCCCAGACTTCAGTGGCTGGTTTACACAGCTATCTGGAGTTGATCGGGAGACAGCTGAGTTGATACAGTGGGGTCCGGGCTGGTGCAGTGTGGGATCCTGCAAGGGCGGTCGGTCCTGGGGTGGTGAAGCAGCAGCAGAGACCGGTGAAAGGGACTGCTGTGGAACGGGAAGATGCGAGGCAGCAGGATATTGCATCTAGGGCACAGAGATCTGTGGCGGAGTATCTGTGGGTGTCCGAAGGGCCAGGGTTCCTGGCAGTGGGCATGGTCCAGGAGCAGACTGGCACAGATGGGCTGGCTTTTGGAGCGATCGCGCTGCAGCCTCCATTTAGTGGGTCCAGGAAGGAGCGCTGGGGAGGCGGACAGCTGGGAGGCGGAAAAAGCAGGGGAAAAAACTGTGAGTGGGAGAATGGTGGGTAAACGGAAAAGTGAGGCATTCTAGGGGAACTGATACCTCTAGGGCTAGAAGCTGTGGCCTGGAAGGACTTCACTCACTGCAAAGTAGCCTGGCAAGGGCAGTCTGGCAAAGGGCAGGTCACGGTGCAGCCTGGCGGCTTGGTAGTAGTCCGGAGGAAGGCGACTGCCAGCAAGGGGAGCTGGAATGGACCTGCTCAATGGGTCTGTGCTGCGGCCTCCATTAAGTAGGTCCTGGGAGGGGCGCTGGGGAGGCAGGCAGCTGGGAGCGGGAGGCAGAAAAAGTGGGGGAAAATGGCCAGCAGGTAAGCGGCAGAACGGCAGGAAAATGGCTAAGTGAGGGATCCTAGGTGCACTGGAACCACGAGGGCTAGCAGTGCTGAGGCCTGGAAGGGCTTCACTTATTGCAGAGCAGCCTAGCTAAGGCAGTCTGGCAAGGGCAGGTGACGGTGCAGCCTGTATGCTTGGCAACAGTCAGGAGAAAGGAGGAAGGAGACTTGGCAAGGTAAGCTAGAATGGACTAGCTCCAAGCTGAAAAAATGAAGCCAATAAATTATCTAGATCATCACTGACTTAAAAAACATGTTCAAGGCAGAGTCAGTAGTTCAACGTGACCCATGTTAGAATATGGATGCAAATGTCATGCATCTTCTTCTCCAGTACATTTACTGTTAAAATATGTTCCAAATCTTGGTTGATCGTTTAACTACTATGCTGGCTGGATGGTGACCACACTTTAGCACTGTCTACCTGCAATAATGCCCTTGTCAAATTTTTTAAACCTGGGATCTAAAAGTCAACAAGGTAACATTGACACTGACACTCTACATGTAAAAAAACAATCCAAAGCAAATGATGTCACTGTCAGAATTTTATCTGTGTTTATTGTGTTTAATTACATTGCAATACTTAATTTCACTTGCAGTTCTTGCATCTAAATTGCCAACACAACTGCCACTGAGAACTATATTGGCTCTTTTCTACCTTTACAGACCCTTTAAGTCTCGCCTGAACATAGCATTCGGTGTCCTTGCGAGTCTATTATCCTAAGAAGAAAAAAAAGGGCTAAGATTCCAGGCGTTACTTTCCATCGGTTGCCTTCATGGTCACTGTAATTTCCTTGCTCTTCATTTCTCAGCACGTAAAGGCATCACTTTCTCTTTGGTTGTTCAACCCTTCTCTGGCGAACGGACCAAGTACAGATTGATGTCTTTGCTGGTGTCCTTCCCCTGCTCAGACTTAGGTACTTTTTTTATTCCCATGTCATCAAAGCTTGCTCTGTTTACATTTGTTCCTCACTCCCCTTGTTGGTTGTTTTTCTTGCCCTCCCATCCCACGTAGTTTGCTGCTTGCCCACTCCTCTGTTTTGCATTGATGCAGGACAAATAACATTAGGAAAAAAGCTTGTGTAGCATTCTGGTGCACTCTTCAAAAGCTACGTAGTTTCTTGGGAGATGCCTTGGTAATATCTGCATTTTTTACTTAAAACAGTCTGTTTAATTTATGTTTTGCAATTTAACTGCAATACGTGTAACACGGAAATAAAAAAACATGGTTACTACGTCACCCTATAGGGATACAGAATAGTGGTACGTCCTTGGGTACAGTAAAGGGCGGATCTCTACAGCTGGAATGGTTTCTTTTTTAGCTCAAAGCAGATTGCATAGCATAGAATTCCTCTTCAAATGTTTATGATCTGTTCAATTGCAGTCTTTATGTGACACTTTATTGTAAAAAAATGTGGACTTTTGTTAATGCTGAGATTTGCAGGGCCACAATAAAAACATCACTCATTCCCAATTTCCCAATTTGCAAACTCCTCGTATGTACTATGGGAGACATTTCGGTCTCTCTCAGAGTCTCTGCAAAGTACAATAGGTATGAGTTCAGTTACACTTTCACACACCAGTCAGGACATTACTTTAACCCAGATGTCAACCAAAACAAGTGCGTGCGGGCCAGAGACAGCTTTAAATTATTTTTTAAATCAGTTAAATGTTTACACTGGGAACCGGTCTCTTGACAGACCCAGTTTCCACGTTGGAATACAGGTTGGCGCTGTCACTCACATAGCAAAAACTGTCTCTACTAGACGGTTCTGTAAATTTCCTAAGCATAAGCGCAGCTTTCATTGCTGGGACTTAAGGCAGACACTGAGCAGAAATGGTATGCAACAATACAGACACTGAGGGGCATGGCCAGGCTGGAAGCCAAAATGGCGCCTAGCACGTAGCTCCTTTGACCACAAAAACCCAGCAGCCATTTTCAGGGCCATTGTACTGGCGACATGCCGGACGATGTAGCCGAGACTGGCCAGTAGACCTTCTCACCAATGCAGTGGGTGGGGAAGAGGGGGATAGAGAACCCCTTGAAAGACATGGCCGTTATTCACAAGCCCGGCACGCTGACTGACGGATGGCCTTGGAGGCATGGCAGCAACAGGGCCCCCCCGTGAGCCCATATCAGGCAGGGCCCCCACCTCTGTCTTGTATATTGGATTGGTGATGCACCACCTCAAGTCACCAGGTGGTGGCTCGAAAGACTCAACAACGTATCTGCCATGCCTGCAGCCTATCCTGCCCTGGTGTGGACTCAGGATGCTGGTGTCCTGGGGCCTGGGCGTCGGCCCTTTTTGCTGAAACCACATAATACAGCTGAGGCCTACTGGGCCAGGACCTTGCTGAAGAAACTCCTGCTGATGCAGTCGGGAGCGGCAGGTGACATATTTGGCTGTGAGGTGCAAGATTCTCTCTTTGGAGCACGGGGCCCGGTGGGTGACCAGACCTGAACCTGTGGGCCCTCTGGATGCCACTGTGACAGTGGGCCTGGCCAGTAGATTAGTTATCCTTCCATTGTTGATTAGACGCCCCAACAACAAGCTCTTATGTGCGGGAAGCGGTGGCTGGGCACGAACGTCAGAACCCTGCACATTTTAGACTGTTGAGATAGACACATATTTGAACTCCTTTGCTGCCCTCTCCCGGACGCCCTCACCTTGATCTGCCTGGTGTCTGGAGGGGAGTCCGCCTGCCTCGGCATGGACAGAGGATTGTTGAGGGGCTGCTCCTATTCTTGTACCTTCATCTACCTATTGATTACTAGAATGTGGAAAACCTATGCCAAACAGACTAAGCTGTTGTTTGACTCTAGGAAGACACCCCAGAGCAATAACTCAGTGTCTGGGGACAACCAGGCCAACGCGCCTGGCCAGATGGATATGTCTGATTCTGCGACCGTGCTCCTAAGAGATCTTTAAATCAGCCTCCAATCCACCAATGCCAAGATAGATACAAAGGGCACACAACTGGATGAACTGATGGACCATAACTCGATCAGAATGGGTAGAGCAGTAAGGAGGATTTCTGAGCTAGAGAACGACTTTTCTGAAACCAAAGAACAAGTTACTTACCTTCGGTAACGATATATCTGTAAGAAACATTAGTTAGTTAGATTACTCACCTTAGAATATCCCCAGGCGTTAGGCTGGATACGCAAAGATTTTTCGTCAGCAATACCCTTACGCGTCGCTAGGCGTCGTCTGCGGCTCCGCGTCAGTCGTCAGCTTCGTGAGCCGGGAGGACGTCGTTGGAGTACTTAGACGCCGCCCTCGCGCGCTGACGTCGGTTCTTGTACATAGCTTTCCACGCCAGGAACGCAGAGCCATGCAAGAGACCGACACTGGTGCCAAAAAATTCTAGGGCCCTGAAAGGGATAACCTCAACCCTAGATATCAGTTCGCAGAACAGGGAGGATGGGTGGGTCGGTGAGGAATCCAACTAATGTTTCTTACAGATATATCGTTACCGAAGGGAAGTAACTTGTTCATCTGAAAGAAACACGTTAGTTAGATTCCTCACCTTAGAATAGATATCCCAGCAATACCAACCCCGGAGGTGGGTCTGCGAACCAAGATCACACCAGAAAGTCCTGGAGAAAAGAACAGCCAAAGAAGCCGTCTCTCCGGACTTGGCTGTCCAGGCAATAATGTTTGGCAAACGTGTGCAGCGAGGCCCACATTGCTGCCTGACAGATCTCCTGCAAGGGGACTCCCCGGCCCAGGGCAGTTGTCGCCCGAGTGGAATGGGCCCTCAGCCCTACAGGAGGATCCTTTTTAGCCAAGGAGTAACAAGCTTTGATACACATAACGACCCACCGAGAAACGGTTCACTTGTTCACCGCTCGCCCCTTCTTTGCGCCCACGTAGCCAACAAAGAGTTGGTCGTCCACCCGGAACTGCTTGGTGCGGTCCAAATAAAAGGACAGGGCCAGTTTTGGGTCCAGACGGTGGAGCCTCTCTTCCTCTTTAGAAGGATGCGGAAAGAAGGTGGGCAACGTAACAGACTCCCGATGTGAAAGGCAGTCACCACCTTAGGTAGAAAGGAAGGACGAGTCCTGAGAACAACTTTGTCCGGATGGACCGAAAGAAAAGGAGGCTTAGAAGAGAGAGCCAGGAGCTCACTCACCCTTCTAGCAGAGACGATGGCTCCCAGGAAAGCAGTCTTAAGCGTCAAGAGACGAAGGGGACAATTATGAAGTGGCTCAAAGGGAGCGCACATCAGAAACGTCAAGACCAGATTCAAATCCCACTGAGGCATTACGAAAGGGACAGGAGGAAACATGTGATTAATGCCCTTAAAGAAGCGAGAAACAACAGGGGATTTGAAAAGAGAAGGCTGATCAGGAAGCCGTAAGAAAGCAGAAATAGCAGAAAGATAACCTTTAAGGGTGCCCAGAGCAGAGCCCTGCTGGGCCATGGAAAGAAGACAGAGGAGAACCTCAGAAAGAGGGGCGGAAAGGAGATCCATAGCCTTTGCTGTGCAACATGCCACAAAATTGTTCCACCTGCAGGCGTATACCGATTTTGTGGAGGGACGCCTGGCTGCCAGACTAAATTTACAGACTTCAGGAGGCAAGTCAAATGGCATCAACTGCCGCCGCTCAATCTCCACGCATGGAGGTGGAGGCTGGACAGGTTCGGGTGGAGGACCGTCCCCTGCTGCTAAGACAGAAGGTCCTCCTGAAGAGGCAGTCGTATCGGGGGGGTCGATCAACAGACTGAGCAGCTCGGGATACCATTATCTTCGTGCCCAATCCGGAGCCACCAAGATGACTTTGGCCCGGTCGCGCTTGATCTTCTTCAGCACTCTGGGCAGAAGAGGTATAGGCGGAAAGGCGTACAACAGACCGCAACTCCACTCGCGACGAAAGGCGTCTCCGAGCGAGTGCCGCCTTGGAAACTCCAACGCGCACAACTGCTGACATTGCGCGTTCACTTCGGTGGCGAATAGATCTAATCAAGGCGCTCCCCACTGCCGAAAGAGGCCTTGCACCACGTCCGAGTTCAGACGCCATTCGTGATCCATCATGCACCGGCTGCTGAGTTAGTCTGCTCTGGCGTTCAGAGAGCCCGCCAGATGTGGAACCACCAGGGTGATGCCCTGACGTTCCAGCCATGTCCAGAGGCGCAGAGCCTCCTGACAAAGGGTCCACGACCCCACCTTGTTTGTTGCAATACCACATGGCGGTGGTGTTGTCCGTGAACACCTGCACTACACTTCCCTTGACAGAGGGAAGGTATGCCTTCAGTGCAAGCCGGATCGCCCTCCGCTCCAGAAGGTTGATTTGGCGCTGGTACTCCGCCGGAGACTAGAGGCCTCTCCCATGTGGCCCCCCCATCCTAGGAGAGACGCATCCGTCACCACTACGTGCTCCGGTTGGGGTAGGGAGAGGGATCTGCCACTGACCCAATCGCGATCCGTGAGCCACCACTGCAACTGTCTTGCAGTGCCCTCCGAGATCAGGACGTGGTCGAACAGGTTGCCCCGATGCTGGGCCCACTGAAACTTCAGGTCCCACTGCAGAGCCCGCATTCGCCATCTGACGTGATGCACCAACAGGATGCAGGAGGCCATCAGACCCAGAAGCCGCTGCACCAACCGGACCGAAACCCGGGATAGAGGCCAAAAGATGGGAATCAGAGCCTGAATATCCCAGACCCGCTGTTCCGGAGAATAGGCCCGGAGCTGCGCCGAGTCGAGAACCGCTCCGATGAAGAGGAGCTGCTGGGAGGGACTCAGATGCGACTTCGGCACGTTGATGGAGAATCCCAGAGAATGCAAGAGGTCTGCCGTAGTCTGGAGGTGGGAGACGACTGCCTGGGGCGAGCTCGCCTTCAACAACTAGTCGTCGAGATAGGGGAAGACTGAAACCCCTGATCTGCGCAGATGAGCTGCGACCACCGCCATCACTTTCGTGAACACCCGATGGGGCATTGGTGAGGCCGAAGGGGAGCACAGTAAACTGAAAATGCACCTGGCCCACCGTGAATCGCAGGTAACGCCGGTGGGCCGGCAGGACGGGGATGTGGAAATAAGCGTTCTGCAAGTCCAACGCTACCATCCAGTCTCCAGGGTCTAGGGCAGTCAGAACATGAGCTACAGTGAGCATCTTGAACTTCTCCTTCCGGAGGAAGGTGTTGACGCTCCTGAGATCCAAGATAGGGCGTAGGCCCCCTTTGCCCTTCTTGGGAACCAGAAAGTAGTGGGAATAGCAACCACGGCCTACTTCTGGACCAGGAACGCGCTTGACAGCCTCTTTGGCCAAGAGGGCCGTAACTTCCTCCCGCAGAAGATTCAAGTGATCCTCCGATACACGGTGGCACTGCGGTGGCATGGCTGGAGGGGTCGCCTCGAAGGGGAGGGAGTGGCCCCTTCGGATGATTTGCAGCACCCACCTGTCCGATGTGATGGTGCGTCAGTGGAGCAGGCGATGGCGAACTCTGCCTCCCACTGGCATGGAATGGGCCTGAAAGCTTGGACTAGGAGGGCTTTGAGGCGGATGCTGCTGGGGCAGATGTGGACGGACTGGCACGTCGACCCCCAGTACCGCCTCAGCAGAATCCACGTCCGCGACTGCGTGGATGTTGGTTCCGCGGCCTGTGGCTAGTCGGACGTGAGGGGGCGCCCCTTCCTTGGCCACGAAAGGGACGAAAAGCAGAAGTTTGTGGGCGCAGGCCGAGAGGCCCAAGGACTTGGCCGTAGCCCTGGAGTCCTTAAAGTGCAGGGCGGTGGCGCCGGGACACGTTTCGGTCCACAGGAGGCACTGTGGAGGGCTTGGACCAGGTGCCCTTCAGAACGTCAACCAGTGCTTCATTAAACTGCGGCAGAGGCTCAGAGGAGCTTGCTGATGGTTGGAGCACTTCAGTGAGGAGGTTTATTCCTCACAGCCACAACAGGTAGCTCCAGCCCCAGGGCTTCGGACGCCTTGCGCAGCACCACAGAAAATGCAGCACATTCCTCCGAAGCCACGGTCGGAGGAGAGATGAAGACAGTGTCAGGGGAGGTGTCAAGACCATTGGCATCCCCCAGCTCATCTGCCCAGTCCTGAGATAACAGGCCCTGCCGGGCCAGAGGGTTCTCAGACCCCTCCCAGTCGTCACCGTCATCCGATTCCTGGTATACAGGTGGAATGATCGGAGCCGGGCGGAAGATGAAATTTCCACCCATCGGCGTCAAGTGCGGCGCCGGCCGGCGGCGCTCCGACGCCGGGCCCGGACCGGGACTAAACTGGGGAACGTCGTCGTCCGGGGAGGCATCGGAGGAGTCTGCGCCGGCGGAGGGGTCGTGAGGTCGACCGGCGCCGACTGGGGACCAGGCCTGGATCCCCCGGGGACCTGCGGCGTCGGGACCGGAGTCGACGACGGGGCCGGAGCCGCCGGCTCGCTAGGCCTCCCAGTCGAGCCTGTGGGGCCCGAAAGCGCGCCAGCAGAGCCAGGTTTCTCATGGCCATGAGGAAAGCACTGAGTCGCGTCAGTCCCAGGGACCGGAGGGTATGGGGACGGACGGGACCCCTGCGGCTCCGTTGGAGCCGCGTGAGTGGTGCCACCCGAACCCTCAGCCGAGTTGCGTGACCGGCGAGGGGAGTCAGAAGAGCGATGTCGCTTCTTCGACTTCTTGCTGTGCTTCGACTTACCCGATTTCGAA
Organism: Triturus cristatus; assembly: GCF_964204655.1. Taxonomy (NCBI): domain Eukaryota; kingdom Metazoa; phylum Chordata; class Amphibia; order Caudata; family Salamandridae; genus Triturus; species Triturus cristatus. Next base: position 872,606,677 of record NC_140580.1, on the reverse strand, counting down.
GACTTCGACCCCGACGAGTGGTGGTGGCTGCGGCTCCGCGACAGGTCCCTCGACCTCCTCAACCGGGACCTGGAGTGGCACGGAGCCAACTGCCGGAACTCGAGAAGCTTGCGGGACCGCCAAGCTTTCGAAGTCAAGGCCCGGCAGTCGAGGCACACCTCGGCGTCATAGTCGGCTCCAAGGCAATAGAGGCACCGACGGTGGTGGTCCGTGACCAACATCAGTCGGTGACAGGAGTCACAGGCTTTAAAACCAGGCATCCCTACCGGCACCAGAGTCGATGTCGACAAGAATAGAACCAAAAGAGTTCGAAAAAGTTTAGTCAAAAAATGGCGAAAAGGGTATGCTCTTCCCGGATCGGCGCTTACTGGCACGGAAAAAAGAAGAACTGACGTCAGTGTGCGAGGGTGGCGTCTAAGTACTCCGACGATGTCATCCCGGCGCACGACGCCGACGATGGACGCGGAGCCGCAGACGACGCCTAGCGACGCGCAACGGTATTGCTGACGAAAAATCTTTCTGGATCCAGCCTAACGCCTGGGGATATTCTAAGGTGAGGAATCTAACTAATGTGTTTCTTTCAGATTCCAAACTTTCATGGCTGGAGAAGCAGACCCTCCGAGCGGTGGTGAAAAATTAAGATTTGGTAGCCAAGTTGAGGTGGAACAATGACTGGAGAGCAGGCATAGCAAAATGCACTGGCAGGATAGCCTTGTTTGTTGAAACACTCCAGAACGACCTGTTTGGCTACGACAGCCTGTCTGGAATGCTCCTTGTGGAGTGGGCGCACACATCCCTAGGCCCCAGAGCCACCCAAATCCTCACTCCTCCCTGCCCACCCCTGGGTGCACCCGAAACCTACAGTTGACCGGGTTCTGAATTTCCGAGATCGGGATGCTATCCTGCAGCTCGCCAATGCATTGCTGTACCTGGCTCTGCTGCATATGAATTGGAGGGGGAAGACCTACTTTTACTCCTCCACCGAAGCAAGCCACTTATCTCTGCAAGTCATTAAAATCAACCCAGACATCTCCAAGATCGCCCTCTGGTTCGACACCACACTGCTCGCATGGCAATCATGGCCAGGGACGTGAGGGCCCATACTGACAATGAGTGACTGCTTGTGCGGAGCAGCCCTCCTCTTTTCTAACGCCTCCCCCTTACCTCCCCTTGCCACCAGCTCATGACATCATAGGAGAGGGGGGTTCCATTACTCTGCTGCTCTGATCACATATTTGCCTGATGAATGAACTTATATATATGTGGCCTAGGCGAGAACCAACAAACCACTACGAACACTGTGGTATCTTATCTTTGCTTTAATGTGTGTCGTAGAGTGCTGCCAATCCCAAGGTATGTATCACCACTTTCGTCTTTTATTTTTGCGCTGCTTTTACAACGCTTGGCGCCTGTATTTCTTTATTGCCAAAATGGGTTGGTTATGGAGGGTTAATGTAGCTGACAGTTGTAGGTGTCATTGTGGGTGAGGGGAGGGAGTATACAGGTTTCGGTATAGTTTTAGATTTTGTTACATCATTTGTGCTCCAACTGTATGCTTCACTACTTTCTATGTCCACCTAGTCTCCACGCCACACTCCATATTCATTAAATGTATATGTAGCGATGGTACTCCCATAGGAAGACTATTTCTCAAATGTCCTGGAATATTTGAGGTCTGAACAACCAATGTAAGGAGCCCCGAGTGCTCGTCTATTTTAATCGACACTCCATTGATATCGCTCTTCTGCAAGAGATGCACCACTCTCCGAGTCACGTCCAGGACTTTGCTCGAAAATAGGGTCCCCAACAATTCTCCTCATACAGTCCATATTCACAGGGGGTTTGTATACTGTTTCACCCGCATGTTGATTTAAGATTGCATCAGCTCCACTCATACACGGAGTCGACGATTTCGGATTCTGATTGGATCCTTAGAAACTGTAAAGCTGGTCCTAGTGACTTATAAGCGCCAAATATTGCTCTTCCAAATTCTTTCTAGACATCCTTGCTATATTGCAACACTCAGGGATTTATACAATATTATGGGGAGGAGACTTCAATCTGGTGTTAAATCCAGACATTGATAGCACAGGTTCATAATGTTACCTTCTTACGGACTCATTGAGTCTTAGAAGACATTATAGATGTCTTTGGGCTGCGTGACCTCTGGTGACAGACACATCCCTCCGAAACAGTCAACACACTTTCCTTCTATCCACACAATTCCTAGTCTCAATTGGAATATTGGTTATCTACACCTGACTCCCACTTACTACGTACGCTCCCGGATCACTCTCCAGTCAAAGTACAGCTGTCATTGCGGAGCAAAGAGTTTCCCCACAGACTCTCTTAGCCCAGGTCTTCTGTGATGAACTACTATGGCCATAATTGAATACTTCCAATAAAACAAAGGGACGGTTGAAAAATGTGCCACAGTTTGGGAGGTCTTTAAATCCTTTATAAGGGGGATAGAGTAAGAAACATGCAGGCATCCTCCAGGATACATGGAGGCAACTTATATCACTACAGAAGACGCTCAAAACCTGCAGGCTCCAGCTACTCACATTCTGTCCCAGGAAAGAATGCATGAACAGCCCCAACTACTTCAAGAGTTCCGAGACCTAGGACAGCATGAGGTATGTTACCTTGGCAAATATGCTCAAGCTCGCCAATATGACAAGGGAGATCAGCCAGGTACAACCTTGTCTTGGTGCCTACATCATGACAAGCGGCAGGGCAAAACATATACGGTTACATTCCAGACTGGCGCACCGCTGGTGGACAGCGATGATATCCCTGTGGAGTTTGCGACTGGTCTATGAAACGCGACTTCTGGACTCTACTGCACATATACCCGCCTACCTAGATGAGATGGCCCTGGTTTGGTTTCTGAGTCACCCAATATTGATGGAGAAAATAGTCGCTGCTATAGAAGCCCTAGCTGGGGACAAGGCACCAGAGTCTGATGGTCTGTCAATCAATTTTTACAAACCGTTCCAAAATATCTTAGCTCCTCACCGTTCGTGGTTTATGTGGAAGCGCTTACTCATGGAGTACTTCTTCCAACCCTGCGTAAAGCACCCATTTCTGAGCTCCATAAACCCAGCAGAAACACAGAGTACTGCATCTCCCATAGACCCCTTTCCTTATGAAACTACGATAATAAAATCATAGCTAAAGTTATTGTGACTAGACTTTCTCTATTGCTTGACAAAATAGTTTCCCCGGTGCAGACCGCCATTGTACCACACCGGTCCACTTCCATTAATCTCTGTACAGCATTCACTGTTTTGCATCGACTTACCCCAGAGCTCGAGGCAGCAGGAATACTATTGGATGCGAAGAAGGCATTTGACTCCCTGGATTGGCCTTTCCTTACGGAAGTACTTCGGCAATTTTGGATCCCAAAAGGCTACATGGCCTCATCCGATTGCTTGAAATTCATCCTACTGCCAGGGTTACAGTGAATGGTCTTCTATCTGCACTATTCCAAATACAGAGGGGACCCGGCAGGGTTGTCCACTACCCCCCCCTGCTCTTTATATTAGCTATGGACCCCCTGGCCCGTCACCTCCAGGAGCGATACTTACATGGAGGTTTGTCTCTCCGTACTCGGAAACTCTTATTGTCAATCTAAACAGAGGATATTCTGCTTTTCGATAGATGCTAATGTGTCCCCATTAATTTGAGAAATTATCAGGTGTAGGTATTCTGGTGTTCCCATCATCTGGGATAAAACTGACATATTTTGGCTTACTGATCTCAAAAGGCCGTGCCTGCTGGAATACCAGTTTTGGTGGGTCACAGATTCAGGCAAATATTTGGGAATCATCCTACACAAGGAGGTGCAATTCATCTTTTTTTTAAATTACGGTCCGACCATAGATACCCTGCAATGCCAACTCGACATCTTGGCAAGCAAAGCTTCAGTTATCTCTGGCAGGACGAGTGGCAATGTTGAAAATGGTGGTTCTACCCAAATCTCTATATCTTTTCCATAATATTCCAATCCCCCCTTAACAAGCAGTTATTCCAAACCCTCAAGCCCCAACGGATTAATTTTTTCTGGACCAGCGAGGCCACCCGGATAAGCTGGGACACACTGATCCCCCCTTTACAAGTGTGGGGGCTTTGAGGTTCCAGATTCTGAACAGTATTATTATGTGGCACAGTGACACTACACGACTTATTGGTACCATCCTGACGCACGCATCCCCTACCTGAAACTGGAACAGGAAGAGGTTGAGGGCGCTCCCCTGATGACCCTCCTTCCCCAGCAGCGACCATGACCCAAAGAGGTGAGCATGATTGCTACAACAAACTTGGCGTGGCACATATGCTGCAGAGCAGGAACTCACCTTTTTAGGTCTCGGCTAGCGATGGCTGCGCTTGCGCAGTCTCGCTCGCGAGAGATAATGACTTGGGAGAAGAGGGGCTTGAACCCGCCCCTCTTCTTCCCTGTTCTCCATTGGCTGGCCTAGTAAATGCTGGCCAGCCATTGGAGAAGAGGTCCCGTCACTCCAATAATGCCCCGTCCTTTTCGGATCGGGGGACGTGTTTTTTGCGAAAAGTCTCAGGGAGGAGACAACAGCAAAACACGCCCCCGAATCCGAAAAGGACGCTGCGTTTCTCCGAGGCATTTCTACTCTGCCTCGGAGAAAGGCGGTGGTGTCTTCCGGTGCCCTCGGCTTGTTTCAGACCGTGTCTGCAGCCTCTGCTCAGTCCGCTCTTTCTCGTTTTTCTATGTGTGCGCTCATACTTTCTAACCCCAGGAAGTCATTGGCAGTTGCTGTTATGACATCACCAAACACTTGTTCGCTTCCCCACCTACTTCCTTTCGCTTGCTCTTCCTATTACTCAGAATGCAGCGCGTTCGCTGGTGATCTCTCCTCCCCTTTGTTCGTCTATGCGGGTGCTGACGTTTGTTGGAGGAGGTGCTCGGCTTGTCGTTTTAGAGTTGAACGGTGGAAGAGGCGGTGTGTCCAGACCGAAAGTGCCAGAGAATCCGTGAAGGAGACTGGGGGAGGTGAAGGAGACTGGGGGAGCTGACGGAGGAGCCCCGTACGCGGGCGCTTCCGGTCACCATGGCGGTATGTAGTGAGTCTCGGCGGGTGGTGACGTACCGCGGTCCTGAGCGCGCGCATTTCTTTCGTTGTTTCGGTTGAGACTTGTACATAACATGTCTCTTCCTCTCCTGGTACTTTAGAGGACCCATCTCGTAAATAGTTAGATCCGTCTCGCCTTCGATTTCCAGGGTGCTTAATCGCTGCCAAAGTCCCTCCTCCACCATCCGCCATCTTTGTGCCGTCCCGCCCCTACTGACTTCGCTGCTCAAGTCCGCCATCACTGTCTGCCCCCCCCCCCACACACACAGCTGCTCTCTGCTTCTGATCACTTCATGCATGTTAATTGCACAAATTTGTTTCCCCATGCCTATATTACCTACGTGCCTTTCTGTTCTCAACTTCTGAGTGTGTAGAGTCCTTACATTATTTTTCATGTGTATTGCGTTTCATGGTGCTCTGTTTGCCCAAATAGTTGCTACATATGACCCCTTTTCATTGCGATTTTGCCAGTACCACCAATTGGGAATTGTAGAAATCAAGACTTAGGATGCTAATTGTGGTTGATCAAAAAATGTGCACTCTATAGACGTGTCGCGTAGCATGCTTCCACTTGGCAGATATGCAGAAAACGCCTTGATTACAGATTGTTTTGTTATAGTTTGCATTCAGCTATCGTTAAAATGCTCAACACGATGTTACTTGTTATATATCTGGATGCAATGACAGAAACAGCAACATACAAGTGGGGCGGCACACTATGCAAAGCACAGATTTTTAGTATACGTGTTTTTAAGCCACGCCGTTAATTACATTGGCCATGCCCCATTGAGAGACCTCCGAGTTTTTCCATCCCACTGAAAGCCCTGGTTACAAGGAACAGGCAACATCAGTGTACATTAGTGGGGAAAAAATTATAATTTCACATTAGCAAAATTAATCAACATTACACTGAGATCGATAATAATATTATAAGATCAAAGGGGTAGGATAATATGATCAACTGCTACCGTTGCTTCATTAAGTATAGAAACACGAACGGCAACGGAACATAAGGCTGGGGAACGGCGAGCAACATAATAGGCACGCCGCTTTTTGAAAACACTAAGCAATAAAGCACAGAAAAAGTACAAGGGCAACATTAACAAGCATTTACAATGCAACGGTCTCGGCATTGTTAAAGTTAGAGCTATTGGCATTGCTCATGACAATGCCGTTTCTTTAAATGTTTTAAAAACAAAAACATAAACAAAAATAATATCATGAGCAATGCCAATAGCTCTAACTTTACCAATGCCGAGACCATTGCATTGTAAATGCTTGTTATACTCCCTGGCAATCTCCCTTTCAAACAACCTCTTCCTGCCACTCACCTTAGAAAGCACTATACAGACAACCCTGCATAAAATAACATTGCATGAGCTGGCCACCTATACGCGAAGGGGCAGTTCCTTACGCAACAACAATAACAGGCTTGACGCAACCCTAGTGTTAGATATTTTTACATTTACAAGACTCAGTGGTACAGTCTAGGACCAGATTCTGGGTTATCCGGATGATCCGATGGCCTTCCCTACACTGACACATTTCATAGCCTCCGTAGATATGACGAGATGGGTGTTTCGACTATATGCCAGTGTGTCGCAAGACTGAGCGGTTAGGGCCATGCCAGTCAGACAAGCGTGGGATGGTGACTTAGGCATACCGCTATCTGATTCACAATTGGCAATTCTGCTGTGCCCAAACTGGCCGCATATCTCTAAACTATCGCCACAAACTTTCACACTTCAAATACTTACACAGGGCCTATAGTTCACCAGCTCGCAAGCACCATATAGACCAATCACGTCCTCATAACTGTACCCATTGCAATGTTGAGCACACACGTTTTCTTCACATGACATGAGTGCCTTTAACTTCGATCCGATTGGGTGGGCGGGGGGGGGGGGGCGGGTCCTTGCCTCACTGGCCCAAATGAGAGACTATCACCTCATCCACTTGTAACACTGCTAGGAAATGCCAAAGAAATACCCAAATGAATCAAGCGTTTCACTGCAATAGTTTTGCTCTTGGACAAACGTATTGTTGCAATGTACGGGGAAGCCGCAACACTCTTAGAACTACTGACTGGATCCTAGACCTGACAGTCTGCAATGATCGTATGCAAACATATATATTGATGCTTCCAATAACCTCTCGGCCAAAAGATATATGGGGTCCCCTCCAAACGTATCTATTTGCGCAAGCCACTAACAAGCACAAGCCCCGCCAAGGACTGGCGGATACACCTACATCGCTAACAACGAGTCAACCTTTACTCCCACCGGATAGCTACGTATATACTTGGACCCAGCAAGGCTGGGACTGGGGATTTGGGATATGAAGAGACTTGGCAGAACCCAGGGGTGGACCTTGTAATGGTTGGTACATCTTCCATTTTGCTTTCCATTTTGCTTTGAATGTCATTGTCAGTGGACTGAATTACATCCGTATGTGGCATATTACTTGGGGTATACAGCAGATGTGGATCACTGTGGCTAAAAACTGTGGTTTCACTACAGCGGACTTCAGAAGCATGCTAAGCGTACTGAATTGTTTGCCTTTGAATTTTATTTTTTTTAAAGGCTTTCAAACAACACAGATGCTGGAGATCAGAAGAGGTAAATGTGCTTTCAGAAGCTTTGAATCAAAATTATGTGGATTTGCATTTATACACAAGGCAAGCTTGACTTACCTTGGAGTAAGGATCTGGGAAGTTGAATTCATTTAAGCAGTGCTCCCTTGTATCCAGCAGACTTCGAACAGTAAGTGATCCATACGCACTAGCAACAGAAGGATAAAGAAACGTTGTCAGGGAAAGGAAATATGGCTACAAGCTACTAAATCGAGAATTGGGCTTGCGCTATCAGAATCCAGAACACAGCATGCATATTTTAACAGTTTTGTTATGGGGTGGAAGAGAATTATGACTTTCCTCCAGCACTCTGAAAAAACATTTGACCTACAACAGTGATCCTTCAGGGATACTACATTACATTTTCAACCATAGTACTACCTCGTTAGGCCTCAACAGCTAGTTTTCACACCACTGACACCCGACTTTAATGCCCTCAGAATTTTCACTAATGTTGCATGTAATCCACGTAGCTTTTCCAAGCTCTCAGAACTATTTCACAACTTGGTCCCTCTTAAACCGTAAATCTTGGGTTGCTGGTCTTAATTGGGACTTGATTTACAGTCTTACAATGGTTGATGCCGTAGCGTCTGAAGTTTGTTCCAGTACTTCTGTTTGAATTTCTCTGCCCGCTCCGCTGCGTCACTTGACTCTGGCTGGCTAGCAATTGCCCTCTTGGTTACCTGGCAAAAAAAAAAAAGAGAAAATGCTCCATGAAAATATGGGAAAGATTACCAAGCACTACATATTCTATAAAGTAGCCTATGAGCACTTAGAAAAAACATCTGTACGTTACAAATGGCAGCACAGGAAAAGTCATTGTCCACACAAGAATGACATATCATACAACATGCTGGTGTGAGACAGCCACCGGGATCCTTAACAATAACCATAATAGGGGGTGAACATCCTCAACACCCATAGTTGGAGAGTATTGAAGAGATAATAGTTTGAATCCCATCTAATAAAATCAAATACTGGATATATTGGTAGAAATTATCCCTCAGAAACAAAGGGTCAATTTCATACTGGGACTTCATGAAGATTTAAATATCCTATTTAGGTTAAAAGTCAAAGCGTCACCGAGGAAGGCATCCATTAGTTGTCTGGCAGATCAAGGTTGCCATATTTTCCATGGAGAACAATGTTGAATCGAGATTTTAGTGTAGGGGAGGTAGAGAGGGGGCACATAATTAATGTTACTGTACTCTAGTTCAGTTAAGATATTTATGCATTCTCAAAAAACCTACCAGAAGGAGGGGTGGGTGGTAAACTCCGCTCCGCTGGCAGAGTTCACAGAGTTTTGCCACTGTGGAGTTCCCCAAAAACTCTGCACACTGTTTCTTGCGCATGGCTCACCAACATTAAGTTGGCGATTGAGAAATATTGAGCGCTAGGATGAGTCCAGGTGCAATTTGACAACACTGGCGATGGCGGCAGGTCACTACCATTCAAGTTGAGAATGCTGCTGCTCTAGTAAAAAATCTACTTGAGCAGCAGAAAGAAGCAGCACCCGCTGGTGCAGAGCGTGGTGCAGTCCACCCTGATTTTACAGCATGGAACAAGCTCCTGGTGCTGAAAAGGAGGACAAGCAGTGAGACATGCCAAAATTCTGCCTCCTTGCGGAACTCCGTGGAATCACGCAGAGTTTTTATGTAATGCCACAGAGTAAAGCTCCGCGAATTTCAACCACCTCTTGCTACAAGGCAGGAGTGGTAAAACTCCTCGTCATGTTCACAAATGGAAAAACCCAAATGAAATGGGCTCGGCTTTAGTTTATGGCATTAACTAAGGCTGCCGTCTATATGAAAACCAATGATTTCTTGTTACTACAGGAGTAGCACAGGATGTCAGGCATTCTGGCCCAAAAGGAAGTCCGATTGACTTTCAAACATCACTGATTTGTGTGGCTTGAGCTATAACAAAATGTGACTGATCCTGGAGTCGGTTGCTTCCTTATATGGCAAATCTGGAAATTGACTCGCTGCTGAACTCAACATAAGCATTATCCATGCATGACCAGTGTTCCTGTACGGTACACACCAAAAAGGCTTAAGCGTTTTGATGCACATTAAAATAGAGAGGCTGGTAGAGCTCTGAAGACACCCTGCAAGTCTCAACCCAGTGGGACAGGACACGTGCTTCAGGAGGTGGGGAGTCAAGTAATACACATAACGGACTAGGAATGTCTGACATGTCAGTCTCAAACACACTACTATCAAGTTGTCAGTAGTCAACAATGTTAAATGCTGCTCGAAAATCATGTGGGCCATGACAAAAAAATAATCTAGAAGAATATAAACTAAGAGACTACACTTGAGTGATGGTCATGTGTGTGTGTGCGCGCAAAGGTATTTGGAGTGGGCGAGCGGCATGGGCTCAGGCGTCCTCTAGAAGAAAACAGATAGGCAAGGTTCTCGAGCTCCATTTTACAAAAAGCCTTGTGTAAATGGACAGAGTGCTTCTGTATTAATACAGGCATTTAATCTGTTTGTCAGCAATCTCAATTTTGGCAGAAAGGGAAATGAGGAGAAAGGGAGGGATGAAGATGGACGAGTGAGAGTACGTAAGAGAGATAGACAGAGGATCGCAATTTAGATAAGTGGAGAAGTTCTAGTTAGAACTCAGACTTCCTCGATCCTTAACAGGCAACTTAATCACAGATACACATCTCCTCATGTCAAAAGCATTCCAACTCTGTAGATATATATTGAGGGAATGCTAAGAAGTACCATAGGATACTAAAGCTCAGCAGAAAGTTTCGGGGTTAAGATATTGCAGCCCTGATGAATGACTAACTGACGTATATATTGGAGTAGTTTTGCAGCTGAAGACTTGCTGGATTCACATGCGACCCTCCCTGCTCCACCAGAAAACTAGCATGGAGTTTGCAACAAAGAACCAAAATTTGTAAAGCTAACAAGAAGGAAGCTAAAAACACAAGAGAAGATGGATAAAATAATCTCCAGATGGAGACCATGCACTGGAGCTTAGTTCCTGGGCATACTTCTGTTGTCACTATAGGAGGAAGAACAGAGCACCAAACGGTCGACAACGCACACAAAACAAGCATTAAAGAACAAGTTACTTACCTTCGGTAACGATGTATCTGTAAGAAACATTAGTTAGTTAGATTCCTCACCTTAGAATATCCCCAGGCGTCACGCTGGATCCGGAAAGATTTTTCGTCAGCAATACCCCTTGCGCGTCGCTAGGCGTCGTCTGCGGCTCCGCGTCCGTTGTCGGCGTCGTGCGCCGGAATGACTTCGTCAGAGTACTTAGACGCCGCCCTCGCGCGCTGACGTCAGTTCTTGTACATAGCTTTCCGCACCAGGAACACGGAGCCATGCAAGAGACCAACACTGGTGCCAAAAAATCTAGGGCCCTGAAAAGGATAGCCTTAACCCTAGATGTCAGTTCGCAGAACGGGGAGGATGGGTGGGTCGGTGAGGAATCTAACTAACTAATGTTTCTTACAGATACATCGTTACCGAAGGTAAGTAACTTGTTCATCTGAAAGAAACACGTTAGTTAGATTCCTCACCTTAGAATAGATACCCCAGCAATACCAACCCCGGTGGTGGGTCTGCGAACCAAGATCACACCAGAAAGTCCTGGAGAACAGAACGGCCAAAGAAGCCGTCTCTCCGGACTTGGCTGTCCAGGCAATAGTGCTTGGCAAACGTGTGCAGTGAAACCCACGTCGCCGCCTGACAGATGTCCCGCAAGGGAACTCCCTGGCCCAGGGCAGTAGTAGCCGCTGTGGCCCGGGTGGAATGGGCCCTCAAACCAACAGGAGGGTCCTTTTTTGACAAGGAGTAACAAATTTTAATACACAACACGACCCCCCGCGAGATGGTCCATTTGTGTACCGCTTTCCCCTTCTTAGCTCCTACGTATCCAACAAAAAGTTGGTCGTCCACCCGGAACTGTTTGGTGCGGTCCAAATAAAAGGACAGTGTCCGTTTTGGGTCCAGACGGTGGAGCCTCTCTTCCTCTTTCGAAGGATGCGGAAAGAAGGTGGGCAACGTGACAGATTGCCCGAGATGAAATGGGTTCACCACTTTCGGTAGGAAAGAAGGACGAGGCCGGAGGACAACCTTGTCCGGATGAACAGAAATAAAGGGAGGCTTAGATGACAGAGCCTGGAGCTCACTCACCCGTCTAGCCAAGGTGATAGCTACCAGGAAAGCAGTCTTTAGGGTCAGAAGACGAATGGGACAATTGTGAAGAGGCTCAAAAGGAGCGCACATCAGAAAGATCAGAACAAGATTCAAGTCCCACTGAGACATTACGAAGGGGACAGGAGGGAACATGTGAGTAATGCCTTTGAGAAAACGTGAAACAGGGGACTTGAAGAGAAAAGGCTGATCAGGAAGCCGTAAGAAGGCAGAGATTGCAGCAAGATAACCTTTCAAGGTGCCCAGAGCAGAGCCCTGCTGGGCCAAAGAAAGAAGAAAGTGTAGAACCTCAGAAAGAGGGGCGGAAAGGGGATCCACAGCCTTTGCTGTGCACCATGCCACAAATTTGTTCCACCGCCAGGCGTATACCGTCTTTGTGGAGGGACACCTGGCTGCCAGAATGACATCACAGACTTCAGGAGGCAAGTCAAATGGCATCAACTGCCGCCGCTCAATCTCCACGCATGGAGGTGGAGGCTGGACAGGTTCGGGTGGAGGACCGTCCCCTGCTGCTGCGACAGAAGGTCCTCCTGAAGAGGCAGTCGTATCAGAGGATCGATGGACATACTGAGTAGCTCTGGATACCAGAACCTTCGTGCCCAATCTGGAGCCACTAAGATAACTTGGGCCCGGTCGCGCCTGATCTTCTTCAGCACTCTGGGCAGAAGTGGTATAGGCGGAAAGGCGTACAGCAGACCACAACTCCACTCGCGACGAAAAGCGTCTGAGCGAGTGCTGCCTTGGAAATTCCAACGCGCAGAACTGCTGACATTGCGCGTTCTCTTCGATGGCGAATAGATCTAACCAAGGCTCTCCCCACTGCAGAAAGAGACCTTGCGCCACGTCCGAGTTCAGACGCCATTCGTGATCCATCATGCACCGGAGGCTGAGTTAGTCTGCTCTGGTGTTCAGAGAGCCCGCCAGATGTTGAACCACCAGGGTGATGCCCTGGTGTTCCAGCCAGTCCTGACAAAGGGTCCACGACCCCACCCCGCCCTGTTTGTTGCAATACCACATGGCGGTGGTGTTGTCCGTGAACACCTGCACGACACTTCCCCGGACAGAGGGAAGGAAGGCTTTCAGTGCAAGCCGGATCGCTCTCAGCTCCAAAAGGTTGATATGGAGGTGAGACTCCGCCGGAGACCAGAGTCCTCTGATCTCTGCCTCTCCCATGTGGCCCCCCCCATCCCAGGAGGGACGCGTCCGTCACTACTACGTGCTCCGGTTGGGGTGCGGAGAGGCATCTGCCGCTGACCCAATAGCGGTCTGTGAGCCACCACTGCAACTGTTTCGCAGTGCCCTCCGAGATCAAGACATGGTCGGACAGGTTGCCTCGATGCTGGGCCCACTGAAACTTCAGGTCCCACTGCAGAGCCCGCATTCGCCACCTGGCGTAATGCACCAACAGGATGCAGGAGGCCATCAGCCCTAGAAGCCGCAGCACCAACCTGAACGAAACCCAGGATAGAGGCCGAAAGATGGGAATCAGAGCCTGAATATCCCGGACCCGCTTTTCCAGAGGATAAGCCCGGAACTGCGCCGAATCGAGAACCGCTCCGATGAAGAGGAGCTTCTGGGAGGGACTCAGGTGCGACTTCGGCACGTTGATGGAGAACCCCAGCAAATGCAGGAGGTCGGCCGTAGTCTGGAGGTGGGAGACGACTTGCTGGGGCGAGCCCGCCTTCAACAGCCAGTCGTCGAGATAGGGGAAGACTGGAACCCCTGATCTGCGCAGATGAGCTGCGACCACCGCCATCACTTTCGTGAACACCCGAGGGGCACTGGTGAGGCCAAAGGGGAGCACGGTGAACTGAAAGTGCTCATGACCCACCGTGAACCGCAGGTAACGCCGGTGGGCCGGCAGGACGGGGATGTGAAAATAGGCGTCCTGCAAGTCCAACGCTACCATCCAGTCTCCAGGGTCGAGGGCAGCCAGAACCTGAGCTAAAGTTAGCATCTTGAACCGTTCCTTCCGGAGGAAGGTGTTGACGCTCCTGAGGTCCAAGATAGGGCGTAGGCCCCTTTTGCCCTTCTTGGGAACCAGAAAGTAGTGGGAATAGCAACCACGGCCTACTTCTGGACCAGGAACGCGCTCGACAGCCTCTTTGGCCAAGAGGGCCGTAACTTCCTCCCGCAGAAGATTCAAGTGATCCTCCGATATATGGTGGCACTGCGGTGGCATGGCTGGAGGGGTCGTCTCGAAGGGGAGGGAGTAGCCCCTTCGGACGATTTGCAGCACACACCTGTCCGAAGTGATGGCGAACTCTGCAGCCCACTGGCGTGGAATGGGCCTGAAAGCTCGGACTAGGAAGGCTTTCAGGCGGATGCTGCCGGGGGGTGGATGTGGACTGACCGGCGCGTTGTCCTCTAGAACCGCCACGGCGGAACCCACATCCGCGACCGCGTGCAGGTTGGTTCTGCGGCCGGTGGCTAGGCGGACGTGAGGAGGCGTCCCTTCCTTGGCCACGAAAGGGGCGAAAGGCGGAAGCGTGCGGCCGTGGGGCCGAGAGACCCAAGGACGTGGCCGTAGCCCGGGAGTCTTAAGACGAGCCAGCTCACTATCCGCCTTCTCACCAAAAAGGCGAGCGCCATCAAAGGGCATATCCATGAGGGTACTCTGGACATCCCACGAAAAAGACGTGGCCTCAGCAAGGCGTGGCGCCAGAGCGCCACCGTGGTGGAAATCGCCCTACCCAGCGAGTCCGTGGTGTCAAGTCCACACCGTATGGCATGTCGCGCTGCATCTCGCCCGTCAGCAAGTGCCTGGGAGAGACGTGTCTGGGCCTCCACTGGACACAGTGGCAGCACGTCCTCCACCGTATCCCACAGAGAGTGGGAGAAACGGTCCAAGAGGCAAGCGGTGTTCAAAGACCGCAGGCCCAAACTCAGGGAAGAGAACAGTTTCTTGCCGAACTGTTCCAGCCTCTTGGATTCCCAATCCGGAGGAGCGGACGGGAAGGAGGATTGGGAAGTGGAGGCCTGGATAACCAGGCTCTCGGGGGTGGGATGTTGGGACAGGAAACTGGGGTCGCCTGGAGCAGGGCAGTGGCGCCGGGCCACGTTCCGATCCACAGGAGGAACTGTGGAGGGCTTGGACCAAGTGCCCTGCAGAACGTCGACGAGGGCCTCATTGAACTGCAGCAGAGGCTCTGTGGAGCTTGCTGACGGTTGAAGCACCTCTGTGAGGATATTAGTCCTCACGGCCACAGCAGGCAACTCGAGCCCCAGGGCTTCGGCCGCCTTGCTCAGCACCACGGAAAAAGCTGCACCTTCCTCCGAAGCCACATTCGGAGGAGAGATGAAGCCAGCGTCCGGCGAAGTGTCCAGACCACTGGTATCCCCCAGTTCGTCTGCCCAGTCCTGTGCAAGTTGACCCTGGAGGGCCATAGGGTCCTCAGACCCCTCCCAGTCACCCCCGTCATCCGATTCCTGATAAACAGGAGGAACGATCGGAGCCGGACGGTAGATTAAACCGTCATCCATCGGCGTCGGTTGCGGCGCCGGGCAGCGCCGTGCCGGCGTCGGGTCCGGACAGGGACTAACCCGGGGAACGGCGTCGTCCGGAGACGGCGCCGGAGGTGGAACCGGTGTCGGCGGGGGAAGGCGTCGTGACGTCGACCGGCGCAGACAGAGATCCAGGCCTGGATCTCTCGGGGACCTGCGGCGTCGGGACCGAAGTCGTCGACGACGCCGGGGCCGCCGGCACGCGAGGTCGCCCAGTCGAGCCCGCGGGGCCCGAAGGCACGCCGGCAGGCGTCGACGGCGGAGCCAGGCCCCTCATGGCCGAGAGGAAGGCACTGACCTCCGCCAGAGTCGCGTCAGTCCCAGGGACCGGCGGGTATGGAGACGGACGCAGCTCCTGCGGTTCTGGCAGAGCTGCAGGGTTGGGACCACCCTGACCCTCGGCCGAGTCGCACGACCGGCGAGGGGAGTCCGAAGAGCGGTGCTGCCTCTTGGACTTCTTGGATCGCTTCGACTTACCCGAAGACTTCGAGCCTGACGAGCGATGATGATGACTGCGGCTCCGCGACCGGTCCTTGGACCTCCTCCTGGACCGGGACCGTGAGCGGCGCGGAGCCGAATGCCGAAGCTCGAGAAGTTTACAGGACCGCTCCCGCCTAGCCTTCGAGGTCAAGGCTTGACAGTCGGGGCACGACTCCGCATCGTGGTCGGCCCCCAGGCAGTAAAGGCATCAGGCGATGACAGGCGTCACAGGCCTTAAATCCAGGCATCCTACCGGCACCAGAGTAGAGTCGACAAAGACCAAAAAGAGTCAAAAAATGTTAGTCAAAAATAGACTAAGGGGCAAGCTCTTCCCGGATCGGCGCTGCCTGGCGCGGAAAAAAGAAGAACCGACGTCAGCGCGCGAGGGCGGCGTCTACGTACTCCGACGACGTCATTCCGGCGCACGACGCAGACGACGGACGCGGACCCGCAGACGACGCCTAGCGATGCGCAAGGGGTATTGCTGACGAAAAATCTTTCCGGATCCAGCCTGACGCCTGGGGATATTCTAAGGTGAGGAATCTAACTAACGTGTTTCTTTCAGATAATGCAATCGGTCTTGCCTTTGATTAAGTTAAAGCCATTTGCTTTGCTATACAATACCAATAGCAAAGCAAATTGCTTTAACTTCATCAAAGGCAACACCTATTGCATTTTCAATGCTTGTACAGGGCTTACTGTGCTCCGAGTGCCTTCTTGGGGTCTGGGTGTGCTCAACTGTGGATGGATGTTCATAACCGGGCACGACTGAGATCTCTAGTTGAAGTTGAATACAGCGCGAGTGTCTCACGGTGCATGTCAGTAGATCACATGACCTGATCATCCAGTCCTTGGCCTCTCTGTGCACGGAGTGCCTTTTCGGGATCTGCGTGTGCAAATGTTTTTGGTTTTATTCAAAGCAAGCGGGGGGAGATTGGGACACAAGCAACAGGGGACCTAGAAGCAACACGAAGGAAGATGGGAAAAATGAACGCAACGCGGGTTTGGTGGGAGGTGGGCATAAGCAACACAGAGGAGAGTAGGACTGTAGGTGAAACAAACAGATATGGGGGTTAAGGGAAACACAGAATGTGTGGAAAGGTAATTGGGAGAAGCACGAGGGAGAGCAACAGGCAGGAAGACGCACTTAGACAACAAAGAGCAACACAAGTGCATAGGGAGAAAAGTACACGAGGGAGACTGCTTGAGGACACAGGCTCTTCATGAAGTGCTTAACACACAAGAAAAAAATTGAATTGAAAAGCAAGCAAATAAACCAACCGTCTAATGATCAAAAAAACATTCAGTTAAACAGTAAGCAAGTAACAAAATGTAGCCCACAAGCAAGACACCACACCTCAAGCATATACTAACAAGATGGCAGTAATAAACAAAATGCATCACACACGCAAGATACTGCGCCTGAAGACACACAAGACGTGTGCAATAGTGAAGAAAAAAGTGCAAAAAGTAAATATTAAACCCACCGTCTCACCGTCTCACGGCACCATTAAAACATCCAATCCCGGTGGGCGGGGCCTAAAGAGGACATGGTGGCAACCAGGAGGGACTAAAAACCCTCCGGTCCAATCAAGGAACTCTATTTGGCATAATGAATGACGACAAACGACGCACGCCAATCACAATTACGGGCGGAGCAGTGACACGACTTCTGGAACCGTATTGATTCCAAAAAGCCCTCGCATGGCGAGAGCAGCACATGCGCTGCTAACGCCAGGCGAGACCTAAAATGCAAGAAATCAGTAAATGTAGACCCACCACTAGATGGCGGCTAGATATGGATCTAGGCTCTGTAGATATGTACTGAGTGTATGCTAAAATACTAACGCTAAGCAGGAAGATTCTTGGTTAAGATCTTGTAGCCGTGTTGGTGTGAACTTCTGGTAAAGTATTAGGACTCTGAGACGTAGTTCTGGTAAAGTACAAAAACACTTCAAAACATGCTCTGGCGGTCTGCTGTGACGTTCTGCCAAAGCACTCTATTTCGAGCTGAGGTGGTATGGCATTTAGTATTTGAAAAAAGGATACGGTAATGCAGCCCAGTGCTGGTAAAGTACTGCATAAATTCCGGTACTGATGTTTACATTTCTAATACTGCTATTTCTTAAACATTCCAGCATAATATACTAGAGGATAATGGAAATGTCATGAGACAGAAGGCCAACTTTGTAGAGTTGACAAACATTCAAAGAATCCACCACAAAGCAGGCCATCTGCAGGTTTCTGTTTTGCTAGAAATCGACCTACCTGCAGTGATAAAGCTCTATTCGTCCCGTGCCCAGATGCTGCAGGAGAGGAATTGGTGAGTACTGACAAACACGGACCACACATGAAATACTACCACGAAGAGCAAAAGATAACTAGCGAAGATATTAAAAGTCACAATTTACTGGATTGGATGCGAGAAACACAGCTTTTGTAAAAATAATGCACATGTCCGCCACAGGGTGGCACCATAATACCACAATAAAAGTAGCGCGATTACATGTCGCAAAGACGATCATACGTATTTATAAAAACAACAAAAACCTGCATACGGGCGCCAACAGTCCAACAATAGTGGTACAACGAACCATTGTAAAAGATAGGTTGGAAAGGTGCAAGTGAGGGAGAGAAACGAGGTTGCGAATAACAGACGACAAGGGAGAGAGAAAGGGCTCGATTCACAAAGCAATTTACGAATGGAAGTTACTTTTTCACGGGCTAATGGCTTAATTTACGGCTACGAGGAGTTTACAGGTGAATTTGCACCTGGTAAACCAACATATCTACACATCACCCACATGAATCATTAATGCTACACAGGGGTGAGGGAATGCGATCCAGGAAAGAGATGTCAGGACAAGTTCGGGAACAACATGAAAAGCACCAGTATAGCATGAACGCCAAAATGCCAGTGGTAGCGAAAGTGAAATTACACGCCATTTGATCTTTACTCAAACGCATGCTTACACATACACACATGAACAGACTCTTACCCGCAGGCACACACACCATACATTTGAAAGTATTTTTTTTTATTTCCCTTACTTACTGACCTTGACAGTGAGGGTCATATTCCAGTTAATTGTTCTCCATTCTTTAGTACACTAATAGTGAATAATATATCATTCATATTATTTACTATTAGTGTAATAAAACACTGACAGAAAACAAGGAAAGTGGAGCCCCAACAGACGTCCGTAAGGACGAGCGGCCCCTGTATCCTGGTATAAATGTTGCCACCTCCGAGTCCTGGGGTCGCAAGGAGCCAGGCAGGATACGGAGCTGCGACCCCTGGCGACCCCTAAATGACGTTTGTGGGTACTCACCAGGTGCACAAATCCAATTGGGCTTAAAGGGTTTCGGCGCCTGCCAACCCCCCCCCCCCCCCCCCCCTCCCCCCTATCTCCCTTCGTGTTCCGTAGCCTGGGCTGAAGCTGTGGGTGTCTGACCCCGAAAAAACATTGGCGAGGTATGGCTGGAGAGTGCGTCTGAATGAACTTTCCCCCCCAACAGACAGCTTATCTTGCTGCTTGCAGTGTCCTCAAAGGAGGCGATAGGGAGGGAGGGGGCAAAGGGGGGGAATTCACAACATCCAGGACAAAAACCCCACCGTGGATGTTCTAATAGTGCAAGGTAATGTGCTTTACTGATCACCCTTTGTTTCGAGAGAGAATGCTTGCCCATTGGCACTGGCATTTGAGACCACATCTGCACTTTAAAGGCAATCTCTGCCATCTTCATGTGCTTCTAAGAAAACAAGGCAGAAATCCCAAATTGTCTTTATTTGTAATTGCATTTATATAGTGCTTAATACTCATGTGAGAGGTAATAAGCACTAAAAAGGGAATAACTTTTTTTATGCAATGACCATCCAGCATTCCTGACATTTCGGTCAATAGTAAGGGGGTATGGGGGATATTTGTGGTTTTGTTTCTAGTAGTGCCAAGCAATGACTAAAACATAACATAGAAATGATGTGTCAAAATAAGGATGGAGTGGATGGATAGCAAAGAGGGTCAGTGGGTAGCAGTCCCAATCCTCTGGGTAAAATATTCCAGTATGCATGTTGTTTTTTTATTTTTGCAGTTATATACAGCGCAAGCCCAGACCAAAAGCATTAGGGTGCTTTACATGAGCACCAGATTACATTATACAAAATCAGATTTAGTTTTTAGGAACTGGGAGATTAAGTGATTTGCCCAGGATGGTGAGCGGATGCTGGGATTCAGACCTCGTTCCCCAGTTCCAAAGTTGGCAGCTCAGACAGTTAGGCTGCATCTCTTCAGTTAGTTTTGGTGTCAGCAGTGGCTGGTGATCGTTGAAAGTGGTGGGATTTAATACCGCCCAGGAGTAGACCCCATTGTTTTTTAGGTCTCGCCTGACCCAGCGCATGCGCTGGTCTGGCGAGACTTATTGAAAGGGCTCCAAAAAGTGCTACCAGGCCAGCCTAGAGCTACAGTGCATGTGCGCGGGCGCGCACGCCGCGCTTAACCGCGATTACTTTCACTTTCGCGGCCGCATGGCCGCTTTGATGTTTGATCGCCATCACTTTCAGGGCCGCAGGGCCACTTGGCATAGCCAATAGGTCTCCCTTTTGGGACCTTATAAGTATTTAGTTATGCAACTGTTGCATGGCTAAACACTTATAAGGTCCCAAAGGCGAGACCCATTGGCTATGCCACTGCTTGTTTTAAATGTGTCTCACTCCTATTAATTGTCTTTCACATTCAAACCCAGATTAACAACCATATTCGCTAGGTTTGCATCACAAAAATGACGCAAACCTGCGCCAATTTTTTTTTAAATTTACTTTCCAGCGCAAAACCAGTTTTGCACTGGAAAGTTGTCTGAAAGTAGTGCAAAGCCTTGCAAATCATTGCTTTTTGTTACTCTGCATCAAGGGGGCATTCCACGGTCGTACATGGGAAATCCCTTCCAACTACCCACAGTTTTTGACGTAAAAGCTTTTCTACTAACTACAGTAGACAGTGTTTGGCATGAAAAAATAAACACCAGTTGAAAGCAGACATTAAAAAGGAGAAATGCTTTTATTTCTCCTAACTTCCCACTTTGGATGTGTACTGGACAGTACAGCACAATACCGAAGTAGGAAATGTTTTAAAGTTGGCCAAAGCATAGTATTTTGTACTGGAAGCGCACCCTTCCAGTACAAAACCTATGCTAAACTCACGCAGACACCTTTGCACTATTGCGCAAAGGTGTGTGTGTGTGACGCTTGGTAGCGTTATTGCATGCCAGTCATAGGGAGAGAGCAGGATGGTGCCACATCTTTGCAGATATGGGGCTTTTCTGCTCTCTACCACTCTCACAACGCAGCAAATTTAGGTGCTGCACTACAATGTGTGAACGTTTTTATAATCTGGGCCTTCGTCTCTCTTCCCTCACTCATTATAACTCATTCTCTCACTTGCTCATTCTCACACATACTTACTCCCACTCACTGTTACTCATACTCACACACAAGCATTCTCATACTCACTGATTCTCATACTTACTGACCCTCACTAACTCTAGGCCCTGCTGCAACTGCACTTTTTGCACCATTGATAGGTACACCCACGATTCACTTCCACTCCCTCTCACAACCTCCAATCA